>NC_090022.1:246555175-247805175 GCF_037176765.1 Anolis sagrei | reverse complement strand
AGCAGACATGATAATTTGTCAGCAATTGAGCTGTAGCCTTTCATCTATTTCAAGTGGGCTATTGTCGGTAGAAAAATATTTTAAGGTTACATCAAAATGTGTGAATAGATCATTATACATTTTTAAATATTTCAGTAGAGGTTTTACATTATATTTCCTTATTTTGTGTGACTCTTTATAATTAGACCTCAGCACCAGAGTTTTGGCAACTAGAACACATCAGTCTCAGGGCTAAGTGGTGGAAACCTGCCACATGGAGTTGTCTAATATGGTAAAGACTTTTTATGTTACTTTGCTCAAGGGGGGCCAAGCAAAATCACATGCCAAGTAGATTGTTGCTCATGGCCTCCCATTTACCAATTAGGACAATTGGATCCTAATTTTAAGACCTTTTTATTTGCTACCTTGGAATATCAGCAAGCCAGATTAAAATACAATCCGCTCACATAGGTAAACTATTTCTTTGGTTTCAATCTTGAGTTTCTGCTCCTTCTTTTTTGGTGTGGTATTATTTTATGGAAACAGGAACTCCAGCTGGTTTGCGCTGCCTGTGAGGAATGTTACTTTTTGCTGTGCAAATGCATTTCTGTTAGTAATTTCCTGGCTATTTCAATGAATAATTTTACTTATGTGTCAGCCTCAGCAGGATGGAGATATTATGAGAAAGAGCTTCAATGTGAGTTCCTCTTGAGCTAATGAGAAAGTGCTGTTTCACCTTTCTAGACAAAGATCAGCGTGGAAATTATTTTATTATTAGATTGTCACTACAATAATTGGATGATAACATTTTGTTAATTTGTGCAGATTCTTAAATTTTAATATTAAATGTTTCGGCTTGTGCAAAATGTTTTGTAATATACATTTTTATGATTAAATGACATTTGAATTGCTCTCTAGATATCTTAGGTTCTATTTCTCAGAATTTTTGAGAGAAAACATTAGATCTGTATCCTGACATTAGGTAACTTACTGTTCTCTACAAAAAGTGGCGCAAGAATCAATCACCTGTTTTTTGTACTTCAGCTGTTTCACTTTATTTTTCTTGATGGGGAATAAGTGTATTTTGTTGTAGATGAAAATACAGTCTTCTTCTTTTTTTTTCCACAATCTGACGACCGAATCAGATGGGGTAAATTTTGAGGGCAACACCGATTCCTCTAGTTTTGTGACGGAGCTTGTCTGCTTCTATCCCATGACATATAGCTATTTCCAGCTACTTCCAGTGGGGCTCTATCAGAAAACTAAAGAGGAACCAGCATATGCCACCACTGTGGCAAGATGGGAGGCTTTCCATGTTACATTAGAATCTACAGGGGAAAGCCAAGCGGCAGGCACTTCCCCCTGTGGGATGAGGTGGCGGTGGGGGGAAGCTGGTTGATGTGGGGCATGGAACAATGGATTTCCCTCATCCAACCCCAGGCACTACCAAATTTACCACACACAGATTCACCACAGTGAGGTTCTGAAGTAGTACAAATATCTGTGTTCTTCTGCTGTGGGTTTCAATTGACAAAGATTAAATTTTATTATTTGACAAACAGTTTAAAGGTCTTAAGCCAGAAAAGCACAATTTTAAACTCAATTTCGAAAACAAATATATCAATCCATATTGGCTGAGATACCACACATTGGTGTAAAATTGCACTCACATCATTATGGCTTTCTTGTGTTACACAACCCCCATATATTTTGCCTGATATGGTTGCCTCATTTCCTAATAGTTCTGGCAATCATCTGGGCTAAGGTGAATTGTTAAATGTCAGGATAAAAGAACAGAACAAAGAAATGAAGCCAAAACAAAAAAATGGCAAGAAAAGTTGCAAATAGAAGAAGAAGAAGAAGAAGAAGAAGAAGAAGAAGAAGAAGAAGAAGACTTTATCCACCTCTCCTTGTGGATTGAGGCAGATACAAATATCCAGCTTATTAGCAACCTAGCAAAGAAATTAATTGCACTAAACCATGTCTGCCCAGTCTATATTTTCATAACAAATGATTCAATCAAGATACAAAATACTGTATACAGACAGTCCCCGAGTTACAAACTTCTGACTTAAAAAGAATGGGGCTGAGACAACAGGAAGAAATCTACCCCTCGGAAGGGAAATTCACACCTGGAAGAATTATCATAGGGAAAAGGTATCTCCACTGAAGCTTTATAGCATACAAATTCAACTTTAGAACAAACCGACAAAATCTATCTTGTTAGTAACTTGGGGACTGCCTGAATGTATATAGAATGTGTGTAGAAAGTCATCATCATTTACATGTAGTGGGAATGAGCTAGATTTGATTTTGAAACAAATTTTATTCTGTGTCTGAAGGCAGCTGCTAGCATAA
Source organism: Anolis sagrei (assembly GCF_037176765.1). NCBI lineage: Eukaryota > Metazoa > Chordata > Lepidosauria > Squamata > Anolidae > Anolis > Anolis sagrei. Next base: position 247,802,838 of record NC_090022.1, on the reverse strand, counting down.
TGTTTGGTTACTCCTAAGGAACACCTGGTGTGAGAATGAAATAGCTGGATTCTTTTAAAGTTTCTTGCATATTTTTATGACCCTGTTTGTTAGTAAATTCAGAACAGATCTAAGAAAGGCAATCAAGCTGAGGATGTTATGTGTGCATTTTATCTTATACAAGTAACTGATGCAACAGGATCTCATGAACTGGCACCAAGGAAAACATTGTGGTTGTAGCTGGTCACATATGGAAACAACAATATGTTGATTCTGTTTTTCTTCCTTCTATTTTTATACCAATCTGCCACTAGTTGGGTTTCAGAGGGAGGGGGAATGGTGAAAATCCCTTTAAATCATTTGTTATGATTCAAAGCACAAAAGAACAAAGACCTTGTAGAAAGCCCTATGACTTGGATCACATTTTGCTCAGAATAAATTTGCTCATATAATGTTAGTAGAAAATAAACTTCTAATGTTTACAAATATCTTCCATTCACAGATTGCTGCAGTCAGACGATATCAAATGATTAGTGAACCCATCGACTGTGACTCAAATGCTTGGAGAGAATGTTGGCCACTAGAGCACTTAATGGCTGGCAGATGCTCAAGACTAATTGCACACACTCCCTTCCTGCGACAATTAAATTCTAACATCCTCCAAACTAAAAATGGATCCAAATTATGTCCTGATGGGGACTAAGCACAAAAATAATGCAAAGCGGCTTGACAGATGTACAATGACTGGTATGTTCTTGGTTTTTAAAAAATTATTGCCACTGCCTGTAATATTGGATGGAAGGCCATGATATACACTCCCTCATCCAAACACATGCTGCCACCCTTAGCTCTACTAAATCAGAACAACGATAATCGATGTGTCTTCATTTTCCAGATGCTCTCCTTATTCAGATCTGAGAAGAATAGTAGCCAGAGTCCATTGGAATACAAAATGTAGGCAAACCTCTATGGCTCCTTCCACACAGCTGAATAAAATCCCACATTATGTTTTTTGGACTGGAATATATGGTAGCGTGGACTCAGATAACCCAGTTCAAAGCAGATATTGTGGGATTTTCTGCCTTGATATTCTGGGTTATATGGCTATGTGAAAGTGTCCCTTGATTATCTGGCAATGGGGACTCATATAATCCAGTTTAAAGCAGAAAACCTGGGATCAGATCCTGGGATATAGGACCTGTCTGGAAGGGCCCAGAGAGAATGGGAAGCTGCCCAAACAAATTAGGTGGCCTGTAGTGCTTCACTGTGCTGTTCTGCAACACATAGGTGCCTGCCACACTTTTTATCATAAAAGTTAGAGCCTTTTTGTGGCTACCTCTTATTTTGAAAGGTGAATGGCTACTATATTCTTTCCACCCATTTATTATATCAAACCGCCCCGTTAGTGATCTCATGCAATTGCTCCAATACATATATTACAAGATCTTTTAAATGTTATGGAAGCACCACAAAAGGAACCCAAACTGTTGTCGCATAAACTTTCTAGAATAAGGTGTACTAGAAGCAATAAAATCTAAGCACTTGACCTTTAGATTTAAATATATTTAGATGGATCCATAGAAGGTTGGATTGTTGTAAGTATGCATTGTCCATATAAGTAGCCTGACTTGAAGAATTCCATTATGCTGTACATGAATTATGTATGCCACTAGACTGCTAAGAATTCTTCTACCTGCAGGCTGGTGATCAGAAATGCATTTACCATCTCACTACAGTTGGGTATATCAGCAGGTCTCTTCAGCTGAAATGAAAAAGAGTTTTATCTTAAATGCAAGGGAGTTGAACTGTACTGGCTGGAATATCACACAGAGAACTGGTAGCAATCTCAGTTGTGAATTTGTACTCATCCATATCATCAAGAATAAGAACCATCATAGAATTTTGGCAATGATGGCCACCATGGAAAATCAAAACATGTTCATCATTTATTTATACATTATGTGGTCTCCTCAGTTTCATTGGTGGGTAGAAAGAGAGAGAAAAAACAGAAGAGAGAAAAATGATATGCTTCTCTCTGTTGATACATATAGATAAGATAAATAAAGCAAGAGAGAAAGTAACCATGGAATATGGTTTCAAATCTCAGATCAGCTGTAAAATTTACTACATGGTATCAGTAGCAGTTTGCCTCAGGAACCAAAAGATCTGAGTGGGTTTTTGATCTCTATTTGGGATTTTCCTATAAGGGTAGTTGTTGATTCTAAAAAGCCTGAAATGCTGGGAGACATCACAGGACGTTTTGGATGAAGTGCATGTTAGTATTTAAACCCTTTAAACTAGGACCCTTCCACACAGCTATATAACCCAGAATATCAAGGCAGAAAATCCTGCAATATCTGCTTTGCACTGAGTTATTTGAGTCCACATTGCCATGTATTTTAGTTCAAAGCAGATATTGTGGGATTTTCTGCCTTGATATTCTGGGTTATATGGCTGTGTGGAAGGGCCCCAGGAGGCAGTTTGGGGTGGATGAACATAAGTAAATTGATAAATCCAGTTAAGATGGATGTACTGTAGACTAAGAACTACACCTAGTCTTCGAAAGGGCTGCATTGGCGTTAACTGCCTGGATATATAGGTTCCATATACTGTATTTCTTCAACTCAAAGTCACTTTTTTCCTATGTAAACATGTCTAAAAATGGACTGTGTCTTAGAATTGCAAGTGTATCAAATGGAGTTTTTGGTGGTGGTGGTGCATCTTACAATCAATGGGGTCTTTCAATTGTAGAAATACAGTAATTCTAACCTCTGGTTTAACCTGTTTTGTATTTTTTGGCTTGGACATCTCCTTATACATTTTATTTATTTATAATTATTATTTTGGCTTATACATCTCCTTGAGATGTATAAGCCAAAAGAATTATAATAAATAAATAAATCTGAGTACCAGTTTTCTAATGTACTTTGAAGAACTCTTATGGGGAAGAGGAAAAGTTTTAAAAAATAGATTGCAACACACTACCATACAAGACATTTTAGCATTTCAGTAATGAATCTGGAATGTTAAACACATGCCAGAAGAAATGCATTTCACATAAATTTGCATTTGGACATGACCATCTGATATCAGTGGAACAAGCTTGTCAGAGAGTCAGAATAAGTTATTTTATTTTGAGCATGTGATTTTTATATCAGCACATAAATTAACCATATTAATATGACAATATATTTATTTAGAAACCCCCTAACATGATGGAAATTATATTACCACAATTCTTCACCTCATCCTTAGCTATTAGTAGAAGGAGACTGGAAATATTATCTTCCCTGTGCACCAACAGTCGTCCTTCACCCAGTGCGGTTGCTGACTGTTAAGGTGGGCTGGCAGAAATCTGGCCAAGAAATATTATTTAGTTACATAAACTTGATCAAATAGCCAGTGTAGAATATCAGTTATTAACATTTACTTCCAAGTTATGCATTTTGTAGAGTAGCAGCAATGAATGTTATGCATTTATATTGTAAATGCAGCAATCCGCATTTGACTCTGCTTTGGATTGTGACCAATGTGTCCAGCACTACTGAAGAAAAATAGTGATGCCATATGACAGAAGCAATCACAGGACTAAGAAACACATTTATTTAATCAAAATGTGAAAAATTCCCATAAATATGCATGTGCTCTAAACTGGATATACCCCTGCATTTATGGTGCCATCTAATTTCCAGTTATCCTGAATAAACACCAAGGAGATCCTGTTGATAACTAATAAGATTGTGAATGTCAAGTCTCCTCTGATAAAGCATATGTAAAATGTAAAATGAAAGTCTGTAGGAAGCTAACTGGATTCATATTTAAACTAATGTTCAGTATAGCAGAACCTCCAGAGTTTGAATTAGTCAGTTTATCAGAATCGCAGCAGTGATGGTATTAGATCATTAAACCAGAGCAATCCTGTCAGTAGAAATTCATATCCCAATAATCCACAGTAAAGGAAAAGAATATTGACGACATCATAGTACATGTTTTAGGCTAAGCCTTTACAAATTTATTATGGGGCAACAAAATAAACCTTTTAAAATGAGCTTATCATTAAAGTTAGCAAACCTGAAGCATTGTTTCTCAAATTTTGAAAAGGGTGAAAGTGTTTGTTACATGTTACAAAAAAAGCAAATATACACAAAAGTGTTACAGAATGAAAGACTTCTGGGGGCGGGGTGTATGAACCTCATTAGTACCCCTGTAGCTATATCTGTTTCTTTAATCCATTTAGGTCCCATCTACACAGCCATTGTAATGCAGACTGAACTGCATTATAAGATCAGTATAGATTCATACAATGCAGTTTAACTGCATTAAACTGGATTGTGGCCATATAATGCAGTTCAATCTGCATTATAGTGGCAGTGTAAATGAGGCCTTAATGGATTTTACATTCAGCATTGGCTGTGCAAGCTGCATAGGGTATAGGGTGGAAATAAATATTTTCCCCTAGTATTGGGAAACCCTAATCAAAAGAATCCTGACTTGATGACAATCTTCACAGATAGAGATTTATTCTGTACAAAATTCACACATATTGCTATTAGCTGACTGAGGGGAGTAATCTGCAAAGGAAACAGACTTTCTGTCCAGAAAACAAAATCCAAATTTTTCCCATAGAAAAAAAGCATTTTCTGGAGAGGAAACAGAATGTTGCATGCATTTCCTGTACAGAAAGTGCCGTTTTCTGTCTTGTAACTCTAAACAAAATTTGTGCAGAATAGCTCTTGAACTTCAAATAGTGCCACAGGGCCCTTCTACACTTAACTAAAACCCAGGAAGGAGTGAGTTAAAAATTTCAGTCCCCATCCCCTCACACAACCTCAGGGGGTGGCTAGATGCCCTCCCAGGTCATCCTTTGGTCCATCCAACCACCCTCCAAACCCTTGGTCCCTCCCCAAAATTTATCCGAGGGGCCGGCCAGCCACACAGGCCCCTGTGGAGAGCTCTGTAGTTGTGTCAGAATGATGATTCAGGAGGTGGGGAAGAGGAGGGAAGGGGGACTGGGAGGGGAGGGGGCATCATCCTGCTCCTCCAGGCTTTTGGGAGTCTGAAGAAGTGGGATACCTCTGTGGCTGACCCCTGGGACTGCAAAAGCAGTCCTCACAAAGCCCATACTTGTAAATATCCAGACCTTAGTTTAAAGTCTGGATCTTTACAGGTGTTTAATTAAGGCAGAGTAAACTGGGAAAGTCAAGTTTTTTCTGCATTCATTTTTACCAGGGATGTCCAATTGATACCTCAGGTAAAAGCGACACAGGTCCTATGTTTTGGGGCTGTCTGTAAGGGCCCATAGTCTGAAGTTGTAAAAGCTGAAGAAAATTGCTAAAATTTCTTATTGCTTTTTTGAGAATGAAATCAATGAAGAATAAAAACCCTAAAAAAAATTCTAAAAGTTTGATGGTATTAAGAGAAGAGCATTTCTTATGTCTCCTCATGAAGTCTTTCTCGCCATAGATGCAAGGGAATTTTCGTATAGTACAGGCAGTTCCCAAGTTACATTAATCTGACTTACAAAAGACTCACAGTTAAGAACAAGGTGAGACAACAGGAAGTGAGAAAAATCTACCCCTACAAAGGGAAATTCACTCCTGAAAGTTATCATGGAAAAAAGGTGTCACCACTGTTGCTTTATCACTAATCCTTGTTTTCACAGCAAGCCTTTTTTTTCAAAATCCAAAGGTCACAGGGATAGAAAGTGAGCTGAAATTTTCTGAACAGGGGCACAGAAACAAAACAAACACCACAGGGGTATTAACCCATATGAAATCCAAAGCTTGTGTGTACCTGTTACAACTTACATACACATTTAACTCCAGAACAAACCTACAGTAACTAACTATTTTGTTTGCTACTTGGGGACTGGCTGTACATAGATACAATATGGCCCCATGTCCATGGGGCATATATTCCAAAACATTCTATAGATACCTGAAATGCTATGCTTGTTCAGAACATATTCTAGAATGCACTGATGTGTTTTGGAGCAGAGGCAAATGAAACTATGAAGACTGAATCTGTGAATAATAGGGTTGCATTGTACAGGGGTTTCCCTTCCTTATCCTTGCAATATTTAACTTTCGTTATATTGGCTACATCAGGTTCTGCTCAATATCAAACAATATGGAAGTGCACAACAGGTGCAACATCCAAAAATAGAGGGGTACAACTAGGCCTGAGGCAGAAGACCAAGTTCAGGAAGCTGAAAGCTCCACCCTGGGGCTGCTGGAGGCTATTCTGCAAGGCTCAATGAAAAAGAAAGAAAGAACATTAATTAGTCAATAAACCAAACAGATTTAATTGGATTTAGAGAATAAAGGACCTAACCAAAATGAACAACTGCCTGTTTCCTGAAAATGTATTTTTTAAAAAACAAAAAAACCCAAAACCAAGTATTATTTTACTAAGCAAAGAAATGTAAAATACAGCTACAAATATTATTTTATGATAGGAATTTTATAATGTCTTTAAACTTTACGGCGCTCTTCTTAAGGGCAAGGCATTGAGCCCTCACTTTGCCTTGCCTTGCTGACTGGCAGAACTATCACATAGAGGGAAGTGAGGAGTGTGTGTCGTGTGCATGACTTCCCCCCATGGAGTTGGCAACACAGGAGGCTTCCAGTGTGGCCAGATCCATGCTAGCTCCATGGGGGTGGGGGGAGCCACTCACATTATGTGTGCTCCTTGCATCCCTTATTGTGAATGCTTGGTCAACGAGGTGGGGGCTCCATGCCTATCCCTTAAAAGGAGCTCTTCCACTGACAGCCATGTGACAAGGTCCAAAGAGTTCTATTGCCTCACCATACCAGAACTCCCGTGATTCCATAGCATTGAGTTATGGCAGTTAGTGGTGTCAAACTACATTAATTCTATAGTGTAGATTCAGACTAGGTAAGCATTTGGTTCACAACTTTGAGTATTTGCTGGGTGGGGAGATGAACCTACATTTTTACCTTTGAAATGAAATTCATATCAGGAAAAACTGCCAACACTCAGGAAAATCAAGTCATAGAATCATAGAATCATAGAATCATAGAATCAAAGAGTTGGAAGAGACCTCATGGGCCATCCAGTCCAACCCCCTGCCAAGAAGCAGGAATATTGCATTCAAATCACCCCTGACAGATGGCCATCCAGCCTCTGCTTAAAAGCTTCCAAAGAAGGAGCCTCCACCACACTCCGGGGCAGAGAGTTCCACTGCTGAATGGCTCTCACAGTCAGGAAGTTCTTCCTAATGTTCAGATGGAATCTCCTCTCTGAGAGAATGGGTGTTCTCTATTTCAACAATTCCTGGGGCATAGGACCACTCAAAAGGATGAAATTAGCATTTATTTTAAATATTCTATTCATATCCACTATTCATTAATGCAGCATAAGAGAGATGCTGTACACGCCCAGGTATTGATCTCTCTTTCTTCCCTTTCTTCACAACACAAGAAAGCTATCAAAAACTAAAAGGAAATGGGCAGATTGTCTATAAAGATAGAAGTGTGTGTGTTTAATTATGTTTACCAACTAAAGGTTTACAAGACCCTTTCTGCAGAAGAAATACATGCTGCATGCATCGTTTAGCTAGATACATCTTGATTCACATCTTCCGAGTTTCTAATATGCATTACAAACCAGCTTTCATGAATGGACATGTTAATAATAATGTGGTCATTTGTATTCAAGCTCCCGCTCACTCACCTTTAGGGACCCTTTGTCTCAAAGACTTGATTCATTATTAGTCTTGCTAACAAGGTTCCAGTTTCTCAACATCAGTCCCCTATTTAGTTCCAATTTGTAATATCACAACCTTTGCTTAACCTTGGCTGCAGAAGCATTTTCCAGATCCTGTTTCACACAGGAAAGCAACATTAATTCCTCAGTGCTTTGGGATATCTGAAAAGAGGTGATATTAAAAATGCCTTTGGTCTGTGTCACTTTCAGAATGTTATGCCCCTTTGGGCAAGTGACCTTCACGGACCCTGTACCTCAGAGAAGCTGCTTTATGCAAGCTGAAATAATACTGTCTTTGACTTTCTTAAATTCCATGCAAACTAAACTAAGGGAGCCTCTGGTGGCACAGTGGGTTAAACCCCTGTGCTGGCAAGACTGAAGACCGACAGGTCGCAGGTTCGAATCTGGGGAGAGCGCAGATGAGCTCCCTCTAACAGCTCCAGCTCCTCATGCAGGGACATGAGAGAAGCCTCCCACAAGGATGGTAAAACATCAAAAACATCCCAGTGTCCCCTGGGCAACGTTCTTGGAGACTGTCAATTCTCTCACACCACAAGGAACTTGCAGTTTCTCAAGTCACTCCTGACAAGAAAAAAATGCAAATGAAGGATAGTTAGCACCTCACAAATATCCAACTTCATCCTTTTGGGCGGAAGGGTCATTCTTCCCTTTCATACTCTCAGAATATGAATTATTCCATGAGGGGGGCACATGGTTGACCAAAAAGTATACTCCAGAACAGAAACTAGAAGAGAATTCTCTAAGACTACAAATCTTCAAATCATTCAGGCAGCATAGTCTGGCTTGGGAATTCTGGAATTCCTGGTTCAAAAATTATTCCAAACCCTGTCCTGCAATACAGACATTTATGCATGTAATGTCAAGCTAGCAAGGATGATTCCACAGCCCCACATATTCAGTGCATATAATTTCTCAATAGAATAGAAGACCCATAGAATCAGAGGACACCAAATTGAGAGGGATAGCCAATATTCCAGAAGACAGGAGCAAAATTCAAAATGATCTTAACAGATTAGAGAGTTGGGCCAAAACTAATAAAATTAAGTTCAACAGGGACAAATGCATGGTACTCAATGTAGGCAGAAAAAATGAAATGTAAAGATACAGAATGGGGAAACCTGGTTCAAGAGCAGTACCTGTGAAAAAGATCTTGGAGTCCTCGTGGATAACAAGTTAAACATGAGCCAACAATGTGATGCGGCAGCAAAAAAAGCCAATGGGATTTTGGCCTGCATCAGTAGGAGTATAGTGTCTAGATCCAGGGAAGCCATGCTGGAATATTGTGTCCAATTCTGGGCACCGCAACTGAAGGGAGATGTTGACAAGCTGGAATGTGTTCAGAAGAAGGCGACTAAAATGATCAAGCGTCTGGAGAACAAGCCCTATGAGGAGAGGCTTAAAGAGCTGGGCATGTTTAACTTGAAGATGAGAAGGCTGAGAGGAGACATGATAGCCATGTATAAATATGTGAGGGGAAGTCATAGGAAGGTGGGAGCAAGCTTGTTTTCTGCTGCCCTGGAGACTAGTACGTGGAACAATGGCTTCAAACTACAAGAAAGGAGATTCCACCTGAACATTGGGAAGAACTTCCTGACTGTGAGAGCTGCTCAGCAGTGGAATTCTCTGCTCCGGAGAGTGGAGGAGGCTCCTTCTTTGGAGGCTTTTAAAGAGAGGCTGGATGGCCATCTGTTGAGGGTGCTTTGAATGCAATTTTCCTGCTTCTTGGCAGGAGGTTGGACTGGATGGCCCATGAGGTCTCTTCCAACTCTATGATTCTATGATTCATTGAGTTGGAAAAGATCTCGTGGGCCATCCAGTCCAACCCCCTGTCAAGAAGCAGGAAAATCTCACTCAAAGCACATCTGACAGACGGCCAACTGTCCTCTGTTTGAAAGCCTCCAAAGAAGTAGCCTCTACCACACTCCGGAGCAGAAAGTTCCAGCTTGTCAATGTCTCCCTTCAATTGTGATGCCCAGAATTGGACACAGTATTCCAGGTGTGGTCTGACCAAGGCAGAATAGAGGGGTAGCATGAATTCCCTGGATCTAGACGCTATACTCCTATTTACGCAAACCAAAATTGCATTGACATTTTTAGCTGCCACATGACATTGTTGGCTCATGTTCACCTTCCTGTCCATGAGGACTCCAAGATCTTTTTCTCATGTACTGCTATTGAGCCAGGCATTGTCCCACATTCTGTATCTTTGCATTTCATTTTTTCTGCCTAAGTGGAGTACCTTGCATTTGTCCCTGTTGAATTTCATTTGGTTAATTTTGGCACAGCTCTCTAATCTGTGAAGATTGTTTTGAATTCTGCTGCTGTCTTCTCGAGTATTGGCTATCCCTCCCATTTTCATGTTGTCTGCAAACTTGATGATCCTGCCTTCTAACCCTTCATCTAAATCATTAATAAAGATGTTGAACAGAACTGGGCCCAGGACAGAACCACTCCACTCATCACTTCAATCCAGGATGGAGAGGAAGCATTGGTGTGTATGCTCTGCATTCATTCACTTAACCAATTATAGATCTATCTAACCTTAGTCTTGCCTAGCCCACAATTGACTAGCTTGTTTGGCAGAAGGTCATGGGGACCTTGACGAAGCCCTTACTGAAACCAGATACATTATATCCACAGCATTCCCTGTAACTCTATTAAAAAAGGAGATCAGATTAGTCTGGCATGACTTGTTTTTGATAAATCCATGCTGACTATTAGCAATTGCCACATTCATTTCTAAGCGTTTGCAGACCACTTCTTTGATGATCTTTAAGACTTTAGGTTTAGGCCATACTAGAGTCATGGTCTAAATCAGTGTTTCTCAAACTGTGCTCCTCCAGATGTTTTGGACTTCAGCTTCCAGAAATCCCAGCCATCTTATCAGCTGTTGGGAATTGTGGGAGCAAAAAACAGTTTGAGAAATTCTGGTCTAAATCAAGCATAGCAAATTTTTTCCAGGGTCAGGGCTCAGGCATGTCCCAACTAAGCTCCAAAGGAAAACAGCTTTCCCCATCCCATCCCAAAGAAAAGAATTTTGAATTTTGAATTATTTAAAATAAAAAATTTCTCCACTCCAAAACACACACTATGGACTGTGAAAGCATTTCCCCCCTTATATTCCAGAGCTTTATTCCTTTGTTTTAAACCCACGTGAGGTCTCTTTCTCAACCAGTGAATTGGCCAGAAGTCATGTCCCATTTAGTGAAAATGTTCTCTTAGACTAAATGTTCTCCCTAGACTAAACTTTGTCATGGCAGCACAAAATACCCCCACATCTCCTGAAGTGTACAGGTTGCCTGTTTTTTAAAAGCTACAAAAATGGGGGAAATTGAAGCCAAATGAGGAGCTTTAAGAGGATATACATCCCACATTCCACATACAACCTACGTTTCATCTAATTTTGAAGTGTACATTATGCATCAGATTTGCTGAGTAAATCTTCAACTGAAGGCATCTAGCAATACCATGAATTATGTCTTAAAACCTCATGATAAAATAAAGATATTTTTAAAAAACATTTTTGGTACAGTGAATCAGCTAATGAAGCCCTTCACGTCTTATTTTTGTGTGCCCTTAAGTCATTTTCAGCTTATAGAAACCCTAAGACAAACCTATCATGGGTTTCTTGGCAAAATGTGCTCACAGGAGGTTTGACATTGCTTTCATCTGAGGCTGAGAGAATGTGACTTGCCAAAGTCATCCAGTGGATTTCCGTGGCTAAGCAAGGATTCAAACTCTGGTCTCCAGAGTTCAATGCTCATAAAACTACACCACACTGGCTCTTATTGGAAAACAAAACCCATCAATTGTGACCACTGGTCAGGTGCTGATGGGAGCTGAAGTCCAACATCAGTTGGGCAATTACAGACATCCATTGGACAATCATAAGTAGAAGTCATTGTGTGTCATGGATTAACTAAATGGATGCAAAGGATGCATAACTACAGTGGTTTTAAAACCTCTGTAGTGCATCAAGAACATAGATGGAGCAATAGAGGGAAAAGGCAATGGCTGGATATATTTCCCCCCTCAGTGTATAGTAGTAACACAATAATGAATGCTGACCTCCCATGTTTTTTAATAGACTGGAGGAGAGTTGACGTTAGAAGCCAAATCATTCTTTAGCTTCCAGTTCCTTTAGAAAAATACCTTCAAAGAATGTCTATATAAACTGAAAGGAAAATAGAGAGCTTGTCTAACTGCCTGGAAGAGCTTTTCAAACCACAATGGCACAAAAACCTGGGCAGGCTCCTAGATTGGTGCATGGCTTTGATAAACCACACAAAAGTTTTCAGGCATTTATTAGCTGACTCATTACAGCTCAAAATCCCTAAGTAAATCATAGGCCTTGAAATCACTTTGTCAAAACAACTGGTGAAAGGGTATAATAATCTTGAAATTCTATATGAGTTCTAGCCACCACTAAAGGTGGCAATTTAAGTATTGCATTCTCCCATTATTAGGTTAACTTTTTTCTGTAGCTGAGAGTTATGAGAATTCCTTACATATCACAAGATCAGATATGTGGGAAACTGTGGATGTGTGTTAGGTTTAAAAACCTAGTGTTACATTTCAGATAAAGAACAGGAAGCAGTACACTATTCATACATGGATCTGCCAGACACTTCCGTAGGTCACAAACTGTACATGCACAGATTTATTAAATGTCCATCCCTACATTATCCATCCCTACTATAGAACTTCTGACTTGTATTTAAATGAAATTGGGATCTTATGTTCAGATAAATACATACATGTACACTACAGAAGCACCCGTGCATGTATATAAGCACATTTCTTATAGTTCTTTGTTGTATGGCAGACCAGATCCATTAGCAACCAAAAACAAACATGCTGAGCAAAATAATCAGGCAACACTATTTAAACCACACTGTTCCAGCCTTTGTCCCCAGATACACCACCTGGACAATCCCTGTTGAAAGTGATGTGGTTTGCAATTTGGGACCTAAGTGTGGCTACCTCAGGAGTCTCCAAACTATCATTGACAAGACTCTTTTCAAACAGAATAGCCATCTTTCTGAAAATGTCTCCTTACCATTGCTCGGGATAAGTCCACTGTAAGCAAAAGCTGCTTTCTCCCACATAGTAGAGAGAATGAAATTGCTTTTGTCTTCACAATCTGTCTGTTCCTGTTAAGTTAGAGGAGAGAGAGAGAGCTGAGTCACTACTATGACAGAGAAAAGAAATATAGACTTTCTACTGTTTTGAACAGAGGCTATAGCAGGTCCCTTCAATGTTCTGATTGGAATACCATCAGGAATGTACGTTGTTGAATAGTTTGTAAATATGAATGAAACCTATGTTGAGTACATTGTATTGGATCATTTCTAATAATTTGTATTTAATATATTTTACAGATATTTAGCAATAATTTTGCAGAGATCTAACCAAGTTAGTCTATGGGAACAAAAAAAATAAGTAGCATGAGCGCTAAGAAGAACAGGCTTGACATTATACTTGTTGCATTGATGTCAATGGACCTTGGATATATTTGAACCACTTTGTCACTAACCAACTGCAATCACACTTCAATTAAATGTATTGTTTATAAGCATTTCAGTATGCCTTCAGACCTGGTTTAGGAATAGACACTGCCTTGGTCATCCATGGGGTGATATGTCTTGGGGGTAGCTAAAGTGATGCTATTCTTATTTATTTATTTATTTATTTACTTTATTTGTATACCGCTGTTCTCAGCCCTTAGGCAACTCACAGCGGTTAACAACAAGAACAGCAAAAATTCAATGCTACAATAACACAGTATAAAAGCAGTTAACATCATAACACATTATACAATAATATACAATTAACAACCATAGCCATTCACTAGCGTCTCGTCATTGAAAAACATGATCCAAATCCGTCATCCATTGTTCCATTCCTATGTTCATTACACTCATTGCACTGACTATTCGAATGCCTGCTCAAACAACCAGGTTTTCACTTTTTTGCGGAATACCATTAATGATGGAGCTAGTCTAATGTCTGTGGGAAGGGCGTTCCACAGCTGAGGGGCCACCACCGAGAAGGCCCTATCTCTCGTCCCCGCCAGCCGTGCCTGTGAGGCAGGCGGGATCGAGAGCAGGGCCTCCCTGGAAGATCTCAAAGTCCTGGTGGGTTCATAGGCAGAGATGTATTCTGTGTGGCATTTGGCCCTTGAAACTCTGCTAGATGTTTCAGTTGTTTGTTTTACATTCTTTATATTATTATATTACTATTTTAAAGAAATATATTTATTTTGTTTTTAAAATCTTTATTTACAAATTTTAAAGGTTTTCTACAGATTGTGCTTTGCCTTGAGGGATCTAGTGGACTGAAAGACAATGCACCAAACAATTACTAACTAACTAAGTAATTACATTCCTTCCAGCCTGCAGTCAAGACATTGTTGTCTCTCCAAGATGTTAAGAATAGCTTCATTCTTAGTAGAGTTTTGAACCATTTTATTCTTGCTGCCGACTTCATTCTGGCTTTATTACGTAGTGCATTGTATTTACCCCTTGTTCCTAGTTTTATTCTGTGCTTTTTAATTTCATAGTTTTATTATGGCAACTGTATTTTATGTTTTTAATTTATCTGTAAACCACCTGGTGAAATTCAGTTAGCAAGCATGAAACTGTAATATTTATTTGTTCATTTTGAAATGTTCGGTGTGTCATTCTGCAGTTAAAAAAACTTGCAAACTGGCTCATAATAAAAGTTAATAAAACAGTGATTGCATTAAAAAAAACTACACAAATAGAAAAACAGAAGCAACAATTAACTGGGGAGTACTAAACAATGTTGTTGTAGCTCTGCCACCAGTTGAAATGGCCAGAGGGTCTGATACCCCTCCCCAGCCAATCAAGAGTCTTGTCTAGTTTGGAGACTAGTGTGTTGTTGAAGGCTTTCATGGCCTCTATCACTGGGTTGTTGTAGGTTTTTCGGGCTGTATGGAAGTCTCTCCTGACATTTCGCCTGCAACTATGGCCGGCATCCTCAGAGGTGGTGAAGTCTATTGAAAACTAGGGAAATTGGGTTTATATATATGATGCCTGTCATAGATGCAGGCAAAACATCAAGAGAGACTACTTCTAGAACATGGCTATACAGCCCAAAAAAACCTACAACAATCCATTAGAGACCAGTGTTTTATTTGGGGGGGGGGTTGGGGGGGATGACATAAGCAGAAAGCTTCAGGCACATCTCAGACACATCTCTCTCTTGTGCATAGAGGAGAAAGCTGTCACTTTTCTCCTCATTCCTTCCCCAGACTTCCCCATCCACTTTCCCCATCTTGTTGTTTTTTACTGTTGTTACGTTGACTTCAGCATAATGTGATCTTATGAATGAGAGACCTCCAAGTGTCCCTGTCATCAACATTCACCCTCCCACAGTCTGCTGGGACTTCTGTTCTCAATGAATTCTCAAAGATTATTGCCACTGGTGCTGAGATTTCTTCTCCCAGTTCTTTTAAATACCTCTTGATATAGGTCATCTAGCTCTGGAGACTTAAATTTATTTAGATTAGCCAGTTATTCCTGTATTGCCTCTATATCTATTGCTATATTTTCCTTAATGCATCCTCTTCTCCATTATCCCCAAGTTGATCACTGTTTACCTTTGGGAGAAGACTGAGGCAACGAAGGTGTTGAGTAGTTCTGCCTTTTCTATTTCTCCTTCTACGCTGCCATATTAAATTTAGATTATGTGCTTTGATGTGGATTATATGGCAGTGTAGACTCATATAATCCAGTTCAAAGAAGATAATGTGGATTATGTCCTTATAATCTGGATTATATGGCAGAATAGAAGGGACCTAAATTAGCATTTTGCTATCCCCTGTATGGAGTAGTTCTACCAGTTCCTTATACTTTTGCTATAGACATAACAAAACAAAAAAAAGACCTTCCTATTGTTTTGAATTTCTCCAGCAAACTCATTCTGTGCTTTAGTTTCTGTAGCTTTCTCCTTATACATGCTGGCTTATTTGTTTGAATTCTTCTTCGGTGATTTCTCCTTTTTTTCTATTTCTCTGCAGCTGCCACCAAAATCCAGTATTAAGGGCTTTAGTGCTGCTATGGTGCAACCCTTAGCGCATCCCCAGAGCCCTTTGGCTGCCCAAACATTTGGCTGGTCCAAGAGTGCATCGGGGCCGCTGCTGCTACTACATCGCCACAAGCAAGAAGCTCTCTCCCAGAGGCTTGCTAATGATGTCATATTTCTGCTCACATGGCTTGGCACTAGAAATGACATAACCATAAATGCAATGTCTCTGAGAGAGAACTGCTTGCTGAAGGTGGTGCAGTGGTGGGTCTGTTGATGTTGTGGACAGCAGATTGGGTCATATCTAGAATGATCTAGTTGTCCACACCTCCAAAACTATGGGATCATTTTTGAGTTTACAATTAACTATGTAATAAACCCAATTTTCCCTTGATACAGAGTAGCGGCAGGTTGTAGTGGTTGTCCTGAGAAAGAACCCAGTCATACATTGTGTTGACTCTTCACAGCAGCTGAGCGATGAGACTACTTTATTTTGGCCATGGAAATATGGCTTTATTGACAGCATCATGCTAGAAACTTCAGTGATTCATACAAAAACATCATCAGATGCAGTCTTTAATGGCATGTGTGTGTGTGTGTGTATGTGTGTGTGTGTGTGTATGTATATATATATATATATATCAAGAGAGAGAGAGAGAGAGAGAGAGTTTAATATTGACCACCCAGAAGCAGAACAGAGAGGAAGTGGTATCTACTGATAGGCAATATCTCATGTTTCCTCCATTTGTGTTACAGAAGGAACCCCAATCCTGTACTGAAATTCCAACAGCTCCATAGACAGTGTAAAATCATCAGACATTGCCCCCTCCTCATACAACTAACAAATGTCTGACATCTATTCCAGAATGTTGGTGGGATACTATTCATTTATTTTTTTTTGTTTCAGATTCGCAGTCCACAGTTGTATTTTACCACCAAATCTACCACCCAGCAGCATCCCAGATATACAAACATTCCACTTAGGTACTTATGCTGAGACACTTACATTAAAATAGTTTACTAGTCTGTGTTTTTATTTCTGCTCTCTGTGGGAAGGTCATTTGAACATATTTTATGTGATCACATTTTCCATCAGCAAGTACAAATTATAAGGAAAGATGAATTATATAAAAACATTTTGACTGTATCCTGACAAGATTTATAATAAGGATGAAAGGAAGCCATCCTTCTCAGGATGCCCATGTGCCTCCTTACATATAGAGACATAACTGAAGTCAGAACACTGACTATAGCAGTTTTCATAAAATGAACAAATTGTCTCCCTTCTCTGAAATAATTAATGTTGACATCTTTGTTATATATCCCTCAAGTAATAGATGGCCAACACCTACAACTCCCATGATAACTAGCCACAGATCTATATGACCAGCTTCTTCCTGGGAACACAGCAAACATAGCAAATTGCAAATCCCCTGGAATTTTTCAGCAAGCCTCCTAGGGATACCAAGAACAGTTTCACTCCCTTTCAGTAACCTCACTGAACTAATAAGTATACTCCAGGGCTGAAAGCAAAGCAGCCAAGAAAGCAATGAATATTACAAAAGCTAGGGGGTTTGGCTGCTGTACAATCTCCTGACATTGTAATTTAAGAGCAGTGGATAAAGTCTACTTCATTTCTGTATGAAATAAGGGCATTGCATCTATGAGAAGACATTGCTAGAATGCTGATCTACAGCAAAATCGGATGGTTTTTTTACCCTTCAGAATCTCGGAAAAGTTACTTTTTAGGATTTTTGGCCATACTGACTTGGAGAGATTCTAGGAGTAATAGGCAATTTTTTCAAGTTCTGGTTATAGTAATCTGTATTCATAAACTACATATATACAAAATATGCATAGAAAGGCATGCAATTAGATTTATAGCGATAAGATAACTAATTAGAGAAGGACCTTGTGGAATTGTTTTCATTACATAGTCATCAGTTAGGCGGTCACCTGACATTTTCCTTTCAAAAGTAATAGCCATTGGACAATGTTCAAAAATAAATTACTATCATCAGTTATTAAAATTTGGCTCCAGAACCATAAACACAATTCATTCTACATTATTTCTTAATGAGAAATATAAATTATTTTGGTCAGTCCCTCTGAGTAGGGAAGGTTTCCACCTCCTAATGAGTTTAGGGAGAATTTTGGGAGAACAAACCACTCTAAGGATTTATGAATAACATATCATATACCTTTTCATTTCCAGAAACATGGTTTCCTGTTTGGAAATTAGTCTCTTCCCAATAGTCTGTAGTCCTAGTAGTATTTCTAAAACTTCAGATTCCTACTGTTGTGTTCTAGTCTGGAGGATCATACTGAGTTGTAAATTATTTTTCAGGATATCTATGCCAACTATTGTCTCCTTGTGAAATCCTATTCACATTATTTCACACTGACAAGAGGTGTAGAGAAGGAGAAAAAAAATACGTTGCTAACACTTCAAAGCACTGCATCTTGCTTTATGACATATAAATCCGACTAACGGAAGAAAGAGAGGAATGATGCGATCAATGTTCATACACATCATCTCATTCCTTTGGAAATCCTTGTTCCTGTTCTAATTGTTGACATTTTCCCACTGCTGGGGGCAATTCAAATTAAACAAATTGCTGAAGATTAGCAGTAATCTCAGCTATTAATGAATAGTAATTGCTCTTGTGTATGTGCAACTGCATATCTTGTGTGTGTTTTATTAGAGCGTGAGGAGGAAAAGTAACTTCAGATGAAGTTTTAATCTTTTTCAGTTATCGCAGAAGGGGTTTTTTTTAAAATGCAAACTGAAGCTCTATTCATTCATTTACCTGCATATATGTGATTGACATGACTCCAGGTGAAAAATAGGAGGAATCCATTGATTCCTTCATGTTCCCATTGCTATTTCCATAGCCAATAAATATGCACAATAACATTTACAAGGCTTTGAGTGAATTTGAGAACTTTGATCTTTCAGGTTTCACTTAGGTAGAAAAGTTTACCTACCAGAATAGTTCAGCTCTCAGCTTTTAGATGGTTACAGGAATGGAATGGAATGAGAACCAATGTTTTTCTTTGTACCAGAGCTTGGATTATATTTCTAGTGTGTGTTTCAAAAATGTGAATAGCTTTTTCTTGTTAGAATTATCAGCTTTTGTTCAAAACTTGTAGGCTTCCATGCAATAATTCTTGTGTAAAAATGTTGCATCTGTAAAAGAACCAGAGTTTTTGTGCATACAACATTTTTATTGAAAAGTATACAAAATGTCATTTTATTTCACAGTGTGAATAGAAAACATTCGGATTTTTTTCATTCCTGACTTTTCATTCCTGGATGATAAAAATTTTAAAAAAATTAAAAAATGAAATAAATCATAGCACGCCTCTTTCCCAAACCTTACTTCACTATCTGCATAGACAACTCACCATGCATTGTGACTAATACAAGGTTAATATTCACCTTCCATGGATCTCTTTCTTCCATCTTGACAGTTGTTCATGCTGAAAACAACATGTAAAAAGAGAGGGGGAGGGAGGGATTTTCTACAGAGCTGCCACTCTCTGTAATACCATAATAGAGCAGAATTTTACTGAGAGTTATGGGAAAATCCATTTTCATAGATAGTGATGCATATTAAGCACAATTTCTGTATAGTTCACCTGGTTATTAAACTTAAATTCCAACTGTCTTGTAGCCTTCAAATGTTATCATAGAGGCGAATAAGTCCCAACATGGTTTAGTTGTTTGAGCATTGAAGTAAGACTCTGGACACCAGGGTTCAAATCCCTGCTCAGTCATGACAACCCTGGGGCAAGTCACAATCTGTCAGCCTCAGAAGAAGTTAACTGCAAACCACTTCTAAACAAATCTTGCTAAGAAAGCCTTTGCCTTAGGACAAGGTTGGAAATGGTTTGAAGGGATACAGTTTTTTTTTTTTGTCGTGTCAGGAGTGACTCCTGGTGTGAGAGAATTGGCCGTCTGCAAGGACGTTGCCCAGGGGACGCCTGGATGATTTTGATGTTTTTATCAGCAAAGTGTTTTTCGAAGTGGAGTGTTGTGTGCTTTCCTGGCTGTATGGCCATGTTCTGGCAGCATTTTCTCCTGACATTTCATCTGCATCTGTGGCTGGCATCTTCAGAGGATCTGATGGTAGTAAAGCAAGTAGAGTATACGTACGTATGGAATGTCCAGGATGGGAGAAATGAACCATTATCTGTTGCACAAGTGTAAAGGGTTCAATTAGCAAGCTATGCATTGAGTAGGATCCACCCATTAGCAAGAGAGTAACTATGAAGCTAGCATAGTCAATTAATGAGGCTTCTGCATAGAAGTAGCCTTTGAATTGTTTGCTGCCTAGAAATATCCTTTGTCTGGGTGGTATTCACTAGCCGTTGACCGCTTACTGCCTAGAGACCTCTTGTGCCTGGGTTATGTTTTTCAAAGTGTTTTCAGAGTTTTCGTGAAAATGTTTATATAAATAATCATTTTATTTTTTGAAGAAGTTCTAGTGTTATTTTTTTTTCCTCAATGAAGGAGGATATCAATGTGGACATACAGTGGAAGAGTTCCAGTTTCGAATGATTTCATCAAATATGTTCAGATCATTAAGCTGTTCAATTTTGCATTAAAATCATTAGTATCTTAAATGTAGCAAGAAACATTATTGGCAAATAGTGATGGATATAGGTGTAAAGCTACAATAAATATAGGCCTTTTCCCCGGTTGGAAAATTTATTTTTCGTTATATCATATAGGTTTAATGAGGAGGGATATTTTAAAATGTATTACTTTTAAAATGGAAGAAAAAGCTTTTAATAATATGAGAATCCCCTAATCCTACTCATAGCACTCAAAATAATTTGATTTGTGTTAATGGAAAATAGTTAATTTCCTCCTCAAGTATCATGATATATGCTCTACAAGACCACTGCTGCAGATTTGTATTTAGTTTCATAAATCACAGAAATGTTTCATTGAGGCCAGACTGGGAGCATCTAGAGACCTGGAAATTACGGCCTATTTTCTACATCAGGTACTTTGTTAAGTATACAGTACTTGTATAGCAATATCTGCAAAACAAATTAGCTCCAGTGGGCAGTATCCTGCCCAGGATTGACCCCATTGGGATTATATGTACCTCTTATAATCCAAACCCAGTGCATATTGAGAGGCACACATCCACTGCTTCCCCACCCCCAATTGGGACAAAAAGGAGCATCCTATCATATGCACATGTTCTCTGCATTCCATTATTTTTGGACAGATAGCAACCAGTGGTTTATTTTTCTCCCAAGATTACCAGAACCTATCAATCAGTAGGTTTTCTTGTTTTCTTGCCCATCTTCCCATCAGCCTTGAACTCCCATTGGGTTGCTCCAAGTCCTATGCCTTTTCCCACTCCTATTCAGTGAGTAAGTGAGCACAGAACATTTTAATGCTATGGCCTAAACTGACTCTATAACTCTGCCTCTGTCTTTCTATATCTCTCTCAAACTGCTGGAAGGCTTTGGTATTTTATTTTTGTTTTGTTTTATGTAGATAGGCAATGGACACCAACAGCCCAAACATATTCCCTGTGTAGCAGCTGCAGGCACCCTGTTCCCTTCCTTCTCCTTGCTCCTTTCCATCAAGGATCATCCCCCTCCCACCACCTTCATTATGGTGTAAATTCAATACATTTACACCACAATGAAAAATTCTCTTTTCAGGGTGTGAACATGACCTAGTATTCATTGATAGTCTCAAATCCAAGTAAAATAGCAGACTGATCTGGGGCAATGACCTGCAATCAACCTCATAGTCCCTGACTATTCAAAAAGATTCTATTGTTATTTATTTATTTATTTAC
Source organism: Anolis sagrei (assembly GCF_037176765.1). Lineage (NCBI taxonomy): Eukaryota > Metazoa > Chordata > Lepidosauria > Squamata > Anolidae > Anolis > Anolis sagrei. The sequence continues at coordinate 247,781,230 of NC_090022.1, read as the reverse complement.
CACATTTAAATCCCACCCTTCTCACTCTGAAGGGGACTCAGGGAGGCTCACAGCAGAGGAGATCTTTAAAGGCTGAGGAGATCTCTATCTTAGGAAGCTTCCCTGTAAGGAACCTAACAACCAATAGTATGAGATGAATAAATTGCAAGAGTGAGCTGCCTGTGTCTTTCTGAGAGTCTGAGAGGAAAAAAGTGCCCTACTTACCCTGATGGAACACTTTGTTGAAAAGCAGGGAATAGCACAGAGATGTGAAAATATAAAGAAAAAAAATCTCTCAGTTGCTGTTGCCAGTTTTCAGGACCTGACCTTGAGTTATCTCCAGTTGGAGACGGGGGAGCAAATTCTTGTGGGTGCATCATGTGTAAATCACCAGCTCTACTAATATAGCAGCAGCATGCTTCAATTTTCAGGTTTTCATACATTTGTTGCTGCAACTTGCAAAGACTATTTAGGCCAAGATTAGGGTATCCCTATGTTGTTAACTTCTTCCTTGCTTGCTTGTCATTGTAGTACCAGGTATGACCCTTCACTCTGTTCTATATTTACTTTCTGGCTAGCTACTAGGCAAGATTAAATGTTCCTTATCTCATCTTCCTGATTTCTTAGTCATCCCTCATCTCATTGATCCATGATCTGGGAACAGCTCCTTTAGCTAAGATTTTTCTTTTGATTTTCAAACATGAAAATATGCTTTTCTCCACGCATGTCTCTGTCTCTCTCTTCCTCTGATTCTGTGTGTTTGGATGACAGACTGTTAAAAAAACTGTGATTAATACACAATGCAAGACTCAATGACATTACCAGGGGCCATCCCTAGATTTTGGGTTGTTTTCCAAAAACCAGAGTACAGGATGATCACCTTATTCCCAGTTCATGAGGGCATATTATGTTTGTGAGCCACCATCACACAGTGTAAGTTTCACATGGTACCCAAATGCAAAAAAGAAATATTAGAATACTAGCAAATAAGCACCAAGCAGGTATGCTATTGTTGTTGTGAGGCAAGGCACATGCTAGTATAAAATACAACTATGCAGTTTGCATTATTATTGTAAACAGCTTCACAATGTGCCTAACAAATATATATTAAGATATGATACATGCAGCACCTACTTTCAGAGCAATTAAAACAGTTATTAAAGATAAACAATTTTACAATGTGAGTAATTAGGTGAGTTCATGTACCGCCTTAGCACTTTAAAAGTCCTTATTAACTTATAATCCATCAAATCCTCACAAGATCACATGAATGAAATATTCTACTGACTTCCTAATATAAATACTCCAGCAATCAGAAAGAGATTAATGGAAGTAATCTGCAATGTGTGCTGTTCAGGTTTTATCACTGCCAGCTGAGAGTCCTTTCCTGCATTTGGCTGTATACAATCATCTACCGTGTTTTTGTACACACTGGATTCACAATATCAAAACAAAGGCCTGATGCCTCATTTGTGGATATATCCATCACACAGTTCCAGAAAGGGCATCTATACTTGTAAAAAGAAAAAGTCCTGCATAACTTCAACACACAAGGGCATGCATTATTCATTGTTGTGTGCTTTAAAGGTGCTGTCTTTGATTCAATGTGTACATTCATCATGATCTTAAAAGTCTGTTTCTTCTGCCTAGCAGAATACTGAATGTTTACTTGTAAACATCTTAATTTTTCCCACATACTCAAAAATCCATAATACTTGATAGAGCATTCGCTCATCCACGTTCATGTGTTTATGCCTCTCATCTAGATGCAAAGTCAGCGCGTGGGGAAAGTTCTAAGGATTTATACCAGCGACTTTGCTTAGCAATCTCTATGCATTTGCAAGGAAGCCCTGAGCAGGAAGAAAAGACTTACATTGCCATCAACCTTACTTTAAATAATATATGCTTCTATATATCTATATCTATGGGCAAGAAAGATCTAATAGCAGTCTGAACTATGGGGGGGGGGGGAAGCTATCTGCGGTTATTTGAAAAGAATGTTTCATGCTTTCATGTTGCTGTTATTATAGATATATACATATATACACACACACACACACATATTGTGAAGTCATAGTTCCATTCTTTTCCTTTTATGGAATGACCATTTGGAAGGAGGGTGATGAGGATTGGACTCTGATGACATCCAATTTTCACTGCTGTGAAAGACCAAGGCCTGATCTACACTGGCCACTTAAGTCAGTGTAGCTTTGGATCAGCCTCATGGTAGCTACACACTTCATGGAGCTGATCAGCAGTAATATGAGACAAGGCCATCTTGTATTGTCAAAGGCTTTCATGGCCAGAATCACTGGGTTGTTGTAGGTTTTTTGGGCTGTATGGCCATGTTCTAGAAGCATTCTCTCCTGATGATTTGCCTGCATCTATGGCAGGCATCCTCAGATGTTGTGAGGTCACAACCTCTGAGGATGCCTGCTATAGATGCAGGTGAAACATCAGGAGGGAATGCTTCTAGAACATGACCATACAGCCCGAAAAACTTACAATAAACCAAAGCCATCTTATTTATTTATTATTTACTACATTTATATACCGTTTATCTCCCCCCGAGGAAATTCAAAGAGGTTTCCAGCCTAATAAAAGCAAAATTCAAATGCAGTACATACATGTGAAAACCAACACATAATAGCTAGACTAAAACATATAACTAAAAATTAAAATCCTAATCATATTAAAACATAAAATAACATTTGGGCATAAAACATTAAAAAATAATCTTATTATTTTCTTGCTCTCCATTCCTGAAGGTTGGGGGATTCCCCCTATTTTGCCTCAACTTTGACCTAATAAGAACAACTGGAGCAGTTCCCAACTGGAACTGGCCAAAACTGTCCCAACTTCCATCCCACATTCCCTATGTTTGAGTGGCCTGTGGACTCAAGATGGAAGTCCCCTTTCCCCCTCACATCCCCCCCCCCCCGATGCCATGGAAGTCTCTGGATGTGACACAGTACCCACCTTTCCCCTGTTGCTTGCCTTGATATCAGCCAAAGCAATGGGGAGCTCTGATGGGGAGGGGAGGAGGGGGGTGCATGGAAAAGATACGTGTTGTGTCATGGCTGGAGACTGCTGCAATATGGGGGTGGGGGGAAATTTTGAACAGCTACCCAACAGTGCGAAACTCCACCTTTTGAGCCCAGTCAGATATCCAGCATTCTACTTTGGGCCTGTCCAGATGGTCAATAGATGTGTTCCTAGAGTTGTTTCCAGATGACCCCTTCTATAAATGGAACACTGTCTCTTTATGGAATGGAAAGGTGGCATTTCCACTCCCCTCTGTAGCCTCCCTTTGCCTTCCAAATTGTTTATAGGGCTTATGAACAGAGTCTGGGGGAAGGGTCAGACAATGTCAGGGAAGGAAAGAAGAAGCTGTATTGCATGTTGCATCATGCAGTGCTGGAATTCCTTGCTACTGTATGGCAAGCTCTATATGGTAAAATTAATGCTGCTTTATAATATTTTAACTGCAATGATTCAATGCTATGGAATATTGGGATTTCTGATTGTTTTGGCACCAGGACAGAGGCTCAGAATACAATATATATTGCGGTATAAGTCAAACTCATATAAATCGAGAGCAGGTTTTGATGCCAACATTATGGTTTTTAATATGACCAGAGGATAAGCTAAAGGTCATTTTGGTGAAGTTTCTAAAAGCAACTGTAGAAAGTTACTATGTACTTTTTGGCCCTAGGAATGATTTTGCCTTCTCTTTTGCCCAGTCAAAATATGTATGCAAAGATCATTCAGTTATGGGTTTGTGAAGACACATTTGCATCCACTGGAGCTGGAGTCTCTGTCACAGTGAATATGGATGGCATTTAGTACATAAAAGGCACTGCAGTTGATGTAATGCTGAAATGACACATCCTTACACATTGCAACAAACAGATCCAGATAACGACTCCCTTGACTTTGGACAAGTTGCATGATATATGAAAACCTCAGTGTTGATGAATTAAAGGGCATCACCAGGAAAGATCAGAACATTCAAATAGCAACTGTAGGCTTTCATTTTAATGGGAAATACTACCTAGATTCAAAATAACTATAGTAATCCAAAACAGGAAATGTATAGGAATGTATCATAATGTGATGATGCACTATGAAGTTCTTTCTGGTAGTTTAGTCAAGGGAACCCAAGGCGTTGTTTTCAGTACATATACTTTGTAAGAGAACCATTAAAATGCCCCAAATGCATTTTCTCAGCCATTAACAAAGATCAAAAAGTGCATTTTTGCATGCTTGAAATCTACATGCACAAGTTTCTCCCATGTATATTGCGGGTTTCAAGTCGTTCTGACAGATTGTGGAGCTGTAGTGAACTGTTAAAATGTTAAAATGATGTATGTTGTAGACACCCATAACAAACAATGAACTGTAATTGAATTCTTAGTTCATGAAAATGAAACTGTGGTGATGAATACCCATAATCATTTTTGTGCAGTACAACCCTTTTAAATACAGTCACCCCTCCACAGTCTCTAGGATCTCTAATGTGATTCTATTATCGGCTTCCAGCAGAAATTGACCATAGAGTTGTTCTGGAACATCGTCCTAGACACTTCTAGAGATGTGTTTTCTCGGGTAAGAAAATAGCAATTTCTTTATTCACTGGTTTTCATTTTCACAGGGGTCCTGGGCAGTGAGTGTGGAGGGCCACACTCACTACAGTGAGTGTGGAGGGCCAACTGTATATTTATTTTATTCTGTTGACTACCATTACATATAAACCCACAACTTCTACCATGGCATGTGCATATCTGAAGTGGTGCTGATGTACATTTCTTGGAGAGATACATCCACCAACAGCAAAATATTTTGACATTCCATCTTTGCCCTTGATGACAGGATTTCTACAGTTTTCTCATTGCTAAAGACACAATCAAAATGCTTATTCTTTGCTGTCAGGAAGATTAGTTTACTGAACTGGAAAAAAATATTTTACTGAGACTAGCTGGTGGAATAAAACTGCCTTTGATATGAGAAATGCTGTGTAAATATATAAGATGTTTTGTTATAAAATATCACCAGAGAGTGAAAGGTAACATAGTACAAAGGTACAGTATTAATCATGTTAAATTTAAATTATTCAGGCCAGTTTCTTTTCAAAATAGAAAAATGCAAAGGTTCTTCAGAACTATTTCTGCTCAACAGCTGAATTGCACAAATTGTTGACTAAGATCAAATGCAACTACTTGCAATGGGGCAATGTATCCTTAGGGTCACATTGACATAACCTTTAGAAATAATGTTGTTAATACCAGTGGTCATGCTGACTGGGGGCATTCTGGAAAGGTGCATTTCCGGTTTGTGGTACCAAAGAGCTCTTTCAATGCATTTTCATGATCTCATGTGTCAACAAAGGACAATGAAAGATAAATGAAAATGATATTGTCACAGGCCTACATTATGTATCAGTTGTTCTGGAAGGACTGCAATACAGGCAAAGATTCCTATTATTCTTGGCCATGTGAGGACCAGGGTCAAGGGGAAATAAAAGACTGGTAATAAAATGTCAATTCCTTAATAATCAGAAACATAATTTCCCCCAAGATCCAGGTTGTTCCCAAACTTTATGGGAAATTATTCTTCTTGGGGAAGTTTTACCTTTGTTGGAGGTAAAGGCCTCAAACAGTTAGATCCCTGTCCATCAGATCCCTCTTCTTAAGGTTTGCTCCATTTTGCCAAAATTTGGTATCTTTAAATACAGAAAACATATTCAGTCTGCATTGAGATCCGTTGAGATCAACTTTACAACAGAAACAACATCAGATGTGAAATGTAGGCCTATGATTCATCATCATCCTTTCGGTATGATGGCGGCGTGGTAGCAGCGAACCTCCACCACGGTAGGAAAGGAACTTGTAATCCGACTTAAGCCTCCCCACCCGGAGCCCTTGAAAACTGCTCCTTATACCAACGACAAACCAGGGCCACGAAGGTGGCCTTGGGGGTCTATTTGGAGGAGCACTGCTGAAGGAAGCACTGAAGAAGGGCTGGGAGAGGAAGAAGGGAGAGGAAGAAGGTAGAGCGACTGGGCCGCCGCCATTACCGGCTCTCGAACGCGCTCCCTCCTCACCTTTTTCGCTGCAACCACTGGCTCCTTCTTGCCAACTCCAACGCTAGCAACAGGATTGAGACCATTGCCGCTCGAGGGGGCGACTGTTTACCATCTCTCTGCCCCCGCTCCTGCCCGGGATTTGGAGGCACGAAACGACCTGACTTGTAGCCGCGGTGCCATTTCCCTGTTCCAGAGTACAGCCGGGTTGCCTGGCGGCGTTGTTGCGCTGTCGCACTGCTGCCCTGTGGTTGTCTGGTCCTGGGCCAGGCCGGCCTCCACTCCGCCGGCCTTCCTCCGCTCAGGCTGGCTTGTCACAACTCCGGAACCCAGAGGTGAGGATTGGCTTGACCGCCGCCGCGTCGCTGTATCGTAGCCCAGGGCACAGCTTCTTTGCCTTGTTGCTCTGCGGCGGGGCTGTTTTACTGCGTTACATCCCTGCGACTGCCTGGCTCCCGGGCAAGGCCGGCTTCCCGTCGTCCCGCCCTTCATCGCTCCAGCTGGCGTTCCATCTTTGCACCTTCACGCTGTTCCCTGTGGCTGTCTGGCCCTCTGACCAGGCCGGCTCTCCATCGTGTCAGCATTGTGCTGTTTTGACCGGCCCGTTGTCATCCTGGCCGGCTTTCCATCACTTCGGCTGCGTCGCTGGGCTACTGCCCCATTGTGCCATTTCTAGAGCTTGGCTGGAGCAACAGGCTTAGCCAGTTGTTAATCTGCTAACTTATTCCCGTCCTGTGGCTCTTATCATCCTTGAGTTGTGTTGACCCATCGCTATCATACGAGATGCCCAACATCGCGTCCTTGTCTCCAACTCCGGAAGGACCAGTATAATCCATCTTGTCATCTGAGTTATTAACCACATTGTCATCTGCTCTACGTTTGCCAGCTGGGGGTCCATTTCTGGCAGATCTACTACAGCTTCCCCAAGCCCTGTTACCAACAACACCCCAATAAGACTTTACATCTCTGGAGCAGTAACCTTAATATTGGGGAGGGGAGGGGAGGGGAGGGGGGTTAAACTGCAATATTAACAACACTCATATTAGGACTGAAACCGAGATCTTGAGTTGTAACTGCACTGCCAATATTCTGCCAATATTCTGAAATGTGCTGCTAACCTGCCTAGCTTCAGCACTTTAACCCATTACCTTTGTATTGAACTTGCTGCTAAACTTTCCAACTTAGCACTTTAGTTATTGATTTAACAACTAGCACCTGGTTTTCTGCCAGGGATGGGAGGAAGGTGGCGGTGTTGAGGAGTTGACCATCTCTCCGTTGCCATGGACCGACCACTACCTGGTCAGATTTAAACTTACTGCACCCCCTAACCTCTGCAGGGGTGGAGGACCCATTAAATTGGTCCGCCCCAGGAGGCTTATGGATCCGGATGGATTCCTGATGGCTCTTGGGGAGTTTCCCGCCATCTCGGTAGGTGATCCTGTTGATGCCCTGGTCGCTCTCTGGAATGGGGAGATGACTACGGCAATAGACACGATTGCTCCAAAACGTCCCCTCTCAAGTAGCCGAGCTAAACCAGCCCCTTGGTTCACCGAGGAACTGGCAGCGATGAAGCGAAGGAAGAGGGAACTAGAGAGCGTGTGGCGTTCAGATCCGAGCGAGCCAAATTGAACACGATTTGTGTCCTTCTTAAGGGCATATGCTGCGGCAATAAAAGCTGCAAAGAAATCCTTATTTGCGGCCACTATTGTGTCTGCAAAGAACCATCCGGCTGAACTGTTTCGAGTTGTCAGAGGCCTTTTAAATCCCACCACTCAGGATGGGAGCCCTGACAATTCGGCAGCTCGCTGTGAAGCTTTTGCTTGGTTCTTTGCAGACAAAAGTCGCTTTGATCCGTTCTGGCCTGGATACCATGTTAATGGTAGTCTCTGAGAATGTAACAAGAGCACCTGCTTGTCCAATTTTGATGGATTCATTTCAATTAGTGAAACCCAAGGATGTGGACAAGATACTTGGAGGAATGAGGCCAACCACATGCATCCTGGACCCCTGCCCATCCTGGCTTCTAAAGGAGGCCAGAGGGGAATTGGCTGAGTGGGTTAAGGTGGTGGTTAATGCCTCCCTTCGGGAAGGAAAAATTCCAGCGAGCTTAAAACAAGCTATAATAAAACCGCTGCTGAAAAAGCCATCACTGGACCCCACTAAATTCGACAACTATCGGCCTGTTTCCAATCTCCCCTTTTTGGGCAAAGTCTTGGAACGTGTGGTGGCTTCACAACTCCAGGTGTTCTTGGGAGACACGGATTACTTGGATCCGGCACAGTCTGGTTTCAGACCGGGTCGCCTTAGTGGATGATCTGCGCCGGGAGCTCGACAGGGGGAGTGTGTCCCTGTTGGTGCTGCTGGACCTCTCAGCGGCCTTCAATACCGTCGACCACAGTATCCTTCTGGGACGCCTCGCAGGAATGGGTCTTGGAGGTACTGTTTTGCAGTGGCTCCGGTCATTCCTGGAGGGTCGGTCTCAGAAGGTGTTACTGGGAGACACCTGTTCGACCCCACAACCTTTGCCTTGTGGGGTTCCTCACGGCTCAATACTGTCTCCCATGTTGTATAACATCTACATGTAGCCGCTGGGGAAGATCATCCGGAGTTTCGGAGTACGGTGTCATCTGTACGCGGATGTAGTCCAACTCTGTCACTCCTTTCCACCTGCTACTAAGGAGGCTGTCCAAGTCCTGAACCGGTGCCTGGCTGCTGTGACGGTCTGGATGAGGGCGAACAAATTGAAATTGAATCCAGACAAGACAGAGGTACTCCTGGTCAGTCGCAAGGCCGAACAGGCATAGGGTTACAGCCTGTGTTGGATGGGGTCGCACTCCCCCTGAAGACACAGGTTCGCAGCTTGGGAGTGATCTTGGACTCATCGCTGAGCCTGGAACCTCAGGTTTCAGCGGTGACCAGAGGAGCATTTGCACAGTTAAAACTTGTGCGCCAGCTGCGCCCGTACCTTGGGAAGTCTGACTTGGCCATGGTAATCCACGCTCTGGTTACATCCCGCTTAGACTACTGCAATGCTGTCTACGTGGGGTTGCCTTTGAAGACTGCTCGGAAGCTTCAACTAGTCCAATGCTCGGCAGCCATGATACTAACAGGAGCGGCACTCAGGGAGCACACAACTCCTCTGTTGCGCCACCTCCACTGGCTGCCAATTTGCTACCGGGCACAATTCAAAGTGCTGGCGTTGGCCTATAAAGCCTTAAACGGTTCTGGCCCAAGGTACCTATCCGAACGCATCTCCGCCTATGAACCCACGAGGGCTTTAAGATCTTCTGGGGAGGCCGTGCTCTCGATCCCGCCTGCAACTCAGGCACGATTGGCGGGGACGAGGGACAGGGCCTTCTCGGTAGTGGCCCCTCGGCTGTGGAATGCCCTACCCACAGACATCAGATTAGCTCCCTCATTAATGGCATTTCGGAAGAAAGTAAAAACCTGGTTATTCGAACAGGCGTTTGAATAGTCAGTGCAATGAATTACAATGAATTATAGGAAATCGGTACAACGGATGACGAACTTGGATTATGATTTTAGTTATGAGATGCCAGTGAGTTGTTTATTGATGTTATTGATGGTTATTGATGTTAATTGCTTATTGTATTATGGTGTTAATTGTCTTTTAAATGGCTGTACGATGTTTGTATTGAATTTTTTGCCGCTACTTGTTGTTAACCGCTCTGAGTCGCCTAATTGGCTGAGAAGAGCGGTATACAAATAAAGTAAATAAATAAATAATTAAATCTTTTTTCTCCTCTATTTTTTAAATGAGCCAGCAGAGCTTCGAAAGCTTGCATAGTGTATTTTGTGCATGTTGTTTGGGCAATAAAAGTATCGATCTTTTGTGGATTTTGGTTTTAACTGCATGGCTATTCCTACAGCTATCTCTGAATAGTAATCTGAGGGGGACATAAGCCATATTTAGCAGTTTCTAGGGTGCTTTAGAAATATAGGCTGCATAAGGATCATTGCAAGGGGCCTGGGGTGTAGTGCTGTGCTTGGTACTTGGTAAACAGGATGGTTGACCAAGAAGGCTTCCTCCAGCATAGCTAACTGCTCGACCACAAAGGTACATATTACCCCATAGTTGCCTGGAACTGGCCGACCACAAGATAATGGTTATCCTATGGGCCTCATGGAACAACAACTGACCACAGGGTCAACCACAAGGGTTCAAGGGGCGTGTTATGCTATGGGATTGATTATGCTAAAGGAAATGGTTGTTTATGCTAAAGTAAATGTTTGCTTAATGCTATGCCAAATAAGGGAAAGGGGGAACTCTGAAAGTTGTCAACAAGTAGGGTATATATGGCGAACGTTCGTGCCAGGTCGGCGCGGACAATTTTGTACCAGCATACTGTTATGCTGCTTGTCCATCTTCCTATTGCGCAATATGAATAAACCGCATTTTGCCCTAATCCGTTTGGACTTTGCTTCATCCAAAGTGCTTCAGCCAGGGACCTGGTTGGTAAGATTTGGGAATTTGGAATATTGGCAATTTTCCACAATTAAGGTGGCCAATTGCAACATTCACACTTGCCTCAAGTAGACAAGAGTTCTTTTCTCCACCCTGAGCATTCCACAGATATATAAACCTCACTTTACTTAGTTTCCAACAGACCCCTCAACCTCTGAGGATGCCTGCCATAGATGTGGGTGAAACATCAGGGGAGAATGCTTCTGTAACATGGCCATACAGCCCAGAGAACTCACATCAACCCAAAGCTTTCAACAACACATTATCTCTGAATATGTTTTCTATGTTTTAAACAGTAATTAAAAAACCTGTGCTTGATCTTTTAGGCTGTAGCAGAGATTAGACTATAGAATGAAGAATCTTTATGTTTAAGCATATATTAAAGCATTCACCAACAATCCTCTTATTAATGCCATCAAGAAATTATTTTCTTTTCTTTTTGATACTAATGGACATGCTTTCCCAGTTCAATAGTAATCTTTACTTTTTAACCCAAGATGAATTTTATTCAGAAAATGACTAATGGAGGGAATGATTACTTTTTAGCGTTCTTTAATTATAGCATTTCTGGACAATATTTTTTGCATTACTGGTAGCGCAACCTAGGAAGCACTTTGTTATTCTCTCAGAATGCGAGATGTGCCGCATATTTTGTTTCTAATCAATGTAGATTAGGAGAAATAGGCACAGGAATTATTATCCTGAGTGCATGTATTAAAAGGTGAGGATTGCTTTAAATCACCCACAGTACACCTGTTGAAATGACGCTACCATAAGTTAACATGCTTTGATCCCTATACAGAATTGGTGGTAGTAAATCTTCTCCCTTGATTTTTAACTGGTTCAAACCTCTTGACCTCTTAAAGACAGGTATTGGAGAATCTTTTGGATTTGTTCTAAAAAGGGGGGGGGGGGTGTCCAAATCCAGGAAGGTTTTCTATTAGTGTTCTGACATTACCATCCCCACCTTTCTCAAATTTAGCTTATGAAGGATGGGACAAACTGATGTTGGGGGGGGGGGGGGGGTGTGTAACAGGTTTCACCATTCATTTTCAGATATCAAAGGGGCTTCCCAAGCATGCTCTGGAGCATCCACTGCCACCAGAAAAGATTGAGAAGCAACAAAAAATTGTTTCCTGATACATTATTGAGCCAGCACAGGCCGATCTCTCTTTCCTCTCTTCTTCTTCTACATGGCTGGGTGGGAAATCAGGTTTAATATACAGCAAAAACAAGTAGCACTCATAGCCCTAAAATGATATATCTGCATGATGTGTACAAGTAATCTTGGATACAACTCCCTTAGGTTGCTTATCTTGTTATAAAGCTCTTCTCACATGGAATAGACCTATAGTTTTATTCATATTCCAGCAACAGGAACCCACATTTTTTCCATTGCTCATAGAGTGGCCCTCCTGTGTGGAGGATTGGGAAAGTTGTGACCCCAAAAAGTTACTTTTCCTCAGCTTTGTACATGATCTACTGGGGTATATATGTGGGTATACAAATAAGCACATAGTGCTAACTAGACCACCTGAGCATACTGTTAACAAACTTCATAAAACATATATTTGATCTTCTTGTCACTGTCTAATCAATCACTTTAATTCTATTGAGTTTAGTGGGGGGAAACATCTGTGGGTTGATTATGACAAACTGTAAACCACAGCATATTGACCATAATAGTTCTTCTTATTGTAAAGTAGTTCTGGTGCTGCCCAATTAATGTTGGGAAGGCTTTAATCATGTAATCTAATCTCAATTGTGTTAGTCTTTTAGCCCTTTTTATCTCACTGCATCATTCTGATATGTCTTCTGACCTGGGGGTCTGAAGTGTTCACTATTATCAGCCAATTAGTCCTTCTAGCTTCTGGCTCACAGAAGACAGATTCACTATATTTCTTAGCACTTGACAGTTTCAATTCCTTAACCTCCAAATTCCCCTTGATATATGACTCTGTGTCTTACCCTTTATTTCAGTATTCCAGAATGCCCCTATGGCCCTGCATTTTGAAACCAGCTACAGACTGTAGTCACAAGAAGGTGATAATTTGCCTCTGACAGCCAGCTTTTTAATGCCAACAGTTTGTTGCTAATTTATCATAAATATGTCAACTGACTGAAGTTGTTATTTAATATTTTAATATATGATCCATTTACTTTATGATGTCAATCTTCATACCCACCATTATGGCACATTTAAACTAGGAATTACAATTATCTAAACCAGGAGTCATTGAAATTCCCCCATACAGCCATTCATTCATTTATATTTGGCCAATTATACTAGATCCTGTCTGATCTTGGAAGCTCAGCAGGCTCAGTCCTGGTTAGTAGTGGGATGGAAGACTATCAGTGACTACTAGCAGCTGTAGGCTTTATTTCAGAAGAAGGAACTGATAAAACCCCCTCTGAGGATTCCTTGCCTAAAACAATTTACGGAGTCATCGTAACTTCACGAGTGACTTGAAGACTATGCATATACGCAATCAGCAGCTTTGGGTTACCGCAAGCCCTCCCCAACACCTTCCAGAGAGTTTCAGACCTACTTTTTCTCAAACTTTACTGCACTCAATCCCATGATGTAAAATTTGGCCCTTTGTAAACATAAAAACTGTCCCAACCATAGTTTTGGTCTTTATTTACCAGAATCCTTCAGCTGAGATGTTGAGAATTATAGTGTAAACAGTTATTTTTTCCAACATGCTTCAAACACAACAGAAATGAGAGTAACTGATCCAGATTACGTTAATAATGCCAAACCACATTAAACGCACCCAGGTCTATGAGAACTTGATTAATTCTTTAATGAAAGATCATTAGATATTAAGGATCTTCAGATACAACTAAGAAAGAGAACCATTGCCATATGACAATACTAAACTAGATTGTTTACTGGTGTACACAATATTAAACATTTTCTTATGGCCCTGAAACTCTAGAAGAAGGGGCATATTTCATAAACAGAATAGATGTTTTGCACATAAAGGGTTCCAAACCTTGTTATTTCAAGCTAGCTCAGGGGAAAACTCTCTCTCTAAATCCGCCTGCAGCCTCTCTGTCAAAAAGACAGAGCTAAAAGAAACTGATTCACTATAAAGCTGCTTCCTATCCTAGGGCATCTTCTCTCACTGGCTGCCACTATTGTCAAATCACAGTTGTGTGATGTGCTGTGCTCCATACCACATAATATTGCTTCCATGTGCAGTACCTCATGCAAATGTACCTCAATCACCTCTAAGAGCATATCTTCCTTTTGTGAAAGTGTTCATGATTTTTTGGATTTCCTTAGCAGAACACAAGAGATAGACCAGAAAACTTCAAGTAGTAGGGCTGTTAAAGATGCATGAGGTTATGCCTTACATGTCATTAAGCCCAGCCGAAGGTGGTACTTCTAATACATCAAACATACCTTTCATAAATGACAGGAGAGTTATTCACATTATTTTCAAACCGATATTACATTGTATCTGTTGACTTGACTCTTATTAATTTGAGGATTACATGTGCACTGCAGGTGGAACATAAGGAGAGCTATGGTGGATAAACTGAAGGCCTACTGTCTACAGTTTTGTTCACAAAGTAGCAAATTACACAAGCAGTCATTTCCCATTCAAGTTCTCCAATAACTAAGAAGACACAACACCTCTAGAAGAAAAGAGAATATTGTTGTTGTTGTTATTATTATTATTATTTCTTACCCACTTCTCCTTGTGGCTCAAGGCAGGTTACAACATCACTAAAAACACACAGTCATCTAAAAATATCCTACAAATACACATACTAAAACATATTTCTGCAAATGCATATTAAAATACACAGAACAAAGATTAACATAAGACACAAGGGTTTTTTTTGTCATGTCAGGAGCAAGTCGCTTCTGGTGTGAGAGAATTGGCCGTCTGCAAGGACGTTGCCCAGGGGACGCCTGGATGATTTCATGTTTTTATCATCCTTGTGGGAGGCTTCTCTCATGTCCCCGCATGAAGAGCTGGAGCTGATAGAAGGGGCTCATCCGCCTCTCCTCGGATTCGAACCTACGACATGTCGATCTTCAGTCCTGCTGGCACAGGGGATTAACCCACTGCGCCACCGGGGGCTCCGAGACACAAGTTTAAAATTCATGATTAAAACTCGCTGGGTAGGCCTGCTGAAAGAGATAGGTCTTTAGATTGGTTTTAAATTCCGACAGCTCATTTAACTGTCAGAGCTCTTCTGGCAGGTCGTTCCACAATCTTGGGGTGGCTGATGAAAGGGTTTTCTGGGTGATGATTGCCAGTCGGTTTCTGGCAGGCTGGAGTAGCCACCCCCGAGAGGATGTATGTGTCCAGGGCAGATCATATGGGAGAATGTGATCCTGTAGGTAACCTGGACCCAAACCATGGAGGGCTTTAAAGGTCAAACCCAACATTGGTTTTTTGTTTTGTTTTTGTTTTTTGCTAGTAAACTATTTGGCAGCCAGTGAAGTTATTTTAGCATAGCTGTAATAGTATATGCTCACTGCTGGATATTCCTGTAACCAATCTGGCTTTTGAATCAGCTGTAGTTTCCAAACTTGGAACAAAAGTAGCCCAATGTAAAGCACATTGCAGAAGTCCAACCTTGAAGTTACCAGTGTACTAACATCTTTAGGTCCTCCAAATCTAGGAAGAGGCACAGCTGGTATATCAGCTGAAGCCTATAGTAAGCACTCCTAAGTGTTTCATCTACCTGGGCTGACATTTGGAGAGACAGATTCAGGAGCACTTCCAATTAGCAACCACAGTCTTTTAGGGGGAGTGTAACCCTAACAAAGACTGGTTGACATACCTCCATCTCCTGATTAGGACCCTTGATTGTAAGCATCTCCGTTTAGTCTGGATTCAGTTTCAATTTATTTTTCTTCATCCAGTCCATTACCTCCTTCAGGCATTCATTCAGAGAAGACACACTATTATCAACTGAGGTTGCTTTTGAAGGCATAGAGAAATATAATTGGGTGTCATCAGCCTACTGATAACACCCAATTCTAGTCATTGTCCTTCCCGGTTCCTTTCCCCGAGGGTCTCTGTTTACCAGGGAGCCTGATTTGTAATGGGTTAGAGAGGACTTTTGGGAACAATCGTCACAATAGCCCTGGTTAGATTCTAATTCCATTAACTGACCAGGGATTCAACAGGATTGTTGGTGATGTCAACCATAGTACCCTCCAAGACCTCCTGGAATCTCACTTTTGAGGGGGATCCATTTTAATAGGTCCTCCACCCCTGCAGGGATAGACTGTAGTTGTGGTACTAGCCCTGACCAGAAAGTGATCTGTCCATGAAAACTCAGAGGTATTGATCACCTTTGTTCACAGAGCTGTATGTTCCAAGCTGAATATCACATCAAAGGTATGACCTGCTGAATGCATCAGTCCAAAAACCAATTGGAATCGGCCCATGTTGGTATGGATACCATGAACTCAGCTGCACCTGATAAACTAGAATCCAGTGATATGTTGAAGTCACCCAGAAGCAAAAGTCTCGCTGATTCCAACAACACCTCCGAGAATAGTTCCCTGAGCTCAACCAGGGAACAGGGTGGACTATACACTAAGAAAATCCCTAGTCAAGAGCACTTCCCCGTGGCCAGAGTTGAGCATTGCCTCCAAATGCCAGAGATGGAAAGGGAAACCTTTGCCTTTTTGTGTATTGTATGTCGTTGTTTACTGTATAAAATGCATTGAATGTTTGCTTTTATATGTGTATACTGTAATCCACTCTGAGATCCCTTGAGAAGATGGAGTGGAATATAAATAAAGAGTATTATTATTATTAGTGTATTGTTAATATGCTGTTTTTATCACAAGACAACAACAAAATAAAACAATACTTAACATACCCTGCCAGTCAAAGAATGTGGTTCCCAATCAATAAGGCTGCTTTGAGTCCCTCTCGGGGTGAGAAGTCCACCTATTCATACTAGGTTGTCGCCTTGTAGCTAGGTGGTTCTATGTAGCCCTTCTAGCAGTCCCTCAGTTGTTACTCACACTGCCAACTGTGCATCAATCTGAGAACAGTTGGCATCCACTCAGATGAACTGATAGGAGTTTTCATATACATAACAGTGCACAACACAATTTAAACAAAATAAAAATAAACTTTCCTTTCAGCCAGAGATATAAAAAAGGAATGAATTTAAAAAGCAGGGCTTCTGTTTCTGTGGTTGATGTTTCAACATACACCCATCATGATTAGTACTGTTGACCCTACCCATCATGAATGTGTCCAAGTCCACCTGCAAAGGTATCTAATTTAGGGGGTATCACTACAACTTGTGCTAGCAAATTGTATAGTTTAATTATGTACAGTGTGCAGAATGGCTGAAACTTAATATTGTACCATTCTGTTTTGGTTTTGTTTATCATATTCTAGGAATATGGTAAAGGCAGGGAGGAAAACCCTTTACCCCATCCAGATTGTCCATAACATACACACTTGTATACATCTCTGTCTCTACCTTATTTAAGCTTTTTCTGTGTTAAAGTGCCCCCAAATTGCAATGTTTCCTCAAAATGGAGTTTCTGTAGGTTATTTTGGAGAAACTGGCCTTTGTTGCACTATGCAAATGATAATGCTAATAATCTGAATACACTGGGTTGTTGTAGGTTTTTTCGGGCTATATGGCCATGTTCTAGAGGCATTCTCTCCTGACTGCATCTATGGCAAGCATCCTCAGGGGTAGTGAGATCTGTTGGAACTAGGAAAATGGGTTTATATACCTGTGGAATGACCACGGTGGGACAAAGAACCCTTGTCTGCTGGAGCTAAGTGTGAATGTTTCAACTGACCACCTTGATTAGCATTTGATGGCCTGGCAGTTTTTTGGTGTGGCTTGCTAGTGCCTGGGGGAATCTTTTGTTGAGAGGTGATTAGCTGTCCCTGATTGTTTTCTCTCTGTTGTTTTGCTGTTGTAATTTTAGAGTTTTTTTAAATACTGGTAGCCAGATTTTGTTCATTTTTATGGTTTCCTCCTTTCTGTTGAAAAAATGAATACATTTTTCCTTGAATGATATTGATATTTACCAGATAATATGAAGGAATGAGGCAGATTTTACTTTTAATAAACAAGCTTGCCCCTTTGGGAAGATTTAATTTCTTTTAAAAGGCAGCATATACTTTAGACATTTACAGGTTCATCCAATGCATAATTAATGTACGGGATTACAAGATATCACACTGTGCAAGTTGGTGGAGAAAATTAATGGCTACATTTACAGTCATCATGCATGTATTTCCCTTTGAGCCAACTAGAGCTTTAAGATCTGCTGGGGAGACCCTACTCTCGGTCCCACCCCCTTCACAAGCGACTAGTGGGGACGAGAGACAAAGCCTGCACAGTAGTGGCCCCTCGGCTGTGACATTAAACTGGTCCCATCCCTCCTGACCTTCAGGAAAAAGCTAAAAACCTGGCTCTGCACACAGGCATTCAGGGAGTAGGGTAACATGGAATTCACCATTAACCTAGCAGTCTGAACAATGTCTATGGCAGGGGTCCCCAAACTCAGGCCTGCGGGCCGGATACGGCCCACCAAGGGCATTTATCCGGCCCGCGCGGCCTGGCCTGGCCCGGCGCAAAGCCCCTCGCCGTTTCTCTCTCTCCCTCCTGAGTGGCTTCAGGCGGGGTCGCGCCGGACCAGGCTTCTCCCTCTTTCTTTCTTTCTTTCCTTCCTTCCCCTTCCCCCTTTCTCTCCCCTTCCCCTTCCTTCTCCTTTCCCCTCCCTCCTTCCCTCCCTTCCTCCTTCCCTTCCTTTCCTTTTTCCTTCCTTCCTTCCCTCCCCCTGGATGCTGGCCTGGGGAAGCGAGCGCTGCCTGGCCACACCCACCCGGCACCGCCTCCGCTTGTTCTCCTGCCGCGGCTGGGAGGGGAACAGGAGGAACCTCATGGCCACGGATCTTCTTCTGCTGCGTTCCCTTGTTCTCCGTGGCCACGAGACGCCGCCTGCGCCTGGCCCGGTGTCCCCACGGAGAGAAGAAAGAAGGAAGGAAAGGAAGGGAGCGAAGGAGGGAGAGGAAAGGAGAAGGAAGGGAAGGAAGGAAGGGGAAGGGAAGGGAAAGGGGAAGGAAAGAAGGAAAGAGGGAGAAGCCTGGTCTGGCCAAGTTTGGTCCAGATCCAACATTGTTTGAGTCCACAGTGATCTCTGGATGTAGGTAAACTACAACTCCAAAACCAAAGAACACTGCCCACCCAACGCTTCCAGTATTTTCTGTTAGTCAGGGGAGAACTGTGTGCCAAGTTTGGTTCCATTCCATCATTGGTGGGGTTCAGAATGCTCGTTGATTATAGGTGAACTATAAATCCCAGTAACTACAATTCCCAAATGTCAAGGTCTATTTCCCCCAAACTCCACCAGTGTCCACATTTGGGCATATTGAGTATTTGTGCCAAGTTTGGTCCAAATCCATCCTTGTTTGAGTCCACAGTGATCTCTGGATGTAGGTAAACTACAACTCCAAAACCAAAGGACACTGCCCACCAAACCCTTCCAGTGTTTTCTGTTGGTCATGGGAGAACTGTGTGCCAAGTTTGGTTCCATTCCATCGTTGGTGCGGGGGGGGGGGAGGGGTTCAGAATGTTCTTTGATTATAAATCCCAGGAACTACAACTCCCAAATGTCAAGATCTATTTTTTTGAGTGAAGAACATACATTGGGTTGTTAAGTGTCCAGTGGTTATTTATTTCTGTTAATCCCACAAATGAATATTACATTTTTATTTATATAGATTTATTTCCTATATTTATACTCTGCCCTTCTCCCCCTGAAAGGGGACTCATGCTTACATATGCCAAAAAACCACTTTCAAAACGACAGAAAATATAATTTTTTTCCTCATTTTCATTGGAACTATTTTATTTTCAGAAATGCTAAAGCTATCTTTTTCTATGTACTCCTATATTGCTTTCCGCAGCCCATGGTTGGGTGTGTGTTCTCCTTTTATTGGGTGTATTCTCCTTTTATTTATGGCAGCCCCATGAATTTAATAGGGTTTTCTTTGAGAGGAAATACTCAAAAATAGTTTTGTTAGTTTCTTTCTCTGAAATAGAGCACCTGCTATTCATTTGTGGCTTCCCATCCAAATACTAACCAGAACTGGCCCTGCTTAGCATTCCAGGTCAGAGACATTTAATCTTTCATTGACTTTGCCAGGTATTTTTCTTCTGTACAGTAGTCTCTGTGACCCCTGTGACCCAACCTGGACAGGCAGTACCCAAGTTACAAACAAGTTATGTAGTTTTGTCCTCACTGAGGGCTGAACAGTTAACATATTCATGGATTCCCTGCTGTTATATTAAGACTGTTACACATGCTGTGACATGTTTGAAATCAAAATTTCATTTATTTGTAATTAGAAATAAATATTTCACAATGTATATTACATATTGTTTTTGTGATTCATCACTATGCTTTATGTTCAGATTGTAACAATAAAAATACATCGTGCATATCAGATATTTACATTACGATTAATAACAGTAGCAAAATAAGACATGTGCAGTGTGCATAGAATTTGGTCATTGTTTTTTAAAAAAACTATAGTCTGGCCCTCCAATGGTCTGGGGGACAGTAATCCGGCCCCCGGTTTAAAAAGTTTGGGGACCCCTGGTCTATGGGATAACAAGGAAGTATGGAATCATGACTCGGCACTTTGTATGTCTTTAATTTGCTTGAAAACGTGTATATGTTTTAACTCTTTATACGTTTTTAACTATTTTATAATTTAATATGATGTGTTTATTGTTATGTGCTCGATGCAGCATTGAATGTTTGCCATAGTTTGGAAACCACTTACAGTCCCCTTCAGGATGAGAAGCATGGGGTAAAAATAAAGTAAATAAAGAGATATGTGGAACTCTATTTTTAGCAGGCAGGGTGTTACTAGGTAGCTGCTGAAGAGGAGCAACAGTAGGAGAGGAATATGAGCTTCTTACCCTAATCTGGCGATTTCCTATAGATATCTGGATATAACTACTGCAAGAAACAGGATTCTGAACTACATAGACATATCATGTGATATAGCAGACTCATTCCGCATTATCACAGAATGTCTACACCACTGAAGAAATTATACTGTTTAGCTGGTATTGCACCACCTGACATATGTCACAAAGTAGCAGCCAATAATGAAAAGACCAAGGCAGTGACATCTCCAGCCCATCCTCTGTTCGGATATCAACCAGCATGCCAATGGCTTAAATCAAGAAACAGCTCACTAAGATCAAGAGAAATACTTGCAGGAACACCTCAGCAAGTAAGAATCCAAAAGTGGCAGGTTAAAACTCAGCACCTTAATCATTCTCTGAGACCCAATGAGAAACTCCCTCCTGGGAACACAGAAGATTGGGCAACATGGAAGGCACTGAACAGGCTGCGTTCTGGCACCACAAGATGCAGAGCTAACCTTAAGAAAGGGAGCTACAAAGTGCAGTCCATGACATGTGAATGTGGAGAAGAGCAAATCACAGACCACCTACTACAATGCAACCTAAGCCCTGCCACATGTACAATGGAGGACTTTCTCACAGCGACACCAGAACTCCAAGTGGCCAACTTCTGGTAAATGGACAATTAACATAATGCCAAGTTTTTTTAAAAAAAAACTTTGTGTTTTTAAATGCATTTAAACTGTACCCTCAACTTGCTTATGACACAATAAATAAATAATTCTAGCAGTCTGTTTATTCTATGGAATTACAACTGTAACAGCTCTGGATTATGACCTTGGATTATGTGATTTTAATAATTGATGTAATTGCTTTAGTTGTTTTTAATTGTTTTGGTTTTTAACATAAAGGTTTATCAACTGTATGCTATTTTTAAGTCATTGAATTGTTGCCAATGTGTGAGGCCGCTCTGAGTCAACTCTCAGGGTTGAGAAGGCTGGGGTACAAATGGGGTAAATAAAATAAAATAAATATGATGCCACTGTGATTTTTAAAAGCAAGAGGGATGTATATACAGAGCACCACTGTAAGACTGAAGGCAAGGCACACATGTATACAAGTAGTGAGAGCATATAGCGCACAGTGGTGCTATGCCTAGTATACACTTGAATTCTTTTTTCATAGGATGGACAAACCTGATATAAATAATATATAACTTTTATGACTATGGAGCCCCCAGTAGCGCAGTGGGTTAAACCACTGAGATGCTGAACTTGCTAACCAAAAGGTCACAGGTTCAAATCCAGGGAGCGGCATGAGCTACCACTGTTAGCCCCAGCTTTTGCCAACCTAGCAGTTCAAAAACATGCAAATGTGAGTAGATCAATAGGTACCACTCCAGCAGAAAGGTAACGGTGCTCCATGCAGAGTTGGACACGACTGGACTTAATGCCAGGGGAAAACCTTTACCTTTAGTACCATGTCCATGGCTTCTGCAATAATTGATGGAAAAGCAGATAATTACAAAAGTTTTTAGGCTTTTTATCAATTATTTTCACATTTCTGGTTCCTTTTTGCAGGAACAAATAATCTACAAAACCCTGGCTTTGTAGTTTGGTGCAAAAATATGTTTCTGTCTTCTATGCAAAAACTTTTCCCAATAAAATACCCATTTTTGTGCACATGGAAGTGAGGAGTTTTTTCTATAAAATCTTTTGTTTCCTTTTAGAAGTCTACTTGGTGTCAATGCTGGTGTCTTCCCAGCACTGAGTCGGTTTTTTTTAAAAAAAGACAAAAATATTTGGAGTCTAATTAATTTGTCCAATTTGCATAGTTATTGTATTTTACCTTGTTGTTTGGCTTCAAGTCATTATGACAGCCTTATCAGAGGGGATTTGCCTTTGTCTTATTCTGAGTATGACATAGTATGCCTACAATCACCCAGTGGGTTTCCATGGCTGAATGAGGATTCAACCCTAATCTCCAAATTGTAATCCAACACTTATATCACCATACTCCACTCCTAACTGATTTTAATTTTTTGTATTAATATGTTTTCAGATATTTAAAAGTTTTATTGCTTCAAACTGTTCTAAACTGACTTTACCATAGATCACCCTGATGGTCTCAGATACAAGATGGAATATAAATATTTAATAAAATAAAATAAATATTTTTTCACAAAATATCCTGAATCATAACAATAAAATATTGTAGCAATTAGTCATTTTTGATTGCACAGTCTCAATCTGTTGAGAGTAAGAAAAATTCTTCACATCTGTAGTCTCAGATTATGAAGCTTGTTCGGAATATGACTCAACCTTCCTCTATCAGAATTTGGCAGCTACAGTCCCAGTTAATTCTTTATAATTCCTCTCTTTCATCTACTTTTGAAATATTTTAGTTCCTTTCACCCCCTTTTATGTACTTCTTTTTCCTCAGCTTTTTTCCGTTGCTGCAAACTGAGGGTATGTCTGTACCAACCACATAGGTTGGTGTGAAAATGAATCATTCTGGTGGCTAAACACCCCACAAGGCTGATCCAGGTTACCCAGGGCAAGGCCACCTTGATGCAGTCTTGCCCCAGTTTAACCTAAGTCATGGTGCCGGATCAGGCCTGAATTAGGTGTCTGTGTGGAAAATTTATCTATCTTGTCACCACAAATGTCTATTAGTTCATTCAGCATTTGAGGACTAGTATATTGGACATTCGAAGCAGTCTGGAGAGGAGAGGAGGATGCAGACTCTTGCCATTTCCTGTAGGCTTCTAGCTTATGTGTTCCTGCTTATTAATAATGTTTTCCAGATTGATCACACTCTGTTGTTTTTTTGTTTGTTTGTTTGTTTTGCTACATGTGTTCCAGTTTTTATCTGTGAAATGTTGGAGGGTATGATATGATGGTATGTAATGGGCAAGCTCAAGTCTATTCTCCACGCAACAATAAACTGCAAGTGAAAAAACATTGCGAACAATGCAGGCGGTTCATTGGCTCAGCACACATAAACAATGGTGAAGCTCACTGCCAGTCTTCCTTAGCAGAAAGGGAGTGTATATTGGGAAGTAGGGCAAAACAACAGAGCTATTAATGAGATTTTTACATGTCTGGGACACCCAGTACCAAAGTTTAAGTGTCACTTTTTAAGTGATTAGAATTCGGAAAACATTGAGCACAAGCCGAGCGAACTACAGCAGAGCTTCAGCCTTTGAAATCTTTTTTGTTAGATGCACATCAGCCTGAATGAACAGAGTGATTTCTTTACTAATGCACTTGTCTTTTTGTGTACACAGGCAGCAACAGTGCCATAATTTGATTCATTTGGGAACTTTTACTTAACAAAGCCTAATGCTTTCAGTAAATAATGACACAGAATAAATTAGCAGAGGGAATTTTAAATACACTTGAGGACCTTTCTACCTTGGAAAAAAAAGAACCCGAATCTAGGACAGTCACAATTAAAGTAATTAAAATAGCACTTAAGTTGCTGTGTATCAAAACAAAGCAGCACAGTTTGGATTCTGGCTATGTTTGCATAATCCATTTTCTATTCCCTACCCTTCCCATTCCCAAACTTCTTCTTAATGAAAAGCATTATTAGACATATCTGGAGGACTGATTGATTGATTGCTTTTTAGAGCAATCTCCTTTGAAAATCTGAAATGCTTTTCGTATGTTGCTTCACTTTAATTGAAACTGCAAAATTAAATATACATGATTATTCAGATATCCTACCTTGAAAGCAACACATAACCATTTTACTTTTTAAAAAAGTCTAGTGAAGTGTGCCTATGCCTAATAGCACTATAATGCCACCAACTAAAGAAAAAAGTCCATACATTTTAATGCTGTGTGGTTAGAGGCCACCTGCAACATTACAGGCCCTGTTTGCTCATAAACATGGTTCATGACTCTACACTGCTGTAAAGTCCTGCAATCTCAGGAAGAAATAGAGGATCTAATTTAAGAAAGGCTTTCAAAATGTTGCAAAGAGTTGCCAATATAAGATTTTATCTGTTAACCGGAAAAAAGGTATCACAAAGGCTATGGTCCTAAGTACACCAAGGCCTACTTCACATTTTGTAGGAAAAGGAGAAAGAGGAAATGAATGTATTATTTAACATAGAGCAAGTATAGAAAGATTGGGCTTTTCAAGCCAATAATTGTAATAGTGAATGGAAGGAAGTCACAGATATAGGAAATGAGGTTTAGATAGCTATAAGAATTTCAATGAAAAGAAATGAGCAACAGGCCACGTCCCTCTGGATCCCACAATATTGGATAGCTACCAGCCACTTTCCAATATTCCATTTTGGGATAAGATATTGAAGTATGTGCTAGACAGCCAGCCACAGGGGTTTCCGGATGATCCATTTCCATTAGATCCATTTCCATCTAGTTTCAAGCCTGGCTATGGGACAGAAAAAGCTTTGGCCACCTTGGTAGATGACCTATGCCAGGAATTGGACAAAGAGAGTATTTTATTTATTTGTTTTGTACATTTGTACCATGTCCTTTTTACCCTGGGGGGGGGGGGGAATCAGGGTGGCTTCACAACAAGCACTGATTCGAGTGCTAGTCTCCAGGGAAGGAGAAAACAAGCTTGCTCCCTCCTCCCTGCGGATTCCTCTCACATATTTATATGATAGCCATGTATAAATATGTGAGAGGAAGCCACAGGGAGGAGGGAGCAAGCTTGTTTTCTCCTTCCCTGGAGACTAGGATGCGGAACAATGGCTTCAAACTACAAGAGAGGAGATTCCATCTGAACATGAGGAAGAACTTCCTAACTGTGAGAGCCATTCAACAGTGGAACTCTCTGCCCCGGAGTGTGGTGGAGGCTCCTTCTTTAGAAGCTTTTAAACAGAGGCTAGATGGCCATCTGTCAGGGGTGATTTGAATGCAATATTCCTGCTTCTTGGCAGGGGGTTGGACTGGATGGCCCATGAGGTCTCTTCCAACTCTTTGATTCTATGATTCTATGATTCTATGATTCTATGTTAATCACAATAATAAAATACATTTAAAACAATTCATTAAAATACATTGCTTCTATTGTTCAAACGCTTGGTCCCATAACCAGGTTTCAAGCTTCTTCCTGAAGGACAGGAGGGAGGGGCCAGTCTGATGTCACTGGGAAGAGAGGTCCACAGGTGAGGGGCCACCACTGAGAAGCCCTTTTTCTCGCCCCCACCAGTCACACTTGTGATGGGCTCATCGTACTGATCTTAAACTTTGTGATGGTTCATTCCAGGAGATACGTTCGGACAGGTAATCTGGGCTGGGACCATACTTGAGTATCCCCAAGTGCCCCAACTGTTTTTACAGGACTACTCAGCAACTTTTGATACTATCCTTCTGGACTAGATACTCTTCTAATTCTTTCCAGTTCTATGATCATATTATTATAGATGCTGCTATAATAAGGGACTTCTTTAAAATTATCAGTAGCAAGGTAGTCCAGGCAAGGAGGGACAGAATCCTCACTTAAAAAGCAAGTCTCTAGGTGAACGTCACAACTTCCAATAGATTCCTAGTTGAACTACTAGGCCTGGGTAACAACGGAAAAAATTGTTTCTAAAATCGATTTGTATTTGGGGTTTTTTTTGTTTCGATATTTAAAATAATTACAAAATTTTCCTTTTAAAAAGTTCGGTATTTACAAAATTTCGTAAATGGTAAAAAATTAACGAATCGATTTCCGAAACAATAACAAATTGATTCGTTAATGGTGGACGCAACCGCGAAATACGCTAAAAAACCTCCAAAACCTTCTGAAGCTTCCCTCTCCCTCTGTTGTTGACTGTTGGTGTGATATTATTTTTTTTTTCACTAATTAAACCATAAAACTGGCCCAGACATGCGGAAATAATAACGAAACGACCTCAAAACAATAACGAAACGAATACAATATCGAAATACGAAGCATTTACAAAAAGTTTTTGAAAATTCCTTTTTTTAAATAATTGCTCCAGAATGGTTCGTTATTGTTTTGTAATTGAAAAAATTAACGAATTATTAACGAATTACGAATTAACAAAATGAAACCGCCCAGCCCTATGAACTACCCATTCTCTTATTTGACAGATTACAAATATTGTAATTACTTCTAAAACACTTCTAGACAATCATGGAATGAATGAGAACAACTTTTCTTGATAAAAATTCTAGTTACTTTTAAAAATCACATTAAAGATGCTTTGCAGACATTGTTAGGGGAAATATTTCGATGTTTATGCATTACTTTATCAATCAAAAGGATTTTTAAAAAACGATTTTAAAATGTTAGTCTTTAGATGTTGAAAGTAATAACTACCAATGAGGACTGCAATCAATAATAAAACAGATTTCCTTTTAAAAAACATCAAAATGAATAATGAGATGCTTTTTTAAAAGTACAGTGATGACTAGGCGAAAGCATTATTTTTAGTAAATAACTTTTAAAGCTCCGGGAGATGGATGTATCCAGCATAATATTTCTGAGTTTTCCCTCCAAGAGACTGCTTCCTTTTCCCTTTTCCCTTTTTCTCTCTTTCGTTGTTGTTTCTCTCCCCCCCCGCCACATGTACACATCACATCAGGGACTAGAATCATGTGGCTCCCTGACGTCATTACTCTGCAATTCCCAATATTTTTCACAACTGCATGTAATGCCTATGCCTATGGGAGTTGCAGCAATTTGACCTCAATCCCTGATCTACACCAATTAATTATACACATTTTATACTTGGTGGGATGCAAGCCCTAACTGTGGAATTGGTCTAAGGTCCATATAAAGGTCTCCAACCAACACTTGTGCTTCAAATATATTTTCTTTTATTGCCCATAAAGCAACTTTATGCTGAGCATATCATTGACCTCTTTGAAATATGCTACTAAAAATAAATATATTGAGAGCCTTAAGCCATTCTTCCTTCTTCAGTGGCAGGACGATGCTCAAAGCTTCCCCTGATGGCAGTTCAGTTCTAAACAGTGTGGTAGCAGCTTGAAAAGTTCTTGTTCCTTTTGTCTTTATGTTCCCAAATTGGATTTAGGATGATAGTGTATGTACCACTAAATATAGATGCTTCTGGTTTGGAATTCCAAATTGTTTTGACTGCATGTAAACAATAGGGGTGTGTAAAATTTCATTTTTAATTAGTATTTTTATTTATGTGTCATATAGCGTACGTGGATTTCAGTAAGGCCTTTGACAAGGTCCCCCATGACCTTCTGGCAAACAAACTAGTCCAATGCGGTTCTTGTGGGTTTTTTCGGGCTATAGAGCCATGTTCTAGAGGCATTTCTCCTGACATTTCGCCTGCATCTATGGCAAGCATCCTCAGAGGTAGTGAGGTCTGTTGGAATTAGGACAATGGGTTTATATATCTGTGGAATGGCTGGGGTGGGGCAAAGAGCTTTTCTCTGCTGGAGCTAGTCCAATGTGGCTAGGCAAAACTACGGTAAGGTGGATCTGTAATTGGTTAAGCGGACGAACCCAGAGGGTGCTCACCAATGCTTCCTCTTCATCCTGGAAAGAAGTGATGAGCTGAGTGCTGCAGGGTTCCGTCCTGGGCCTGGTCCTGTTCAACATCTTTATTAATGACTTAAATGAAGGGTTAGAAGGCAGGATCATCAAGTTTGCAGATGACACCAAATTGGGAGGGATAGCCAATACTCCAGGAGACAGGAGCAGAATTCAAAACGATCTTGACAGATCAGAGAGATGGGCCAAAACTAACAAAATGAAGTTCAAGAGTGACAAATTCAAGATACTCCACTTAGGCAGAAAAAATGAAATGCAAAGAGATAGAACGGGGGACACGTGGCTCGAGAGCAATATGTGTGAAAAAGATCTTGGGTTCTCGTGGACAAGTTAAACATGAGCCAACAATGTGATGCGGCAGCTTAAAAAGCCAATGGGATTTTGGCCTGCATCAGTAGGAGCATAGTGTCTAGCTGCCAGTGCTGCCAGTGCTGCCAGTGCTGTTTAGGCCCGCTTAGGCCCGCTTAGGCCCACCGCTGCTGCTGCAGCCGAGGAGGAAACACGCCAAGAGGGAGACGCGCCACGAGGGACGCTCCGCGGCTGCCTCCCCCTGGTAGGAGATCCAGCGCTGTGGACCCCCCGGCGAGGGTTCTATCAGTTGCCGGCGAGGACTCGATCGGTTGCCGTAGCGAGCTGCTTGTGCTGCTTGTGCTGTTGCTCGACCTTGGCGCCGAGCGCTGGGCCCAGCCACCGTCTGGGCCATCATCTGGTCCGCAGCCGCTGGCCAGTGGGCCGAACCGAGCTGAAGGGAGACCCGCTGCGGCCGCCATTCTTGCAGCGCTGCCCGGACCTGCAGTTCGCTGCTGCGACGGAGGAGGAGACGGAGGAGACACGCCGCGAGAGGCGCGCCGCGGCCGCCATCTTGCCGCGGCCCTTCCACCTGGGCTTGCTCGTCTCACTTCCTGGCCGCTGGGCCAGCTAGGCTTCTCCATCCTCGCCTATTCCGCCCGGGCCCTACCGTTTCTCCACCTGGCCCTCGCCATCGGGCAAGCGGCGGATACCTCTTCTCTTATCAACCTTCACTGTGTTGTTGTGTAGTCCACTGTGTAGACCATTGTAGACCATTGTGTTGACCGATTGTGTGCTGACCGATTTGTATAGATCTTGTGGTGCAAGCCGCTTTTTTGTGTAGACCGACGGTGTGTTGCCTGTGCAATTTGACCGGATATAGACCAACTGGGCCGCCACCGTGTCGACCACCTCCGGAGGTCCATCCGCTATCTTACATCAATCGTCTGTAGTTTACATCTGAATCATAGCACTTTTGCCAACTGCCAATCTCTTGATTACCGTGTTTACATATTGCGAACATCGCACATTATTGTTCCGCCCTATCTTTGCTGCTAATGTGGGAATAAGAGCATAACATAGCACTTTAAGGCGCCTGCCTCTGTTGCCAACTGTTTCTGCACTTTACCCCAACCTGATTCCTCCTGCCGCACTTTAGTAGCATTGAGGGCCAAGTTTTTGGGCTTTGTTGCACTTTAATATCTCGCCGCACTTTAAGATCCTGCACCTTAAGAACGACCTTTGTAGCCGTGAATTTTGCTACTGTTACTACTGTTGCACTTAAGACTCCAGCACCCTAGGGACCACCTTATTTTTGCGGCTGAACGTTTACCACTTGTATCTACCATCTACTGAAGTGTATTGTTTCCATCCATGTGGTCCCCTACCCTCCTATGTATACTGTCTCTGATACTATTGACTGGTGGAAGGAGCAGAGGAGGAAGTGGGCTGGAGTCTGTGAAGAACAATGAGGAGGGGAGGGGGGATAAAGAAGACCAAAGCAACTGGCAAGAAATAATGCCAACATTTCAAACAGCTGATGAAACAGAGATTAAGACCCTGGTCATGAACTGTGGCATGGAGGAGGAGAGGTGTTCCACTAGCCGAGGGGCCCCCATAGAGGTCGTGGTGGGAAGGAGGAGATGCGGGAAAAGGAGACCTCAAATTTGGCCAAATTCGGACCATTTATCCAAATTAACAATTCCAAATCGGTCTCCTAAGGTAAATTGGTGTAACCAGGTGAGCGGACCCTCCGGACTGAAGGTGGTGCTGTT
Organism: Anolis sagrei; assembly: GCF_037176765.1. Classification (NCBI taxonomy): domain Eukaryota; kingdom Metazoa; phylum Chordata; class Lepidosauria; order Squamata; family Anolidae; genus Anolis; species Anolis sagrei. The sequence continues at coordinate 247,751,196 of NC_090022.1, read as the reverse complement.
GAACGCCAGATCTGTCAACGGAAAAATGACCTGGATCCAGGACTTAATCCTGGACGAGCGGGCAGATCTGGCGTGCATCACGGAGACCTGGTTGGATGAAGCTGGAGGAGTAAATCTGACCCAGCTTTGTCCTCCGGGATTCTCCGTGCAGCACCAACCGAGATCTGGAGGGCGGGGAGGCGGGGTCGCAGTGGTCTATAGAGATTCCATCCATCTGACCAGGTGCCCCATCCCGCAGACCGTAAATTTTGAAAGCGTCTACCTGAGGGTGGGTGACCGGGACAGAATAGGGATTCTGTTAGTGTACCGTCCACCTCGCTGCACTACAGTCTCCCTACCTGAGCTAGCGGGGGTGTTCTCGAGCCTGGCGTTGGAGTCTCAACAGCTCCTTGTGCTGGGAGACTTCAATGTCCATGCCGAGGCGACCCTCACAGGCGCGGCTCAGGACTTCATGTCTGCCATGGCAACCATGGGGCTGTCCCAACAAATATCTGGCCCCACCCACTGTGCTGGACACACATTGGATTTGGTTTTCTGTCAGGGATGGGAACAGGGTGGTGTTGTGGAGGAGTTGTCCATCTCTCCGTTGCCATGGACCGACCACTTCCTGATCAGATTTAGGCTCACTGCGCCCCCTAACCTCTGCAAAGGTGGAGGACCAATTAAGATGGTCCGCCCCAGGAGGCTGATGGATCCGAATGGATTCCTGAAGGCTCTTGGGGATTTTCCCGCCACCTCGGTAGGTGACCATGTCGAAGCCTTGGTGGCTCTCTGGAATGGGGAGATGGCCAGGGCTATTGACATGATTGCTCCGGAACGTCCCCTCTCAAGTAGCCGAGCTAAACCAGCCCCTTGGTTTACTGAGGAGCTGGCAGTGATGAAGCGAAGGAAGAGGGAACTAGAGAGCGTGTGGCGTTCGGATCCGAACGAGTCAAATCGAGCACGGTTTGTGTCCTTTCTTAGGGCATATGCCGCGGCAATAAAGGCCGCAAAGAAAACTTTCTTTGCGGCCACTATTGCGTCTGCAAAGAACCGTCCGGCGGAGTTGTTTCGGATTGTCAGAGGTCTTTTAACTCCCACCACTGCAGGTGGGAGCCCTGACAATTCGGTCGCGCGCTGTGAAGCATTTGCTCGGTTCTTTGCAGACAAAGTCGCCTTGATCCATTCTGGGCTGGACGCCGCGTTAAATGCAGTCTCCGAGGATGTAACAAGAGCACCTGCTTGTCCTATTTTGATGGATTCTTTTCAGTTTGTGAAACCCGAGGATGTGGACAAGATACTTGGAGGAATGAGGCCCACCACGTCCATCCTAGACCCCTGCCCATCCTGGCTTCTGAGAGAGGCCAGAGGGGAATTGGCTGAGTGGGTAACAGTGGTGGTGAATGCCTCCCTTCGGGAAGGCAAGATTCCAGCGAGCCTAAAACAGGCTATCATAAAGCCGCTGTTGAAGAAACCATCACTGGACCCCACTAAATTGGACAACTTTCGGCCTGTTTCCAATCTCCCCTTCTTGGGCAAAGTCATGGAAAGCGTGGTGGCCTCACAACTCCAGGTATTCTTGAGAGACACGGATTATCTGGATCCGGCACAGTCTGGTTTCAGACCGGGACATGGTACCGAGACGGTCTTGGTCGCCTTAGTGGATGATCTGCGCCGGGAGCTAGACAGGGGGAGTGTGTCCCTGTTGGTGCTCCTGGACCTCTCAGCGGCCTTCGATACCGTCGACCACGGTATCCTTCTGGGGCGCCTTGCGGAAATGGGCCTTGGAGGCATTGCTTTGCAGTGGCTCCAGTCATTCCTGGAGGGCCGCACCCAGAAGGTGTTATTGGGGGACAACCTTTGACTTGTGGGGTGCCACAGGGTTCCATACTGTCCCCCATGCTGTTTAATATCTACATGAAGCCGCTGGGTGAGATCATCCGGAGTTTCGGGGTGCGGTGTCATCTGTACGCAGATGATGTCCAACTCTGTCACTCCTTTCCACCTGCTACTAAGGAGGCTGTCGAGGTCCTGAACCGGTGCCTGGCCGCTGTAACGGTCTGGATGAGGGCGAACAAACTGAAATTAAATCCAGACAAGACAGAGGTACTCCTGGTCAGTCGCAAGGCCGAACGGGGTATAGGGTTACAGCCTGTGCTGGATGGGGTCGCACTCCCCTTGAAGGCGCAGGTTCGCAGCTTGGGTGTGACCCTGGACTCATCGCTGAGCCTGGACCCCCAGGTTTCAGCGGTGACCAGGGGAGCATTTGCACAGCTCAGGCTCGTGCGCCAGCTGCGCCCGTATCTCGGGAAGTCTGACTTGGCCACGGTGGTACACGCTCTTGTCACATCCCGCCTTGACTACTGCAACGCTCTCTACATGGGGCTGCCCTTGAAGAAGGCCCGGAAGCTTCAGCTGGTTCAGCACACGGCAGCCATGTTACTAACTGGAGCGGGTGGCAGGGAGCACACAATGCCCTTGTTGTCCCAGCTCCACTGGCTGCCGATTTGCTACCGGACCCAATTCAAGGTGCTGGTTTTGGCCTACAAAGCCCTAAACGGTTCCGGCCCAAAATAACTTTCGGACCGCATCTTGGCCTACGAGCCCACGAGGACCTTGAGATCGTCTGGGGAGGCCCTTCTCTCGATCCCGCCTGCCTCACAGGCACGGCTGGCGGGGACGAGGGAGAGGGCCTTCTCGGTGGTGGCCCCCCGGCTGTGGAACACTCTCCCTGCAGACATCAGACAGGCGCCCTCCCTCATGTCCTTTCGAAAAAGCCTTAAGACATGGCTGTTCGAGAGGGCATTTAATTAAGTGCTACAACTATGTGGTAAAGAAGACTGGAATGGAACAAGGAATATGAGACCGGTTATGATTCCACTATGAGACGAAGCAGATTTTTAGTGTAGTCTGTAATTGTTGTATAGTTTATATGTTGTTGTAATTGGCTTCTTTGTAACTGTCTTTTACGTGTATTGTACACCGCCATGAGTCGCCCTAATGGGCTGAGAATGGCGGTTAATAAGTGCATCAAATAAATAAATAAATAATAAATCCAAGGAAGTCATGCTACCACTCTATTCTGCCTTGATTAGACCACATCTGGAATATTGTGTCCAATGCTGGGCACCACAATTGAATGTGTCCAGAGGAGGGCGACTAAAATGATCAAGGGTCTGGAGAACAAGCCATACGAGGAGCAGCTTAAAGAGCTGGGCATATTTAACCTGAAGAAGAGAAGGCTGAGAGGAGATATGATAGCCATGTTTAAATATGTGAGAGGAAGTCATAGGGAGGAAGGAGCAAGCTTGTTTTCTGCTGTCCTGGAGAATAGGACGTGGAACAATGGCTTCAAACTACAAGAAAGGAGATTCCATCTGAACATTAGGAAGAACTTCCTGACTGTGAGAGCTGCTCAGCAGTGGAACTCTTTGCCCTGGAGTGTGGCGGACGCTCCTTCTCTGGAAGCTTTTAAACAGAGCCTGGATGGCCATCTGTTGGGGGTGCTTTGAATGCGATTTTCCTGCTTCTTGGCAGGGGGTTCGACTGGATGGCCCATGAGGTCTCTTCCAACTCTATGATTCTATGATTCTATGAAACCAAGGATACAGTTGTAATTTATTTTTAAAAATCACGAAGTATCTAGCCACTTGGAGTGCCTCTGGTGTTGCTATAAGGAGGTCCTCCATTGCGCATGTGGCAGGGCTCTGACTGTATTGTAATAGGGACATGAGAGAAGTCTCCCTGCAGGATTGCACACATCTGAACGTCCCCTGGGCAACATCTTTGTAGACGGCTGATTCTCTCACAATGGAAGCAAACAGAAGCAACTTGCAGCATGCAACCAAACTAACTAACTAACCAATAGACCTTTTCAGGACAACTATGACAATAATCTCAATCAACATCAAAGGCATGTCAGCTGCCAAAGAACAGCTTCTCTATGAACTGTTTTGAATTACTCAGTTGTATCTAATTCATAAGTTTTGTATATACAAACAGATATTAAGAAACACGGGGGGGGGGGGGGGATGCAAAAAACTTAAGAATCAAAACTCACACAATAAAATTTTGTTTGAATTTTTTAATGTTCAGAATGTTATCAAAGTCAACTTCATTTTCAGCACAAGCAGGACAAAGCCAGAAAGACTGCCATTCCTCTTTAAAGTAATGGCCTCTCGCCATGAGGAGTAGAAAGCAGCAGGGTGGGACAAATTGAATGAGCTGGGAAAGAAACTGAGAGAGTGCAGAATTTTGGGAAATGTCGTTTTGGAAGGCAGGGAGCCCTATGGTAGAGAATTCAAAAGGCCCTACTCGGCCTTTTCCCAGAATTCTGCTCAGCATCAGAAAGCTCCAGTTAGCATTGGGGAGAAATATTTCCCTCATAGCAGCAGCCAGAGTTCCAATAAATCTACAAAAAGGAGGATTGATTGATACTTCAATACAAGTAAGTAAATTAGTGCCGGGCTGGGAAGAAATCCCTATATATATTTATTTATTAACTACATTTTACCCCACTCTATCTCCACCCCAAAGAGGACTCTGAGGGGCTTCCAGTTTAGCAATAATTCGATGCCACATTGCAACATAGAAGCATACAAGATACACAACACATTAAACATTAAAATCATAAAACTAACCATGTACATTTAAATAAACTGTTAAAGGCATTGAACTTAATCCCGCAATTGTATCCCAAGCCAATTTGTTTATATTAACTCCGTGGTTGCATATTGTACTGTGATTGTACTACTCTTGAATACAGAGTAGCCCATTCTGGATCAGCATTGAAGTATGTGGCCCATGTAGGTGGGTCCCAAGTCCTACTCTCTCAGACTCAGAAGGAGGCCACAGTTAACCCCCTCTGAAAAAAATCTTGCTACAAAACCCCATGATAAGTTTACTTTAGGGTTGCCTTTAACAATGTAATATAACAATAATGAAAAAAAACTTGCAAATAATAACATTTACTGTATCCCAATCATTGTGGGTTCCAACATGGTACCTTATTGTGGCTGGAACGATACTTTATACTTTGCCTTTTCTTTTCAGATCATTTTAATTTATACTCAGTGTTATTTAAGCAATAAATAGCATGTTTTGTTAACCTACCCATGTAGTGAATCGTCTTACAACACAATCTTACAAATATGTTTATTCAGAAATAAGTCCTGCTGGGTTGAAGGCTTCTCATATTTTCCCTTGCCCAAATGAAATGAAATATCATAATTTTAAAGTTGTTTTGAAAGTATAACAATATTTTGGCAGGTCTAAGCTACTAAAGATTCTATAACTCGTTTTAGTTACTATTTGAATATTTCTATTATTCATCCCTTCACATCAAATTCTTTTATGGTACAAAAAGTAGACTTGTGTGGTGAAACAGAACAGAAAACCCAAAAGAATTTATTCCTCAAAGCACCTTGAGTTTGGATAACTGATCTACATTCTTTTCATAATTTACATTGGAAATGTTTGGGTTCCCTTGAAAAAAAAGTACTTATCTGATCTCTCTGCAATGTTGAATTTGTAATTCACTATTAGGAAAATATATAAGACATGAATTTATACTCCTTATCTAAGAATATTTGTCCCAAATTTGCCCCCCCCCCCCCCATATTTCCCCCAACATTGAGATCTATTGGATCCTTCGTGTCCCACCAGTAGGGAGAAAACATTATACAAGAACAAGGAAGAGAACTTCTCTGTAATGGCACCCCAATAGTGAAATTCCCTCCCCTTAGAAGCCTGGTTAGACCTAACACTGAGGTCATTTTTGGCACCAAGTCATTTCATTGTACACTTCAGGCCAAACTGATTTTATCCAGGATGTCTGTCTTACGGTTCGTACTATTTAACACTGTTTTGACTGGTTTTAAACCATTCGCTTTTCAATGATAAACTATTTAATATATTTTAATTTTATAAGTTATAGTTGTTATTGTTTTTAAGTGATTTTAATATAAGTTGTCCTGAAGTTCTTCAGTACAGGATAGGATATAAATATGTCAATAAATAATAAATAAATAAAATACATAGCACCCTAAAATTAGCTTCAGGAAGAATTCTGGACTTGAAATAAGTAAGCAAACTTGAAAGATGTAAAAAAATGATAAATGCAAACACCCAAAGTGAGTGTACACTCTATGACTTAGGGTGCCTTTATTGTTTAGATGCAGAGCACTGCAGAAACCTGTGTCTAGAAGGCAACTTCATTGTTGTATTTCACTTTCAGTGCTGTAGAATCTTCCAGAGAGAGGCCGCTGCCTGAATATTTTGCTGCAGTGGCTTAATGGGAAAAGTACAGTGGGGCCAAAAGAACCATCTAGGAATACAGCTCAAAACCCCCAAGAGAAAACCATTCCCATAACTATGGTAAGCATTTTGAAGCAGTAGGTTACTTTAGATTTACTATGTTAAGTATTAAAATGCAATGGCACATTACTATTGCAAAAACAAATTTTGTGAACAGAGATGGACCAAGAAAGCTTTTAGCCCATTTCCTGGGTCATAAACAAAAAGCTTCATATGCAGCTACTGGAAGAAGCGTAAAAGGGCACAGCACTATACGATCCTTATTGGATTACTCAGAGGTTTCAGCCATTGCAAGCTACCATCATGGGCAATATAAATCATTAAAAATATTTCCCACAGAAGATCATTCAGGTTTTAAGATGTGGCTACTTTCATTCCCCAATGTTGCAGAGTAAAGAATTTTTATATGATTCTCTTGAGTTTTTCTTTTTAATAGAACATTGTACATAATGATACTGATTTATTAATTGTAAGTGGTAATAAATAATTCATACAATAACATTTTTATCCCAACCTTCCTTTTAGGAATCTAAAATAGCACATATTAGGTTATCCCATTTTAAGACTGATGTCTTTTTTTAAGGTTCTATTTTTTCAAAGTATCATTTTGAAAACCAGGATAGGCTGAGAGTGTGTGACTGGTTCAAGAACTTTAGCAAGCTTCCTAGTGACATAAGAATTTGAACTGAGTCTTTGCTAGATGTGGACACACACATTGGAAGTAAGCTGGATTGTACTGAATTTGAACTCAGGGCGCAGAATTATTGAGATTCTTCTAAGTAGTTGCTGCCACCAATCTGGAAACTCTGTCTCCTTAAGTTGTTATGGATACTTCTTCTTACAGAGGTACACTGAGGCAAATGTTTGTTAACAAGGAACAAAGATGTTTATTTGTGTAGTTCTCAAAAACAGGCACTTAAGCGTATCGGTTACAAGAATGAGATGAAGCTTATTTGCTTTCTTTAAATCAGCTCAGTACTTGGTTTCCAATAAAACTCTTAACTCCCTCAGGAAACTAGCAGACTTCCTCCTGACTTGAATCCTTTTACTTCAAAACAGTCCTTTTTCTGGGGTTTGTAATCACTATACCAGCTATTCTTCCCTAATAGCTTTCTGAACTCTCTAACTAACTTCTTTGGCTTCACTAACTTCCACTCTCCTTTTCCTAACTCTCTCCTTCAAACACCAGACCCTAACTAACTTCTTCAACACCCAGAACTTAACTGACTGTCAGTTTTCAAAAACCTCTCCTCTAAGCTCTTTTTTTCTACACTTCAACTAAGCTCCACCCACTTTATCCCAGCCAATCACAAGGGTTCTCCACATTTCCCTCCAGGCTGCTTCTAAGCTCCGCCTCCACTTGGAAATGACTAACCTAAGATGGCTGCCTCCAGGCACCATACAAAATGGATGCAAAATAACTGGGCCTAATTCCTGAGCTTAATCTGGTCTAAAGGTAGGCAATTCATCACAACCCCATGGTGTTTGTTTTGCCATCTGTGCCCCTGCTCAGAAGATTTCACCTCACTTTAATTGGTGATAAAGTTTCACTGGAGACGCCTTTTCCACATTATAACTTTTTCATGAGTGAATTTTCCTTACTTGGGGTAGAGTTCTCTCACTTGCTGTTGTCTCACCATTCTTATCAGTGAGTCATTTGTAAGTCAGATGTTTGTAACTCAGGGACTGCTTGTATCCATAAGATTGCTCCATGGCAGTTAAAGTAAAATCAAAGTGCTATCACTGTGATCATAAAGTTAGACAAATCTGCTTTCCATCTAGGGCTCAGAAAAATACTTTTTCCTATAGCTCCCATAAAATTTTGAGTATCTTGAAGTTGTAACAAAAAAAACCCCAACATACACTAGGGTTTGGCCGGGGGGGGGGGGGGGAGTCCCATGGAAAAAGACATCAGATCTGGCCCTGTTTCTTCATTCGTTGCTTCCTTTTTCATGCCCTTTATAGACAACTGCCAATTAAACAACTGGCATCCCAATCTAGTATTTATCATGTCACATCATGTTTGATTTTCTTTCCTTTCAACTAGGTGCCAACAAATATGAGAGAAAATCAAGATACCCATTTTTTAAGAAGCCATTCCTGGTTAATTTGCGAGCTGTTCTAGGAAGCCTACATTTGAATTATCGAAATGACTCTAAAAAAAGAAACATGCTTCTTTGCCATCAGTTGTTGTGTTCTCTATCTCTTTCTTTCTCTCTTTTTACATCTTTGCACTCAAAGCATTTCAAAGTGCTTCTCTAAAGATACTGTTCATAAAACAGCTACATAACAAATGGATACACCATTATGTATTCAATAATAGCCTTGAACACTGACAGCTATTTAAGTGACAGTGAAAATATGAAAAAAAAAAACATCAAAGTCAGCCTTTCCATTTCAAGGAGTGATGTCAAGAGTCAAGACAGATGGGGAAAATAATCATTCCTATCTTCACCATGGTGGGCTATAAGGCTTAATTAATGTTCACAACTGCTTTGAAGCCTCTAAATGGGGAATGCTTTATCATTATCGAGCTAAAGGCTGTGGTGAGCTGGAAAATGTTATATGATGTATCAGTTTCAGATCTCCCAAACAGCATACAATTCCTACATGGATTCTTTACTTCAATGTGCACCAAGTTTGAAAGAAGAAGATTGACTTCTTTATATGTGTGCATTAGGACATTACAACAAACATAAAATAAGGAATGTCTGGGTAAAATAACTTGATTCGAATTCAGGTTTGAATACAATACAGTAGTTTAGTTTCCAAAGGAATCTTGTAGCACCTTTGAGAGCATGAGCATTCTTAGATTTAAGTCCACATCAGCAGATGCATTGAGTGAGGTGCCTGGGAACAGACCTTATAGTTATGAGTGAGCAGGTTGTATATGTGAATAGCAATCTGTTCATTTATAGTTATAAAAGTCTTTTGCTAGGTATTTCAATCCATGCATGTAGTGATATAGTCTATGAAATATCTGACAGCATAGGGAAGCTAATGAGGAAACAGAACCTACAAACCATCTACAGACCCACTAAGAAAATCCAACAATTCAATTCAGCAAAAGACAAGACTCAAGGAACATGAAAGGCACTGCCGACTACTTCAACCAGAGAAGTCAGCCATAGCAGAGCATCTGATAAACCAACTTGGATATAGCATATTATTTGAGAACACAGAAATGCTGGACAACTCTAACAAGTACCATGTCAGGCTACACAGAGAAGCCATTGAAATCCACAAGCATGTGGATAATTTCAACACAAATGAAGAAACCATGAAAATGAACAAAATCTGGCTACCACTATTTAAAAACTCTAAAATTATAACAGTAATTAAAGAACAATACTCAAACACAGGGAAACTCCAGGAAAAAAAAATTCAGGGACAGCTAATCACCTCTCAACAAAGGATTCCCCCAGGCAGTAACAAGCCATGCCTAAAAACTATCAGGTCATCAAATGCTAATCAAGGCGGCCAATTGAAACATTCACACCTAGCTCCAACAGACAGGAGTTCTTTGTCCCACCCTGGACTTTCCACAGATGTATAAACCCAATTTTCCTAGTTCCAACAGACCTCACTAACTCTGAGGATGCTTTCCATAGATGCAGGCGAAACGTCAGGAGAGAATGCCTCTAGAACATGGCCATATAGCCCGAAAAAACGTACAACAACCCAACCTAGTGATTCCTGCCATGAAAGCCTTCGACAATACAAAAAAAAAATATCCTTTTTTTCAGTTAGTCTTAAAAGTGATACAAGATCTCTTTGCATGGTGATCCAGACTAACATGGCTATGTCTTTGAGTTCTATAGTGGTTAAAGCAGAGATATTGTGTTGGTTTACATATTCACCAATTAGGGAGTCTATTTTGAAGGCAAAGCATGCTGCTTCCCTTCCAATTGCATGCATCCTGCTTATTGGCAGGGGGTTGTTCTGGATGGCCCAGGAGGTCTCTTCCAATTCTATGATTCTATGATATACATAGTACAGTAATGTGTGACATGGTAACTGTGCGCCTACATCTCTACATACATAGGCCGAAAGCCAATAGTTAGTTCCAGTGGGAATTGATCCATTGATTCAAAGTTATTTTTATAAGTGTTGATTTGCCCATCAACAATTTATTCAGTAGGTTTTCCACTGTTACTAACCATGTGGCATTGAATCTAATACACACCTTAATTCCCAAAACCCTAAAACTAAAAAGAAAAAAAGAAGAATTTGCTGCTGGATGACATGCACAGCAGCAAAAGAAAGAAAGAAAGAAAGAAAGAAAGAAAGAAAGAAAGAAAGAAAGAAAGAAAGAAAGGCACACATTAAAAACCAAACCTTCAAACAGCAGAAAAGAAAATACTGGGGGAAAACTATGCTGCATAATGAATCCACTTTAACAGCCTTGGTTGAATGCTATGGAGTAATGAGGAGTGTAGTTTTACAAGGTCTTGAAACTTCTCTGCTAATGCCTCATCACACTACACATCCCAGGATAGCATATAGCCATGACAGCTGTTTTGCTTTGGCTCAGAACTATGATTACCATATGATGCGAATCTAATGCACAACCTAATTTTGAGGAGGTAATTTAACAAAAAAGGTGAGCAATACATTTGAGTAAATACAGTAATTAGTATAAAGTGCATTGTACAATTATAGTTATTTCTAAAATCATATTCATAATAGCTTTCACTTATCATTAATGATCTTATCCATTGATATGTTGCTTTGAAAATGCATTTCTCCACTAGTAATAGATAGAGTTACATAGCTGAAGGAAGTGGACTCCTATATCATAGACCAATGTCATGACTATTCAGACAAACCATACACTACAGTACAATCCAACAGAGGTTAACAAGGGAGGTGTTTGCAGGGAAAGCCACACAAGTTGCCCACCTCTGCCCTAAAGTAACATAGTATGGATGCTCATGGAGACATATTTGTCACTGAAGACACAAGTGTCTATTAGGCCCCAAGGTACCTAGTGAGAAATCTGCTACCCTACATGGACAAGGTTGTTATTGCTTTAGTTATTTGTGCACCGGACTATTTCTGTGGTTATATGTATATATTTTTAATGGTCTGGAAACTTCACTTATTTGAGAACATGTCTGTGTGAAATTGCTAACTGAGAATCGGCAATATGAGCACATGCTGTGAATGTCAGGTGGCTGTCAAAGAAATATCTTCCACTCCCAACCTCAGGATTTTGTTTTCAATTGTCTTTGCTTTGAGTTCTTTTAATCACTGCAATTCGTATCTGTATGGTGTGAGGTACATCTATTTTACCGCCTTTTAATATTCTTTCATTTCTTGTTGTCAGAGGAGTGTAGCAAGGCAGCCTATAAATACTGTGGATAAATAAATATCCTACCCAGTTCTACTCTGCTTTAGAAACAAAACCACCTCCTGGCACACCGTGATTGCAAAGCCCAGGCCTCAGTGTGATGCAAATGCTCAACATCAAGATCCCACTTGGACTTCCTTGGTAAGCCTCGCAGTCACACAAAACTGAAATGTTTATCTTAGGCTGTAGTACCAGAGTGCATTTATTTAGGAGCAGGTTTGCACTAAAGCGAGGGAGATTTATTTCCAAGTGAATGGGATTACCGATGGGAGCTTGCCTCCCTGTCACAGAACAGCTGAAACCTTACAATCTTTCCAACCGGCTACATCTTGCCTTTAAATATCTTTTTTTTAAAGGAGGAGTAGAAGAAACCGAATACTAAAACATTTGGGAGGGTATTTTTCCCCTTTCCAAAGCTTCTTTTGGCATATATGTGTGTGAATAAATAATTCTGTAGTGTTCATGCACAAAGATGCTATGCCCCATTGTCTCAGGAAACCTTAGAGACTTTCTGCTGTAGCTGGAGAGACAGAAGTTTCTTTTTGTTATGAAAAATGTTTTTGTGAAGAACAAAACAGGGAAGAGAAAGTAACTGCTACAGAATTCTTGATGGGCACTTTAATCTTCTATTAATATGCAAATTTTGTTCTTTAGAACCTCTGGTAAAGTTTTTTACCCCTATCAAGCTATTGGAAAATAGTCCTATTCTCCCAAAGGTCCTTCGAGCTTGAGTCTAAGTGAAACACTGTTTCTGTGCTAAATTCCCAAAGCTCTCTTGTATGCATCGTTTTCATTTGAAATTATATGGAGTTTATTGAAGCACATTTGTAAAACATTCCACAGTTGATTTCCTTCTAAAGATCTCCTTTAATAGAGCCAAGTCCCCTGTTAATTTGTGTCACATGAGGATGTTAAAGGAGATCATTTCAAACAAGATGAAGAGAATGGAAAGTCATCTAAAAAAATGGAATGGGGGTGGGGGTGGGGGTGGGGAGAGACGACGACGGGAATAGGTAATTTCAGCTTTATGAGCAAATTCAGGTAGATGTTGTTAGGTTGTCTGATAAATATCCAGAAGACTTTTCCAATCAGACTTTTTCCTTTCACAAAGAAGAAACTAAAGTTGTGTATAATGTTATCCGTACACTGCCTGTTTGAAATCACATTGCTTTTCAGTAACACACGTCTCCTAAAAGTGCCACCCTAGAGTTAAAAAAAACCCCTTCACTATGCATCTAAGAAACAGCAGAAACACACTTGCAGTTATGAAAAGGAAAATGAATCGGGTTTTGTACTGTGTTGTATATAAACAATTCTGAACAAAGTACCTCTGGTTCTCTATTCAGTAACCCAGACATTTTCTTCCCATTCATTATTTTTTATTATGCTCTTCCTTGCCTATTATAGAAAAAGGGCTATACTTTTCTTATAAGTTTCCATAAATCTCCAGTGCTTTCACTTTAAAATGCAGATGAAGAAGAAAGACAGGACTTGTCTCCGAAAAGTTTTTGTTTGGAATTATAAGCTTTAGCCTTCTGTTGCTTTTTGTGTTCCATCTCACTCCTGCACAACACACACAATCATGTTATGCCCATTGAGTTTGCAAAATTATATACTGCAGAATTCTAGTTGCTCAGTTTTTTTGTCTTTTGTCCTTAAAATGGGAGTAACATTCTAAAGTTACAACTCTAAGATGTCATTCCGTTTCTTTAAAGAAAGGTTTTGGTGCAAAATGTTCCACTGTTGCCAGAAGATAGCTAACATTTCTGGCTCTAACATGTTAACCAACCTTTTCTGCATACAGAAACAGGAAAAAATGCTTAGGGAAGTGGACAGTATTTATACTAAATTCAACTTACATATCTACATGCTCCAACCCACAAATTCATTTTAAATGTTTTGAGAACATAGAGTACAGCTACACTGCAGAATGAATGCAGTTTAACTGTCATGGGTCAATGCTATGGAATTATGGGAGTTTGGTAAAGCACCACCACTCTTCTGCCACTGCAACTCCCATGATTCAAGTGCATTAAGTCATGGGAATTAAAGTGTTGTCAAACAACATTATTTCTACAGTGTGGATGCACTCAGGACCCTTCTACACATATAGCAAACCATAAGTAACTGGGATAAAAGGGGTGGTGGCTAAATGACATTTGGGGAAAGTGCGGGTGGAATTGAGTTAACAACTGAAAAGCATGCATTTAAAATATGTGCTTAAAACCCAGTTCCACCCCCAAAAATATGGACCTTCGCATGACTCTGCAATCATGAAAAATGTGTTACTTCTTTCTGAGCCCCTTGTGTGGACTGCCCCAGCACATGTGCATATTTTAAAAGCCCGAAGCAGTTGATCACACTGTCAAAAAATGGAGTCACAGACACATAAGTGGCTCAATCTAAGCACAGTTGGAAAGTAGCTAGAACTCTCTGCAATCACTCCTTTTTCCTAATCTTTATAATATTAAAGAAAACTTCAATTTAGAATTGTGTGGAGAGAATACGGAATCTGCTTATGTACTTTAGGATCTCTGCATGAGTGCATATGAGGTCCAGCACATCTCAGAATTTTTTAAAAATAAACTTCTGCCGGATGTTCTTCATCCCCCTCCATCTTGTGGACTTGTGAAATCAGGTTCAAAGGAAGGTGTTGAAACATTTTCCTGCATTTTCTAGCACTAGTTGCAACATTTTATTCCCACCCTTAAGTGGTTTGTAATTCCAAATCATGTTGGAATACAATGTATCATTCCCTCTCTTCTCTATCTTATCTTTATTTTGTTTTTAAAGTAAAAATTATTTTAAAAATATTTTTAAAAGCTAAAATCAAGAAAAATGTAGAACCCTCTCAACAACCATGCCTTTGCTTTTAAAAAGGAAAATTAAAAATGCCTTTGAAGAGTCCTAGAGCAAACCTAAGAAATCACTACAAACACTCTACCAAAATAATGGACTATGTGGAAGTAAAGTCAACAACAACCAGAAAACCTCAGCAAAACCAAAGGAATTGTAAAAAGTCATGCTTTGTTAGAGTGATCTGGAAAAGCCCCAAGCCTCATAACATCTACTGACAAAAAAATGTTATGCATTTGGCATAACTTTTTGTTTGGCTGGCAGCATGTTCTCTTATCAGATGCATTGGTATGTTACCTGGAACGTTGCTGTTCTGTGCCTCCAAGCCATTTCTGACCTATGGCAACCCCAAGGTGAATTTAACACAGGGTTTTCTTGGCAATCTTTATTCAGAAGAGGCTTGCAATTATTTTCACTGAAGCAAAGAGTGTGTCTTGCCCAAGACCACCCAGTGCATTTCATGATCAAGAAGAGATTTGAACCCTGGTCTTCAGTATCAGTTTTCTAGGCCTGGGTAACAACGCAAAAATTTGTTTCTAAAATCGATTTGTATTTGGGGGTTTTTTTTGTTTCGATATTTAAAATAATTACAAAATTTTCCTTTTTAAAAGTTCGGTATTTACGAAATTTCGTTACTATTAACGAATCAATTCGTTAAAATGGCGGACGCGGTTGCGCAACATGAAAATATTAGTTTTTTAAATAATAGTTTTAATAATAATAGTTTTTAATAATAGTTTTAGTCCACCCCCTCTCTATCCCTCCCTCCCTCTCCCTCCTTCCCACCCGCGCGGTCGCCTCCATCTCGTTGCTGCGCCTCCTCCTGCGTTTCCTTTTCCCGGCGGGGGAGGCGATCAGGAGAGTCAGCAACCGCAGCGTCATCGGCCTTGCCACTGCTGCTGGGCGGGGGTCTTTCCCAGGGCGGTGGATGCCAGGGCCCCACCGAGCAGGCACGCCGGACCACCCCTGCGCCGGGCCGGGCATGTGTGGGGTGTGCATGCCCAGGTGAGCCGGGAAAAGGGGGAAGAAGGGGGCGGGGGGAGCCAGGGGAGCGAGGGCAGGAAGCCAGGCCGGGAAGGGAGCTTGCTCGCTCAGTCTCTCTCTCTCGCCTGCCTTCCCTTCTCCTTGCCCCTGCTCGGGCCCCTTTGCAGCCCGGGAGCTGAAATAATAACGAAACAATTACAAAACAATTACAAAATAGCTTTAAAAATTCGTTTCATTTTTTAGTTGCTCCTGGATGGTTTGTTATCGCTTCGTATTCAAGAAAAATAACAAATTATTAACGAATTACGAAATTAACGAACGAAACCGCTCAGCCCTACAGTTTTCTACAAAGGTGTTTTCTGCATAAAAAGCAGAAGTTTGTGATAAACAACAACATGCATTTTCCTTCATCTAAGGATGTTTAAATGCAGGGAGACTGCTACAGAAGAATATTTGTTTTCTTCTACAGCAGAAAGAAAACTACTGCAATTATTCAACTTTCAAAGTGAGGATGAAATAGACAGAGGTTTGCATCCCTAGAATATATTCAGAGAAGGATAGTGTACTTTGTAATTATGACTGCCTTCTTAATGGTAGGCCAAAGTTTCTGCATTGCAATATCCTAACTCCAAAGCTGTTACAACATTTATAAACCCAATGTGTAAGACATCTGTGAAGACCTCATCAAAGAAATAGGAATTTGTTCTTGATGAGGATTATAAAATTCAAAGAAATGCTTCCAGATTCCCCATTTCAAGTCTTCAAACAAGTTACTTCATCTTTGAGAGTACCAACAGAAGGAGACTCCCCACAGGGTGGTGCACAACAGACCAAGCAAAAAAGGACCTTTGACAGAACATGAGAAGTGCCTCAGAACATAAGACTTATCAATGAAACCACCCGTGGATCACAAAAATATGTGGGTATTACAGATATGCTACACTGAAGCAATGGAATATGGTTTACCTTAGTTAACCCAAAATGCTGTATGATTAAATGTTGTTGTTAAAAACACACTCTATGTATGATTAGAACCAAATTCATGAAGAAAATCATTTTGCACAATTGTTGTTTTTAATTTGACCTACAATGCATTCTACTAGGAAATGTGCAAACATATAGAAAGAGAAATTGCTATATCCACATGCACTCTGCTTAATTTAAAAATTAAGGAAGTTCCTCTTCTGTGAGACTGATTATTGATAAAAAGGCATACAAGCATTTGAATCAGGCAGAGTTCTATCCTACAACATCATGGATTTCTGGGTGTTTCTTACCAACTCATCATATGGGCAAAATTGCCCATCCTGTGCTACCTTCATCCCTTTTCAGCCATGGAGCCCATCAGCTTCCATCCTACAACATAGATATACTTCTGGTGGGGCTCCATGGCACAAATGGAGAGGAACTGGCATACACTGCCACTGCAGTAACACAGGGAGCTTCCCGTGTTCCATAGGGGTCAATGGGTGGAAGCTGGGCAGCAGATGCTTCCCCCATGGGATGAGGTAAGGGAGAAGCAAGGCGATGTAAGATATGGGGTTCCCCCTGCCCCCTGCCAGGCACCTCAGATTTGCCATGATTCATGGCGAATCACCAGTTTAATGCGATTTATTTATTTCATACACTTTTACCCTGCCCTTCTCCTCCCAAGAAGGGACTCAGGGCAGTCTCACATAAGCACCGAACAATGCTATCATCATATAAATACTAAACAATTATATTAAAATATTAAAACAATTCATTAAAATAATAAATTAGTCATGCCAGTTAAAACCAAATCCAAATCTGGGGATTACATCAATGTTGCAGTATCCAATTCTTCTTTCCAATTACCGCTATCCATTAATCACCTGGTCCCAAAGCCAAGTCTTTAATTTTCTCCTAAAGGACAGGAGGGAGGTGGCCAACCTGATGTCCCTGGGGAGAGAGTTCCACTGCCGAGAAGGCCCTGTCTCTTGTCCACACCAACCACGTTTGCATCTGTGGTGGGATAGAGAATAGGACCTCGTCTGAAGATCTTTTTTTTTTTAATATGTGTTTATTTGCGTTTTTTTACTCTTAGGTAGGTGAGTTTGAACAAAAGACAATACAGACAAATATGCAATACAAACAGATATACAAACAAACAGACGGACATTAGAACATTTAACCACCACAACATTTACCGTTACCAACATATATTCCCCCCAGTGAGTTTAAAAAAAGGCTTCCAGGTATTATTGGTCAGGCTCCGGGGATTATACTATACTAGTATCCCTTCTTCTTTTCCCTTGTTTAAATTGGTAATCACTCCCTCGCCAGCTTCACACTATAGTACCTTCGAGCGTCTTTAATGTAGAGAACTGATAAATATTTCCTCATATTGCCCTTTTACGTATTCTATAAAACTCTCCCAGTTGGTCTTCGGAGGTTTGGCTATACTCTGTGACATTTTTTGAGTTAAAATGTCCATGTTCATAGTATCCCACATTTTCAGTAACCATTGCTCCACTGTTGGTGTTTCCTTAGATTTCCATATTCTGGCTGCTACTGTTCGTGCGGCAGTGGTGAAGTAAAATAAAAGTTTTTCTGAGTTTCTATCTTTAATGGAGTCAGTGATTCCCAGCAACATTACCTCCGGTTTTAGTTCTATCTTTTCTTTTAGAATTGCTTCCATTATTTTTTTAACTTCTCGCCAGAAGGGCTTGATCTTTTTACATTTCCACCACATGTGGATATAGTTACCTTTTTGTTTCTCGCATCGCCAGCATGTATTTCTAATTCTACCTCTACTGAATTTGGATATTTTGTCGGGCGTAAGATACCATCTGTAAAAGGATTTGTACCAGTTCTCTTTCATTTCTACTGCATAAGTATATTTTATTTTTTTAAGCCAAACATCCTCCCATTCTGACATATGAATTGATCTTCCTACATCTTTTGACCATTGTATCATGACCCCTTTTACTTGCTCTGTTTCAGTAGCCCACATTAGCAATTGTTGGTATATTTTTTTAATTAGTTTCTTTTCCGATTTCATTATCTTGTCCCAGAATGTCTCTTTGGTTTGGAATCCTCTTTTCGAGTCTATCCTAAAGTTTTCTAATATTTGCTGATACTGAAACCATGAGATGGTTTGGTCTATTTGTTTCAGTTCTTCCTGGGTTTTCAATTTGGTCTCTTGCGGGTTTGTCTTTAGCAATTGAGCGTATGTTAACCAATACTCTCTTGGTAATTCTCTTAAATGGAGTGCTTCATTGGGTGCGAACCAGAGGGGGGGTCTTGTTGTAGAATCTATCTTTATATCTGATCCAAACCTGCAGGAGGGAGGCTCTGGTTGGATGATTTCTAAACTTTCTTTCCTTCTCCGCCTTTCCCCTCCACAGGTATCCGTGCCATCCCTGTGAAAGGTCAAAGCCCTCCAAAGTCAGTATTTTCCTTTTAGTCAACGTCATCCAATCTTTTGTCCACCGTAGGGTTGCTGCCTCATAATAAAGTTGTAGGTCCGGGAGAGCTAGACCCCCTCTTCTCCTGTCGTCTGTTAGATTTTTATGACTGATTCTCTGCTTTTTGCCTTTCCAAACAAACTTAGAGATCTCTTTTTGCCACTTGTTAATTAGAGTTTTGGATCTTAGAACGGGTAGTGTCTGGAATAGAAATAGCGCGTCTGGAAGAATATTCATTTTAACCGAGGCGATCCTGCCTAACAGGGACAGGTTTAGGGAGTCCCATGAGGTCATTTTCTTCTTCATTGTTATCCACTTCTTCTCATAGTTATTTTTAATCAGATGTGCATTGTTTGCAGCTATATTTATCCCGAGGTATTTTACTTCTTTTGCTATTTTGATCCCTGATGTTTCTTGTAGTTTTAGTTTGTCTTCGTTCTTTATATTTTTAGCAATAATTTGTGTCTTGTCTTTATTGATTTTGAATCCCGAGACTTCTCCAAATTCGCCTATTTCCATTAGCCACTTATTTATGTTCTCTAGCGGATCTTCTATAAAACAGACCACGTCGTCCGCGAAGGCTCTGGTTTTGAATGAATATTTCTTGATCTTGAGTCCTTTTAATTCTGTGTTTCTGAATATGCTCTTAAGGAGAACTTCTAATGTTAGGATGAAGAGTACTGGTGATAGGGGACACCCCTGTCTGGTCCCTTTCTGTATTGTTATGTATTCAGATTGTTGACCGTTTATTGTTATTGTGGCTTGTTGTCTCGTCTGAAGATCTTAGACTTCATGATGTTTCATAACAGGAAATACGTTTGGACAGGTAATCTGGGCCAGAACCGTTTAGGGCTTTAAAGGTTAAAACCAACATTTTGAATTGTGCTCGGAAGCTGATCGGCAACCAGTGGAGCTGGCGTAACACACGGGTTGCATTCTCCCTGTATGCCACTGCGGTGAGCAACCTAGCTGCTGAACGTTGGACTAGTTGAAGCTTCCGGGCAGTCTTCAAAGGCAGACCCATGTAAAGTGTGTTGCAGTAGTCTATTCGGGATTTAACAAGAGCATGGACCACCATGGCCAAGTCAGACTTCCCAAGGTACGGGTGCAGCTGGCGCACAAGTTTTAATTGTGCAAAAGCTCTCCCGGCTACTGCCGAGACCTGGGGTTCCAGGCTCAACGATGAGTCCAGGATCACTCCCAAGCTGCAAACCTGCATCTTCAGGGGGAGTGTAACCCTGTCTAACACAAGCTGTAACCCTATGCCCTGTTCGGCCTTTTGACTGACCAGGAGTACCTCTGTCTTGTGTGGATTACGTTTCAATCTGTTTGCCCTCATCAAGACCAACACAGCAGGCAAGCACCAGCTCAGGACCTGCACAGCCTCCTTGGTGAAAATGATAGAACTGAACATCATCCACGTACAGATGACATCTAACCCCAAAACTCCGGATGATCTCTCCCAGTGGCTTCATGTAAATATTAAACAACATGGGGGATAGAATGGATCCCTGAGGGACCCCAAAAGTCAATGGTTGTGAGGACGAGCAGCTTCTGAATTCAAACACAAGATTTCAAGTTGGAAGTTAATTTTCACAGTTAATTTCATTTGCATGAGCAGTGTTGCTTCTTCATTTGCACAGCCCATGACAAATTGATTGTGACATCCCAATGGCTAAGAACTCTGGAATATCACAAGGCATTGGGGCAGTCTGCAGTGAGATCAAAATCCAATTCATATTTATTAGAGTGATCCACCAAGAGTTTGGGCAGAGCTCTATGGCTGGTTCATGTCAGTGTCATTGCCACCACCATTCCTAGCCAGCCACAGAGCCATGCCCAAGCTCCTGACCACCATGGGCACCTCTGCTGATGCCAAAATGGGGTGTCTGGATGACCAGCAAGAAGGCAGGGAGATCAGCAGTACTAAAATTGATAAGATGACAGCCCAGTGGGATAGATGCACTCCCAAGCTGTCTAGACAACAACCCCAGACTCAGCATGAATACGCTAAATTCAGAACTACTCCAGGGCAGATTTACATTGAACTAATCTGCCCAGTGTAGATGAGCCCCTGAAGAAGAAAAGTCAATGGGTTTATTTCCATCAGATCCTGAAAAAGTTACTTGGTTGGACTATAACTCCCAGAATTTGCAGGAACAACAGTTGTGCCAAAAAGTACCTTTCCAAATACTGGTCTTCATTCTCCTCATACACTGACAATAAGGGGAGGGGTTTCAGTGGCTAAAAACAGCATACAATCATGTAATGAATAGAAGAAGACCCCACATTTTCCTTTGCTTTTAAATAGATTATTCAAAGCTAAGTAAGTAGTAGAAATATCCTAGTTATTTGGTTGCAACATGAAATTATATGACAAAGGACATCAGCATGACTCCTTCTGAAATAGCTACCCTTATTGTCTATTAAGTTTTAAACTGGATCAGGTTTGGTTTTGTTCTTGCTGAAACTTGTTGCATTGTTAGTGTGATGTTTTAGGGGAAATAATATTCTCTCAGTGATTGCATGATAGAGGTTTGCACTATGCCAAAAATCTGCTTTGTTCGCATTTACAAAATTTGGGTGTCTTTTGTTTTAATTCTAAAATCTTTTGAAAAACTTCTAAGGGATCTGTGTCATATGAAATGAAGTTCCAAAACAATTTGCCCCTTAACCCCTGAAATAACGAGACAGACAACAAAGGTATGGATTCAAATTGGGCAACTTTTATTGAATGTTACCTATTTAACTTTACCTGAACTAAACTAAGTGTCAAGGAACTTGGTGGCAAGCTGAGGCAGCGTCCACACCTACTGAGTGTGTGATGTCAGTGTGCCCTGGATCCCCAACCGGGCAACCTGAAGGTAAAAATCTGGAGAAGCCTGTGTCCGATTATTGATATCAGCTTCTCTCATTACTGGGCCAATTGATGTCCCCTCACCCATTTGTTGACTTCTAGGTGAGTGTTTGTTGTACAGTGCCCCCCACCCTTAATGGGTGCCATGTGTATACCTCCATGTCAGTGTTTTCCTGAACTATTTATGCTGGCCTAGTTAAACCAAACCACTCCATCTAGCCCCTAATAACAGTATAGGGTAGGCGGAAAAACCCCCCAGAACATGAGAGGCAAAAAATTCCTACCCGGCTCCAACGGGCAACCAAATATACTGTCAATGGGTGGGAGTGGCGGGCGGAAAGTCAAGCAAGACTGAAGGTAAGGGACTGGCTCACGTGGTAAGCCAGCCCCTGCCCCTCTTCCAGGAGGTTCTAAATGGAACCTCCCATTCTCTCCCTTCAGGGGGTGAGGCAAATCGCTCTCCCCACCAACTGCGTTGGTGTGGAGAGTCCCTTGTTAGTTTTTCATTTCATTATTTGCCCATTCACACCAATGGGGACACTTCTGGGACTTCTCACCCCTTCATCTTAAGGTTATCTGGATGAAACGTTCTTCAACTGTAGCACACACATCTACCACTGCAAGCCCCCCAAGTTTCAGAATGTTTCACTCATCCACTGATGTTTAGAATTTCTTGAAGTTTTTACAAACAACATTTTATGTTTAAAAACTACACAAAATATCCCCTAGAAGTTTTCTACAATGACACTACATTACCAGGACATCACACTCCCCCCCCCCACTCCCCCGAGTTTCAGAGAGATTTGCACATCTACCGGTTGTAAGGGAATTTTTACAATTCCCCCCCCCCCTTTAAAAAAAACCCTACAAGACCTATCCCCTTGGATTTCTCTGAAAGGAAACAACATAACCAGGGCATAATTCCTCCCAAGATTAACATATCCACTGGTTTTTAAAACATTTGTTCTCTCTATTACCTAACTCCACAAAAGACAGTCACTGGGAGTGGGGAAGAGGGAGATGCTGTGCAGATCTTGAGTTTAAAGAGAGAGAAACAGCAGTGATGCAGCCTCACCCTGGCCTCACAACATAAAGGTTGCAATCTAACAGGTGGAAAATGCACATCCTAGCTAGTCGCACATTGCTGCTGAGTTACTCCCTCGCTGCTATTCTAGATTTCCAGCTCTCTCCTAGCTCACTCACAATGGCAACCAAGGCATCATAGCTCCTAGATTTAAAGGAGACACCAGGAGTGCCTCCTCCCACTCTCCCTCAACCCTGATAGGCTGAGGAGAGCACCACAACTGAAGAGAGCTATTGACAAGCTGGAATGTGTCCAGAGGAGGGCGACTACAGTGATCAAGGGTCTGGAGAACAAGCCCTATGAGGAGCGGCTTAAAGAGCTGGGCATGTTTAGCCTGAAGAAGAGAAGGTTGAGAGGAAACATGATAGCCATGTATAACTACGTGAGAGGAAGTCATAGGGAGGAGGGAGCAAGCTTGTTTTCTGCTGTCCTCGAGACTAAGACGTGGAACAATGGCTTCAAACTACAAGAAAGGAGATTCTATCTGAACATTAGGAAGAACTTCCTGACTGTGAGAGCTGCTCAGCAGTGGAACTCTCTGCCCCGGAGTGTGGTGGAGGTTCCTAAACAGAGGCTGGATGGCCATCTGTCGAAGGTGCTCTGAATGCTATTTTCCTGTTTCTTGGCGGGAGGTTGGACTGCATGGCCCATGAGGTCTCTTCCAACTCTATGATTCTAGGTGACATACCAAGTTTGCCTGCACCACCCAGTAGGGTTTGCTTGCACTGAAGAAGCTGACCCACTGTGATTTCCGAAAGTAACATGCTTCTTATGAAATCTCCATAGATGGGCTGTTATTAATTCATTTATGTGGGAGGGGGGGAGGTGCAGCGCTGGCTTTGTAACACTGGTCATAAGTACAGATTGTCCTAATCACTTATGGCTTACAACCCACATCTGGATTTTTGCTCAGCCCTTTTGCATGATTTAGCTTTCCCAACCCCTAAGAAGACAATAATAAGTGAAAAACTCTAAAAGCAGACTTCAGTTGTAAATAGCACAGCATGTATGTCACATTGTTGAGTAAGTAGTATCATAAACAGGGGTAAAACACTTTTAAGCCTGCTCCTTGAGCCCTGTATAATTGCATAAAATTGTTCTGGAGATTCAGCAGTGAATCATCACCTTTTAAATCCTGTTAACAAATTATCGTTATTAACCTTTTTTTATAGATCAGACAACATGGTGTGAAAAATCAAAGTAAAAATAAATCATTTATATTAATTACGTATATACTATATGGAAAGTTACTGAAATTAACATACAAAGGCTGTTTCATTTCCTTCAATATATTTAAACAGCACTGATATCCATTGGTAAGAATAATCTCAAACACCATATTTTTCTACTGTTCAAGTACATTTGAGTGCATTTTACCAAATAGGAGCTACAATAACTGTGCTCTTTGAAAAGCCTGACATGTGCACTATTGTGCATTTCAGTAGTTATAGTAGTAAAGAAATTATGATTAAACAGGCTGCTTTCATCCTGGAAAAAAGAATGGCTTGGAACAGTTGCATTTTAGATTTCAATTCTCAAATGTCTCCTAATATCATCGAATTCTATTCCAAATTTCCAAGACCAGGAATAAATATGTATTTAATATATTTAATAAAAGCATTCTTATCCCAACGTTCTCACCATTCTTTTCTCAAGAGGAAGTAGCATTCACTCTTACATGAGCAGAGACACATTGGGGAGTAATAAAGAGTTTCCAACTCTAGTGATGTTTCTCACTCCTTGCAGCCAGACTACATTTTTCACACACCACACAGGAATAGGCTGACTTTGCATGTTGAAAATTCTTCAGCACCAAAAAAACCCCTCAAAAAGTGGAAGGAAATCACCATCAAAACGTTGCTGAGAAGAAGCCACTAGTTGACCTGTTTATCTTCACCTATCTTACTTTTAAGATAGACAGCCTTGATACCTGTAATACTGACCATATCAACATTAACACCAAGCAACATAAGGCCTGGCTGTCAAGATTTCTGAAAGTCTCTTCCTGCATCCACCATGGGCTTTAAGCTATATTTTAAAGGAGGCTTCTGGCAAAACAATCTCAGAATATTCCTTGAATCAATGAAATTCATGGGGTAGTCATAGGTCAACAAGTGACACGAAGGCACATAATATATTATATATATATACATATTCAATGAAGCAGAAACATATGGCTCCCCTTCCTCAGCTTATTCACTTATTTCATTCCTATACCAAGATTATATATTCCTTTTCTTCATTTTCTTGGTCTTAAGGAGAAAAGGGATGAGACATTAATAGTAAGAAGGGGGGGGGGAGCCATATTCCACAGGGTGGATCTAGATAGCCCCTTTATTGTGGAAACTTCCGCAATAAAAAGAGAACTGTCCAGACAACATTCTGGCCATACCAGAATTCAGTTCTTGTGGGTTTTTTCGGGCTATATGGCCATGTTCTAGAGGCATTTAAATGCCTCTAAATGCCTCTAGAACATGGCCATATAGCCCGAAAAAACCCACAAGAACTGAGTGATTCCGGCCATGAAAGCCTTCGACAATACATACCAGAATTAATCCACCACAAACCAGGGAATCCGTAGTTTGTGGCGAATTAATTTGATAGTGGGTTTATCCCACACCTTCTTTGAAGTTGAGGGATAAATCCACTACTTTCGGTGTCTGTACTGCAGAATACTGCAGTCCAGATAGTATTCCCAAAGTTTTCTGAGTTAAATTAGCCTGGAAAACTGTGGGAATACCAACCCCCTCCCCCCCAAAAAAGTCCTATTAAAAAGAAAAGTACTTACCCGTCCTCCATTGGAGAGCTGCTGCAGCTCTCCTGACATATAGAAATGACATGCCAGGAGAAAGTGAGGAGGGAGGGGGAGGAAAATCGCTCCTGCCCCTCCCCCTTTCTCTTGGAGCTTCATTTCTATGTGTGGGGAGAGAGGCAGCAGGTCTCAAATGGAGGCCAGGTAAGTACTTTTCTTTTTAAAAGGGCTTTTGAGGGGCTTTTGGGGAGGGGGTAGAGTGGGAGTACACCTGTACACCCATCCCAGAAAGCACATGCTTTCTGGGGTGTATGTGGACAGGGCCCCAGGAACATATGCGTTTTTTGAAAATCGAATGCTCCTGGAATAAAGGCCTGTCTGGAAAGGCCCAGTTATTTGCCATGTTTGTCATAGTATTGCAAGGATTAACAATGTGAATGAGTATCACTGGTATCTATCCAACCCTCTGTAGGAAAAGAGCTCTTTTCCTGGTATTAAAAATAGGTCTATATTGCACCAGAGAAGCATATGTGAATCTTTCCAAAAAGCCAAGACTTTTCTAATGATTATAAAGCACATGGGCCTGTTTGCACATAAATTCTTTAACACAAAGTCATTCAGAACAATAATGGCATCAGTCCTAGAAATATTAAGAAATAGAATGCATGCCTGTGGATCAAGAGTGAAAAAAGGAAAACCAAAGTAAATGGGAAGCATCCCCTGAACAAGAGGGGTCTCATTAACCTCAAAATGTTCCATTCTTTTACTTTGTTTTTAAGAGGATGTTTTCTTTTTAATGTTTCAAATTTAATAAACCCCCAAAGAATATAGAATAGACCATGGAGAAGCAGACGGGAATTTTCTTCAAGTGAGTCACACTTGCATTCCATTATTTTCTTCTACTATGAAAAATTTTGCACCTATATGTGCACACAGATAAGTAGATAGTAGAGTTGGTTAGGTTAAAACCCTAAATTCGTTAAAACCTTAAATTCATTAAAACCTATTGAATTTGGTCTTTGGAATCAATTTTGAACCATGCAGGAAAAGTAAGAGGTGTAATTACGATTTGAACCACTTACTGTTTTTATTCATAAATATTTTGTAATGTTCGGAACTCTCCCAAGGCTATTTTAATTTTCACTAGCATTAAGCAATTTTTGTAAAGTTTTGCTTCCCCTTCCGGGCGATGCAAAGGAGGGATGAGGTGGGCATGCATAAGCCCAGCCATTGTTGTAGTTTGTGAAGGGAAGGCCCCCAATGGTAGAGATCTGTTGTTAAAATACATTTCCCACCCTGCCTTGTTGCACATTCGCCAAAATGGCCGAGCAAAATGGCTCCTCCTCCTCCTCCTTTTCTGCATTACCAGCTGGAGCTCCAGAATTTGCATTCAAACTGAGTTTTCCTCACTCCCCCCTCCCTTCTCACCTCAATCTCAATTTTTGGCAACTGGGAGTTCAGCCAGGTAGGTTATAGATCAGTGGCACTAAAGGTTGATTGGGATATTGGTTAAAGCAACCAATTATGGAAAGGAAGGAGAACCTGTCAGAAGCACGTTCCTCCCCTTTCTCCCCTTCCTTTCTTCCTTCCCTCCTTCCTTCCCTCCCTCCCTCCTTTCTTCATTCATTCCCTCTCCTGCCTCTCTCCCTCCAGGTGGATCAGGCAGATCCTATCGAGGAACCACTTCCAACTGCTTTACCTCAATGCTACACAATCCTGGGAGCGGTAGTTTTGCATGGTTTTTTAGCCTCCTTTGCCAAAGAGTGCCATACTACAAACCCCAGGATCCCATAACATTAAACTGTGGCATGGCTGCATCTAATCCAGGCCTGGGCAAACTTTGGCCTCTCCAGGTGTTTTGGATTTTCACTCCCATTATTCCTAACATTATTCCTAAAGCCCGGCAGCAGAAGCCAAGTGACACCTGAGGGGGCGTTGCTGCCTCCTCCTCCTCAGCATTGACAACCGAGGCAGGCTTGGAGTGGAAGAGCACCTCGGTCAGGAGTGGCCTGAGTGGAAGAGCCCTGAAGTTTCCCCAGTGCCAGTGCTGTTTTTTTCCTACTGCACATGTGTTAATCAAACAAGCCTAGTAGATAGAAAGATGGATAGATGTATAAGTCATCTTCATATAAGTCAAGGGCAGTCTTTGGGGTCAAAATTATGGGTTTCAAGGGATAAGCTAACTGACTTTATTAAGAGGGGAAGTGCGAATGCCTCCTGAGAGCAGGTGGGAGCTATGCCTGGCTGCTGCCATTTCCAACACAGCCATTCACAAAGGTCAGAAGTGGCACCATGTCAGAATGATTAGAGGATGGTCAGTGCTTCTTTTAGGTTCTCCTTTAAGGATTAAGAATTTGCCTTTCACCTCTCTAGTCTATGGGGAATACCATTGCTTTAACTCTGCGGATCTTCGTTGCCAATGCGATGTCTCTACTCTTTACTATTTTATCAAGATTGTACATTGCTCTCCTCCCAAGAAGTAAGTGTCTCCTGATTTCCTGGCTGCAGTTTGCATCTGCAGTGATCTTTGCACCTAGAAATACAAAGTCTGTCACTGCCTCCATGTTTTCTTCCTATATTTCCCAGGTGTCAATCATTCTTGTTGCCATAATCTTGGGGTTTTTTATGTTTAGCTGCAGCCCAGCTTTTGCACTTTCTTCTTTCACCTTGATTAGAAGGCTCCTCAACTCCTCCTCGCTTTTGGCCATCAAAGTAGTGTCAGCTGCATATCTAAGGTTGTTAATGTTTCTCCCAGCAATTTTTGCCAATTTTTGCCTGAAATTTACCTCCAATGTTTCTAATTTTCTGGAAGAACTCTTTCGTCCTTCCTATTCTGTTGTCTTCTTTCACTTCCATTTATTGCTTGTTTAAAAATAGTTCATTATCTCTTCTGGCTAACCTCTGGAATTGCGCATTTAATTGGACATATCTCCTCCTATCACTGTTTCCTTTCGCTTTCCTCCTTTCTTGGGCTACTTCCAGTGTCTCAGCAGACAACCATTTTGCCTTCTTGGTTTTCTTTTTCTTTGGGATGTACTTTGTTGCCGCCTCCTGAACAATGTTGCAGACTTCTGTCCATAGTTCTTCTGGGACTCTGTTTACTAAATCTAGACCCTTAAATCTGTTCTTCACTTCCACTGCATATTTGCTAGGAGTGTTAGTGAGATCATATCTAACTGGCCTCTATCACAAGTGAGGCTGGCGGGGATGAGGAGCAGGGCCTTCTCGGTAGTGGCCCCTCACCTGTGGAACTCACTCCCCGGGGAGATTAGATCAGCGACTTCCCTTTTGTCATTCAGAAAAAAATTGAAGACCTGGACGTGGGACCAGGCTTTTGGACATTCTGGCAGCTAAAGGAAAGACCTTGATGATGGGCAGGAATTGACAGAACGGAATGGATTTATGGAACTCTGAACACTGACCATGAGATTGTTTACTATTGTGTTATGTACTGATGTTTTTAACCTGTTAACTGTTTGATTGCTTTTATGTATGTATGTATTTCTGACACAGGCATCGAATTGTGCCGTCCTTTGTAAGCCGCCCTGAGTCCCCCCTTGGGGGTGAGAAGGGTGGGGTATAAGTAACTGAAATAAATAAATAAATAAATTTTCCCTGCTCTCTTTAGTTTTATTCAAAATTGAGCAATAAGAAGTTTGTGATCTGAACTACAGTCAGCCCCAGGTCTTGTTTTCACTGACTGGATGGATGTCCGCCACCTTTGACTGCGAAGAATGTAGTCAATCTGATTTCAGTGTTGACCATCCGGTGAAGTCCATGTATAAAGCTGTCTTTTAGGTTGAGGGAAGAGAGTGTTCGTTATACACAGTGAGCTTTCCTTGCACAATTCTATCAGACTGTCTCCCGCTTCATTTTGTCGTCCCAGACCATGCTTGTCTGTAATCCCAGTTGTCATTTGACTTTCCACCTTGGCATTCCAGTCTCCTGTAATAAAAATAATGTCTCTTTTTTGGTATATTATCAAGTAGGTGCTATAGATCCTCCTGGTCAATTGTAAGGCCAAACAGGGCATAGGGTTACAGCCTGTGTTGGATGGGGTCACACTCCCCCTGAAGACACAGGTTCGCAGTCTGGGTGTGATCCTGGACTCATCGCTGAGCCTGGAACCCCAGGTCTCGGCAGTGACCAGGGAAGCATTTGCACAGTTAAAGTTTGTGCGCCAGTTGCGCCTGTACTTTGGGAAGTCTGACTTGGCCATGGCAGTCCACGCTCTTGTTACATCCTGTATAGACTACTGCAACACTCTCTACGTGGGGTTGCTTTTGAAGACTGTCTGGAAGCTTCAACTGGTCCAATGGACAGCAGCCAGATTGCTAACTGGAGCAGCTCTCAGGGAGCATACAACTTCCTTGTTGCGCCAGCTCCACTAACTGCCAGTTCACTATCGGGCACAATTTAAAGTGCTGAATTTAGCCTATAAAGCCCTAAATGGTTCTGGCCCAACTTACCTGTCTGAACAAATATCCCCTTATGGTCCTTCAAGGACTTTAAGATCATCTGGAGAGACCCTGCTTTCGGTCCCGCCATCATCACAAGTACGGTTTCAGTGGTGGTCCCTCGGCTATGGAATGCCCTTCCTAGGGAGATTAGATTGGCTTCCTCGCTCCTATCATTCCAGAAGAATCTTAAGACATGGCTATTTGAGCAGGCATTTGAAAATATGGAGTAACAGATATAAAAATGGAATAACTATATAGCAGAACTGGACATTGTTTTACTGATTATCGATTGAAGTATGTTTCATTATAATGTTTGATTTTATTGTTACTGATGTTTTTATATTGTATATTGTAATTGAGTCCTTGGTGGCATTGAATTCTTGCCTTGTAAACCACCCCGAGTCACCGAAAGGCTGAGAGGGGCGGTATAGAAATGTACTAAATAATAATAAATAATAATAATAGAACTGATCTTCTACTTCTTCAGCAGCTGTGGTTGGGGCGTATATTTGGATCACTGTAATGTTGAAAGGCTTTCCTTGCAATCAAATTGAGATCATTCCGTCATGTTTTGGGTTGTATCCAAGCACTGCTTTAGCAACTTTCTTATTAATCATGAAGGGTACTCCATTTCTTAGGTGTTCCTCTTGTCTGCAGTAGTAGATCTGGTGGTCATCTGATGTGAAGTGGCCCATCCCAGTCCATTTCAGTTCCCTGAACCCCAGAATGTCTATCTTTAGTCTTGACATCTCACCAGTAACAACATCCAGTTCGCCCTGGCTCACAGATCTTACATTCCAGGTTCCAATGGTGTGTTGATCTTTAGAGCATCGGATTCGTCATTCACCTCCAGTACCATCGGCCGCTAGCCTTCCTTTTGGCTTTGAACTAGCTGCGTCATCACATCTGGGGCTAGAACTTATCCTCTGCTTCTCCCCAGTAGCATTTTGGCCATCTTCCAACCTGGGAGTCCCATCTTCCAATTGCATACCGAAATATCTCTGGTTGTACTGGTCCATTTAGTTTCTTGGCAAGAATACTGGGGTGGTTTGCCATTGCCTTCCCCAAGGATCGTACTTGGTCTGACCTCTCTGTCTTGGGTGGCCCTTCACGGTTTCACTCATGACATCATTGAGGTGCTCAAGCTCCAGCGTCATGACAAGGCGGCGATCCTTTGCTGGAGATTCATTGTATCAATGGGATTTACCTGCATGTTGATTCACTTTTCAAGAATTGGATACTCCAGGTGTAACGATCTGTAGAATTCAGACTGCCAAGCATGGAGCTACAATAATATCCTGGATAGCATTCCATGGATCACAGAGTTGAAATAATGTTATAGGCATTAGGCACATGAAATTTGCATAGAATGAGTCTATATGTTTTTGCACATCATTGTGTAATAGATATTAGTTTTCCTGACACTATAGCAGTGGGAAAACTTCACACCAAGGGTGCATCTACAATGCAGAATAAATGCAGTTTGACACCACTAACTGTCACAGCTCAGTGCTATGGAATCATGAATTGTAACATTACAATGTTTTGTCTTTTTCTGCCAAAGAGTGCTGGTGCTTCAACAAATTACTACTCCTGAGAATCAATAGCATTGAGCCATGACAGTTAAATTGGTGCACCCCATTTTGATTCTTTGCCAATTGTACAATATATAGACATATTGTAAAAAAGATTATTTTACATTTGTTCTTTTCCTAGACTGGAGTGGGGATCACTAGACCCTTCAGAAATCTTTGACCACATCTCCCATAATCCCTTACCAATGGCCAGGCTGGCTGGTGCTTCAGGGAGACACAAACCTCCTAGAGGAAAATATCCTCTACATTGGTCTACATTAATTCTGTCGAATAGCAAAAAAAAACATAACTGCATTCTTGCTGGGAGACAGAGAAAAGACAAATGTTTACAATTAAGGTGTCTATTTCAAATTGGGAAGAGCAAGGTTGGCAATTTAGAGGAACTTCATCAGCAGTTGAAATATGAGAGCATCATGGAACTGGAATAAGTTTCAGTACCATAAAAAACAAATTTGTGTTAATTCTTTCTACAGTAATTTTCTATGTACAGTGTGGTTTCCCAGGCTAATTTCATTTACCCTTATTAATTTAGCATTTTTCTTAATTTTACAATGAGAAAATTATTCTTCAGTTGATGTGTGCAGCCTTTAAAAAAAAGAAAAAGGAAAATGTTTTCCGCTTAAGGTGCAATTAATTAAGATGAAATTATGTACCCCAGGAAACAACTCAAGGAGGTCACTGTCAAGAGCATACTTCATAAATGATTGAAAACTCATTTTTGCATAAAGAGCAAATTGCAGAAACCTTCAAAACAAGAAGGCTAGGGATTCATTATTTCTGAAACCTATGGAAGGGCTCCAAAAGATTTTAATAGCAACTATTCATAAACAGACAGGATACAGAAGAGTCTGTAAGAACTTCAGCTCCATACTCTAATGTTTATGGAGTATATAATGAATTTATATCTTAAACCTATGCTTATTCATAAAAAATCACTGGCTTTTAAAGGAAAATCAGTCTTTTTTAGTTTCCTAATTCTGTTTTTTCTTGCTGTACTTCCATTCATTTTCATACCAGTTCTTTATTCCTCTTCAATCCCTTACTTAAGAATAGTAGTACTAGCATTACAATGGCATAAATCAGACGTACAACATCACGACTCACTTTTTGCAGATGTTTTAATTCTGTTCTGACCCTCCAAAGCCTACCTTATAAGCAATACAGCCCCACCATGTTGTTGGAGACATTGCTATGAAATATGGGGATTTGTAGTTTGGTTAGGCAGAAGCACTGTTTGGCAGAGAAGGCTAAAGAAGTGGCAAAACTACAACACCTATGATTCCATAGCATTGAGCCACTGCAATATCAAACTTTATTAATTATACAGTGCAGATGCACTATTTTCCCAAACATGCTTTGAGAAGTCAGCTGCACCATCCTTTACCCATCTTTCTCTCCTCCAAACATTTGTACTACGTTTCATGCCTGAGCCAGCCTCAGATATACAGAGAAGCATTTCCTTCTCTAAACTCTCTCACACAGTTCATACCAACCCAACCAGTCCAAATGTATGCCCTCCAGCAAGTGTGGATGCCTGCATTCTGTGGAGTGGATTTCACCCTGAGATCTTGGATATATTGGGATCTGCTGTAGTGTGTTAAAGGGCTTAACTTGGACTTTCCTGCAACTTTCCTGCAACTTTCTTTAATGTGCTATATACCCTTTAATCTGTACTGCAGGATGCACTGGCAGCAAATTTAGTGGCTGCCACAATTTTGAGGCATCCACCCTTGCTGGAGCTCCCTGTAGAATTTGGAAAGTAGTCTGCCAAAAATGCCCAAGGACATGGCTGGCTAGTAGGAGGCTAATAGACCCCTGGGATGGGTGACTGATTACTTCCCACTACTGTCGGTTTTCCCCTTTGCTTCACCTTCTGTACCTCTAGAGCACTGGTGCACATCTCTCCTGGAAATGGGGGAACAGAACGCAGAGTGTTTTGAAACCAGGTTCTGTGGTAAATGTAATCACCTTTCTGGGCTCAAACTAATTCCAGTCCAGTCAATTTAATGTTCTTTACAACAAAACCGGTTCCTCCTAAACCAGTTACAAGCTGTATTATAGTGCTCCCATTTACACTGCCATGTAATCCAGTTTCTGAATCTCGATTATCTGTTTTGAACTGGGTTATATGGCAGTGTAGACTCATACTTTACTTTACTTAGACAATCCCTTGTAGCTCGAGGATGATGGTCCTCCAAGTGTAGCATCTTCTTGGTGGGTCTGAAGGTAGCTGTGGAGCCATATTCTTAATCCACATGTTCTCCCGCAATGAGGGCATTGGTTTCCAGGTGGAAGATGATCCTTGTCAAGGTTGGCTTGACACGCCTTCATCTTGGCAC
The DNA here is from genome assembly GCF_037176765.1 of Anolis sagrei. NCBI lineage: Eukaryota > Metazoa > Chordata > Lepidosauria > Squamata > Anolidae > Anolis > Anolis sagrei. Next base: position 247,717,194 of record NC_090022.1, on the reverse strand, counting down.
ATTTCTCCCTTTCACCCTCCATTCATGCCTCTTCGAATTCTGCAGTACTGCTGGTCACAGCTGACCTTCAGTTAGAGTGTTCAAGGGCCAGGGCTTCCAATCCTCAGCGTCTATGTCACAATTTTTAGGTTGACTTTACGCTCATCTTTAAATCTCTTTTTCTTTCCACCAACATTATGTTTCCTGTTCTTGAGTTAGGAGTATAGCAACTGCTTTGGGAGATGGTGATCAAGCATTCAGACAATGTGGCCAGCCCAGTGGAGTTGATGGCATAGGAGCATCGCTTCAATGATGGTGGTCTTTGCTTCTTCCAGCATGCTGATATTTGTCTGCCTGTCTTCCCAAGAGATTTGCAGGATTTTTTGGAGGCAACGCTGATGGAATCGTTCCAGGAGTTGAGTGTGATGTCTATAAACAGTCCACGTTTCTCATCTATATAGAAGGGTTGGGAGAAATAGCTTTATAAACAAGCACTTTGGTATCCCTGTAGATGTTAGTAGGGACATCCGTAGACTCATATAATCCAGTTCAAAGCAGATAACCTGGATTCAGAAACTGGATAATATGGCAGTGTAGATCTAGCCCGTTGTACTAGCCTACTACTGCAAAAGGGAGACTATATAACAAAGTGGCTCATTGCATGTACTATGTTGCTTCCAAATTCTGGCCGTAAATAGAGTTTCGTGGGTAGGCATCAGAGAATTATGGCTATCACTATCTGTGCTCAAATGTTTAAAATTGCACATCTGCTGTACATACTTTGCTCTACTGCTTTGTAAAGTGTCAAGTCTTAGAATATAATGAGTGCTTTTGGATAAAACCCAATGGAATCGTTGCATTATGAGCAAAATAGCATTTTTGTTTTGTCTTTTCCTTTTGTTTTATAGTCAGCATCCCTTGCTTTTATGGCATTTCAGTGGTCTTTTTCTGACTATGGAGGCAACATGAGTTTTGGCAGTGATTTATACATTAGTTTTCCATTTTAACAGCTGGACCATGTGTGCTTGTACTGGTGCCATGTGGCACAGTGTTCAAAGCAGCTGAAGTCTGAATGGCTTGCAAACACACACATTGCTTAAATACATTGCAGAACAAATCTTAAAGATATAGCCTCGGCATTTAAGGCACTCAATCAAGCTCAAGAATTGTTTCTTCCAAAAGCATTTTCTGGCAGTTCAGAGACTTTGAGAACCAGGCTGTTACATGACTGAAGAAGCCTGGTGATTCAAACTACAAAAATGAGAGATATTTTTAAAGAGCTTTTCATATACTTTAGTGGGATAGTTGCAAGAAATTGGGCATCTACCGATGGTGAAGAATGCACAGATGTACAAAATTAAAATGAGCAGCTTTTGTTTTTTAAGTTCTTGAGTCTCCAATTAATCTAAACACTTAGCAAAAAGGTCCCATCGAGAATCACTACATTCCAGAGGCAAACAATAATAGAAGCAAGTATCAATTTGAATTTACTTCATCTATGCATAGTGATGGAGATAATATTAGAATATAATTAATAATTAGTCAGAGAAGAAGGAAAATCCTTGACTGGTGGGACTTACTTTGCATAAGATTTGGATGTTTCTTTTGCATAGAAAACAATATTTTTGTATAGGAAAAGGAATTTTCTGCACAGAAGTTTTTTTTCTGAACAGACAGATGCAAGGAAAATGCAGGGTTTTTTGCTCAAAGAAGCATTGGGATTTTGTATAAAACGTGTCTCAACCTGTATGTAGCCTTTGAAACATTTTCTCTACCGGTGGAAAATAAAATTATTTGTGCCCCCTTGAAGAATAAAATTAACAAAGAATCACATTACTACCTATGCATTATGTTCTGGACTTACTACATCACCAGAAATGTAACCATGACAGTTGTATCACAATTGCTGCATTTCATAACTATAGTAAGAAATCAAATGTAGGAGGTATCCGTTCATACAACATGTAGGAGGTATTAGTTTATTGTACTCCGTTTCTCATGGGAATCCAGCTTGATTTGAATCGGGCTCTTTCTGCTCCAAAGGCAGAGATGTCTAAGATATCAAGTCAGAGATATTAAAATCATGGCAACAACTAAGGTCATTCATTTTAAAGGTACTCTGACTTCTCTCATCATCGCTGCATAACCTTGCATGCATATGAAAAAGAGAGAGGGAAGTGAATAGTTGGAGGGAGGTATTTTCTTCTTGTGTTGCCTTTTTCTTTTAAATATCCCAAGAAACCTGTGGAAGGTGTAGCTGTATAAGAAAACACTGGCTGCCGATTCAGTTCTGAGCACAATTCAAGGTGCTGGTTTTGACCTACAAAACCCTGTACGGTTCCGGTCCAGTGTATCTGTCCGAACATATCTCGCTCTACGTCCCACCCCGGAGTCTGAGATCATCTGGGGAGGCCCTGCTCTCGACCCCACCACTGTCACAAGTGAGGCTGATGGGGACGAGGAGCAGGGCTTTCTCAGTGGTGGCCCCTCACCTGTGGAACTCACTCCCGGGGGAAATCAGGCCATCATCATCCCTCTTCGCCTTTAGGAGGAGGGTGAAGACGTGGTTATGGGACCAGGCCTTTGGGCACACTGGCAATTAAATTAGACAATCAGGCGAGTAAGACCAACAGGATTGATGAAGTGGAACGTAAAACTAGATCTATGAGTTAGCGAACGCTGACCATGTAAGAGGAGAAATTGGGTTTGTATTGGTTTTATTGATTTTATTGATTTTATGGTTATAATGCATGAATTGTTGTTAACTGTGAATTGATGTAATTTTGTGTATGATTGTTTTATGATGCAGGCATCAAATTGTGCCTTTGCCTTTGTAAGCCACCCTGAGTCCCCTTCGGGGTGAGAAGGGCGGGGTAAAAGAAGCCCAAATAAATACATAAATAAATAAAACCTGTTTCTTGGATGGAGAAATCTGCTATTAGTTAGCATTCTCAAACAAAACAGACCAAGTTTGTTTTTTAAAAAATAAGTCATTCTTCTTATTTAAAGGTTCTGAGGACCTGTCTGTACTGGACAGAAACCCTGAATTGGGCCGGAAATCCTGGGTCTCAGTTAAGCCTCCTGGCAATGAATCAAGGAACAGCAAAAAATAAGGATGACCATCTGCTGGGACCAAATCAGAATCATCCCAACTGGTTGGAGAGCAAAGCATGTAAATGGTGCCTCAGAATCTGGGACCAGTCTGAAGCAGCAATGATTCTGTTGCTCTTCTAGATGAACCCCAACTCTGTTTTTGGCAGCTTGTTGCACAATTACCCCAAATATCTTTAGCAGCTTGGCAGCAAGTAAGAAATAAACCTTGAACCTCAATCTTGGTAAAGTTTCATTTGATGCTTCAATACATGGACACACAAAGTATGGCTACACTATTAGTAGAATAAGTAGCACAAATATTTCACAACAAATAGTGTTATTTGGGAAAGGGCAGAAGCATAAGGACTAGAATTCTTCTATATTTATTTCTGTTATAGCCCTGTTAAACCCATCACATTCAAAGACCTTTATTAAAACATTCCAACAGGTCAACACTTTTGGGGGTTTTGTAGACATCAGAATTCTGCACTGAGCATGCAAAACTACATACAAATCACAACCAAACTGCTTTTTATCATTTTTAACAGAATGTTAAATGGGTTTCAAATGTTGTTGTTGTTTTTTTGTTTTTTTGTTTTTTTTGTAATTTAATTAAATTAATATTTATGTTTTGCATGTTTTAATTGTATTCCATTCTAGTGTGTAAGGCAGGGGTCCTCAAACTTTTTAAACAGAGGGCCTGGTCACATTCCATCAAACTGTTGGAGGGCCGGATTATAATTTGAAAAACAAACAAACAAATGAATGAATTCCTATACACACTGCACATATTTTATTTGTTGTGCAAAAACGACTTAAAACCATACAATAATTAAAATGAAGAACAATTTTTAAAAGATATAAACTTATTAGTATTTCAATGGGAAGTGTGGGCCTGCTTTTGGCTGATGAGATAGGATTGTTGTTGTTGTGTTGACCCTGAGCGAGGGCCGGGTAAATGACTTAGGTTGACCCTGAGCGAGGGCCAGGTAAATGACCTTGGAGGGCCGCATCCGGCCCCCGGGCCTCAGTTTGAGGACCCCTGGCATAAGGCACTTTGAATCCTGATTATAATGATGATGTAAAAGAGCATTCTTGGGAAGATATAATAAAGGAAATGAATTCCTCCCTGTGAATTTTTGGATCAGGCCTCCTCTCTGCTTTTGCTAGTTGGACTTTGAGCAACAATATGACTATCATATTTTCTTCTAACCCTAGTGACCAAACTTTATGAAAAAGAACATTTAGGATGGATAAATTTATTATTTGCAATGAAAGACAGTTACTTGTTTCTGCTTGCTGGAAAAATATTTTAAGAGGCACAGCACTAGACAAAAAGCAACAGCCAGTGACAAACTCACATAACTATATTACATTTTGAGGGGTCCCAATAGGTCTTCTTGACATGGAAGGTGGTTCGCTATGACAAAATTTGAGAATCCGTGCATTCACCCATGTGTCCTAGTCATTATTAGAAACTCCCCAGTGTCTGAAAAAGATGCATATTGTCAGCCTGTTATCAAAATGTCTACATCTGCACACAATGGGCATAGTTTGAATTTTCTGTTCCACTTCCCAAGGCAATATGTGAAAGAACAGTAAATAAACATATTTGGGAAGAAAGCAGCACACCTTTTAGGTTCTTGTTAAAGACTGCAATGACCTGGAATAAAAATGTTTGTCACTGTCAGAATTTCAGAGAGTTCTGTGGTGAATGATGGCAATCGTAATTCTGATTACTCTGCCATTTTTCTATTTGTATTAAGTTTGCATGGTCTCCTTCAGACCCCATCAAATAGCTACCTGACTGAATCAAAGCATTCCCTATGCCATCACACTAGTTGCTGAAAAATTTCAAACTTACAGACTGAAAGAACTTAGAACAAAGTTGAATGATACAAGCTAGATAGAAAAATATAAAACTATGGCCAGGATCCAATGATATAATTCTGCTGTGTGCCACTATATCCCACAATATCAATGAACCAACTTTTCTCTGGCAGCTCCCACCTCATAAAAAACAATCCTGCTGAGAAGGGTGAAAATCTCATTGGTGCCAAACTCTTGGAGACACAGAGGAGTATAATGGGAGGAAGATGGGATGACTGTCCCTGTTCTATTCAATATCAAAATATACTGGTCTTTGGTTATAATTATTAGTAGCATGTATTTCTAAAAGAAAAAAATTCTGAGTTTGTGTTCCAAAGATTTGAATTATCTCAACAGTACCCCACCAACAGAAATGTGAAAATGATTCTCATCAGAACTTGGAAAAGCTATCTTTTAGATAAATACATTCCAGGATCCTTCATTCTGCCTAGTTTCTGGGATTAGTAGATATAAAAAAAAATTCCAAGTTTGATTTGCATGGCTCCAGATGAAGCAGACCAGGAACCTTATCATAAAGAAGCCCCATGAAATCTCCCTGCATTGGGATGAATCCATGGGCTCGCGATGGGGTGTATGAAGAAGATGCCACTCCATGCCCCGCATTGCCCGCCTTACCATGCACCTCATTCCATGGAGACGAAGCATTGCTGCCCAGCTTCTGCCCATTGAAAGGCAGTGGCATGTGCTACTTTCTCTCCCTTTTTGGCATGGAGCCTGGCTGGAAGTACCTATAAGCAACAAATGTTGGTCAAATTGGCCTGTCTGATGAGAGGACTGGCCAGAGGATGAACATGGATTCTTCTGATCTGCTTTGAGGTGTCCTCTCTTCCTCTAGGCTGCCAGTTCTCCTTTTTCAACTCACTAAGCCCTTTTGGGTCCAATCCCACACTGAAAAGTAAAGAGTGAAAGGCTCCCTCCCTTCCCTCCTGTCAACTTTTTTCACAGTTTTGCTGGCTGCCCTTCAGCAAAGCACAGCCAAACTCCAGCGGCATACAGGTCCCTTGAAGCCATGCTTACCTGCAAGATTGGAACTACTAAAATAAATCACCATTGTGCAGAATAACAGGCTTTAGGCCTGCCAATGTGCACAGTTAGAGACAGGCCCATGGGTAGGCTCGCTAACTGGTGTAACCAAAAATGGTAGGAGCAGCACCATTAGCAGAAGTACTCTGGGTCTCTCTGGACAAGAGGATATATTGCATACATATGCCTGTCTTCAGAAACTACACATCCCATGTCTATCAAACCTGAGCATAGGGTGGAGGAATGAGAAGCAAGATCGATCGCTCAGGATCTCATGCATATAAGGTCTCAACTATTTTTTTCACTTGAAACTACTAATATATACAGTGGTAAAGATAAACCAGAGTGATATTTCGTGGCTAGAGAGTTTAGAGGGTGGAATGAAGGGACAAGATCTATCAGGTCATCTTGGCGGATTCTACACATACACACAAAAATGACTAAATAAATAGATAGACAGATAGACAGATGTGTTGGTCCATGACAACAAGATAAAGAGAGTACATGAGAAATAAAAGGTTAAGAACCACTGATCCAGGTAATATCAGTTTTGAAACTCTCTACCTCAGAGAGTAGTGGAGGCTCCTTCTTTGGAGACTTTTAAACAGAGGGTGGGTGCCCATGTGTCAAGGATACTTTGAATATGTTTTTCATGCATGACAATGAGTTGGACCAGTTGGTCAATGTGGTCTCTTCCAATTCTATGTCTGCTGAACATGAACAAGGAATGTGCTCACAGAATCAAGTGCAACTCATTGTGTTCTTCTTTGTAGTTCATTATATTTTTAAAATGACAACCAGGACATATACCAGTATGCAACATTTATATCCTCTGATGATGATGATGATGATGATGATGATAAACAACTTTATTTATATCCCGCCATCAACTCCCCGAGGGGACTCAGGGCACCTTACAAAGTACTCCAGGGTGCACATATAGCAAACATACAGTAAGAACAATACAAAAGTATAAATCAAGTCACATAAAATTATAACAGCCCCCCGTCAACACATGTTAAAATCAAAACAATACAATTTTAAAACAACAGTAGATAAAACTAAATACCATCAATGCACAGGTACCAAGTGTCAGCATCATATGGGCCCATTCAGCCTACTCAAGGTCAAAGGCCTGTTAGAACATCCATGTTTTTAGGTTAGAATGGAAGGATTGAAGGGTGGGTTGAAGGATGATTATTCTACTTAATGTATGAAAAGTCAGGTGTATTTTGGTATTTTACCATCTAAATAAGTTTTTCTTTAAAATGAAAAGTGATAAGTGAAAATAACACAAACCAGGAGGAATGAGTCTATTGATTCATTTTTGACATATGCAGCACTTGTTAATTTTTTTAAGATTATAGTTAGTTCTCTCCACTTCAATCATACTGTAAAAGACAAATATTTATTGAAGTTAAGACAGTCTATAATGAGCACACAAGGTAATAACTAGGGCTGGGAGGTTTTGTTTCGTTAATTCGTAATTCGTTAATAATTCGTTAATTTTTTCAATTACAAAACGATAATGAACCATTCTGGAGCAATCATTAAAAAAAACGAATTTTCAAAAACGTTTTGTAAATGCTTCGTATTTCGATATTGTATTCGTTTCGTTATTGTTTTGAGGTCGTTTCGTTATTATTTCCGCATGTCTGGGCCAGTTTTATGGTTTAATTAGTGAAAAAAAAATTATAATATCACACCAACAGTCAACAACAGAGGGAGAGGGAAGCTTCAGAAGGTTTTGGAGGTTTTTTAGCATATTTCGCAGTCGCGTCCGCCATTAACGAATCGATTCGTTATTGTTTCAGAAATCGATTCGTTAATTTTTTACCATTTACGAAATTTCGTAAATATCGAACTTTTTAAAAGGAAAATTTTGTAATTATTTTAAATATCGAAACAAAAAAACCCCCCAAATACAAATCGATTTTAGAAACAAATTTTTCCGTTGTTACCCAGGCCTAGTAATAACCACTGAAATACATACAAAAGACAAAGTAAACTCTAGTTGTGGAGAAGAGACAAAACAGAGGTGGAATGTAAATGAGATATGTTTCTATTTTGTAAACTTATGGCTTCTCAGCAGACATCATTATGCATTCAGGGTTTGACTCAAAGGTAAAAGGTCAACTGTGCTGTGAGCTACAAGCACATACACTCTCTCTGTGTTATCTATCTATGCAGTGGTTTTGTTGTCTCAAACTTTTGCCTCACCTTTATTGTTACCAGGGAAGAAAAATTTCAGCTTTAGTATTATGTGAGACCTTGGCTCCCCAAAGGTTTCAGTCTCCCTGGGAATATGAGTTGGTACAAATCTAACTACTCAGCATTTTCTGCCTGAAAGTCTCAGTTGACACCAGCTATTCCACTTGCATGAGATCTCCTGAGATTGTGAATGCCCAGAGGTTCTAATCTTATCAAGTGTCTCTATACTATCTGCTGAATAGGAAATGAAAAAAAAACCCTAATGGTATCACATAAGGAGTACTATAAATTACACATTAAGATCTAAAGAAAAGCCTGCTACCTTTCTTACTAAGCATACACAAGGCAACAATCTACTTTTTATGTACATTGGAACTGCCCTTCCAAAACTACCCTTTCCACTTAATTGGCTTCTGTTGTATTTCCCCAACAACATATATTTTCTAAAATTTTCTGATCTCACCTTTATTGCACTGTTGTGACTGAGTGCACCTTTGGCTTCCTGCATTAAAATAATGCTCTTAGCTTAAACCAGCTTTACCAGACAGAGAACAGAAAGTCATCTGGCAAAAGAAAGCCACTGTTGGATTGGGAAAGAGTTCCTCTAGCATACATTTGAGCTGAATTGCCTCAGTCAATGATCCCAAAGCATTTTAGAGGTATGATCTTTAGCAAATCATTAAAAGCTCTTTTCTCCCAAACATTCCAACATCACTGTCTTATTAATGTGTGTTATTTCCTGCTGATATATCTGCATTCTAAGGGCTTCATCACACCAACCTGTTATTCTGCTACAGTCATACCAGATGGAGCACGTTTGATGTCATACGTTTTCTCATAATTGTACTAATTGGTCATTCCGTGGTCCCACTGATCATGCTTCCGCATACCTCCATAACCCTGCTTTTCTACACTTCTGTGGTTCTGTTGTTGCTGCATAATTGCACAATTTCAGCATTCAAAAATGCACATATAATAAAAGAAAAACAGCTCTTTTTGGAATATCAAGGAAAAGGGGTAGAGGGCGAGAATCCCAGCATCTGACTTCATGCTACTGCTGACACAGAGGAATAAGGAATCCCGTCAGTAAGACAAATGATAAGAAGGTAGTAGGAGAGGGATGGGCAAAATACAGGGGAAGAGCAACTAGTAGTGGGATGCACATGTGTTGGTGTGATAGGCCCCATCATCTTCCATCGGTAATGTTGCTTTGCCTCCCTCATGTGATAAAGTCCCCAAACAATTGTTGGTTAATAGCAATGTACACCATTTTTGCTACTTCTAGGACAACCACCAAAAGTTTATTTACTTACTTATATGTTATAATTATATTCGGAGAGTTGTAATCCAAAGATATTATGGTCTAATTAGGGATGTATGGTCATTTCTATTAATTTGTCATAACACTCCTGGGACATATTTTGGAGAGGCAGACAGTGAAACTTGTCCTCCAGTGAGATTTGTTGATAAATCTCACTGGAGGATCTCCCCTCTCTGATTCAGCTTCAGCACCATCTGATACATTATGTAGCTCCTAATAACTGGCTAATATTATACAACCCTAGCCACTCTGACTCTGAGTTCATTCAGCTGCGGAATAAAAACTAATAGTTTCATTACACTTTTTTCAAAAAAGATATATTTTCCTATATTGATAGTTGAGATATTGGTACATGTTCTATTTTAAAGTAAAGAAAGTAATTAAATACATGTTTAAAGTAGTAATGGGGGGCATTTCTTGTTTTTGCCTTTTCTCCTTTTGGTGGGCCCTTTTTATTTGAGACCAGCAATTCATTGATTATATATATATACACACACACAAATGAATTCCACATGCAAAATTACTCTGGATATTCCTGGAGAGAACTATTCTGTTGTGTGATTGATTGGAGGTCAAGAACCTTTGACACAAGCATGCATACCCTCCTGGCTTTCTCTCCACTAATTCATCACTTTGGGGGCTTATTTTAAAACTTTCAGATACTTGAAACTTTTTTCTTATGTATCATCTATCCCATCTATTTAAAACATGGACAAACCATTGTAAAATGCAATAACAGTAAAAGAAAACTCCAAAAGCTGCCAGATGCTGAACAAAAAAAAAACGTAGGCAGTATTTCAGTATTTAAGAAAATCAAATGAAAATAACTGGCCGTTGCCATAAACAGAAAGGCAAAAGACTTTGTTTAATCAGCACAGTGGAATCAATTTCATTCAAAATATTAAATTGCTTTCTCATATGTGACTAAGCATAATTACATATGCTGGGTGAAACTCACATGTTTCCAACAGACGATATGAAGTCAAGCAGTAATCAGCATATCCTATCATTAAAATTATTTGATATTCTGTTTATGGTGTTACATATTATCTGAAAGACTGGAAACAGGCCAGATGAATCTACGCAAGCAGTTAACAATGTGGCTACACTTTAATATCTCTACTAGAGCAAACATGCAAATGTTCTTTTAATCTTCTCTCATGTTCTTTTATATATAAACTATGTTGTGCTGAAATGGCACTTCAAAGAGACCTAAAACTAATAAAAGTATAAAGGCACTAATTTTGATGCTTTGCAAAAAGTGAAGGAAGCCACCGGAGCAGCACGGTACTTTCCACCAAAGTTAGCATGTAAGTAGCACAGCATCAAATAATTCCAATGATAACATCATCCCTCACCCGAATCAAAATTTGCAAAACTGAAGTATTGTAATTACAAAGAATATAACCTGAAAAAACCTACAACAACCCACAAAGAATATTGATATAGCTGCCCCTCAGTTTTGGAAATTGCATTTACAATATGTAGATTGTTGAATGTATTTACCATGTCCATGAAATTACTCAGCACACATTACCAGGTATGTACAAGGTTAAAAAAAATTCTGGTATTATATTAAAGCACTTCATTCTGTTCCCAAATTAGTTCTCCTTCTGGAAGATAATGCTGGATAGTTATCCATGTAATACTTTCATTACAAGGGAATGGAGAATAACGTTAGGCTCAAAAGAAAAATGAGCAGTAAAGGTCACATTCATGATAATGGAATTCATCAAGGAGACTGCGAAGAAACTGGGCAGGATTCACAAAAAAAGCCTTTCCCCCCTTATTTCAGATTTTCAGCCTAGAACATGGGAGTAGGGAATGAGACTTTCTAGTGGTTAATAATTCACCAAAAATGGTTGTTGTTCATTCATTCAGTCGTTTCCGACTCTTCGTTACCTCATGGACCATCCCATGCCAGAGCTCTCTGTCGGCCATCATCACCCCCAGCTCCTTCAAGGTCAAGCCAGTCACTTCAAAGATGCCATCCATCCATCTTGCCCTTGGTCGGCCCCTCTTCCTTTTTCCTTCCATTTTCCCCAGCATAATTGTCTTCTCTAAGCTTTCCTTTCTTCTCGTGATGTGGCCAAAGTACTTTATCTTTGCCTCTACTATCCTTCCCTCCAATGAGCAGTCGGGCTTTATTTCCTGAAGTATGGACTGGTTGGATCTTCTGGCAGTCCAAGGCACTCTCAGAACTTTCCTCCAACATCACAGTTCCAAAGTATCTATCTTCCTTTGCTCAGCCTTCCCTAAGGTCCAGCTTTCAAATCCAAAAATGGTATCACCAGCTAAAAAGGTTTGTTCCATTTGTATTCTTATTAATTCCAGCATTATACCTACAACACTTACATAACACTGAGTGTTAACCACACTGATGATACACAGAAAACAAATGACATAAATAAAAAAATTAGAAAATAAGGAAAATAATAGAATTCATAATGCAGAACTACACATACCTGTTTGTTATGGGCATCTCAGTTCATTTTGTATTACCACACACTAAACTTCCACTTGTAATTTTAACCTAGTTGATATTATTTTTCTAATATATTTTGCTGTTTATTGTTCCTATTTGGTAAACTGGGAAACCAACAAAATAGATAAGAACAAAACAAGAAGTGTTGGTAAAAGCTCAGAAACTAAAGAACTCTGACCTCCTATAGAAAGAGGAGAAAGCATCAGGGCAGAATAAGTTTGCAGGGAGATCATGACAGCTTTTTCTGAGGCTTGACCTTCTGTTGTATCTGCGATATCCACTTGGCAGTTCTATAAACAAATCACTGTGGTGAAGAATGCCACTTTGAAACAGAAAAGAGTATGAGCTGATGGAACAATATCAAGAGTTACTCTAGCCAAACTTCCATTGCTGGACAGTGTTAAAGAAATGCACTTTCCACTTTTGTGGATTGCATTAATATAGATTTTACCACTATAAACACATAGAGTGCATTCCTACAGCAGATGTACAGTCACAATGCCATGACTACATTCAGTCTCTGGGTCTAACCCCGGAAACAACCTTAAAATCCAATCAGCTGTACAAAAGAATAGTGTTCTGGGACACTGAGGAATAGTGCATCCAGTCCCACAGTGAGCCGTTGTGCCCAGAGAAGTTGTGGTAGAGCCTCACAGTAGTCCTACTTCTGGTCCTCACACCATAGCTCAATGTTGGGAGAAGGCTGGATGCTTCATCCTTCAGTGCTCAACTCTACAGTACCACAGACCTATGTTCTTCAGTGAGGCTGGCTGTGGTTTAAGGTGAATTTGAAACACAGTCACAATTATGACAATAGTACTATAATCATAAATGAGTTATCAGTATTGTCCAACGTAGATGCTTCTAGTCTTTGAAGCCTTGGATAAACACTGTTGTACTAAACTTGCTGAGTGCTGGCTTGGGGGCAATACTACAGGAAAGCTGTTTTGTTTTGTTTTTACTCCTCAAAATAGATGCAAAGATATCTCTTCAGAATGAACTTGGGTATCCTGGGACTTCATGAGTCATAGATCAATTACAAACCATGTATGTCTGTCTGGACCATTAATTACGTGCTCCTATATAGCAGTGCTTTAATCTGGATAGCCCTTGTGGTCACTTCGAAATCTATGATTTTATTATTTTAGATTACATGCTTTGTAATGCCTTTTAATCAACTCAAGCTCATCCTGCAACTAAAGAGTACCATTTGTATCTTCCATAAGGAGTCAAAACATGTTCTGTGTCTTCCTACTTTCTTGAGTCAACCAATTAATGAAAGTATCAGCCGTGTTTCTGATTCTTTCTCTAAATGATAACTACACGACACAAAGCCTAAGAAAACTGGTAGGGCTGGGCAACCACGGAAAAATTTGTTTCTAAACTCGATTCGTTTTTAGGGGGTTTTTGCATTTCGATTTTTAAAAGAATTCTGAAATTTTCCTTTAAAAAAAGTTTGAAATTTACGAAATTTCGGAAATTATGAAACAATTACGAAACAATAACGAATTGATTCGTTAATGGCGGACGTGATCGCGCAATACGCTAAAAAAAACCTCCAAATGGGACAGGGGGAACTTCTGAAGCTTCCCTCGCCCTCTGTTGTTGACTGTTGGTGCGATAATTATATTTTTTTTTCACTGAGAAAACAAACAGCAACCCTAAAACTTGCACCAGACATGCGGAAATAATAACGAAACGATTTCGAAACGATTTCGAAACCAATACGAAACAATTACGAAACGAATTGAAAAGTTCGTTTCGTTTTTTAGTTGCTCCTGAATGGTTCAATATCGCTTCGTTATCAAAAAAAATAACGAATTAATAACGAATTACGAAATTAACGAACGAAATCGCCCAGCCCTAAAAACTGGTGTTCTTCTCCTGAAACACATAATGTGCCGTCATACCCAGACCCTATAAAATTAAAACTAAGATGTGCTTCTCTCTTTGTCTGGGTGGACCGTGGGGGTCATTCTTGAGAGGCTCAAAATTTCTCAGAAACTGAGGCCACTTCAGGTTTGGAACATCAAACAGAATATTTATTTTCAAAGTCCTTGGCAGACTTGGCACAGCTTGAAAAAGTTACCACACAAACAGTCAATTTGGTAAACCATAGAGATGATCTTTCTTTCCTTTTCCTTCAGTTACTGAGGTAACTCTTCCCCAAATGGTGGAAAATATCCTGGGATCCTTTCACCCTAACCCTGAGCTGCTATGGTTAGAAAAAACAGGTTTTTCCCTATCTATAGCTCAAGGTTAGCTTTGGAGATGAAGTAATGCTCAATAATATTCAATAACTTTTCTATATCTCAATTGCTATCTATAACTCAATTGCTCAATTACTCAATTGTTATTCTATCTATCTCAATTAGCTTCTTTATCTATATAAATCAATCGTACTTACAATGGTTTTTTCAAAGCTACCTGCCTGACCAACAGTACATCTGAAGCTTTCTTTCTCTACTGAAGGAGGCAGGGGAGACTCCAAAATGGAGATCTCAAGCCCAGGAAAAAGGGCGGACTCCTAACCCAAAGAGATACTTTCTAAACCAATAGCTGCAAAAAGGCCTGCACGCTGGATTTGCAGACTCTGATACTATTTATCTTCCAGGGTGCTGCTGGGTCTGTAGCAGCCCTGGGGAAATGCAAAAGAACACTATCCCATCTAACTAAAAGATAATGCAAACTATGCTCCAGGAAGACGGAACACATAACCACAAATCTGACCTAAAGTCACCCAAAACAGCATTTCTGAATATTGTCTATTTTGCTTATTCCTTTTTTTAATTAAATAGCCATATGCATAAAGCACTGCATTCTTAATGCATTCTTATTTATACGTTCCTTTATTAACAGTTACAGGCAGCAGAATTATCTTGAATGGGATCATGTGATGTTTGTAGCAGACTTAGCAAAGTTAATTCACTCCTATTGAATTCTTTTTTGAAGTCAGGAATCTAAAAGCATTTTGTAAGCCTTACAAATCACATAGTACTAATGATGGCTGACAAAGCTACGCTTTTAATCATTTTCACTTGGCAGTGGTAGAACTGAACTCTTCTGAAAGCCACCCAGAGAGAAGGCAGCAATTGCACCTCTGTTAAAGTACTTGTGGAGGATGTCTCACATAATTCTTTAAGAACTTATTATGTTCAGTACTATTACTGAGAAATTGCAAATGTCAAGTTTGGGGAAAATTCGTCAAAAAGACAACATTCTTGTTCAAATTCATAAAGTGCACACACATGCATACAAATGTTTTGGAGGGTGGGGAATTCTGTTTAGAGAAGCAGTGTTCCAAAATGTAAGAAGATACCCCAATGTTAAAAATGGTGAAGGCAGTGGGTTGTTCTGATTATTGAACATATATATATATATATATATATATATATATATATATATATATATAGTGAATGTTTGCTTTCTGATTGGCTGTCACTTCCACAGACCACAGAGACTTGAACAAGCGACGGACCTAGACCAAACTTGGCACACATAACCCCCATGATGCACTTTACGTCTTGGTGTGGCTTGGGGGAGGACAGACAAAGGATGATGGGATTTGTAGTACTTTCATACCTTCGGTTCCCACAGACGACTATGGCAACCAACAAAGACCGATAAAGACAAAACTTGGTACACAGAGCTCCCATGACCCACTCTACATTGTACTGCAATTTGGAGGAGGGCAGACCATGGATGATGGGACTTGAAGTACATCCACCAATTTCCCCAGACAGCTGTAACCCTCATCCAATGACTGATCAAGACCAAACGTTTGCTTTCTGATTGGCTGTCACTTCCACAGACCACAGAGACTTGCACAAGCGACGGACCTAGACCAAACTTGGCACACATAACCCCCATGACCCCCTTTACATCCTGGTGAGGTTTGGTCGAGGACAGACAATGGATGATGGGATTTGTAGTACTTTCAAACCCTTCAGTTCCCACAGACCACTGCGGCCCATAACAATGTCCGATAGAGATCAAACTTGGCACACACAGCCCCCATGACCCACTCTACATCCTGGTGCAGTTTCAAGGAGGTTGGACCACAGATGATGGGACTTGAAGTACCTCCACTGACTTCCCGAGACTGCTGCAACCCTCATCCAATGACTGATGAAGACCAACCTTGGCACACAAAGTCCCCATGACCCACTCTACATCCTGGTGCAGTTTGGAGAAGGATGGACCATGGATGATGGGTCTTGCAGTACCTAAACACACTTGCTGAGACCACTGCAACCCTCACCAATAAATGATCTAGACCAAATTTGGCACACAGAGCCACCATGATCCACTCTACATTCTGTTGTGGTTTGAAGGAGGATTCACCATGGATGATGGGACCTGCAGTACCTTCACACACTTCATGAGATCACTGTGACCCTCACCAATGACAGAGCAAGATCGAACTTGGCACACAGAGTCACCATAACCCACTCTACATCCAGGGGCTGTTTGGAGGAGGATGGACCATACATGATGCGATTCACAGTACCTTCACTAATTGATAACTGATAAAGAACACCTTTGCCACACAATTCCTTTATCAAATAACCCAGGCAGCACCAGGTCCCCAAGCTAGTATATAATAAAAGAGAGTGTTTGTATGTATGTGGAGGACATAGGTGTATGTGGCAGCTTTCTGATTGGCTGCCACTGTGGTACAATTTGCATATGGTCTCTGATTGGCCAACCAAAACATTCCAAGATCCTCAAGTGGCTGAGAGGGGAAAGAAAATTTGCATATGGTTTCTGATTGGACAGCCTCAACAGGAGCCCCTGGTGGCACAGAGGGTTAAACCCCTGTGCCGGCAGGACTGAAGACCCACAGGTCACAGGATCTAATCTGGGGAGAGCGCGGATTAGCTCCCTCTGTCAGCTCCAGCTCCTCATGCAGGGACATGAGAGAAGCCTCCCACAAGGATGGTAAAAGATTAAAACATCCTGGCATCCCCTGGGCAACGTCCTTGCAGACAGCCAATTCTCTCACATGAGAAACAACTTGCAGTTTCTCAAGTCACTCCTGAAGCGACAAAAAAAGCAACAAAAAATTCTAACATTCTCAAGTGGATGAGAAGAGAAAGGAAAGAGCCTGAGGGATTTGCAGTACCTTTACTCACTATACATCCTACTGCAGTTTGGAGGAGGTTGGACCATGGATGATGGGACTTGCAGTACCATCACTCACTTTCTGAGACCACTGTGACCTTCA
This sequence comes from Anolis sagrei, assembly GCF_037176765.1. Lineage (NCBI taxonomy): Eukaryota > Metazoa > Chordata > Lepidosauria > Squamata > Anolidae > Anolis > Anolis sagrei. The sequence continues at coordinate 247,699,965 of NC_090022.1, read as the reverse complement.
TCCAATGACTGATCAAAACCAGACTTGGCACATAGACCTCTCATGACCCACTTTATGCCCTGGTGTGGTTTGGCCGGGGATGGACCATGGATTATGGGACTTGCAGTACCGTTCCTCAATTCCTGAGACCACTGCAACCCTCATCCAATTACTGATAAAGACCAAAATTGGCACACTGAGTCTCCATGATGCACTTTACAGCCTCCTGCAGTTTGGAGGAGGATGCACCATGGACTATGGGACTTGCAATACCTGCACTCCCTTCCTGAGACCATTACAACTACCAACAATGATAGATCAGGATCACAATTCACACATAGAGCCTGCATGACCCACTCTACATCCTGGTGCGGTTTGGAAGAATTTGGAGATGGATGATGGGACTTGCAGTCACTTTACTCACTTCCTGAGACAACTGAGACCCTTGCCAATGACTGATCAAGACCAATCTTGGCACACAGAGTCCCCATGACCCACTCTATATCCTGGTGCCTGGTGCTATTTGGAGGAGGACGGACGATGGATGATGGGACTTGCAGTATCTTCATTTATTTCCTGAAACCACAGTGTCACTTACCCAAATACCAATAAAGACCAAACTTGGCACAGAGAGCCCCCATGGCCAACTCAACATTCTGGTGAGGCTTGGGGGAGAACAGACGATGGATGATGGGACTTCAAGTACCTCCACTCACTTCCCAAGACTGCTGCAACCCTCATATAACGACAAATCAAGACCAAACTTGGCACACAGAGCCCCCGTGACCCACTCTCCATCATGGTGCAGTTTGGAGGAGGATGGACCATAGATGATGGGATTCACAGTACCTTCACTAACTTCCTGAGACCACTGCAAGACATATAAATAACTGATAAAGACCAACCTTGAAACACAATTCCTTTCTCAAACAACCCGGGCAGCACCGGGTCCCCAAGCTAGTGTGTGTGTGTGTGTATGTGGATATATATATATATATACACACACACACACACACACACACACACACACACAATGGCTTTTTATAGCAATGCAACATTCAACTGGCAGACTCTGAACCAAGATCAATATAATAATTGACATTTGAGCTACAATCCTGCTCTTAGTGTTTTATGCATTGATTCTTATTGAAGTCAGTGAGATGTATTCATGCATAATTGATAGCAGGATTGCCCCTATCTGTATAAATAAAAAACCAGAAATAGAAACAATTTGTCTGTTTATTTCAAGAGTTGTCTGGCAAAATGCATTATTTTTACATAAACATGTTGTGCATATTGTTACTTAGAACTTTTAAATTTTCATATACATGAAGAATGGCCAGGCTTCTGAACAGACGTGACTACAGATAACCAATTGCCAATTGGACAAGTCAGTGGCAACAACACAAAAAAATGTCATGTTGTTTTGCTAAAGTACATGTCTTTCCATGCACATTTGCAGATACTAAAGACTATTTATGCAGAGCATCAAGAGACTAAGCCTTAAATTGTAGTTTCTGGATTATTAGAAAAAGTGTCAAAAAGGTTAATCCAGTTCCACACCATGACATTCCCCTTGGACTTTAAAATAAAACTTAAATTGTACCATCAGGTCTCCTGTGTGTGTTAATCCTTTGCACCAGTGATTAGTTCCCATTTATATTAGCATTTTAAAAAAATAATAATTTAGGTTAAAGGTTCTTCAGTCTTGTTTCTCCCTATGCACTTCTTAATCAATAAACCAGAGACACTTAAGTAAGCTTTTAGGGAATGAACTGGACATCTCATCCCCATAATGAAGAGATGTTGTGGGTCCCTTGGTTGCATAAAATGCATTAGGTACCCATCTCATATAAAATCAAAGTCCACGGGTTACTAGGGTCAGATGCATTAAGCTCCCTTTACAGACTGCACCAGCATCTGAGCCCAAGAACACACTGCTTAATTGAATATTAAGCACTGTCAGTCAAGGCCAGTGAAAATAGCTCCACTTATGCAATGCTTTTCAATTGTGATTATTTAAGTCTAGCATATGAAATATTTCACCTCACACTTTGGTAGCTTTGCACTGCTGACATCTTAACCTGAAGTGGAAGTTGCATAAATCCCCATGATCTTTCAAGAGTTCTAACATATGAACTATTCAAATGTCTGTTTCTCAGCAATTAGCTTAATAGTAACAATGGTGAAATGCTTGATGTAAAGTCTGTAACTTTGAAAGGTGTGCCGATGAAGAGAAAGAAACTTAAAGTGCTAACATTCTTTTTCAGGAGGGTCTTTTTTCTTGAATGTATCCAAATTTAAAAACAGGATTTTGATTTTTATGCAGGGGCGGCCCGTCCATTACGCGAAGTAAGCGGTGGCGGAATACTTTTTTTGCCAGGGGGCGCTGTTCTGCTAGCCGGGCACCGGAGTCTCCTTAGGCCACGCCTCCTCCTGCAGGCCCCATGCGCCCTCAACAGCGTGTAAGAGAGAGAGGCAGGGAAGGGAAGGGAAGAGAGGAGAGAAAGAGCCTAGCTGCAGGCCTCCTTGCACCTGGAGGGCTTCCCTCTCACCTAATGGGCAGGGCCTGCGTTTCTCCATTAGCAGCAGGCTGTGCCTCCCCCCACCCCGGCCCTCCGTGCTTGACTCTCCTACACATGTGCCGAGGCCTCCTGGCGCCATGCGGCTGCCTTCCCTCCCTCCCTTCCTGCGTGCATGCTCCCAAGGCCTCTTCTCCCACTCGCTCTTCTTGGGCCCTCCAGCCAGGAAGGGAAGGCAGCCGCAAGGAGCCTGGAGGCCTCGCCACATGTGCAGGAGAAAGAGAGAAGCACGGAGGGTCCTGGGAGAGAGAGAGAGAGGATTGAGGGGCGGAGGCACAGCCTTCTAATGGAGAAGCACAGGCCCCGCCCACTAGGCGAGAGGGAAGCCCTCCCTCCACGTGCTGCCAGGAGGGAGGGAGGCAGCCAGCCAGGCTCTTTCTTTCTCTTTCCCTTTCCTTCCCTGCAGCTGAGCCTGGACCCCTCTCAGGGCAGCAAGGAGGCCTGGTCAAAAGGTACTGCAAATGTCATCTTCTGTACATGCCTCCCCCAAACCCCTCTAGTATTTGGTAATGGAAGTCCTATATGCCAAGCTTGGTTCAATTCTACTGTTGGTGGAGCTCAGAATGTTCTTTGGTGCTTGGTAAACTGCAATTCCCAAATGTCAGGGTCTATTTTTCCCAACCCCCTCTCCAGTATTTTCTGTTAGTCATGGAAGTCCTGTATGCCAAGTTTGATCAGTTCTATTGGTGGAGTTCAGAATGCTCTTTGGTGCTTGGTGAAGCATTCTCACCTGATGTTTCACCCACATCTATGGCAGGCATCCTCAAGAGGCTGTGAGGTCTGTTTGTAACTAGGCAAGTCGGGTTTGTATATCTGGAATGTCCAGGGTGGGAAAAAGAACTCATGTCTGCTTGAGGTAAGTGTGAATGTTGCAATTGGTCATCTTGATGAGCATTTAATGGCCTTGCAGCTTCGAAGCCGAGCTAGTTGCTGCCCAGGAATCCTTTGTTGGGAGCGGTTAACTGGCCCTAATTGCTTCATGTCAGGAATTCCCCCCCCCCTTTTTTAGTGTTGCTCTTTATTTATTGTTCTGATTTTAGAGGGTTATTTTAGAGGGTACTGGTAGCCAGATTTTGTTCCTCTGAGGTTGCCTGCCATAGATGTGGGGAAAATGTCAGGAGAGAATGCTTCTGGAACATGGCCATACAGCCCAGAAAACTCACAGCAACTCAGTGATTCTGGCCATGAAAGCCTTCCACAACACATTATTATGTTTATTTATACCCTGCTTTTTCTCTCCCCACGAAGACTCAAGTTGGCTTAGATTAAAAACATATCAGTACAGTTTAAAATCCACAAATATGCAAACATTAAAATGGAATTAAATATCATTGGTATTTTAAAAATTCAGTTAAAATCCATAAAAAACATATCCAAAACTAAAAACTGCAGCAGACCCTGACTTGATCTTTAAAACCTTTTAAAGCCTGCATTAGATTACCAAATGTAATGTCCCTTTATACACACTGCTTTATATTAATTTCCCCAGTATTCCTTTATCTGATTTGTCATTTGTATCTGGCCACTTGGAGTGCTTCTGGTGTTGCCGCAAGAAGGTCCTCCCTTGTGCATGTGGCAGGGCTCATGGTTCATTGCAGCAGGTGGTCAGTGGTTTGCTCTTCTCCACACTCGCACGTCGAGGATTCCACTCTCGCTTGCTGAGGTGTTCCAGCTGATACCCAAACAGGGGATGAGCTGGAGATGTCTCTGCCTTGGTCCTTTCACTATTGGCCGCCACTTCCCGGCGGATGTCAGGTGGCGCAATACCGGCTAAGCAGTGTAATTTTTCCAGTGGTGTAGGGCGTAAACACCCTGTGATAATGCGGCATAGGGCCTGTCTGGAAGGGCTCCATGGTTTCACATGCCACCTGTTTCTCCAAGGCCAAAGCAGTGGCAGTTGGATGGAAGGAGGGCTCTTCATCTGCTTCTGGGTCAAACACATGCAAGAGCAAACTTCAGCCCTCCAGGTGTTTCCTAACAGCCAGTCTAGCAGTTTGTAATGTAATACAGGTTGAGTATCCCTGATCCAAAGTGCTTTGAACTAGAAGTGTGTAAATCACTTTGAGTCCTCCTGAGGGTGAGAAAAGCGGTATACAAATACTGTAAATAAATAAATAAAATGTTTGGGATCATGGGATAGCTGTTTACATACACAATGACACATTTCAAAGATAGCACCCAAGATGAAACACAAAAGAGGCATGCACGAGGCCTCTTTTTCCTCGTGCCCGGCAATGCTGCTGCGCATCCCTCTCTCGGCATTAGGAAATGTGCGCCCTGCATCTCCCTCCTTCTCCATGCACTTCCTAACGCTGGGAGAAGGATGCACACTGGCGTTGTTGTCTCCCTTGGCCTGCAAGGAGGAGGAGGAGAGGAGGACAACGTGTGCACTTGTGAGGGAAGGATGGAGGGAGAGCATGCTCCCTGCATGAGGGCTCTTTTTCCGTGCGCCTGGTAATGCCGGCGCGTGTCCCTCTCCCGGAGTTGCAAAGCGTGTGGGGGAAGAGAATGCAAAGCGCATACCCAGGAGCCGATGGAGCACAGGGCCTCTTCTCCTGTGTGAAGAGGGGCAGCATTGCAAGTGCCTCTCCAGGCAGCTGTGCCATCACCCCTCTCAGGGCGGCAAGGAGGTTTCTTCATGAACGGAAGTGACTGAAGGTACTGCAAATCTAAATTATTGTACATGTTTCCCCAAAACCCCTCCAGTATCAGAGTCTATTTTCCCCAAATCCCTTCAGTATTTTGTGTTGGAACTACATCAACACTGACAAAGAAACAACAAGAAATACTATTTACCCACAAGCATTAAGAAATTACATATATTAGAAACCAACTTTCTTATTACTTTCTTTTCAAGATCACTAGACTGGATCACAGCAATGCGTGGCAGGGGATGGCTAGTGTGTGTGTGTGTGTATGTATGGCTGGCATGGGCCAACTTCAGCCCTCCATGTGTTTTGGACTTCAATTCCCACAATTCCAAACAGCCAGTAGGAAGTCCTAAATACCTGGAGGGCCAAAATTTGTCCATGTCCCCATAGATAGATAGATAGATAGATAGATAGATAGATAGATAGATAGAGATTGGTTTTGGGGGAGGGGGGGCACCAAAATACTGTTTGCTTACCATTGAAAATTACCTAGGGCCGCCTCTGTTTTTATGTTATATGTTTTCAAAATGTGACATACGAACAGCCTACCGTATTAGGAAACAAAGAAGCAAGAAACCTATCACAACAAGAAACATCAGTGAAGATATATTAGGGCCTTTATTTCCTAGAGATTAATGATGGATTAGTAATTAAGTGGCATTCCAAAAATGTGTTTCTTTTACTTATTAAATTTATATTCTGCCCTATGACATAAAAGCACTTAGGCTCAGCCTTAAAGGCAACTCATGGGACTAAACAGAGAATAAGAATTACAAACCCCAGAAAAGAATCAAGAAACAATACACAAGCAACATATCCTGCAGTACTCTGAGTTAGTTTCATGACAATACTCACAAGTAATACAAGTTTTGTAGACAGACACAATTTCTCTCTGATTTCATATTACTCAACACACATACAAGGGTAAACTTTACCAAGGCTTGGAAAAGTAAAGGCTTAACACTAATTTTGCAGATGTGATGATTCACTAGAGTAAAAAAACAGAATAATAACAAAATAATAGTTGATTAATGTAAAAAAAAGTTACTGAGCAATTAACAAATGTGTAGTCCTGCCAAGATGATTTTTCTTGCTAAAGAAAAGCAGGAAAAGCAGGCTTTCTTTGACTATGGCTGGTTATTCACCTGCCCCTGAAGTGGTCTCAATCCAAAATACCTGATGCCAGCTTGAGCCAGCTTGGTAGCCCAAAAAAAACTCCCTCAGCTACAGGTGTTTGACATGGCTGGCCAGGCATTCATAATCTATTATTATTATTATTATTATTATTATTATTATTATTATTACTAGTTGAAACACAACAAGATGAGTCCACAGCAGACAAGATCACTTTGCTGGCTGTTGTATCACATCACACGTCGGACACTTCCCAAGTGTCTAGGATTGTGTGATGTATCAGCAAATAATGCATGCAGATCCCAGTAAGGTGGCCTTTTGCAGCTAGCAGATGGTAATTTTGTCAGCATTTATTGTGTTTAAGTGCAGGCCAAGGTCTTTAGGCATTGCACCCAGTGTGCCGATCACCACTGGGACCACCTTGACTGGCTTGTGCCAGAGTCTTTGCAGTTTGATCTTTAAATCCTCATATCATGTCAGCTTTTCCTGTTGTTTCTCTTCAATCCTGCTGTTACCTGGGATTGCAACATCAATGATCCATACTTAGTTTTTTAACACGATTGTGAGGTCAGGAGTATTGTGCTCCAGAACTCTGTCTGTCTGAATCCGGAAGTCCCAGAGGAGTTTGACATGTTCATTTTCTGTAACTTTTTTCGGCTTGTGATCCTACCAGTTCTTTGTCACAGGCAGATGGTATTTGTGGCGCAGGTTCCAATGAATCATCTGAACAATGGTGTTATGCCTCTGCTTGTAGTCTGTCTGTGCAATCTTCTTGCAGCAGCTGAGGATGTGATTTATTGTTTCATCTGCTACTTTTGGGATCTGTCGTCAACTTTTCAATTCTGGCTTTGATGGTATTTGTTCTAATGGCTTGTTCTTGGGCTGCCAGAATCAGGCACTCAGTCTCCTTTTTCAAAGTTCCATTTGTGAGCCACAGCCATTATTATTATTATTATTATTATTATTATTATTATTATTATGTTTATAATCTGCTTTTTCACTCCACAAAAAGAGACTCAAAGTGGATTACACTAAAAGCACTTTAATACCATTTTACATCTACAAATATACGAACATTAAAACATAATTAAATATCAATGGTATTTTTTAAAAATCACATTTCAGATCCATCAAAACATATTCAAATTTGGACTTCCGGGTGAAGGCAAAATGGAGGCAGCAGCAGGTCGCTGAAGCTCTGAGAGTGCGGGGACCTGAACCCCCTCATTCAAGGTTTGGAGACCTCTAATCTCCCCAACCTGGACAGGAAGAGATCGGGTTGGCAGCATATCTCAAGGAAGGATCCTCCTGGCACAGGTGGGTGAGTTTCCCTCAGGAAGCTCACTAAACCGGTGTATGAAGCCTTCGAAGAGACAGCAACCTAAAGAGGAGGGTACGTGAGTCGAAAGCGTTGCGCGCAAGCCTCTTTCCTTCATTTTTAACTAAATAATATAAGACAAGAAGAAAGTACTAAGAAAGATAAGGAAACAGAGAGGAAAAGCACTACTGAAGAAACTTAAATGGACTTAAATGGACATACAATTTGTTAAAAAAAATTAAAGTGTACCGAGATGAGGAGATGCCTGAGAGCAGCGGCCGTGTCCCTTGAGTACCGAGCAAGGAAGCCAAGAGGATCAGAGAAGCCACAAAGGAGTAAGGAGACGTAAAGTAACAAAAAGGTAGTAAAAAAGTAGTAAAGAGATGAAGTAAAGTAAAGAAGAAAAAGGTGCCAGAAAGTGCACCAAATATAGAAATATAGCACAATATAATAGCTACATAAGGACAACAGCCCTCGGGGGGGGGGGGGGGAGAGAGAATAATAATAATAAAAAAGCCAGAAGAGGTTCTCGAGTACTGAATAATGAGGTAACAACTGCAGTATTCTTAAAGACTTTTAAAGTTCTTAAAGGAAACCAGGCAAGATTGGGCAAACCGACAGCACTACTACGGATGCAGGAAACTTAGACTTAGACAAGCAAACCAAAAAGAGACTCTGACAAAGATGAAGAGAAGGTAAGATACCAGAAGAATATCAATCAAATTGAGAAAAACTGAGAAAGTGGTGGGTGAAGGAAAGAGAAAAGAGGAAGGAAGAAGGGGGGAAAAGAGGTGCCACAACAGAAAAAGATGGTGAGTAAAAGGAAGTTAAAAGAAGAAAGTACACTTAATAACAGGAAAAAAACAGGAGATGAAGGAAGGAAGGAAGGAAGGAAGGAAAATAGGAATAGATAAGGGAAGCGAATCCAACATATAAATATATAAATATAATACATTGCACCATAATATTTGTGATAATTGACAATTGATAATATATACACTACTAATATATTATTAATTTTTTGCGTATAAATATATATATACAGCAGTGATGAATTGATGATTTAAATATAATATATCACATCACGTATAAGATAAAGTTTAATTTGTTGTGTATGAAATGTTAATTTAGAATTGATGAACTGATGATTTGATTGTTCAAGACTACATAAATTGAGTGAATAAGAATTAAAATCTTATTAGAAGAATTAATTGGGAAATTAGAGTTATGTTAATATACTATAGAATTTGTATTTAGAAAAGTATTAATAAGTATCGATTAAATTGTCAAATTTACTGAACTTGAACTAAAGAGAGGCAACCATTGTGCTCTCCATCTTAAGAGAGCTGCCCTCAAGGGAAATTATATAACAATACTACATTTTATCCCTACAATACCCCCTCCCTCTCTTCCCCTTTTTCTTTTTTTCTCTTCCTCTTCTTTCCCCCATATATATAAATATACATATATACATATATAATTAATAAACAAATAAATAAATAATTAAAAATAAGAGATAACATAAATAACGTTAATAAAAACAAAAACAAAAGAAATAAAAATTATCCCAAGAAGTCACACAGACCATTGCCCATAAAAAATTGAAATAATAAATAACCAAAGAAGTAGGAGGTGGAAACTAAATGAGTCTCTACTACAATTGAAAGAAGAAATAAAACACAACAAGAATATTTTAAAAGAATATTTTGAAAATAACTCAAACAAGGGCACAAAAACAGAGATAGTATGGAATGCTAGTAAAGCAGTGATACATGGCCATTTAATCCAGCAGGGTGCCATAAAAAACAAAAAGAGAAATGAGAAACCAAAAAATGGAAGAAAATTTAAAAATAAAAGAAAATCAATTAAAAATAAGACCAAGAGACAAAAAAGTTAAATTAGAAATAGATTTAATCAGGAAAGAAATCAATACAGCAGAGGTCGAACTAATGGCTAGAACCCTAAAATATCTGAAATTACATCATTTCATGTGTGCCAAAAAAAACAGGCAAATTCTTAGCTAAGAAGCTAAAAAAAAACCAGCATATAACACAGATAATAGAAGAAGAGAAGAATTATACAAAAGAAAAAGATATTGCCTCCCAATTTAGGGAATACTGTAAAAAACTGTACAAAAAGGACCATGTGAAGAGGGAGGATATAGTTACTTTCATCTCGGATCAAAAATTAGGAAAAATATCTGACCTAGAAAGAGAAGTCTTAAACAATCCAATAACAGAGGAGGAAGTTAAAAAAACAATAGACAAATTAGCAATCAATAAAGCTCCTGGGCCAGACGGTTTAACATCCCAGTATTAAAAAATATTTAAAGAAGAGTTATCTGGACATTTGAGGGAGGTGATGAATAACATACTGGCAGGGACTGGTACACCAAAAACACGGCAAGACCCTAACCCTAATTCATAAAGAAAATACAGACCCCTCTAATTTAAAAAATTACCGACCTATCTCGTTACTAAACACTGACCACAAGATATTTGCAACTATACTAGCAAACAGACTAACAAGATTGCTGCAAAAGAGAATAAAAGAAGAACAAAGTGGGTTCCTGCCGAGTAGACAGATTAAGGACAATATGAGAGTAATTCTAGACATTATAGAATATTATGAAAAAAATCCACAAAAAGAAGTAGGTCTTCTTTTCCTTGACGCTGAGAAGGCCTTTGATAACTCTAATTGGGAGTTTATGGTACAAATACTGAAAGAAATGGAGTGCTGACTTCTCCCTTCCTTGACTTCGGACCAGTTTGACTACGACGCTGACTATGTGGATTTTGAAACTTCGCTACTTTGAATTCAGCTTGCTTCGACCTTCAGACTTTGTTTGACTACGCTTTCTTCCCTGCGGCCCTTATGTTTGTTAACTGTGTGTTCGCTGTGCTATTTTGGGGGACTTGCGGAGCACTTTGTTATAATCCGGTTCTTTTCTCCGGATAATCTGGATTATTGCTTCAGTTAACTCTTTTGAACCAAGACTGGTTTCTGCTTTTGAGTTTGGCCAGAGACACTGAGTTAAGTGTCTCAGAGCCCCTTTTCTTTGCTTAATAAACTTTACTTAAAAAATGTAGCCCATCTCTTCCACCGCATAAGCTACACCTTGACCTGACTTTTTTGTGTTGAACATTTTTACTTACTTATACTGAGTCTGGCCCTTTAAGGCGTCTGTGTCCCGACAGTACAACTATAAACACCTATTAACAAAACAAAAAAATGTATGGCGCCTGAAAACACAGGAAGAACTACGAGAATCAGAGGTGAAAATGAGTTGGTTTAATTACTTGCAAATGGAGGAATGCTTTAAGGAAGACCCAAAAATGGGCTTTAACGTTATAGAGACATGCTGGGATATTATAATGTCCAGAGAAAAAAAATAGTTAAGATTATCTACCAAAGTCTCCTAGAATGGGATAATGAGAAAGAATTAGTCAAGGGTAATATGATTAAATGGGCAGTAGATGGTGGCCATTCAATACCTCTAAAAGAATGGGAATACGTTTGGAAAAGAAAATTAAAATGTACAAGTGCCATCAGTATAATAGAAAACTGGGATAATATGTTCTACCATTGGTACCTTACACCAGTACAATTAGCTAAATGTTATAAAAAATTATAATAACCAATATTGGAAATGCGAAAGAGAACCGCGATCATACCACCACCTGTGGTGGGACTGTAAGAACATCAAGAAATACTGGACAACAATTCATAAGCACTGCCAAAATATTATCAAGATAAAATATGATCTGAAACCTGAATATTATTTGTTGAATATAACAGATTTTGAAATTGGAAAAAAATGAAGAAAAGATTCTTTTCTACCTCACTGCAGCAGCGAGAATCGCGATCGCCCAAAAATGGAAAGACAAAGACCCTCCTATAATTGAGAACTGGCTCTCTAAGATTGGAGAATTTATGAACATGGACAGATTATCACAGATAATAAAAAACCAAAAGAAAGAAAATCAAATTGAGTAGAATCAGCTTAAAATATATCTACAGGGGAAAAAATGAAGATTAATATATAAACAAGATAGCCAAAGTATTCGTACAGCGATGACTTAAAGAAACATTTCTCTCTCTCTCTATAATTGATGTTTGCATCTCTGGAATGAACTGGAAGTTCCCCATCCCAAACCCCTTCCCTCACGATATTACCCCCATCTCTCCCAATCCCTCCAATCTCCCCAGCCTTATTTTTCTTTCTTCCTACTTTCCTATTACCACTATTTTCCCCCTCTTTATGTGTCTTTAAGTATAAATGTCAAATATATATGTGTGTGTGTGTGTGTGTGTAGCATATTCAAAGTTAAAATTACAGCACCCCCTGATTTGATCTTAAAAACCTTCTTCTTTAAAAGTTTGTCTGAATAAAAAGGTTTTAACCTTCCACCAGAAGAATAGCAGGAAGGGGCCATTCTGGCTTCAATGAGCAGGGATTTCCAGAGTTGAGGGGAGGCACTGAGAAGGCAGGCTCACTCTCTCATTCTCACGAAGCTTGTGATGGATGTGGGAGAGAAAGGCCTCTCCTGAAGACCTTATACAAAGAGATGTGGTCAGCCAAAAAGCCTGAACCTGAACTGTATTGGGCTTTGAAGGTTATCACCAGCACTTTAAATTGTACCCTTGCCGCAACACCTCAAACTACATGAGTTTTGGGACATACCAGCTAATGTCAACCAGTGCACTGCTCACTAAAGAACCCGGACTCCTTAGCAAGGCCGTGGCCTTACTGACAGCAGTCTGAATGCCCAACTGTGTTGCAGTTAGGGACAGTCACGGCACAGGGGAAGGAATGAGAGGGGGCTGCCATCCAGCATCCCTGGGTTACTTGAACACATGGAGCAAGGGATAGCTGTCAAGACAACTGAAACTCCCTATCTTGCGAGACAATCTGTATCTTGGTTCAGGACTTACCGTATCTTAACTTAAGGAAATGCCATATTAAGACAGCTTAACCTGAATCAATCCCCTGCACTGTTTAATCTGACATGGGGTTCAGACTAGGTCTCACTAACCTAAGTGAAGATATGCCCTCTAGCTACCAGAACCTCTCATAGTTCCATCTGGCTGGTGGGATTTTGATGACCAAAGTTCAAAAAAGTTTTTTTTACAAACTTTACATTATTTCCAGAAGATATGCATAGCCACATAAATTGTTTCCCAGACTGGTAAACAGAATCCGTCCATTGGTCTATGTGTAAGGATACCAACTTTTGCAGGGGCCAGAGGTTCAGGAGCCATGTGAAAGTTGAAAAAACACAAATATAAATAAAAACTGTAATAGCTATATTTAAAAAAACTGGAGAAAGTACTTCACTAACCATTTCTAGTTCTCCGGCATAATTTTATGATTAAACTCCAACACAGGTTGACTATAGAATCAGACTAGACAATCTAGAAATGGCAAGAGATAACATGGCATGTATAGGGGAGATGCAAATGCAATAATCCACAAATTATTGTGGAGGAATAATTGTATCTGTGCGTGCATGCATATATGAATGTGGTTATGTGTATATATGTGTACTTACATGCGCACTCACTCACACACACACACACACACACATGTGTCTGTATATAAATAGGATGATATAATCTGCTGCTGGCTACTCCTTCCCTCATTTTCTTTTTTTAACGTGAATATTTTTGTTCATGTTAAATCTTGGATGGTTCTTGTTTGCTGCATTCTATTAACATACTTAAATCTTACAAAATGAAAGTTACTGCATATCAGTCATTTAGTTCAAGGTATTTGCAATTAATCTTCTATTACACTTGACTTTCATATAATTTACAGCACAAGCACATTTGTAAATCTATTCTTTCCACATGAAGTGTTTATTTATTTAAGGAAGGTGCTCATTATAAGAAGCAGAAGCTTCTAAACTGAGAAATAACAGTTCATGGTCAGCTTATACACTTCTGGTGCTAGTGATTCATGGATGCATACATGCACTCACACTCTTAGATTTGACAAATGGATTAGAGGCATTTTAGTTTGCTATGTGAAAATAATTAATTCACTGTTTGTTACTCTGGACTTTATCACACATAATAAAATCAGTGTTTCTTCACATTTAAGAAAGGGCTGACTATGGAGCCCATAACATGACAAAAGCTTGTACTGTGAGTTCCAAGTATTTCAGTTTCTAAAGTGTGTTTTTTCCCTTACACTTCCCAAGTCAATTGGTAATCGGCTTCTTTTTGATTCCTCATGTAGAGATGTGACAAAATGTGAAATTTAGCATGTGATGGTAATTCCCCATTATCTACTTGTAAAGATAACAATGATGTTGTTCAAGAGGGAGGAACTGAGATGAGCAGTATAGAATCCTTTCCCCCACCATACTTTTTAGAACAGGGGAGGAAAACACACACACACACACACACACACACACATATATATATATATATTGTTAACAATATAAATTCCATAGAGTTTCTTTTGAATTGAGAGGTATCTGTACTCCTAAATTGTAATATAGAATAATATAGAATAGAAGAAATCCCGTTTAATTATCTCATGTTAAAAAGTACTTCAGCAAGAACAAACACAGAAGATTTCTTCAAGTAAAAGAAAACCACCTTGAGTCACCAAAAGGCTGAGAGGTATACAAATACAATAAATAAATAAATAAATAAATAAATACATAAATAAATAAATAAATCTGAGTCAAAGACAGTTGGAGAAGAATGTCTCCTGTGTGATTGGAAGGCAAACAGATCATTTGAAATGAAAGCTGAATGAAGGAAAACATGTGATTTGTTTAATTTCCAGATGAAGTTTTGCAAAGCTTAAAAAGGAAAAAAAACAAAAACAATTCCCAACCCTTTACTTATTGCATGGGATGAAATCTCCAGATGAAGCCCTGCCTTGAAATATAGCATCTCAATCCTGTAAAGAAGGTGGACTATGACCTTAGCTCACCCAAAATTCAATTCCATGTTTTATGAGATATCTAAAGACAGCACACAATCTTGGAAGCTTAAATAAGAACACAAGATAAGCTCTAATGATCATGCTAAGGACTGGATTAGATACGTGATTGATATGTTTTTAAATGTTATCAACATCACCATTGCCTCAGTCTCTAAATATGGAACAACATAAAATATAATAAGTAGAACAATATATAAAAGCTAATCAAACACATCACTGTCAAGTGATGCAATGTTCTACATGAAGAATTCAGCTACAGACCTTGTTTTTTTGTTGGGTAAGAGTCCTGTGGGGGTGGACAGTCCTTCCATGAATGTAACACACAAGGTTTGAAGACAAGCCCAGCCCACAGACAGCATGCAAAGCCTAAGGCATGGGAGGTTTTTGAATCCCCCTGTTGGGGAAGCCAGAGCTGGTTGGAGCCAGATGACTTTGTTGGCCCCAGTCACATGGTGAGGGGTGAAGACGAGCCTATTTAAGGCCAAGTTGCATCTCAACTCCCTCTTTTGTTTTCAGGATCTATGATGCTCGATCAGGTATGTCCGTGGAGGTGGTCAGAGGAAGTAACATGTGGCCCAGGGACAGTTCTCACTAGGTGGCTTATAACTCAAGAGTTATTTCCTTACAAGTTAATTGCCCTTAACAGTGTTTTAATTCACAGGTTCTTGCAGAAGTTCTAGAAAATAAATTAATAAGTCAGGAAATTGCCCTTTAGATCCATTTTCTTGTGTCTGGTCTCTTTATTTCATGGTGGAAATTCAAACATCTTTCATATTCAGTGTGATCAAAAGCAACATGGAAGCATTTGCCACTAGACCATAGTACTACTTCTGAATAGATCTGGAATTCAGAATTTACATGATAAAGTACTGCTGCCAACTCATGAAAAAATGAGACTACACATAAATGGTGGGTTGAAATATGGGCAATTTAGGGCATCACACTGGGGGGGGGGGGGGCGTGGTATATCTGTAGTGTTGTGTCCTGTTGAATTAGAAAGCAAATTCTATTGTTTCTCAGATTCCATCACACATTGTTCTTTCTTGTATCTTCTCCCGAAATCATCCATTTCAGATTTATCACAAGTGTGAGTGCAGTTTCTACCCACTCATTATTTTTTAAAAAAGAAACCTTGGGAAAAAAGACTTTGGGGATGCTAGACTTTCTAATCCTGCTATGCCCCAGGAGACAGGAGGCACTGATCTTGGAAGATAGACACCACTTTGGGAATTTAGACTTTCCCTTCCAGTTCTGCTACTCCCAAGGAGACAGAAGGCGTTGATCTGCATCTCCTCTCCCCCTTCTCTGGGCTCCTCTCCTTCCTCCCAATTTCACAATCTAGTCATAGCACAATTTCAAAAGCAAAGATGAAGGAGAAATGACAGGAAAAACAAAGTGGTGATATTTTGAAATTTTGGTATTTCTAATGATTAAACTTTTTTTAAAAAAAAAATACCATGCTAGGCTCATGAAGCAGGATTTTGGGAGAGAAATTTCAATGTTTGGTAGGAGACTGCCCATAGAAACTCCTCTTACTTAACGTCATCAATTTGATTCAGTGCAGGGAATCTGACAGATCCCATTCCATGTAGTTTTTGCCCATTTTCTCCAATTGTATAGCAATTCCTGAACCTTGAAGATGAACTCTGTCCATCTTCCCTCCCCCCAATTTCTAGACACTTTAGAAAAATTATTGAAGAGACATGACAGACACAGGGAGGAGTTCCCCCTGCGTTAAGTGATGGGCTACATTATACATCATTAAATAACTGTATTACTAATGTTTAGAAATGGGGGCTGCGTGGGATAATATCCTATTTGACTCCTCAGTACGGATGCCAAGGATTTGATCAAATGTTTCTCAACGTAACTCTATACCACAGTAATAAGCAGCCCACAGAAGGATACTCAGAGCAATTCTATCAAACTCCACAAAGAGGCCAAGGAAAGATAACCAGGTTATACAAACCTTCCTTTTCCTCGATAGATGTATTCTACAATCACTCAAAACATAAGTATATTAATTTCTTATTTACAGTGCTTAAGATATACTAAAGCAAAAAAAAAAAATAGTGGAACATGGACCTTTTTTATGATAATCTTAAAGCATTCCTAGAAAGTCAAGGTGATCATAAGGAAAGCCGAAAAATAGGGAAGCATCTTTTAAAAAAAACAACCATTCAACAGTTTAGTTTGGATAATGGAGTACAACACATCAGCTGCTTATGATCTCCCTGTTCAATGAATGCAGCCACACAGGAGGAATTTGTAGCAATAGACCACATGGCCACTCAACCTTGCAGTTTATGCTTCCATGCTTTAGCAAGGGCACCATAAAGTCAGCTTCATCACATGGCCAGTCAATAGAGATGACAGACTCCCCAAAGAGTATATCGTTGGCAGCATGCAGTGAGATTATACAGTCTTAAACTAATAAAATCAATTAAAAGTAACAACAGTTTTAAGTATAAAACATTCGCTTCATTAATTCTAAACTAATATAAAAGCTAAACTGTTCAATGAACATTATTGCAGATGTACTGTTTCATTCTTTACATGCCTAAAAGAGTAAGATTAGAAAAAGCATAAAATCTTGTCATTTTTCTTATATTATTTGAAGATTTCAAGCATTCGACACTAATAAAATATTTTCCTTGCTTCAATTATGAATGAAAAAGGAACTGACTTTGTTTTTGTCAAACACTAACATGTAACATAACAGCTTTTGATCTGCTTCTCGCTTGCTGAATGTGCTCTGTATAAAGATTTCCTGGCCCAACAATTATTGAGTGTTGTATCAGACACACACATACAGACATATATTCAAAAACAAAATCAGCATTCCAAGCCTGTTAGACTGACCTAAATAAAACTGATCAACTAATAAAGTTTCTTATCAATAAATGTGTTATTTGGTTGTGACTCAGTAGTATGGTAATAGTATACTCATCATTTGCACAACCAGATGACAATACGTGTATATTCCATAGGAAGTAGAGGTGTGTAATTTGGTTAAACCCCATGCTGTTTTCGGTGTCCATATTATGGTGACCCCCCCCCCCCCCGAATCCATTTTTCAGGAGCCTCAAATTTGGCCCAGGAAAACTCTGTTTTTCAGTTCAGCAGCCGAAAGATCATGGAAGATCTGTCCCATTGGCAGCAATGCAGAATTTACGAGGCTCCCTTTTCTGTTATGGTTAGGATATCAGTCCTAAGAAACCCCTGTTTATGGCATCCTTCTCTTTAATCTCCTTCAACTAGACCTGAGTAAAAGCATCAGGTTTAAGAAACGCCTATTTCTAGCATGCATTCTTTAATCTTCTTCAGATAGCCCTGGGTAAAAGCATCAGGCTTAAGAAACCTCGGCTTCTAGAGGTTGCTGCTAAGAAAACGATCTACACCAGTGCAAAAGATGAGGCCCAAAGAAGGACAAGAGAACTCAAGAACATTTGGTGGAGAAAGAAGGCTGAAGAAATCCAACACATGGCAGATACCCATAATGCTCAGGGATTTTTCAAAGCCACAAAGGTCATCTACAGACCAAGAAACCATGTCATACAAGTTCTACGCTCATCAGTTGAAACCAAACTTCTAAAGAACAAAAAATCAATTGCACTACATTTGAAAGAGTACTACCAAAGCCTCCTGAATTGCAGCTCCAAGGTGGCCGAAGAGGTTCTCTCACAAATCCCACAACAACAAATTAGGAATGAGCTTGCAGCACTGCCTAGAATCATAGAATCATAGAATCAAAGAGTTGGAAGAGACCTCATGGGCCATCCAGTCCAACCCCCTGCCAAGAAGCAGGAATACTGCATTCAAATCACCCCTGACAGATGGCCATCCAGCATCTGTTTAAAAGCTTCCAAAGAAGGAGCCTCCACCACACTCCGGGGCAGAGAGTTCCACTGCTGAACGGCTCTCACAGTCAGGAAGTTCTTCCTCATGTTCAGATGGAATCTCCTCTCTTGTAGTTTGAAGCCATTGTTCCGCGTCCTAGTCTCCAGGGAAGCAGAAAACAAGCTTGCTCCCTCCTCCCTGTGGCTTCCTCTCACATATTTATACATGGCTATCATATCCCCTCTCAGCCTTCTCTTCTTCAGGCTAAACATGCCCAGCTCCTTAAGCCACTCCTCATAGGGCTTGTTCTCCAGACCCTTTATCATTTTAGTCGCTCTCCTCTGGACACATTCCAGCTTATCAATATCTCTCTTGAATTGTGGTGCCCAGAATTGGACACAATATTTCAAGTGTGGTCTAACCAAAGCAAATAGAGGGGTAGCATTACTTCCCTGGACCTAGATACTATGCTCCTATTGATGCAGGCCAAAATCCCATTGGCTTTTTTTGCCGCCACATCACATTGTTGGCTCATGTTTAACTTGTTGTCCACGAGGACTCCAAGATCTTTTTCACACGTACTGCTCTCAAGCCAGGCATCCCCCATTCTGTATCTTTGCATTTTGTTTTTCCTGCCAAAGTGGAGTATCTTGCATTTGTCACTGTTGAACTTCATTTTGTTAGTTTGGGCCCATCTCTCTAATCTGTCAAGATCGTTTTGAATCCTGCTCCTGTCCTCTGGAGTATTGGCTATTCCTCCCAATTTGGTATCATCTGCAAACTTGATGATCCTGCCTTCTAACCCTTCATCTAAGTCATTAATAAAGATGTTGAACAGGTCCGGGCCCAGGACAGAACCTTGCGGCACTCCACTTTTCACTTCTTTCCAGGATGAAGAGGAAGCATTGGTGAGCACCCTCTGGGTTCATCCATTTAACCAATTACAGATCCACCTCACCTAGTTTGGAAGAAGTCAGCAATGCCATCAGCCAACAAAAAATAACAAAGCCAGCGGACCTGATGGGATCCCTGCTTAAATCTTTAAAGAGGAAGGACCTGAGCTGACCCAACAACTCCATCAGCTCATTGAAAAAGTGTGGGTGACCAAGAAAATCCCAGTAGATTTCAATAATGCTACGATTATCACTCTCTTCAAAAAGGGGAAAGAACAGACTGCGGAAACTATCGAGGTATCTCCCTTCTAACCTCCGCTGGGAAAATCCATGCAAGAATCTTTGCAAACTATTGTCTACCCTTCTCAGAAGACACCCTCCCAGAATCCCAGAATGGCTTCCGCCCCTCCAGAGGAATAGCGGACATGATCTTCACTGCACGACAGCTCCAAGAAAAATGCAGGGAACAAAATCAATCTCTGTGCATGGCATTCATTGACCTTACAAAGGCATTCAACACAGTGAATTGCAGTGCACTCTGGACCATCCTCCAGAAAATCAGGTGCCCTAACAAATTTGTGAACATCCTGCGGCTCCTCCATGATGACATGATGGCAACAGTCTTGGACAGCAATGGCTCCCAAAGTGACCTATTTAAGGTAGAATCAGGTGTCAAACAGGGATGTGTTATTGCCCCAACTTTATTTTCTATCTTCATCACTATGATACTTCACGTTGTTGATGAGAAGCTTCCTACCAGAGTGGAAATCATCTATCGGAGAGATGGCAAGCTATTTAACCTCAGCAGACTGAAAGCCAAAACCAAGGTTACAATAACATCTGTTATAGAACTCCAGTATGCTGATGACAACGTCGTCTGTGCGCATTCAGAAGAAGACCTACAAGCCACTCTAAAAGCCTTCACAGAAGTATACGAGAAGCTTGGCCTGTCATCGAACATCGAGAAAACCAAAGTGCTCTTCCAGCAGTCACCAGCCAATCCCTCTCCAATTCCAGAGATACAGCTTAATGGTGTAACATTAGAAAATGTTGACCATTTCCGCTACCTTGGCAGCCACCTCTCCACCAAAGTCAACATCGACACCAAAATACAACACCACCTGAGCTCTGCGAGTGCAGCATTTTTTCAAATGAAGCACAGAGTGTTTGAGGATCGGGTCATCCACAGGGATACCAAGATGCTTGTTTATAAAGCTATTGTCCTCCCAACCCTGCTATGTGCCTGCGAGATGCGGACTGTCTACATACGTCACATGCAACTCCTGGAACGATTCCATCAATGTTGCTTCCGAAAAATCCTGCAAATCTCTTGGGAAGACAAATGGACAAATGTCAGTGTGCTGGAAGAAGAAAGACCACCAACACTGAAGCGATGGTCCTCCGCCATCAACTCCGCTGGACCGGCCATGTTGTCCGGATGCCCGACCACCATTTCCCAAAGCAGTCATTCTATTCCAAATTCAAGAATGGAAAAAGGAATGTTGGAGGACAGGAAAAGGGATTTAATGATGGGCTCAAAGCCAACCTTAGAAACTATGGCATAGACACTGAGAACTGGGAAGCCCTGGCCCTTGAGCGCTCCAGTTGGAGGTCAGCTGTGACCAGCAGTGCTGTAGAATTTGAAGAGGCACTAATGGAGGGTGAAAGAGAAAAACGTGCCAAGAGGAAGGCACATCAAGCCAACCCCCACCAGGACCACCTTCCACCTGGAAACCGATGTCCTCATTGTGGGAGAAGATGCCGATCAAGAATAGGGCTCCACAGTCACCTATGGACCCACCGCCAGTACACCAATCTTGAAGGACCATCATCATTGGACAACGAGGGATCGCCCAAACATCAGTCCTAAAAAAAACCCTGTTTATGGCATCCTTCTCAATAATCTCCTTCAGCTAGACCTGGGTTAAAGCCCCAGGCTTAAGAAACCCCTATTTCTATCATGCATTCTTTAATCTCCTTCAGATAGCCCTGGGTAAAAGCATCAGGCTTGAGAAACCTCTGCTTCTAGCATCCTTGCATCTTTTCTTTTAATCTCCTTCAGCTAGACCTGGTTAGGAATTAAATTCTCAACATGTGGACTCAATGGAGCCATGTTATCCACTCCTTTCAGTAAACTGCCCCAATATTTAAACAAACACTCTTTCTCCAAATGCCCTTTCATAGCCCATAAATGAAATTGTCAAAGAAAAATAATGGAAATGACTCTAAAAGCAAGATCCTAAGAACAGCTAAGGCAATGAGATATCACATGGAGCAGTGAGGGACTTTCTTCTGATTGACTCAGGCAGGCAGTAGGGCTCACATCCTCACAGGGAAATTTGCCTCCCTTTCAGCACTCCACGTGTAGCTGAAAGAAACCAACAAGAACCATTTTTGGCAGCCAAATGGTCTGTTACAGCTGGGAAAAAAATAGCAGCACACCTGCACCTTTACAGCTGTCTGAAAGAGCCAAAAGAGCTGAAACAACCAGAGCCTTTTTTCCATGCGCAGCCCTAATGGGAAGCATCTCTCTAACCATGATTGCAATTCCATTTCTATTTACCTGGGAAAATGTTTCATTGAATGTGCAGGTACAGCTCTACCAGGAGCTCCAATTTGTTTGCTTTGCATTTAATGTTTGTTATAGTCCTAAGTTTCAGGGGCTCTGCAGATAGGTGGCTTCTTTTGGCTGCAATCATAGGGCAAGCCACCTGTCAATTATAGTTAGGTTCCCTGGTCCCGCCCCCTTTTTGGGTTTTTCGAGGGAATAGGAGCCTTTTTGGGTTCAGTCCACACAGAGAAGCTTTCCATGCAGGACATAACACCAAGAGCTCCTGTAGAAAGCTTCGTCTTCTACAGCTTGGCCGGGGTTATACAGCCCACAGCTTAGCCGAGGATCATACAGCCTTACAGCTTCTTTGCAGAGGGACTTCAGCCAGCCATCACCGAAACCTGAACTTCTTTTCCCTTGGAAGTCTACAAAGCTCTGCTTGGTAAGGATCACTCGCGGAAGCCAGACACAGTTGGTTCCGGGTGCAGGGGCTCCACGTCAACAGAGGCAAAGACAGACTGCCCAGATTAGAAGTTAAGGATTTCCCCATTAGTTAAATTACAGTTTATGAAGATAGTGCCTGTTCCCAGTGAACAAGATTGAGAGAGCCAATAGACTATTAAGAAAGCCTTGAAGTACCTGTTTGTTTTCATTAATAAAGAACTTTGTTGAACTTGTAAGCAATCTAGAGACTCTGTTTTAAGGAAATCCAAAGGCCTTTAATCTGATGCAGCCCTGGCGTCCCGTTGGGCACACAGAATTTATGTCCTGTCTACAGTTTTATGTACAGGCCCAGCGTGCGACAGCACACTGAACTTAGTGTGGCTTATAGCTGTACAGACTTGCATAGGAATGTATTTATCAACTGAATGTGTTGGTTCCCTGTATGGAAAACAGCATCTATATTGAAAAATGAGGGCAAAGAATTGGGTTTAATTCATTTTCTGGAATTCTGTTCCAGAAGGTAATAGATTCTAGGAGTTATAGTCCAGAAAAGGAACTTTCACAATCTCTGCTGCTCAGACGACAACAACATGTGCTTTTAAGTCACTTTTCAAGTTCTGGCATCCTTGTGAATTTCAAAAAATTTTCTTAGGCAAGAAAAGTGGTTTGCCAGTTCCTTCCTTGGAAACATAGTCTACAGCATCTGGTATGCATCAGCAGTCTCCTCTCCAAGTAATAACAACAACAACAACAACAACAACAACAACAACTTTGACTTACAACAATGTGACAGTACAAACAAAATAATCATAAGCATATAAATAATATAAATTAAATGAACAACCAATATCAAGCAAAATACATTAAAGTAACGGGGAAAACACCGATATTAAATATGACATGAAGACATAAAAACAATTTATCAACAAAACAGAAAAAACAATGCTTATGCCGTACATCATAGAACATTTAAGAATACCCCAGCTAGCCCGGTCCAGATAAAAATTCCCATTGAAGTAATCCATCCATTGGCTAACATTAACCATTTTCAAAGACCTGTTTCCATAGCCAAGTTTTCAACTTTTTCCTAAACATTGATAGCATGGGGGTCTGCTTAATCTCACTGGGAAGGGCATCCCAGTGGTGGTGGGGGGGGGGGGCACCAAGAAGGTCCTCTCCCTCATCCCCACTAGCTGTGTGGTGGAGGTGGGACCACGAAAAGGGCCTCCCAGCAGATCTTAGAGCCTGAACAGGTTCATAGGGGAAGACGCAGTCACAAAGATAGGTTGGATCCAAACAATTTAGGGCTTTGTAGGTAATAACCTGCACTTTGAATTGGGCCTGGAAACACATAGGCAGCCAATGGAGCTGTTTTAGCATGGGGGTTGTGTGTTCCCTGTAGCTAGTACTAAGCAAAGCTGACTTAGCTTAACTTCCAAGATCAAATGGAATTTTGCGCCTTTAAAATATTTTATTCTTGTTGTTAAGTGCAAAGGAGAATAGGGCTCTTGCACTTTCTAAATGAAAGGAATTTCAGCTGATGTGGCTTGCTGTATAACTTGCAGGCATCCTATGTCTTTCATACTTTGCTACCTGAGTACAGTATACCTCTTTTTGTCGTCACTAGTTTTTCAACGAATCCTGGAAACATCAAGGTGTTTTTTCTATTATTGTGTATGCTTGATATAATAGCATATTGTGAAATGTTAAGTGGGATTGATAACCTTTTTTAAATGGAAACATGTTCAGTTTTACATAATAAAATTCATAGTTAAGTGTAACAGATAAGTGACACCATGTATAGATATTAGGCCTGGGCGGTTTCGTTCGTTAATTTTGTAATTCGTTAAATATTCGTTAATTTTAGCAATTACAAAACGATTACAAAACTTATTTTTAAACCCGGAAGTGTTTTTAAATATCGAAACGCCATGCGCCAAAAAATTTTGTATTTCCGTCCATTTCGGAAATGCGTAAGATGGCTTGGCTAGATGCTTGCTGGGAGCTCTCCTCTCTCTCCTCTCCTTAGCCAGTCAGAGGCAGAGCCTGAAAGAGGAGGAGGAGGAGGAGGAGGAGAGGGCGGGGAAGGCACCGGCTGAGCAAGCGAGCGAGAGGGCGAGCGACCCTCAGCGGAAAGGCGGCCCGTCCCTCCTTCCTCACCTTTGCGGTGGGTGTGCTTTGTTCTCCCAATTCCTTAGCGGAGGGCTGTGCTTCGTTCTCCCAATTCCTTAGCGGAGGGCTGGGCTAGATGGCCTTTGGGGAGCCCTTCTCCCAATTTCGCATTGCTTCGAAGGAGCCGGGCCCGACTCGGCGGCAGCGCTTGAGGGCCCGCCAGAGTGAGTGCCTGCCTTCCCTCCTTAATAATAATTTCTCCTCCCTATTCTACTAAATTAATAATTAAATTAAAAAAATATTGAAAAAATATTGAAAAAATATTGAAAAAAAAGGGCGCCATCTTTACAAAATGTTTTGTAAATATTAATGAAATTTCGTAAATACCGAACTTTTTTAAGGGAAAATTTTGTAATTATTTTAAATATCGAAACAAAAGAAAACCCCAAATACAAATTGATTTTAGAAACAAATTTTTGCGTTGTCACCCAGGCCTAATAGATATGTAAGGGTGCTTCCAGACAGCAGCAAATCACAGGTTTAAATCAGGAGCAAAAAATCCTGGGACTGTTGGTCCTGGGATTTCTGCCTCTGTTGTCCACACTTGTTGCTTTGTTGTGGGATTTAGAGGATCCCAAGATGGCTGCCATGGGACTCCGGCTGGAATTTTCAATGGTCCTTTTTAAAAAAAACTTAAGTTATGAACATGTGAAGATATGAATCATTGTATAAGTAGTTTGGTGCAAATGCATAGAATTTTCAACTGAAAATGTCCATATGCTCTTATTTTTTAAAAACATCACCTGTGGGACAGGCATTATTAATAAACCAGATTGCCTATGGTGTACATTTCCCTATGGGACTGCAGCCACATTTTCTCAACAGCTGCCACTGGAAGAATATTTTACTTCTAGACAAAAACTTCCTTTCCTCCCACACAGACACTTTTTCCAGTTTGGCTGACTCAGGCTGAATTCTGTGAGCCCCGTTCAGACATCTTCTAGTATGTCAACATGCGGATTTTAATAGCTATTCCTGACCTTCATCTGTTCTAGGTTGTCCAGAAGGCCAAATAGCTGAGAAAGTGTGTACTGAGTGGCTGACCCAAGATGATGTTGGGTCAGCAACAGTCATTAAAAAGAGCACTGTAAAAGGCTGCCAGACCCAGACTGAAACCAGAAACTGTGAAAGCAGCTAAAGGCAAAGCTGTTTTCTGCCCATTACTGTTTAGCAAATTTCAGCCAAGTTTTTACAGAAGGCAGATCAGCTCCTTTATATCAGTTCTGGTGACCCATTCTATCAAGCTCAACTTTTAATGTCTGATCTACACTTAAAATGAGCAAGAAGTATAACAGAAGCAAAACTGAGAATAAAAATAATTCCTGTACAGTGAACTGTCTGCATTCAACCAAAGTCAAAGGCATTTTCATTTGGTGCCTTTCAGTGAGGCTTTCAGCTCACCGCCTCAGGATAGACTTTGATCTCTCTTCAGGTGAACTTTTATGCTTTGATTACTCCATAGAAGGTTGATTTATGTTCCAGTTCATTACATTAACATTACATGGGGAAGTGTTTGTGTGTTTATGTAATGATTAATACTGCTATGTTTATGTAATCTGAAAGCATTCTTTGTGCTATATCATAAGTAAAAACAAAACATTCAATTCCCAGGATATTTCTAATCTATACTAGATCTAATAATAATAATAATAATAATAATAATAATAATAATAATAATGGTAGTATTTCTTACCCACCTCTCCTTGTTGCTCGAAGAGATTAGTACAACTCCTTTATACATCAAACCAATATATTTTGCATCTTTTTTGTGCAAACTATAGTTTTGTAATAGTGTTTTATGCACTTTTTGGATCCTGTAGTTTTGCTCCCATAGCTCATCGAAGGAGTTGATTCTAGACATATTAGATACTAATAAAGAATGGTTACATTTTAAGTGCTCATTTGATCTTTGCGTATCTTCTTGCTCCTTCAATCACACACAATATTTGCAGTTGCGTATACTTTAAACAACCAGCATACTGAGGCACCTCTTCATCCAGGCTGGGAGTCCACACAATGCAAATAATAGGAAGAAGTCATAAGTCATGTAAGGCTATTTGTACATTTCATCTGTTATTCAGCTCAGACTGATTCCCTTCTTCTCCCTGCATTGGACACATGGGTACATTTGACACAATTACATGACATTTCTTCTCATGAGTAATATGGTAACCTCCCTTCCTGAGAATGGATTTATTTCTGAAACCATAAGTAAAAAAAAGAAGACCATATGTAACTGTGTGGCTTCCATATTGGGAGAAAGGCCAGATTAATTAGTTAATATGAATCCATATTGTTGGTGTATATGGGGTTTGTTTTTGTTTTTAAAAAAAGAAAAGAAAATTGTGTTTTCTTAAAATGTTAAAACTATATAGATTGCAAATAAATTTAATCAACATAGCTGCTTTTAAGTGAATGGATGAAAAATAAAATAAACACATAAAACATAATTGGACATATATTCATTTAAATGAAGAACAAAACTTTTAAGGTCTGATTAAAACTAGTTGGGGGAAAGTTAATACATATTTTATTAATAAAATGTGTGTTAAGTTACCCTATGTTATCGTATCTCATTGAACTATGCAATAAAATCACTTTAACTGATGTAAAATGGTAAAATATCAGTTAAACACACTAAAGGTCTATTA
Source organism: Anolis sagrei (assembly GCF_037176765.1). Classification (NCBI taxonomy): domain Eukaryota; kingdom Metazoa; phylum Chordata; class Lepidosauria; order Squamata; family Anolidae; genus Anolis; species Anolis sagrei. The sequence continues at coordinate 247,672,789 of NC_090022.1, read as the reverse complement.
AACAACTTGCCAGGATGAATCAAGACAGCTTAGAACCAGTTAAAACCATTTAAGATAATTTCAAGCTATGATGGAACCAATTAGACCTCAAAGACTTTAATAAAAAGTCATGATTTTACTTGGCATCAGAAAGAAACCCATGTTGGTGCCAATCAGCCCTCTAAAGGAAAAAACCATGCAGTCATAGAAATGTAGGGTTGAACAAAATAGAAAGGCCATCTAGTTCAATTCCCTTCCATGCAGGAGTATTGAACTATAGCACTCCTGAATTATGCCCATCCAAATTCTGTTTAAAAATCATGAAAGGAGAATCCACCATCCACTAAGGCCAGCCATTCCACCATTCTACAGCCTTTACAGTAAAAAGGTTCTTTCTATTATTTAGGGCAGACACTTTTTTTAAATTTGAATCAATCGATTTTTGTTTTTGTCTCTAGATTAGCAGGGAAAATCTCAATCCATCTCCACTTTGCTACCAAGCACAATTCAAAGTGTTGGCTTTAGCCTGTAAACCGTTCCAGCCCAGCTTACCTGTCTGAATGTATCTCCTTCTATGAACCATCTCAGAGGTTAAGATCTTTTGGGGAGGCCCTGCTCTCGATCCCACCTCCTTCACAGGCATGACCGGTGGAGATAAGGGACAAGGCCTTCCCAGTGGTGACCCCTTGGGTATGGAAGTCCCTCCCCAGTGAAATTAGACCATCTCCCTCCCTCCTGTCCTTCAGAAAGAAAATAAAGACATGGATGTAGGACCAAGCCTTTGGACAGTAATCTGCAATGAAATAAGGGACTATGGGATAGTGCAATTTATGATTGTAACGGCTCCTGGAATATGGCTTTGGACTGTGTGGTTTTTAAGTAATTGGTTTTAAGATTATGATGTTTTAATTCTTGATTTTAATATATATGTTTTTTTTATCCTATGTATGTATACATGGCATCGAATTGTGCCTTGTTTGTGAGCTGTCCTGAATTCAGGGAGGGAAGGACGGAGAAAAATGCAGTAAATAAAATAAAAATAAATACATTGCATCCTTTCATACATTTAGACATGACTATCATGTCATCTCTTTTCAAAGATAAACATACCCAACTTCCTACGTTGTTCCCCATAAGAATTGGCTTCCAAATCTTTGATCATTTTGGTCAACCTTCTCTGCACACATTCCAGCTTTTCAGTGTGCTTTTTGAACAATGGTGTTCACAACTAGACCCAGCCATTAAGTTGCAACACACAGCAAGCACTCTACTACATCTTCCCAAAACATTTTGCTCCCACACAGGATGTATGAGATTACACTGGCCACTTAATCCAGGGCCAGTCTGGAGCATAATGCTTTGGACTGGCCCTGGACCAACTATGATGAAGCTGCAAGCACTGGGCTAAATTCTGTGTGCTGCCACATAGTTGGCAACACAAGTCAGCTGGACTGGCACCATATTGCCTTCATGGTCATGCTTTGTTTTCAGCACCGCTGCTGTTGTTTCCTCATCTGCCTAGGACATCCATAAAAAGCCTGCCTGATGAACCATCACTTCTGCTGAAGACAGAAACAAAGAGGGATCATACAGGATATGGTGCAGCTTCTGACATATGGATATCCGATGGGGCCAAACTGGACTCAATTCAAGTGACCTCATGGCAAAAGAATTTAAGATTATTTTAGAGTTTCAGGGAAAGGGGATGGTACAGCTTCTTGCTTTGCTGGAGCAAAGTTGATTCAAGGCCAAAAGAAAGGACAGATTATTTCCATAGATAACCATACATCATCTGGACTGCCAGAGCGCATTTTTTTCCTTTTTTTTTTGCCAGTGTAGACATGGCCACAGATGCAAACCTGAGTCATAGGGCAGACATATATACACAGTGAAATGCATCAAGTATTGTGGTTCCAAGTGGTTTAGAGATTTAAATGACATCTCCCACCTATGCGGGACTATAATTGAAGTTACTGGACTCCATTATCTCAATATAACGGTATTACATGTGCTTTTTTGGTAAAAAAAAAAAGTCTGCTTCTGATTGTACACATCCCACAAAGACTCAATGCATACCATAGTTTAGAAGTTTGTGCATCATTCACAATGCAAAACTGCAAGCAGTATTTATTGGCAAAATGCACGCTCTCTGAAAACCAGAACTAAAGAAACAGTATGCAAGTAATAAGAGCAACTAAAATAAAATCAGACCACATATGTTTGAAAAATAAGTTAACTCTGCCACATTTTTTCACTGACACTGAGTTATTGAGTATTTATAAAAATGATGTCTTGTCACCCATCACTTTAACTTTTGAATAAGTATATATTAATGCATTTCTTTCCATTTTTCCAGTGTGAGAGAAAAGGACTAACTGACAGCATGACAAAAGTAGCCTGAAGCAACAAGTAGCTGAGATTATCAAATCAAGTCACAAAGCTTACATAATATTTTTAAAATATTTTTGATGCAGGAATTCTGATGTTTAATTTGATTGCCACAGGCACAGAGTGGGCGTTCAGAAATAGTATCCCACACTTGCTTCTTCTTGAGGACTGTAGTTCCAAAAAGAAATTGGAGCATGCACGTGCATACACACATATTAATAATTCATTAAAAAATATACAGCCTGGTCATACTTTCCTGTTCTTTCCTTACTCATGTTTTCTATAAAAGTGTGTCAAATTTTGGGGGGGAAACCCAAAATCCAATAAATGCTTTTCCAGAAAGTAAAATAATTAAGAAAACTATAATGAAGTTATGAGTGTCATCAATTCATATAATTGAGCCATGGCAGTTGAAGTAGCATTGAACTGCATTAATCCTGTACTGTAGATGCACTCAAGCTATGTTACCTGAGCTCTGCACTTTTTCCATTAAAAGGACAAACTAACAAAAGTCAGGGACTTTCCTCCATTCACTTTGCTTTTACAGTTATCCCTGTAATGTAGGTTAAGCTGAAAATGACTGGCCTAGTGAACTTCATCTCCAACAAAGGATCAACGCCTTGTCATGGCACTGGAGCTTGAGCACCTCAATGAAGTTACAAGAGAAACCGTGAAGGGCCATCCAAGATGGGACAGTTGGGGCAGAGAAGTCAGACCAAGCATGATCCCTGGGGAAGGTAATGGCAAACCACCCCAGTATTCTTGCCAAGAAAACTAAATGGACCAGTACAACCAGAGATATGACGGTATGCCATTGGAAGATGGGAATCCCAGGTTGGAAGATAGCCCAAATGCTACTGGGGAGGAGTAGAGGATAAGTTCAACTAGCCCCAGATGTGATGACGCAGCTAGCTTAAAGCCGAAAGGAAGGCTAGTGGCCTACAGTGCTGGAGGTGAATAACTGCTAGGCCTGGGTAACAACGCAAAAATTTGTTTCTAAAATCGATTTGTAATTGGGGGTTTTTTTTGTTTCGATATTTAAAATAATTACAAAATTTTCCAAAAAAAAAGTTCGGTATTTACGAAATTTCGTAAATATTTACAAAACATTTTGTAAAGATGGCACCCTTTTTTTTCAATATTTTTTTAATATTTTTTAAATTTAATTATTAATTTAGTAGAATAGGGATTAATTATTATTAATTATTATTAAGGAGGGAAGGCAGGCACTCACTCTGGCGGGCCCTCTTGCTCGCCGCTCGCTCGCCCCTCTCACTCGCTGCTCGCTCGCCCCTCTCGCTCGCTGCTCGCTCGCCCCTCTCCCTTCCAAGGAAAAGTAAAAGCTCGCCCTCTCAGCAAGCATCGGCAGGCGGCCATCTTACGTATTTCCGAAATGGATGGAAATACAAAAATTTTTGGCGCCTGCCGTTTTGATATTTAAAAACACTTCCAGGTTAAAAAAAAAAGTTTTGTAATCGTTTCGTAATTCAAAAATTAACGAATTTTTTTAACGAATTACGAATTAACGAAACGAATTGCCCAGCCCTAATAACTGCTCATTGGAGGGAAGGATATCAGAGATCAACATCATGAGGAGACAGGAAAGTTTAGAGAAGACAATGTGCTGGGGAAAATGGAAGGAAAAAGGAAGAGGGGCCGACCAAGGGCAAGATGGATGGATGGCATCCTTGAAGTGACTGCCTTGACCTTGAAGGAGCTGGGGGAGGTGACGGCCGATAGGGAGATCTGGCATGGGCTGGTCCATGAGGTCACGAAAAGTCGGAAGCGACTGAATGAATGAACAACAACAAAATGAACTTCATGACTAGATTACTATTTGAATTAGGCTCCCCTTATTCTGGGACAATAGCCTAACCACTACACCATTTTACCTCTTTTTCATTTCGCAGCCTGACTTTAGGCATTCGTTTTAGGACTGTGTATCACTTTGTTTTGCTTAAGGTTCTCACTAATCATGGGCAAAAAGGATTAGAAGTACTTTTCTCCGAATTGGTAGCATGCTGTCATTGCTCTTTTACATACAACAACTTAAAAGCATAATAAAATGAGGAATTATAGAATAAGCACATCTGAACCTTGGATCATACTTACATTAAATCTTGGATGAAAAACACTAGAAATTAGGCTTAAGGCAGTGCTGCAAATTCTTGGACACAACATCAAACACACATTTATCTGACAGAAATTATAATGATGATTCATGGCCATGCAGGTTTGAGGAGTCAATGAAAATAATGAGAGTAAAGTTAATGATCTTTACAACTAATGAAAAATATATTGTGATAACACTGTGCTGACCTTTTAAAAAAAGAGAATTTTTGGGAATATGATTGGTGGCCTTAAGATAATGTTGGAATTATCTGCTATTTTAGGACTTTTAACTTTTCTCCCCAAGATCTGAGATTATCATTCACCATATTAACACAAAACTAGTTACAAATAATGAGTTACCTGTAATTGATTCCACTCTTGGTAACTAAGATATAGCTATACAATATTATCACCATAGGTTGATAAAATATATTTCAACTCACTTTACAGTGTAACTGTAACATGTTACTTATCGTTAGGAGCGACTGGCCTTAACACATAGTGAAACGGGAATATGTTAGGGTTCAAATGCTGTGCCTTATTACTATCTCATGGTCCAGTGTGGGTATTGAGATGACAGTGATGTAGACAGGAAGATGGTGTGTGTGTTTCAGCATAGTTTAGTTTATAGTATTCTGCTGTATTTTTTAAAAGTAACTAAAAGGAACAATTTAGTTGTTGTGAAACAGGAATTAAAGAATTTCTTTGCAAAATCATGTCTATAATCATTACTAGGTATTTTTTCAGCATACTAAGAACACAATTTAGTACACTGAAAAACTGTGATTAATTACATTAAACAGTTCTATCTACACTGAAAGAAAATGTCTACTATTGATCTATCCCAAATACTCTTTGGTATGTATGATATGAGATGGTTTAAACAATTGATTTTAAAGTGGTGATAACTGATTTTAGTGTTAACGTATATTCATACTTGATTTTATATTCCGACATTGAATGTTTGCCGTATATATCTTGTGCTTCGCCCTGAGTCCCCTTCAGGATGAGAAGGATGAAATATAAATGCTTTAAATAAATAAAAGAAATAAATAGTTCCAATATGGCAGCTTCCGTTAGAAAATTTGTGCTGTAATTTGGCACAGTGTCTTTCAAAAATCTGTGTGAATGTTAAACAAATTTATTCCTGTAAACATTTCTAATTTTTGTCTCATTCAAAATTTGGTGAAATTATAGAGTGCTCCCAATGGCCAGCATTTTATAAAATTCCATATCTTCTGAACAACTCTGATACATTTTTTCTGGTGAGACTGACTTGCTGATTTCCCGCAGGGCTCCGTGGGTGAACTGGGTGACAGTGTGGTAGGATGCTACGCTGCCAACACCGTAGCCTCCCTATGTTCCATTAGGAACAATGGGGCTACAGCAGGATTAAGCCGCACAGCAACGTTTCCCCATGTTTGATGGGGAAGCGTCAGCTGCTGGCTGAGGTGCCAGAATTGCCCTGCTGACATCACACTTACCATGGAAACTAGTAAATCGCAATACTGGACCTCATCTATGTTATAAAGTCCTTACTAAGAGTAGCAAAATGGTAACTAACTACAATTCTGAGAGGAATGCTGCAACGCCAGGGAAGCCACCAGTTTGTAAAGAAGCATGTACCTATGTGCAGTCCTCTGCCAACACTTTAATATCTGAGATGCTCTGTGTGTTGTAAAACAAAAGCCTCTTGTTTTTGAATCACAGGCTGGAGGCTCTCTTATATGTAACAAAGTAAGTTTATTCAAACCCTTCAGGATCCAAACACTGGATACAATTGTTTTTGTGTCTTGTTACAGTTCTTGATGCTTACATTTAGTTACACTTGCTTGGTTAACCTCTCTCAATAACTTTCAAAGTTTCACATACACGAACATGTTACTTCCTTTTATATTCTGAAAATAGGCAACACATGCTTTTTTAAAATTTTCCTTAAGATTCAAGATCTATTTATCTAACTGCTTTTCACTAACAGCAATTCCTAACACATCTTCTTAAGTCCTTATTCTGGACAGGCTCTGTTCCTAATTCTTTAACTGTACTTCACAAACGGCAGTCCCTAACTAACTGTCATTTTTTTAAACTCTCCCTCTAACTCCCCCTTTTTAAACTTAACTCCACCCCTTTAGAACATTCAGCTCTGCTCTTCCCAACTGTCTGCACTAATCTGCATAGGACCAATCGGCCTCCATATTGAAATGATCTTGTCCGCTGTTGCTATTCTACTTGTCTCTAATCTTCCCTATCTGCCCCCTGCAAACATAGAGCTATGCACTAAAATTTTCACATAGAGTAACAAATTCGCTACAAATGCATTCTGGGAAAAAGAAAAGATTCTACAGTGTGCTACTCACATATAATTGTATTTTGAAAAAGGTAATTCCTGAAAATTTGAAAGATTTTCACACTTAAAGAGGCTCATAACAGGTTTTCATTACACTTCTATATGATCTCGGTGCCTGGATAGTAGAACTCTAGCTGTTTTGTCACATTTGCAGCAAAAATAAGAAATTTCTTCCTTGGAAAATCTTGATTACTTAGTTACTTGATTCCTTATGGCCATAGTGGAATCACAAAACATTTTCAAAACAGTTCAGTCTGGTTTCCATAATTAGATCATTGCAAAACTTAGAGCAGATCATATGAAAAACATTATTTAAATGTATCACACATCGTGAACTCAGCTGCATGCCAAACTAGACATGAAATATATGAATCTTTTAATTTTATACGCATACTTCAATGGAAATACCAGCAGCTGGAGGGTGTGGGCTCTGACCATTACTGGGGTCTGAGCAGGAAAGGAAAGTTTCCTCCCCTCCCTTTCTACAGTGCCAACACAGATGGTCCCTTTGGGTCTGTTCATTGTACTGGGAGGAACTTTTCCCTGGCACAGGGCAAGTAACAGCCTCAGGAGAGTTTTTAAGGATTGTAAAAAGGGGAGGGCAATGTTAGACCCCACTTTGTCACCAGATATGTTTCCAATAAAAACCAAATCAGGGATCTAGTATTTGTGATTTCTACAAATCTGCATGCTAAATATCATTATGGATTTAATGCCTTTATATCTGTATGTTCCATTTGGTCCTTAGATTACCTTAATATAAACTGAACACAATTGGCTTTCTAATATTTCCAAGAGAAATTGTATTTCAATAAACCCAGGTTGTGACATTTTTAAAATGTAATTTCTGCTTGGCTACTGTACTACTGTCTAGCTTTCAAATTAATCATATTGATTAGTGATAGAATTTCAAGACACATAAATATATGGTAACTTGCCCAGTATAAAATTATTTCTTGAACTCCTAAATTGATCCTTGAATTTAGGCTAGTGTATATTTATTTATTTATTTATTTATTTATTATTTGAACTTATATGCCGCCACTCCCCTGGGGCTCGGATTGGCTTACAAGAATAGCTAAAATCTAACAAAATTTAAAAGCAATTTTAAAACAATTTAAAAACAACAATATCAAACATTAAAAGCCTGTCGAAACAGGTATGTCTTACATGCCCTGTGGAAAGCTGGTAAGTCCCGCAGGGCACGGACTTCAGGTGGCAGAGTATTCCAGAGTGATGGTGCCACTGCCGTGAAGGCTCTGTCTGGTTGCTGTTAGACGCAAGGTCTTGACACTGGGGACTTCCAATAGATCTTGGTCCTCAGAATGGAGGGATCTCTGGGGTTAGTGTTGGGGTTCAGCCTGAGTTTGAACTTGAACCTGATTCTCTGTTTGTTCCTCCTGATGCTAATGAAAGTATATTTACTGATGCTAGTGGAAATGTACCTTTTGATGCCAATGCTCCTGAAATTAGTGAGGAAGGAACTTCTGTAGATTTGGAAAATGAAAGTACCAGTGTTCATGAGAATGTTTCAGAGGGAGACCTTGAACTTTCCCTCCCTTCTGCACCTGTTAACTGTAATGACAAGAGAAGGGGCCAAATTTGGGAAGACAGAAGTAAATCACTCAGTTTGCGTCGATCCTCCCGAATTCAAGAATTAAAAACATTGGCTTCAAAACAGAAGGGCGGTTCACGGAACCCATTCTTGAGTTTTAATTGCAATACACCGAGCTGATTGTCTCAGTTCAGGCATCGTTTCAGAATTGATGAAGACCTTGGCAGTTCTCTCGGTTCCCTGGCCATAGTCTGGGAAGATTTCTAGGATATCAAGTACGGTTAGTGGATTGCTAACAGAATCCAGTATTTCCCAGTGAGGCTTTTGGTTTTTCTTTGTCCATTTAAATTCATGTTTGCTGATTTTGCTGTGGCTTTTGACTTGCATTTTTCCTTTATTTTGTAACCATTTTTCTTCAATAAAAAAGGATTGTTTTTCACAGCCAAGTGTGGTGGATAGTTATCTTAGGGCCTTGTTCCCTGCTCTGGATTGCAACAGTTAGTAGGGGGTGAGGCGGTCCCTCAGATACATCGACCCCAGACCATGCAAGGCCTTAAAGGTGAGTACCATCACTTTGAAAGCATTTAATTTGAAAAACATTGCACTATTTAATTGCACCAAACAGAGGAGAAGATGAAACATGTATTTCTATTTAAAAGAGAAATAGCCATAATTTGATATGGTCAGGGGACAAACTACATCATCTAGTGTCATTACAACTCAGGGAATACTTCTGCAAATATTTTATTTGGTTTTTAATCACAGGAAAGCAAACTGTATGTGTAATCTGAAGACTTTAATCCACATGTTTTATCCTTCAGAAGAAAACTAGTGTGTTTCAAATGAGAAAAGTCCTCCAAAAGAAGCAAAAAGAGAAAATGTAATTAGGATTGAGTGCAGCATGTTGAACTATGTGTAAATGTATTGCCCTGAAGCTGCACCCAAATGCACCAGGAGATTAATAACAAGCAAAAATGCACTGCTGCTCAGACGTTATAAATGTGGCCTCCTGGCTCATCAGAATGCCACTAGGCTGAGTAGGAAGGTAGGATTTGTGATTTAGTTCTAGCATGGGTTCATATTTGAATGAGAGGCATTTTTTTAAAAAAAAACTCCTCCGTTTGGATAATTATCATGTAGAAGTTTCAGCATGAAGATAGCTTTGTTGAGTTAACTTGATGGTATTTAGCTGGCAGCTATTTGGAGGAAATTCAGAGTATAAGGTTGGTAAAGTGTTGTAAGAAACCTTTAAGGCAAAGGAATATACACGCAGACACAGCCCCCACTTTTTTCTTTCTTTTTCTTTTTAAATGCTATTCACAACCTCTAGCAGGCATAGGAGCCATTTCACTATGTTTTGCTGTTTAGTCTAAAACCGGTCTTTCTTAAGGTGCTTCCAGACAGTGCCAAAATGCAGATTTTCAAAGAGAGATAAACAAACACGGGACCTGCCTGGGGTCCTCACACAGACCTGTAGGTCCTGGGCCACCTGCCCCGCCATCCTCACAGACCTTTTTTGTGTCTCAAAATAAAAATGGAGAGTGGACGGGGGATATCTGCTGGAAGGTTTTGTTGTTTTTTTACTTTGTTATGCACTGATCATCATATGCACACATGCAAATATCTTAATATAAAATATGAAGATATTCTCATGTGCACATGAAGATCAGCACATAACAGAGGGATTTTTTTAAAAAACAAAACAAAACATTTTCCCCTGATTTCTCTCTTTCCCCAATTGTGTTTTCATGCTCTGTTTAAGTTTAGAAACTTTAAAACAAAGATTTTCAGAGAGCTCAAATGGCTCTCCATCCTGCTTCGGGAAGGCAAAATTCCAGCGAGCTTATAACAAGCTGTGATCAAACCGCTGTTGAGAAAACCATCACTGGGCCCCAGTAATTTAAATAACTTTCGGCCAGTGTCCAATCTCCCCTACTTGTGCAAAGTCGTGGAACATGTGATTGCTTTGAAGCTCCAGGAGACCTTGGAAGACACGGATTATCTAGATTCAGCACAGTCTGGCTTCAGATCGGGTCATGGAACTGAAACAGCCTTGGTCTCCTTAGTGGATGATCTTCACAGAGATCTCAACAGAAAGAATATGTCCCTGTTGGTTCTCCTGGAGCTTTCAGGGGCCTTCAATACCGTAGACCATGGTATCTTTCTGGGTCGCCTCACAGGAATGGGCCTTGGAGGTACTGTGCTGCAATGGTTCTAGCCCTTCCTTGAGGATCACACCCAGAAGGTGGTTTTGGGGAATAGCTGCTCAGCTCCACAGCCATTGTCCTGTGGAGTCCCAAAGGGTTCAGTACTGTCTCCTATGTTGTTTAGCATCTACATGAAGCAGTTTTGTGAGATCATCCAGAGTTTTAAAGTTCAGTGCCATCTGTATGCATATGTCGTCCATCTCTACTACTCCTTTTCACCAGCTACTAAGGAGGATGTTCAGGTCCTGAACAGGTGCCTGATCATTGTGTCGGGTTGGAGGAGGGTAAACAAATTGAAGTTGAATCCAGACAAGACAGAGGTATTCCTGGTCAGTCATAAGGCCAAATAAGGTATAGGGTTACAGCCTGTGCTAGATGAGGTTACACTTCCCCTGAAGGTGCAGGTTTGCCATTTGGGACTCATCACTGAGCCTTGAACCCCAGGTGTTTGTGGTGACCAGGGGGGCATTAGCACAACTAAGACTTGTGTGCCAACTCCACCCGTACCTTGGAAAGTCTGACTTAGCCACAATAGTGCATGCTCTTGTTACATCCAGTTTAGACTACTGCAATGTGCTCCATGTGAGCAGACTGTTTGGAAGCTGCAAATCAGCCAACTGCTGCAGCCATGTCATTAACTGGGGAATCGCACAGGGAGCATACAACCTCCTTGCTGCGGCAACTCCATTGGCTGCTATAACGAAATTAAGGAATACCATAAGTTGAATATAACAATGACCGATGTTCTTGTTAGGTATGACTGCCACCACCTCAGAATTATTGGTCTGAGGAACCAAAAGGTGTGAATGTGTTGTAGGTAAGGTGTGTTTGAGCTCTTGGTTCTTCTATTGCTTCTTCACTGGATGACTGGACTTTAAAGGGTTTGACAGACTTAGTTCTGAGGAGATGGATAGACTGAGGCATACACCAGTTAAAAGTGAACTATGAAAGTTTTATTAAACTTTAAACAAACATCGACTCATATAATGAGCGGTACAGAAGCGTAATTCAGTTGTAGAGACTTAGTTACTTAAACAAGTAGTTCCACTGACAGTAAAGCTTTTATCAACTGTGAGATTCCTTAAACACACTGCTCTATCTTTAGACACAGTATCACTTGAGAACAGACTCCTGTCTGTCTTCCCCACAGGGTTAATAAGCTCTCTTATACTTTTCCTCAGTATAATCAGACAAGTTTTTCTGTTACTGATCCTCTCAATACAATAACCTTAGCCCTTGTCTGCTGCTTATTCCCTAATCTTAAGGCTCACTTTAAAAACTTTCTTTCCTTGTCAGATTCCTACTGTAGCTTCCTATCTTAAAATCTCATCCCTCTGTGTCTCATGTCAAGACACTTCTCCCTCTTGTCAAAAGCTGACAGCCTTTTTCCCTCTCTCAACCGACTCCTCCCCTAATTGCTCCCACCAATCAGGAGTCGGCTTGACTCCTCCTCCTGCTTTTGCCTGTGTTCCAAGGTGACAGCCACTGTCACTCATGCTTCGGCCTTGTCGTCTTAAAGGTAGATTTCATTACAGCTGCCTATTAGCTACCGAGCACAATTCAAAGTGCTGGCTTTAGTCTATAAAGCTTTAAACGGCTCCAGTCCAACTTATCTGTCAGAATATATCTTTATGACCAGTTTGTAGATTGAGATATTCTGGAGAGGTCGTGCTCTTGGCCCCACTGGCCTTATAGGTGCAGCTGGTGGGGAGAAGGGACATGACCTTCTCAGTGGTGGCCCCATTGCTACTGAAATCCCTCCCAAGTGAGATCAGTTCAGCCCCCTCCTTCTAACCTTTAGGAGACAGCTAAAGACCTGGCTGTGGAACCAAGCATTCAGCCCATCATAGGAATATTCAAAGTGAAAGTGAAAGTTAAAGTATAATGACTCAGGACTGTTTACGAACAACAGCTATGTCTTTGTGTGAGATGTGACATTATATTATGTGATGTGTTCAATAATGTTAGATGTTTTATCAAGGTAGAGTCAATTTTGATATTTTATACTGTTTTAATCAATGGTATTGAATTGTTGCCAACACTGTGAACTGTCCTGAGTCCCCTTTGCAGTTGAGAATGGTGGTATACAAATACCGCAAATAAATAAATAAATGTGTAACTATAACAAAGTAACACATTTTTGTTACTTTTCTGTTGAATAGTTGAGTAAGTGGGGAGCTCATTTTTCCCTCATTTTTAGAGCTATCATGATGAAACTGGCTATACTTGTACCACACATTTTCCACTGTTATCCACCAAATTTCAGAGTGTTACACTCATCCACTAATTCTGGGGGAATTTCTGAATGTTTTACAAACAATATTGTCTTTAAAAAAAGATTACAAGAACTATCTACTTGCATTTTATATGCAATGCATATCAATCCCCGGAAGTTTCAATAAGATTCACACCTCTACTGATTTTTGGGGATTTTAAAAAGTTTAGACATAAACATTTAGCCCTTCTCCCCTCCCCCCAAAAAAGCCACAACAGCAATCCCCTTGAATGTCTGTCTAATAGTGTGTCTATATGACACACAATTAACCATACAACTTCAAATTAGCATAGATTTATACTATTACTTAATTTAGTCTTCTTTGCAAATTCAATAACTTTATTCATTATTATTAGTCTGACTGAACGGCTGGCTCCTGCAGCCCTCATTGGGCTTTCTGATGCTGAGCTCTGCATTCTGTGAAATGTAGTTTAGGCAGGGCTTTTTGAATTCTCTGCTATAGGGGGCTCCCTTTCTGAAACTACATTTCCCAAAATGCTGTGCTCTCAGTCTCCTGCCCAGCCCAACTGGCTGTCCTTCCTTATGGTGACCAGCAAGAAGCTTCGGTCTTAATTTAAATGTTAGCAATGTCCTCTTTGGCTTAACCAAAGTTGCTTTTGATTTTGGTTTTTTTTCTTTTTTATTATATATTTTTCTTCCCACAAAATATCTGTACAGTGCTAGCATATTCTTTAAATGAATGAATGAATCATGACATGATCCCAGCTACTTAGCCACATCTGTTATGTAGTAAATTGCCCTACATCACTATGCGCATAATAAAGAGAAAGAAGAGGATATTTGTTCCTAATGCAGACCTCATTATGTAAGCATACACGAAGAGTTGGGACAGATGGATTGGCAGCAATACTATAAAATTTAGAAATAAAACGTGTTTATCTTGACTAAGACATGATAATAATACTGAATGCAATCAATCAGTTGGGTGGAGGAAACAAAACCACTGTCCTATTTAACTTCGTAATAAGTTTTAAAAAGAAAATACTTTCATGATGCAATGACAAGTGTCCTTCCTTACTGGAGATATTTATTTTTAGTCGACTTGATATTCTTTTTAAAGTAGATTTTATTTTTAAAGTAAGCAGATTGTTTTCATTATTTTCCTTAGCTTTAGGGTATTTGGAAGTGTTGATGCACTGTCATTTTCAAAGGGCTGCTTCCTGGTCTAATACTATCTAATTAGAATAATTAGCACATATTAAAAATAAAAAAGAATGAAAATGCTGATGAAGAAGGGAACCACTATAATGTATCATGGGAGAAATCTCAGCCTGAATGTAAATTTGTGTGAGTTTTTTTAAAAAAAGAAATAGAATAAAAATAAGGCGAAAGCATATAAACACACATACTAAATCTGATTTATTAATGACCTGACAAACAACAGGGCAACTAGATAGAAGGGATTAGGATTACATCTTTTATAAAGCTAGAAATAAATCTATTTTAAAGCAAACAGGATTGTTACGGACAGTCCCAAAAATGCAGCAATCAATACATCAAACACTGATGTTACAGCTTCATTCATTTCAAGGAATATCACGATTCCAATGAAAAGATATAGACCGGCAAAAACTGCTTGGTCAATAGTGGCTGTAGTCTGGTGTGAGGAATGCTTAGCCCTAAAGCAGATTAAGGAAGAGATTTAAGCCTTGTTTTTGGTGATACTTCTTCTGCAATAAGATTCATTTGTTCATATTAAATTTTTCAGGTTAAAAAACCTTTGCTATGATTATTGGAAAAGAAGAAAGAAAAACACTCTAATAGAGTTGCAAAAAGTGAAGGAGATGGGTGGATCTGATCTAAAGAATCATTGGATAAGATGTGTGTGATATGTGATGTTATTTTATGTGATGTGTTCAATAATGTTTGATGTTTTATCAAGGTAGGATCAATTTTGATATTTTATACTGTTTTATCATTGTATTGAATTGTTGCCAACACTGTGAACTGCCCTGAGTCCCCTTCGCAGTTGAGAAGGGTAGGATGCAAATACCGTAAATAAATAAATAAATAAATAAATGTGTAACTATAACAGAGTAACACATTTTTCGTTACTTTTCTGTTAAATAGTTGAGTAAGTGGGGAGCTAATTTTTCCCTCATTTTTAGAGCTATCATGATGAAACTTGTACCACACATTTTCCACTGTTTTCCACCAAATTTCAGAGTGTTACACTCATCCACTAATTTTGGGGGAAATTCTGAATGTTTTACAAAAAATATTCTTTTATTTAAAGAGATGGGTGGATTTGATCTTCTAAAAAATCATTGGATAAGATGGTTGCATTTTCTAAAATAAATGAAACAAGGGAAATATTATATCTAATTCACAATCTGGTTCCTTCTTCTAAAAGTTTATTGGTCATGATAACATAGGAGGTCTGGGAGGGAAACAGCTCAAAGTAATTTTGCTAGTATCACTCCAACCATCTTTGGGTCATGGCAGTGGTGGATATATGTCTAGTAGTATTTGGTGCCATTACATAGTCTTCAGGAAAGTTCAAGGGGAAAATTTTTATGCAATGTCCTCAAAAGGGACTAAGGGCAGATCCAGAAAAGCCTTTAATCCCGCAAGCATCTGCGTTAAAAAAAATGTAGATGTTTGTGGAAGCCTGTCTACACCCACGCAAGAAAGTGTGCACTTTCTGGGGTGGGAGTCCAGATGTTCTGTTGAGTGACACAGCAGAACATCTGGGCACCCTACCCCCCTACCCCTTCATTAGAGTCTCACTGGAACGGGGGGGGGGAGCAATTCCCCCCCACCCCACTCTGCTGGTGCATCATTTTTATGTACAATATGAATGGGTTCCTTAGTAGACAGGTTAAACACCAATAATCCACTTATAAAGATACCATAATGAATAAGTCTAACAAATAGGTAAATTGTGAAACTTAGACTGTTCAATTCACAGTAGTCACAAGATTAAGCAATATGAAATAAGTTCTGTACAGTCTTTTAGTGATGTCGTTGTATGTTCATGAATCAGTGGGAGGCTGATTCATGAACATACAACGACATCACTAAAAGACTGTACAGAACTTATTTCATATTGCTTAATTTTGTGACTACTGTGAATTGAACAGTCTAAGTTTCACAATTTACCTATTTGTTGGACTTATTCATTATGGTATCTTTATAAGTGGATTATTGGTGTTTAACCTGCATCATTTTTATGTGCCAGGAGAGCTCCAGCAAGACTCTAATGAGGGCTGGGTAAGTTTATTTCACTTTTTAAAATGATTTGGGGCCTTTGGAGGAGGGGTGGGATTTCCACAGTTTACCGGGCTTATTTAGCCTGGTAAACTGTGGGAATAGTGTCTGGATGCTATTTATTTATTTGTATACCGCTTTTCTCACCCCGAGGGGGACTCAAAGCAGTTTACACATAGGTAATGGCAAAAATTCAATGCCAGTACAAACAATTACAATTATACACTACAATTAGACATAAATTAAATTAAAAAATACATCCATGAGAAATAAAACAATCATTAAAACAATAAAACAGTCTCGTCCGTCGAATTGCCGCTCCAGTCATTGTCTTTCTGAAATGGTGCATTTATTTACTTCTACTGCCCAAAGACCTGGTCCCAAAACCATGATTTTAATTTTTTTTCTAAAAGCCAGGAGGGAGAGAGAGGATCTTACCTCATTTGGGAATGTGTTCCATAGGCAGGGGGGCCACAGCCGAGAAGGCCCTGTCTCTCATCCCCGCCAGGCGCATCTGTGCTGTTGACGGAAGCAAGAGCAGGGCCTCCCCGGATGATCTTAGATTATGACATAGGGGTAGATGCGTTTGGACAAGTAAGCCGGGCCAGAACCGTATAGAGTGTCTGGACATGGAATAAATCCACTATCTAATTAATTTGGCACAAACCAGGCATGGGGAGGGAGGAAAGAAGTGGCTTAGAGCTTAAGTAAGGGGCAAATTTCTTAACCCTTCCCTCTAATCTAGATCAGAATGTCTGTGTTGCCTATACTCAGGGCCCATCCAGATTGTTCCTTTATCCCAGGAGCTCCCACAGGAATGAGGAGGGTGGCCAGATGATGTTCTCGGTTAACTCCCTTTTCCTTTATCAGGAATAATGACTTCCAAGACTTTTTACTTTGTAAAATAATAGTCTAGAGTTTTCTGAAAACCAAAAGCTGAGAATTTCACCACTTATTGAAGGATTATTCCTCCCCAACTCAGTTTTGGCACTCTGAAGTCATGACCTTTACAAGTACAAGCAGAAAGCAGTAAGATGTTTAGAAGAAGAAACAACCAAGCTGAACCTGAAGAGAGATGGTAGAATAACACCCCACCTGGGATGTGGGAAGCTACTGCAGTTAGTTCAATAGAAGTTATCAGCTCATGTGCCTCTCATTTTCTGTGACCAAGGGCAACAATCCTCAATTCCAAACAGATTTTCTAAGAAAGGGAAAAGCAAGAGGAAAACTCACAGCAATTGCATGAGAACCATTCAGTCTTGTAAAAATTAGAGCCCTGCAGCATTTCCAAAAGCAGCCTCTGCAATCTGTCACTTCACACCAGTTAAAAATGCACTCAGAAGCAGTTTCTGGTTGTGAACTTGACATTTGTAGAGAAGAGGGGATTGAACTTTTCTATTTCATTTGAAAGTCTAGCTCCATTTTTCTTCTGCTTTCTTCACAGTTCTGCTATCCTCTGCACTGAATAATGTAGTCAAAATCAAAAATATCTTTCCATGGAAAAGACAAGGCTTTAATCAAAGCAACATTTTAAATTAGTCCACAAAGGTTAGTAGTTGACAGTAATATTTGGTAGCATACATCTGTTCACACAGCAATATTAGACCTTTATGGTGTAAATACAGAAAAAAGTAGGAAACATAACAACTCTTATAAAGCTCCTTTGCTTGGTTACATGTAGGAAAATTTTGTTCATCACTCACAGCCAGGCAAATGACTAAACCACAACTTCACATGATATATTTTGAAGCAAAATGGCATGTGTGAACAGCTTTCTCCTGAGGAAACATTCATATGTGTGAACATAAACAAATATGGATATAACTGGAAGTAATTCACAGGATTATAGCAGGAAGCTTTCAAAATATAACTAGAGATATATACTCAATGCTTCATTTGCTTCCTTCTTTTGACTTTTCTTGGAGAATTCTTCAAGTTCTTCAGAGACTTTTTAAAGGACTAGGGAAAAGGCTAATGCCCGGACCCTCTATTCTAAACAGTTTTTTCCCTCAGCTTTTTTCCAAAGTACTATTCAGAGACTGAAATGAATGCAATAATAAACTCACTGAGGATTGTATTCACTTTCTGCCTATTAAAACATAATAGGCGTAATAAAAATACATTTCAATGACTCACATCATCCAGAGTCATAGTCTAAAGGCCAATCCATAGTCAAATTGCACATATTCCATACTATGGCACTACAACTATGTTATAGTAGATAATGGATGCATACCATATTGAGCATGTTTGAGATCATATCACATCTCTCTTTAGTAGCTCATTTGTGCCAATTTCCCAATCCATGGTCCCACGATTTTACTTCTGCACATCCTCATAACACTGCCTTCCTCCACTACTGCTGTTTCTTGTAATTTTTTTATATTAGCACAATTGTGCGATTTTGATATAGAAAACAAAAAAGACAAAGATATATATATAAAAAAGAAGCAAATAAAAAATAATAAGGAGGAGATGGAAGGAAGGAGGGCAGGAGGAGAGAGAGGAGGACAATTCAGCATCATATTACTGCTAATAAGTTGGCACAGAAACAGAAGGGATAGATCATATCAAAGTAGGTGAAGAAAATGTTGCAGGATTGCAAGCTATTTATGTGGTTAACCCATTAATATTTAGGGATGGGGAAATCACAGGAGGAGGCAAACAGAAAGAGGGATACACATGGCATCATGTAACAGGGACCGTCACTATTATGAAAGGGTAATCTATGTAATTTGGGGGGGAAACAGCACACTGTGACTCTCTTCAGTCAATTTGCTTCCTTTTTTGCTTTTATTCTGAACTTGTTTCTGTTATCAACTATGGCAGTGTTTCCCAGGCTATCTGATGTGAAGGACCAGGATTTTTTTTCCAGTGTGCCAGGGACCAGCACTAGATTTGTGTCCACTGGGGATAATTGTTTCATTTCATCGAAATTTGCCAGGAGTCAGCAGCCAATGTCTCAGGCAGTGGCACTGGGACAATTACTTTTATATAATGTTACTGGCAGTGAGTTGCAACAAATCCCTTTGTAATCTTGCTCACACAGTGCTATGCATTTGAATAATTAAGTGATTATTTCCTCTCAAAATCATCCCCCATTTCTTTGTTTCTTGGCTTCCCCTGTTCTTTCTTTCCACCCATCTGATTCTGCCTTGTGCTCATCTCCTCCTCCTTTGTCCCTCCCTCCCCACCCACTTTTAAAGATATAATTGACATACGCTGGTTAAAGAGAAGAATGGGCTTGTTGGATAACTGATCATTACTGTTGAAGACACCACAAAGTGAATTTGGGATTCGAGATCCTGCATTCAAAACATGCGCTCTACTACTTATGTTGACAGACCACACTTTGTAATGGAGAATAAGGAGGTAGAACATATGCTGATTTTCAGTTGTTCTGCATATTCCCAGAGGCTCTTAAAGATTAAAAATTCTCCACTCGTGATTCATTCACCAATCTTATAAATTAACCACTTATTGCTGTGCTTGCAGTAATCAGTGTCTTCTAACTGAAATAAATCATTCCTTCTTAACCTTTAATAAACAAGGCATTTAAAGAGTGAAGTGTAAAAGTGGGGGGAAAGATGAAAATGAGTTGAAAACTAAAATGAGGAACTTGTAAAATGAGATCCATGTTTTGGGAAAGCCTGCCATAGACCTGCTCCCAGAATATCTGTCAACTCAGCCACTCACCATCTAATAGTCAAAGGCAGTCCGAAGTCATATACAGCAATCAATCCAACAAAGGCAAAGCATACTAATAATCCTTTCCAAGGGTCAAAGCCAAGAAATGTCAGATTTGGGCTGTAGCAGTTCTACAACAGAGTAAGCCTCCAGCTATTTATGCTACTTTCACAAGTGTTCTCACTGTTAGCCAACCGACAGTGGGTGGCATCAGTTGGATGGTATCAGTTCTTAACTGCAGCCTAGCTGGAATGCTTAACTCCTAGTCTGCTTTTTTTTTTTTTTTTTTGTTAAAACTGTTTATTTTTATTATGGTACATAACAGAAAAGCAAACCATGGCAAATCAGATATAATCAGGTACCAATATTTTTGACGTGTACATGCCTATCTACCTTATTCAATCAATCAGTTAATTTTGACGTTATGTACAAATTATTATCATTTACATATCTTAATACACATAAACTTGCTATTTCTGGCTGTTTTCCACTGCTTTCAGTCAGAGCTTAGTATTAATTTTTTTCATAACATACAGGAAATCAGCACATGGCATTTTACACACATACCCCAGACCTTACACTCAACCCAAAACCCCTATCCTGAACAAACTAAACCCTCATCCCCACACCCGTGCACCCTTCACCATGACTTCCCGCACCGAAACACTGTGAAGACTTTAAGCCTATTTATCTATCCTTATTCATAGTAAACCTAAATTCCTAATGGAGCTCCTCTATATTACTGACTCTCTATTCAGATATGCCATGGTCAACTTCCATTTTTCTAGAAAGTCCTCATCATTACTCTTATTTCTCCTGTTATAAGTTAGTCTGGCCATTAGCATATATTCTCACATTCTTTCCCTCCAATCCTTTTTGGTTAGACCTTTTTCCCCTTTCCAATCTTTGGCTATGGCCAATCTTGCCGCTGCAGAGCTATATTGATATATTTCTTGGTCCTTTTGATTATTATTTTCTCTCTGTAGACCTAGCAGACACAGTCCTGGGCTTTTTTAAATCTTGTTATGTAACATTTTATTTGTCTCCTTAATTACCTAATCCCAAAATTCCTGTATGATCACACAGGTCCACCACATGTGGAGAAATGTCCCTTTCTGTTTCCTGCACCTCCAGCAAATACCTTGTTGTGATTTGTCTATTTTAGCCAATGTAGCTGGAGTGATATAACATCTGTAAAACATTTTGTATTGATTCTCCCTGATTGAACCCGATAAAGTAAATTTGAATTCCTTGTTCCATAGGTATTCCCATTTGTCCAATTCTATTGGTCTGCCTAGGTCCTTGGCCCAGGATATCATTACTGACTTGACTCTGTTGTCCTCCATGTTATAACTTAGTATGTATTTATATAATCTAGAGATTAACCCTTTATCCCCCTTTTTCCAAATTCTTT
Organism: Anolis sagrei; assembly: GCF_037176765.1. Lineage (NCBI taxonomy): Eukaryota > Metazoa > Chordata > Lepidosauria > Squamata > Anolidae > Anolis > Anolis sagrei. The sequence goes on along the minus strand of NC_090022.1, from coordinate 247,651,594 downwards.
CCAATTCTGATTCTTTGGTTGCAAATCCAATCCTCAAATCTTTTTTGTATCTTTCATGCAGTTGGTGATATCGAAACCAATCATTAATCTCCAATTCTTCCCGACCTTTTAATTTCCACTTTTCATTTTCTCTAATAAGGTATTCTTTATATGTTCTTGTTTCTACCCTTAAGGTTGGTCTTGTGACTGCTTCTAGTGGCCTCAGCCACTAGAAATACCTTTTCTGTATTTTTCCATATATCCAATAGTCCCCCTCTAATTATATGTTTATTAAAATCTTTATTTAGTTTATCTCCATTATACCACATGTATGCGTGCCATCCGAATCGTAATCCAAATCCTTCCAAATCTAGTAGGGTCTTGTTTTCCTAGTCTGCTTCTTGTAGCTCCTGATCCTGCCCTAATTCTGCATGCCTACTTCTCCGAGACTCCTGATTATGCTCTGATGGGGTAGATTTCTCAGTGTTAAGCTACTTCTCTCTGCTTGCCCCTGACTCAGATGTTGGGTGAAGAAGCCCTTCATCTTTGTCCTCATCACAAGCCCTGACATAGCACTTCCCAAGCTGGCAGCTCCTGCACTTGTAGGGTCCTGACCATTCCCAATCAACAATCCTGCTATGAGTTTCATGGTCAACATGGTTAACAATTCCAACTTGGAGGAAAGTACATTAAAAAGACAACAACAGCCCTTTTGAAACATAGTTCCCTAAGGCAACAGGAACAATGTCCATGTCAAGTTGTGTAAATCCCATGATATGTCCCAACATTAACATCAATTTAACAAGATAATTTATGATAACTCAACTTATTAATTAAACAAATTGAATTATTAGAACACTTCCCAAGCTGACAGTTCCCATACCTGTTGGTAGTGAATCAATTTTCCAATTCTTGACATTTAACATGATTGAATTAATTCTGAAGCTATCATTTAAAAAATTGCAATGGGATTCCAGTGATTCTTTGAAATTTCAGAACAGTTGGGTCCAAGGAAATTCTCCCTTCTTCCTTTACAACTTTACCTAGAGAGTGTGAGAATAAAAAGCTGATATACTTTCAAGTATGTGTCAGCCTATGACACAGAGCCCTTTTCCCATTAATTACTCCCACCCCAGGATAACTGGCCCTGGTGGCAATAGGACCACTGCTCCGAAGGGGGCTAGGAACTGTTACAGTATGACCCCCATATCCTCAGGGAATACATTTTTAAATGTTGTGTGGATATGCGAAACAAAATACAGCAGTGAACCCTATGGTAATGCAAGACTACTACATAGAAGTGTTGGATGGTCTAGACTGAATATACCTATAGTGGACATAACATGTCAGATGTGAAGAAATGAAATCACAGATACAGATCCCCTGATACATAGTAATACTGAATTTTAATTTCTACAATGTTTTGGAATGTTTATCACATTCCCTTTGACTCCACATGAAGAAAGTGATAACAGAGGTCCGGTTGCTCCTGTCTTCCCATGTAAGTGCCAGAATAAGTTGACATTTTGGGCATTCTGGAAAATGGCATTTCACAAATCCAACCAGGCAAGTGCTGGTGCGAATGAATCCTGTTGGGACTCTGATAGGATCAGTAGGATTCAGTAAGATAGAGATGTAGCTTGGCAATGCCTTCTGAACAATTCCTGCCAAGAAAACCCTGTGATAAGTTTGCCCAAGGTTAGTAATAATTCAGAAATGACTTGAAGGAAGGTGGCCACAATAAGAAGGATTCAGCTAGTGTGCATTTGGTAAAACGAAAGACATCCAGGGAAGACTAGACAAAATTCCTGCCTGGAGCCCTGGAGAGCTCCCACCACTCAGACCTAAGAATTCTGGGTTAGATGAATCAGTGGTGTGACTCAATATGTTGGAAATATAAACCTCATCTTGTGTGAGGTTTTATAAGCAGTTATCAGGTTGCATCTACAATATGTATATGATATGTCAGGAATTAGAAAGGCTTTAATAACAGACAGTACCTCCTAAATTAAGAAAACATTGGGAAAAGACTATCCAGCAAAGCTAATGTAGTAATATAGTCACCATCAGTACAATTCATAGGGAACATTAGCACACTGGTGTCTGTGCTAATGGAAAGGCAAAACTCACCGTTCAGCCCCTGCCATCTTCCCGAGATCTTGGAACACTTCAGCTAGTGAAAAGACTATGGCTTAAATCTATAAGAAGAGGCAGAACTTCTCTTTTCTCCATCAATTGTTCAATATCTGGCTTCATAGAATTTTGCAATTCTTTGGAGCAGACTTTATGAGTGCATGAAAAATTAAAGGGATAGAAGATCACTCCATTCCCCTTCTGCTGTTCCACCAAAGGAGGTCCAACACTGGATTCTGTCCAGTACTAGGACAAGTAGACAAAGTAGTCTCCTGGCCCATCCAGGCAGTACCTTTATCCTAGGAGCTCCCTGTTCAAAATGATGGCCAAATGACGCCTTCAGTGAAAAAGAATTAATTCAAGACAAAGCAGGAATACCATGCTTTATCCCAAATTAGATAGTCCATTAGATCTGTGTCTTTGTGAAAGGCCCAGGTCTGGCAGGCTATGGGCCCTGTGAGGACAGGCCCACAGGGAGTTCTGGGACTTCCTTGGGCCTGTCCTGGAGCCCAGAGATGTGAGATGCCCCCCACCCCCTTTCCCCAACCCCCCCAGGAAAGCTTTAAAAAAGAAAATAATTTACCGGGATGGCATTAGGCCTTGCAGCACACTTCCTGGAACATATCAATTATGTGTGAGGAAGCGAGGAGGGACAAATCACTCCTGCCTCCCACAACCTCCTTGCATGTAATTGGTACATTCCAGGAAGTGTGCTACAAGGTCTAATGCCAGCCCGGTAAGTTATTTTTTTTAAAGGCTTTTCTTGTGGGTTTTCTTTTGTGCACAGGTGCCCTGCTGGAAGGTCCGACAGCACATCTGGACCCCCCCCCCCCCCCCGGATAGAAACATGATTGGGTTAAACTGCTGTCTGGAACTGCCTTCAGTAAGACAACTACATGTGTTCTAGAAACTGATTCATGAATTTGTACTAACACAGACTCGAATTTGTGTCCTGCCGAAGAGTTACTATCTTCCACTAATATAGATTATCTCTCAAATTATTTGTTAAACTTTGAACTAATTATAACCCAATACAGGATATTCCCACACCACAAAAAAATCAAAACATTTATTTCGGTCATTGACCAGCACAGGAAATAGTGTCACGTTTCCTTACAAACCTGGCATGTTTGGTACATTAAAAATATAAATACAACTACTAAAAACACAATATGGGTGAGGGAACAGAAGGGGAAACAGGGTAAAAACATACAATGTCCAGATCCATCACCAAATTGTAGATTCAGGGAAGACGATTACTGGACACACAGTTGACTTTTGGAACTAGTCATTCCCTGGCGGATTTTGTATGCTGCTGCACAAAACTTTGCGACATTGTAGGTTGTAGCTGAATTAGTATCCGCAAGTAGCAGGGAGGTATAAAATTGTCCTGAATGGCCTGGGTGCTTGTCTATCAGGGGTAAGATAAGCCTGGCATGGGTATCCCTGTAGAAAGGACACTGAAGGAGCACATGTTCTATTGTTTCCACATGACCCGAGTCACAGGGGCAGAGTCTCTCTGGGAAAGGGATCTTCCGGTAGCGGCCTTCGAGTACAGCTGATGGGAGAGCGTGGCATCGGGCCAGGGTGAAAGCCCTGCGATGAATAGGAACCTCTAAGTATGTTAAATATGCCATAGGGGAGGCAAGGTATCTGCTGTCTTCACTGACAAGAAAGGTTGGAGCCGAGGCCAGATCTAGTTGGCGCTCTGTGTCTGTGATACGTTGTTTAATAAGTGCTTTGGCTTGATTGTAATCCATAGCTAATAGTAGACCTGGAGAAAATCCCAACGAGGAGATTTTGGATGCTACCGCCTGCTTCCATGTGGATTGGAAGTCATCCTCCATGGTTAGTGGGGCAAGGCCAAGGGGTGCACGGGACAGTCTGAGCCAGAGGTTAAGTATGGCCACCCACACCCTGGCCTCCACTCTCATAAAACCCGTCTCTAGTTGCAGGGTGGCATTAGAAACACATTTAGGTACCTGCAAGGCCGATCTCAGAAACTTGGACTGAACCACCTCTAATGGGGCAAAACTGGGGAAGGGGCCCAGCTGAGCACCATACAAGAGTTGGGCTAATGACTTGGCTTCAAACAGCTTGAGCGCTGCCGGTGTGAAGTGGCCCCCTCTTGTCCTAAGATATTTAAGAATGGCAATTGAGCTCCCCTGCGCGGTGTTGGATACTTGATCCCCATGAGCTCTTCTGCTACCATTAGATTGGAAAACTACACCTAGATATTTGAAGGATGTAACTTGTTCAATTTTATGACCATCTATGCTCCAAGAGTAAGTCCTGGGCCTATTAGCGAAAGCCATGATTTTGGTTTTATTGTAATTGAGTTGGAGCTGATCTGTGTTGCAATGTTGTATTAATGCTCTCAAAGCTCTTTTGAGCCCAATGGGTGTTCTAGAGAGTACAGCAGCATCATCTGCATAAAGCAGGATGGAGATGTGTCTTCCCGCCAGCTTTGGGGGGTGGAAGTCCATGTTTTGAAGCTGGGCCACTATGGAGTTTATATAGAAGTTGAACAGCAAAGGGGCCAGAATGCAGCCTTGCTTGACACCCTTGCATGTTTCAACAGCCTCAGTGAGGTGGCCCTGTGGGTTGCATCTTACTTTGAGTGTGGTCTTTTCATGAAGTTGGCGTATTAGATATAATAGACGGCGATCAATTGTAGAACTCTCCAGTTTTTCCCAAAGTTTAACTCGCGAGATGGAATCAAATGCTGCTTTAAAGTCAATAAAAGCGGCATACAGTGAGGTTATGTTTTGAGAGGAATATTTTTCCACAAGGTGTTGCAGCACTAGGCACTGATCTATGGTGGATCGACCTTCCCTGAATCCAGCTTGCTCCTCAGCTAATATGCTTTCTTGTTCCAACCAATCTTGGAGTTTCCATTGTAGATGTCTAGCATATAGCTTGCTGATAGTGTTAAGGAGGCTGATTGGTCGATAGTTCGCAGGATCATCCTTTTTCCCTTTCTTTTTATAGATGGGAACAATGATTGCAAGCCCCCAATCCTTGGGGATTTGGCCATGGTTGTCAATACATGTAAAAAGTGAGGCTAGGATGGGGGTCCAGAAATCCAGGTTGTTCTTGATGGCCTCTGCTGGGATAAGATCTTCTCCTGGAGCCTTGCCTGATCGTAGTTGGGCAACCAGGTTCTTAATTTCTGTAGCTGATACAGGTGGCCATGGTGGAAGGTTCTCTGTATCAAAGTTGGGACAGTCCCTTCCAGTAGAGGTGTCCATATAGAGATCCTGGAAATATGCCTCCCAAATCCCCGGAGGGATGTGGGAATCCACAATAGGTTGATCAGATCTTTGGGCATTTGATGTAATATGCCAGAAAGTGGCTGAGTCTTTCTCTTTGACAGCTTTGATAAGCTGAACCCAGTTGTTTTTCATAGCTTCCTTTTTCTTATATGCGAGCATCTGCTTGTAATGCCTCTTTTGTTGAAGAAGGTCTTGCGCTGCTATTGGTGAGGTATTGGATATGAAGGCCTGATAAGTGGCAACAAGAGCATTTTTAGCATTGACGCAATCTTTATCAAACCAGGGCTTGGAGTATTGCTGTTGCTGCTTCCTTGATGTAAAATTGTTAAACCTTAGGTGCTTCTGTATTTCTTGAGTGATGTTCATATAGTTGTCAAGTAGTATGTTGGGGGATGCTGATGATGTCAAGGCAGTCTGTAGCCCCATTAGTCGATCAGAGGCCAGGAGCTCAGATATTCTTTGGTTCAGACAGGGAGTCCATTTGGCCCTGACATGGGTTCCTCCTGGAGGTGATAGGGAGTGTTGAAAACATTCCACTGTGTGGGTATTTTGGGTGAAAGAATTTCGGTGCAGCAGGACAGGAAAATGATCACTGTCAAACTTGGGCTTAACTTCCAAGGTTTTGGCATATGGAAGAAGGTCCCTTGAGATGGCTATATAGTCAATGGCGCTCATTTTAGAGCCAGAAAGATATGTAAATTCTGCTGGGTGATCACCTTCCAGAGCACCATTTAAGATGTGGAGATTCAGTCGTGATGTTGATTGAGCCAAACACAACCCTGCAAAGTTTGTTTTTTGATCTTTGGAACGACGAGTTAGAAGTGGAACCTCATATTCAGTGGCAGGAGGAAGGCCTTTGTAACATTTAAAGAGTGTGGCATCATCAGGTCCCATTCTTGCATTGAAATCCCCTCCCATAATTACAGAGGCATTTGGGTTCTGCACCATGAGGTCTGCAGCATAATTTTCCAATTCTGACCATAAAGCTCTAGTTTGGGCTTTCTTCCTCGTTGGAGGCAGATAGACATTTATTATCATCAAGGTATGATACTTAAGTTGAATTACTACTGCCATTGCAGTTGTTTTTAATGAGGGAAGGGGCCTTGTTATGGCACGTAAAGTGGTAGAGACTAAAATCCCTAATCCACCTTTTGCTCTTCCATGTGTAGCTCCTGGCTCTGCCCCTACACAATACGAGTGGAATCCATTAGCTATCAGATCACCTACTGCCCAAGATTCCTGGATCAGAATAATATCATAGTGGGAAAGAAAGTCTATAAAACAAGGGTCTCTAATGGATGCGAGCCACCCAGCCACATTCCAAGTCAATAGGCTGACCCCGTGCTGGCCCTGTAGCTGTCATAGTCCCAAGGAATCTATGGCCTGGTCACGATCCTTCTGTATCAGGTCTGGGTCATTGTTTGGTGAGTAAGAAACTTGGCCTTCTGATGAAGGGGCTCGATGGACCAATGCCACATGAGTAATGAAATGTGGGTCATTGGCGAGTAGAGAGCCAAACTCATTTGCTGTCTGCAAGCCCTCACCTATGACCGGTGGAGAGGCAAGCTCCATCTGGGGTTGAGGAGAGTCCATAGTGTGTGGAATGGTTAAAGCAGCACCTGCAGGAGTGTCTTTGATCTGCTTTTCTGTTACTTGAGTCATTACTGGAATCACAGATGGATCTCTGTCATTGTTGTTTTCTTTTGTAACAGTCTTAGAGGGGGGGCTTGACTTGGGAGGAGCCGTGGAAGAATCTGTATTAGGGTCTGATTTAAGTTCCAAATCAATGTAAGCAACTGCTGGGTGACAATTCCTGACTTGGAGCTGTGTTAACTGTGTTGGGTTTCTTTCTTGTACCCGTGTGTCCAATGTACTTCGAGGAATGAGATGATTGACTGTCTGATCCTTAAATACCCTACTGATAGTTATTCCATGCCTGTTCCATAAGATGTCCTTCATTTGAGCTAGGCGGTCTGACATCTCAAGGGAGTTGAAGGTAAGGAGGATTCGTTTTACACCATTCTGTGTTGGAAGAAAATGGTGATCCTTTAAGTCAATAAGTTTGGGCTGGATTCTGAGCAAGTAAGCCAGTGATTTTACAATTTGTTGTTTATGGTTCCAGCCCAAAGCATTTTGATTGAGCTGCAGAACTATCTGGGCTTTTTGCAGAGTGAGGCATGCTTTAGTTTCAACTGTTGGTTTATTACTGTGATTAACAGCAGCTGTGGTCAGAGGAGCATCCTCAGCATGTGAGCACCTGGGCGTCTCTGCAGGCTTGACTCCCTGAAAACACTGTGTGGAATGCAAGTCAAGTAGCCTTTGAATTTGTTGTGAAATTTGACCTAGTCTGTTCAAAATCAGCATCATTGATTCCACTGACAGCAAACATATCTCCCGATATTTCTGCATATCATGGTCTAGGGAGGGGCTGCACCCCGGAGAGTTCAAATGACCATTATCTCCATTACCCTCTGGCATTTGTCCTGGGCTTGTCTCCTGGTCAGAGAGGGGGGAACCCACATTCAGTGAGTTTATCGAAGGTGTTATCAGTGCTCCGCTACTCACAGTTTGTGATGTTGCTATATCCGGGGAGTTTGGAAGGTAAGCATCGATTCTCATCTGTTTCCGTGCTTTTGGTGATTTATGGGACCCTGTTCCATTGCTGGGGCTGGTCCGGGACCTTTTCTTGCCCTTGGATGTCATTTTGGGTTATAAATCCTGGGGGAGTTGTGGAAAAACAGCTATTTCCAGGAGCAAATTCCGGAGCTTATCTTAGAAGCTGCTCGTTCGTCGCCATCTTAACTCTCCTCTTTTGTACAGTCTCCTCTTTTTTCTTTTCATGGAGGCTTGTTGTTCCAGAGCTCTTTCCTCCTTTCTGTGGTAGGCCTGCCCACAAAAATACACTTTTAATGTATAGTTGTCTAAACACACTAAAGATACCAGATTTCATCTGATCTTGGAAGCTAAGTACAGTCAGCCCTGGTTAATACTTGAACGGGAGTCCACAAATGAATATCTCATATTGTATCTCTTTATTTCAAAAGAAGGAACTCTCAAAATCATTTCTTAACCCTATGGAATTCATGGGCTCACCATAGGTCAACTGCCACATGCGTACACATAATGTAGAATATAGAAGTAACTGCATGGTCCAAGTCTGAGGTACCCATAAGAATAACTAAGGAGAAAACATACAAATTATGAAAAGTTAACTCTAATGGGAGAGGAGAGGTGAAATGCTTATTCCCATCTGGGATGCCCTCTTCACATAATATATCTTCAAACCAAGTGAGGGTGGGGGAAAAGATCCTTTCCTTTATATCTCTCCACTGTCACCAATTCAGGCCAGTAACTTATACCAGTTCTCTTCTGAAATCTGCTGGGATTCCTCTGGAGTTCTCTTTAAATCTTATTCAATGTTTTGTGAAACAGTCTTCATACACTACTCCACATTAACTGAGTTTATTTATAGATGTTTTGCACAAAAGCTTGTTGGTTACATTTGTATATTAGCATCTTAGTAGAATATAACATTGTTTCATGACAACTCTCATCCTTATGACTTTTTACACATAGAAATATTCACTTGTTAACCTTATAATAGTAAACTCTCAACTGTTCTCCAGTCACTATCCTGACTATTTCCTTAATAACTCTTACTTATTCTCTGACCTATATTCATGGACTTATCCTCATCTAACGGCTTTTCTTCCCTCTCTCTCACTAACTGACTTCTTTTCTCCCTCAGAATGTTCAGTTATTTTTTTTTTCAACTGTCATCCTTAACTCCCTCTTTTTTAAAATTCTGGCATCTGCTCATTTAAATATGACCAATCAGATTCCCTTATGTAAATTAGCTCCGCCCCTACTGCTACTACCCCTTTAAGAATCACAGAATGGCTGGTCCCATTCCAACCCTGCAATTTAGGCCATGTTCTAACATTAACTTTTACTTTTAAATTCTACCCCATAACCAGTAGTTCGCTACACCATCCATAAAAAACGTCCAGATGAAATCACTGGGTTTTCCTTTCAAATAACTGCTTTTAGGACAGATGTGTCTAGAGGCATCTAGCATTTCAGAATAAAGAACTGGTATATTGGTCAATATACATGTCTAAGCATGATCAGACAATAAATGGTACACTAAACTGCAACTGTCTTTAATAAAGATTTCACTTCTAGGAGGGAAAGCTCCCTTGTAGGGTTTCATGTGAATACCAGCTTGAATGACTAATCTGTTAAGACTAGTGTTCCGCCTCCAGCAGCCATAATAAAATTAAGTTTTTAGAGAAAGGTAAAAAACATCAAAGAGGTTGTTGGCTCTTCTCTGAAATGTAAGACCTAATTACCTGGTCATTATCATCCTTTGCATAAATATAACCATGCATTTAAAAAAAACGGAAATCCAGCAACTGAGAGAGAAAAATATTGCAAAACCCTTGAAGTAACTGTTGCAGCTTAACAAAAAGAGGAAGAAAGATCAAATTTGATATTGATAATCTAGTGAGTTCATTATTTATTACATACTTTGACTAATATAATATTAAGTTTAATATTTATTTGTTTCAAAACATTTTATTTATTTATTATTTATTTATTTATTGCACTTATTAACCGCCGCTCTCAGCCCTAGGGCGACTCGTGGCGGTGACATTTCTTGACATTTTACTTTTTTTAAAAAAATCGCAAAGCTGTCTACAACAAAACCAGGCACAATAAATACATGAACCAAAAGAATGAAGAAGAAGAAGAAGAAGAAGAAGCTATTCGCTAAAACCAAGGAAAAACCAAGCGTAAGGAACATAGTTCACAGAGAGAAAGTTAGGAAAATTATCAGGATAATTAATTAATTAAAATGAAGCTCTATGCCAGTAATTCTCAACCTGTGGGTCCCCAGGTGTTTTGGCCTACAAGTCCCAGAAATCCCAGCCAGTTTACCAGCTGTGTGGATTTCTGGGAGTTGAAGGCCAAAACATCTGGGGACCCACAGGTTGAGAACCACTGCCCTATGCCCATTTCAGTGAGAGTAAGTCCCTCTCCCAACTCAATGATGAGGCTTAGAAGGCCCCATCAATAAATGGGTGAATGGGGCAAAAAAAGCCCCACATGAAGCGGTTCTCTGACTTGTTTCCAAAAGTATATAATAAATTTCACTAAAATATTTAATTTTCCTGAGCAAAAAAAGGTTTGAACATTTACACAGATCTTTCAAAGAATTATCCTAGCCACATGTTAAAATGGAAGGGTTCATAGCCATTTTTATTAATGCAGTTTTGAGTCAGATGCATTGACATGGATATGAAAAATGAAAGTGGATAGAAAGAATTTGTGAAGTGTTTGCTATTGAAGCTAAACAGAGAGTCTTGTTTTGTCAATATTATGTTAGTTATTGAACCGCCCCACAGAAACATAAACCAAGATTCAAAAATAATCTTAATTTCAATATTTGAACATGTACACGAAGATATATTTAATTAGGTCAACTCAAATGTCTCTGAAAATGCATGAACTTTCCAGATGTCTCCATCTGACAGGATGTTATAAAAAGCATGTAGAGGGTGAATAGCTGATTTAATGTTGAAGTCATAAAGACTGTGTGGTCAGAGTCTGAAGATGAAATGTGGGAGAAGTTACAAACATTCAAATTAAGCACAAGGGTAATGCAGTGGATCCAGGTTGCTAGGAATGAAGAAGCAAAGGAGGAATGGCTGATGTCTTATTCAATTATTTTCAAATATATCTTTTTCAATTTGCATTTTGAAACCCACCTAAAATAATTCATATTTTGGAAGGTATTTTAATGCACATTTTGCATGCATGTTTTAATGCATATTTAGTAAGCAACTCTAAAAGAAGAGGTAGACAAGCCTTACTGAAGGCAGTAAATCACAGCTCAGAAAGTGCTGTGAAAAGGGAAAGAACTGTTTAAAAAAAGAAGAGCTTATCTCTGTAGCAGACCAGGCTTTGAATTCACAGATAGGGTTTGGATTTGAGAGAGATAGAGGAAACTTGATGCAGGTATAGGAAACAAATGGTAGAGACAGGAAAAGGTTGACTATGATTTTAGCAAGCTGTGACTGATTGAGTAGTTCAAAGGCTAATGTGTTATTTAGGTGTGTCTCAATAAAACTCCACTTGTTCATTGGTTTTAGAACTCTCTCTGGCTGGCTTTATCAAGTCTAATAGTCAGGTCACACCATTTTGAACTCACCAAACCAACACATCCACAAAGAAGATCATCCTCACACCCAAGTACCCAAATCCAGGAAGGAATTAACTGGGGATAAAGGACCAGGGGGATGACAGATGTCCAAGAACTGGACCTTCAGGGGGTAAACACAGAAGGGAAATCCACCACAGCACGTTGCCTAATATATGTTTTTTTTTTTGCAAGCACTTTTCCCCTAATATGTTACTGCACAATTTTTCTATTATTACAAGAGATATTATTGCATTTCCCTACTAAAAATATTCACGTGAAGAATATATTCCTTTGATTGTACAATGTTGTCACAAAATTTGGAGATGTGCAAATATTCAAAGATATCCGTGTTCATGGATTGGCCTGGAAGATGTAAGTTTTGTAGGTTCATGTTAAAATGAGTACTGATGTAACTTCTCCTTCATTATTAGGTAAGAAACAAGGTTAGATCTCTTTCCACCTCATCAGGCAGGGAAGAGGGGAGTTCCCATCCTAGCATACTGCCTGCACGCTGTCAAGACAGAATCCACCTGAGCTACTATGATGCAGGGCTACTTCTGGCAGGGCTCCACTGGGCTGTGTGCTAGCAGCGTGCTAAGAGGGAGCCCTGAGGAGATGGGTGAATATTGTCTCCTTATTGAAAAAGCCAGGGACAGCATGAAAGGAAGCTGGGGAAAGCAGGGAAATGTCATGAGATGGCAGCCCATGACAAAGTTGGACACTTCTCCGCAGTTTCCTCTGCTGTCCCCCGGCTTCTAGATCTCATTGTGATGAGGTCCTTTCTCTAAGAACAGTACTCTCTTTCCTTGCTTTAGCAAATCTGAAAAAATACATTCCCTGACATGTACTCTCAGAAATCTTAGGAGTATTTCCTTAGGAAATGAAATTACACAATTTATTTGTATATATTTTTTTAAAAAATAAAAAGTTACAGTTGACAGGAAATGTGAAGATAAACACACAGGTTCACACAAACACATACCCTTTAGTTACAGTGCCACGGTACTGAATAGTTCAGAATACTGACTGGTTGTTGGTTTAACTGATTAAAGAAAGCTTCAGTGGAAGTCAGAAGAGGCTGTATGCCATTTCCTACTCTCAAGATTTTTAAGAAATATTTGAATCCAAACTTCGTAGTAGAAATACAAAATTAAACTTGACAACATCCCAGTATTTAAAGCCAACACATCTGGAATTCCAACTATTAACAGATGCCCAGATGCATTTTTGAAAAATCAATTACATGCACACGTCTGGATAGAAATAATGTATAGCTGATAGCTTCAATGTCAATAAAATGCTGAATCTTGTCACCAAAAGCATCTGTAACATTTTGAATGTTGAATATTTAGGGACACAAAATGCCTATAAATACTTGAACAAACTTATATGCCATTTTAAAGAAAACATAGGATCCAGCTTCTTTGAAATGACATTACTGTTCCAAAATGCTTTCTCAGAAAAAAAAACCTGAAGTGTCTCGTTTTTTTAATTTAATCATGTTTTATCAATTAAATTTCAAGATGTTAAAAGCAAGAGATGAACAGGGAATTTTGCAAACATAAAATAAATCCATATATTGAAAGAATCATGATGATGAAGATAGCTGTGACAGTACTGCAGCTGGCATGTCTTGCCTGCATTGTAAAAGATAGTTCAGGCTAACTCAAACTAGATAGATGAGGATGGAGTTCATATTCACCTTAGTACCTTCATCAGGTATATTAAGTATGACTTTGGTTTTGGGAACCGTGTCCAAGTCATTTAGAATTGGGATATAGTCCACAAAGAACTTTCTGCAAAATGAATTTGTTGAATCGTAGCTTTGAGCAACAGCCCATAGGAGCCAGTTATTGCTGCTAGGCAAGAAGACAAGTGGGTGGTGAATTGTTTCTTTGTTCTTTGGCAAGATCATATAGTGTAATAAAATCTCTGGAATTTTTTTTTCAGGTTACTGAAAAGTGTCATCCACTCCTGCCTGGCACTTCAGCTCTGTAAAGTGTTTTTCCAACATTCATTTAAGGATTTGTGTGCTGCCTTGATGACATCATGCCTTCCATTAAGCCACTCTGTGTTAAGGTTAGTGAAAGAGCAAGGATATGTCCTTTTAATTCCAGCAGTGACCTTCTCTCTGATGAATGACCTTCTGTTTGATGAATAATTGGAAATGCTATAAAACAAAATGTATATGAAGGGATATAAATTTCTCTACAAATGATTGTATAATGCTTTTTGAATCATTTTTTTTCTCAGAGCTGCAAGAATTTGGTGAAAAGTGGATTTTGTAAGTCTTACAGTTTTATGAGGTGTCAAGACTGCAGCTATCTTTTGCCAGAAAAATGAGGTGCAATTTGTGTTTTCTTCCAGATTATCTTCACTGATTGTAAAATGAGACTTTTTAAATTCTTTTTTTTAATATGATTTTTTATTAATTTTTTAAATACAAATACAAATACAGATACCGAAAAATTACAACACACATGAGAGGGAAAGCTGAGGGACGGGAGAGGGGGGAAGGGGAGTTCCTGGGGGGGGGAAGGAGGGGGGAAGGGGGATGGGGGGAGGGCATGGGGCAGGGGAGGGGGTAGAAGGCATACACAATACACAATAGACAATAAAACCTTGATCCCACGTCCAACCTTTCATGGTTGGAGATGAGCGATGGTGACTTCCATTTAGTTTCCGACCAGAGAATCCTCAACTACTCTCAAGGGATTCCTTGTGAATCTCCTTACTTCCCCTGCATCTTACTGTATTTAATCGTTGGATTGTCTGTGTCCAGATCCATCATTGTTTGAGTCCACAGTGCTCTCTGGATGTAGGTGAACTACAACTTCCAAACTCAAGGTCAATGCCCACCAAACCCTTCCAGTGTGTTCTGTTGGTCATGGAAGTCCTGTATGCCATGTTTGGTTGAATTCCATCATTGGTGGAGTTCAGAATGCTCTTTGATTGTAGGTGAACTATAAATCCCAGCAACTACAACTCCCAAATGTCTATTTCCCTTAAACTCCATCTGTGTTCATATTTGGGCATATGGAATATTTGTGCCAAGTTTGGTCTAGATCCATCATTGTTTAAGTCCACAGTGCTCCCTGGATGTGGGTGAACTGTAATTCCCAAACTCAAGGTCAATGTCCACCAAACCCTTCCGTTTTTTTTTCTGTTGGTCATGGGAGCCCTGTGTGCTAAGTTTGGTCCAATTCCATCATTGGTGGAGTTCAGAATGCTATTTGATTGTAGGTAAACTATAAATCCCAGCAACAAAAAATCCCAAATGACAAAATCATTTTTTGAGTGGAGGACATAAACTGGACTGTTAGGTGTCTTGTGTCCAAATTTGGTGTCAATTCACCCAGTGGTTTTTGAGTTCTGATGGTAGCACGAACTAACATAACATTCTTACTATTATGCCAGTGTATGTATTTTTAAAATGATTGTGAAAGGAGGTTTCCGGTTTCTCCTTGCAAGATGACCCATTCTTCACAAGCAATTTCAGTGGTTGGCACCAGGGCATAGACACATAACTGGAAGGGCTGGGTTATATACAGATTGGGTGCAGTTTTGAAGTTAGGAAAAATGAAGAGAGATTGCCCTTCAATGTACACCATCTTAACCATGGGCACAAAATAGATCCTAAGTCACATTATAAATCACACATCTGCGGTCTGATGGCATCACAAAACACGGGAAAGTGTTGGTTCTTGGTCTTGAAAAACCCAGCATCTCATGAATATCATTGGTATCGAGTTCTGTGTTGAAGTCTCTTTCCACTCTGAGTGGCATTTTATATGTTTGGAACAAGTTGCTAATAATGGCAAAATAATTCAACCAGGAACTGCAAGATAATAATACAGTAACATGATCTGTTTAAAAATAAGCCCCATTAAATTCAGTATAATTTATTTTTGATAAGTTGATATAGGACTACAGCCTAAATGACTTTTTAAAGAAAAAATATAAGCAGATCTCACAACCTCTGAGGATGCCTGCAATAGATGCAGGTGAAACGTCAGGAGAGAATGCTTCTAGAACATGGCCATCTAGTTCGAAAAACCTACAACAACCCAAAATATAAGCAACGTCTTCATGTATAATAAAATGCCTTGAGAGACAAGGATCCTTTCATTTTTGTTGTTATTGTTGATATTCGATTGGCTGGAATTCAGACATCATGTTCAAATCAACAATTGTGCATATATCCACTTTCACTCCTTATTCTTGATATTCAACATATCTTTAAAAATTAATGCATACAGCAGAAGGGAAGTTGGTTTTTTAATTCTTATGTTTTTAAAAGGTTTTTTTTTCAGTACAAATATGTCTCTGTGTGTCTACACATACCTGTCTATACAGGAAAGAGGTATTTATGCTTCCAGAAACATGCTTGATGGTTCTTGGAAGAGCCATTCCTACTCCTGAACAGACAAACTGCTTTTGGAAACAAAACTATAAGTGTAATACTATCTAGCAAATTTCCTTAATTTGTGTACATTTATTTACCAAGCTCAGTTTAGACATAAGCAGAAAACCACAGGAGGCTTCTCTAGTTAAATATTGTTAAAAAATTCTGCCTAGACCATTTTCTCCAAATTGATGTCTTTCAAGCATACTGGCCTTGATGGCTTGGAATTACAGTCCTCTATATATGGAATACATCATGTTGCAGAAGGTTGACTGAGCCCCCAGTGGCGCAGTAGGTTAAACCCCTATGCTGGCAGGACTGAAGACTGACAGGTCACAGGTTCCAGCTACCTTGGTGCTGTATTCCAAAAAGTCATATCATGACAACATTACATGGAATCAATGTTTACATAGATTCTGGGATAGTCCCTTACTACCATATTTACTCAAATCTAATGTATACCTTTCTTGGTTAAACCGCATAGCCAAATGTGAGGTACACATTAGATCTGGGTGAATATGGTAGTAACAGGCTATCCCAGAATCTATGTAAACATTTATTAGATTTGTGCAGGTAAACCTGCCTATGTTCCTCCATCAGGCTGAGGCTTGCTGACTGTGGCTGGCTTCCCAATTAGCCTTATTCATTATGGCTTTGAAACCTCTCCCTCGTTGGTCATTCTAAGCCAGGCAATGGACTGACAAGGGGAAGCCACACATTACAGTCAACAACAAATCCTTTTTTTTTGTAACGCACACCTAAATATGCCAAAATATTGTGAGAGTCTGATACATTTCCTGCATTGAAAGCAGCTTTAATAATCTTTGTAGTAATTCAGCAGCCTAGCTATGTTTCTTCTACAACTAGAAAACTAGTCAATTTGAAATATGCTTGATTACCAGAGCCTGGAAAAACTTCTTGTTTGGATTACAGTTCCTAGAATCCTCAGGTCAACATGGCAATTTGCCATGCAGTTGGTTGCTGAAGCTGAAATCAAGAAGTAATTTCTACCAGTTCTTCTTAAATCACATTCTAGGATTATAACAAGTGGAAAAAAGCTGTGGGACATGGTAAAGAAGAGCAGTGTCTGCTACTGTTTGCAACACCAAATGGTCAATTAACCAAGAATCAGAGTAGAGATTAATTTATCCATGTCCCGTTAGAAAACAAGCTACCACAAGTCCCTAGTTTGAGACAGCAACCAAGACCTGATCCTCTGAAGCATCCAGCAATAGCTACTGTTGTCCATTGGTTTATTTATGACAAAGTGTTTAGGCTGTATTGAGTTTTAAAATGCTGAATATGCCTTTGGACTGCATGGTTTTTAATATAATTGGTTTTTAAGAGTATGTGTTTTAATTATTGATTTAATATATATGCTTTGTTTTATCCTATGTATGTAAGTGTACCTCAAATTGTGCCTTTTTTTGTAAGCTGCCCTGAGTCCCCTTCGGTGTGAGAAGGATGGAATATAAATGCAGTAACTAAATAAATAAACCACTTTCCAAACATCCCAAATGCACTGTTCTGAAATGAAGAGATTTTCCAGATTGAGGGTTCTTCATATGATAAATTACAAGGCACTATGTGGCTATTTCATCCTTTTCTTCTCAGTAGATATCCTATTGTAAGAACAAAGACAGAAGTAGCAGTGAAAAAACAAAGCAGGGTTATAAGCAAGAGATGAAATTATTTGAAACCCCTGCAAAATGTCTTGAATGAGAAAAGGCATTGCTCTCTTAAAAACCCCTTCTGAAGCTATGATCAAATTACAGTTTAATTAAGTGTAAGGCACAATGTTCTTTCTGAATGTAAAAGTTTCCACTTGGCTTACAGGAATACAGGATTCCCAAATTCTGATGCTCCAGATGTTGTGAACTTCAGCTTCCAGAATCTCTCAGCCACTCCAGCTGGCTTCATCCAGGAGATTCATAGCTAACTCCAGACCTGCCTGGAGTCTGTTCTAGGACCTCATCGCATTAGCATCTGGCCTATCCTAGAATGCTTCCAGGATGGAGATCCACCCTGGATCCATCCTGGAAGTGTTCTAGGACAGAGCCAAGAGATCACAGGAGGCTTCTTGTGTTCTCATGATTTAGAATGGGCAGCATGGGGAAAGGCTGGGTGGCTACATTTTCCCCCATGTGATAGGGAAATTATGCAATCAATGCAGGTTGTGGGGTGCCAATTTCCCCTGCTACCCCACGGATTCACCACACTACTCAGCAAATCCTGTCATTGTTGCCCGCATTTTGGACCTCAATACTTTTTTTGGTAACTTACACATGGAATATAACTTGCAGTGGTGGCTTTCCATAACTACAGTTCCAATTGAGGAGGTACTCTGCCAAACTGTAACTTCTCGACAGTCAAAATGGGGGGGGGGGGGGCACTGAACTCTATAATGCCATCTGATGAAAATGTAAGAATTATAGCAGGATATTTATTTATTTATTTATACTTATTTTATTTCTGTCCTAGAATTTGATTCTCCTGTAGTACATTATTAAAAGAAAGATTAAAATCAACCTGTGAAATTGCATCCAGAGAATTATTAGTGTGATTTAGCTAGCTTTCCACTGAGCTAAATAAAAAATAATAATTTTTCATCAGTTTCTAGAGTATTTCAGAACAAATAGAGAGGGGATCCAAATTAATGGTTAGCTCTTTAACGCAATTCTGATCATTAACATGGGAAATGAAAGCAAGTATAAATTCCTTACATACTGTTTATATTCAGAAAAACAAATTTCTTCTGCAAAATGCTATCAGCCTCTGCGATTTGTAATGCTAACTTGGGCAGCAAAAATATGTGTAATGATGTTTCTCCCATATATTAACAGCAGGAAGTCATTTTTATACACTTTTAGTGAAATATACATTTTAATAGTGTCAGATAATCTAAGTCTGCATCTCTTTCCTTTTTTTAATACCCACAACACGAGGGATCTCCAATGGATTATTAATTTGTAATAGAAAATCTGGCAGTTCTGTAATGACTTATAACTTGAATATTACAGAAGTTCTGTAGTAATTTGAGTAAGATGCGCAGGCTGTAGTCAAGGTTCACAATTAATGGACCTCAAAGTCTTGAAGATGCACTTCAATTAAATTACATTCCTGAATGCTATGTTCCCATACATCTTAAATCCCCTTTAGAGTGCATCTGCACTATACAATTAATACTCCACTTTAACTGGTATGACTCAATGCTTTGGAATGCTGAGATTTGTAGTTTGGTGAGGCACCAGAGCTCTTTGGCAGGGAAAGCTAAAATAATTAAAACCATAGCATCAATGATTCCATGGCATTGAACAAGGGCATCTAAGGTTGTGGCAAACTGTCTTAATTTTACAATGTAGATGTATCTTTATGGGCCTTTTCCATAGTTACTAAGGTTGGATAGGTTCATTTGGAAGAGCCCAAAAGTCATAAAACACTTCTGAATTTTGACTTTTGAAGCATTTTTGAACCATGCAGGAAAGGTGGGGGGGGGGGGGGGGGAATCCACATTTGAACCACTTACCTTTTTTCCGGAAATATTCCAAAATGTTCAGACGTCTTCCAAAGTTATTTTTATTTTCACAACCATTAAGCAACTTTGATAAAGCCTAAAAAGTTTTAAAATCTTATGCTTTCCCACCTCTGGTGATGCAAGGGAGGGATGAGGTGGGCGTAGCTTAGCATAGCCATTGTTGCCCTTTGTCAAGGTCAGGCCCCCAATGGTAAAGAATGCAAAAGGCCCTGCTGTTAAACTACATTTCCCACACTGCCTTGCTGCTCATTAGCCAAAATAGCTGAAGGACCCTTATAGCTGTCTGTAGCAGTCTTCTTCTAAATATAAAATAAACTGATTGAATCTACAAAGAGGTCGAAAGAAGGCAGCAAAACAATAAGCAACTTTTGCAAAGCCAAAAGAACATAAACTGCTTAAAAACCAATCATTTCACTTTGGCCTGATTGCCATGAACAAGGTTCTGGGGTAGCCAGCCACAACCATCCAGCCCTTTACGTCAGTAAGTAATGATAAAATAAAATGATTGATTGCATCTGCATAGGAATAAATGGATGGATGTGTCTTGAGGGCCCACTCCAACTCAGTAGAGGAAGCAAATGGAAATCAGGAGAATTTGGATGGTGCCTTTCTGCCCAGGAGAAGGGAGTCAGTCTAGATGTCCCTTGAAGGGTTCTGTACTAAGATTTTTGTTCTCCACCAATTTAACACAGTTTGTGCCACACAGACAAAGGTTCTGGAGTAGAACAACTACTTTCAAAGTAAAGACCACCCAATGAAACAGGAAATAACACTTTCAAACCAGGAATAGATTTTATTATTTAAAAAATTGTTTTCTATAAAAATTTTGATAATTTGCCAAAAATCCATGGATATGTCAAAGGTTATGGAATTTGGTGAACTAACAGTGGTCCATGTGTTCTACCACTGTAGCAAGTTTTATCAGGATTGCTCTAAAAATGATGGAGGGAGAATCCCCTGAATTTTTCCCAGTGCCAGTGCTGTTTTTTTCCTACTGTGTGTCTGCTAGGGCTGGGCGGTTTCGTTTCGTAATTCGTTAAAAATTCGTTATTTTTTTATAACGAAGCAATAATGAACCATTCAGGAGCAATTAAAAAACGAAACGAATTTTTAAATTTGTTTCGTAATTGTTTCGAATTCATTTTGTATTCGTTTCATTATTGTTTTGAAATCGTTTCGTCATTATTTCCGCATGTCTGGGGCAAGTTTTATAGTTGTTGTTTGTTTAATCAGTGAAAAAAAATTATAAATATCACACCAACAGTCAACAACAGAGGGAGAGGGAAGCTTCAGAAGTTCCCCCTGTCCCATTTGGAGGTTTTTTAGCGTATTTCGCGGTCGCGTCCGCCATTAATGAATCGATTCGTAATTGTTTCGTAATTGTTTCGTATTGTTTTTGTAATTTACGAAATTTCGTAAATATCAAACTTTTTTAAAGAAAAATTTCAGAATTCTTTTTAAAAACGAAACGCAAAAAACCCCTAAAAACGAATCGATTTTAGAAACAAATTTTTCCGTGGTTGCCCAGCCCTAGTGTCTGCATGTGTGTCTGCCATTAACAAAGTGATTCAGAAGTTTCAGAAAGTTTTGAAATTTTTAAAAAATCGGAAGTGACTTTAGAATCGAACCACTGGCACCACCTACATCCAAAACAAGTTTTGAACAATATTTTTTATCAACCAAGCCTAGTAGCTACTTTGAGATCCCCATATTACTGCAAGTCATCCCAGACTCAATTCATTTGCAGGTAGCAGTTGAAGGATAAGTAGTGAGCAAAATAATGACACACAACTACAAATATTCATTATTTATTATTTTAAATTAAAATACAATAGGTTGGATCCAGACATTGATATTGCTGGCAGGGAAAAGAGACCCCCCCTCCCTTTTCCTTTTTCCTTTTTTATTTTTTGTTAACTTTGCATCTTGTATCTCTGCTCTGGGGAGCAGACACCTTCAATGACAAATGAGTGTATCAGTGAGTTGCAGGTTCTTGAAATCGAAAGATTCAGAGGTGGGGCTCAGGATGGAAAAAGATAGAGGACAATCGGACACTTCTGATCAATGATGGAAGAAGATATGGCCTTGCTTCTTTGACTGGCTCATCTAATGGGGAGAAAGATCAGTACTCAGAACAAGGGAGAGGATTAAAGCTGCATAGCTATTTTCAATAGTTGCAATTATTGGCTGAGAATTGTGACTGATTTCTAGCTGTTTTAGTTGCTTAATCATGACAGAAAATAGCATGTCTCTTCATGAAAGAATGTTTAGGATGCTATTACCTGGTTGTTTGACAGTATTTTAGTGTTATGGTTGTATAACTGAACAGCCAGCCCTCCATTAGGGTTGTGATTTCGGGGCAAACCTTGTCCTGTTTCATGTCCCGGCTTTCGTAGGGGGGCCCTGGACTGTTTTTCTGGAAGCCTCCCAAAATCAGGAGAGTAGATATTTGTTTTTGGTTTGGGGCCCCAAAAATCAAACCATTATGGGGGGGGGGGGCTTTCCACCCACTGGCTCCTCTTCCTGGTGAGTGCTTTAAGGAGACTTCTGTTCTTCTTACCTGGCACCTGCTGTTTCTACTCTAGAGTAAGAGGCACTTGGCTGCAGGCACTGGCAGACACACACATTTTTTGGGCCTGCCTGCATGCCATGCCACACAGGCACTCTCCTTGGAAATAGAGTGCGTGTGTGATGTGGCGTGCAGGCAGGCCAGGGAAGTGCACACGCCTGCTAGTGTCTGCAGCTGAGTGCCACAGATACACTCTCTAAGAGTTGCAATAGTGCCCTCCTCAATAGTGATCTATGCAAAAGTGACTTCACAAGAGATTTATGGTTTAAGCCAATTCACTAATTTATAACAGATATGTAAATCCTAACTAGTGTTTTTAAAAGATCTTTTGGAAAGTTCCCAGGATCCTCCAATCAACCTGAACAAAGGTTACTCTGGCTGAGAGTTTCTGAGAGTTGTAGTTCAAAGAGTAACTTGTTTCGATTCTGATCCTGCCTGGGCCCCTTCCATTAAGCAGGGCACTTTTATTTATGTGTATGACAGACATAATATTCCATAGGGTACTATAATGTTGTAACACGTCCTAGGAAGAAAAAGATGGAGAAGTTGAATCAAACATAAATGCTGGTTGTTGTTGTTTTTGAAGTTTAAAATCTAAATTGCATGTTCAGACAAGCTTTTGATTTTTACCCATTTTTCATTTATTTCTTGAATTCTACCTGATCTCTTAACAAAGATTGTCCATCACACACCTAATGTTTTTCAGTTTTCCTTGTCAGAGGCCCAAGCTTCTATATTCAGCCTCCTTCTGGAGTTCAGTCTGCAACTTTTGGCTTGCCTTCAGTATGTCACATGCCATTAGGAGCCAGAGAGCAAATAATATATTTCCATTTTAAAATCTGAAAAATGTCACAAAAAGCTTTTGGCATTTATATGGCTCAGACAATCACACTTAACACCCTCTAATTCTCTCCACAACTAATTTCTTATGTTCCATATATATGCTCAGCAGGAAATCAGGAATACCTATTAGAGGAGGGAAAATGTGTTTTTGCAGCATAACCATTAATGTGAGCTAGTAACAAGAAGGCAGCGTTAAAGGAATCTGGTGAAAAAAATCATAAAGGTTCAGATGGAGAGAATTCAAACACCATTTAAAAAAACACCGCTTGAAAGGTCAGTACATGCAGTTGTGAAGGCAATTATTGCCTGTCTTGTTGTTATGTTGTACTTGCATTTCATTTCTTATTGTCTTTTATTGTGCTTACGTTATTGCCAGATGCCTTGAACACTATTTGGTGAACAGGTAGGATATAAATTTGCATTATAAATAAATTTTGTTTCTGCAGAAAATAAACCATGCAAAGCCCTTACTTTTACAGGTATGGAATATATATGTACATGAGATACATGTGGATACATGTGGCCTCTTTTTTTTTTTTTTACAAATGTTAGCAACTGTATATATATATTGCATAAATATTGGACAAATGTTGACCACTGTATATATATTTGATACACAAGGTCTCTGTTTTTGACAAATGATGAGGACAGAGCCAAGCAGGTGTTGTTCAGCATTGATTTATTTATTTACATAAGTAGGAGGAGCAAGTAACCTATATGCCCATCATCTTCCTTTCACTCCATATTGCTGGAGAAGATCTGAAAAGGCTTGACGTGTATTCATCCAGACATGATCTCAGAATTTCAGAGTTCCTGATTGGACAATCCTTTCAGTAACGCAAAGCTCTGCAATTTTATTCAGTTTGATGCATTTATAGCTCTTTTTCAGATGTTCGGGCAACACAAGTTGATTGGGACTAAAGCGGTAGGCATGTAGCATGCATCCCCACGTCCCTTTTCTCACGTAGGTGTGAATAATGTGACACATATATCAGTTCATGCAGGTGAAAACATGAACAAAGATTTCTTGCAAACACAATCTCTGTGATGACACTTCCATTACAAAACAGAACTTTTCTCCTCCTTCAAGGTTCATGTTTTCTCAAGAGTCAGAATTTCAAAATTAACAAGGACAACATTCTACCTAAGCTGAGTATGCTGCAAGAGACATCAAGGAGGGGAAATAACTTTAAAATACAAGTGAGCATTTTGCCACGGAGGGAACAGAACATTTTGCTGGTATTATGTCAGAGATAGACATGAAATGCTTCATTGCCAATGGCAAATTGCAGGAACAATTTTGTTCATGTGAAATGGGAATAAGTATTTACTCAGCATAAACTATTACTCATGACATAGTCTTTTGAAATAGCATAGCTCCAGGACATGAAAATCTAAACTGATCAATCATACAGTACTCCCTCTATGAAGCCAGGTAGAGATGTAAAGGAGGGGATATGTGGATTACCCAAAGGCGCTATAGTTTAAACATGAAAAATATTCTCACATTATGTTTTCCTAACAAGGAAGTATTCCCACAAATCACTCCCATATCTATGAATTTGGCATTTTTCGACAATTGTTTCTGTCCACATTTATTTGCTTTGGAAAAGGTATGGCTGTTGCCTGCTATCTGGTTGAACCTTTAAAATGTTTGTCATGCAAGTAGTTTGCAAAGACATTCTTACACCTCTTGAACCTCCAAAAGGCTATGAAGTTTCAACAGAATGATTAGAATTGTTCCTCTTAAGCGCCCACATGATTTTCTGGAACAATAAGGTGAATTGTCAAGTTTCAAGAGTAACTGGGTGGCACATAGAGCTCGTAAAGCATGCCAGCTTGAATATGCCAGTGCCCCCCATTAGTGGACAGGACATAGGCCACTTGGATATAATTGGGTTGCCATGGTGCAACCAGAATAAAAGAAAAGATATCACCCTCCTGGGTCTCCAAAGATGATGCTGGTTGTTGGAGGTACTATAGCATGTGCTGGAATCTAAGAGGATGGTGAATATTCTATTGTCAAACATTTACTGGGGAATCATCATCATCATCATCATCATCATCATCATATTTAATTACTTATTAATCACCCTCCATCCGGGAATGCTCTAGGCGATTTACAGCTAAATTGTAAAAGATAAAATACATACATACAGAAATTAAAAATTAACAGAGATCGAATGCTCTAGTAAAAAGCCAGGTCTTAAGTGCTAGAGTAAAAGACCCTAAGTCATGCATGGCTCTCATATAGGGTGGCAAGGAATTCCATAAGGCAGGGGCAGAAATAGAAAAAGCCCTGCGTCTGGTACTTTTCAAGTGCACTTTTCTAGGACCCGGTATATAGAGTAAGTCACGTTGGGCTGGTCGTTGCGACCTCCGATGATGGGAGAAGGAGAGGCAGTCCCTAAGGTACGATGGACCCTGGCCGTAAAGAATTTTAAAGGTCAGAACTAACATCTTATACAGGCCACGGTACTCAATTGGAAGCCAATGTAAATGTTGCAGCACTGGTGTTATATGGCATTTCATGGGCGTTCTTGTGAGTAACCTGGCTGCCGCATTCTGAACAATACGGAGCTTTCGGGTCGTAGACATAGGAAGGCCAACATACAGGGCGTTGCAATAGTCCAGCCTAGACGTGACCGTGGCATGGATGACAGTAGCCAGAGCCTCGTCAGATAGATAGGGTGCCAGTTGCCTCGCTTGTCATAGATGGAAAAAGGCCTGTTTGCTGGCAGCAGCGACCTGAGCTTCCACTGTCAGCAGCGAATCCAGGACAACACCTAAGCTCTTAACAGTGGTCGATGGAGATAGGGCGGCACCATCGAAGGTGGGTAACTGAAGAGTCAGACCTGTCGGGCGGCCATGCCAGAGAATCTCAGTCTTCGCCAGGTTCACCTTCAGTCTGCTAGCATTTAGCCAGTTCGACAGAGCCTCCAGACATCAGGCATTAATGAATGCAGCAGTTCTTTTACAGCAAATAAAATTCTCTACTCTGTCCTTACTTACTTAGGCGATCCCTCGCTTTCCGAGGATGATTGTCTTCCAATATTCTTGTGGGTCCATATGTGGCTGTGGAGCTCTATTCTTGCTCTGCAAGAATATATCATAGCTACTCTGTCCACTGTGTTGATGGAAAACATGCCCCCAGACCACTTTGTCTCTCAAACATGTTTATACACTTCCCAACTTAAAACAAAACTAAAGTAGGAACTTTTATGAGGTTTCCAAATAACTAGAAACATGTGCAGTGAAGTAGTTAAAAAGATACATACAAACACCTGCACATACACACTTCCTTCAGGTCCAGGCTAAGAAGTATGAGAATGGAGAAACACTAATTATCTAATGGAAAAGTGTGATTGCATTCCTCTCACTCCTGGAAGATCATGCCAGAGTATATATTTCAGTGAGACCTACCTTCAGCGTTAACTGTTCATTTGAAAGTATTATATCAAATCAGCAAATTGGGTTTGATCCTAGACAGACATCAGAGGGACATTGAAACTTCCAGATTAGGGTTACAGCCTGTGTTAGACAGGGTTACACTCCCCCTGAAGACGCAGGTTCGCAGCTTGGGTGTGATCCTGGATTCATCGCTGAGCCTGGAACCCCAGGTTTTGGCGGTGACCAGGGGAGCATTTGCACAACTAAAACTTGTGCGCCAGCTGCGCCCGTACCTTGGGAAGTCTGACTTGGCCATGGTAGTGCACACTCTGGTTACATCCTGCATAGATTACTGCAACACGCTCTACGTGGGGTTGCCTTTGAAGACAGCCCGGAAGCTTCAAATGGTCCAGCGTGCGGCAGCCAGGTTGCTAACAGGAGCGGTGCTCAGGGAGCACACAACTCCTCTGCTACATCAGCTCCACTGGCTGCCAGTTTGCTACCGGGCTCAATTCAAAGTGCTGGCTTTAGCCTATAAAGCCCTAAACGGTTCAGGCCCAGCCTACATATCCAAACTCATCTCTTCCTACGAACCCTCCAGGAAGTTAAGATCATCTGAGGAGGCCCTGCTCTCGATCCCGTCTGCTTCGCAAGCACGCTTGGCGGGGACAAGGGACAGGGCCTTCCCTGTGGTGGCCCCTCGGCTGTGGAACTCCCTGCCTAGGGATATTAGATCAGCCCCCTCCCTCCTGACTTTTCAGAAGAAAGTAAAAACCTGGCTCTTTGAGCAAGCATTCGGAACCCCAGAATAGATAGTCAAGCTTGAGATGGAGAATGACGGCCAAGACGATGAAACGGATGAGGATTGGAATGAGAGGGTATAGCTCTTTTTAAATTGTTATTGCACTGTCTTTTTTGTCTAAATGCACTTAATTGTTTTTGCTGTTGTATTGTATTGATGGCATCGAATTGTGCTGATATGTAGACCACCCTGAGTCACCTTCGGGCTGATATGGGCGGGATATAAGTGATGTAAATAAAATAAAATAAATTTCTAGTTTGTCAGCCATTTTTTTTGGGGGGGGGGGTAATAGATGAAGTTTAGCTCTACAAAGAGGCACTCTCCTTCAGCAGACTTGGGCTAAATGTCTAGCATATCCCCCTGGGACTAAGTGCAAAGTGGGAACAGGAGAGTGTAAAGAGAATGATTGCTTGAGATGTATTTTTCAACAGAAAGATTTTGGGACATATGAAGGGTTCAGGTGGCTTCCAAAATAGCTGTACTGTTGTATTGATATTTTGGTGTTAATTAATTGATACTACTGTTTTAATTGATTAATGATTTTGTATTGTGTTGTTGAAACTGGTTGTTAACCGCTCTGAGTCGCCTGAGGGCTGAGAAGAGCGGTATACAAATGAAGCAAACAAATAAATAATAAATAAATTCATCCTTAATGGTAATGAATTGGAATTGAGCATCTAATTGCCCTCCACTTTCAAAAAGCCATGGGTATTGAATACTTTCAGGTCTATATGATCAGTACAGTAGAGTCTCGTTTAACTGACCTTCGCTTATCCAACATTCTGTGTTATCTCTGTCAGGATGCTTGCACCAGGAAAGGGGCAAAGGAATCCTCCAGTGTGGCCTACAATTACCTCAAAGGCAGGGTAACGTGCCCTTCAGTGCCTTAGTGACAACAGCAAACAATCTTGGTTGCCTGGCAATGGGAAGGATGTTCTAGGGAGGGCCGTTGGAGAAAACCACCCCCAGCTCCTTCAAAGTCAATCCAGTCACTTTAAGGATCCCATCCATCCATCTTGCCCTTGGTCAGCCCCTCTTCCCTTTTCCTTCCATTTTCCCCAGCATCATTGTCTTCTCTAAGCTTTCCTGTCTTCCCATGATGTGACCAAAGTACTTTATCTTTATCTTTATGTAGCCAAAGTACTTCATCTTTATGTAGTGTGAAACTCTACTGTATTTTAATTTGTAATGTGTTATTTTGTGGTATAACTGTGCTTTATTATGTTTCAATTGTTATTTTTAAATTATGTCTATTTCTTTTATCCCATTATAAATTGTATGTTTTATACCTTGTTGTTAGCCTCTTTGAATCCCTGATGGGGGAGAAAAGCAGGATATAAATAAATAAATAAACTTAGTTCCATTTATCTAAAAATGGGAATAAAGGTGTCCAAAGACTGGCATATGTTGCCTTTACACAGTGGTGAAATGGACATGACACCTTGTTTCATGTGGCTGATGGTTATCAGAAATGTTATTCATTTAATGTTCATAATAGCTCATATCACAAAAGTAGATTTTCCTAACTCCTTTTATTCATTGGAATATTAATGGAAATAAAATCAGAGGCAAGGAAGAACAGTGTATATGATTTAAAAAAATATTCTGGATAGTGGCCTTATATTCAAGCACAGGGAGGGGAGGGGGACTACACATTTGTACACAGCAGCCCATTTTGTCAGATGCATGGGATGAATTGTGGAAACAGTCATATCACTGATGAAATTAGCTGCCGTTCCTGAACTTTTATGCCAAATAAAGCTGCCTAATCTTTAAGGTGGCACAGGAATCTTTGTTTTTCTCTTATAAACTAAAATGGCTAAACACTAAGAAATATACATATATGCAGTATCACCCAAATAAGGTGCAATGGCTTCAGCTGTCTAGCAAAACTATTCAATAAATTCAACATCTATAATTTTCCAATTTGATTTTTTTTTCTAAGTCATGTTATGGCATAACTGGAATTCACATTTTGAGTATAGTGAAAATAACATTTACTCAAAGCCTGGGAACTAGCAAGACTTGCAAAATCTGATTTGAAAACTAAATCAAAATTGGCATTCATTAATCTAACATGGTGACTAACCAGCACATCAGGAATGTGTACAAATTGGGACACACATTTTACAGTAGTCTCATCTATTGTCATTATTGACATTAGCCAAGCTTCATTGTTGATTTGCAGCATGTCACTTTTCATCCGGAATAAAAAGGAAAGTGGGGAGGAGATAAATGAAGGAAGCAGCACTTTTAAGACTGACTAGTTTATTTAAGTATAAGATTCATGAATATCCATCAATTTCTTCGAATGCACTGATGAAACATAATATAAAAACTGTTGCCAATAACTAGAAGCCACAGGAAGAGCTATCTCAAAACTTATATGTTTACTCAAAGTATTGTAATTTGAAAGTGTTCATTGTCTGTTTCTAACAACCTCATCAGACGGGATCCTTTCCCCGTCATATGTCTTTTCTTCTCCTCTTTCCTGAAGGAGTTCATTACACGATGCACACATACTTTCGGCTGGGCTCAGTCGAGAAAGGGGAGAGAAAGCCGCATATGCTCCTGCCACGACAAAATGGGAGGCTCCCCATGTTGCTTTCAAGATAATAGGGAGAAGCCAGGCAGTAATACTTCCCCCCATGGGATAAGGTTTCGGGTAAGCCGTGGTGTAGAGCGATAGTGTCTCCATGCCCTCCAAAAGGACCCTATGGATTTGCCAAAATGCATGATGAATCTATGGACATTTGTGATGGGATCATAAGACACTTCTCATTTTTATATACCCTTTGATAAATGTCACATACACATCTTTTAGGAATTTCAAAATGACAATACCTCATCCACTGTTCTAACAGGAAACATTTCCTCACTTTCCTTGTTTTTCTAATATTCAGAATGCAATCCTAAAACCACAGGAGCTGCAGTGGCACAATATGCCAGCTGAACTGCTGACCTGAAGGTCAGCAGTTCAAATTTGCAAGACGAGGTGAGCTCCCTTCTGTTGGCTCCAGCTTGCCATGCGGGGTCATGAGGGAAGCCTCCCACAGGATAAAACGTCCAGTTGTCCCCTGGGCAACATCCTTGCAGACGGCCAATTCTCTCACATCAGAAGCAACCTGCAGTTTCTCAAATCTCTTCTGACACGAAAAAAAAACAAAAAAACTAAAACCAGCCAAAGACCAGCTGAATGAGTGGTCAATGAATGCAATATAAATGTTCCTCCATCATTGGAGTTGGAACCCTATTATTTAGTGGCTATAATGCCAAATGAAACCCCTTACTGCATCAGTAGAAAATTCAGTAGACAACAATTTTGTACCAGGAGGGCAAGCATATAATGTAAAGATATGGGCATGTCAAACATGGCCAAAGATCTACAGGAGCTTAGGGAGGAAAATGTGGGATAAGACTGCAGAGTGCAATCTTCACTGCAGAGTGAGAGGGGGGTTAGAACAGGCCACGTAGCAAGGTCCAGGAAGCTACGTATGTGGAGGCCCAGGAGGCCTGAGAAGACACCCATCCAAGAAAGCACAAGAAACCTTCCTCAGAAAAGGCACACACCCAAGGAGACATACCCTTCAGTCAGAGAGAAGGCACACATAAAACAAAGAGAAAGGGGGGATAGGTAACAGTAGCTGGCACGACTGTAAACAACCATCACCATCCTGTGAGAGAGCAAAAAGTACCATAAGCAAAGTAAAACTTGGCCCGAAGCAGTAATAAGAAGAGAAGTTGCAGTAAACTGGAAGTCAATGATACCAAACAGTCAGTTCTCAGTTCTCAGTACTACTTGCCAGATGGCCAGCCAAGAGGGATCATGACTGGCCTTAAGTATCCTAGGCCAGGTTTTAAGTAATCTAGGCTCCACCTGTCACAACTACCTAGTTCCGGCACGTAACCCCACAAACGAAACCTCAGACTAGAAACAGTAAGTATATTCCCCATCACACTCTTATATTGGGTTTATAGCAATTTAAAGATCTCACATTCTCTTAGTGAATTTTCAAAATTATAATTTGGTGATGACATGGTTGCTGGGAATTCCCAGTTCACATCTTAGAACTACAGTACCCAGTAGTTCCCCAAAAAGTGATGAAGTCAATCAAAGCCAAGTAACACTTCTATCCCAACAACAAAATAACCCTCCTTGAGATCTAAGTTTTCTCTATTCCATAGGAGGGGTGATAATGCCCTTTATGAATACAGTAATTGTTTCATTAATCAATCACTAGGAATTTAAGAGCAAACTTATTTCTTGAGAGTAGATGCAACATCTTTTTTGACACAAGACACATATCACAAAAAAGCATAACTACTTAGGCTGCCAGTTCCTGCCATGGATTTTAATATCTGAGAAAGCTCTCAAAGAACAACATAACTGGAGTGAAAGAGGTAATAACTCATAACATAAGTCCATTGAGCCACCATGAAGCTGAGTGCGATGATGAACTGAAAGCTTTTGGACAAGTTTTATCACACCCAAAGCAACGCATTATTTTTTTGACATTGTTTCATTTGAAGCAAATGCTAATTAGTCGTTGCAAATTATCAATTGTCTCAAGACACTTCATTCGCTCGATGGTGTAGCCACATCTCAGCTGGTTTTTCTCGACCATGATTTGCAAATGACAGTTTTTAAATTAACAGCTGCTCTGTGTTATCATAAAAGCAGGCACAACGGTCAAGCTTCCAACTGGTTAGGAAGCTGGACCGTGTTGTCAAATGCAGGTGATACATACACTTGCATTGAGGGGCATTAAAGAAATAGGACATTTTTCACATTTCAAAATGGAGTCCTGATTAATGCAAGGCACTTAGAATCATAGAATCATAGAATAATAGAGTTGGAATAAACCACATGAGCCATCTAGTCTTATCCCCATCCATACAGGAAAAGCACAATCAAAGCACCTCACTACCTCTGAGGATGCTTGCCATAGATGCAGGTGAAACGTCAGGAAAGAATGCCTCTAGACCATGGTCATATAGCCCGAAAAAACCTACAACAACCCACACAATCAAAACAGCCCCAACAAATGGGTATCCAGCCTCTGTTTAAAAGCTTCCAAGGAAGGAGCTTCCACCACACTCCGAGGCAGAAAGTTCCATTGCTGAACAGCTCTTGCAATCAGGAAGTTCTTTCTAATGTTCAGGTGGAATCTTCTTTCCTGTAATTTGAAGCCATTGCTCTGAGTCCTAGTTTCCAGGACAGCAGAAAACTAGCCTGCTCTCTCTTCCTTATGACACCATTTCACATATTTATACATGGCTACCATATCTGCTGTCAACCTTCTCTTCTGCAGGCTAAACATACCCAACTCTTTAAGACACTCCTCATAGGCCATGCTCTCCAGATCTTTGATCATTTTAGTTTTCCTCCTCTGGACACCTTCCAACTTGTTAATATCTCTTTTAAACTGTGAGGTCCAGAATTGGACATAGTATTCCTGGTGAGGTCTTAACCAGAGCAGAATAGAGAGGCACCACGATTTCCCTCGATCAAGACTTTCTATGCAGACCAAAATCCCATTGGCCTTTTTACCTGCTGTATCACACTGTTGGCTCATGTTCAACTTGTTGTCCATGAAGACTCCAAATCTTTCCCACATGTACTGTTGTCAAGTCATTCTGTATTGTTGTATTTCATTATTTTTTTTGCCTAAGTGTAGTATCTTAAATTTGTCCTTGTTTAAATTCATTTTGTTAGTTTTGGCCCAGTTTTTTGTTAAGTCATTTTGAATTCTGATCCTGCCTTCTTGAATATTAGCTATCCCTCCTAATTTGGTGTCGTCTGCAAACTTGATAAGCATGCTCTCTAAACCTTCATCCAAGTCATTAATAAAAACGTTGAACAGTACTGGGCCCTGGGTCAAAGTCTGTGGCACTCCACTAGTCATTTCTTTCCAGGATGAAAAGGAACCATTGGCAAGCATCCTTTGGATGCCGATCACTTAACCAATTACAAATCCACTTAATAGTAGCTTTGACTAGTTCACATTTAGGCCTTACTGAAGTCAAGATATGCTACATACACATCATTTCCTGTATGTACCAAACTTGAAACTCTTATCAAAAAAGAGGCAAGATTAGCCTGGCAAGACTTGTTTTTAAGAAATCCGTGTTGACTTTTATGATCACCATGCCTGTAGCCACCACCCCCAAAATTTTTCAGGTTAAAAAAACCTGCTTTGCTCATGAATTTTTAACTACAATTTGAGCAGTTTCTGCCCTTGGTATTTATTGGCAGGGATTTCCCAGCAGAGCATAACGACTAGGCTGGAGGGTTGGGTAGCTGCACTAAGCAGAGTTACCCTCCTGGGTTGCCTCAAGGAAGGCATATTCTGTAACAAAGGAGGTTTAGCCTCCCCCCCCCCCTTTAGAAAAAACACTTAATAAGTTGTTGCCTGGGTGAGTCACACTCTCGTGACCTCAAATCATGATTGCTGGACCACATCAGAAGGTTGCAGACAACTCCTTCTTTTAAAATAATGCTTAATGGATTGTTGTCTGGAGGGAGTCACACTCTCTCAACCCCAGGAAGGCAAAGGTAATTCTACTCATTAACTGTGTCATCACATACTGAGTCCTACATTTAATTGCATGCCTCATGTTAGGAGTTATGTTTTGGCCTCATGTTAGGTTTTAAACTCTTGCAATTATATCAGGGGGTCTCTTTTGTTTCAGCCCCCTGTTAAACTTTCTGTCTTGCCATTATATTGGGAGGCATCCATCTTGTGTTCAGCTTTATAGTCTTTTCCAGTATATTAGAAAGCCTTCATTTGGAGGTCTACATTTTGTCAGGCTTCATGCCTTTGAGTTCTCTATACAACAGTGAGACTTCTTCCCAAGCTGAACAACTTCTTTTAGCTGTTCTGAATGCTTAATTTGTATCAACCATACACATTCTAAGAAAGCTTCTGTCATCATCTCTTCAACTTAGCAAGAAATTACCAAGAGTAGATATGAACATTTTTGGTAGTCTGCAACATGTCGACAATTCTTAGAAAAAGCCAGGGAGATCCACACAGAATCTATGAAAGAATTTCAAGAGACCTTTGACACAGCAAAATCAGTGGTAGAGTCTATGGGTGGAGTAGTGAAGGTTCCTCACATCTGTCCAAAACAGACTTGTAAAAGCAACATCCAAGCAACTTCACCAACACCAATGGAATATTATAGGCTAAATGTGTACATCCCATTTCTTGACATTTTCTACAGTCAGCTTCAAGAAAGGTTTACAAGAGAAGTAGTTCAGAAACTGTAAGTGTTCCTCCCTATTAATGGTGGCCATTTAAAATCCAACTTAAACAAGTGCACAGAACTTTACAATGAATTCCTTCAAGATGGAAAACCATCAGTTGCACTGGAAGCATATCTCGTCTGTGATGGACAGTTTTTTCTTAATGTAAAGAAACTTCTTCAGATTTCTGCAACATTGCTACTGTCAACAGCTACAAATGAAAGATTGTTTTCAACTCTTAAAAATTTGAAAACATATATAAGAAACACAATGGTGCAATAAAGACTGACTTGACTTGCAGTCTTTAGTGTCCATTGAAGTTTATTGATGGAGCCCGATTTCTGTCAAAGTATATTGACACAGATTTCCAGTGTTTCCAACAGACACTGTGGTATTCTTTTGTAACTATAAATTTCAAATTTCAATAAAGAGAGAAATGGAAAGAAGATAGTGCTAGGCCCAGACAGTGGCCATGGAGGGACAATACTTTATCCAAAGACATGCAAGCAGGCAGGGTTGGGGCATGCACATACAATCGTCAGGTTTAACCAGAGCAGGCAAGGGGGAGGGGGAGGAGGGGGCAGAGAAGCCCAGAGCTCCTCGGTTTGCTTCATGGAAGCCTAAGGGTTCCACAAAGCACAAGTTTGAGAGCTGCTGCTCTATGTAGCAATCATCATCATTTGAAAATGTGAAATAGTCACATTTATAAAAGTAGACTATAGTATAACCCAATAATCCTTTATTATTGTCAGTATCAGAATTGTCTCTTCTATTGTTCTATATATTCCTGGTCAACCTCAGATTTCATCTATCCAACCGATTATCTGCAGCCAGTTTTCCTCAGTTTACTATCCTGGACTCCGTAAATGAATTTGCAAATAAAATTGTGGCACAGTCCCAAGTATCAGAAGTAAATAGGTAAGATTTTGCATATAGTGTTACAATAAAATTAATCTTCTACTTCGTGGGCAATATGAATGCATATTCTCCTCAACTCTGGAGTTTCATTTTGAACTCACTCACTTGTTAGTTGAGATATAAGTTTGTCTAAGCTACAGAGGGGCTGCTACCCTGGAAGACAGAGTGAAATTTGGGTAATCTGGATTTAGCTGAGATTTAGAGCTAAGGAGTCGGTGCAAAGGTGAATTGACTCTACATGATGCACAGGGTTCACTCACCTTAATGCAGGAGAAGGCTGCTTAATTTGGCCTTGTTCCCTGAAGCTAACCTGAATTTTGTGGTGGTGTGAACAGTTTGGAAATAGCCCTTTCAAAGCAGCCATGACAGTTCACCAAGCTTTTCCTAGCCTTGGCACTGAGCTTACTTTCCCTCTGTTGTTCTAGATCTAGCAGTGGCCACTGGGCACAAAACTGGAAGTGGTCATCCTTTATCACCGTTTACTCAGAAGCCAGTCTGAGTAACAACGTGTTCAGAGCAGCCATTCTTGCTTTCCTCCCTCCCATCTCTCATGAATGACAGTGGGAAAATAAGGGTGGCAGTTCAGAGCCAAAGCCGACACCACTGGTTTGAACAGATGCCATTCAGATATGGGGCTACCTCAGTGCCATGCAGTGCAGACACCTGCCAGTTGCTGAACGGACTCCACAGCTGGTCATGAAGATTTCAGTGGCACAGAGGAAGAGTTCCCCAGTCTGGGCCAGCATTCCTGATTCACTTCTGACATAATAGAAGACTACCAACCAAGTTTGCAGACCAGTTATTCCAGAGTAATTGGATGAAAGTCAATATACTATCCCCAAGATAAGAGAAACAAGGAATGAGTGCCAAGCTCAAATTAACCATGAAATAAATGCTTAAAGAATTCATAATAGCTCTGGTTCCATTACAATTCGACTATGCTGAAAAGACTTAACAAGCATTTACAGCAAACATTAAAAGATAACGGCATCTATTGGAAATGGATCAGCTTAACTCAAAGTACAGTTAATTAACTGATTTCAGCTTCAAGCTGTTCACAAATATTATTGTTTCAGGTTTTACACATTCATAGCATCAGATGAACTTGAACTTTTTGTCACGACTTCCAGACAAAATTATTTCTACAGCTCCCCCATATTAAACTAATAATTTTAATGGCTGAATATAGTCAAACTGCATTATTAATACTGTCCATCCAAAGCCCACCCTTCTTTTTAAAAATTGGAACTATGGTTGGAATT
Source organism: Anolis sagrei (assembly GCF_037176765.1). Taxonomy (NCBI): domain Eukaryota; kingdom Metazoa; phylum Chordata; class Lepidosauria; order Squamata; family Anolidae; genus Anolis; species Anolis sagrei. Next base: position 247,615,029 of record NC_090022.1, on the reverse strand, counting down.
TTGCTAGGCATACACACACATCCTTTGAGTCTGCAGTTTTGAATCTGTAGCTATCCTTGTTCAGGTTCTGTGGGGCTAGTATTTTCTTCCTCCCTCTACACAACTCAAAGCCTCTCCTGAAAAGCCTCTGAGGTTGCCCTGCATAGTAATTCTTTGCTTTGTTGTAATTGTGCAAGATTGGAAACAATCTGGGTGACTTAAAATTGAGACGCTAGTACTGAGATCCGTGGAGGACCATAGTAGATCTTAGCACTGTTTTTGCCTCTGGCTAAAGGACATAGCCAGATATGGTGACATAATGAGATACTTCTCCAAACCTGGTTGTTTGTCACAAAGCATGGAATATAGGAGGCTTCAGTGGCTTTTCAGTAAGTTTGGGTAAGCCATATGACTCAGCATGGCATAGGTCCAAGTGTAGATATTTCTGCTATGCTGAGAAGATGTTGAATTAAACTCAAAGTATGTCACCATATAGCATTAAAGAATATCCAACTATATATACAACTTTTTTCTTTCTTGACAGAATGCAAGGACCAAGATATGGTATTCAGTTTCAAAAGCACATTTTATTTAATTTAGCCCATGTTTTGTAGCCAACATGAAATCTCATTGTGACTTGTGCAAATCAGTCTTAACGAAGTTGCCTGCTTAACACAAGAGGAATACTGATATATGTATTTTCCAATTTAATGTACACAATTCTGCCATATCCCTTTGAAGTATTTTAAGTAAGCAAAACTTTGAAACAACCTTAGAGATATCTTTGTATGTTTGTATTCCTAAAAATTAAGTTAGTGTTTTTTAAACTAATAAATAGATGCCTGAGTTGCTATTTCAAACATCTAAATTCTACATTTCTTCATTGAAATTTGCTCCCATTCTATCTCATGTATAATAAATTTGTTCCCACTGGCTCATACAGCAGGAATACCAAGCAAATGCCTCAATGCATTTGGTTTTTGCAAAGCCGCACTTCATTAGTTGTTGACATTAAGCAACTGTGGCAATCTTTTAGAACTGGAAATTTACCCAACAAAGTTTAACCATGCTGGTGAATTCACAAGTGGAAATTCTAACACACTGGATATATTTGCTGATAAACTCCACACAGTGTGAAATTCCAGACAGTCTGGCAGAGGATCCTTAATAATAATAATAATAACAACAACAACAACAACAACAACAACAACAACAACAACAACTTTATTTTTATACCTGCCTCCATCTCCCTGGAGGGACACGGGACAAATTAAACATGGAACAAAATATCCACAGAGCATCAAAACGAAACAAACCATTAAAACAAAAACCACAATTAAAATAAAACAGCAAATGATAATTCCTGCAATGTATTCAAGCTAACTGGAAGACTCAGCACTATACTACAATTTCAGACCCACACTACAACAGTCTTGGTCTAGATTTATAACCATTTATAAAAGAATAATAAAGTATATAATTTTTTAAAGCCTTCTCTCTGCTTGTCAAAATTCATCCAGGTAGTATATACCTACCACCACCAAATTATGTAATGCATCATTCCCTCTGCATACAATGTACTGTATTTATTACATGTATTAGTGCAAAGCCTCCATCTTTTACAACATTTGTGTTCTTTATCCTTCTGTTGGATCATGGCAAATGTGTTGGAGGACGACATTGTAGGAGTTGTAGTCTTAGAGGGACCCCATAGCATTGAGCCAAAACATCTAAAGTGGTGACAAACTTCATTCATTCTACAGTATAGTAGATGCACTCATCATCTGTAGTATGATAGTTCATTCCAAGTATATTGCTTGCACCAAGGCTACTGACTCACAGAAATGATAAAAAATCATTTTAAATTGTAAAATGTATTGTATACTATAAGTGCTAGGCATAGAAGAAAGCACTATTTCCTTCATATTTTAAAATTGCAGGGGGTAATTTTAAAACACCATCAGATAGCTATGTTAATATTGGATGCTGTTATTTTCAGTGTCAGCTTTATATGTAGTTTGATTTCTGATTTCATATACATCATAGGAAGATTCCCATGGTATTATTAGAAATTGTCTACAAAAATTCATCTAACCATCTCAGTAAAATCCTCTTTGTATTTCAGAGGTTCAAAGATTATTACATACAATTGTGCTCTCATAGTAGTCTGGTGAGTACTGTGAGGAGAGAAACATAGACCATGTTAAATCAATCTAGGTAATAAAGTTATAATGTCCTATCAATAAAAATATAGATTTTTCTAAAACTGCTTGAGTTACAGTTTAGACATGAACTAAAATAAATTGTATTGACTGAACAAACTCTAATGTCATGATGCTACCAAACATATTTCCTACTCCATAACTGTCTAGAAATCAAACAAGGGATTAAAAATGTTTTGACCACCTCATGTAACTATCATTCATTCTCATATGTTCCTTCCTGAAAATGTCAATGAAAAGATTGTTTCAACAGGAATCTCACTTCTCCTTATCCTAATTAATAAAAAAATGTTGTGAGACAGGCTTGAAAACAAAGCAAATCTGAATGTGGCCTATAGATTTTAATCACCATTGATGACATGGGGGGAAATCATCCTGGGGTCAATCCAGAATATGGTTAAAGTACCAGTGATCATTTTTGTTGATGATATCAAATGCAATACCTTGGCAAATGGTGGGTTTTATGTCAGTTGAATAATATAGAAATTTAGTTAGAAATTTAAAGGAACTATCCAAGTGATGAACCTATTCGGAGGCGGGGGTTCATGGCATATTTAATGTTCAGAGTAAAATCCAGAATACATCCATTGTTGACATGGGATGGTTCCACATGAACACTTTATCCTGGGGCAATCTAGAGTGTAATATTCTGGATTGGCCCCAGGATGGTTTTGCCCATAAGCCCCTGTAGAAGCAGGATGTAGTCCTGACTATCCAGTGATGCGAAGCCTGGTTTGGTGGCATCAGATGGCCACTCTTGCCATCACCACCCTGTTCTTGTCATAGTGCCAAGCACTGGGCACAACATGGCTAGCGTTCATCACTGGTTTCCTGAAGTGATGTTGGCTGGAGTTCAAGAGCCCTTGTGCCCTTGGTGATGTAACTCCAGAAAAGGAGCAACAGTTACCTCCAGTGGCTGCTACAACAATGAGAAAAGGTGGGGGACAGTAAATGCTATTCCATTGTCTGGTCCATCCAAACCTAGGGAATATGGGATAGGCACATAAATAGTTGTGGCCAGTTACCTCTCAGAAATGGCCCAAAAGTTTACATAAGACTAAAGTTGCAGTTTGCTCTCAATTCTTGGGGTGAATTCAAAGCAACCCATCACTTTTTTAAAATGTTATCTCTGAGAACTGGCCCAAAAGTTTATGCAGGACCAAAGTTGCAGTTTGCTCTCAATTCTTGGGGTAAATTCAAAGCAACTTGTGACCTTTTTAAAAATGTGGTTCAATCTTCTGTGTGTCATGCTGCCACCATGACTGCATCCCCTTCAGAATAAAGGGTTTGTGTAGATGTGCCCATAGAAACCACCAGCTACCACTACACTATAATGTCAAACCTCCAGTGAAAGTAGATGAAGCACTTGCCTTCACTGAGGAATTTCCAGAATTTGGGGCACCTTGCTAATCAGAGATCCAAGATGGTGCTTATAAAGCCAAAAGCCCTGCTACCATACACATTACACATTCTGGAAGTTTGGATAGTGAAAGCAAGTCATCTCCTCCTGCTCAATGGCCACAAATTAGTAGTGGAGTCCACTTCCACAGCCAATCTGTCACCACTCAGATTAGAAAGAGCCTGTGTCCTAGTGCCATCCAGCTACTATTTCAGTGATGATGAAAAGATATTGCACAGTAGAAATTGGATATCTCCTTGTGCAACTAGCATAACAAATAGTACATTGAGTGAGTCGTTGAGATGATCCAAATATTTACCCACTATCCCTCTTTAATTTTCCATTGTTTCTCTAAATTTAAATATATAAAATTACTTAAAATGCCCCCATAAAAAGCCTGCCTGAAAGGGACATATAATTGCACAGGGCAGGGGGTGGTGTTGTTTGTAAGGAGTGAACTTGTGTTCTTGTTATGTACCTTATTTTTTACTTGTGGAGATCCTAAAGCAAGCCGATCATTGGATTTTCTTGGCAAAGAGGTTTTGTCCCTGTCTCCCTCTGATTCTGAGAGAAAATGTCTTCTCCAAGTCACCCAGAGGGTTTCCATTGCTGAGCAGGGATTCAAAACCTGGTCTCCGGACTGCAATCAGGCACTCAAACCACTACACTAGCATCCTGAAATTAACAGTATTTCATTTTTCCATAAAGGAACATAATTTACCTCTCCTTATCACAAAAGGTAATGCTTTCTCAGTGACACATTCAACAAACATGATACTTTCAAGCTTTCAATGTATTGATAGAACTTTCAGAGTTTATACAAAGGTATTCCCAATTTCATAATTCCAGCAAACCCCCCCCCCCCCCACCCCACTTATGAGCAACATGGGTCCTGCTCTTGCCTGGATTTCTAACCAAGTACTCACCCTCAAACAAAATAAGTTGCCATTTAGTTGTATTTCCTATGCATTTCAAAAGCAGACACAATCGGAAATTTCCGACAGACAACATGGATATCCATGTGTGACTACTGAAAATCAATGTTTCTAAACTTAGCATTACTTAGATAAGGATTTGCAAAACTGGAAGGAGTAACCAGCCTCTCTTAATGTATCAAAATCTGGTAAGATAAAAATAAAATCATAATAATTATAATTAAAGAAACCCACAGAGTGGAAAAAAAATAAACAGCAAGGAAATAAATAAGCTGCTGTGGATGATTTAATGGGTTTTGAACAAATAAGAGTATGTTTTAAAATCAAAGCAAAAAAGGAAACAAAAAGAAAAACAACACAGCTTTGGGTGAGCAAGAACTGCCCCCTACTAATCAGCAAATAACAAAGACATAAATTAAATGATTGCTACTCCAAGAATGACAGTAAGGACAATTTTAGTATCATTTGAAACATGAATTATTAATGCCTTCAGTGCCTGGCTGCAATATGCTTCATGTCATATTTTGCTTCTGTCTATCCATTAAAAAGAGAGTTTGATAATGCAAATGTTAATTGCCATAGACAGCCATGTACAGTATGAAAGACTGTCTAAAGAGACTCACTTGGCAGATGCATTCGCAGACAAAGGCTATTTCATCAGAAAATATATTTTTAAAACACATACAACAAAAAAGATTTTGCTGCATTAAACACACATAGGGATTAATTATAATAAATAATATATTGACAACATATCATATTTACTAAAATCTAATACTCACTTTTTTACTAAATTACACAGCCAAAAATAAGGTAAGCATTAGATGTGATGATGCAATCAAATCACATACATAAACCCATCTGCGCCCCTCAGTCTAATTTGGGAGGGGGGGTGTAGCTTCTCAACTGACCTATTCGCAAGGCCTTCAAAACTTCCCCCTTGGTTTTGAAGGTCTTGTGAATGAGGGTTTATTTGGGAAGCTGTCTGAAACAAAAAGAAACAACATGGAAAAAACAAAACAAGGGAACAAAAAGGCTTGGCTTCCAATCCTCCAATTGAAGGTTTTATTTGCCTCTAAAACGAATTCTTTCTAATAGAAATTATATTATTATGTTATTTATCAAACTAGGTTACATATGTAAACTTCTATACAACATGATTTTTACTATTCTTCAAATATTATAGCTTATTATCTGCTCCAGCTTTTTCTTAAATGTGTCCCAACTGATTGCCAGTCTCGCTTAAATTCCTCTATTTCATCAGTTTTCAAGATTTTAGGAACCCTTTTATGTACAAACAGATTGAAGATGGACCCTAAAAAGTCCCCATGGAGTTGGAGACCCTGATGTTTAGGATGATCTTCAGACTTCTTCCAGTGAAGAGGATCCCATAGGCACAGGGATATTCATGGGAAAGCACAGAAACACCCATCCTCTACTCTATTTTAGCCTGTGTGCTTTCAAGAGCTTCATGACCTTATGATTCAGGAAAATCGCTTTTAACTGGAAGGGAAATACTGTATATACTCACACATACACCAACGTCATGTATATATTAGAGCAGATTTTGATATGATCCAAGAATAAGCTGAGAGTCATTCCATGGAGAGAGGAAAGTACCAACACCACCTCAATGGACCAGCTGCCATTTCCCCACCTAGGCATTCATAAAAGACTGAGACAGCACCTTAGTAGAAATAGCAGAAACGTTCTCCTAAGATGGACTAAGTTCTTGCCTTTCAGCACTCTATTCAGAGATGTGGATGAGTTCCTTTCTTGAGAAGACCCATGGATAAGTTGACCCATTTTAAAACTAAAATTTCTGTTTATATATGGAAGTATATACTCACTTATTTCCTATTTCTGTTTCCTTCTAGCTCAGTTTTGGTAGTAAAAATGTGTCCAGACCAGTTGTTGGACATAGGAAATGGCTTGATGCGAATCCATTTCCTGCTGCTGGAATCTCTCATTCCAGCAGCAAAAGCAAGCAAGATCATAGTGAAGTGAGCAACTTAAATTTCCAGCAGACCATTAAAACTGTGACTGCACTTGAAACTTTGGTGATATCTACATTAGACACTGATTGCAGTGCTGTGTAATTCTTTGTGGGCTGAACGTTTATTAAGTAGGCAAACTAATTAATAATTAATTTGTTTTTTCCCAAGCTCTGGCAAAGATTTATATACTGCTCTATATGTGTTGATTACCAGAGAGCTTACAATGATATAAAGGCCATTTTTAAAAAGATCCAGTGCAATTACAATAAATCATAATATAGTTTTGCAGGTGAATGCATGAACGTTTCTATGATTTCCACATCTCCCATCAGAAGCCTTAAGAAGCTGGGGGACAACTGTCAAAAGCAAAGGTTGTTGGTGTAAAAATGTTCACAATACAACCAAGTATTTAGTGCCTGTCTTACAACAATTCAGTGAAATTTTGATTTTAAACTCAGATACTAGTAGGAATATTGGGGGATAGGGGTTACATTTTTGAACAAAGCTTCCAAATATGCATTTCCTGGAATTGTACACAGATTCAAAGAATTTTTCTTTAAACTGATCCTTGCCCCAAATAATAAAGTGCCATTATTAGTTCAAATGCTGAGCTGAAATGTATTTGTTAAAGGTGCCTACATAATTTATTAGAGAGATTGCATATGGAAATAAGTGTGAATTTCTATGCTGCAATTTAAATTGGTAGACTACAGAGGAAAATGGGTGGGAAGGGCTTATGACATAATAAATACACAATGAAACGCAATAAGTCTGATTTGTGGGATTGTGGCAGGATTGTGGTGCAGCTGGCTGAGTGTCAGCTGCATTAAGATCACTCTGACCAAAAGGTCATGAGTCCGAAGCCAGCCCGGGCTGGAGTGGGTGTCCAACCATTGTGTAGCCTGTTGTCGACCTTTGCAACCCGAAAGACAGTTGCATCTGTCAAGTAGGAAAATAAGGTACCACCTTGTGTGGGAGGCTAAATTAACTAATTTATGAGGCCATAAAGAAAACTCCGGGGAATGTGGAATGCGGAAGAACTTCATTGGTGTCGCTGATGGATGATGAAAGCAGCAGCTCCCCTGGCTGCCAGAAATAAAAAGTTAAATAGCCTCTGTGTATTGTCTGTATTCGTTGTCTGTCAAACTGGCATTGAATGTTTGCCATATATGTGCATACTGTAATCCGCCCTGAGTCCCCTGCGGGGTGAGAAGGGCGGAATATAAAAACTGTAAATAAATAAATAAATAATTGTCCATAGTTAGCTATTGCAATTATCACTTTGAAAAATAATGATTTTTTAAAAACTTTCATGTTGAAACACAGTAAATGACACTTTCGTCACCTTTCAGCTCGTGATCTATAGCTGTTAATATCTGTGAGTCTTGCAGACAAGAATGTCTGGGCTGGTGCTTTAAGTTGCATCAATTTTGCTCCAGGGTCAAAGCATACTGATCTGATTTCTCTTCCACAGACTGGTCACCTATTGCTTAGTCATGCAGAAATGACCTTTCCATTTAAAGAAATTCATACTGCTCACTGCTAACATGAGACAAAAGGTAAGGATTAAGTTATTAGGGCAGAGTGAGCCCTGGGGTAGCTTCATTTGCATCAATCATGCTGAAACACACAAAATCACCACAACTTTCACAAATGATAATATGATACACACAGATAGAGAAAGAAGACAGCTCATCTGGCTTCAAGTTTGGAATTTCACAGAAGAAAAATACCCAGAGAAATTATGCCAGAGTATAAAAGATAGCTGTCAGTCTGATTTAAAGGCTAAGGAATACATGAAATTCTTTGCTCAGCAAGTCCTTCAGGGTCTGGTAGTAAAACACAACTGGGAACCTAGGAAAAGTCATTTTGTGGAGCTTTAATTATGTACTCAGTGCTTGGAGAAGCCTTTTCCTTTTTTTTCCTTTTTTTTTTTTTTTACTATTTTTAATAGTGTACAAGTTTGCCAGAATTTTTACAACTTGGAGATGGAACAGAGCCCCGCAGCCTCAATAGTTGGGTGTATCAAGGTTCAGTGCTGATGGAAAGCCATCATTTTTATGCTATCTTGTTTACAACATGCATGGAAAGCAACGCAGTTATTTCAGTTGCTAAAATAGAGTACAACATGCAAAATATTTTGCCCTCCGTTCACTCAGGGGGAGGAAAGGGCAGAATTTGAGTCTTCTCAGTGGGTTCAGACAAAAACAAGTGGCTCCAGTCTCTCTTAACTTATATGTCCTTCCTAATTAATGTTTTTGTCTATATTGAGCAATTTGCTTGGCCCAAATTGAAATGTTGGCGGGAATGCTAATAAAGTAACCCCATCAGTCATCTCTGTGTGCTCCGGTCCCACCATATCACATTTTTGAATGATATGGGAATCTATCCCAGTATATCATCATACTGGGCTTCAATAAAATGATAATTACGGTTGGTGCAAAATGCCCATATGCATGGCTTTCTGCCTGATGCCAGGCCTTTAAATAATAAAGTAGTGTGGGATGCAGCAATGAGTACATAGTATAAAGTACTATATAGAGTCATAGAATCATAGAGTTGGAAGAGACCTCATGGGCCATCCATTCCAACCCCTTGCCAAGAAGCAGAAAAATCTCATTCAAAGCACACACCCCCACCCCCACCCCGACAGATGGCCATCCAGTCTCTGTTTAAAAGCCTCCAAAGAAGAAGTCTCCACCACACCCCAGAGCAGAGAGTTCCATTTCTGAACAGCTCTCACCAGGCCCGTAGCCAAGATTTCGATTCGGGGGGGGGGGGCTGAGTCTGAGTGAAAGAGGGTCTACCCTAGCAAACCTTTTGTATCGTTACCCCAATACCCCATGCATATGGGATATATTGAGTATAGTTATCAGATCATGATATGAATAAACATAGCAGTTTAAATAATGCAGCAGTAAGGCATTTTCGCGAACCACCATGAGAATTTGGGGTGGGGGTGAAGCCCCTCAAGCCCCCCCCCCCCCCCCCCCGGCTACATGCCTGGCTCTCACAGTTAGGAAGTTCTTAACACAGGTGAAATCTCCTTTCCTGTATTTTATGCTTTTGCCACCTGTCTGTGTGCAGGTTTAAAGAACTTCATGCTGCAATAACAAAAATAAAAGCAAACTTTCAGGTGTTAAAACCGGTAACAGTAATTCTACATAAGTGTAAAACAGGGATGCATAAGGAAAGAAATCAATAATCAGTCCATCTCAAAAAACAAATTAAATGATTCTGCACTTATGCCAACAGATTTGTGGTGAAATACAATGCTTGTCTTCTAACATTTTCTGTGCTCTAGAAGATAATGTACTACTACAGGCATGACTGTGATGCTCAAATAATTAACATTTAAGTAGCTAAATGAGCTATAAGTAGCAGGGATACAGCTAAAGCATTAGATATAAATCTTATAACTAAACTCAATTTTGAAGCTCTATAACATAGAGCTGTACATGTAGGACATCTCCTTCAAAAAGTATGAACTCTCACTTATGCTCAAAGCCATAATTTTGAAAACCCCAGAAGGATATTTGTCAGAACCTCTGAAGGACACTGACATTTTGTGCTATACTTTCTGACCTCTGATATCACATCAAAAATAGCTACCAAAGGTAGCTGATCCATGAGGAAACAATATCAGAGGCAGCAGAGTGGAAAAAGATCAGGAGCTCATCCCCTTCATCTGGAACTGTTGGAAAGTGAAATGAAGATTGTGCCGTGTTGTATAGCCCAGTACCTTGTGCTTTTAGAAAGAGAAAACAGCATCCTAGAAAGAAATCAGAATTCGTGCAGCTAACAAAGATTAATAAACAACTTTGAAAACATGGGCCTATCACATTTGGTTTCATAACCTACATTTTCGACAGGTCATACACTTGATGCAGTTTTCAGCTCAGAACATACAGATCTATGGGCAAAGATAACCAAGTTGTCATAAACAGATCACTTTCTGGTCAGGGCTAGTATCACAGCTACAACCTACCACTGTAGGGGTGCAGGACCTATTAAAATAGTCCATCCTCCAAGGCTAATGGAGCATTTGAGATACCAGGAGGCCTTAGAGAGTTCTATGACTGGCATCATCAATGATCCTGTTGAATCCCTGCTCAATAAATGGTATCAAAATCTAACCAGGACTATTGACACGATCGGTCCCAAATGTCATCTTCTACCGATTAAAAATCAGGCTCCCTGGTATACAGAGTTCCTCAGGTAAATGAACTGGGAAGGATGACAACCGGGATGCAGATAGCAAAAAACTTGACTTTTATGAGACAAGACACAATACAGAGAACATTTTCACTCCTATAAGGTGGCAATATGCACTGCACGTATTGTACCTGCAGACTGATGGCTTGCTGAGCTGTTCAGAATGGTAAGAGGCTTAACCGGGTGCCATCCCCTCCAAACCTATTGCTAGAACCTTCAGTAGCTCACTGTGATGCCTTTAATAACTATTTAGTAGATAAAATCTCTTGTGTAAGAGTTCACTTAGATGCTGTAATTGGAGTAGATTTCAACAACGAGGTGTCCAGCAACTCTGGGAGTGGGATTACACCTGGGTAAATAAGAAAAACCACTTGCTTGTTTAATCCCTGTTCCTGTTGGCTGGCCATCCAGGAAGGAGATGCAATTAGATTTCAAATACAATAAATTATCAATGCATTTCTTAGAGAAGGGAATTTTCCTCCCTGTTTAAAAGAAGCAGTAGTTAGACCTTTTCACCTTTAAAGCTCTACATGGTTTGGGTCCAGGTTATCTACAGAATTGCCTTCGCCTATATAATTCACCCCACACACAGACCCTCTGGGGGAAGCTACTCCAGCCTTCCAGAACCAAACTGGCAACCACCACCCAGAGGACCTTTTCATCGGCCTCCCCAAGACTGTAGAACAACCTGGCAGAAGAGTTTCAGCAGTTAGATTAGCTATCAGAATTTAAGACACAATTGAAGACCCATTTCTTCTGGCAGGCCTACCCAGTCAATTTTAAATTGTGAATTTTAATCTGTATTTTATTAATGCATTTTATCTTGTATGTTAACTGTGTATCTTGTTGTATGTCTTCTAATAATGTTTTATTTCATGTTTTAATGATGTTGTATCCAGCCTCAAATCGCATAGGTTTCCATTTCCCTTTGACAGATTTAGATGTTTGCCTTTTACATTCTAGTTTTATGATACTACTCCAAATGCCAATAATAATAATAATAATAATAATAATAATAATAACAACAACAACAACAACAATAGCTGCTGCAGCAACAACAGCAATAATAATGTAGCGTACTTATAATCACAATATATGTTCTATGAGGACTCATGAGGCTATCACACAGCCAAAATTCAGAGTTCTGATTTAACTTAGATTTCTCAGCTTACAATTTTTATTTTTTTTCTGGCACTTAACCATTGTATACTAACCATCTAACATAGACCTGTATACATTTGAAAGTCTTCTACAAATTACCTTAAAACAAAGGATGCCATGGCATAACTGTTTGAGCAAATTTCCACCCATAATGATAATAATAGTTGCCTATATTTAGAAGTCTTCAAAATGATAAAGGAGAAATATTGCACCTGTAAACAAGGAAAGATAACAGCCAACAAATAATGTAATAGTATCCCTAGGATTTGCCTTCATTTCCTGTCATGTTCTCTAAAATGTATTTTGTTCTTTTTTACCATTTATCAATGAACAAGCAAAGTAGCTTGTCCAAACAAGATTATAACCCTAACATTCATAAAACATTAAACCATGATACACATTACTATAGTAACAATAGTATTCTTATATAGTTATATCGTTTTAACTATAATAACTTAATAGTTACCCATTGCATTGTTGTTTGAGTCTATCTGTCAGAAGCTATAAGTAATTTCTGAGCATTTGTAACTGTATACGTTAAAACCATTTCTTTTGTATAGGAAGCATTCAGGACAAGATCTCCCACATATTGGCATGACAGAAGGAATGGCTTTCCAAGAAACTATATGCGATTTTGCAATCTGTTCCCATTGTAATTCAATAGATCCATAGAGATTTGCACACATGTGATGAGGCAGCTTCATATTACTTCATATGAACTCTTTTATCGCTAATCAATGGCATCAATAATGAAGTTCTGTTGCTTTAAAGACCATTGAATTTTGCTGTTCATATACTTTAAAATCAGTAATATGCTCTTAGGTAAATTTAAGGTATCCTAACAGCAGAACAATTTGCATCAGATAACTTTTTTCCTTTGAAAAATGTACTAATCTCCTATTGCTAAAAAGTGAAATATTCTAACATTTTTAATTATGTGCAGACCCATGAAAAAAGGATGGTCTGCATACTTTATACATAACATTTTTGCTTGTTAGAGCTTGCCTTGCCTTTTGTGTGTGTGTGAAGTCTGGGGGATATTCTTCTTGAGTTTCTGCTGAAAATGCGGGACTTATCTGATATAAATCACATTCTTTAAAGAGTTTATCTCAAGTGAAAAAAAGTATGTATATGTAGCAATTTCTCTCTTGGAATATTATCCAAGAGAGAAATTATTATACAGAGGTACTTAGTTATTATACAGTTATATTTTGTTACTTTGTAGGGGTATGCAATTTGGTTAAACATTGTTCTGTTTTCGGTATCCTGATTTTGGTGGACTCCTGGATCCATTTTTCTGGAGCCTCCCAAAATCGGCTAAGGAAAAAGCTGTTTTTTGATCCGGCAACTGAAAGAACTGGGAAGATCCAGCCCATTGGCTATAATGAAGGGGCATTCCAGGCTTCCCCTTTCCATCCTTTTTAGGGCTATTGGGATGAAAATGGCCACATTTGGAGGACATATCTACCACTGTCAGCCCCTCAAGTTTCATAATGTTTGAGTCATCCCCTAATTTTAAGGAAATTCTTAAACTTTCTAGAAAATAAATCTTTTTTAAAACAAACCCAAAAAGGTATCCCCTGTCAGCTCTGCCCTGTATTTCTCCAGTTACAGATAGGAGCAGTAGCAGGGCACTATTCCTGCTAAGTTCTAAACTGTGAAGAAGTCACAGTTCCACACACATCCCACTAATTTATAGGAATTTAAAAAACTTTCTTTATTAATAAAAACCACAGCAGCAAGAATAAAAAGAGCTATCCTATTGATTGAATTAAACAACGAACTGAGAAACCTTAATGAAATTGGCAAAGAAAGAAGGGAATAGGTTGGTTTCTGGAGGCTTTGTTTGCTTGCTTGGAAATTTTGTAACAGTATCTTCTGAAGGAGAGAGAGGAGGAAAAAATCTAAGGAGAGCAGATAAGATAGATAGTTTGGGTGGGTCAATGTTCAGAGCCACCCTAATATTGTTAAAGCAAAGCACACTCACCTACCCAAGAGAGACTCTTTCTCACCACCCAAACACACACCCACACCACCCGCACTTTTCAGCTCCCAGGCCCACTACAAATAAAGAACAAAGAAAATAAAGAAAAATCAAATAGTAAAATAAGATTCAAAGAAATAGATTGCTAATGCTATTTGTTTTAAGCCAAAATGCTAGCAAGTAAAAGCCGAGTGAAAAGTGATGAGCTGTGAGCAACAATGAGAGTAAATCAAGCAGACTGAAACATCATCTGTCTCTCTCAAAAGCCACGATACAACAGAGGAATGGAGGTGCTCTCCCCAGTATATACATAAACCCAGCTTGGCTAACACACATTACGACTTTCTTCTCTTCTGGTTGGCTCTACAGGCACGACTCAAAGTGAAACCCTGTACAAGCACACAGTTGCCTCTCTGTGCTCTGCATGTGCCCAAATGGAAACCAAAAGTAGCAGTGGCTATCAGCTTCAGGACCTGTTGCAGCTGAAAGAAAGATGGTGGCGAAGCACATGCCATTACGCCTACCCAAATGAGCCAAATGAGACAAACCAGCTGGAGCCCATTTTAAAAAAATGGATCCATGCAGATCTCTTGTACTGAGTAACATTTCAAAATATTATTCCTAGTTATAAGGTTAAAAGTATTGATTTTAATTTTGCTTATAAAACATGACATATAGTAGCTTTTTTCAGATTATGCTAGCCTATTGAGCAAATTTTATTGTTCAAAACCTAAATGGGGGAATATGTCCAGAGTTGCCCTTCAAAAACAGCCTTAATACAATGTTGAAAGTAAAAGAAAAATGTTTTACTTCAGCAGACACGAAGGATAAGCAAATGAAATTGAAAAGTGCAAAAGAAAGCAAGAAAGTCTTAATCCAGACATAAATTAAAGTATCTTACAAAATCCCAAAAGAAACAGCAGTCTTCCATCAGACAATGAACTAAGTCTTTAGTAGCAGACGCAAAGCAGATTCCATTGGAGTGAAAACATCAGTATCAGGGTTGTTGTTACCAGCAAAAGCTGACTGCTCCTGCTACTGATTTATAGCCCTGAATTCCCCACGCAGGAGATGCTAGGGTGTCTTCACTTCACTTCACTTTATTTCTTAATTAGTTGCTCTCCACCAAGGTGCTCTGAATGACTTACAGTCTAAAATAGCATTTACACAATACAAAAACATTGAACATAAAAACATTCAACAGTGACTATTTGGAAAATTAGAAAGGATTACTTAAATGCACAACCAAATAGCCAAGTCTTGAGTGCCTTTACAAAAGGTCGCAACTCTGACATTGTTCTAATGTATGGAGGCAATGAGTTCCACAGAATTGGAGCATAGGTCGAAAAGGTTCTACGCCTTGTAGCTTTCAGGTGTACCTCCCTAGGACCCAGTATATATAGGAGATTTTCCTGGGTGGATCGTGGTGACCGCTGATGGAGAAAAGGAATGAGGCGGTCCCTAAGATATAAAGGTCCTTGGCCATTTTGAGCTCTAAATGTCAGGATCAGTACCTTGTAAGAGATCCGATGTTCTATTGGTAGCCAATGCAGTTGTTGCAGAATCGGTGTAATATGGGATCTTATAGATGATCCCGCTAGCAGCCTGGCCGCTGCATTTTGGACCATCCGAATCTTCTGGGTTGTTGACTTTGGAAGGCCGGCATATAAGGCATTGCAATAGTCCAATCTCGTGGTGACTGTTGCATGGATTAATGTTGCCAATGCTTCTACCGAAAGGTAGGATGCCAATTTCCTTGCCTGTCAAAGATGAGAAAAGGCCTGCTTACTTATGGCAGTTATCTGGGCCTCCATAGTCAGCGATGAGTCCAACACAACCCCAAGGCTTTTAACAGTGGAAGATGGAACCAGAGCTTCCCCATAGAAATCAGGCAGAGACTAGACTAATTCTGGCGGCTGGCCAGGCCAGAGTATCTCAGTTTTAGCAGGATTCACTTTTAGTCTGCTCGCTCGCAGCCAACTCATCACTGCTTCCAAACACAGCCTAAAGTTCTCAGGAATCGCGGTTGTCCCAGGTTCGAGATGCAAGAGTAGCTGGGTATCATCTGCATACTGGTAGCACTCTATGCCAAAGCTCCACACCAGTCCAGCAAGTGGCCGGACATAGATGTTAAATTGGGATGTGTCTTGTCTTCCCAATTAGCTCAGCATTTTTAGCAGCTATTCTAGCTGATGCCATCTGTGCTCTGTCTCTTTTCGTCTTTCTAGAAATGTGGGCACTTTCAAAATCTCATTGTCTGATTCTTCTTCTGCCTCCAATTCCTGAGCACTTCCCTGCTCCTTTTCCTCTTCTGAAGATGAGAAATCCCTAACACAATAACCCGCAGGTGTGGACCTCTGTTTTGTGTAAAGAAAGTGTAATCAAATTCTAGCTGGAGTTTATTTTTGTCTTGTTTGCATCTTCTCACTTATCCTCCACAAAGCTTAAAAAATACAAATGATTCTTCTTCCTACTTTCATACTCACAATCATCCTGTAAAGTAAATTAAGATGAAGTAAGTTACCTATTGAGCTTCCTAGCCAGGTGGAAACTTGAACCTGGCACTCTTAGGCCCAGCTACACTGACATATAAAGCATTTTAAAACTGCAGTATATGGCAATATAGAGGGCCCCAAACCCAACAATCCAGCAACAATGACACACCTAGGCTCCATCTACACCCCCCAATCCTTAATAGATGCCTACTTTTGGAATAAAGGTTAGTGCAACATTAGAAGATGTACATGGTCCACACATTTAGTAAACTGTAAAAAGAACACTGGTGGAAAGCTATTGCTCTTCTATATTCATCTGCTGGAATAGTATATATTTACAGCAATTTTCTTAAAACTTGAGGTAATAAGCTTTTTTTAAATGTAGCCACAGCAATGCAGTACAAATTGGTACAGCTTCTTAGTTTAACCATATATATGGGTGCAGCTTTGGAAGGCTTTGCCGTTGCCCTGAGGTGCAGAGCTATAGAAACGGCCACATAACTTTCCATGCAAATGTGGTTGCAACTATTTTACAAAACTGTTTCATATGTAAACCACCCCCTTTCCTTCTGTTTGGCATGGCAATTAAATGCTTTAAGTCTGGGGGCTAATTCACCACATTTATTTATTCAAGTGAAATAGCCAAATTTTCCATTTGTAATCAAGTTGCCAAAATTATATATTTTACTCTAATCTGACTAATTTCCCAATAATCAGACAAGACTGTGTGATTTTATTTTTGACTTGGCTTTGTAAAGAAAAGCGAAAGCTCCTTTAGGCTTGATTCTAATTTCTCGGCAATGAAAATAAAAAATAAAAAGAACAAAAAAAAATCCAGGTGTGGTTCAATATTTCAGCCATAATAAACTATACTCTTATGGTGTGTTACAGTGACTTCTTATTATTCCTTCTCTTGAGTTGTAGGGATGGGGATGTGTTGTTTTCCAGCCAAAGAGGATCCAACAGCCTCTGGTCTGAGAGGGGCAGTATATAAATACGGTAAATAAATAAATGGTAAATATTCTGCAGACTTACTGTGTAGAATATCTTCATAAGTATTAGCTTCCTTGGTATTAGCCAAGGTATGCCAAATTTCATTTATCTCACTATGTTTTAGTACTGACAATTTCAGGTTCCAGCAAAGTGTTTAAGTGGGATTCTCTGAGATGAGGGTGAAATCCTCATTCAGCCATTGAAAACTGCTAGATGATCATATGCTATCTGCATTAGAAGGCAATGACAAGCCCCTGAATATTTTTTTTCAAAGAAAACGCTACGCTAAAGTCAACATAAGTTGAAATCTACTTGAAGGCACATGGCAACAATGAAAGAACAATTTCACATCTGGAATTGCAGTACCATTACATACATATCTGCTCCCCCATTTAATTCGTCTAGCAAAAAATACTGGACATTCTTTATCTTAAGGCTGAATACCACCTTTGGAAAGATTTCTTCAACTGTCAATAAAGGACTTTTCAGTTTTGCAAAAAAACACATAAGTAACTGAAATTTGTTATACGGGTAGTGTGGTCATTTAGAAGTCTCTTCAGTAACAACACTTTATGGCATATATGAAAAAATAGTGTCAAACAGATATTGAAAAACATGGGTAACTCTATACGAAGTGTTAGAAAAATACAGGTTTTTAAACAGGCACCCTAGAAATAGAGAGAAACTCTAAAATTGGATCCCTGTGACATCAAGCTTCTTAGATTATGTGGGTGATTCCAGAAAACAAAAGATTTCACAGGATCCTTATATATAGATAACAGCAGAACCATTTTGAAGGGAGATAAGGCCTATAGCCACCGCATAAAATGTGTATCCCATACATGGAGGGGTCGAAAACAAGACTGGCATTGCTGCATTGTTGCCATTTTTGTCCCAGAATTTGTCTTACTTGAACTCAGTAAAGTTAAGAGGTAACGAAATCAGAAAACATATTCTACAGGCAATGGTGTCTTTCTGCCAGGGCAGCATGAGCAAGATGGTTGTAGCTAAAAAAATGCTAATGATAGCAACCCAACTCTTTATATTTCTATCTGAGTGAAATATAGTGATCTTTGTTCTCTTCATTCAACAATTACAAATTATAATAGTCACAGTTTTGCTGAACATTCTGAGTCCTCTAGTGTTATAATTGACTGCAAAATCAAAGATAGATCTTAAGGGGGGGGGGGGATTTAAACCTGTTTGTTTTCTTCTCTAATGAGAATTCTAATTAGACCAGTTCCAATTTGATGAGATCAGGGGTCCATTCAACCCATACAGTTATAGTGCTATAGTTCCAGGATTGTCATGGTTAAGTCCTATGGTTTCTGAAATTTGAAGTCTAGGTAGAGATGTTTAAAATCCTTAGCCAGACAGTCTCGTTTCATCAAAAATCTCAGGGAATCAGAGCATGTTGTCATGGCAGTTATAATGGAATACCGTGCCATACTTGTGTGGTGTGAATGCTCATGTTACCCTGGAAAAAGAAGCATGAAAACAGTTCTCACTGGATTCTTTCAGTGGGAAAAAATGTGGTATACCAAGGAGGAAAATGTAGTGTGGTTAAGTGAGCAGCTCAGTCTGGGTACAGTCTGGGTATAGTGGGAAAAGGGAAAAGGAAAGGGGAAAGGCAAGATCTAGACAAGAAGAAGAACAAAGACTGAGGAAAGCAGCCAAATCACAATTGCAGCAGGAGAACAGTGTCATTGTCATAAACTTATCATATGATGTAGCTTCTTTCCTAGCACTGTCCTTATGTTTCTTTTATAAAAGGAGGTCATTTACAGATTGAGTTTATAAAAGAAACACTTTCTAGGCTGTTTCCCACCAGGTGAGAAACTGGAAATGGGTAACATCATGTGACAAGTCCAAAGCAAATACCCTGTTGTCTACCAATTTGTTCTTGGTAGAACCAGCAGCCATGCCGTCCACACCGGAAGTCCTATGTTGATATGTTTTGATTGAGCCATTAGGAGAGGCAGGTTACAATATCATCATCATCATATCTACATGTACACCAAAATCCAGAGCTGATTGAGTTTTTTAAAATGCTGATTTAGATTTAAAAATGCACTGAACCTTCTCCAAATATTGTGGAGCTGTTCAAATGCTTAACTCTCAACCTGCAGCAGCAGTGGGGTGGATTCTATACTGTCCATTAGGCTGAAATCCATTGCACAGTCGCACTTACCTGGCTTGTCATCTCCGTCACTATGGCATCTGACCAGAAAGCCCCAGATTCCCCACCACCACCTTCTCCCTGATGACTCAGATGCCTTTGCTGACTTCCAGCAATGGCCAGAAGCACTCCAGAACTTTTCAGCTGACTGCTGCAGTGACAGAAATGACACAGCCCTGATCGTTCCCTCTTCCCCACACTGTGTCTCTCATATTCTTAATTTTCTGATCTCAGATATAATTGGTTGAAATATTCTACTGAAATCTGCATTGTGTAACTTTATGTATATTTAGCGACATAACAGAAGTGATAAGAAATCTTATGAATTGCAAAGATGTAAAGATGCATAATGGGACACCAACAAGAGTGTCCCAATATCTGTCAGAAAGTGCCAGTGAATATTTTTCCCTGGGGCTCACATGTCTTGAAAAGGCCTTGTGTAAGAGAAATGATTGAATCTAAGTATGTCACTTGAAAATTGCTGTCTCAAATTGGGCCATCCATTTGGAGACATAGCCTAATAAATTCTGCAGAGATACAGTTCATGGCACTCTTTCACTCCCTTCCCCCGCTTGCTTTCTCTCTCCCCAACAAATTCTAAGTGGAAACAAGTAGTGCACATGCTATGTTTAATATATTTTGCTCTTAGTTTTTCAATTAAATAGCAGAATGGTTGCTGAAGTGATTTCCAGAGAATTAAGATAATTGGGGAGGGGGGGATATTACAATATAACCCTGCCATGAAGAATTATATTTGTATAGGAATGCTGAATTAGTAACAAAATCTGCTGTATAAAACTTCATTCAAATATAAAAAGAATTTAAAAGTTAGTGCACAAATAACTTTTTTAAAGGGCAACACTTCATTCATTGCTCTAATGCAGGGGTCCTCAAACTTTTTAAACAGAGGGTCAGGTCACAGTCCCTCAAACTGTTGGAGGACCGGATTATAATTTGTAAAAAAAAAAAAAAAAGGAATGAATTCCTATGCACACTGCACATATTTTATTTGTAGTGCAAAATACACTTAAAAACAATTAAAACGAATAACAATTTTAACAAATATAAACTTATTAGTATTTCAATGGGAAGTGTGGGCCTGCTTTTGGCTGATGAAATAGGATGTTCAATGTATTGTCGAAGGCTTTTCATGGCCGGAATTACTGGGTTGTTGATTTTTTCGGGCTATATGGCCATGTTCTAGAGCAAGGGTCCTCAAACTAAGGCCTGGGGGCCGAATGCGGCCCTCCAAGGTCACTTACCCGGCCCTTGCTTAGGGTCAACCTAAGTCTGTTACGACTTGAAAGCACACAACAACAACAATCCTATCTCATCAGCCAAAAACAAGCCCAAACTTCCTATTGAAATACTAATAAATTTATATTTGTTAAAATTGTAATTATTGTATTGTTTATAAGTGGTTTTTGCACTACAAATAAGATATGTGCAGTGTACATAGGAATTCATTCATATTTTTTTTCAAATTATAATCTGGCCCTCCAACGGTTTGAGGGACTGTGACCTGGACCACTGCTTAAAAAGTTTGAGGACCCCTGTTCTAGCGGCAGCAACTCCTGAGCTTTTATGGCAAACATCCTCAGAGGTAGTGAGGGTTTTTGTTGGGGTTTTTTGTTGTGTCAGGAGCAACTGCAAATTGCTTCTGGTGTGAGAGAATTGGCTGTCTTCAAGGACGTTGCCCAGGGGACGCTTGGATGAATTGAATTATCATCCTTGTGGGAGGCTAGGTAGTGAGGTGACTCACTACCTCTGAGGATGCCTGCCACAGATGCAGGCAAAACGTCAGGAGAGAATGCCTCAAGAACATGGCCATATAGCCTGAAAAAACTACAACAACCCAGATAGGATGTTGCTGTTCTTGTGTGCTTTCAAGTAGTTTCAGACTTAGGTTGGTCCTGAGTAAGGGCCGGGTAAATGACCTTGGAGGGTTGTATCCGGCCCTCGAGCCTTAGTTTGAGGACCCCTGCTCTAATGTATCCAATAATGAATGAAAGGTAACACCAAATATTTTGCTATTGCAGAATAAATAAGGTTTGCATAGAGGGCCTTGGGAAGAAGCATGATATCTAGAAAAGGGACAACAAGAACAGGGGAGAGCTCTTTATGAATTTCTTGAAAACATCTAGTTGGCCATATTTGAAAACAATTGCTACATTATCAAAATTTGGGTTTAACCAGTATTTATTTTGATTCTAGAGTTTCTCTTATTTTCAATACAGTCTTTTAGTACAAAATCAAAAAATGATACTAATTCATTGGGACTATGTATTGTCGAAGGCTTTCATGGCCGGAATCACTGGGTTGTTGTAGGTTTTTCCGGGCTATATGGCCATGTTTTAGAGGCATTTTCTCCTGACGTTTTGCCTGCATCTATGGCAAGCATCCTCAGAGGTAGTGAGGTCTGTTTGAAATTCCTACTTCCAACAGACCTCATTACCTCTGAGGATTCTTGCCATAGATGCAGGCAAAACGTCAGGAGAAAATGCCTCTAGAACATGGCCATATAGCCTGGAAAAACCTACAACAACCCATTGGGACAATGTCATTTAGGTAAACAAGGTTCATGTTTCCTCATCCCATTTTGTTTTCATCTACCATGCAAACAAATAGAACATATGTAATCAGTTCATTTCAGTATCTATATGACTCACAGGGACTAGATTCATTGGATGAACACATTGGATTGTTCATACAAACTCTGTGTAAATAGTATGAAATGGTTGATTACTATCTGGTTTATCCATATACTAGACAATATATCCTTTGCCCTTCAGAAAGTCCAAAAAAGCTGGACCTCTTGTATTTAGACATGTGTTTATGTGTGTGAATGCAGCACTGAGTCAAACTGGGATGAGAAGGAAAAGTGTAATAGAATGCAGATTTTTTTTTTTACCTAGAATGCACAGACAGACGATGGAAGTGATTAGAACACAATTTGACAAGAAACAGGTGCATTGAATTACATAAGAAAGCAGCCAAAACACAAAGCCACTATACCAATATACACTTTTATTTAAAATGTAAGCAAATTAAATATACACATAGTATTCTAGACATTTCAAGCTTGGACACTAATCAGCTCGGATTAATGAAAGGTTGCACGTAAATCAGCTGTATTGTCAAAACACTGTTCCTTTAATCCCTAATAAATGATGGGGTTTATAAAAGCAGAATTTATGGATCACTGAAGAAAGTTTAAATATACATATGGAAAGGAGTTTAAGTGTTAATCCACTGCCATTTAAGTAAACTGAGTATCTGTGATTGGTCTCTGCTATGTCCCGCCATCTAATCATTTAATAAACTCACAGCTAATCTAAACTCATCTATGCTGGAATCCAATTTTGGATTTATACTCAGAGGACTCATACTACAGCATGGAATATGTAAACTCTCTTTTAGGTCTTTTCAGCATATCATATCAACTCAACAAACCTGTATTGGTTCTGTTTGGAAAAGAAAATCAGTTTGTTTTCAGAGCATATATTCCTGCTGGCAAGCTACTCTTTGTAGCCCAATGGAGAAATAGATCCGCCTGAGGATATTTGCACTAGGTGCTTTGTAAATGAGATTGTGTTTTATTGAAAGCTGAGTTGCACATCTGCTTTGCTTTATCAACAAAACATGCAAACATGTTGATGGTTCCAGTCCAGAAATCTATTTGTAGGAAAAGAGGAAATGCAGAAAGTTCATGTAATTGGTAAAGGGAAATCCATATGTGCTCTTTGTTTTGGTATGAGTCTAGGGGTTTTGTTCTTCTTTTCTTTTTTTACTCATTGTTCTACTCTTTAATTGATGACATTTTGATGTTTAATGTTAAATGCAGTCTAATGTTAAACACAGATGTTACTAAAATAGCTATATGTTTCATTGTTTTTAAATAGAACATTTGCTGCTAAGTAATAAGACCTACAGTACTCATCTCTCATTCACCCTTATCTGTTCTTGGACTGTTTTCCATTTCTAAATCTTTCGGAGGTTTTTCTCACTATAAAAACTAGTACTTCTAGAGACTATTTGCCTCATATGCCATGTTTGTTTGCTTCAAACATAGCCTCCACTAAGAATAGCCTAGAGGAGGTAACAGGTTGGATAAGGAAAAACTGAATCCATACAAGATGGTTGTGCTTACTGTCAAGGGTCCTAACCTGGATGAAGGTCCTGGATGGAGTTACACTGCCTCTGAAAGATAGGGTTCACCGCTTGTGGGTATTTCTGGATCCATATCCCAAATGGCAGCTCAAATAGATACAACAGCGGAAATGTTTACTATCATTTTTAGCTGTTATACTGGCTGGGCCCCTTCTTAGACGTAGAAGATCTAAAAGGTGGTAGTGAATGCACTGCCAAACTCAAGGCTAGATTTCTGTAAAGTTCTAAAGACCAACCTCTTCCAGCAGCCCTTTCCAAATTATTTTAAATGTTTATACTGAATTATTTTTAATACGTATGCTCTTTTATTTGATGTTATGCTCTGATTACTGTAGATATAAGATTAGAAATTTTAGACAAAAAAATCAACCCAAATTGCTGAGTCGATGTAGTATGGTATCCTAACTCTTATAAAAAAATGGAACCAACCCCTTCTTTAAACAGAATGGTGAAAGAAAAGAGCTTAGTCCATCCCAGGAAAACATAAAAGAAGCACTAACTCTCTCTGCCATGGTGACACTTCTGGCCTTTATGAATGTCTGGGTGGGCAATAGCTTTGGGTGGGTTGGCCCACTGATGAGATGGCATTGGTGTTTTTCTCTCTCTGTGGAATGACTCTCAACTTATTAATGTTTCATTATATCAAAATCCATAATTTTGGCTCCCAAACCTGCCCTCAACTTACACATGATGTTAGTTTATATATGAGTGCATGCAGTATTTTAATTGGTTTTAGACATTTTAACTGATGTTATGTGTTTATCTGTTGTAGTTTAATCCATTGTTTGTTACCTTGAGTAAGAAAGTAGAATAATTATTGTGGTTATTATACTGATGGTAGTAAACTTTTGACACAAAACACAAGAAAATAATGGTGAGAGCAATTAATAATATTAACAATTAAATTAACAATAAAAACAGAAAGGCCTGTCACAAAGAGGCTGAAATCATCGTAAACCCTACCCCCATGAACTGAAGGTGTCTCAGCACATAGATCATATGCTGAATTTTCCATTTTCTCACCTTGATTAATGTTGTGGCTTGACCTGACCCTTTTCTGTCTCTTCATGTCCATTTGCTTGATCCAATGGATAAGAACATCTATTAGTAAAATCATTCTTTTCTGTGTTTGCAAAGTCAGATGGTTGTTTTTTTTTAAATGAGCCTATCCTTCATATAGACAATACAGGGATTCTCTTCTAGTCTCGGTTTTGTATTTCTGGTACCTATAATGACATTGCTTAGCATATCTTGACCTGCAAGGAGTCCATACTCATTCCACCATTTTCCTGATGATAACAATTACATATATGGAGCAGACTTTACTGTTTGGACCACAACCCATAACATCCCTATATGAAGGGTGGATTCTGGGAGTTATAGTTCAAAACAAGCACCCTTTCCAAGGCCTCACTTTGAGTTGGTCATATTATAGCACCTTAACTTGGAGAAGTAAAAGAAAAGAAGAGTACAAAGAAAGAAGCCCTGGCTGGGTTCTTTGGAGTGACAAGTCTTAACAATTTCATATATAGCTTTTTTTTTTATCCTGGAATTGACCAGTTTTATACTTCTCATTTCTTTATTGTTCAGGGAAGAACTATAAAGAATGATCAGTCCCCAATGCAGAGGGCAGAAATGAATGAAAAGAAATCTGTTCTGTTCAGATATAGTTAATTGTTAACTTAAGATGAGACAGCATAGGATGGTTTAGTAACACTGAGCACTACAAATGCATTTTCAATATTGCAAATTAGTGGTATTAATTGGGCTCCTAGGTGTAGATTGCAGATTTGCATTTTACAGCTACATAAAGCACCCTTTAATGCTTTAGTGTTATTTAACTGCAAAGTGTATTGATTCATTCATTTGTTGGGATTATTTAAGAATACATTTCAACTGCATTCCATATTCACACTGAATAATAAGTGTTTAGCACACATGCACAAATCACATCCACATTTAATATCAAATAGGAGATTGAAGTAAGATCCTGGGAAATGGGAAGCCTGTAGAAGACTCCCTGGGGTGCTTCAAAGCAATTGTCAGTGGGAAGAAAAACATTCTACATAGTTGATTATCCAGAAAAGAGCTGATTGCTCCAAGAGGCAACACAGGAAGGACACTAGCACAGCTGGAAAGCTGAAGATGAGAATGACAGGAGCCAATGACACACCTGCTGAGGGTGAGGAGTATGTAGGCTTGTAAAAAAGGAACGCTCCAGGACATTTGAAAGGTGGCATTATATCTTGCCAGGCAGCTTGATTGTCAGAAGCTGCTATTCCCCTGCAACCAGCCATTCCCAACCCAGCTCGCTCCAACTGTGCTAGATCACAACATATACAATCCTTACTACCTGGTGATGATAGGGCTTGTAGTTCAACACAATGGTGGGTTGCCAGACTAGG
Organism: Anolis sagrei; assembly: GCF_037176765.1. Classification (NCBI taxonomy): domain Eukaryota; kingdom Metazoa; phylum Chordata; class Lepidosauria; order Squamata; family Anolidae; genus Anolis; species Anolis sagrei. The sequence continues at coordinate 247,588,895 of NC_090022.1, read as the reverse complement.
AAAAGTTTCCATGAACTATACAAAGTGGACTCAAAACTCTGGAAAGCTTGGAATGAGAGCAGAGGCCTAGATCCAATGAACGTTCATACTGGGAAAGCACTAGTTTCTGCAACAATACTTTCACCATCCCAGGGATATGAAATAGCAGTTCAGGAGTTGCTGCTAAAGTAAGGCTGTTTTTTCTCTTCTGTAGGAGCTTGAGAGCAGAATGAACACATCTGGGTGCACCTCTAAAGTGGCTCAGTAGCTGGAGGAATGGAGCTGTTTCAAGGATCCCTTTGCTGTGGCTGCACACTGTATTGTAGGCACCCTCAAACTGCAGTCCTCCAACTGTTTGGACCTTCAGCTCCTAGAATTCATGACAATTGAACAAGGTCATTAGGGTTTCTGGGAGTTAGATTTCCAAACAGCAGGAGGGCTGCAGTTTGAGGATGCCTGCTGTACTGGGTATACGTTTCTACAACATCCCTACATATATACTGGCATCATTAAAAATGGCACCAATATATAACTTACAGGATTCTACGTAGCATACACTACTATGTTTGATGAAAAACTTTCTGCATTTCTAAACTGACATAAAGTGAGGAGACAAACTCCAGCAATTTTATTGGGGCCACAGCACCACGCTGATCACTATTACTATCACAGTAAATTAGTGTCAAATCATCACCAGATCATTGCTCACATATGAATGGCTTAATCATGTCATTATATTAGTTCTTCTTAATAGTACTTTTCCAGACTCTGTTATTCACTCTCCATTGTTTTTAGGGATCATCAAAAGAAACTAACATTTCCCAACCCATATGCTACAGTGGGTGAATCCCTATACATTTCACCTGTTGAATTCACAAGACTTTCTAAATCTTCACAAATAAGACTAAGCCGCCAAACTTTGTTGTACAGTCTAATGCATGGCGTATTATCACTATCCCACCAAATTGATTACTTCCAAGTAGTTAGTAGAAAGTGACATATTTCTAATTATATTTTTCCTATGTGATTCTCCAAATGGATGCTATTCCCTCATCTGTTCTACATCAAGGATAATGGGATTCATATTTTGAAAGCACTATCAATAACCCAGAGAAATAAGACTAAAAAGAAACACACACACACGCATACGTACATATATACACATACACAAACTGTGGACACAGGATAGCATCTTTGTTAATATCTTGGTGTGTGGATGCCTACCTTAGTACCGTAATCCAGGCCAGAGACTGATACAAAGCATCAATTGTGATACTTATCATCTTTGAGAAAAAAGTGATCGATGAGACTGCCACCTGGTAAGAAAGCATTAGCGATTTTCAGCTATAAAATGACTTTTTTTGCAACTGAGGTCATTTGATAATTCTAAGACTCTTAAAAGCTATCTCTAGAATTTATCTGAAATCTTATATAACAATGGGCAGAAACTTGACTCAGGGAAGAGAAATGCTAGCTTAGAAATCCCACTAGCATTGTTAGTTTGTGTTACCATTAAAGTGTGATGAGAAGCTTTATATTTCAGTTCAAAGAAGGCAAAGATTAGCTGAGTATTAGAAAGGCAGGAGCAAAGGACACCATGTTCCAGGATAGCTGACCTTTGACCCCCTAACTCTCCTATTATTAGGTTAAGTACAGAACTCAAGCAGGAACCGATATAGACCACCATTTAGTAGTGTATTTGAGAGAAATAGTGATCACAGTATATTATAGAGAAATGTCCCTCCAAAACACTATCTTGGAAGATCTAGGAACTAATATACATAAATGTTATTTGCAGCTGGTCCATGTTCTACTCAGGTACAGTAAATTTCAGTGCAACTATTTACAAGTTCAGCTATACTTTGTAATTCGAGGTATTGCTTATTTCAGTACCAGCTGATGAATTAATCTGGAATGCTGGAAACTCAATCCAGATTTGATCCAGAAGTGCATGAATCCCTTGAAACAATCTAGTTTACCCTTATATTATTTTGAACCAGCATTCAATGGTTGAATGCTGTTAACCTCCCCCTCGATGGACTGTTACCTTGTCGTGGTGAGGGGGCTTGCGCGTTCCGATGAACCTGTAGGCACAACAACTGGAGTCGTGCACTCCCAGGAGTGGCCGCGGGGGAGGTTCCAGACCAAGCACAGTCCGAAGACCCAAAGACCTCAACGGCGGAGCAGGCGGAGGATAACATGGTACATGTTACAACGGCTGCGAAGGAGGAAGAAGGCTGCAACAGACTGAGAAGCCACGGTCATTGTGTTAAACTACATCACCAGTGGAACCTCACTCTGTGAAGTCTGTGTGTTGATCAGTTGTGCACTGACCTCCACACATTAAAAAAACCCACGCACAGGCGTCTTCCAAAGAAAATAAAAACAAACCAACCAAAGTCCCATGGCGATCAGCGAGTGGCGACGGGAGCAGGACTGTGAAATCTGGAAGCCCCTAGTCACAGACTGGCACATGGGCAGTGGGTACGGACTCAGTCGTTCTACCTCAAGGTCCAAGGCAGTTGAGTAGTTCGGCAGCTGTATCCGCGACTGAGCAGCCCTATTGAGGACCCACTCTGCTCATCCCACATGGGGAGGGGGCTAGAAAAGGTGCCCTAAACATAGTCTGCCTCACTTATCCCTGACTGGACTGCCGCGTCCAGTGGGGTCACCACCCTGCGGCCAAAAAAGAAAAATGAACTTCGGTACGTAGAACGTACGGACTCTGATGGACAACAGCGGCGGTGAACGCCCCGAACGCAGAACTGCCATCATTGCAAGGGAGCTGGGACGCTTCAATATCGACATAGCAGCCCTTCAGGAGACCCGGAGAGCAGGAGAGGGAGAGCTGAAGGAAGAAAAAGGAGGCTACACCTTCTTCTGGAAGGGACTGCCCGAAAAAAACCAAAGAATGCACGGAGTTGGCTTCGCCATCAGAAATGATCTGGTGAAACATCTGTCCGAAACACCCACTGGCATCAACGAACGACTCTCAACCCTCCGAATCGATCTTGCCAAAAACCAACGGGCAACCATCATAAGTGCCTATGCACCAACACTAGATGCTGATGAAGACATCAAGGAGAAATTCTACTGTCAGCTGGACACCGTCCTATCGGGGATACCTAGGGAAGACAAAATCATCCTCCTGGGGGACTTCAATGCAAGAGTCGGGCGAGACTTCGACCTGTGGCCAGGGACCATAGGAAAAGACGGGGTTGGAAACAGCAACTCAAATGGCATCCTGCTTCTCACCAAATGTGCGGAGCACAACCTTGTCATCACCAACACGCTCTTCCGCCAGAAAAACAAGTTCAAGACATCATGGAAGCACCCCCGGTCAAAGCATTGGCACCTCTTAGACTATGTAATCACACGCGCCAGAGACCGCCGTGACGTGCTCCTCACAAGAGCCATGACAGGTGCTGACGACTGCTGGACTGACCACAGGCTAATTCGATCCTCGATGGTTTTCAAGATCGCTCCCAAGCGCAGACTCCAAAGAAGGAAGACAAGGCGCAAAATGAACACCCAAGCCCTTCAGGAGCCCTCCAGACGAGCCCATCTCCAAACAACACTCAAGAACCATCTGCCCACAGAACACCCCGAAAATGTTGAGGAACATTGGAACAAACTGAAGACCTCCATCATCCAAGCCTGCGAAGAAACTATTGGATACCAAGCTAAGAAACATCAAGACTGGTTTGATGAAAATGACATCGAGATCCAACAGCTAATTGACAAGAAAAGGAAAGCCTTCCAAGCATGGCAGAGAGACATCAACTGTGCTGCTAAGAAAAAGATCTATGCCAGTGCAAAAGCTGAGGTCCAAAGAAGGACAAGAGAGCTCAAGAACATCTGGTGGACAAAGAAGGCCGAAGAAATCCAACACCTGGCAGATACCCATAATGCTCAGGGATTTTTCAAAGCCACAAAGGTCATCTACGGACCAAGAAACCATGGCATACAGCCTCTACGCTCATCAGATGGACCAAAACTCAATTGCACTACGTTGGAAAGAACACTACCAAAGCCTCCTGAACCGCAGCTCCAATGTGGCCGAAGAGGCCCTCTCACAAATCCCGCAACAACAAACCAGGGATGAGCTTGCAGCACTGCCTAGTTTGGAAGAAGTCAGCAATGCCATCAGCCAACAGAAGAATAACAAAGCCAGCGGACCGGATGGGATCCCTGCTGAAATCTTTAAAGAGGGAGGACCTGAGCTGACACACCAACTCCACCAGCTCATAGAAAAAGTGTGGGTGACTGGGAAAATCCCAGCAGATTTCAAGGACGCCACCATCATCACCCTCTTCAAAAAAGGGGAAAGAACAGACTGCGGAAACTATCGAGGTATCTCCCTTCTAACCTCCGCTGGGAAAATCCTCGCAAGAATCCTTGCAAACCGCCTTCTGCCCCTCTCAGAAGACACCCTCCCAGAATCCCAGAACGGCTTCCGCCCCTCCAGAGGAACCGTGGACATGATCTTCACTGCACGACAGCTCCAAGAAAAATGCGGAGAACAAAACCAACCTCTGTACATGGCATTCATCGACCTTGCAAAGGCATTCGACACAGTCGAATCGCAGCACTCTCTGGACCATCCTCCAAAAAATCGGGTGCCCAAGCAAATTTGTGAATATCCTGCGGCTCCTCCATGATGACATGACGGCAACAGTCTTGGACAGCAGTGGCTCCCAAAGTGACCCATTTAAAGTGGAATCCGGTGTCAAACAGGGATGTGTTATTGCCCCAACTCTATTCTCCATCTTCATCGCTATGATACTTCACCTTGTTGATGGGAAGCTTCCCACCGGAGTGGAAATAATCTATCGGACAGATGGCAAGCTATTCAACCTCAGCAGACTGAAAGCCAAAACCAAGGTTACAACAACATCTGTTATAGAACTCCAGTATGCTGATGACAATGTCGTCTGTGAGCATTCAGAAGAAGATCTACAAGCCACTCTAAACACCTTCGCAGAAGCATACGAGAAGCTCGGCCTGTCATTGAACATTGAAAAAACCAAGGTGCTTTTCCAGCAGGCACCAGCCAACCCCTCTCCAATGCCAGTGATACAGCTTAATGGTGTAACATTAGAAAATGTTGATCATTTCTGCTACCTTGGCAGCCACCTCTCCACCAAAGTCAACATCGACGCCGAAATACAACACTGCCTGAGCTCTGCAAGTGCAGCATTTTCCAGAATGAAGCAGAGAGTGTTTGAGGACCGGGACATCCGTAGGGAGACCAAGGTGCTTGTCTATAAAGCTATTGTCCTCCCAACCCTGCTATATGCCTGCGAAACGTGGACTGTCTACAGACGTCACATGCAACTCCTGGAACGATTCCATCAGCGCTGCCTCTGGAAAATCCTGCAAATCTCCTGGGAAGACAAGCGGACAAACGTCAGTGTGCTGGAAGAAGCAAAGACCACCAGCATTGAAGCGATGGTCCTCCAACATCAACTCTGCTGGGCCGGCCACGTTGTCCGGATGCCTGACGGAACGTTGGTGGACAGGAAAAGAGATTTAAAGATGGGCTCAAAGCCAACCTTAAAAACTCTGGCATAGACACTGAGAACTGGGAAGCCCTGGCCCTTGAGCGCTCCAGCTGGAGGACAGCTGTGACCAGCAGTGCTGCAGAATTTGAGGAGGCACGAGTGGAGGGTGAAAGAGTGAAACGTGCCAGGAGGAAGGCGCGTCAAGCCAACCCTGACCGGGACCACCTTCCACCTGGAAACCAATGCCCTCACTGCGGAAGAAGATGCAGAGCAAGAATAGGGCTCCACAGCCACATACGGACCCACAAGGAAATCCATAATGGAAGACCATCTTACTCGTCCAACGAGGGATCGCCTAAGTAAGTAAGTAAGTAAGTAAGCTGTTAACCTGATTTTTTTTAAAACTGACCTTTGAAGAACCAAGGACTATGCTTTTTGTGAATTGTCTTATCCAAACTAAATTCCAAATAAATGTATAGAGATGGTTGTCAACTGACCCTTTTAAAATATTTGGCAACAAAAAGAAAAATACTTATGCCAAAATTGATTGTGGAACTATTAGCAAGCACCTTTTAAGAGAACTCACAAAGAAGCACTCACATCAAACTATCTACATAATTCCTGTTGCATTAGAGAGATATAGGTAAGTGATTCCTGGAAGTAAGAATAAGCTCTAAATAAAGCTTGGCAGTTTAACCTTTGTTTCTTCTTTATCCACTAAAGCAGAGAAGTAAAAACCAAAGGTAATGCTTAAGATACAGAAAATGATCAACATCCCAACAAAGCCGAAATTTATATTTTTAAACAGACTTGGATCCAGATCAAAACACTAGATTGGAAAAAGACCAAAAACTGTGATACTTAAAATTGCATCCAAATGTTAAGTGGCTCTCCTTCATCTCTGAGGTGTAGCTGCCAATGAAGCAGTATTGTGGGTTTTTTCTCTCCATAGCAATCTGCAGATCTGTGCCACTTTTAGGATGCTCAGAGTTTCATTTCTCTTATTTACAAAATCTATTACTTACTTTGCAAACTGTGAAAAACCCCAACTTCACTTTAAAAGTCTTGCAATTCAAGAATGTGTAAATATCTTGATGTATTATAGAGAATGATCTGACAACAGTAAATAGGAAAACCTTTGGAATTCATAACCCACTCCCCATTGTTGTTCTTGCATTTTCATATTGTTTTCTCCATGGCAATTCTCCAACATATTTTGATACCTTCGTTATTTTTCCTGGCCCATTGTTTCTTTTCAATAAAATCTTGTTGACTTGAGACCCATAGTGGCATTTTCTGGCATAACATGTGTTTGAATCTTGCCTATATTCTCATTAAGGAGCAATCACATAAATATTTAATACGGTATCAGCCAATATTTTTATGTTGACTCCCATAAAAATACATGTCCAAGCATAAGTAAATAATACTCTCATTTGGCCAATGAGCAACGGAAGTTAAATACTTGTCTTTCTAACCTAGAGCATCAAATCACATTGGTAATCAGTTAAATTTCACACTGCACAAATGTAGCTTAAAAAGTACATGCGCATCTGCAAATGTAAAAAAAAAAACCTTTTCTAATACAAAATTAATATAAAATGAAAATTGGAGAATTATAACATTCTAATATCTCCAAAGATATAGAAACAACCAATGAACATGTTCACAGCATATGGCACAAAGAAGCATTATGAGTGTCTAAAATGAGTTTAAGTAGCCAATTCCTTTCTTTAAAATACAGTGATGTTCTTTATACAGTAATTTTTGCTTAACTAAACATAATGTAAATCTAAATACATATCAGATAATGAATCTGAGGTGCTTTTCCATTGGTTGATTTTCACAGGACTCAAGACCCTTTCCACACAGGCCTATAACCTATGATGGGTCAAAGGTTTTCCTGAGGTGTCCAAAATGACACTGCAGGTAAACCTGAATTAATTTGGATTTGACACCTAGAAAGATCCGGACCTTAATGTATAATCCAGATCTTTCCATTCCACGATCTGAGGGATCAATCCCCATTGCTATCCCAGTTCTTTGGGTTGTCAGAGGCCGAAGGAATGGGATGCCCTCCTCTCCTAACAGCCCCCCCCCCCCCCCGTATTGCCCCAAAATCATACTGGAGGGACCTGACTACATGTACAGGCCCCTTGAAGACAGCTTTGGATGCCTCCAAATGACAAATTGAGACACGTCAGAAGCTGTCTTTAAGGGATCTGTGCATGCAATCAGGCTTCTGCAGTAAGTTTTAAGGCAAAACAGGGGGTGGGGGGTAGCTGCATGCCCTCCTGGTTCAACCTCTGGTTGACCTAGAAAGGGCATGTAGTCACAACCCCCCCCCCCCCAAGAAAAGTGCTGGGTTTGGGGGAGGTGTGGGGACTAAATCCCGCAATTTAGCCCTGTTGGGAAGGGCCCTCAATCTATCTTCATTAATATCAATTGATTCTAAGTATACATCCCAGGATCATACCATTTCTTCCATTAAAGATTTTCCTCAGAACCTTCAAATTTGTATTATCTCATAGGTGTATATAAATCAAATTGTAATTGACTAGAGATTGTACATCCTGGCAGCACAAATTTCAGGAGACTATTTTTTCCTCAAATAGCACCTAGGCAAAAGAGGTGCAGATAAAATGATTTCAACATTGTACGAGGAGGGATTAGAATAATTGTATGTGTATGAATGAAGAGACATATCAAATTCAGATCTGAAAAATGAAACCTAGATTTGAATTAAAGGAGGCTTGACTTTATGTATATCCAGATTGATTGAAATCCCTAATTTTCCCATTTTGTGCCTGTTATTTCTGATTTTAGTTTGGGTTAAAATAAACTGACCTGGGGAGCTGATGTAAAAAAAAACTCTGATTACACCTGGAGCTGACAGAAACATATATGGATCTTCAAAATAAAATTGAAGAACAGGAATAAAATGTAAGACTTTCTGCTGTTTTAAAATCCGCCTGGATGCAGTCTACAATGTGATTTGACTTTTTCCCATCATGCCTTGATAATGTTCATAAATGAGGTTGAAAGTACTCATTATCTACAGAAGTATATGCATTTAGAAAGGAAAATCTACAGTGCATATGCTGATGACTGTTGCAAATGAAAGAAACTCTCCACTCCCAACAGACAGAGAAGCACTGCAAAACAGATATTCTCTGTTGTACATTTGAGAGGGGTGGTAACAGTTCAAGCACTACTTTTCTAATTACATGAGTCCCAGGACATGGTGTAGGATAGGAACAGGACATGGACTTTGACCCGCCTTCCCACACTGAACCAAATAATCAAAACAGTGTAACATGTTGGGAGAAAGTCTACAATGAGGTTCCTTCTTTGCACTGTTGTCATTTATGTACAGGCACTGGGCTTTGAGGAGGGATAGACATTAAGGAAGGAATACTCCTAGACTCACTGCAGAGTAAGTTGGGACTACCCATGGGCTAAAGGTCTTCCGTTCATTTTAGCAGTTTGTGATATAGTCACCCTGCTGGAAATACATAAAGTAGTTCTAGGTATGTTCTGTGTTTAGGTGGGTGAATAGGAGATCTATATACTGTATTTACTCGAATCTAGTGCACCATTGAACGTAATGCACACCTCAATTTTGAAAACCCTAAAACCAGAAAAAAGAATTTGCTGGCCAATGTAATATACCCAGGCAAGGGGAAGCCATGCTCTCCGGCTGCCTAGTCTGTTGCCTTCCGGGGCCTGCTCACCTCACACTATCAGTTGCCTTTCTCTTCTCCTTCTCCTTCTCCTCCCCCTCTTCCTCCTCCTCCTGGGCTTGAGTATAGGAGGCTTCATCCCTGGCTCCAATCTTGAGGCCCCAGGGAAAAGAAGCAGACCAGGCTGAGCCTTTGTTCATCCAGCTTGGGATTTTGCCACCATGGCATCCATGTCCAGAATAACAGCAGTTGCAGCACCTTAAAGATGCAATGTCTCCTGATAACATTGCAGGTAAGGAGCAGGGTCTTATACAAACCTGCGATTCTAATGTGCCATCAAATCAAATATATACCCTAATTTTGGAGATGTGATTAGCCAATAAAGGTGCACGTTATACTTGAGTAAATGCAGTATTCTGCTTTGAGTTGTATGGGGCAAGAAAAGTGTCTTATCAATAAAATAAATGAATCTCAAGAGATAAGTACCTTATCCAGGGCACATTTATTTAGTGTTATATTATTAACAATCTAAAGACAAGGTATTTGGAAATTCCCACAAGACCTGTATGGTGACAAGAATTTTCCATGTTATGCTTCCATTATCTATTTTATATCCCCAACTTCCACATATTTTCTTAATCTCTTTTTAGAATCATCAAAACTAAGAATATCAGTACATTTGGCAACAACAGAGTCCATGAGCTGATTATCTGATTGTGCATTGCTTATTATGTAATTAATTAATTTAGTGTATACCATCTTTCTGCCAAAAAAATGCTAGATTATGCATGTCTCTTTATACAGCCAGGTGATCGTTGGGATCAGATATGTCACTACCATTTTTTTATATAATAGTGGGAAGAAGAACACATATATTAGACTATCTGTTCAATGTGTGCATAGTAGTGGTTGCACAGCTATATAGTACATTTAATGTCTCTGGTTAAGGGCTATTGAAATCTTAAACAAAAATGCCCTTTAAAAGTGCTCCAACCAAAGTTAAGTACTTTTCTGTTCCATTGATTTCAATTAGTTAAGCATGATCTTAAATCTGTCCAACTGAAATCAATGGGACTTATTAACAGGACAGTAACTCATTTATTCTTTTAAAACATCCTATATCAATCCTCTCCAACAGAAGCATTCACAGTAATTTCCCAAATGTTCATGCTTGAAAATCTATTTGGCTCAGCGACCAAAATACTCTGAAAGTGAAGGAAATAAAACTTCTTTTTCCTAAAACTATCGAGTGAGAAGCACACAAAGAACACTATAGTGTGTGTGTGTGTGTGTGTGTGTTTACAATGTATGATATTATGTTTCACTTTTTTATTCTTGGCATATTTTGAGCAGGTTTAGAAACAAGATTTATTCAGCCTTATTACAATCCTCGGGAAAAATAACTAAGTGCAACCCTATATCTTTTCTGACATCTTTAATGTGGTTCTTCAGGATTTCAGTTTTTTGTTGCTAACGCACAGAGAACAGGAAGGATAGGGCTAAAAAATCAATACAACTGAATGAAATACTCGCCCACAAGAAAGTGCAAATCTTTCACAGTTAAGGGCTCAAATTTACAGTCTACACGCAAAGAAAATCACCTTATAAATGAGTGATAGATTTACCTTGGCATAAAACAAAAAGACGGGCTCTAAAAATAACTTATTTTAATAACAATCAGGGATATTATGTGGAGAGATGGAGTATGAGGTGAGGGAAAACATTCTCCCAAAATGTCTTTGAAAAAAAAAACACCTTTTATAATGTTTGATGCTGGGCCGCCAATGATATCCTGCCAGACAGGAAAAGGAAAGAACTACAACGATGAAACATAACAATGAAGCGGCCATTGTTGCAATGTATGTTTTTCTTGTTACAGCAATATGGCTATTTTGAGCAGTAGATTTTATAGTCATGAATTGAAAAATAATGGCTGTACCAGGACAATGGGCTCCTCTTTCCATTCAATTTAGAGAAAGCACCTGGACTTTCACCTCCCATCCACACTGCAGAATTATAGCAGTTTAATGTCCCTTTAAGCTACTTCCTATGGAATAGTGGGGTTTGTAGTTTGTTGTGGCATCACAGCTCTCAGACAGCAAGGATAAATATCTCAAAAAACTCAGACTGCAACTCCCAGACTACCATAGCATTGAGCCATGGCGGTGTAATGTCAAACTGCTGTAATTCTGCAGTGTGGATACAGCCTCAGTTTCATCTTTGGAAATGAGCAGCATTCTCCACCTGAAGACCAGTTTAAAGGTGGCATGAACATATGGTGGAAGTAATACATAAAACCTTCAGCCAAAAAAAGGCATATACAGGTGGTATGCCTGCCGATTTAGTCATGTTGAAATTTGAGAATCAATGCTGACTACAAAAGCAGGATATTGGAAGGTTGACATCTGCAGATAGGGCAATACCTTTTAGGTTCACAGCAGGAAAATGTGTGACTGACAGGGAGGGAAGCCAGGCAGGCTGCCATATGCTCCTTAAAAGGAAGAAAAACTGATTGAATGAATATACATTTTTTCACATTTTATGCTACAGTCTAAGAATTTTCAAATTGAAGATTGCTTTAACAAAGGGTATCTGCATTACCTATGGTAATTTACTTCTACCATATGTTTCTTAAGTGGCATACTGTTTGTGTAGGAGATGCTGCTATATGTAATAGTGTGTAAACAAAGGAGAGTAGAAGAAAAAATAAAAAACTAAGAACCTGTCAACATGAAAGGGGAACACAGGGAAGAGAATTAAATGTCTCTATATTAAATATAGTTAAAAATACCATTATCTATCTATCTATCTATCTATCTATCTATCTATCTGGAAACACAAGATTATCTTGTTGTAGATCAATAACATTTGAGAGTATAAAAGATGATACCATTAGCCAAATTGTGGCAAAAAACTGAGCACTACTTCTCATACACTTATATTAATGTTATTCTTTTCCAAATGATTGTCCTGGGTTGAATATATGTGCAATAAGTTTCATTCATTTTTCTAAAAACAAGATTGACTTTTGTCTCTATGTAATCAAGTGGTTTCAAATGGTATAAGGGGAAGAAATAATATGCAGATCATATGTAAAGGAAACAATATTGTTAGTTGAGTTCACATGAAGATGGTCAATGTTTCTGTAGGTTCAAGGCAAGAGGCAAATAACAGGTGACTCATAGGCTATCTGTGGCCTCATGTACCCACTCCTTCAAACTGTAACATGGAAATAGTAGTTTTGGAACTCTGAATATTATCCAAGCAAATGTCTAGAAGCCATTAAAGAAAGCAGAAAAATCATTTTTAGGAATTCCTGTTATTTGTTGCCAGAACTATGTGACAAAGCAAATATTCTTCCCAATTTCTGCTGATGTTTGAATACACAATTTGCTGCTACATCTCATCTCGCAAAAAAAAAAACTGGCATGCAAGACTGTTTCCAATAATTGTGAAATTGGTCCTTGTTGCTTGTGAAGTTGTCTATTTCTGCTTCAGGAAACCCTTATGCATATATTGACCCACACACTATTCACATGTGCATACAGGAATCACTGCAAGATGGATTATTTATTTATTTATTTATTTATTTATTTAAAACATTTATATTCTGCCCTTCTCACCCCGAAGGAGACTCAGAGCGGAGCACAGCATATACACGGCAAACATTCAATGCCTGGATACAATACATAAACATTAAAAAATTATCAAAATATTTAAGGATGTTATATGATTATTCTGTCTGCTACTGTTTTTCAACAGTAGTAATGACTTTTTTGACTCTTAAGGAAGAGTAGACATCCTCTGCTATCAGAAGCACTACTATTAAATTTTTAGAAAGGCAATGTTTAGACAGCCTTCTAAAGTAGATGTCCTACACAAAAATGGAAGAGTTCACCAATCCATCTTCTCTATGAGACAAAATAATTTAATTATATGGTTCATTCTACATTTTTATATGGACTTAAATCAATCAAATTTCCATTTGATTCATGTGTTTTTAAATAATATTTCAAAAACTATTAAAGATAATTACATGGGTAAAACAATAAATGTAACTACATAATCAAATCTATAATTGTTCGATTTTTTAAAAAAAAATGTTGATTAGAATAAGAGATACAGCATTTTGAAATTTTGCTTATACAAACACACACACACTTTAAATTGGCATATCCAAAAATCAAGGTCAATGACTCATACATATTATTACATTTTTAGAAACTACCTTTAATCTGGTACCTAATTATTCAAAATACCTTTAATCTGGCACCTAATTATTCAAAAATTACTTGATAGTTTAGGAGAAAATAAAGTATAAACCTTTAAAGCAGGCACAATGGCATAAGACAAAATCACAGCCCTGAAAGACACTGCCAGGTTATTCACCATAATGAATATAAGTAATGTAATGAATATTTTTATTTAATCTGGTGTGTGTATCTTACTCTATGGATGAGAGAGTGCGACTGCTTAACTCTGTACATTTCAGGGGGTTAGATTATGAGCCTGAGCAAGCAGGACCTTGCAACTCCTATCAAACACTGTAGAAAATGGCACCACCTGTGGCAGCAAAACAAGCAGCCTCTTCCAGGAAGGCCCCAACATGTGACCTAGCATGAGGTGAAAATAGATGACTGAAGTCCACAGCTAGGATTCCCACCTTAAACCAGGCAGTTGGTCACATAATGAAGATATATACTTCTAATAGCATGTCCATGCCTTGCTCCATGGCCAAGAGTATATGACTGCCCAGCTTCCAGAACTGACCAGATCTGATGCCTTCTAGTTTGTTAGGCCATGACCCTGGCCAGGCAGAGCCTAAAGGGCCTCTCAGATATAGGGGGAGACCACATGGCCTCCTCCGAATGGCTCCAGCCTATGGAAACAATAGCCCAAAGGCATGAATCCTGACAAAATGGAGAACTCCAAATGAAGGCTTCGTAATATACTGGTGTAATGAATCCCTTTCCTTAGCTGGCTGCCTGAAACCTAAAAGGAATGGGCCTGGCGAAACCACGGCATCCATTTTAGAAAAGGGAGACATGGAGAAGCCATTTTAGTTAGGTTTGCCTTGACTGGGTGTGTTCAAGTCTTAGAGGGAAAATAGGAAGGCTAGGATTGGCTAGAAAGAATGGGGACGGAGCCTAAGTGGTCTAAAGAAAAAAGTGTCTTTTAAACAGGGGCTTGAAGTCTGAGTTTGTCTCTTGGAGTTAGGGTTTGGAGCTGTTAAAGAGAAGTATTGGTGTTAGTGAGAGTGAGTTTGGGTTTAGAGAAGAAGATTGGGTCAGTCTTTTGTGAAGTATTCAGAGTAGCTATTGAGTAAATAGCTAGAATACTGTAGTGGAGCAGTACCCAGTTGGTGGACTGTTCAATTCCTAAGGAAGTCTAGTTCAGGGTATTTTTGGCTAGATTCCTAAGGGGCATTGTTGGGAGTTACTGTCAGATATTCATTTCCTGAAGTAATTTTCTGTGGTGAAACTTTGAAGACTTGTAACCCACAAGAATCTTAAAAGATTTTGACTCTAATCCAACCACAAGCTTTTTAATGCCAGTATTTTACTGAAACCATTAAGCATTTGTACATGAATATTTCAAGCTTGTTCAATAAACTTTCTAGTTCTTTTATTCAACTTATACCAGCCTCAGTGTGAATACCTTTGTGGTCAAAGTATTACTAAAGTCAGCTTCACAGCAGCCTCTAAGAAACTATAGTGGCACAATGTATGGTACTGAACAAACTCTCAATGTTACCTCAGTCTGATTATTATTGAAATGGTGGCAGCGGATTTCATTTGAAGATGCATTTTAAGTCTCTCAGTTCCAGTGTTTCCCAGTTCCTAACTTTTAAATATACAGTTGGTTCAGCAACCATACTCCCTGTTCCTTTTGACGGCTCCATATATTTTTGAGTGGACAGTCTAATTCGTTCATACATAATATTCTTAGGAGGTGCCTGGGTGTTGTGTGCTGATGGTGTGAGCGTTATATTTTTGGCTGAGCAGAGTTGGGATTATTTTATATATTTCCCTGTCTATAAATCAATTAAAATCTTACTACTCGGTCATTATAACTGGCAAAGGCTATAAAGCTGAACACTAGGCCTAGAACAAAATAGAGCCCTCCCCATATAATAGCAAGATTAAAAACCTAACATGAGGCATGCAATAAAATATAGGCCTCAATATGTGGTGTCACAGTTAATGAGCGGAAATGCCTATGCCTTCCTGAGGCTGAGAGAATGTGACTCCCTCCAGACAATAAATAATTAAAGGGAGAGGGGGGACAAACTGCCTCTGCTACAGAATGTGCCTTCCTTGAGTGGAAGAATCTAACCACTAGCTGGAAGTACACAGATCACCCTTCGCTTGGATTTACAAGTATATCATAGTTCATGTGTGAAAATGAGAAGCTAAGGTGGTTAATCAGCAGTCTAAGGCCTCTTCCACACAGCTAAATAAAATCCCACATTATCTGCTTTGAGCTGGGATATATAGTGTACATTCAGATAACCCAGTTCAAAGCAAATATTGTGTGTTATTCTGCCTTGATATTCTGGGTTATGTGTCTGTGTGGAAGGGCCCTTAATGTAACGAATCAGGCTATCAGCCAGTTGCCAGAAATTGAATCCAACAGGAGGACATACAGAAGAGTCGTCTGAATTCAGGAACAAAGCAAAGTCTCTGAGGTGGCTTGGGTGTCTCCAAGAGAAGGTGGCTTGGGTGTCTCCAAGAGAAGGTTGCTGAAGCTATAAAGTGTTTGCTGCCTACCTTATCCAAGAAAACTGATTGATTCTGTGCAAACAACTGGGGCTGCACTAACTGAGCTGCAGGTGTGCACAAGCCTCTTCCCAAAAATTCCAGTCCTGATAGTATCTCTGTGGGAGACCTAACACTTTATCAGTTTCTCTTACTTGTTACCTTGTGGAAGTGGAAAAATCTAACCATGTCGTTGAAGGCAACTAAACCTCAAGAGTATTTGAAATGTCTTTCAGCATCAAGAATTTATGTGCCCCCCTCAACCAGCCACAAAGTGAATTAACACAAATTTCCAATTGAAAAGGTTACTTTTAAATGTTCATTCTGTCATAGCCATTTAACAAAAATATATATGACAGAGTTGAATAATTCCCATTTCAATGATCTTCTTTAGCAAGCATATCCCCATTTATGGAAAATTAAAACAAAAATCCCATTGCTAGTTCCAACTAAAGCTGACTCAACAAGAACAGAGTATAGAATGGTAAATCAGCACATGTAAATTCAATTGATTCAGTGGGTTTAACAACTGGATTTAAGCACAAGACTGAAAATATTAAGCAATTCTGACAAAAAGAACCGACTTTATCGCCATTTTTCCATTTCCCATTATTGTCAATGGAAGGCCTGTATCTCTATTTCAAAATAATAACTTAGGTAGATAAATCAACTTGTAGAAGAATCAGTCAAAGGAGAAGCAAACTGTTTTGTAAAACATCAGCCTAGAGTCCAAACCAAATCTGGGAGTCTACACACATCTCTGTTCTTTTTATTATTGTTATTCTTTTTTATTTCAGTTTAGAGAAATTGAAATAGAAAAATCAAATCCACAGTTGCAAACCGAATGAATACAAATTCATTTAGGCTTCTTTAAAACTTTTCCTCACTGAAAAAGCAATATCCTTACCCACCTGAACTGTGTCATAATTTCCATCATTTTTAAAAGAGCTGAATGTTAATCTCAAGCATTTACAACCATGATTGTCTATGTCATTAGGGTGTGGCAAAACTGTGTGATCACTAAGAGATCCAAGGCTCAAAGGAATCACAGTGCCTCGTTGTCAAGAATTATTATTAAGTATTATTAAATTAAGCTGGAAGCAGAACACATAGTACAAGTGTTTCATTGTGGGCTGAGGCCAAGTGCTTTCATCTCTAGTTTAAGGATAAAAATCACAAGTACCTATTTGCTACTGCACTATGCCTCAGTCTTGTCACCAGTTATCTGTCAAATACAGTATGAGCCCTTTATACATGGATTCAACATCCACAGTTTCTCTTATCCATGCTCAAAAAATGTTTTTCCTGTTAAATGTATGTGGGCCTCTCTAGATGCTCCAGTGTGATTATATGGTATGGTTCGGTTCCAAAAATAGTCAAAATATATGGTTTGCTATTCATGATTTCAGGTACCCACAGGGGGTCTTGGAACAGATCCTCCTCAATGGATATAGGGCCAAACTGTATAAATATATAGATTGGCATATATACACATCAGGAGGAAGAGAGAGGAAGGAGAACTCATACTCAAACAATTTCTCCATATCTTGTTAGTATATTTTGCTGAGATAGAGCTGTTAAATCTCTATTAAGATGTAAAATACCCTAAAGGCAAAAGTCTGATGCAGTCTGATCTTAGAAGCTAAGCAGGGTCAGCCCTGGTTAATACATGAATGGGGGCCACCAATGAATACTAGGTACCATAGGATGCATTTCAAAGGAAAGAATGAGCAAAACCACAACTTGCTCAATAAAACACTGTATATTTCTAAAATTAACATAGACATGATTTAGCCAATGAGAACATGCATGCATTAATTTGGCTATTTGAAAATTGGGCACTAAGGAGCTCATCAGAAGGCCCTTTGTTAAGTGGGGGACAGTGGGAGAAATCGTAAGGCAGCATAGAAAAGTGTCTGGCTGCATTCCCTACTGCCACAGTCCATACCATCCCTTCCCACGAAGTTTCCCTGCTATTCCCTGCTTCCTCTTCAGCTCCTCTGACTCTGAAAGAGAGGCAAGGAAAAAAGGTCTGGGCAGCAAGGGAGGTGAGGAAAAATGGGTCTGGGCAGCAAAGGAGGAAAAGGAAAAAAGCATCTGGGCAGCGATAAAGGCGAGGGGAAATGGTTCAATACACGCATAGAGCCCACCGCTCTCCACAGTGATAGGAGGAGAAGGGAGAGAGGGAGGAGAGCACCAGGGCCCTGGATAGAGAGATATATATTGGTCACCTTGCCTGTGTGCCAATGCCAAATTCCACTCTGCCAAAATGCTTCATGGGAAGTGTAGTCTGGTTTAGAAAGAAGGAGGAAAGCACTTCTGTTGCTACTTTAGAGGACTCCCATGGGCTGGAAGAAAAAGCCCAATGGACCAGGTCTGCCCCATGGGCCATAGTTTCTCCATACCTGTGTTTTATGCCAAACATACCTAAGGAGCAGACCTCTACCCCCAAAATAGGTTCAAAATTTTGGAAAACTTCTTAAAATTCAGAGTGTGTGTGGGCTTTAAAGTAGTCTGTTGGCTACTGATAATCCCCTGAATTTCATAGGGTTTTTTTTTCATCTAGAAAGACTTAAGACGTGATTTGCTATCGCCTTCCTTTGAAATATAACCTATAACACCTAATACAAGATGTGTTCAAAAAGTATTCAACCATATTTTTTGTTTAGTGTACATCATGCTTCTTCTTCCTGCCTGCAGAAGCTGTCAGTCACCAGCAGACAAACAATGAGTGAGGAAGTATAAGTGAGCACCATCTAATTTTTCTTTTTGACAAAATGAAAGAAAAACTTGAACAATGCTACTGCATTAAATTTTGTGTAAAGTTTGGTAATTCCCAAGTGGAAATGATCTGCAAGATTCAGCAGGCCTTCGGGGATGAAGCAATGGGCACCACACAGATAACAGAGTGGTGTCAGCTCACAGCAGCCGGGCTCAATGATGACACGAGACTTCCATCATTATCAAACAAAGAACTTTACTGATGGATGCACAGACATGGGAAAAAGCCGAGATTGACTGGCCACAGCTGGCAGCCCCTTTATATACACACCCACTCATTTGAAGAGTAGATTCCCGCCGAACCCGAAACACCCGCGTAAAGTTTCCCGCCACCAGGCAACTGCCTTCCCCCAAGGTCACCAGCTGCACGGTCCTTATCAGAGCGAAGGGTCAGGACTCTGGTTTTCGGCGCCAAAGCCCAGGCTCCAAAAACCGGATCCTGACAGAGTGGTACAACCACTCCAAAGATTGCCACACATCAGTGGAGAGCAAAGCTCTCAATATCCAGAAATGAGATCATCATTGACCAAGTGAGGACCCTGGTGATGCAGGATCCTGATCAGAGAATAATAATATATAATAATAAAACTTTATTTATATACTGCTCCATCTCCCTGAGGGGACTCAGAGTGGTTCCCAAGTAATATCACAAAACATACAGAGAATAAACAACATAACCATAAGATTAACAAACAATATATAAACATAAAAATTGTCGCCATAACACACATATATTAAAAGTAATCCTGCCTGTTCAAGGCAATTAAAAATTTAAAAGGAGAACTTACAGACTATGTGAGAACTTACAGACTATGTGAGCATCAGCACTGGATCCATTTACTCAATTTTAACTGAGGATCTGGGATTCAGGAGAATCTCAGCAAAGTTCTTGCCAAAGGTACTAACAATCGAGCAGAAAGCAACACCACTTGGAGATCACACAGGACATGCTGCAGCCTGTGAATAGTGATCCCTACTTCCACAACACAGTGATCACTGGCAATGAGTCCTGAGTTTATGGGAATGACCCAGATATCAAGTTGCAGCCATCACAATGGAAGCATCCAACATCCCCGAGACCTAAGATGTGTATGCACCACACAGCACAACCATTACCAAGGAGTACTACCAAGAGATTCTGCATCGCCTTCATAACACTGTGAGATGCACATGGCCAGACCTGTGGGCAGCTGGCAATTAGCAACTCCACCATGATAATGCACCCATCTATTCTTCGCATTGAGACAGAGTTTCCTGACCAAACATAACACACTTGTGTTTCGTCAGGCTCTCTGCTCTCCTGACATGTCTCTGTGTGACTTCTGGCTTTTTCCCAAGCTAAAAATGACTCTGAAAGGAATCAGATTACGGTCCAGAGAAGACATTGTGTAGAATGCGACCAACTACATACTATCTCAAAAAAGGAGTTTCAGCGCTGCTTCCGACAGTGGCAGAACTGTTGGAGGAAGTGTGTGGCAGCGCAAGGGAACTACTTTGAAGGATATTAGTTTGAGATTGTTGTATTTTGTTGTGTTCTTGTTGTTGTTCATTCGTTCAGTCGTCTCCGACTCTTCGTGACCTCATGGACCAGCCCACGCCAGAGCTCCCTGTCAGCCGTTACCACCCCCAGCTCCCTCAAGGTCAGTCCAGTCACTTCAAGGATGCCATCCATCCATCTTGCCCTTGGTCGGCCCCTCTTCCTTTTCCCTTCCACTTTCCCCAGCATCATTGTCTTCTCTAGGCTTTCCTGTCTCCTCATGATGTGGCCAAAGTACTTCAACTTTGTCTCTAGTATCTTTCCCTCCAGTGAACAGTCGGGCTTTATTTCCTGGAGGATGGACTGGTTGGATCTTCTTGCAGTCCAAGGCACTCTCAGAACTTTCCTCCAACACCACAGCTCAAAAGCATCGATCTTCCTTCGCTCAGCCTTCCCTAAGGTCCAGCTCTCACATCCGTAGGTTACTACAGGGAATACCATGGCTTTGACTAGGCGGATCTTTGTTGCCAGTCTGATGTCTCTACTCTTTACTATTTTATCGAGATTGGACATTGCTCTCCTCCCAAGAAGTAAGCGTCTTCTGATTTCCTGGCCACAGTCTGCATCTGCAGTAATCTTTGCGCCTAGAAATACAAAGTCTGTCACGGCCTCCACGGTTTCTTCCTCTATTTTCCAGTTGTCAATCATTCTTGTTGCCATAATCTTGGTTTTTTTGACATTTAGCTGCAACCCGGCTTTTGCGCTTTCTTCTTTCACCTTGATTAAAAGGCTCCTCAGCTCCTCCTCGCTTTCGGCCATCAGAGTGGTGTCATCTGCATATCTGAGGTTGTTAATGTTTCTTCCAGCAATTTTCACCCCAGCTTTGCATTCATCCATCCCCGCACATCGCATGATGTGTTCTGCATACAAGTTAAAAAGGTTGGGGGAGAGGATGCAGCCTTGCCGGACGCCTTTCCCAATCTTGAACCAGTCTGTTGTTCCGTGGTCAGTTCTGACTGTTGCTACTTGGTCCTTGTACAGATTTTGTTGTATCTTAATGCAAATAATGTTTATGAATAAGGGTTGGATACTTTTTGAATACACCCTTTCATGGTTCAGTATTCATGTAGTAAGCAGGGTATGTCAGCACCAACATGGGCGCCATCAGGCACCAATACTTAGCCAGAATCCATTCCAGTTGTCTTCTAAAGCTAAGGAATTAAGAATTGTGAAATGTTTCTATAGAACGTCTTCCTTTGAGAGAAGAGAGATGAAGAGAAAACCACACTTATTCATAAAAGGCGTGTGGAGGCATCATATAGATGAGAAACACAGCCCCCACATAAATCTACCACAGAAATGGCTAGTGTTGTTTGCCTTCATAATGTAAGCCCAGACAAAATGTGAATCAATGAATATATTAGCTCTGCATAAAGAGATGGCACCTGAGACAGACACTAGATGAACACTAAAGCTTATTAAGGAAAAATCAAAGCACCAAGAGGAGAATGACAAGGCATATGCTCCAGCTATTACGGCTGACTTTTTGGGTTTGACTAAACTGTAATTAATTGAAAGGGGGGCTGCTGTGTATCAAATTCCTGACACGAATATACAAAAATGTTTTTTTTAAATACAGATTTGAAAGCATGTAGAGTATCCTATCAAACTATTTCTTGTTTTCTTTCTTTCTTTTTTCCTCTGAAGGGTTCGTTAAGAACATAAATTGGCTTCGGCAAAACTGCGTATTCTCATGCGAACACCTGTGAACTGTTGAGTTTAATTGGGCAACAGCTGGTGCTGATTGTGAATTTTCTTGCTGTATCTCATTACATTTCTGAATTTGGCACTTGTGAGATGGGTGCTGTTTATGAGAACTTGAACACATTTGAAAGACCTTCAAGGAGAATTATTAAAATGATTTCTAAAAATATTCATCCAAGATCTGTGGACTTTATTTCACTGCTATTTCATTCAGAGTAAGGATTAATACATAGAGGTTATTGAAGGTCCTGGACCCTAATAACACAGTGTTAGTGACAGGCACAGGAATACATCCACTTCTCTGTATTCCCTCTACATAAGTCCATTTTCTCTTTCATGGTGAGGCAAAAAACCTTACCATTTTGAAAAGAAGAAAAAAGTGGAGGGCAGTGGTAGCAGCAGTAAAATATTATTTTGAATACAATGTAAATCAAAAACTCATGGATAGCAAGTTACTCCCTCCTACAGGTTTGAACTAAGAACATGCCTAGAGCAATATAATAGTTTTTAATTAGAATTGGGGTATTTTGTGTATGTGTATGAATGGGTACACACACAGTGTAGCTTGTGTATGCACTTCTATACTAGAGGCAGCCAATGGCTCCTCTATAAGAAGGGTGGTAAATACAATCTAGGTTTTAATCCAGGATTTCATGGATTTTTCCAGAGTGTTATATCATTTTTCCTATAATAGGTTTGGCACCTTGAATAGCTCCTTGAAAGCCCTCCAAAATCCAGAGTAGATTCATTGCTCTGCTAACATAGGAGCTACTGGCCAATATACTATATATGATGAGTTTATGCCAGAAAGGCAGAAGATTAGGGTTTGGCTGGAAAAAAATGTAAAACAAAAAACAAACAAAACCCAGCTGCAATGTTGGCTTATTTATTTTCTCAATGACAGAACCAAGAAATACATTGGAGATAGAGCATATTCAAAACATTCAGATAGAGCATATTCAAAACATACCTTCAGAATATGTCCCTAAAATATCAACATTATGTCAATAACAAGGAAGAGTAGCTGAGATTTGTGTGCCTCTGAGAAGATTCTGAGCAAATGTCTCCTCCGCATATTGACCTCTCTCTTCCTCAAAGTATTCAGAGAGATTTGTTAAAACCATGCAGACCTGAGCATCTTTCCATGGCCCATAGAATTCCAGGTAAAGACTGATAACAGTTTACAAGAAGTCTTAAAATATTAGCAGTTTGGCTCTGGCTTGGAGAAGACAATTTTGCTCCCAATAGCCCTTGTATGTGTCACATTATATCTGTTCAGGCAAATATAAAGTGACACTGATCCTGTTCAGATGGGTAGAAACCCTTGTGTAAGTTCCATAAAGTTTGTCTTCAAGTACAAAGCAGAGTCAGATGTGTCTGCTGAAATAGTCAGAACAGTTCAGACTCAGGACTTCCGGTGCATGATAGGTCTAAGATTGAAGTCATTTGGATGAACTTCGGCTGATTTTTTTGAGAAAATGCAAAACACTTAAAGGGAACTACATGAGAGACTTTCACACAAAGGGATATTGTGGATCTTTTATTCCCTTTTTCTTTCTGCCTATTCTTCCTTGGGATTAAAATACACAGAGGTCATGTGTGCATTATTGTATCATCTTGCTAAGCATTCTCAGAGCAATGCCACTGATCCTAGGGGCCAAAATTACAATCTTTTGCAACTTACAAGAGAACTAGGAGTTCAGAGAGAAAATGTTTAGAGTGCTGACCTTGCCAAGAGCAGAACAGCTTGGAGTGCAATGCATAGAAGAGCAAATGGCAAATGAAAACCAAATTATTGCAGGCAAAAAGGGGGAAATGAAACAGTATGGAGGGAAATTATCAATAGATGCCTATTTTCAAAAGAATGCCTCAAGATAATAGAGGCTATTAATATGTGCTCTTTCTGATGAAGAGGGAAGCAACCCTAACTATTAAAATGCCATTCATTTCCTCAAGTTCTGCAAGAGTTTGAAAGATGAAATAAACAAGAGCTCTAGGGCTTCAACAAGGAAGCGTACTGCACAGCCTAAGGCTGGGACCTATTCACACAGTTAGCTAGAAATGCTAGGAACACGGAATAGAATAGGGCTGTGAAAGGTGAGGCCTGTGATATTGGGTGGATTAGTCAAACCCAATAAAAGTAAAGATCTGAAACTGGAGAATCTAAGTGAACATTTACATTCATAAACAACAACACCCAATTAAATTATATTGTTGTAAAACGAACCCCACCTCCATCTCCATAAAACCACCTTCAGTAGAAGATGAAAGGAGTGCAAGCTTAAACATGTTGATTTGAGACTAAATCTCATTTGGTTTAGTAGAGTTTGCTCCATCGTAATGGAAGTGTTTATAGGATTGCAATCTAAAAACAGTTACTTTCACAGATTCCCAAAAAGGCTGCAAGCAAAAATGCTCCACATGACTCCTACAGTAGAGCATTCAAAAGCTTGGAGATACCAAAAATACTGCTACTGTATTTCTCAATTGCTTTCTTGAAGGCTTTCTCAATTGCTTTATTGTGAGCTGCCTTTGGGACTTTATGACTAAAACAGCTCACTTCAGCTCCATCCTGTTGCACTACAATTCTAATACACAGTCCCAGCCCATATTCAACAGAAATGCACGTATTGTTCAGCCTTATATAGGGAATTGATCACTAATCTTTTTTTTCTGTCTGTGTATGGATTTTGAGGCGGGATTTCAACAACAGAGAAAGACTTCACATGAAAGCATGAAAGGTTTCCAACATAAAGCAGTAATGAGTTAGATTTAGATTCTGCAAAAGTTACTTTTTAAATTAGAATTCTTTGAGTCTGCTAGCCAGCACAGACATGGTCAGAAGTAACATTTCAATGTTCTGGTTATATTACATATAATTGAATCATTACTATGGCTACTTCTTTTATGCTATTTCAGATTAATGGATATCCTGTCTCTAGAGAATTCTTTAAAACTTTTTTCCCACCCCTAGCTCAGAAAAAAACTGATTTGTTCTCTTTCATCTTCTTTGAGCATTCTTGATCTTTATGAAAAAGTATGTGTTTTTGTATTTTATTTTAAAAATGCAATTGAGAATCTTCATGTATTTTCATTCTATATATTCTGCATTCATCTTTCTTTCTTTTTACTTCAGGAGCGACATATTACTAAGAGACTCTGCAATCTCTGTGATATGTTCATGAGTAGATGTTTTGTTTCTGTTGTAGAGCAGTAACACACATCATACTTGGCATATTGCATTGATGTACAGTGAATTACTGTTGCCTGAAGAAAAGTGCATTTGTCACAGCTTCATTGACCCATACTCATGTCCGTCCATCCACCCACCCGCAGCTCAGGCAGGTTACAGTAGTGTTCTTCACAGACCTAATCACAGATTTCTTTCCAACTCTGCTACATCTCATCAATCAGTGGAATTTACCCCATGCGTATAGAGAGCTTCAGCTTTTGAAAGGGTACAGTGGACAGCCAACCTGGGATTAGTTTGAACATAAACAACATAGATAATTTATAGCACAAGCAATGCTGAAAGATTGTGCTCCCCAGTCATCCTCTCTCACACAAATAAAGCTATTGCTAGATGAATTTTGAGAACCTTAGCAAAGCAATTTGGCAAAATATTGATAGCAATCAAATTCTGAGAAATGATGCCTAAATTAAGGATATCCACAGAGACTAGTTGAATCTTTTATAACCAGAAAAGACAGCATAACCTTTTGGCAAGTTTGTGTCAACCTTGCAGAAGACACAAAAGTACTACACATTTATAGAAAAAAGTATTTGCCTTTATATGGTGCCACTGAAGAATGGATAGAAAAACATTATTGCATTAAAGCCATCAGTAGCAATCAGTTTGCTATTGTTCTGTCGGCAGGCACCAGTTGGTATCTGCATTTAGAAAAGTATGCAAAACCAGTGGCAGGCTGGCCAAGATGATAGGTTACCCAGTGGCAAGTAAACCCCCTTAAATGTATTGTCGAAGGCTTTCATGGCCAGAATCACTGGGTTGTTGTAGGTTTTTTCCGGGTTATATGGCCATGTTCTAGAGGCATTTCACCTGCATCTATGGCAAGCATCCTCAGAGGTAGTGAGGTCATGCTATTCCTATTTCAGAATCTCCTGATAATAAGGAACCAAAAAGGGATAAAAGAATGGAATAGAGATATTAGAAAGTTTATATGGCAAAATAAAAAAGCTAGAATAAATTTCAAAAATATGACCGACGATAAGAAAAGAGGCCTAGCTGTATTTTGAGGTGTGTGCCCTAACCTGGAGTATAGACTGGATAAAATTAAAAAATGAAAAATTACTAAACCTGGAAGGATTTGATCTAAGAAGGGGATGGCACGCATACATATGGTATGGGAAAACAAACATTGGAAAAAACTTCGGAAATCACTTTATTAGAGTGGCCATCATAAAAATATGGGGTAAGTACAAGAGAAGAATATATAACAAAATATCCCTATGGGTCTCTCCTCTGGAGGCTTGCCAGAGGAGAGAATTAGGATGGACATCATGGCCTTGCTACAAATAAATTATAAATAGAAAGGGGGAGGAATTATCTATAAGAACCCAACAAGAAATAAAACAAGTATATCCAAATATAACTTGGCTCCAGCATAGACAATTACAAGAATACTTTACATCGGATAAAAAAATCTGGGTTCATGTCAGAAGACAATGTGTGGGATAAAATAATGAAAATTGGGGGGGGGGGGGGAATTTCACTAATATATAAAAAATTACTAGAATGGAGCACAGAAGAAGAAGGAGTTAAAGACTGCATGATAAAATGGGCAAGAAATTGTGGAAGATCGATTGGACTGATAAAATGGGAAATTATATGGAAGAAAAAATTAAAATTTACACGGGCCTATGATCTAAAAGAAAATTGGATCAAAATATTTTATAGATGGCATATGACCCCCCAAAAATTAGGGAAGTATTACAAAAATCTCAATTCGAAATGTTGGAAATGTGGGGAAGTGGAAGGAACATTCTACCACATTTAGTGGCATTGTAAAAAGGCCAAAGCCTACTGGAAAGAAATTCAAGGAAGACTGCAAAAGATCTTGAAGATGAACAGACCGCTTCGTCCTGAAATATTCTTATTAGGAATCATTGATGAGAGAACGGATTATAACAAAGACAAGCTTTTATTTCTAGCTACAACAGCGGCAAGAATTTGCTATGCCAGATTATGGTGAAAAGAAGAAATACCTACTATAGGAGACTGGGAAAACAAACTAATGGATGTGAGAAATATGGACAGATTAAGTTACTTGCTACAGAAGTACAAAGGAATTACAGAGAAAGAAACAGATTGGACATTGGTAAATGACTATTTTAAATAAGATGAAGTGACTGGGAAAGAGAAATGTAAGGATAAAACCAATTTTACCCCATTAAGCAAATAATGGACTAGAGAAGAAAGAGAATAAATAGGGGAAACCTAAAGAAGAAAGAAAAGGAAAACCTCGTTGAAGACAACGGGAAATCAGACCGAAAGAAAATGAAACTTGCTATCTTTGTTTCGTAACTTTTTTTAATATACACCTTTCTTTCCTTTCTTTGCACATCTGTCCCACCCACTTCCCTTCTCCTCTTTCCCTGCCTTTAGACCCCTTTCATACTTCCCCCTTTTTCTCTTTTTCAGTTTTGCTATCTTTTTCTGCTTCCATTTTAATAGAATGTGTTTTATTAATATGCATTATGGAAAATTTAATAAAGACAATTTTTTTAAAAGGAAATTTATTATTCCAACATTATTGTATACAACTGAAATGTATGTTGTATTGCTTTTTAAATGATAATTTTAATTGTACTATTTTCCACTTTTAAAATACATATACTTTTAAAAAAATTAAATGATAGCTTTATAGTTGTGGATGGCCCTCCTTTGTCTCCTGGTAATCAATATTTGTAGACCCAGTCCACCACTATTCAATGCAAAAAAAGCGCCTGGGGGAATCTCTTGTTGAGAGTGAATTGGAGTAGTTTGCAGCGCCTTTCATGTTCCTTGATGCAGGCGAAACGTCAGGAGAAAAATTGCCTCCAGAACATGGCCATATAGCCCAGAAAAACCTACAACAACCCAGTGATCCCGGCCATGAAAGCCTTCGACAATACATTCAACTACAGAATGATGGTGAAATGGGCATTACAGTCAAAATCATACACAATGAACACATTTTAATCCAGCACAAATACATTTTTTCATATCACTATTAAAATGCCATGTAATTTAATGGGCTACATATTAATGTTATTGATTTTTCACAAACTCAATTACTTTTAATTTGAGTGGAGGAGCAAGACATTAGGTATGTCATTTTATTAATGAGTTGGATGAAAAAGTAGCAAGCATACTTATCACATTTGCAGAGGACACAAAACTAGGAGGCAGTTGAGAATTATTTTGATACATTGGAGAAATGATACTGAAAATGATTTAATGATATTACATGGTGGGGGATCTAGGCATAAAATATAAAGTAGTTAGGCATTTGCTAGCTAAGAATGCCCTGGGAATTTTGGAAGTGTATAAGAGTCAGTAAATTGAATCCATTTTAAGTGGCACTTGGGTTTCCATTTAGCAGAAGTAGAATTTAAAAGGTAAGTAAATAGAGCTGTCTATCATGAGGCCAGTCCTCAGTTTTATTCACTACTAGCTTGGGGACCCGGCACTGCCCAGGTTATTTGAGAAAGGAATTGTGTCTTAAGGTTGGCCTTTATCGGTTATTTATATGGCTCGCAGTGGTCTTAGGAAGTTAATGAAGGTACTGCGAATCCCATCATCTGTGGTCCATCCTCCCCCAAACCTCACCAGAATGTTGAGTTGGCCAAGGGGGCTCTCTGTGCCAAGTTTGGTCTTTCTTGGTATTTGGATAAGTTTCGCTGTGGTTTCAGGAAGTGAGTGAAGGTTCTGGAAGTCCCATCATCCATCGTCCATCATCCAGATAGATAGATAGATGTTTTTCAGGGCAAAGTAGGTAAACTTCAAAAGAAAACACCATCAACTTTCCATTCTAAGTAGAATGTCGAACAAGATTTCAGGGGAGCTGTGTGTATTTAGAGATGTGGGGGGTAAAGTGTTAGTAATATACAGTAGTAACATTTTTATGTTAAGAAGCTGCCACTCTATGAAAAGGAAGAACAATAATTCATTAGCACACAGTTGAACAGAAGAGTTTTTTTTTTAAAAAAAAATGTCAAGATAGTTTAAAGATAATATAAAGAGTGCTAGATTAGGACTTTGTGAGAGCTGAGCTGAAGTTCCTGCTCAACCAAGGAAACCCACTGGGTGGCTGTCAGTTCCTTAGGGCCCTTCCACACATGATTACATTTCATTCTGAAGTGAGTTGAATTAGCATGCTTTGGCATAGGTTCTAGGTTACCCAAACCCAGGCTTTCTCTGATGGGGGGTGGTTACATGCCATCCTTATTGAAATTGGGATGGCATGAAGCCACCCCGAATCTCCCCCATTTCCCCTAAAACTTACTTTAAAAGTTCCCTGGCCACCACGAAGCTTCTCCTTACATCTTCCTGATGTGAGAAAATGATCCCCCCCTCCCCCAGTCTCCTCAGGCATCATTTTCCCTTAACATGTTGTGGGGAATGACACCAGGAGTCAGTCCCACAGGTCCTTTCAGGAAGGCCCAGAACTCATTAGGTATTTAATTAATTTGGAATAAACCAAGAGTTACAAATAAGTATTGTGTTAGTTGTGGAAAATTATAATAATACAGTAGAGTACAGATTTTGGCTATGGTAACTGTAAAATGAAAATAACATAGATGGCAACATTACTGAGAAGTGTTATGACCAAACATCTATGTCCCACTTAGACTGTTTCTGTGTTCCATCAGTACCACTGGCTGAAGAACCACGAATCCATAATAATGTCATGAATCAGAATTCCAGCAAGTCATTCCACAGTCTAGGGACAGCCAGTGAAAAGATATTCTGAGTGACCAGTGCCAGTCAAGTTCCGGATGGCTGAAGCCAAAGTTACTCTGGGTGAATGTTTCCAGTCGGGTTCTGGCTAGTTGGAGTAAATCCCCTGGAGGATTATATGAGAGAAGGTGATCCTGCAGGTAACCTGAATTCAAACCATGTAGTGCAGGGGTCCTCGAACTTTCTAAACAGAGAGCCAGGTCACAATCCCTCAAACTGTTGGAGGGCCGGATTAGAATTTGAAAAAAACATGAATGAATTCCTATGCAAACTGCACATATCTTATTTGTAGTGCAAAAAAACCCCACTTAAAACAAAATTATTAAAATGAAGAACAATCTTAACAAATATAAACTTATTATTATTTCATTTGGAAGCGTGGGCCTGATTTTGGCTGATGAGATAGGATTGTTGCTGTTGTGTGCTTTCAAGTCGTTTCACACTTAGGTTGACCCCGAGCGAGGGCCAGGTAAATGACCTTGGAGGGCCATATTCGGCCCTCGGGCCTTAGTTTGAGAACCCCTGATGTAGTCTTTTAAGGTCATAACCAACTCTGTACAAGATACTTTGCCAGGAAACTAATTGACAACCAATGGAGTTATTTTAGTGCAGGTGTAATATGCTGACTACTACATGAACTCATAACCAATGTTTTGAGCTAACTAGTGTTTTTGAACAAGAAGTAGCCCAATGTACAGCGTATTGCAGAAATCCAACCTTGAAGTGACCAATGCATGCAGTACCATCTTTAGGTCTGTTCTATGAAGGCCTGTTCTATGAAGAGGTGAAGATGGTAATGGTTTTAATAGTTTAAACTATTTTTAATAGTATGTGTCATCCAAGACCACCTGGAGTTGGCAGGCAACCACTTTCTCAAAGAGAAGATTAGACACTGGTCTACAATTAATAAGGTCAAGGGGATCCGGGGAGGGCATTATCAGCCATGGTCTAACAACTGCTTTTTTAAAAAGTTCCTTACCCTAAGAAATGCATTGTATTTTGAGTCCTGTAAAAGACAAAACTGAATAAATGAAATAAATACAAATATAGAAATAAATGATAATCTCATTGTAATCCTTTCCAACTAGCAATTTTCTTGATCAGTGGCTGCATCTACACTGTAGAATAACTACAGATGTAGGTTTAAGTATCAGATCATTCATGAGAGAAAAGTAGTAGGTATAGCTTTACACTGCAGTTCCATCATCAAACAAGCAAGAGACAACACAAGGTGAGAGCTCTTTCTACTATGATAGGTTTTTATCCCAGACTGAATCCAACAGCATTTGATACCACTTTAATTGCCATGGTTCTATGCTATGGAATCCTGAGAGTTGTAGTTTTGTAAAGTCTTTAGCCTTCTCAGAGGCAGCCCTAGGTAATTTTCAATTACCCCCCCCCCCCCAACCAATCACTGATATATATTTTCTGTTCGTCGTGGGAGTTCTGTGTGCCATATTTGGTTCAATTCCATCATTGGTGGAGTTCAGAATGCTCTTTGATTGTAGGTGAACTATACATCCCAGTAACTACAACTCGCATATGTCAAGGTCTATTTTCCCCCAAGAGCGCCTCAAGAGCATCCCTGGACAAAATCAACTATACTGCAAATGCTTTGGGTAATGGGTTGAGTCGCCCCTGAGCCTTCTCCACCTAATGCTCCCACCAGATGGAATTATACATTTACCACACATTTCTAGAACTACATTTAGGTTAATCTTTTCAAATCATTATGCAACAAAGTACTATCAGGGGTACTTTCTGCTTTCCCTACATGGCAGGGGGTTGTACTAGATGGTCCATGTGGTCTCTTCCAACTCTATTATTCTATGATTCAATGACAGTTTAACTGTAGAGGCCTTTAGCCTTCTCTTCCAAAGAGTGCCAGTGCCTCACCAAACTGCAATTCCCAGGATACCATAGCAGTTAAAGTAGTATCAAACTGCATTTATTCTACTGTGTAAAGACACCTCATATGAGCTTTCCTAAACAATTTTCCTGACATCCTTTTACCAGCAGAGAGTCTTTTTATTCAAGCTGGCTTTGAACAACTGATTGACAAGCAGGGATGCTTTTAATAAAGGATGCTGTGCTTTTCTTTTCTTTTTTCCTTCCCTGCATGTCTTCTTAAATTGTTTCAAAATTGTATTTAAACTGGGTCTTGTTTTAATATGACAAACCATTTTATTGCATTTTATATTATATTTTATTCTGTTCTTATTAGGTATCTGTTGGCTCCTTAGTTATGTTGTGAGCTTCTCTGTGAGCTATTATAGTTTGGGGAAAAGGGTGAAGATAAATAAATAGACAATTCTAAACTGAAAGGCATGTCTGGTGAAAGCATTCATATGACTCAGACAAATCAGAGTTATTATGAATATTTATAGTTCTGTATTGCAAGGTGTTAGAGTTGGATTTGCATTATTGTTGATAGAACAAGTCTTTGGATTTACCTATTAGTGTTCTTGTAAATCTCATTAATGGATGAAATAGAGGTCTTCTTAGCAATGTGCCCTAATTTTGCAAATCTAGAAGGAGAAAGCATTAAACTGTCCTTTGCTAATTTTGTTGGGAACACTACCTTGGTGTCTAGAAAGAGAAATTTATGGCAACTTTGTTTTATGTCTTTATCTTTATTAATGCTGTATTAGCATTGATATTGCACCTGAAGGAAATTACTATGTACAGAGAATGCCTAAACAATGAAGAGGGAATTTATTTACTTGTTCTTAATAAGGTAAGGAACATATTTGTTATAACTTGATGGAAGGAGCCCACTTTGATTTAAAGGTCATGAGCTTGAGAGGAATCGGGTATCTGTTAATTTGGGATTTACAGCCAACATCAACTTTCTGCTTACTTGAAAAGTTAATGCTAATTTAAATTTTATTATTAGCAGTTCAGCTGTATATTTGGATATAGGGATTTAAATCACAGCATGAGGTAGCTGCTAGCTACTTCTGTGGTTATATTTCATAGACATTCATTGTCCCATTTATGGGAAATAGTTTGTACGATATGTTAGAGCATGCGGGATAGATGGTGCTTATGGAAAACGCTCAATCTAATACTTTCAGATATTGATCATATCAGTTTGTATGCCCAGTAATATAGAGACGTATGTATAGCAAATATGTTGAAGAGATGCCTATGTCTAAATTCATATTCAGCACAGTCCCACTAACAGTAAAAGATGATGGAGTAACCTTCTAGTTTCCAAAACAAATGATTTGCTCAGCCATACATCCATGACATTGTCTACCCGGGGCCATTCATATGATATTATTATGACACTATAATTCCCTTTAACTGTAATGGCTGCATCCTATGGAATCCTGGGGACTGCCAAACCTCACAATAAAATACAGATAGATAGATAGATGATAGATAGATAGATAGTGTGTGTGTGTATATATATATATATATATATATATATATATATATATATATACTATCTATCTATCTCAGACTATGTTGTGTTCCGCCTCGAGCCAAAAGGAGAGGCGGGTAATAGGGTAATAATAATAATAATAATAATAATAATAATTATTATTATTATTATTATTATTATTACATTAAAAGATTTTAAGAAGGCCTCATGATACAATACAATGTATATCTGCTAGTCTCAATAAAGTGAGGGCTCTTCCAGACAGGCCTAAAACCCGAGAGAAACCAGCATTTAAAATGCCAGTTTCTCATGGATTTTAGACCACTCAGATGACCCAAACCCCACAATTGTGGGGAGTGTGTATGTGTGTGTGTGTGGGGGGGGGGGTTACTAGATACCTAGGATTGATCTCTTATATCATTTTTTCCATTGTTGATGGTATCACCACCAGCCACCAGCCTCCCATTGACCCAGTCTGCAGGCCTCTAGATGTAAGCTTCTGCTGCATCAATATGATGTATCAGGACCTTTGGGTTTACCTCCTCCCCTCTCCAAAGTTCTTGACACATTATTTTGACATGACAGAAGCTTACTCCTACTCCTTACTCCAGTACATTTACTGAGAAAGGGGGAATACTAGGAGGGTAGTGCCCCTGGAGCCCAAAGAACCAAGGTGGCTGTGGAGATTGATCATCGGGAGGTGTGATCAGAAAAGAATTAGGTTTGGCTGGTGAGAATGGACTGGGCTGGATCCCCATATCTTCAGCTCCAATGTGGACAATGGTGGACAATGATAAATAAGACTGTGCTTCAAGGTGTTGGCCATCTCAATGGATCTCTCCATTGGGGCCCGATACAGAGTTCTAGGAAAGGGATCATTCCCAGACTAGACCAGACCATAGCAGGTGAAATGGACAAAGAGGACCTAAAGGTTCTGATGCAAATTCATTGTGTGTCCTCCCATATTTCACAGTTAATTGTGTGAGAATTATGATAATTTTCTCTGAGTGAAGGCAAGGTAAGGTACCATTCTGGGGAATTTCCTGGGAATTTCATAAAAGGTTTACTGTAGGGCAATGTGTAGAGATATTTCCCAGTGGAGCCACATCTTGTGATCCATGATTTTGGGTCTATTTTTTAATGACAAAATCACTTGAGTACAAGGCTTGGAAAATTGCATTTTATAGCAAAATTTGTTCAGATGGATTTTGTACCTTTTTGAAAGCAGCTCCATAATTGTGCATAGAGACTGGCCAGTTTACCATGTGGTATTGCAAGCAAATAATGGCATAGGATGTTGTGATGAAGATGAATGCAGACACTCACCAACGCGGAAGAAACAAACTTAGTCGTTGTCTTTTGCAGAGTTTATAAAAGAACATATATACATACAGAGTCCAATTGTCTCTTTGAGACACAAGCCTCGTGTAACTCCAAACTCCTTCCAGCGAACTTCTCCAAATGCACTTCTCCAATAATCCAGCTCCAACAACCCATACCAAGGAGTTGTACTTTGGTTCCTTTATTCCCCCTGCAGCTGCCCCACCCTGGCTGTAACTACACAATGTTGGTCAGGTGGTTTGGTTCATTCCCTGCTGCATTGATCCTTATATCACCTGTTACTTCAGAAATGAACTCTAACATAGGAAACCATTTATTGCACTGGACCCAAGTTACTAAGAAATGTATATCTTTTGAAGATGGTACTCTATATTTTTCTTGTTACACTTTTTTCTGCAAGAATACAAAATTCCATACATTTAACAATGCTAAATGAAATCAGGATGTGGCAAGAACAGTCTGGTCTAAGCTTTACTTCTACCTGTCTGTTTCGATAAAAGTTATCTGAACTCATGCCATTTTGCCAAAGGCTGAAAATTTTACATCAAAGACCAGATTCTTGGCGCAAGCAATTATCCATTTAAGCCTTGCCAAAATGATTTTAGCCATTTTTGTTGCAGCTCGAACCAGATTCAAAGATATTCTAATATTACATTGAAAATAATATATACACATTAAATTTCCCACTATGATCTGTCTTTCCATTGTTCTCTTTACCATGGACAAATGCAATTGTGCCTGGCTGTAGCTTCTAGCAAGGACTATGAGCACCACATGTACCATAGTTGGGTAGAGATACTTGGAAGAGCTAGATCTCAGCTACCAAGAGTTTGCTATTGAGTAAAATAAAACTATCCTTTTTTTTTACTTTCCTAAACAATTCATGGTGTCAGAAAGGCAACTAGAAAAAAATCAGCGGCATCTTAGAGATTAGGAAGTTTTATTTGACATTAGCTTTTGTGGGCTGCAAACACCTTCATCAGTTGCAGAACAGAATGCTGCAGTCTGTCAAAGCTTACACCAAAGGAAATGTGTTATTCACAACACTTCTGTTGGGTTTTTTTTTTTGCTCCAGTAGATGCACGTGGTTAGATCCCTTCTGCTCTCCCATGTCATGGGGGGCATGAGAGAAGCCTCCTTGCAGAATTGCAAGGCATCTGGGCGTCCCCTGGGCAACGTCTTCATAGATGGCTGATTCTCTCACTCCAGAAGCGACCAGAAGCGACTTGCAACATGCAAGAAAGCAAGCAAAACAACCAACGGACCTTTTCAGGACCAACCATGACAATAATCTCAATCAACATTGAAGGCATGTCAGCTGCCAAAGAACAACTGTGCCAAGATAAGAACTGAACTGTGCCAAGATAAGAAATGTGATGTGCTGTGTGTCAAAGAAACACACAGAGATGAACGACAGAAACGACCAAAAGTTCCAGGAATGGTCTTAGTAGCGGAAAGACCACATGCGCAGTATGGAAGCACTGTCTTTGTAAAACCAGGCCTCCAAGTCAGCAGTGCCCACAACACTGAAGAAAACAATATCGAGGTTATAACAGTAGAGCTTAATAACATCACCATCACCTCTGTGTACAAGCCCCCAAATGAAGAGTTCTGCTTCTCCTTCCCCGAGAACTTTGATAGGCACCAAAGGGCGGTAGTAATTGGTGACTTTAACAGCCATAGCCATGTATGGGGATATGCTCAAGAGGATAAAAATAAAGAGGATGTCCTCTCCTGATCTGAACTGCACAAGCTATCACTCATTCATGATAGTAAGCTCCCACCATCCTACAACAGCAGGAGATGGCACCGAGGATATAACCCAGACCTCTTATTTGTGAGCGACAGCATTGTACAGCAATGCACTAAATCAGTGGGACCACCAATTCCAAACACACAGCACCGACCAATAGTATGCCAACTGTTTCCAACTATAAGGTCCCAGGAAGTTCGATTTAAATGAAGATTCAACTTCAGAAAGGCAGATTGGACTAAATTCTCAGACATGTTAGATGACATGATCATATCGGCCATGCCAACCCCTGAGGAATACGAGCACTTCATCGAAATAGTGAAAACCTGCTCACAGGCCTCTATACAGAGAGGCTGCAAAACCAACTACCTTCAGGGCATGACTCCTGAAACAGCTGCCTTGTTGGAAAACTATTACAGGCTCCACAACGAAGACCCATTTAGTGAGCAAACCCTTCAGGCAGCACAGAGCATTGTGTCCTCCATCTCTGAAGCCAAGAAAGAACAGTGGATAAAGCTGATAACAGAAGTCAACATGGGCAGGAGCAGCCAGAATGCGTGGAGGCTGCTAAGACGGTTGAGCAATGACCCCTCACAAACTAATTCCCATGCCAAAATAAAGACAGATAGGATAACACACCAACTCTTGAAGAATCGGAAACCCAACCTTGCCACCAAAGTAGGAAAGAAACCAATAGCCAGACAACCAGATATTGAGAACAACAACCTTCATGAACCTTTTACTGAATTGGACATGGCTCTCAACAAATGTAAAAAAATGCCAAAGCAGCTGGCCTGGATGATCTACGGATGGAACAAATCAAGAACTTTGGCCCAAAAGCAAGGTGCTGGCTGCTGGAGCTGATGAACAACTGCACTGCATCCTGTCAGATCCCCAAAATCTGGAGGAAAGCAAGAGTCATCACCATCTTGAAACCAGGCAAAGACTGTGATGATCCAAAAAGCTATAGACCAATCTCCCTGTTGTGCCACCTTTACAAAGTCTAGGAGAGACTTATTTTGCATAGAATTATGGAAAAAAACAGACCCATGTCTGATCCCACAGCAAGCTGGCTTCAGGAAAGGCAAAAGCTGCACATAGCAAGTGCTGAACCTGACTCAGCACATAGAAGATGGCTTTGAAAGGCAGCTGATCACAGGAGCTGTCTTCATAGACCTGTCGGCGGCTTATGATACTGTAAACCACTGCCTCCTCCTGAGAAAAATGTATAATATCACAAAGGACTACCACCTCACCCGCCTCATAGGAAACCTGCTACAAAACAGGAGCTTTTTTGTTGAGTTCCAGGGCCAGAGAAGCAGATGGCGGAAACAGAAGAACGGCCTGCCTCAGGGGAGCATGCTTGCTCCATCAATGTTCAACATTTACACAAGTGACCAGCCACTGCCAGAAGGGACAGAGAGTTTCATCTATGTAGATGATCGTGCCATTACCGCTCAAGCAGGGAGCTTTGAGATGGTTGAACAGAAGCTCTCTGAAGCTCTAGGTGCTCTTGCTGCCTATTACAGGGAAAACCAGCTGATCCCTAATCCATCTAAAACACAGACATGTGCTTTTCACCTTAAGATCAGACAAGCATCCCAAACTCTGAGAATTACCAGGGAAGGAATCCCATTGGAGCATTGCAGCACACCCAAATACCTGGAAGTCACTCTGGACTGTGCTCTCACCTATAAGAAGCACTGCCTGAATATCAAGCAAAAAATGGGCGCTAGAAATAATATCATACGAAAGCTGACTGGCACAACCTGGGGATCACAACCAGACACAGTAAAGACATCTGCCCTTGCGCTATGCTAATCTGCTGCTGAGTATGCATGCCCAGTGTGGAAGACATCTCATCACACTAAAACAGTGGATGTGGCTCTTAATGAGACATGCCACATTATCATGGAGTGTCTGCACCCTACACCACTGGAGAAATTACACTGCTTAGCTGGTATTGCACCATCTGACATCCTCCGGGAAATAGCAGCTAATAGTGAAAGGACCAAGGAAGTGACATCTCCAGCTCATCCTTTGTTTGGATATCAGCCAGCACGTCAACGACTTAAATCTAGAAATAGTTTTCTAAGATCTACAGAGACACTCACTGGAACACCTCAGCAAGCGAGAGTCCAAAAGTGGAAGGCTCAAACCCAGAAACTCAACCAATGGCTGATACCAAATGAGAGACTCCCTCCTGGGCACACAGAGGACTGGGTGACTTGGAAGGCGCTGAACAGACTGCGCTCTGGCACCACGAGATGCAGAGCCAACCTTAAGAAATGGGGCTATAAAGTGGAATCCACGACATGCGAGTGTGGAGAAGAGCAAACTACAGACAATCTGCTGCAATGCACCCTGAGCCTTGCCACATGCACAATGGAGGACCTTCTTGCAGCAACACCAGAGGCACTCCAAGTGGTCAGCTACTGGTCAAAGGACATTTAATCAACCACCAAGCTTGCAAACTTTGTGTTTTGTTTGTTTGTTTGTTAAAAAATGCAACGCAACTGTTTGATTTCCTCCTAACACAGTAAATAAATAAATCTCCATGCCATGTTTACTTCAGACATTGAAATTTTCATGAGTTCAGATGTGTAACTGTGCTGACATATTGAACATTTCATGTTTTTGTTGCTATTCGAACTGTTCACAGAGAAAAAAGGAGAGAGACACGCACAGATGTTATTTGTTTTGTACTAGTTGCAGGATCTAGAACAGGGAAATCTTCCTATTACTTTTTAAGTCCCTGTGTGTCGTGTGAAGGGTTCCATGCTGAAATTAGAGGGGTGGTGGACCCATTAGAATGGTCCGCCCCAGGAGACTGATGGATCCAAATGGTTTCCTGACGGCCCTTGGGGATTTTTCCACCTCCTTGGCTAGCGACACTGTCGACGCTCTGGTCTCTGGCTGGAACAGTGAGTTGACCAGGGCAATCGACACTATCGCTCCGGAACGCCCCCTCTCGAGTAACCGAGCTAAACCAGCCTCTTGGTTTACTGAGGAGCTGGCAGCGATGAAGCGAAAGAAGAGGAGGTTAGAGTGCGTGTGGCGCCTGAACCCCACCAATCCAGCCCAAACACACCTGAATGCCTTTTTAAGGTCCTACGGTGTGGCAATAACGGCGGCCCAGAAAACATTCATCACAGCCAATATTGCATCAGCGAAGAATCGTCCAGCGGAGCTTTTCCGAGTTGTCAGAGGCCTGTTAAATCCGCCAAAAAGCGAGGCCTCGGATAACTCGGTGGCTCGCTGTGAAGCATTTGCTCGATCCTTCGCGGATAAAATTGAGCGGATTCGGTCAGGTTTTGACGCCACATTAACGGCAGTCTCTGGGGATGTAACGAGAGCATCTGCTTGTCCAGTTTTGTTGGATTCATTTCAATTGGTTCAGCTTGAGGATGTGGACAGGATCCTTGGAGAGGTGCGACCCACCACATGCATCCTAGACCCCTGCCCTTCCTGGCTGGTCAAGGAAGCCAGAGGGGGTTTGGCAGGGTGGGTGAAGGTGATGGTTAATACCTCCTTACAGGAAGGAAAATTTCCAGCGAGCTTGAAACAAGCTATTATAAAACCGCTGTTGAAGAAACCATCACTGGATCCCACCCAATTCGACAACTATCGGCCAGTTTCCAATCTCCCCTATTTGGGCAAAGTCATGGAACGTGTGGTGGCAACACAACTCCAGGGGTTTCTGGTAGACACTGATTATCTAGACCCGGCACAGTCTGGCTTCAGGCCGGGACATGGAACTGAGACAGCCTTGGTCGCCTTGGTAGATGATCTACGCAGGGAACTAGACAGGGGGAGTGTGTCCCTGTTGGTTCTGCTGGACCTCTCAGCGGCTTTCGATACCGTCAATCACGGTATCCTTCTGGGGCGCCTCATGGACATGGCTCGGAGGCACTGCTCTGCGGTGGCTTCGATCCTTCCTTGAGGGACGGACCCAGAAGGTGTCATTGGGTGACACCTGTTCGGCTCCGCAACCGTTGTTGTGTGGAATCCCACAGGGTTCAATTCTGTCCCCGATGTTATTTAACATCTACATGAAGCCGCTGGGAGAGATCATTCGGAGTTTCGGACTAAGATGTTATCTCTATGCAGATGATGTCCAAATCTGTCACTCCTTTCCACCTGTCACCAAGGAGGCTGTCCAGACCTTGAACCGGTGTTTAGCCGCTGTATCGGACTGGATGAGAGCTAACAAATTGAAATTGAATCCAGACAAGACAGAGGTCCTACTGGTCAGTCGCAAGGCCGAACAGGGTATAGGGTTACAGCCTGTGTTAGACGGGGTTACACTCCCCTTGAAGACGCAGGTTCGTAGCTTGGGAGTGATCCTGGACTCATCGCTGAGCCTGGAACCCCAGGTCTCAGCGGTGGCCGGGTGTAAAGATGTATCAATGCCACCAAATGAAATGTAAAGACGTGCGTTAATCCCACCAAATGGGACCACCAAAAATGTAAGGAAGTATTAATTCTCCTAATGCCACCATTAACTGTAAGGAAGTTCCGAGACTGCTAAATTAAACCGCCACCATTATATATAGAGACGCTGGTATTAAAGTCTCTGTTTATCCCTATTTGCGTTGTGAGGTAACTTTGGTAGAGTGGAATGCACCGAACGTAAAATCAATGGAGGAGGCAGGTTTAAAATACAAAGAGAACAAGTTTATTGTTAAACAAAGCGTAATTGTTGCAATATTGAGATGTTGAGCTTGGCATATGCTTGAGGTTACAATATGGCTTGGTTGAGATACATTCAGGCTTTAGATGTTACAATCTTATAAACTCCTTCTACAGTGAAGTGCTTTATTATTTCAGTGTTCCTTGTTGTGAATATTTTCACTGTTTGTCCTATACCGGATCAAACCACTGATCTCCAGTCTTCCACTACTGGCGATCCCAAAACCCTCTCTGTTAGATTCTTTTTAACTCAAGCAATCTAACTAGGTTTCACCTTCAGCTCCCTTGCTGAAGAAATGTTCACAAATACTAAGAACTAACTGAATCTATACTGCTTCACACCACAGAGCCCTAACTGACTCTGCTCCTCTTCTCAGGGTCTCTTCCTCCTGACTGAACTACTTTTCCAGAGTCCTATCTGACTCTGCTCCTCCTCTCAGGGTCTCATCCTCCTGACTGAAAATTAACTGTCACTTTCAAACCTTTTTCTCCTTAAGCTCCGCCCACCTCCTCTTCTGCCTTGTCACCATGGCAACCTATCTCTCACAGCTAGGTCATGGCAACCAATGTAAAACATAAATACAGTTTCAAACACATTATAAATAACACTTTATAATAAACATATCTCTACACCGGGAGAGCTTTCGCACAATTAAAACTTGTGCGCCAGCTGCGCCCGTACCTTGGGAAGTCTGATCTGGCCACGGTGGTCCACGCTCTTGTCACATCCCGGTTGGATTACTGCAACGCACTCTACGTGGGGTTGCCTTTGAAGACTGCTCGGAAACTGCAATTAGTCCAGCGAGAAGCAGCCAGATTGCTCACCGGAGCAGCGTACAGGGAGCATACCACCCCCCTGTTGCGCCAGCTCCACTGGCTGCCGATCCAATTCCGAGCACAATTCAAAGAGCTGGTTTTGACCTACAAAACCCTATACGGTTCCGGCCCAGTGTATTTGTCCGAACGGATCTCCCTCTACATCCCACCTCGAAGCTTAAGATCTTCTGGGGAGGCCCTGCTCTCGACCCCGCCACTCTCACAAGTGAGGTTGGCGGGGACGAGGAGCAGGGCCTTCTCGGTGGTGGCCCCCCACCTGTGGAACTCACTCCCCGGGGAGATTAGATCGGCGACCTCCCTCCTGGCATTCAGGAAAAAACTAAAGACCTGGGTTTGGGACCAAGCCTTTGGACACGCTGGCAGTTAAATTAAGGATCTGACGACTGACAAGGACAATGGAATGGAATGGATATATGGACTCTGAACCCGAGCATGAGATTGTTTTAATATTTTATTATGCGCTGATGTTTTAATTCTAATTGTTGAACTGCTTTTTGTATTTGTATTACTGTCAAT
This sequence comes from Anolis sagrei, assembly GCF_037176765.1. NCBI lineage: Eukaryota > Metazoa > Chordata > Lepidosauria > Squamata > Anolidae > Anolis > Anolis sagrei. The sequence continues at coordinate 247,546,456 of NC_090022.1, read as the reverse complement.
TGTTAGGCATTTAATTATGCCTCCTCTGTAAGCCGCCCTGAGTCCCCCCCCCCGGGGTGAGAAGGGCGGGGTATAAGTAAATGAAATAAATAAAAAATAAATAATAAAAAAGCAGCATACGATGGGCAAATTGGCCTGTCTGATGAGGTAGTTAGGCAGTTGTCTTGAACAGTCCCTTTCCTTCTCACTTACATTATGCAAGTATATCTATAGCACATCTGTTCTTGAAGTATGGTTGGTGAAAATAAAATAATATTGATTCTGATCACAATTCTAATACTGCATAACACATGAGCAATAAACTTAGTGCCTGGTCTTAGCATGCCACTTCCTCTCCACGTCTGATCTGGTGTGGGGTGAGGAATTTCCTTGCATCAGTATTTGGAACTCAAATTTTAGTGATTCCTTTTTGTAGTCTCTCTCTCTCCCTGACAGTAGTTGAGGAAAATGTGTAAGAGCTATTTGAAATGCAAGAGAGTAAAATGAATCATTCATGCAACCTGGAGCATCACCGGGGGAGGGGTTCTTTCCCAGGGCAAAGATGGTTGGTCTCGAGTACACCCAGCCATGCAGGAAAGACTTGGTAGAGGTTTCTGTCCACAAGTACATGGAGAAGCCAACAGAGGGTTTTTTCTGCGATCCATTGGCCTGTTGGGCATCCCGGAGCCAGATGTAGACAGATCTGGCAACGGTTGCTCAGGAATACCTGAACTGTTCTGCAGCCAGTGTGCTGAGTGAGAAGCATGCAGCATGCTGTCACTCCTCTCTGGACCATACTGGGGAAATGGCTGGTGTTCCTGAAGGCCAGCCTCCCAGTTCTGGACCCCCAGGTGAAGTGAGAGTGGCAGACACTCAAGTCAGTCAATGAGGCTCGCTGACCTCCTCTTTAATTCCCCTCTCTTTTTTAATTACACTACCCTTTCCCTAAACCACTTCTCCACTTTGAGGAATAATCCTACTCCAATCCAATGCTGGTAATAGTGCTGCAGCACACACTATTGTTACAGCACAAAGTCTATAAGAAAGTGTGAGGGAGTTCTACAACTGAAGGAAAACTAGTGTGACTAGGCTCTCAACTTTAGCATTGCCACATAAACTAACTCCCAATTCTTACATGCTGTCTCTCTTCTCACCGCATGTCTGTTGCGCAGGGCCACATCTTTTCTACCAGCATCAGTCAGAGTTCAACAACCATCACTACCTCACGTACTGACCTTTTCCCTAAACTACCTCTCAACTCTGAGGAGTAATCCTATTCCAGTCCAGATTCCTGCACGGTGCCAAGAGTGCTGTGGCACACATCAGTGTTGCAGTGCGAAGTCTGTAATACAGCATGAGAGAGTTCTGCAATGGAAAAGGAGGGTAAAGCAAGGATCTTAAGGTGAAGTTAATAGTTGAGAGAAATCACCATGAGTGCATTCTACAGTAGGTTAATGCAATCTGACACAACTTTAACTGCCATTACTCTATGCTATGGCATCATGGGAGTTGAAGTTTTCCAAGATCTTTAGACTTCTTAGCCAACAAAGGTGTTGACAGACTTTTGCCACACATTCTCTACATTTGACACCATTATAGCCCTTTTTATTGGCAGTAGGCTTGTGCATTTTGGCTCAACCTTGAGCCGTTTCTGCTTTCTGGATTCTGGGGTGGCCACATATCCATTTGTGTACCCCTCCTGAAAATGCTGAAAATGGGCAGGTGCCCAAATGGGCATTTTTAATCTACAGCCAGAAAATGCAGCTCTAACCAACCTACTGGCAGCAAGGGGGGGGGGGGCTTCATGAGCTCCCTTTCTCATCATTTTTTCGGCTATTAGGATGAAAATGGCCACATTTGGAGGACACATCTACCACTGCTGGCCCACCAAATTTTCTGTTATTTGGATCATTTGGATTTTGTCCAAAACCCAAAATGATGTCCAAAGTTTTGCTCACCTCTAATAGAGAAGAGCAATTCAATCTGTTCTGGCTATCTTTTTATTCAAAGCCAACAATATGCACATATGAAATGAAATAGCCAGGTCAGATAATAAGTAAATTTTGCATATGTATGCAAGCACATATTGACCCCTCTAGAGAACACTTGAATGTGTTCTCCAAAATGTGCTCTGGGATAATTTTTCATAAGCCTCCGCTTTTCTTATGATTTGCATTTTTTGTTAGTCAAGCTTCTAAATCTATTTTTAAACATGCTGATAATGGCTGATGAGGATGGCAAAAAAGAGAGAGAGAGAGGATAAGGAGGAAAAGGCAGATGGCCAGGCATAAAAAGGCTATGTAAAAAGTACCTTTTTTCAGACTTTGTTAACTGAGGTATTCCTGTATGTGCAGGAATCCTGCAAAAGGGGTTCCTAGAAAAGTAAACGTAAAGGTTTCCCCTGACATTAAGTCTAGACATGTCTGATTCAGGGGAGGGGGGTGGTTGTGCTCTTCTCCATTTCTAAGTCAAAGCGCTGGTGTTGTCTGTAGACACCTCCAAGGTCATGTGGTCAACATGACTGCATGGAGCACCGTTACCTTCCCACCAAGGTGGCACCTAATCACCTACTCACATTTGCATGTTTTCGAACTGCAAAGATGGCAGAAGCTGGTCTAACAACGGGAGCTTACCCCAGTCTCAGATTCAAACCACCAACCTTTCGGTCAGCAAGTTCCGCAGTTCAGTGGTTTAACCTGCTGCACCACCAAGAGGGCATTGGGGCCATTACCCAATGTATGAGTCTACATTGAAGTTATTTATATACACACACATATATGCGGTAAGGGATTCCTATTTACCTCATATTCCCAACTGGATCCCATCGGGATACTTTGGGTATTGACCTTCAAAAGTCTCACCCTACATGGCTGTTGATTAGGAATACTGAGAAATGTAGTCCAATACATCTGGAACACATCAAATTGGGAAAGAACATGTACTTCATATTCTTTGCTGAAATGTGCTTTCCCTCCTCTACTAATTTCCATTCAATTTCTTTTATTTTTCTAATTTTGGAAGGATCTCCCCTCCTTATAGCAAAATAACAGTGTGGCATTGGAGAGACGTGAATTTAAGGCATTGTTCTAAAGTTAGTAAGAACAGTGTTCAGCTATATCTCCCGTGTTTTTTCATTGTAACACCTTCACCTTGTTGCCAAGAAAGAGTATTTTTTAATCCTTTTAGCAGGCTTTTAACTCGACAGGTTCAATGTACCTCCCAAAGAACATGACTGTTAAAGACAAAGGCCACTTTGAGAAGTGACATTTAAATTGGTTTCCGCATTTCCCACATCAGTAAAGGAACACTGACTAGAATGTATATCCAATTGAAAAATTGTTCTCCTGCATTTTGTCTTCTTTACTTAATGGTACATCATTCTTAGCATCACATTACAAGCAACATGCCACAAACCACATGCCACAAGGCTCAAAAAGCAACAATCTTCCTACCATCTGGATAAAGAGAGCAAGGGGGGGAGAGCAAGGGAGAGAGAGGGAGGGAGAGAGAGAGGGAGGGAGAGATTGTCTCATAGTCCGAAGTGAACTGACTAATTATGCTTTCATGTTTAAAAAACAAAAATGGTACAGTTCCCCTTATGTATCTCTGGATTATGCATCCACAGATTCTGCCATTATCCTATGGAATGCTATGGTTTGTAGTACAGTAATCTAATGATGAAGATCAGGGGAATGATAGGTGCTATGTTTTATATGTTATACATATTTTAATTGGTTTTAATTTGTATTTATATATTTAATGTATTTTAAAGGATAATTGTACAGTAGAGTCTCACTTATCCAACCTTCACTTATCTAACATTCTGGATTATCCAACGCAGTTCAGGGTGGGAGAAAGAAAGCACCCTTGTCTGTTTTGGTGCTACATTCATAAATACAGTAATTACTACATAACATTGCAGTGTATTGAACTGCTTTTTCTGTTGATTTGTTGTAAAACATGATGTTTTGGTACTTAATTTGTAAAATCATAACATAATCATAACGTAATTTGATGTTTAATAGGCTTTTCCTTAATCCCTCCTTATTATCTAACATTTTCACTTATCCAACGTTCTGCCAGCCAGTTTATGTTGGATAAGTGAGACTCTACTGTATATGTTTTTTACTTTGATCTTTGTACATTTGTTGCATTGAATATTTGCCAAAATTGGAAGCTGCTCTGAATGCCCCTTGAGGTGACATGGTACAAGGTAGAAATAAAGTAAATAATTAAATAAATAAATGAGGGCACTACCTTACTATAGTGGGAAATTCTGGGTGGAATGTTGTAGGTTTTTTCAGGCTTTATGGCCATGTTCTAGAGCAGGCATGGGGAACCTTCGGCCCTCCAGGTGTGGTGGACTTCAACTCCCACAATTCCTTGAGGCTCGGCATTCGCCCCAAAGGCTTACCTTGGCCCAAGGAATTGTGGGAGTTGAAGTCCACCACACCTGGAGGGCCGAAGGTTCCTGACCCCTGTTCTAGAGGCATTCTCTCCTGACGTTTCACCTGCAACTAAGGCAAGCATCCTCAGAGGTAGTGAGGTGAGGTGACTCATCAAACTACAAATCCCAGCATTCTGCAAGATGGAGACATAGTACTTAAAATTGTATCACAAGTCTGTATAGAATCATCCAAAGATTTGTGTTCAACTCTTCTTCTGTTTGGCACATGTTATGGTCATCTTTCATTTTAAACTGAGATGCAAGAAGAGACCAAGAAAGAAGACTGCCTCTATCTGGAAAATTAATCATTGAGTTCATAAGTCAGAAATGGGAAAGCTGGATGACATCACAAGCACACAAAAGCAAGATTTTTCATAGACAAGCTGAAAGAAAGAATGGATCATTAGTGTCTTTAAAATACACATTTTTCTTGATAGATAGTCCAGCCATTTTGAACTCACCAGCTGAATGGAGTTTCCTTTTACTGAAAACACAGCCAACATCTGCTTTGAATGCTAGAATATGGACAATCACATGGAGAGTTAAGATTAATCTTCATATAATCTAAAACACAAGTTTCAGCTCTTCTCCAACATGAGGCAAACATATGTCCTGTCTAATATTGAATAATCTGCCAGACAGCAAGGATTTGAAGACATTGGTTCATTGGGGATGTTCTAAACCTAATGGAACTTTTTTTAATGCTAATTACAAATCACATGGAATATTCTTCTTCCCATTATATGTCATCTCATTGACACACTCACATATCTTTTTTTTTTGAGACCAACCTATCCTAGCTAATACTGAAAGAAATCCTACTGAGTTCCATAGAGCTTACTTCTAAGTAAAGTTGATTTTCACCTTTTGAGAATAAATGTGCCTGCCACCATTTATGTAGAAGGATATCTTTTTTATTATTTTTAAACCAACTTCTATCACATCGTTGTCAGGCGAGGGAATATTCCTTTTTTGTGTGCACGCATAATGGATATCATTACATTCCTCACTCATATTGAATTAATATCAGTATTGTTTAGATATTTATGTATTTATTTTTATATGTATTTATTTATATCACATCTTTCAACCAATATGAGTCCCAAGGTAGTGTATAGAATAAGTCTTTTAAGAAAACACAGTTAAAATATGTTTGCAAAAGTGTATAAATAGATAATCCTTTTCATATACAGTGGGTTCCTGATATCCGCTGGGTTTGTTCCAGGACCCATAGGTATACCCAAATCCATGATTGTTCAAGTTTTGTTATGACATAATATAATTTATTTATTTGTCGTGTCAGGGCAACCAGTCAATTGTATTACATTTCTAAAAGAACAAAACAAACAAACAGACAAAACACAAAATTTGTAAGTTTGGTAGTTGATTAAATGTCCTTTGACCAGTATCTGGCCACTTGGACTACTTCTGGTGTTGCTGCAAGAAGGTCCTCCATTGTGCATGTGGCAGGGCTCAGGGTGCATTGCAGCAGGTGGTCAGTGGTTTGCTCTTCTCCACACTCGCATGTCGTGGATTCCACTTTGTAGCCCCATTTCTTGAGGTTGGCTCTGTATCTCATGGTGCCAGAGCGCAATCTGTTCAGCACCTTCCAAGTCGCCCAGTCTTCTGTGTGCCCATGGGGGAGTCTCTCATTTGGTATCAGCCATTGGTTGAGGTTCTGGGTTTGAGCCTGCCACTTTTGGACTCCCGCTTGCTGAGGTGTTCCAGAAAGTGTCTCTGTAGATCTTAGAAAACTATTTCTAAATTGAAGTCGTTGACGTGCTGGCTGATATCCAAACAGGGGATGAGCCGGAGATGTCTCTGCTAATTTATAGTGGCCAGGTACTTTAAACTTTATTTTTAGGGGGACTTTGGGGTGACTGCATGTCATCCCAATTTTAATCAGGATGGCATGTAGCCACCCCTCCCCCCCCCCCCCCCCCCCCAGGAAAGTCCAGGTGTTTTGGCTGGCATGGGGACTGAAATCTGCACCAAAACAGGTTTTTTAAACTTGCTTTGGCACAAATTTGGAAGCACGCTCAGTGGAAGATTGAAATCCTGTTCAAATAAGAAATTTCCTTTTTTTGCCAGTGAAAAGAGATCACAACCTAACCTCCTGTGACAGAAAGTCCCACAATGAAGGAGCAGTGCCTGAAAAGACTCTCGCCCATTTCCTCACTAACTTTCCCTGTGATGCAGGTGGAACAGACACAAAGCACCTCCCCTGCAGCTCTTAAGATATATGCAGACACATTCAGGAAGATACCAGTTATATTATTATCAAGATAAAGTTATACTTCAGTAAAATTCGGCTAATAGCAGTGAAAATTCTGAATGTGTACAGTATTCATGCCACTCATTGGATGACATGGATTCTTATGGAATGATAATATTACAGTCAATGTAGATATTAACAGTCACTAAATGAAATGTGCAGTTTTGAGAGAACGAACTAGATTCAAACCTAGGTTATACCAGAAAATGCCATTATGGGTCTCAATGCTAAAAGTGTTTAACAGAAAATGTTCAGGTGGAATCTCTTTTCCTGTAATTTGAACCCATTGCTCCAAGGAAAATATAATATGAAATCTTAAAGAACACTTCTTAAGAGAAGGATACAAATGGACTGATTTTCTTAGGTCCTTTCTACGCTGCCATGTAATCCAGTTTCTGATCCCAGATTATCTGCTTTGAACTGTTTTATGTGGCAGTGTGGACCCATATAATCAAGTTCAAAGCAGATAATCTGGGATCAGATACTGGATTATATGTCAGTATAGATCCAGGCTTATTTTGTTTGAAACATTTACCGGTATGTTAGCATTTTTAAAACCCATGGCATTGTGCAGGAAAATAGTTGAAAGTTGTGTTTCTTTTTCTTTTCTTCATTCTTTAGTATAATGGAATGTGTTGTTTTGTGTTTAGCTTTTTGTATTGCTTATTTTGTAGCTTGTAATTTGTGCTTGTTATACATGTTATTCCATTTGGATTTTTTTTTATTTTGGAATATCTGTATTTGCATATATGTTGAGAATGAAATACAGTATCTTAAAATAATAATAATAATAATAATAATAATAATAATAACAATAACAATAATAATTAATTTCTTACCCACTTCTTCTAGTGGCTCTAAGTGGGTTACAACATTGCTAAAAACACACAATCATCTAAAAATATTCTACAAAAGACATATATTAAAACATATTTCTTATAATACATATTAAAATACACAGAACAAAGATGTTAGAAATAGGAACCAAGGACCTCATCACAAAAGACCATTGCTCTATGCCCTGCCTCACCCACCTTACCTTGACCCCCATCCCACTGGGGGGAGCGTTGACACCCAGCTTCCCTCCATTGCTCCTAAGGCTACACAAGAAGCCTTGCTACAGTAGCAGTGTATGCTGCTTGCTCTCCTCTTTTGACATGGAGCCCTTGTGCATCATTTAATGGGTTCCAAGTTGAAAGTAAAGAGCAAGTGGTATACATCAGGCAAATCAGCCCGTATGATGAGTTCGATTGTCTAAACAAGAAATGCATTTATGTCATACATACATTATATACACATAGCTTGAATATTTTTATACATTATTTTTACTAATTTTGTGTACATTGATCCATTAGATTGCAAAGAGGTTTCTTTTGCAGCCACATATATGCATGATTTTAGATTTTAGGGTGTGTCAGATTTTGGAATTCTGTATTTTATGTAGCTATTACTTCATACAAAATAATATGTGGGGGAAGTGTGCAAGGTATTGTCTATAAAAACTATATGTTGATCAAACTTATATCAAAGTCCAAAACAGTAAGTAGCTCTCATCATATACTTATTTGTACAATAAGTAGCTTTCATCATATATTTATCAAATATATTTGTTTTGTCTACTCAAACTGAAGAATAAAATCTGTGTTTCTTTGGGTCACATACCCCAAAGCACACTTAATAAAGGAAAACGTTATTTGAGATTTACCAAAATCTATTAACACTAACCTGGATTAATACAAATAAGGAATTTCCTTTCCACTGAGCAGGCAGTGCCAGAAACTTCTAGAAAAGTCTGGAATTTTGTCTAAACAAAACAATATATGCACATGTTGTATATAAAGCACAAATGCTTGTATAATTAATGATTTTTTCTATTAAAAGTACATAGCAGCAGTATTTTTGAAAGGAAGATTAACATGCAAAAATCCATGCACCCTTCCTAGCTGACACAGAATGTTTGTGTTCCTTACTTGACTAATGAAACCCACATAAGTTCAGAAATCAAAGAAGTTGTGATTGGGGGAGTGGGGAATAAAAGCAGCAAATATGACATCTATAATGAAATACAGTCCTATATATTATCCATGTATTTCTCTTTTATAATTTCTACAGTCAAATATTGCTTTAAATATGTGCTAGTAAAAATTCTATCACAATTTTTCAACTCACATTTTCTGCTTCAGAACTGTGCTCTCCAGAATTAAGTTTCTACTGTCAACGATTTGATGTTTTCAAACTTGGCAGGAATAAATAAAAGTCTGATGAGATGTTGACAAAACTGCCAAGATCAATATTATTATTAGACATGATCTATTTGAAGTGGATTTGGATATTTTAGACCATTCGCCAGTAAGAAATTCATACATAGAAACTACGCAAATATTAGAGATAAATTTATCATATACTCTCAGCCTTCCATATCCACAGATTCTACCGCTCACAGGTTGGAAATTAAAAAGCAAGCCTTGCTTTTGCTATTTCACATATGGGACACCATTTTACTATGCAATTGTATCCACAGATTTTGGTATCCACTGGGTATCTCAAAACCAAACCAAGTGGATATCCAGGTCCCATTGTATCATCTTTTACAATGAAATGCACTCTAGTGTTATTTCCCTTCAGTTCTCCCCAATTGAATGATCACATAAAAGAAAGAGCAAATTCTAGCTTTCTAATTTCAGATAAACATATGACAGAACCCACAACAGGACAAATAACATGGATTGAAATACAGGGATAAAATCTTGCTATTCCAATTCTGTCCTCACATCTATTCAGGAAATAATAATTTAACAACAACAACAACTATTGTTGTTGTTGTCATTCCCTAGATATCATCCTATGTCAACAGTAACCCACTGTGTTGGACAAAGAGGACAGTCTTTATTCAAAAGGATAAATAGTACTCAACAGTACTCAAACAAAATTCTTGCAGAGCATTTTACTCTTCCTGCAAGTATAATCTCTGACTTCAAATTATCAGTTCTGAAACAAATAAAATTCACAGGAAGTTTGCCAAAAGAATCAGATGAATCGGGATATATTAACAAATTCTAGTCTGATTGCAGAGGCAGTGATAATGTTTTCTCAAAATCCTTTACCATTTTTGTTTTTGTGTGTCAGGAGCAACTTGAGAAATAGACGGCAGCTCACCCCACTCCCTGGATTCGAACCGCTGACCTTTCAGTCAGCAGTCCTGCCAGAACAAAGGTTTAACCCACTGCACCACCAGGGACCCTATCCTATACATATGAATATAGTAAAATGATAGTTCTTATGGCTATCATTTTACTTAAAAATTCTCAGAGTAGCTAAGTTCAAGGAAACTGCTCTTGGTAAGCAGATTTATTGCATTTATGCATCTGTACTGCAGACCATCTAAATACTATTCTTTGAAGCCAGGGCCACAGTTTACATCTTTCTGTATCCTATTACATTCTGATCTCACTTCCAGATATCTGGACTGTGATATTATGCCCCGTCTGTGCATTTGAAATAGTGGAACATGAAAGTTCATGATGAAATAAACCAGTCAAGCACAAAGAGACTACTAGATGCCTTGTCTCCAAAGCAGCAGTATGGAAATAGAAAGTGGTGAAATAATTTCACAAAATGGACAGATTAAAAATTAATTTGATAAAACAAGACCTAAGGTTAGAATTTACAGAAAAATCAATGTAGAAGATTGTGAAATCACATACTAAAAGAAGAATATTGACAGGCAAAGGCGTCTGCTGAAGAAGGCAAAATTCAAAGCCGAAGGAAAATACAGAAGAATAATTTAAAATGTGAATTTGCAAAATGTCCTATTTGGAGTATTCATAAAACCACTTAGAAGCTTAATAGGGAATCTTACAACCCCCTTCTTTTATGGAGGTTTAAGATTTGTTTTTACTAAAACTATAGATAAATCTCAACAAATAACGTCAGAAGTATGAAAATTGATAACTGTCTACTCAGAAATAAGTTTAGCCTACTCCTGGGTACCTATAAATTTGACACCTTAAGAAGGCATAAGAAATGTGCTTAATGCCAGTTAATATAAAACAGAAAAATCATGTTCACAAAATATGCCATATATATGCTGCATCGGAAATTGAGGCAATGTGCCATGAAAAGCATTAAAATATTTAATAATAAATTACAAAGCAATCAAGTGCATCCAATTTTCCTTACTATTTGTATCAGAAGCACCTTAAATAATTATAAATTTATGGTAGTGTTAAGTCTTCCTGGCCTAGATTCTTCTTTAATGTATACTTTAGCAGTATAGTTAACCATATGCAGGCTAGAATCCTCCCTGTTAATCCCAACAAGAATAGACCCTTGGTCAATGAATAGTAAGGCACCCTCTACATCCCTCCGAAGAGATAGGATGGGTTATAAATTATTATTATTATTATTATTATTATTATTATTATTATTATTTACACTAGTTAAAATAAATTGTAGTTAGGAATATTTAATAGAGGTGTGAATTTGGTGCAGATGTATTTGGGAGTCATAAGTTATTTGGAAGTACAGCACTTTTAAAGAGAGTTCTGGTGCACCTACTCTCTGCCCGCCCCCTCCATATTAAGAATTTGAATCAAAAGAAGTCTTCAATTTTAAGATGTCTTCTGATGTCTTTGGGTGTAGCTGTGACACAGCTAAAATTGATAGGACAACAAATCCCTACTGAGAGGCAAAGCCAAACCTGTTGGAGGCGGAGGCAGAGTTTGCTCTTTCAGTTCTTTAAAAAAAAGTTGCTTAAAAAAACTTTGAAAATTCCCCAAAAATGACTGAGATTACTCCAGGAAAGCTCTATATATCTCACCTCAAGGACTGCCAGGTGAAATAAAGGACAGGGCTGTGTAAAAGAAAGAATTTCAGCAAGTGTTCTACTTTCTATGCAACCATTTAAAGGGACAGGAACCCTGTCCCTTATTAAACCCGGGAACTCTAGAGGTCCAAAGTTCTTCATGTCACATCAGAATGGACCCTTCAATAAAGCAACTTGCTGTAATTCTGAAATGGGGATGAGATCATGTTAGAGAGGTTTGCATTCAATGGAACAAGAAAGTGTATATATACATAGCGAGTAATTGCAGTGGTAATAAAAATGACACAACTGCTGCGTTATTCATTTTCTGCAGGCGGAATAATTTGTGACTATAGGAAAAAACGCAATATTAAAAGATCAGGAAATATATAGCTCTTTCTATCCCTAACCATTATTGTTCTCAAGTTATTTTCCATCCTTTCTGCTGGGGATTTTTCACATACATCCTTTCCCTGAACAGCCTTTTGAAAAGGTCTTCGCCCATCATCCAAAACTCTGAGCCCAACTTCCCTGTGCAATTAAACTGTGGGACCTCAGTCTGAATGTTTGTATTTCAGTTGTCTGATTAATAGTCTTCACATTCAAATGGTCATGACTGGCCTTTAAAGCCATTAACACCCCATTAAGATGAATGGGCCAAAGCTAGCAACTATTGTTTCCGATTGTTTAGTGGGACAAGACATAAAGCTCCAGTTTATTGATTTACAGAGCAAGACTTCTTTCTCTCTTCAGTTCTAGCTGAGAGGGGGAAAAAAATACAGAGACTTACCTATGTGAAACTTAATATGCAAGAACCCTAAATGACCTTCTCCCGTCAACACCTGGAGATTCAGCATTCCCTTAAGGAATCAGATAATTACACAAATACAGCAGTTTGGAAAAAGACAGAAAGAAAACATGCTTCCCTAGCCGTTCCTTGTCCCATGTATTTTGGTGTAATTGCTCCAAAGCATTGAACACCCCACTCTGTCAAATGCAGTTCCTGGCATCTTGATGCAAATAACTGTCAGTGTGAAATCCCCATCTAACATCTTCGCTGAGCAAAATAAGTAAAAGCTGCCGTTTGCTTTTTTCCACAGGCAAAACAGCTCTGTGGATTTCTGTGCCTGCTGATGCTCTCATATATTTTTGTTTACAGTTATAATAATCTTGTCCCTGCATGCATCTCCCTCCTAACAGGCCAGTAATGATGCTATGAAATTCTAGCTGAAATTAAATGGCTGGAGTCTTTATCAGGAGTTGTCGCTGGAAATGAAATATAGATGATATTCCAAGAAACTGAAATATCTAGACCTTTGGGAGGTAGAAATTATGCTACCAATCCTTTATCATCTAAGGGTACATCTTCACTGTAGAATTAATGCAGGTTGACATGACTTTAACTGTCATGGCTCAAGGCTAAGAAATCCTGGAATTTATACTTTGGTGGGGCACCAGCAGTCTTTGACAGAGAATGCTAAAAGCCTTATAGTAATCACAACGTCCTTGATTCCATAGCACTGAGCCATGGCAGTAGAAGTGGTGTTATTTAAATCTACAATGTAGACACTTCACAAATTCAGAGGAATTGAAGGGTGTGGCCACAACTTTTATAGTCTCCCTACCACATCACATTTTTTTCCAATCCCTTTGTGCAAATGGGAAGGAGAGATCCAGGATGAAAGTGTAAGAACAAAGTAGTGACTTATTTATTTCTAGTTTCCTATGCCTGTAACCAAGCAATTAATTGTGAAAAATATTATGACACTAATGCAATGGCAGATTGAGACAGGATTACGTAAAAGATAGAAGAAACAGAGTGAATATGTTAAAGCAAGCAATGAGATAGGCGCCATTAGTCTTAGATCAATGTAGCATTTGCAAGTACTTTGGTGTGCTATATTTCCCTGGTTGAAAGGTTGAAAACTGAGTTGTGCTCTGATCCAAAAGTCAAATTGTATGAAATCAGACTAGTGTTTCACCACGGAGAAACCAGAAAACAATTGTTTGATCCTTTTCTTGTCTGCCATTCCCCCCTGACTTTCACCTTTCTCTCAGCAGCTTTTATTCCTGTTAAGGCTTCAGGCCCTTGTTTCCCCTGTATCTGATCCTGAGGATAAACCAAGTGAAGAAGAGAATTATGAAAGAAAAGTAAATATGAAAGAAAATCCAAGCATCCTTAGTTTGCTAAAAATTCCAGAAATTGAATTGTTGGGTTACCTTTACATGAATGCCCACAGTTAGACCTTCAAGTTGTCTCAACATAACTATGATTTTTGTATTCATGTAAATGATTGATTGCTTTAATTTCTTCATTTTCCTGTGGGTACACATAAGGAATTGTTCCACATGAAGTTCCACCCCAATGATGAACACATTTTAGCTCCACAAGAATTTCAAGAGAGTTTGGAAATCTTTCTGAAAGGGATGACTATCATAGAGCAAATGAGGGGACTTGACTATTCAAGGACCAATGAAAGTGATAACCAATGGGGAAAGCATTTGATAGCCAATCAAAAGAGGCAAACTCTTTAGCGGACAAATAAAATTGATGTCCAATGAGGAGGACATTTGTCAGCTAATTGGGACAATCATATTCTTTCAAGGGATGTTGAGGTTGATGAACAGCGTGAGTAATGTTTGAGCACTCATCCCTCCAAAGCTGTTGGAAGTGAATTATCATTAATAGAGGCTAATGATTTCCCTGAGCAATGCTTGGTACAACAGCTAATGAGTGCAGAAAAGTGAATTTGTATCTATGGACTTCATCATACTGAGCCAGAGAAACAAGGGAAAGAAGAGGAAAGAGTTTCATAGGGTTCTGACTCTAAAGAAGATGAAGAATTTACTCACTCCCGTTGCATTGAGATCACCTCCTCCAGTTTCTAATTCAACCATCTGTTTAATTCCCTTCACACAGGCATGTGATAATTCTTCCCATTTCAAGGATAACAGCACTTTTTAAAACAGGCATCCTTTAAGGCTTCAAACTCCTTAGACTGAAACAGGAGAACCTTTCTTAAGGTGGCACTGGGGTCATTTGCACTCAAGCTTCTTCCATTTTCTTAAGGTGTCCCTGGAGTCATTTGCACTCAAGATCCTTAACAGAAACAGAAGCACCTTTCTTAAGGCAGCACTTCCTCCCATTGTCCATCCAGGATTTCAATTATTAATCCTTTTTATTTTAAAAAATTACCCCAGATTGTAGGAAGTAGTTTTAAATTAACCCTCATATTTCCCAGAGTCTTTGCATTGACAGTCATAGGAAGTCGTTTTAAATTAACCCTTTCCCCAAGCCTCTGCATTGGCAATCTGGGGAAATTGGCATTTTGGCTCCTCCCACACACAACATCATTGTTTTATTTACAAGCAGGCAACAAAAGCAGGTAACAGTGAATAACATCACACTGGGGGAAATGGCCATTTGATCCATCTCTATGCATGGACTTTAAAAATAAGTCAGTTGCAATCAACTCGGGAATTGTGGGGAAAACCAACACTTTAGAAAAGGCAAAATACCTCACCCCCACAGCTGAAGCTTGCATCATGTGAAGGGCACATTTGGTTGCAGTTTCTTAAATGTATAGAAACGCTTATTTGACTGTGTGTGATGAAGTCATATGTGTGGTTTTGCTTCTAAAACAAGAATTGAATAGCAAGCTGTATGTAAATGACACTTTCATTTCTCATGTCTGTATCAAAGAACACCTAAATGCTAATTTCATCCATTCTAGCCCGCTGGCAACTTTGGGGTGTCCTTATTTTTTCACTTATCTATTTTTAAACAAATGACAACGCAACACAAGGAAGGAATATGTCCAAACAATATTCAATCTTCGAGGTTTACATTCTTTCTTGCTATTTTTTTATACTTCACTCAAAATGGTTCCATTAACTAATTGTTTTATATTTGCATCACGATGGATGAGCTAGCTGATCTCTCCTTATTTTTGGAGACCTTTCTTTTTTTTCTTTCTATGCAAGGGACTGAGTGGTTTACCTACCGTTTGATGCAAAATGCATAAATTCAAGAGCCATCTGACTTATCCCTACATATGGTATGAAGCCTAGGCATTACTTTGTAGTAGAAACCTCATGTTGCTTATCAAAGGAGAATTCTCGAGTGCCTTACCACATGGTTAGAAAAGATGGGCGAAAACTGGCAGAAGTTATCTCTTTCCTCCTAGTTTAACTAAACCAGACAGGGCAATTTTTGTTGGAAGAATCTGCTGGCAATCAATATGTCTCAGCTTGCTTCTCTGTGCCTTGCTGAGAGGGGGGAGAGAGCTGTTGGAAAAGAATCAAGACATGAAACTTTTTCAGCTCTAGTTTAAAGCTTGTGAAAGCAAATGATCTCCAGGGCACTAATCCTTTCACCTTGGTAAATATGCAATGAATTTAAATGATCACAAAACAGAAAGGCTCCTCTTACTCTCCTCCTCCAGTTGCCTTCATACCTAAAGGCTTGAAGTCACATATTTGCCTAGTGGGGCTCTCTGCTAAGGATGTCTGGAGTAACTCGGTGGAATGGCTATGTAAGAGAGAACACAAGATCCTTAAAGGCAACTGAATATATTCTGTTTCAAAGAATATTGGCTACTATTTTTCCTTTCTCTGAAACAGAATATATTTTTATTGACAGAAGAGCTTCAGCACTACAAACTGTGACTTGAGAATGAGAATCTCAGAGGTAGTTTTATTATGAGAAGCCTATGTGGGTTCCTTTGAGAAATTTTTGGGCCAACAAAACAGGGTATAAATATTTAGAATGTTTATGTACATACATTTTTAAAAAACATTTCCTCTATACGGTTTCATACAATAACAATAACAGCTCCTGTGTTATCTTTTTGCACCAACTCCAGGACTGTGTAGAGAATTTGCCTTAAAGTATAAAGCATAGGTGTGATGGGCACAACCACTGAAAGAAACACTGTTGTTTTATATGATGGAGTGCTTTTGCAAAGAAAGTGATGGACAAGAGGCCCTGGTTTGACCCACATTCTTAAAGTATGCTTACTCCTAATGGCTTTCATTGAATTGATCTCATATTATCTGCTAGTGCTCCTTAGAATACTCCAACCTTGGAAGGGGGCAAGATCTTGATTTGATGTACACAATTACATTTATTTTTCTTTTGTTGTCGACTGCTGCCAATAGGTGGAGGTGATGCTGGCAATTCAGATGAAAGCATTCATTTCTGCAAATCTAATACTGGGTCAAAATCAGGAAGGTTTCCTTTATGAGCCAGACAGCAGCTCGAAAATGGTATTTGATTTAGGTTTCCAAAGGTTAGAAGTGAGACAAGCTTGCAATAAAAATTTCACAAAAGCTCAAATCAAGCATGCTATCCTTGAACTATAATAGCATTAGAGCTGCTTTCTATGGTGAAGGGGGGCAGTTTATGAACCTGTTTACCAAACATATTTTTTCATCAACTGCAAATCTCATTGAACTTCAGCACAGTGTCCTAAGAGCTGAAAGAAAGATGCTGTGGTCCATATTGTTTTCAGATGGTATATACACAAAACCAGCACAGTACCCTCTTTGCTTTTTCTGTGTATGTTATATCAATCAATTATTGTTGGGAGGAACACAAAGATATCTGAAATAGATGAGATTTTTGGTGAAAATTCTTACAA
Source organism: Anolis sagrei (assembly GCF_037176765.1). Lineage (NCBI taxonomy): Eukaryota > Metazoa > Chordata > Lepidosauria > Squamata > Anolidae > Anolis > Anolis sagrei. The sequence continues at coordinate 247,529,309 of NC_090022.1, read as the reverse complement.
TGCAAGGCTTTGATATTTTACTATATAAACCTGGTGCCCAATTATGTGCAATGTGTGCTCATTATTCTGAATTTCATGTGTCCTTTTCCTGTGCTTTGTACAGTGGCAACTGGTGCTTTTCATGTGAATGGAAAAGGATCCATTCCAGGTTGGAACTCAAGTTTTAAAAGAACCATCCAAGATGCTGAATCTATTTCAAAGAGTAAAGTTCAACCCAAAATCTAGAGCACATCCACCACCACACTAATGTATATGTAAATATGGATATTTCAAAGTCTGAAAAATCCCAAATACTTCTGGTCCCAAGCATTACAGATAAGAGATATTCAGCCTGCACCCAGCAGGAAGCAAAATGCCTCAGAGAAGAAAATTATGATGACACTGCCTCTTGGAGCCTTTTCAGAAAGTGTGGAAGATGCAAGGCACAGGAGAATAACATAAAGACTGAAAAGTAAAATGCACACACACACGCACACATGCACACACACACACAGAGAGAGCCACTTGTTACAGTAAGGTAAGCACTGATGAGTCCTGCACAATAAGAAATTTCTCGGAAAACAGTACTGTTGTGAAAGAGTAAAGAAAGGGTACATGTGTGTATGGAGTGGGAGGGAAAGAACTGAATGAGAAAATGTCATTTCCTTTCCTATGTGATGTAGCTGCAAATTTTATGGTTCCAACAATCAAAGAATTTCCATCAATGACTGGGAATAACCCATGATCTTTTTTGTGTGTTTCTACAACTTCTTATACCTTATGGTCAGCCTCGCTATTTATTCTTCTTCTTACTACACTTACAGAATTCAGTTTTCCCTACAAAGAACTCAAAATGCCTTCCAGATGTTTATTTTATCATCACAATCATCTCACTCTCCTGAGCTAGGGTGAGCCAAATCAGACCCCAAAGATGATTTTGGGTTGGAAGTCACACACAGCAGAACTAGTCAGTATAGACCAGGCATAGGCAAACATTGGCCTCCAGGTGTTTTGGGTTTTAACTTCCAGAAATTCCAGACAGCTTATCGGCTATTAGAAATTGTGGGGGATGAAGTCCAAAACACCTGGAGGACCAATGTTTACTCATGCCTGGTATAGGCAATGGTGAGAATTGATGGAAATAGTCACAATTTGTCCACCCCTGCTGTTGCTGTTGCAATAATCTTGTCTGTTTGCTATTGTTTTCAAAATCAGGTGGCATGAGAAAAAGCATCTTAAGTTATTTAGGAGGTGCGCTCAAGAAAGGGCTTCAGAGATTCTCTCTATGAGATCCTGTCTCACATCGCTGAAAATATAGGTTTTCAATGAAAAGGCCAAGGGATTCTACAAACTTGCCACTCCACCTGTCAAAGTTAAAGCCAGAGAATCAAGACTGCGGTTATCTAATTATCATAGTAATGACTCAATTGCTTCCAAACCCTTAATGCATCCTAAACTTTTAAACATTTACATCTAATAAATAGTATGCTAATTAAAAGGAAAATTCCCATCTCACCTCAAGTCCCTCCACATACCTAAACCAATGTCTTTGAATGACAAGTCCACATTGCAAATTAACTTGATTGATCAGACTGAGCCCCCTCTCATGAATGCATGAGAGCAAGTTCCTGGCCTCATGTCAAAAACCCCTCTTGATGGCAGAAGGGTTCATTAGGAGACTGGGGTCTGAACCTGTTGATTAGTCCCAACTACAGTAGAGCCCTCTGATCTCTTGTTGAATGGTAAATCGGCATATAAGTACATCTAATTGAATCAAGTGGTATGTTCTAGTTCAAACTAAAAACAGTATTTGGGTCTGGGACTTAAGGATCCAACACATCACATTGCATGGTAGTTTCTGGGCATATGTCCAGATGAATCTAAACAGATATAAAGAATAAGAGCCATATTGAAATGTTTAAAAGAACACATAAGTTCTAGCAAAGGGTTCGTCTAAAAACAGGATGGATAGGAATGGCCCACTGATAAAACTATTCCCAGGCCTAGGCTTGATACCCAAAGCAGTCAAGAACAAGATGCAATGTGAAATTGAGCTAGTGAAAAAGCAGAATGAAATGCAAAAAACAAAGTGTCTGCTCCACCTCATACTCCTTGTGCTCTGTGACATAAGGAAAACATACCAGTGAAATAGCTTTAGCCCAAAGAATTCAGTATAAATTGACTGTCTCAATGAATGCTTATTAATGGGGAGTGCCATTTACTTCTAACTTATTTCACTGTAATAAAATTTATTTCCTAGTACATATGGAGGCCCCAGTGGCACAGTGGGTTAAACTGCTAAGCTGCTGAACTTACTGATTGAAAAGTCGCAGGTTCAAATCCAGAGAGCAGCGTGAGCTTTCACTATTAGCCCCAGCTTCTGCCAACCTAGCAGTTTGAAAACATGCAGATGTGAGTAGATCGATAGGTACTGCTTTAGCAGGAAGGTAACAGCGCTCCATGCAGCCATGCCAGCCACATGTCTATGGACAACATTGGCTCTTTGGCTTAGAAATAGAGATGAGCACAGACTCCAGAGTTAGACTCTACTGGACTTAATGTCAGGGGAAAACCGTTATCATTGCTAAATAGGGTTAGATGACACACTAATAAAGGGGAAAGGTTAACAACAGTCATGCTTGATGATTTATCATAAAACTTAGATTTTCAAAAGACTTTTTTAAAAGGCTAGTTATATTACTTTTCTTCTCCCCAGCAGACCAGAAAAAGACAAAGACAAAAAAAGGGAAAGAAAAAAAGGAAAAATGAACCATAAATGTATCCCTGTTACATGACTCCTGCTGAGTGCTAATAGGTCTTGGAATGAAATTGTTTTATTAATTTGATTAAGTTGAAGGAATATCTGGGGTCTCGCATGAATAATTCAGATTCTCATCATATCATCGGAAGCCATATGTAAAACATTGTTATACCTCAGTGGTCCTTTACAGTCTAACCCACATTTAATTTTCAATAATGTTGATTTATAGTTTTATAAAGCCAAATAATAAATATAATAAATTGTCCCCATATTTCTTGATCCATGGCACTATAAAATAACCACTGTAGTTTTACATTTCCAGTGTGAAATATTAAATACATAAATCAAAACAAGATTATTTTTCATCTGGCGATGGAGATCAGTTGCTGAGAAATGACAAATTCATTTTTGTGAAAATAAATGTTTTAAGGCAAGATCTCTGCAGAGCCTCTACCAATGTTTTAAAAAAGACCAGGGATTGTTGGTTCCCTCTGATACTAACAGGCTGCATTTCTGGGGCTTTCTATACAGGTATACTACAAAGGTAATAGTACAGATGATCCACAGTCTTTTGAGAAGCAAAGGTGTGTGTTTCCAATTCATTTTATTGCTCTGTTCTTGTTAGCAAGGATGTTCCCTCTCTTTTTAACATTCTTTCAGACAGGAAAGTGGGCTCTACAGTTTACACCTGTACTGCCACCTGCCTGGCATTCTTGCTGTCTAAGTAGTGATGTTACTAAGGATTTTCTTTTCTTCTTCCTTTTCCTCACCATTAAAAATAACAGTGGCCAATGAAGACCATTATAGAATAATAAGAGCAACCCGAGACAGGCTGAGAGAGCTTCTAATTTTACAAATAGATTCATTTATTGTTACATACCCAGCATGTCATCCAGAAGTTTCATTGGGAACAAGAAATACCATTTTGCATCCTTGATTAAAAAGGCTACATCTAATTATAAGGATCCATTATAACATTTAAATACTTTTTAGAGAGTGTTTAATATTTTCAATCACAAGATGCATTCTGAAAGCATGGTGATGTTTGAATACGAAAGATGTGGCGAGCATATGAATAAAGGAAAGAGTGAATAATTTGAGGTGCACGACTAGGATGAGGAAAACAATCAGGGAATGAAATAAAATCCCATACTCTCCAGCTGTCTCCAGTTTGACAAAGATGGTCCTGAAATAATGCCATTGTTTTGAGTAATTTTTAAATGTCCCAGTTTCCCTCTCTTCTTTCCTTTCTCCACCTTTGTACTCTGCATAATTTGATTGCTCCAAACTGAGTCCAAGGTGGAAAAGATGTATATTTTTCTCTCTACCATCCTTTTTAAAATTAAGCATAACTGGAGGATTACACCTCAATTTGCCATGCATCATACACAAACAAATGCAGGCCACTGGTTCTTGCATAATTTATGTTTGTAATGTGGGGAATAGTAGGGACAATAAAGATTCTCATAGGACACTTGACAAATTCTGAGAACCAGCCATCATGAAAATGGTGAGACTTTAGCACACACTACAGAAATATCATATGTGCCTAATAAGGCAATCTCCAGGTGTAAGCAAGAGGAAAGAAGTCTCCAAGCATAAGAAAGAGAAGGAAAAAGAAATGTGCTCTCAGCATAAAGGTGATCTAGAAACCAATCAGCTTTGGCCATCTTGGCATGGTCTGAAATGTAATGGTCTGAAATATAATTTTCCAATAGCAAATTAACACTTGCAAAGCACACTTGCTTTGAAAGTAGCTTTTTAAAGAAAAAATGGGAGCCCAAGGTGATGCAAACCCTTGTGCTGGCAGGACCGCTGACCAATAGGTCAGCGGTTCAAGTCCAGGGAGAGTGGGTAGAGCTCCCTCTGTTAGCTCCAGCTCCCCATGCAAGGACATGAGAAAAACCTCCCACAAACATCAAAAATCTGGGTGTCCCCTGGGCAACATCCTTGCAGACAGCCAATTCTGTCACACTAGAAGTGACTTGCAGTTTCTCAAATCTCTTCTGACACAAAAGAAAACTGCTCCCTGCTTTCTCTCTCCTAATGGCAAGAAGTTGTTAATTTAAATAGGAAAGCCAGCCTTTTTGGCTTTGTTTTGCTTCCTTGAGCTGAAAATAAAGCAGACTTTGAGAAGCTTCCGAGATTTACAAAATACAAATGAAAAACTATTGGGTAAATTCTTAAATTTTTGGTGTGGGTCATGCTCACGTGTTGGATGTCGCCTCATAAGTATGAATTTAACAAATGTGATACGACTTATGATGACTAATGAAAAAAAATGCACACTCCTAATCTTTATGCCTGTACATTTTGAAGCATCTGCTGTACTTGTATCCCTTTTGACCAGTTTAAATAAACCTCTGTGGCTTGTTTTCAACCTGGTGAGTGTTTCTCTGGCCTGGCCATTCAGTTTAGCTTACACTTGCCAGGCACACAACCTCTTTTTCCGCAGTCCTAATTATCTATGACAACATTTTTAAATAATGAAATTGACTCCCTGGACTCACACCCCCAAGATCAGCAGCTAAGCTGTTGTTGGGAGCAAACATAAGAGAAGACAGCACTCCACTCCTTCAACAGCTGCACTGGCTCCCTATTCATTTCTAGGCCCATTTCACAGTGCTGATGTTGTTCTTTAAAGCCCTTCATGGCATTGGTTCAGACTATTTGAGAGATAGGGTTCCTCCGTACACCCCGGGGAGATCTCTTGGGGGACAAAAACATGACAAAGTTCACTCAGAGCTCTAGAGGGCGTTTGGAGGCACAAATGGGTGTTTTGCAGGAAACATACTAGTGTCAGTGAACTTCCAAGGTCTTGGTGGTGGTAAAGGCAGTTTCCTAGCTTTTGACAGTTGCCCATCCCTGGTGTATATGTCCATCGGTTTAAGATCACACAATGAATTATAAAGATTTCTGCAATGAACATAACAATTTGCACAGTGATGTCTTTAGGAAAGGAAACCTGGCCTGAAACACCAGCATGTTGCATTTATTTATTTATTTATTTCAGGTATTTTTACCCCGCCCTTCTCAACCCCCGAGGGAGGACTCAGGGCGGCTTACAAAAAAGGCACGATTCGATGCCTATACAAATTACACATAATATACAAAACCATAGTTAAAAGCAATGATCACAGTTAAAACAATCAAACAACCAGTACATAGCACATCATATAAAACTATTCTCGTGCTCAGCGTTTTGTCTTTCAGAGTTCCATAGATCTAATCCATTAATCATTTCCTAATCATCGTCAAAGTTCTTTCTTTATCTGCCCGATTGTCCGAATGCCTGGTCCCAAATCCATGTTTTCAGTTTTTTCCTAAAGGAAAGGAGCAATGTTGCAGATCTAATTTCCCCAGGAAGTGAATTCCACAGGTGGGGGGCCACCACCGAGAAGGCCCTGCTCCTCGTCCCCACCAACCTCACTTGTGATAAAGGCGGGGTCAAGAGCAGGGCCTCCCCGGAAGATCTTAGACTCCGGGGTGGGACGTAAAGGGAGATCTGTTCAGAGAGATACACTGGGCCGGAACCATATAGGGTTTTGTAGGTCAAAACCAGCACTTTGAATTGTGCTCGAAACTGGATTGGCAGCCAGTGGAGCTGACACAACAGGGGGGTGGTATGCTCCCTGTATGATGCCCCGGTGAGCAGTCTGGCTGCCTCCCGCTGGTCTAGTTGGAGTTTCCGAGCAGTCTTCAAAGGCAACCCCACGTAGAGTGCGTTGCAGTAATCTAATCGGGATGTAACAAGAGCGTGGACCACCGTGGCCAGATCCGACTTCCCAAGGTACTTCCCATTTGTCAGCACTACAGTCCCAAAAATCGTTCTGAGTATGTGAATTCAACAGAAACTTTCGGGGGGTGGGGGAATGCATGGACAAAATAATTGACAGTCAAAGCAACAAGCTATAAAACATTGACCCCAAAAGCAAGTCTCTGTTGAATATTTTATGGAGATGGTTAATGAATACTGCAACTGTTTATAATATATGCATATATAACGTGAAATTCAACATCTGCTCCTTCATCCACTGTTTTCAGCAGTCTGAAATAAATTTCTCTGTATTTTTTTAGAAACATAACTTTCAACTGATATTTTTGTCCACTTTAATGAAGAACAATGCAAAAGCAGAAAAAGGAAAGCATTCTCACTCTCCTTCTGAGCGGTAGATATACTTACCAGCTGCTTAAGATATTAGCTCCAGCACACAAGTGTTTATTTTTCCCAGTGTTATGTTTGAATTGCTTTCTTTTTACATGAGACTCTTATACCAAACTTCAAAGTAGTTGCCCACATATGATCTGCTTCCCTTCCCACTCTCTTTACAGCTGCATCTAAGCAGATTCAAAGATATTGGGTTTCTACCAAGACACATGGTTAACATTTGAGTGTTAGTGCTCTCCTGTCATTTAGATAACTGTTTTTGGAAGCAGACAGAGACTTTTGCAGGATACAAAACTTGATGAAGGCAATGTTAAATGCATCTTAACAAGAGATCTCCTCTGAGCTTATAACGTATTAAACTCACATTTGGTTGGCACCAAAGACGGGGGATTACAATTACGGTATTTTGGGAAGTCAGACTGTAAAAAGGAGAAAAAGAACCAAAAACAGAACTTGCTTTTTTTTTAAAAAAAAAAAGGGGGGGGGATAAGAATCGAGAGAGACTGATGTATTGATGCCCTTAGGTCAGTGACTATTTATGAGGATGGATCCTCTTCAGCAGTTTTAGAGTTGTTTTGCTTTCCCTGGTACTGTTTTAAGGACTGGCGCAAGACATTTTGGTGCTTAAGGCAAAATGCCAAGTATTCTAAACTGAAAATCAAGTGGCATATTGAGCAAAGACAGTCATTTTGCCACTCGAAACAGATCCCTCCCCTCCCCCCACGCCACACACACATGCCTTTTTTCCTGTAAGAAACATCATAACAAGCAATTAGCTATCCATTTGCTGTGTTTTAAAAATGCAATCAATTCCCTGAGGTGGCCTTTTCAATCTATCTGATAACTGTAATGTTTGAAGGCTCTGCAGTACATAAGCCAGACTGGTTATGCATGTCCTCATCCCATAACTGTGTCTCAGCTATAACATCAGCCTTGTACTACAACAGTACCATGGGAAGAACCTATGCAAAAACCAAGAGGAGAAGGAAGAAGACGATAACAATCGGTTAAGCTCAGTCCATTAGAGGCTATAAATAAAATGCTGATCCTTTATCTGGACAGGTGGTATTGAAAAACTGAAGTGTTTCTGTTAGGTGTGCAAGGCAGGGGGGAAAGAATACCATATGGGACAACCATAGAAGGTAAAAGGCTGCCTAAGTGGGATGACTGACAAGGTCAATCTGCCAGTGTTCTTGTGTTCTTTTCTGTGTTTCTTTTTCTCTACTCAGGGTTTCCAGGAAAGTTTAGTTTTCTACCATAGTTAGAGGGATCAAATAACTCAATGAGAAAAGCTCCCCAATCACTTAATGTTATGAGAAACACTTCTAGATTTGTGTTATCAATCTGTTATGTCAACTAGCTTTTATTAATAAGTAAAAAGTAGTAATCATATTTCATTATCTGGCCCAAGTACAGCTTTGAGGTGCTAGTGGTACATCTGTAATGATGTGAATTTTGACAGTAATGACGGTATTGTGCTATTCAGTGTTGTTAAGAAGGAGCTGTTCAAGTAAACCAGGGTCAGCAAGGCAACAACTCTATAACTAATTAAATCTGATTGTACAGACTTTGCTCTCCATTTAAAGCTTACACATCTCACCACATCCCAAATCATCCCCAGATCAGGACAAGCCATGGACATTTGAAGTAATTTAAGAATGCTAGGTGTTCTTCCTGATGATGAACTATGATGTATTACTTGTTTTATGTGGGGAGAATAATTGTCATATCCCATGTATCTCTCTGGATTATTGATCAAGACACTAGTATAGCAAAGTCACATTTTGAAGACTGCTGGTTCAAGTCCTAATGTACAATAGACTTACAGGCCAAGGGTCTGGATGAATCAGGTGGAGCATAAATGTTTTCCAGATCAAATTTTATTCTCTTCTCTTCTCCACACACACACAGAAAATGTGTTTTTGCTGTCACAGTCATTTAGTAGTCTGTAGGTAGGCAGCATCCAGAACCAGGTACCATTCTGTTAATCCTTCTGTTAATCCGGAGTTACACAATCGGTTTCAAGTTCTCTTACCAGTAACAGATAATGAGGAAATACAACCCCTTGGGGAGGATTAGAGATTCTTAGATACTACTGAATGGACTGTCCTTGATCTGCGCATGGGGATGTCTCTGGGGAGGAGGACAGTTCACAAATATGGAATCTGCAGTTACAGAATGAAGCAGAGGCTCTTTCCTCACGGCAGAACAAGAGCACACTAGGGAGAATGAGGGGGGTCTTGGACATATCTGACTTAATTATCCTTGATAAATGCAGGGGAGATGTGTCTCTAAGGAGGAAGCCAGTTTAGAGCTACACAATCCAGTCCAAAATGAAGAGGAATAATAACAAGGTCAGTTTTCAGTAGATTTGCAGAGAATCTTACAGGAAACAAACCTTGTCAATCACCAAAGGGGATGGGGGTTGGTAGTAAGTGACTCCCTCCTGAGAGGCACAAATGTCTTGAAATATGCTGCCTCCCTGGGGTAAAAATCCACCACCTAACTCAGCAATTGACAAGACTCATCAAGCCCATTGATGTTGGTTGATATAGGAACCAGCAATACTGCAAGTCATAGTCTTCAAAAGACCAGAAAGGATTTTGAAGCTCTCAGAAGAAAACTAAAAGATCTTAATATTCAGATGGCATTTTCATCTTTCCTCCCTGTTCTTAATTTTTTTTTTGAATGCTGAACAAAAACACCCATTTGGAAAGGCACCCGTTTTTGGGACACCCATAATAATGAAAATGGGGGGCTTACAAATGAAACAAACAGAAATGGATAATGATTCTACACAGATGCACAAGACTACTAAAGAGCATATGAAAGTGTAATTTGACTTTTCTGTGTATCTCACCAACAGGATTACAACCACATTATAGCCTTAGCATGCAATGTTTCCTAGTCTCTTCTAACTTATAAATGGTTACAATATTACACAGAAGTAAACACAATTTTACAAAATATTGAAGCACTTTAAACATACCGCTTGGAATTAGTGGGGGACATGGGGCAGAGTGGGGATACATGGAAATCTAATATAGAGAAGGTGGAGGCAGCATTGATAGGGTCATGGTTCCTGGTAAAAATCTAGTTTTTACAAGAGTGCTATTTAACCTTACATCTCTCCTGGATTTCTAGGTAGACCTGGAAACAGCAGCTATTCCTGCTGTTGAGATAATGTCATCCACATTTTAGGGACATTTGATTAGAGACTTTAAGCTCTAATCAAATTGTGCATGAGATTACCATTGAATGTAGTCAGAATATAGTCTGGAAAATTTAGCTGGTGTAGAATGCAGCATCCTGTCTATCAGTACTAATGACTTAGTATGTTCATCGATTATCTGTTTTGAAATATCTGCTCTGGCTGCTAGTCTGGTTCAAAGCCCATTTCAAACCAGCAGTTCTCAAACAGCTTACACCCTGATTAGAGAAAACATTTTCTACATAAGTAATCCAAAATGCCATGTTTGGAATTTCACTGCAAAAAAAACATTCATTTGCTTCTACCAGGAATAGGGTCTTTTCAGTACCCTAAGTATGTGGTTGTCCGTTTTTGACGGAAATTTAAAGACTGCCTCCTGCCTTTTCTACAGACAAGCTTAAACTTTTTTTTGTTTTATTATGCTTTAACTTTTATTTTATTTATTCTTATTTCACTTAAATTTTCTTTACTGTTCTACTTCTATTGTTATACTTTTACTCTTAACAAAACATATGTCAATGAGTGGTACAGAAATATTTACTATAAAAATCACTGGTAAAGATCATACATATGTAGCATAAGTAAAAAGTTCAGCATGCAGAACTCTGCTGTAGCTCCCCATCAACACCCCAGAAATCACTGGTGTATGGAGACCCCCCCCCCCCCCCCACCGACACCTCAATATAGTCAATTGCTATATCATAGAAAATGGTAGAGAGGTGCTGGGAGAAACATCTGGCGATGTTGCCATAGTTAGAAGTACACGGGAAAAAACTTCTACAACATCTACTGAGGGGTTGTAGAGGTCTAAGCAGATGATGTCATTGGCCTGCATCTGACTGTGGGAATGGAGTCAAATGCTTCTCCAATTATCCTCCTGTTCTCCATCAGCAAAGTAATGGTTGAGTGGGACTATCACTGTATTGCAGTAAATGGGTAGGGGTGGTTTAGGAGATTACAGAGGGAGGAATAAAATATCAACACCTGCCTCAACCAAACAAATACATGCACAAACTAAGATTAATTTACCTTTGTATATATCACTAACACAATGCCAACATAATAACAATGCTGGTATGAGCTCTCCAAACTAGTTTCATAGTTCTTTCTAACCTAGGCCACCACACAGTTTGAACTGAGAGATTTAAATGTGGACCTGGCTGTGGTTCTGCAACAGCTTACAAAGAAAAAATAGAGAAAGTGACCTAACTCATAAGTTATCCTATTCAGCAAGAGATCCTGAAACATTTAAAAAAGAAATCATAGTAATAAAACCACAAGGCAAAGTGAAAGAGATGAAAAGAAGCAAATCAAACTCAGCCAATTCATCTCCCAAGGTGAGTTAGTGAAAGCACACATTATTAAGCTGGGTGATTCATGCCTTTGGTCAGATACAGATAATAATGTCATTTCTGAATCTTTGTAGCACAGCATGGACCATTTAGTTCACCAAGGGAAGCACACACCCACTGTGACAGATTCCTAAACCTTGCATGAATGGCTCTTGTCAGGCTCTAATTTGCACAAACCAGGCTGTAAAGTTTTTTAATCTCGAAACTGGTATCTTTTTAGCATAGAAAATCTGGAGTCATTATGAATCACTGGGCAATGGTATTAGAATTAACCCATGAATGTTTGTGACTTTTGTGTGGCTGCTCCCCTTGAAACAGCATACATCTGTCACATCACATTAGGATGTCCATGTTTTCACTTGATGGTAATGATACAAACCAACAAATCACCAATCAATCAGTTCTAACATTTCCTTGCTCCTTCTTCTTCATATTAAGCACTATCTGTAAAAAGTAAACACCAGTAAAGTAGTGTTCAACTATGAATGTCTGCTGGCAGATTATTCAGATGGATAGGAAAAAAGGTATAACATAGTTGACTTCATGCATATGTGGGGAAATACTTGTAGTATTGACGAAGACTTTCATGGCTGGAATCACTAGGTTCTTGCGGGTTTTTTCGAGCTATAGGGCCATGTTCTAGAGGCATTTCTCCTGACGTTTCGCCTGCATCTATGGCAAGCATCCTCAGAGGTAGTGAGGTCTGTTGGAAATAGGACAATGGGTTTATATATCTGTGGAATGGCTGGGGTGGGGCAAAGAGCTCTTCTCTGCTAGAGCTAGGTGTGAATGTTTCAACTGACCACCTTCATTAGGCAGGCCTTCAAATGCTAATGAAGGTGGTCGGTTGAAACATTCACACCTAGCTCTAGCAGAGAAGAGCTCTTTGCCCCACCCCAGCCATTCCACAGATATATAAACCCATTGTCCTATTTCCAACAGACCTCACTACCTCTGAGGATGCTTGCCATAGATGCAGGCGAAATGTCAGGAGAAATGCCTCTAGAATATGGCCCTATAGCCCGAAAAAACCCACAAGAACCTAAATACTTGTAGTGTATGTGCTTGCTGAAATAGCCTCCATATCACTACATTACCGAACACCTTTGACTCCTTGCTTTCCCTCCACCAGAGCTGGCCTCATAGAACTGTTTCCAAGCTCTGTGACAAATTTTTATCTGAGCAAACTGTGAAGAAAACTTGATAGTTGGTGTGTATAAGCTTACCATAAGACTTGGGGAGCCATTTTAACACTATCCTAACTGGCATTGTATTTCAAAATGAAGGTGTTCATATGAGCAATACATTTGCACACAGATCGGTGCATGGAAAAGCCAAAAGCAAGGGAAAACAATGAGAAAAGAGATACTGTGTTTGTGCCTCTGTGCAATTTGTATCAAAGCAGATGATTAGAGAGCCAGTGCCACAACTCATGAATATCTTTATTGGAACTGCCCTGACAGACATGGTGGAGAATTTTCAGGGGAGAAAAACTCTCTCTGAAAGGTATCCATTGAGTTTTCCAGAAGTCCAAATCATTGCATACAGTCTAGGAAAACTCCCATGTGTCATGTGTGTTTTATACAGAATGTGAATTGTAGTTGGGATGTTTTGTATCTTCCCATCAGAAATGGCAATGGGTTACCCTGGTCTTTGTTTAGTTGGTTTTACCAGAATTCTTCTCATATCTCTTTCTGAAATGAGTTATCCCACTCCTTGTCAACCTTTAATATCACAAAGGCATGTCCTTGTGACATCACAAAATATTCCCTTCTAAGTCTCAGTTTTTGCCCTGAAATCCCAAGAAATTGGAGAATTTCTTGACCTGAATATAAAGAAAGACGAGGCTGCAATTTTAACCTCATTTACTTGTGATTTCATGCCTTGTTGAGCAAAACCTACTTCAGAAAAACAAAAAAATCTGCAAAAGAGTTATAAATGCACAAAATAAACTGTGCAAGCTTTTGAAGCTCCACCAGCTTTTTCATCAGGAAAAAGAAAAATCTTACAAAGAAAAAAAGTGACAATGGTGGGATCACAGGCCTACATTTTATATCAGATGTGCTTCTCTTGTGGTTTCGTTGTTCTGGAGAGATTTCAGTGTGGGCAAAGGTAACTCTCCTTTTGGCCATGTAGGAACCAGAGACAAAAGACAATAAAGGACAGGTAATAACATTTCAACTCCAGAAGCAACAGAAACATAACATCCCTTGAGATCCAGGTTGTACTTGTCCTGCATGAAGCAAGCTGTTTCTTTCTTAGAAGAAGACAGGTATAGGATTGTGCTATTAAAAGGTTGGGAGAATAAGGGTTTCTTTGACACGAAAAGGATAAAAATGTTGGCATGAGGTAGGCTCCTTGGGATAAGGACCTTCCAGAAAGCTATTTGCCTTGTATCCTCCTCACTCTAGAGAAAGCAGTCCCCAAATTATGCTACAAGTGCTGGATTATGCCCTAAAGGTTCTACATTGGCAGAGAAATATTGTTTCTTTGCTGACATCATCACCATAAAATAGGCATAAACTTGTGCTCTTACCCATGTTTGGTTATGTTCTCATTAAATATTACAACCCATCAATTCCAACCATCTGTTTGCCCTGTTAGCAGATATAAAAGCATTCTTTTCTTAAGTCTTCTTTTCCTTCTTATAGCCAAAATGAATTCAATGGTGTTATGAAGCTGGGACTGAAAACAGGGATTGAAACTGGGCGTAATATTTACTGGAGCAGAAAATGCCTTCTACTATCCAGTTATTCAGAAGATTTCATGTACATTACCATAGTAATCTTAATAACACAGCCTATGAAATCTGGACATTATTGGCTTTTTAAAACCTCACTGCTAAATCACCAAATGTGGTAAACTTGCAACCTGTCACCAGGCGTTTCTAAATTGTGGATACTGGCTGGCAGCCTTTCTTTCTTTGCATTACAAATTCACTTAAATTCTTTATCCTTTGATTTTCACAGCCACTAATATAACAACTCTTATTATATCTTCTGCTCAGTTCACCAGCACATCGCAGTAGGATATTCTAGTGCGCCAGATTTTAAAAATAGGATTTTAAAAGATAATTCAATATTTGCTCGATTGCTGGGTTGGCTATTTATTTACGTTTGAATAACTGAATAACATTCCTAGTCCAGTTCTCCCAGCCAAACTCAAAAGCCAGCAGATTCAGCAAAGAAAGATCTTTTGGTTTCCAGTCAGGTGCTAAGATGAACTTTCTGTGGGAGTTTACAACTTCAGCCATTGCTTTTCCATCAAGTGAGACGCTCTGATCTCTGCTGTCATAAAATGTGATGACTTTCATAAATCTCACTGTTACTACCAAGAATGAGGATGTTTCCTTAGCTCTATTTCTGACACTGCAAGGAAGCTAGTGGGAAGAGGTTGGAAACATCCTGCTCCTTTCAATCCAACCAGAAGCTGAATAGACCTCCTTAGGGTGATCTAGCTACTGGCTTAAATGCATGGCATTTACATAAGATAACAGTAAGACTACATTGTCTTAGAACCTCATCACATGGAGCATTTTCCCCATCGTAGGACACCTCATCTCCATTTCAGGAACAAAGAGGCATGAAGTATGTCATATTACGTTTGCCAATTTCCAGCTGTCATCCAGTGCCTTTCATCCTTGAAGTGGAGCTGAAGTGTGCTGAAAGGAGGGAGTTCAGAACACGGGCAAATAATTGTGTTCTGAGCTCCTGCTGCACACCAGAACCATTGCTGACAACAAAAACACATAAGATGGGATCTGACATATTTGCCATGTTGAATCATTTCAATGGAGGAATGGCCATTTCTCTCCACATTGCTTTCACTGCATTTTCTCCTTCATAGTAATCTAGGCTATATAGGAAGTGGTGGATTTCTCCTATGATCCTTCTGTTGTTTCAAGTGTTTGAAAGACAGTGCAGGTCTTATTGAAAGAAGTGTTTTTAAAATGTGCTGATCTCCTCTAGAAGGAGATTACCAAATTGAAAGAAGTGTTAAAAGTGGAGAGAAGATTCAATTGAAAGAACTGTTACAAGTGAGGTTACATTTCTGCTGATCCACACAAGCATAGGAATTCAGAGAAAAGAGAGGAAGATCCCATTGAAAGGAGTGTTTTAAGACTGTGACATGGGAGCAGACATTGCCTCCTCTGATGTGCAGGGCTTTTGGGAGGACAATGTTATCACATGGAAAGGAGAATTTTTTAAATGGTGTCCTACCTCCTCTGGTGTCGGGCTTTTGGGAGGGCAAGGGAATGCTTGGTTTTCGAATACTGAAGTTTTCCCTGATTAAAAAAAGTTATATGGAGAGGGCAGAGAAAAGAATTCCACATTTGATGGTTCCAAATGCGGGCAACAACACTCAAAAATCTGAAGAGAGAAACATGTGTGATGGGAAGACAGAACTTGAAATGGGATTATTGGGGATCTAACACAACAATTCATGTTGTGAGACACTGAAAGACAATCCCCAAAGCTTCTCAAGGTCCATGTTATGAGGTACTTATTGAAAACATCTGGAAAAAGACATAGGGTGCATCTACACTATAGCATTAATGCTAGTTGACATCACTGAACTGTCATGGCTCAATGCTATGAAGTCATTATCTCAGTTAGTCTCTAAGGTACTACATGATCCTTTTTCATAATGAATACAGATAACATGATCCATAAATCTAGGTTATGAATAAATCGCTGAATACTAGTCATTTTTATGAACACTTTACTGAACTTTACTGTCACTGCAAGGAAGCTATTATCTTGTACACTGAGTTCACTTTTAAGTTCCTCCCATAATCCTGGACTAACTTAAAGGATAGAGGCTTAAGCTGTCTCTCAGCAGCCATGCATAATGAACCCTTGTCTTCCTGATCCTGGTGCTCTCTTTGTAAGGCTCAATTTATAGTCTACTAAAGTCTTCCTTTTGGTTAAGTAGAAGGACAGAGTTCCCACCTCTGAAGCCTTTCTACTTTCTGAGACCAATTACCAGCTAATGTCATTGTGGTCAGACACCATACCCCCAATATTTCACGAATGAAAACTGGCACTTGTGTGGGCAAGCAGTATCAGAGAGTGATCAAGATGATAAACTAACTAATGAGGAAGAATATACAAGTTAAGAGGGGCTACCAGAGTTTGCTTTTGCCTGAGCCTACTGGGAAGAACAAAACTCTACTCCTCCTTGCTTCCCCCCCCCCTGCTCCCCCCTCCCCAATTTAATTGAGTGTGAAAACTGAAATATGCTGAGGACAAAGGAGAAAATGAGGAGGAGACATTTTAAAAGCTGGGACATTTTAAAAGTATATATTAAGTGGAATTATACCAACCAAGCTGGAACATGTGGATGGTATGGAAAACTGTGCTGGAGCACCAATGATACAATATACACAAACTCTGTTTCATAAACAAAATGATTTAAAATATTGTAAAGAATTACCTTCAGGCTATGTGTACACAGTGCATATGAAACGAAAATGAATGCTGTGTTTAGACTTGGGTCCCATTTCCAAGATATCTCATTATGTATATGCAGCTATTCCAAAATCCAAAAAAAATATCAAAATTGAAAATGCTTCTGGTCTCAAGCATTTCAGATGGGGGATAGTCAGATGTATGCAAGATTTAACTGTGAACCAGTAATGCCATCATAATGCCCACTTCATATCAACTGGCAGCTATTTGCTGCCCATAATAAATTCAGTATTCCACTGTCACTGTTATTGTTGTCTACTAGGGTACATTGATTGTCAGTGTCCATCCTTTGTTTAAAAAATCAGAGGTACATTTTTAAAGTATACTTCCAACAAATCTTCAATAGAGTCTGTGTTTAGCGGTATTAATATTCCTTTGCTGCAGATGAGATGCCAGAGAAAACAAGAAATATGAACTGGAAAAAACCCAAATAATAGCCGGATTCATATTTGAAACGGTGACTTTCTGGCTCACAGCTTACATCAGGTACCACTTTCCTTGAATTTCATGAAAAGGAATAACACTAAATTTCTTCATTCTCTTCAAGCACCTGCTAAATCAGAACATGCATCCCATAAAGCCTGGAAACTAAACTTTTAAAGAGTAACTCAATTTGTAACTTACTGCAAATACATAAAATTAATAATTTATGGTGATTAATGATTAATAAATTAATGATTCATTTATTTAATTAACATAGGGGAAATAAATGATATGCATTTTTATTACAAGTTGTTCCATTATTTTTTTATCTCTTTGCTGGTGCTTTGATTGTGCTTTCCCTACATGGCAGGGGGCCTTTGTGGTCTCTTTCAATTCTATGATTCTATGAGGCTTATTACTTTTTAGTTCACATTTAGAACAAAGTCCATCTTAAGAAATAAACTCCATCAAAAAGAAAAAAAGTGCAGAACCACAAAATTAGGCAGAAGATTTGAAATGGGGAAAAGTTCTACAGATGTCATGGGCTGTTTAAAGACAAATGGATGGCTCTTAGAGCAAATCAAACATGAACTCTCCTTAGATGCCAAGATTAAGAAACTGGGGCTGTTGTACTTTGGAAAGACAGGGCTCATTTAAAAAGACAATCATGGTTGGTAAGGTTGAAGGCAGTAAGAAAAGAGGGAAGACTGCAGTACAGGTGGATAAACTCACTCAAAGAAGTCACAATCCTGAACTTCAGGGCCGTTCAGAACAGGGAGACATGGAGATCTCTCACTGATGGAGTCGCCATAAATTAAATTTGACCTGACAGCTATTAATAACAACTTAAAGTGATCTCACAAAATACTTTAACAAAAAAAATGTGTGTGTGTGTGTGTGTGTGTGTGTGTGTGTGTGGGAGGGTGGGTGGGTGGACCACACATACCCCACATACCAAGCATGGGCAAGCTTCAGCCCTCCAGGTGTTTTGGACTTTAACTCCCACAATTCCTAATACCCTATTTACTGTTAGGAATTGTGGGAGTTGAAATCCAAAATACCTGGAGGGCCAAAGTTTTCCCATGCCTTCTATATATTCTAGTAATTTTAGTCAAAAAATCAGCCCAAAAATCCTAGGCGACATTTCTACAGATGAGTGTGAATACTGTAACTCACCTCTTCTCAAAAAAGGAACCATCTCCTTCTCTTAGTAGAGTGGTGAAAGGCAAGAGCTTAGTCTGTATTGGGAGAATCTAAAAGAAGCATCATCCTCCTCTACTCTCTTGGCCATGGCACCACTTCTGGTGTTTTAGAATGCCTGAGTGGGAAATCAAAAAACGGAAGCTGGTGGCAACTGACTCCTTGAGTCAGCAATGGTGCTTTTTATTCTCCATACAAAAACCTTTAATTTATCAATAAGTCATATCAAAATCTGTAATTTTGTCCCCAAAACCTGCCCTTGACTTATACATGATGTTAACTTACCCAGAAGTATATAGAGTAAATGTTTTTGTCTCATAAAGAAAAAGTATCAATGTTGTCAGTTAGTTTCTTAAAGGATCATATTTATTATGGTTTGGGACCTGCCTACCTGCGTGACTGTATCTCCGTTTATGAACCCACGCGCTCTCTTCGTTCACCCGGAGAGGCCCTGCTCGCAATCCCACCTGCATTGGTGGGGACGAGGGACAGGGCCTTCTCTGTGGTGGCCCCCTGATTTTGGAACACCCTCCCCAAAGACATTAGACAGGCCCCCACACTGGCAGTCTTTAGGAAGAATTTGAAGATCTGGCTGTTCCCATGTGCCTTTCCAGAATAGGAAAACTCCAGTAAGCACTTAATTAGAGTCCCAGAAGCACTTTATCAGAACTTTAAGATTCTCTGCACACTGCACTTCCTTGAAATCCGATAGATCACCTGTCACATCCAGCACTTTTTAATCTGTACTCATTACTTGGCCCGGCCCTGTTTTTATTGTGTTATGCTGTATTGTTTTGTTATTTTACTGTTATTGCTTAATGTTTTTGATTTGCTTTGAATTGTATTGTTATGCTATTGTGTTGTTGAGGCCTTGGCCTTTGTAAGCCGTATCGAGTCCTTCGGGAGATGCTAGCGGGGCACAAATAAAGTTTAATAATAATAAAATATAATATTATTGTGTCATTCTTCAAAGTAAAGCTTTATAGATAATATTGGATTTTTAAAAATATTTTTTATTAACCCTTAGACATAAATACATATTACAGCTAATCTCAACTGCAAGAGGAGGCTGATGTTGCTACAGCAAGCAAGAGCAAATGCCAGTGTGTTCCAGAATAGGGCAGTGCTGGGAAACATACTCAAGTCTGGTTTCGAAAAAATCTCAAAGGACCCAGAAAAGCAGGGCTTGCATCTCTGAAGCTCATGTTAGAGCATTTTAATAGTTTTCATATCATATACCACCTCCCTTGGAGGTTTCCAGTGAGTCATTATTCATATTTGTTAGAGTGGATAGAAACCATTTCGACACTTGTGTTTGAGTGAGAAAGGGAATGGCACTCATATATACAAAACTCTCGACTTAAGTGCCCTGGATTCATGTGTAAATGCATTTCAGGGGCTCATTAAGATAAATCATTTCTCCCTTTCCATAGAACAATGACAATATATGTTCACATTATTCATGTCCTCTTGCTGAAAACTCTTGGAAAAAACACACCAGGTAAACTTGGCTGAAAGTCTAATAGCATAGACTTAAGCATGAGCTAGAAGATGAACTGCATTAACCTGTTTAAACAAAACTCCTTTAAATCATGGAAGCTGGAATAAATCAGCAGCTCCATCTCCAGAGGCAGTAAAGCTCTGTAGCCCACCCAGCCGGCAACCTTCATCCCACTCAAGAATTTTAAAAGGATGCCTGTGAGGAATCCTCCCTTTTCTTGCTGCCCACACGAAGGGTGAAGGGTGTTTTTCCTTGAAAAGAGCCATTAATCACATTCAGCTCTTTGTACCTGAAGGGAAAAAAAATCCCTAGATAGAGGATAAATATAACTGAAGAAAACACACACATGAACACACCTGATTTTATGCTTAAGCCAGGCTGCTTTGTTTCCTGACAAAATATCACCAGGGTTTAGGCTCTTGCCATAGAGAGCCGTTAAGTCCCTGAATGTATGTAAGTGGGAAGCATGCTGTGGAACACTATTCCACAAAGCAGCCAGAAATAAATCAGAATAAGTACCCGCCACCTCTTCTTTTCTCATGAGCCCCCTACAGAGATGCAATGTTAAAAGCAAAAGTATGTGCAAGTTCTTCCAAATATGAAGAATGAAAGGATTATTATTATTATTAGTAGTAGTAGTAGTAGTAGTAGTCAAAATTCAATGCTGTTGCATTACTATGCAGGGAAGCCAACAAAGTAACCATTGGGATCAATGGACAACAGGACCAATATCCAATGGGCATTGATGTACATTGGATACCAGTGTACTTTGGCCTCTTTAACATTGGCTAAGAAGTGCCAGTGAGAATTGACCTCCTTGTGATGGTGCAATACGCATCTTCACAATTCACTGAGAAGTTTCCTTAGCTCCTCTGCTACATAGCTAAGTTATGGAATGTAGATCATGATGCAGAATTGCAGCCATGATTGATTATGTTACCTACCACAGTAATCCAAAGAGCCTTTGCACAAGTCCATAATAATAATAATAATAATAATAATAATAATAATAATAATAATAATACTTTATTTATATACCACTCTATCTCCCCGGGGGGACTCAAGGTGGTTTCCAAGCAACAACATCAAAACATACAGACTCACAGCATGAACAAAAAATAACAGCAACAGCAACATAAGCATGGAATTACCCAACAACACATAAATATTAAAAGAAAAAAATCCTGCTCTTCATGTCTATTTGTTAGGGCATGGAAAATGAATGGGTCAGGAGAATTAAAAAGGCCGGGTCAAGACTGATACAAAATAAAATAAAATGGGACTGGCATTTAGGTACAGTACTGTAATAGGTAAGCAACAAAAGTGGGGACAGGCTATTTCCAGGGGCCAGGGTAATATATAAGGGGCAAAGTCTTGTCCGGACAGTGTCTAGGCTGAGCTAGCACTGGTCATTCTCAAAAATTTGAAACCACCAAGTCTTCAAAGAGGGGAGGGATGGGGCCTGTCTTATTTCCCTTGTTCTAGAATGGCATGCTGCAAACAATACCGTGCCATAATAATATCACACTTAGGTGAAACATATGTCCATTTATTTACTGAGCTCAGAATAATAATTTTTTTTACCTTATGTACCACAGTTCCCAGAATCCCTGTTAGGATGGCTGGTGGTGATACTTACTGAGGGATTCTGGGAACTCTGCTTTCAAAAGAGGTACTGACTCTCTGCTCATTTATTGCACTGTTCATGTAATAATATGATGCATAGCTTGGAGGAAAGGAATGGGATAAGGAAGAATCAGGGAAGATACTGATCAGGAGCATCTTCTGATGACATTTTTATTGCTACACATGAACTGGACTTTATAAAAGGGAAAATTTGAGATGCTAGAGAATGCGAAATCGGCCTCATTTGCAAATGTGCAGATATTCATAAACATATCGTTGATCTCAGTATTCATGTGCCAGTTCTTAGAAGGACCATCTGGAAACTACCAAGTTGGTTACTGAATTATCAAGCTCAAGTATATAAAGGTGGCAACACATAATTCTCCAAGTGTGATTAGACTCCAACCCGCATCAGCTACCATACCCAGTGGTGAGAGACACTAGGAAGTTGTGATACAACAAGTTCTAATAGGCTGCTTGTTTCCCATGTTTGACTTAGAAAGATGCTTGAGGACCCATTGACATATTTTGTTCTAAGACTTTTTGTTTCTAAGCTTTGCTGTGAATCTTTCTCCTGGTTCTGCAAAGATGAGGTTTTGGCACCAAATGAAAGTTGATAATGTCAGAACATGGAGCCCCCGCTGGCTCAATGGGTTTAACCCTTGTGCTGGCAGGACTGAAGACCGACAGGTCGGAGGTTCAAATGCGGGAAGAGCACAGATGAGCTCCCTTTATCAGATCCAGCTCCCCATGTGGGGACATGAGAGAAGCCTCCCACAAGGATAGTAAAACATTAAAAACATCTGAGCATCCCCTGGGTAACGTCCTTGCAGATGGCTAATTCTCTCACACCAGAAGCGACTTGCAGTTTTTCAAGTTGTTCCTGACATGAAAAAAAAAGTCAGAACATTTCTAAAGGGACCTCCTTAGTTATGCCAAAATCAAGAGAAGGGGCCTTGTTAATGAAAAAAAATACATAAAGATTTTTATGATTGTCTAGTTTTAGCTATAGAAGCATTTTAGTGGCTTCTTTTTTATTAAAATATGCTGAAGCTGAGACTCCACACTCATATGATTCTTTCAGTTTTAATTGCAATTTATGGGCATTAAAAATCCCTCAGCAACCCTGAATTCTCTGCCTACTGACAGAGATAAACGGGGAAGAAACAAAAAGAGAGAGACAGAAAGAGAGGTAAGCCATGCAATGCCTCTCTGCCCTCTCAGAATTGCTGTTCATCACTCATTCTTTCAGCGGTTCACTTGCTCCTTTTCTGAGGGAGGTACTATCGCCTAATGAAACAATTAAGGTCTGACAGTTTAAATATGCTCTTCCATTCTTTTCAGGCATAAGTGCCAGCCGTCAAGACAAACTATCCCTACTGCTTTGCTATCAGCAGAGTCATTGCTACCCAAGATAGAGTGCCCTAAAAATAAAAGCCATTCTCTGTGCAGAACTTCATCAAGTCAGGTCATGTCAGGCCCTCCGGCCAAATAGCAATGAACTCATTTTATTATTCTATTTTTAAGCATCAGCCCCTTGAATCCTTTGGTATGTCCTATATGACACTCTTAAAGCTCACTCCATGTGGTCAAGGGTTTTATAATAGCAACAAAACAACAACAAGAGAAGGTCCTTTTCTAGTTTTTGCCATGTTGTCTTTAATGGTGATAGTAGGACAGGCATCTTTTAACTGCATAGTGTGTAGTACTGTAGTGTGATGACACAAGATTTTGCCATTCAGTATTGCAGCTACAGATTCATAACAAAACGTTACAGATTGATGTGACTCTGTGTTCAGTTAGACTCCATGGACTTGCAGTAAAATGATGTAGATACCACTCAGTCCAGAAGCCAGGTAGGTTGAAGAACATCTTTTTTTATTTCCAATCAGAGGACAGGGATGCCAAATCCCATCAGCGAACATGGCTGCAAAAAGGATTTAGAAAGAAGTCCTGCTTCTATTTGTTGCAGTCTCACTTACTGGTGAGCATTTGATTGTACATCCAATGCAAGGGTTGTCTGGCACATTCAGCTCAGAATTTTGCATACAGAGATTTACACAATGAAGGAGCTCACCATTTGTTTCCCTAAATAGGAAACATTTGGGGTGTCAAATGAATGTCTCTAAATTAAGTTAGTTTGAAGAATTGTAATCTACACTAAGCTGGAATTACATTTCCTTGTCATCTGACCTATAACTTGGTCTTGTGTTTCATGCAAATCATAGAATGCACCAAATAGCTCTGACCTTTGTATATGGCTACAGAACTACAGGCACAAAATATGTATTCAATATTATCCTATTGAAGTTAAAATGCTGTACTTCAAGGTCACTGTTGATATGTGTGGGGTTTTTCTTTTAGTTACCAAGCATGTGTATGAATGTCCACAGTTGTCGCTGTGTTATTTTACAGTGCTACATGTATGGACTTTGTGTAACTCCCAAGAAATATACTTTGTTTGTCCAAACACATCCCCTTTCATTGGAATTCTTACATATATAATTGTACCTCATGCAAACAACAGAATGTAGAAAGGAAAATTTACATTCTTCCCACCTTTGGAGTCATGTATGCCATGACTAGCTAAAGCTCAGAAATAATTAATCACAGGCAACAACGTTACCCGAGTACCCCGGTTCTCTTCTGGAGATGTATAACAAAGGCCTTGAAGAAAAATGGAACAACAATTAAAGATAGATGATAGCTGGTGGGTAGAGCTGGCAAGGTAGATAAATAGACAGATTGATCAATGATAACATATTTCAAAACTAACACATTGAGTAAAACAAATAAAAGTAAAGTAAAACAAAACTATTTTATCATTACAATGTTTTCTAGTTACTTTCAAATGTTAATTTGAGAGCATGCAAAACATTTTGAGGCATTTTGTCAAGAATGTTTAAAGTTTTGTGCCATTCTTTATCAATACTAAAGTCACCCCACACCAAAAATTGGAATGTGGCATAATGTAACAAATTATTTATTCCATATTGATTTACATAATACATATTAATAATATGTTACTTCTTCAAACATTGTAAGGGGACAAATTACTGTTATAAGAACTTTCTAACTGTATAGTTATCTGGCTATGGCATTGTAGCATCAACTCACTTTCTGCACAAGTGTAATACTTCCTCTTGGCTCATGGCCTCAGAACAACCTTACCGTTATACTACTTTTGTGACATTGACAAAGTTCACTCAAGCCAATCTCAGCAATCTACCCTCTAAGTGTAGAGAACCTTTAATAAATTATGAACTCTCCTCCAGCTTGGATTTTGACTGGACTCCTATAGAATTCCTTCTCCTTTCTAACCCTGTCAAGCTTCCCTTTTCTTCAAATCCATCTTAATTGAACGTTTGCTTCCTTCAGCTATCTATTCTCCGTATTTGAAATTGGCCTTCCCACTCTGTTCAGCCTGCTGGCATATGATCCAAAATAGGAAGATGCTCCTTCACAGAAGGCTTAGGGAGGAAAGGAGAGAATATCTTGGGGGCATAATTGATTGTTCTGTCACTTATTAAATCCCTGCCCTCTAATCCCTTTATTATTTATGTATGTATTTATTTATATTCTGCCCTTCTCACCTCAAAGGGGACTCAGGGATTACAGAACACATGTACAGCAAACATTCAATGTCGATTATACAATAGCAAGACAGACAACAGATAGAGGTATATTTAGGCTTTTTTATCATTCGGCATCTTTTGGAGGCTGTGCTCGGTTCCGGCCACAGGGGGGTGGTGTCACTCCATGTCCTTGCCAAAGAGCTTTCTTTGTTCCTAAAGTTTCCTGCAAAACACCATACCTAAAATACCTCCCTGCTTAATGGGATTCCTATACCATCTACTCACATTGCTATTTTCGATCCATTACGTGGGCGGGGGAGTTGGGCTGAAGGTGAGGAGCTCACCCTGACCTGGCTTTGAATTGTCAAACTTTCAGTTGGCAAGATTTACTGTAGCTGCAACTGGTAAATAACCTGCTGTGCTAAAGCCGGTCCTCTTTAGCCTCTTGCCCGCTGGCTCCCAAATACCTTTTTGTAGCAAGATAAGGCTTATAGAGTTGGAAAGACAGATGTTGTTTTCCTAAGCACTTGGGAGTATCTTGGGGAAATGTGCTTGTTTTTCTTGCAATCTTTTCCCCATGGAAGGCCCTGTATGATTTGTATTCTAATGTGATCTGAGCATGCCTGTTCCAGTCCATTCAAAATACAAACTGGCTGGCTCAGCCATGGCACAAATCTTGGTTAGTTTCACATTGCAGTATCCCATCAAGCCAAGTTGTTAAACAGAGTAGCTGTTGCTCATGTGATTCGCTTCCAATGAGTGATGGTAGCATTTCAACCTATTTGCATGTGTTTTCTGGGCTCGTATCCATTTCCTGTGACATCCCATGAAAGCATTTACAAAGATGCTGTCTGACAGAATGGTTTAAAGAGCTCTGCATAACGATGAACATTTCTGGAGTGCCATGCAGAGCGAGTGGCTTTAGCCTCCCAGCTGTGCTTCTCAACAGATGGGGACAGCGGAGGATGCATATGATGTGACAGCACAGAATTGAGTTGAAGCCACAATTATCAGACTGACTGGAATAGAAAACAAGGTCATTATCCATCCGATGGAAATCACATTGGATAAACATTATTTGTCAAAGGTCAATGAATCCTACTTTAAGACCCATAGTTCAATCACTTGGAGGTTGTCCCTGGAAACCACTGAGAGCAAGCGTCTTCAGCCTTTTTTCATTCTGGCTCTTACCCAGACATCTTAGGAAATTTCTCAAGCAGTATGACACACAACAGCAAGCAATGGAAGCATGCATCCATCTATTATTTGGAGTCTTCAGTAAATTGGAGTTGTGCGGAAAGCAGATTTCATGAAATGCAGAAGTTTTTAATTCCAAATTGGCTATGTCCTTCTCCAGTTACCCTTCCATATTCACAATACTTCTCTACCTCATCTGCACTGACATTTCATAATTCAAAACCCTGTTCTGTTCAAGTGGAGGATGGGAAAGGTGATGCAGCTTTCTATATAAATAATTAGCACAAAGACATCTCCCCCAGCAATTTGTGCCTTTAGAGTCCAGGCAAGGACCATACCTTTACCATATGTCGATATGAAATTGCTATTTATTGATTCTCAACGAGGTAAAAGTTTCCAAATTATTATTTCTTTGCTTTTTAAAAGAGGAAATAAAGTTGAAAAATTGAGAAATTTGTCCCTCCATAAAGTCTAAGGCTGCATCCGCATTTACAAATCGATGCAGTCCTCTGGAGCTGCCTTAAAGAAGTATCCCTAGGGCCCTTTAAGTGTCCAGATGCCAGCTGGCTGAGAGCACATTGGGGTCACCACTGCTTATGTTACACTAGCCAAAAGCTGCTTCCTCACAAAAGATTACAGGCAATGTTGGTTCTGCTAGTTGGATAGCTGGAGAGCATATTGTTACCTCATCAGATGCAACTTCACCAGCAAGCCTCTATGAGGGAGCTACCTTTGGTCAGCAACACAGCAGTGGGTTTGCTGGAAGTAGGAACAAATCTACCCTGATCCAGTAGTATACACCTCAAAAACACTGGAAGCTCCTGAGCTACTTCTATTTCTCCTTTCAGATTAATCTCTGGAAGCAGCATTTCTGATGTGAATTCAACCATACATTATTTGAACTTCCTGCAACAGTTGCAAGGTGAGTCTGCTTTATTTGGCCTGTGTAGATATAGCCTAAAACATGGGATTGGAATCAGGAAACAAGGAACACTGTGAGATAGAGGAACTGTGCCTGATACAGCAAAGACAAGAGAAAAAGAGCTACTAATGTCACAGTCCAAAATTTGGTGGCAGTGACAGGTTTTCTGTCTTTTTGCCATGGAGCCCACCAGCTCCCATCACACTCCGGAAAAGTATTTCCGGGGCGGTTCCAAACTGGAAAAAAAACCTGCTGCCGCCGAAAAATTGCCAACGGAGAACAGGAGGGTCCCCGTATTTCAGTTGGAAAAGATGGGCCAAGCCAGCTTAAACATGCTTCCCCATATGTTGGGGAGAAGCCAGGATGGTGTAGGGCATGGGGCAACAGATTCCCATGCCCCTTGGGTGCACGCTACTGGGATCACTGGGATCCACAGCAATACTAACCGATTCTGGTGGCACATGTGACAAGGTCCTTAGAGAAGATTGAGTCAGACAGGAAAGAATCCTGGAAGTGACCTATGATTATGCAGTCATTTTGAAAATAATAACCATAAGAAAAGCCAAATGTTCATGCTTTACATCAAAAATTGCTGTTACTTGGGTTGTGCTGAACAGCATGAAAAGAGGTGAAGTCTTCCAAACACAACAGCTTTATTGTTATGTAACATATCTGGAATCATTCCATCTATGAGCAAAAATTTATTTTTAAAAAATTACAGCAGTCAAAGTGATTCCCAAAGCATTAACACTGAACCATAGCACATCTTGGCATGCATAACGATTTGAAATACCCTTTCATTGGAAGGAAATTAAGGTCATTAGTATCCAACCAGAACATCAGAAAAGGAGGATATAACAGGAACTAGCAGGAGAACAGAGAGCTTCTAAGCATGTGCTTGTAATCCTGTATGGGTCATGTGGAAAGGGCAGGCTCTTGAAACAGACACTAAGACTTAAGCATCCAGGTTGAGCATTTCAGACATTTCCTTAGAAGAGAGAAATAGTCTGATTTGTGAAGAAATATTTTAATGGGAAGTAATGAGGACGAAATTGTCGAAATTCAAACAATTGTGAATGGACTCTACTTTTTAATTCCTAAACTCTTATAGGCATCGATGGTGAGATATGACAAAATTAGAAATGTTCATTTGTTTATGCTATTGTGTGCCTTGAAACCCTAAGGCCAAGTGGTTTTATAATTCATAGTGCTGATATATAAAGGGAGCAGGGTAATAAAAGTGCTGATGTATAAAGGGAGCAGGGTAATAAACAGTAAAAATCGACAGACAATTGTGAGGTTTGTGGAATAGTTTTAGTAGTTGTGAGTCTTGTGAGTGTTTATGAGTGTAGGCATATTTTAGGTAACTGTGTTTGTTTTAGATATTGTTTTGTTAGATGTAGTAGCTAGGTGACCTTATCATATGGGGCTAGAATCGCGGCATATGCCAATCTAGTCCTGGTTACCTAAGAAGCCAGCTGGCTCCCATCGGACAATGTCATGCAGGCTCCATGGGTGAAGGAGGGCAGAACCAGCATGCTGGGGGGGGGGGGGGAGCTGCGTTCTCACATGTCTCTCATGTGATCACCCTTCTGGCAATGCGGGCAATGAGAGGCGTGAGGCACCGGATTCCCCATGCCTTGTGGCAAAGCAAAGTGCTGCCATCTCCTCCTGCCAGCCATCTGATGAAGTCATCAGCATTATGTATTAAGAAATATGTTTTTTGTTTTGACTTTTTTCTTTCTGAATAAAAACACTGGCTGACACACATTTTGGTGACTCAAATGTTAGCCCTGTTTCTGGGTATATTTGACATGCTGATTCCAAAAATGGCACCAGTTTTCCCCTATTACCTCTAGTTTTTGAGATACGGGGCATATGCCATCTACCAGTCACTATCTGCTTGCCCATAGAAAACCATGAATAACCATATCTAAGAAACTAAATGTGGTCTAACCACATTCACGATTTTTTGAATCAGTGCTCCAAAGATGTCTAAAAACCAAGATATCAAGAAAAAAAAAGTCAGCTCCAGGATTCTGGCTATAACTTCCTCCCACTGTGTGTTAAAATCATGATGGTCTGAAAGGGGTGGAGGCTGCTGCCATATGTGAATGTGTTATGTGGGTGAGGGGGGGGGGATAAGTTCTAAAATGTGAAGAGGCTATCATGGCGAATTGAACAGAGATATGGGGAGCTATCCGAGATTTGCAAGATATTATTTTGCAGATCAAGACATTGTACTTTATTGAATTCCTTCTCACATATTTTTAAAAATTCAGACTCACTAATCACTCAAACAGCCTGGACCATTTCCAGATTGGCATGACTTCACCAACACTTCTTTGGTTTGTAAACCCGACATACAAATAAACGTCTGTTTTTTTGCTGACTGCTGTTCTTTGGCCTTCCATCACTCAACAGCTTCCTTAGAAAGAATGTGACAAAAATGAATCTATTTATGCATTGTATAAAAACTATTTTTTCCATGTTGCTTTCAATTTCCATTAACATGACAAGGCTGGCTAAGTATATTGCTTCCCAAAGCAAACTGGCCTTCTTTAAGCCTTCAAAAAATTAAGTAAAAAGCTAAAACTTCCAGCTATTGTAAAAACTTTCCAGTCGGTTGGTCCTGAAGAGAATGCAAAGCAGCAGCAGCAACAGCAGCTTCTGTTTAAGATGCCAACAGCTGCCTTGAGAATTTTGGGACTAAAATCTTCTGTTTCTGAGTTGAAGGTCACTTTATTGTTGCAATCCCTGAGCTTCCCCAAATGAAGTTCACAGGAGGGGAAAATGAAATTCAGAGCAGATAAACCCCCCACTGAAGCTTTAAAGAAATAATAATCTCTGTATCGCGTTTTACTTGTTGATTTCAGTTGAAGAAGAAGGAAGAGGTGGAAAGCACTGAGACACCCCCATCCCTACCCCTGCTGCTCTCAGTGGGGTTTCTGTACTCACTGACGTCACTGTTTTGTACGGATCTTGTTATCTGTTCTTGAGAAAAATACCTTTATTATTCATGGACGCATAACCTCCATCATTACCCCCATCATAAATATTCATAATGCTTTGCAACTCCGCACATTCCATTTAACCTTTTGGCAAAAGTTCTTTGGAGGACAAGAGTTTGGAGGAAATTTGGCTAATGAGAGAAGTACACAAAAATGTGTTCAGGTTTTTTTCTCCCTTTATACCTGAAAACAAATGCAGGATAAGTGTATTAAAGAAATTGGGCTTTAAAAAAGTATGAAGGAAAGCAAAGGAAAAAGAACCAACTTAATCAGTACAACTCACATCCACAAGCTCATTTGTTCTCTCCCCCCCCCCCCCCCCCCGCACCTTGTATCTTCAAGAGATGAGTGAACGAGTTATACCAAACTACAGGACAACCTTGTAAAGTGAGTCAACTTGTGTCAAACAAAATGTGGCACTGCAGAATGTATATTTTGTTTTTATACAATATGGAGGACCCAGATTTCAGTACATAATCATGTCTAATGTGACCTTATATAGGGATTCCAAATGAGATTCCTGAGCTAGTGGATATCTTATGAATACAGTAGATCCTCTATGTAAGAATGTCCCAACATGTTTTAACTTGCAAATCATCACTCTGTCTAGAATGTTGTTTTGACATAAGAATGCAGTTTTCACCTACAAACAGTGCCCCTTTGCCCCATAAACCACTAATAACAGCAAGGCAGAGAAAAACAAAACCTGGACTGGATTCCTAGCCAGAGCAGCTCTGGCTCTTCCTGCAAGGCAGAAACTCCAGCTCCAAGTGATTGCAACCCCTGAATGTTCTGGGAGGAGTCCAATTCAGAGATTCCACTACAGAGATTGTAGTCCAACCTAGTGCAGCAGAGTATCAGCCTAAACAGCGAATACTGCATGTTTCACTTCAAAAAGAGAGGGAGGGAGGCTGGAATTACAGTATGAAGAAAATGATGCTGTTTTGCCTTGCTGTTACACTGGCCAACACATATTGTGTTGCCTCAAATGTGCTTCTTTGCCACACTGGCTGGGTGGAACCAATAACTGCCTATCTCTGAACATTTTTCACATTATTTGTTATTTATAAAGTTTTGTGATCGTTTATTCATTCAGTCGCTTCCGACTCTTTGTGACCTCATGGACCAGCCCATGCCAGAGCTCCCTGTCGACCGTCCCCACCCCCAGCTACTTCAGAGTCAAGCCAGTCCAAGGATAACATCCATCCATCTTGCCCTTGGTCGGACCTCTTCCTTTTTTCTTCCATTTTCTGAAGCATCATTGTCTTCTCTAAGCTTTTCTGCCTTCTCATTATGTGGGCAAAGTACTTCATCTTTGCCTCTACTATCCTTCCCTCCAATGAGCAGTCGGGCTTTATTTCCTGAAGTATGGATTGGTTGGATCTTCTCGTGGTCCAAGACACTCTCAGAATTTTCCTCCAACACCACAGTTCTATCTTCCTTCGCTCAGCCTTCCTTATGGTCCAGCTCTAACATCCATAGGTTACTACAGGGAATACCATTGCTTTAAATATGTAGATCTTCTTTGCCAGTGTGATGTCTCTACTCTTCACTATTTTATCAAGATTGGTCATTGCTCTCCTCCCAAGAAGTAAACGTCTTCTGATTTATAAAGTGGATTTTTCTTATTTAAAAATACATTTAAAATAGGGTGCTTTGCGCGGGGGGGGGGGGGGGGGGCTGGAATTCATTTTGAGATAAGCATGTTTTGACATAAGAACATGGTCATGGAACACATTAAATTCTTAAGTCAATATATTTATTATTTATTTATTTACTTTGCTTATATACCGCTGTTCTCAGCCTGGGGGCGACTCACAGCGATGTATAACATAAAGGGACAAATTCAAGAATACAAGACATAATCTAAAATCCACATCAGCAATAACAAAAACATCATCATCAAAAACATCATCATCAAACATCATCATTACTACAAAAGGCATTCCGTGTCGTCTCATCGTCCAAACCACAAACCAGTGTAATTTCCATTGTTCCAATCCTATCATCATTACCAATCATTGCACTTCTTGTTCGAACACCTTCTTGAACAACCAAGTTTTTAATTTCCTGCGGAATACCATCAGGGAAGGAGCCATTCTGATGTCCACGGGAAGGGTGTTCCACAGCCGAGGAGCCACCACCGAGAAGGCCCTATCTCTCGTCCCCGCCAGCCGTGCCTGTGTCACAGGCGGGATCAAGAGCAGGGCCTCCCCGGAAGATCTCAAAGTCCTGGTGGGCTCGTAGGCTGAGATACGGTCGGACAGGTATCTTGGGCCGGAACCGTTTAGGGCTTTATAAGTCCAACGCTAGCACCTTGAATTGAGCCCGGTAGCAAATCGGCAGCCAGTGGAGCTGGTACAGCAAGGGGGTTGTATGTTCCCTGTGTCCCGCTCCTGTTAGTATCATGGCTGCCGCACGTGGGACCAGTTGAAGCTTCCGGGCCGTCTTCAAGGGCAACCCCACGTAGAGAGCGTTGCAGTAGTCTAAACGGGATGTAACCAGAGCGTGGACTACTGTGGCTAAGTCAGACTTCCCAAGGTAGGGGCGCAGCTGGCGCACAAGCCTAAGCTGTGCAAATGCTCCCCTGGTCACCGCTGAGACCTGGGGTTCCAGGCTCAGCGATGAATCCAGGATCACACCCAAGCTGCGAACCTGCACCTTCAAGGGGAGTGCGACCCCATCCAGCACAGGCTGTAACCCTATACCCTGTTTGGCCTTGCGACTGACCAGGAGTACCTCTGTCTTGTCTGGATTCAATTTCAATTTGTTCGCCCTCATCCAGACCGTTACAGCGGCCAGGCACCGGTTCAGGACCTCGACAGCCTCCTTAGTAGCAGGTGGAAAGGAGTGACAGAGTTGGACATCATCTGCGTACAGATGACATCGTACCCCGAAACTCCGGATGATCTCTCCCAGCGGCTTCATGTAGATGTTAAACAACATGGGAGACAGTATTGAACCCTGTGGAACCCCACAAGACAAAGGTTGTGGGGGTGAACAGGTGTCCCCCAGTAATACCTTCTGGGATCGGCCCTCCAGGAATGACTGGAGCCACTGTAAAACAGTGCCCCCGAGACCCATCCCTGCAAGGCGTTCCAGAAGGATACCGTGGTCGACGGTATCGAAGGCCACTGAGAGGTCCAGCAGCACCAACAGGGACACACTCCCCCTGTCGAGCTCCCGGCGCAGATCATCCACTAAGGCAACCAAGACTGTCTCAGTTCCATGTCCCAGTCTGAAACCAGACTGTGCCGAATCCAGATAATCTGTGTCTCCCAAGAATACCTGGAGTTGTGAGGCCACCACGTGTTCCAGGACTTTGCCCAAAAAGGGAAGATTGGAAACTGGCCGGAAGTTGTCAAATTTAGTGGGGTCCAGTGATGGTTTTTTCAACAGCGGTTTTATTATAGCTTGTTTTAAGCTCGCTGGAATCTTGCCTTCCCGAAGGGAGGCATTAACCACCACCTCAACCCACTCAGCCAATCCCCCTCTGGCCTCCTTTAGAAGCCAGGATGGGCAGGGGTCTAGGATGGACGTGGTAGGCCTCATTCCTCCAAGTATCTTGTCCACTGCATAATGTTTGTTGATATTCTACACAAGGGGTCCTCAAACATTTTAAACAAAGGGCCAGGTCACAGTCCCTCAAACTGTTGAAGGGCCGGATTATAAATTGAAAGAAACTTGGATGAATTCCTATGCAATCTTACTTATAGTGCAAATACACTTAAAACAATACAATAATTAAAAAAGAACAATTTTAACAAATATAAACTTATTAGTATTTCAGTGGGAAGTGTGGGCTTGCTTTTGGCTGATGAGCTAGGATTGCTGTTGTTGTTGTTGTTGTTGTTGTTGTTGTTGTTGTTATGTGCTTTCAAGTCATTTCAGACTTAGGTTGGCTCTGGGCGAGGGCTGGGTAAATGACTTTGGAGGGCCGTATCCGGCCCCCGGGCCTTTGTTTGAGGGCCCTGTTCTACACCAATTACCTAGTTACAGAAATAAAACCAAGTAACATTTCCTGCCCTGACAACCCCCAGCCTCATCCACCTTAAAAGTAAGCTACTGGGTTGTTGAGGCAGGCTTGTTCCACTGGTGATCAGGGTGCAAGGAGAAGGATGTTTCCCATCCCCTCCAATTCCCTAGTGAGAGAGGTTGCAATAATCAGAAGCAGGACCCATACAGTCCTCGTACAGCTTCACTCACTCATGAAAAGGGGTTGAAAATATAATCCTCCTTGTGTTCTGATCGCGGGAGGAGCAGAAATTCTTTGCCCAGTCAGCTGTGGGCTATTAAGGTCGACTGTGGGCCATTTACATAGTTTTACAGTAAACCTGGCACCCTCTATTTTCAACAACCTTTTAAAAGCCTCAATGAAAGCTATCCAATTTTTACAATGACCGTTCAAACATTGTAGCTATATCCTTGCCTGATATAGCTATGGTAGAACATATGTCTTGTAGTTCTAGCTCAGCATTATGTCCTTTATAAGGAAAGGGATGTGAAACTCTAAAAGAAAATGATAGCAAAGGATTCATTGAAGTCAGAGGCCAAGAATATTTGGGGGCTATCCCCCACAACATGTTTATTTCACTTGGAAGTAGCAAGTATTTTGCTAGTTAGTTAAGATGCCACTTCCAGCACAGTTTCACTGTCTATCACTACTTTCAAAAGCATATGATCAGAATATATGTATTTAACACTGTGTTATACTGACAATTGCCATATAAAGGTTTATTTGAATCTTACAAATTTATCTCCATGCTCTGTACACAAGGCAGTGACATCTCCAGCTCATCCCCTGTTTGGGTATCAGCCAGCACGTCAATGACTTAAGTCAAGAAATAGTTTTCTAAGATCTACAGAGACACTTGCTGGAACACCCCAGCAAGCGAGAGTCCAAAAGTGGCAGGCTCAAACCCAGAACCTCAATCAATGGCTGATACCAAATGAGAGACTCCCACCTGGGCACACAGAAGACTAGGTGACTTGGAAGGCTCTGAACAGACTGCGCTCTGGCGCCATGAGATGCAGAGTCAACCTCAAGAAATGGGGCTACAAAGTGGAATCTATGACATGCGAGTGTGGAGAAGAGCAAACCACTGACCACCTGCTGCAATGCACCCTGAGCCCTGCCACGTGCACAATGGAGGACCTCCTTGTGGCAACACCAGAGGCACTCCAAGTGGCCAGATACTGGTTAAAGGACATTTAATCATCTACCAAGCTTGCAAACTTTGTGTTTTGTCTGTTAGTTTGTTTGTTTTGCTAAAAATGTAATACAAATGTCTGGTTGCTCCTGACACGATAAATGAAAATGTACACACTTTAAAAAGAAGGAAAGAAGGGAATACTTATCTGAAAAATATATGTCCTGTATTTTAGCGGCTATATTTTAATTGTTGAGATGTTTTAGTGTATATGTTATTTTGTCTAATGTATGTTTATGTGGCATCAAATTGTGCCTTGATATGTGAGTCGCTCTGAGTCCCGTTCGGGGTGAGAAGGGCAGGGTATAAATATGGTAAATAAATAAATATTTATTGTTCTAATTATTTAGGCATCATTATCTCATTCATCTTGGGATTGATCCAACATTTTGTGATTTTTTAAAAATAAAGTTACCATGTTCTCTAATAGTAATGTGCTGTCATTTAATAAGGCAAGATCAAACATGAATCAAGGAACATGAGAGGCACTGCAGACTACTTCAACCAGAGAAGTCAGCCATAGCAGAGCACCTGAAGAACCAACCTGGATACAACATATTATTTGAGAGCACAGAAATGCTGGGCCACTTTAACAACCATGTCAGGCTACACAGAGAAGACATTGAAATCCACAAGCATGTGGACAATTTCAACAAAAAGGAAGAAACCATGAAATTAAACAAAATCTGGCTACCGGTACTAAAAAAAACTCTAAAATTATAAGAGTGAATAAAAAACAAAACTCAAAAACAGGGGAACTCTAGCCAGGAAACAATCAGGAACACCTGGTCACCTCTCAACAAGGACATTTCCCAAGCAGTAACAAGCCACACCTAAAAACTGTCAGACCATCAAATGCAAATCAATGTGGCCAATTGAAACATTCACACCTAGCTCCAACAGACAAGAGTTCTTTCTCCCACCCTGGACCTTCCATGGATATGTAAACCCAATATTCCAGTTTCTAACAAACCTCACAACCTCTGAGGATGCTTGCCACAGATGCAGGTGAAATGTCAGGAGAGAATGCTTCTAGATCTAGAACATATATAGCCCGAAAAACCTACAACACCACAAGATCAAAATCAACTTAACAGGGTTTATTTGGCATAAGCTTTTTTTTAAAGTCACTTCATCTAATGCATGAGGTGTTAAAAGAATAGGCAGATTCAGGTACACCTCAGTTAACAAAATAAATATGTTCCCAGGTCTTACCACCTTAACAGAAAATTAGATGCCAGAGGATGACATAGTATGGAAAGAACGGGATCATTTCCTTCACCACAAAAGAAAAACAGTTCAACATGTTTCAGCAGACTTTTTATTCAAAACTAACAATACGAATATGTGAAATGAAACAACCAGCTCAGCTAAGCCTTGCATAAGAAAACAAAACCATGGAAAAATTCTAGAGATTATTTTCCATTTTTGTATGCAAAAGTATAAATCTATGGTTTGTTTAAGATGTTGGGGTGACCTGGTGAGACATGCTTCTCTGTCATCATATTTTCTATTTCTGTGTTCACGCATGGTCAGTAAGGGATTGTTGGGACAGCTGTTGTTTACCTTACCTGTTGTAGACAAAGTAGGATCAGTTAGAACATTCTTTCCCACTTCAATTTTTATTCCATTGTTTACTACAGGCATGATGCTGCAACCTACATCGAGTCTGTATTTTGCCAGCCCTCCTTCACCAGCCTCCCAATCATTTCCACCAAAGAATAGTCATGGGATAGAGTTGGCATTATAATCTGCCATATGGCCTTTTCCTGGGCCTTTATTTCTGTTGCAATTGTTATTCACAGTTAACAATATTTTCAAATTGAATGGTTGCTGTACTATCTATCACTCAAACCACCTAGCTGCAGTCCCTCTCAGTTATTTAATATTTATTTATTATTATTTATTTCAAACATTTGTATCCCATTCTTCTCAACCCCCAAGGGGGGACTCAGGGCAGCTTACAATGGCAACAATTCAATGCCAATACATACAAAAACACAATACAATAATAACTGAAGAAGACTGCAGGATAGCTGTAACCAAACAAGAGTTGCACCCTTCCAAATTTCCAGTGGTTACAATGAAAATTCAGAAAAACACATCCTTCTTTTGCTTGGATACTGTTCAGTGACTCTGCACCTTTCTCCAGCCAATAAATCACTGCCTTTCCTAGTAGCCACTAAATGGCTGAGGGCATTTGATTTTTCTTTGCTAAATCAAAATTCTCATGGTGGTCTGCGAAAAGGCCTTACTGGTACATTATTTAGACTGTTATGTTTATTCTTATCATGATCTGATCACCATGCTCAACATATCTCATATGCATGGGGGCATTGAGGTAACGATACAAAAGGTTTGCTAGGGTAGACCTCTTTCACTCAGACTCAGCCCCCCCCCCAAATCAAACTCAGCCCCCCCCCCAAAAAAAAAATCAAAATCCTGGCTACAGGCCTGGCTGAGGGAGAACCTTGCTATGTTTTCAAGCAGGTTTTCAGGGTGCATTCTGCAAAAGCTACTGTACAGCTCCCTGCAGAACAATTAATATATCCATGAACTGAGAAAATTGGTCTACTTATATCATGACAACCAAAGATTAAGGCAGAACTATCGCTTTGTCAATTTTCTAAATGCTTCTTCAAGTGCTGAGTCACTTACATGAAGAAATGATTGCCAATAAAATGCCACAGAAGGTAGCTTTATTGTCTTGGTTCCTGTATAAGTTTAAGGACATTATCACAAAAG
Organism: Anolis sagrei; assembly: GCF_037176765.1. Classification (NCBI taxonomy): domain Eukaryota; kingdom Metazoa; phylum Chordata; class Lepidosauria; order Squamata; family Anolidae; genus Anolis; species Anolis sagrei. The sequence goes on along the minus strand of NC_090022.1, from coordinate 247,490,957 downwards.
TAAAATTCCAGAATAAGAACACTGTACTTTTCAGACTACAGCTGCCAGAATCCCTTACCTGAGTGGGAAAAAATTTCTCATAACTAAGGGATCCTGGGATTTGTGATCCATATAAGCTTCCCTAAGCTCAGGATAATTTTCAGTTGCCTTCCTCCCAATGTGAACCCATGTCTTTTGAAATGTGTCTTATTGAAGGCCAGCCCACACCCCAAAAAAGGCCTCAGCAGTGTTCCAGGAGGTTGCGATGAGTGAAATGAATTTGGGCAATCTAGGCAAAGGCAGGTCCCATTGCCAGATGAACTACATTCAAGAGTATTGAAAGAGCTAACAGAAGTAATTTTGGAATCATTAGCAATAATCTTTGAGAATTCTTGGAAAACACGAGAAGTCCCAGCAGACTGGAGGAGGAAGAATTTTGTCCTTATATTCAAGAAGGGGAAAAGAGAACACAAACAATTGTCCAGTCAGCCTGACATCAATACCAGGAATTGTTCTGGAGATCATTAAGGAGGCAGTCTAATCACTTAGAAAGAAATGCTGTGATTACTAAAAGTCAACATGGGTTACTCAAAAACAAGTCATGCTAGATTATTCTTGTCTGTTTTTTTCAATAGAGTTACAAGCTTGGTAGATGCAGGAAATGCTGTGTAAGTTTTCCGATCAAACCTGAAAACATGGCTTTTCAAACAGGACTTTGACCATGATCAAAATCTTAACTGTTAAACTCAAGGTGATTGTCTTACTTTGATTGCACTTTATGGAAGTGATACTCGAATACAGCCTATTTTATATCCACTGCTATTGTTGCAATTTACTGATTTTTAAATAAGGTTTTCTTTAATTATGTTTTATGTAAAATCGTTATGTAAATGTACATTTTCATTGTTTTATATGTTCATGTATTGTTGTATTTTATGTGTGTTGCACTTTTGAGTGCTTTTGTTTTTTGTATAATAATCTTTATTAAATATTTAGTTTACAATTAAAATAAGAGTAAAGAGGGTGAGTAGAAAAAAGGTAGGGGAAAATTAGATAAGGGAAAGATTAATAGAGTGAAGAAAAAGAAAAGAAAAGAAAAAAAAGGGAGGGGGGAAGAAAAATGAAAATATGAAAGTTGTTTTGACTTCCTGGTGTCTTCTAGAGGTCAGATTTCTTTTCCTTCTTTCCTCTTTTGACCACTGATTTCTGTCTTCTTCCCCTCCTCTCAACCTTGTTTTTTTTATTTTTATGTTTATCTGATTTTTTTTTGCTAAATCAAAATCTTTATGTTTCTTTGTTTGAAGTATTCCGTAACCTTTTCCCAGTTTGTTTCTTTCATGTTTATTCCTTTGTTCCTAGATATAAGAAAGGTGAGTCTATCCATATTTTTGATATCTAATATTTTCATTCGTCTTTCCTTTTGTCTGGAATTTCTTTTTGTTTCCATCCTCTTGCATAGCAAATCCTCACTGCCATTGTCATTAGAAATAAAAGTTTATTCATATTTTTTTCTATTTCTAGTTCATGCATTCCTAGCAAGAAAAGCTCTGCTTTCCATGGGATGTTTATCTTCAATATTTCCTGTAATTCCTTCTGTACTTCTTTCCAATATTCTTTAGTTTTATTACAGATCCACCACATGTGGAAATATGAACCTTCTTTTTCTTTGCATTTCCAGCAGTTTGCACTCGTGTTGTTGTAACTTTTTCCTAATTTCTTCGGAGTCATATACCATTGGTATTCTATCTTAACCCAATTCTCCTTCAAGTCGATTGTGTACTTATATTTTAGTGTTTTCTTCCAGATTTCCTTCCATTCTTCTTGTTTAATATTTCTTCTGATGTTTTCATTCCATCTTTTCATATAATTCTTTCCTTCTTTTGAGTCCAATTCACATTCTAATAATTTTTTGTATATTTTTGTTATTAATTTTCAACTTTTGTGAGCTGCCCCAAGTCCCTTCAGGGAGATAGTGGTGGGATATAAATAAAGTTTGTTTATTTATTTATTTGCTTCATTTGTATCTGGTCTTGCTCACCCCTGCAGGGGACTCAAAGACACTTACAACTCCAGCAAGGTTCAATGCCACTTAACAGTTCTAAAACATATCCCATAAACTAAAGTTTTGTTTTTGTTGTTATATGGTAATTGATTATAACTGATTATAACAAGTGTGTGCATTCAAATTCCGTTTTCTTGTAATAGCACAAATTTTTCCTTTGCTTGTTATGAACAAGGGACATCATGCACCATCTTTCCCAGAGATTGAACTGGTTTCCTCTTTACTGGTTTTCAGTAAACAGATGAAGACTTCTTTTGTTTCAATAGAGTTTTCAAGGTGCTGTTTAGGTAGGATGAGCTTGTTCAGTGTAGGGGTTTTCTATGTTTTTTTGTTCTGCTATTTTTATCATTCACATTTTTAACTGGTTTAAACTGAGAAAAAGTCAGGAATCATCATCAGCAGCAGCAGCAACAACAACATCTTGTACCTAACCTCTTTCTCAGCTACATGGTCACCAATGGCCGCTAGGTAATATTTAATGTGAATGTAATACATTCCCTGAAATGCTTGATCTAGCTCTAGCTGGGTACCCACATTGAAGTAAACAGTAAAGTTAAACAAACTTTAAAGACTGACAGATGTATTGTACCGTAGGCTTCTGTGAGCCAAAACACACTGGAGGCAGGTATAATCATCAGTGGCATGAGTGTGTGTAAGTTTAGTCATTGGCTTCTGGGCAAAGAACAAGATTGTAAACAAGGAAGCCAAAGACGCACAATGTCGTAGAAGTAGTATCGCTGTGACATTTCTAAGCAAAGTTCAAATGTATACAAGATAAGTAAACTGATCTCAAAGCAGGAGTTAAGTGTGATAAGACAATCTTATATTTGATATACTTATGGAACATCTGTTGTCGGAACCCAGATGCCTTAAAGAGCCAGACTCAAGAGTATGTCCAAAAGTAGAGTTTATTAACACAAATCAAAAGGGACTCAGAGACACTTACTTCAGTGTCCCTGATCAAAACTCAAAAATAGCAGCAAGTTTCAGTTTAAAAAAACCCAAACTAAAGCAATAATCCGGATTATCCGGAGAAAAGATCTGGATTAAACTGAAGTGCTTCCAAAGTAACACAAAATAACACAGCAAGTAAAGGACAAACAAACAAAGAACCATGAAGAAAGAGACGTGGTCAAATGAAGTCAGAGGTCGAAGAAAGCCAAGTCCGAAGTTGCGAGGTTCCAAAGTCCACATAGGCAACATCGTAGTCAAAAGCAGTCCGAAGTCAAAGAAGGGGAAATCCGCACTCATGAGAATCCAAGCCGAGTTGTAACACAAATAGAAGCAGCAACCTGCAGATCCAGCACCCAAACCCAACACAAAAGTGGCAGCGACAAAACCCAAGGCACGAAGCCAACACTTTGCCTTCTGCAAAGATTTTCCATTTCAGTGCCTACTTTTATCTTACACCTCATCATCCGATGATGAGCTGACCTCCACCCCATCGTCATCCCTTACAGCTGTCCTTGCCTCCACACCTGAATGCCAACACCCATCCCTCCAACTCTTCCACCTCTTGTCAAGACTTAGATCTCCCCAAGACTTCGAGTATCTCCCGATTGCCAATCCCCACCACCAGAAAACCCCACAAACGTGTCACTAGACGTTGGCTGAGTATGTACATCTCGAACCTCTTGAACCTTAGTCCAATCCAGTGTGTCATCCCAATCCCCATCACTCCCAGAGAAACCCATGAAAGACTCTTCATCTGTGGGAGCAGTAAGTATATCCCGGATCTTCTTCCTCTGTCACTCCTCATCTGATTCCTGCTCCCGAGTAACCCTCTTAGTTCCCCTATTCACATCCACTGTATCTCCTTCCTCCTCACGCATTGACCCTTTGCTCTCAGAAAACCTTTCAAAGGAGTCTTCGTCGGTAGGTGACATAAGTATATCCCGGATCCTTTTCCTTTGTTGTTTGTCATCTAGCTCTTGCTCACGAGCACTCCTTTTCCCCCTTCTGACACCCATACTACCACTTGCAGTGTTACTAACAGGTTCTACTACAACATCTGTTGAGGGAAATATTCCCCCTCCCCCACATACACATACACGAGAAATCCTATTCAATATTACATAAATCCTGCATATGTTCCTAATCTGTAATGTATGCTATTTAGTTAAACCCATAAAACATGTGAATGTGTACTCTTTCCATTCATCTGACAAAAATGTCACCAAAATTTGATTCCCGATCAGCATGAACCTACCTTGCTTATATGGAGAATACCACTTTATTGATTGGAAAAGCATCATAATGAAAATTTCTTCTTTTTGTTTTGTGCTTAAAAAATGAATGTCTGAGAATATTGAGGAAAACTAGTTATGTAGAAGCAGTTATCTGAGGCTTCTGAATCCAGATTATCTGCTTTGAACTGGATATTAGTCCACACTGACAAATAATCTAATTCAAAACATATAATCTGGATTCAAAAACTGGGTTATACAGAAGTTTAAATGGGGTCTGGATCATAACAGTTTATTTTGTGCCCTGGCACAAAGCTTTAAAATCCTCATGATATATCGCCCAAATGCAACAGAAAGTTAGGGTGTTTAAAGAAAAAAAAACATATAACCAAATCAACATAGCAGGAGTTGAAAGAATGCAAAACAAATCTGCTAATAGTAATGTTGGGACACTTTATCACCTTTTACTGTAGAAATGATTTATGCCAAAGTTAGGAAATGTGTGATCTTCCAATTGTTCTTGGATTCCAACTCCCATTAGTCTCAAGCAGTATGCCCAGTGATAGCAGCGAAATTTGAAGTCCAGCATCAAGATTTGGGAACCCTTTAGAATCTTGGAGAGAATGAAGTTTCTCTGTAATCCATTGTGCAATACTATTTTTCAGCATAATCTGGAACCTGATTTTACTTTGCTGAAGTGAATTATGTTTTGGGCTACCACAGATTGCTCTATGGTCAATTTTTTGCAGAGTTTCAGTGGAATACTTCTCTAGGCATCGCTAGGTCCTCTTGCGCAATATTATGGTATTCAAAGCTGTTTGCCTATAACAGAAGCCATGTTCAATGACTTCATCTGGTAAGCAGGCCTACTGTTTGCTGACAGACAGGCAGAATCTGGACCCAATGAAGATTCCTGAACATAAACACATTTGGGTTTACTTTTAAAAATATTTTATTTTTCAAAGTAGATCAAAAATGAATTTAAAATGTTATACTTATCTTGATGGACCACACGAGCTAAGTTACAGTTCATAATCACAAGAACAGTTGTGCAGTACTGCAGATGAGTGTGTAATAAATGTCTTCAACAAGATTTGTGTTCTCTCTTTTTCTTACACACATCTATCAAATACAAAATATATGGGGGATGGTCCCCCCAAGTTTCCTTTACAAGTGCGGATCAGAAGAGCATGCTTTGTTATATGAAATAGTATTGTTAGTATTAATAACAGCAGTAGAAAAAACCAATAATAAAATAGTAATAAATCAAGAAAAGTTATTTGCAAGGTCATTTTCAAACTTTTTTTAAAAAAACAGACAAGATATTGCAAAACTGTTTGACATTCAAAACAACCGGAAAACATATAATAAGCAGTATGAAATCCTAGCCATTACAAGGTAAAGGAGAACATAGCAAGTGTAGATGTTTTATTTCTCTTGTAAATGCACCTAGTTTGTTTCTTGTTCTCCCTCTTGTTTTCTTGTCAAAACTGACAAGCATTTTTGTGCTAGTGGGCGACAACTAGCACTCACTTGGATAATCATTGCAGAAAAATAGGATGTTTTACAGAACATTATTGACTGCAAAAGTCACCTGACATACAGTATTCCTCTGCAAAGATTATGACTGACAGTATTAGAGACAGTTCATTGCCAAAGCAGGAAAACAAATTCAGCTTCTCTTCTTGAAATACCGTTTGATTTTAAAAAATAAAATCTAGGATGAAGCATTGCTTATTAAATTTATAGTGCTTTAGAAGCTGTCTAAATCGATAACAATTAACATACAATGTGCACATTAACAAGCATATTATCAAGAGCAGTTGCAATAGTTAGATGGATGAATATTTGCCTACTGAAATTGGATGTTTCTGCTAATCCTTCTCATAGGGGACACATTAACAAAAGCATTTCATGACTGTATTTTAGTATTTACACCTGGAAGATACTTTGTGTTCCATTACGTACACTGTATTATTTTGCCAGTACAATACAATTCATTGGTTTTGATATATGAAAAGCACCCTCAGGGTTCCTGATATGGAAGACATGCTTATTGCGGCTCACAAACACAGCTCTGACTGGTGTTGGATTTTTGAGAGAGAAAAAAAACATCAGGGTTCATGATTGTATTTCTTCAAAGTAAAAACTTAAGTGAAAATGGAAAATAGCATCATATGTAGCTTATCCTAAAGTAGGAACCATTTCAGAAAACAGCAGGGGAATCATGTGACTGAATGCTCCTGCAAGCAGGAAAAAAACAACAACTAACCAATCCTCTAGACATAGAACATTGGATCGATGGAGAAACTCACAGATGTAGTTTTGCTTTCTGCATGCAATATAAGGCTTCACCCCCTCGATGGACTGTCACCTTGTTGTGGTGAGGGGGCTTGCGTGTTCCAATGAACCTGCGGGCACAACTCCAGTCGTTGTGCACTCCCAGGATTGGCCACTGGGAAGGTTCCAGACCAAGCACAGTCCAAGGACTCAAAGACCTCAATGGCAGAGCAGGCGGAGGATAACATGGTACATGTTACAACAGCTGTGAAGGCAGAAGAAGGCTGTAACAGATTGAGAAGCCATGGCCATCTTGTTAAACTATGCTACCCGTGAAACCTCAATCTGTGAAAACTGTGTGTTGATCAGCTGTGCACTGACCTTCACACATTTAAAAAAATCACACACTGGCATCTTCCAAAGAAAATAAAAACAAGCCAACCAAAGTCCCATGGCGATCAGCAAGTGGCAACGGGGGCAGGACTGTGAAATCTGGAAGCCCCTAGTCACAGACTGGCACATGGGCGGTGGATATGGACTCAATCACTCTACCTCAAGGTCTGAGGCAGTTGAGTAGTTCGACAGCTGTATCCATGACGGAGCAGCCCTTTTGAGGATCCACTCTGCTCATCCCACATGGGGAAGGGGCTTGAAAAGGTACCCTAAACATAGTCTGCCTCTCTTATTCCTGACTGGACTGTCACGTCCAGGGGGTCACGACCCTGCAGCCAAAAAAGAATAATGAACTTCAGAACATAGAACGTACAGACGGACAACACTGAGAGTGAACGCCCCAAACACAGAACTACTATCATTGCAAGGGAGCTGGGACACTTTAACATTGACATAGCATCACTTCAGGAGACCCGGAGAGCAGGAGAGGGACAGCTGAAGGAATAAAAAGGAGGCTACACCTTCTTCTGGAAGGGACACTGAGAACTGTGAAGCCCTGGCCCTTGAGTGCTCTAGCTGGAGGTCAGCTGTGACAAGCAGTGCTGTAGCATTTGAAGAGGCACGAATGGAGGGCAAAAGAGAGAAGTGTGCCAAGAGGAAGGCGCATCAAGCCAACCCTGACTGGGACTGCCTTCCATCTGGAAACCGATGCCCTCACTGTGGGAGAAGATGCTGATCAAGAAGAGGGCTCCACAGTCACCTATGGACGCACCACCAGAACACTGAACTTGGAGGACCATCATCCTCGGACTACAAGGGATTGCCTAAGTAATAAGGCTTCAAATTGCATTTATAATGACTGCACTATGCAATATTTCAGACTGATTTATAATAAGAGGAAGGCATCATTGCATACTTAACTAAATGACAGATTGCAAGACTGCATCATATACTATGGAGCTGGACCAGCCACCACAACTATGATTTTCCTATGCATATTCATTGTATATATTATTATATACAATGTTTATTTGTATCCCACTTTTCTCTCCATATATTTCTGCATGCAATATAAGGTTTTAAATTGCATTTATAATGACTGCACGAATGCAATATTTCAAACTGATTTATAATAAGAGGAAGCCATCATTGCATACTTAACTGAATGACATATTTTGTAAGTATATGCAGTGGGACCAGCCACCTCAACCATGGTTTTCCTATGCACATTCATGGTACATATTAATAATAATAATAATGTTTATTTGTATCCCGCTTTTCTCTCCATAAGGAGACTCAAAGCAGGCAATGTTAAAAGCATAACGATGCATCATGTGAACATCTTCATACTTCTATCAATATCAATAAAGCTCCAATCCTCATTGTCAGAATTCTGAATATGTTCTTAATCCATGTCTGCCCAGGATTGTCCCCATGTAAGCTGTCCCAAGTCCCTTTGGGAAGATGGAGGCAGGGTATAAAAAATAATTATTTTTAATATTCTTGTTTAGAAGTAAAGTCAACGTCATGTCCATCAATGGCACTTACTTCAAAGCACTTACTCTGAATCTTTTAAATGTACAAGGTCTTCAATGCTTCCTGACCTTTATTAACCTTATGGAAATAAAAATGTGGGGACCAAATAAAGAATAGAAAAAAGGAACAACCCTACTAAAATGAGAAAATTTTACCAACACCAAAACTTTCAGCTTAACATATTGTGTGAAATGATTTCTTTCCATGTTGGTTCAAATTAAAAAATATGGGAAATTTTTATGTTCAGCACCATGTCTTTGATAGTGACATCATTTAACTAATAGGCTAATATCCTAAAATGTAAATTCCAGATTTGTCAGTATCTTGGAGCTGGATGTCTGTCAGCTGCAGATTGGTGAACCCAGATCTGTGTTCACAAGAACAGATGTAAACAGTCTAGATAGGTAAATATACAATTCCACATTACTTGCAATCAATATCACACACATAGAATGAAATAAGTGGAAAGCTGATTAGTCCTGCTACCACCCCAGTTTTAGAATATATGTATAAAAGCGCCCATGCTTCAGAAATAAAAGTCTATTCTCCATGCACCCAGTGTCTTTAGAACAGTGGTTACTCACTGTCCAACTTGTAATTGTGGGCTATTATGTTAAAATAAACCAAACATGTGTCATTTATAATCTCACATTCACACGTCTAGAAACAAAGCCTGAGCCCACCAGCTCTTTGTACAACATATATACATACCCCTTCTTCTCACTGAGCTGTCATTCCTAATTTGTAAAGAGAAGTCACAGCAAGTTATAATTAGTACTTGCTGCCCTGTCAACCAATTAAATGTAATAAAAAGCTTTTGAGGAGGTTAATACTGACATGGGTGTAATTAAAATGTGTATTTTAAACTGCATAGTGTATGTGTATCAGCTGTTTTCTTTGTGTATCACCCTCCCTGCCCCTTTTTTCTCATCTGATGTTCTTGTGCACCTATCATTTCTTTGAAGTTGAAACCCATTTACCCATGTCAAGAGTTCACTAAATCCACCCAAAGGAGAACAAAGGAAATGCAACAATTGCTGCTGAAATGATGAAATAAGGAAGGCAGTTCTCTTAATTTTTCCAGCACTTGTTTAATAGGAAAGACCACTTGCTTCTATCTTAATTTCCCATGAGATTTCAGGTCTTTAAGATTTAACATTCCCCTTCAATTATTTTAAATCAATTTTTAAACCCCCTGTTTTGAACTGCTGTAAACCAAAAGATGCTCCAAGGCATTCAACACCAATCAATACATACTGAGGAAATGCACACTGTGACTGCCATCGAACTATATGGGATGAAGGGATCAAAATTCCAAGATAGAGTGGAGAAAACGTTGGAGAAAAAAATGGAGCATGTCTGCAAGATGGACCAAGCCCATTTAACCAGAAGGTCATATGGGGTGAAAAGGTGCTTCCATTCACATTCTGCAATGCCTACAGTCCCTTAGGATACATTAGTCCATATTAAATGAGGTGATAGCTCTTCATCAGAAAAAAAGGAAAATGGAACAGATATCAAGCTGCATTGTTACTACCTGAACCTGGAAGATGGCATGAACAAGAAATTATTATAAAACAGATGCTTAGGGTGGAGAATGGCAGAGCAGCCTGGTGGTGACAGCTCCAGGTATTCAGACCATGCAGACATTGCATTCCAAGCATTTCAGAACTATGTAGTGTTGTACTCCTTGCAGCTTTCCACTCACCACAAAGTTTTAAGATGAAAGGTAGCTGGCTAGCTCCTGAAACAAAGATGTTATTCAGCCAACAAAAATATAGCCTAAAAGAATCCATTAAAATGATGAAAATCTTTAAATTTTTTATTCAGATATAATTGTACGGACACGTGTATATACAAATACAGATTGTATGGGTTTGTTTCGGGTTGTTTTGTTTTTCTTACAATTTCTGTTTAAGTTCATATAATGTAAGCATTTCAAAAACAGCACTCAATGAATAAGTGCAAAGAAATTGCAAAGCAGGGCAGTACAAGCACAGGACCACACTGAGCTGGACTTTCATACCCAGAAGGACACACAATGAGTGGTTTCAATAGGGTGTCAAGAGTAAGTATGGAAAGAGGATTTTGTAAACTCATGGGTAACCTCCAACATGCCAGCATCTATTAAACTGTACAGACAATGGCAGCGAGCCCATTGTAGGGAGATTTGTCTCACATCCGAAAAACCCAGGGGTGAATGCATGGGAAAAACTTGGTAATGCCAAATCAGAAACAGATCTGCCCATTCACTGCTCCAAATTCCAAAAGGGGTGGAAGGAGAAAGGAGAACTTGCTGGAGTTGGGCAGCAGGGAAGCGAAAGAACAGATTTGATACAGGGCACTTGCAAAGTAAAACTATCGAATGCATGTAATCTGACTGTAGTATGAATGAGTCCCATGTTTTCAAAACTTCCAAAACTGACACAGCCACTGCTTTTGTAAAGCAATTGATAAATATCAGTTTTTTAAAAATAAAAATGATCAGATTCCCTCAACAGCTACTGTTCCTTTCCCTCAATATTGGTTACATAGGAAAGAAAATTATTTACATATGACCCCTGTCACACTGTGTTATTTATTGGTTTGGGGAAATCAAGTCACTGTACATATCACATATGATGCTGGCAAGGCCCCTTTTAAAACAAACCATCCAATGAAAACAAACTAACAAAAGATAAAGAATTGGAAAATCATCATCCTGACAAAAAACAAGAATTAAACTCCAAAGCCTTCAAGAATCAACATGCTAATGGAAACCCAACCTCAAAAGTAAAGGTCAACACAGGGCTTCAACTTCCAACCATTAACGCGGAGGACAAAACATTGATCATCAAATGTCACACTACTCCGAGTCCTGACACTGTGAAATCTTGCATCTGGGTGAATGGGTCGCATGGGTGAATCCTGCATGATGGCCTGTTGTGGCTACTTGTCATTCAGTCCTTGATAGCCATGACAGCTGAATCTGTCATATAACTGGTTGGTTTACTTTTTTTAAAATTTAATTTTTAATATCATGAAAGTCTATTTTTCTCACTTACAAAAGACATAAGAATCAAATTAATACTTTATTATCAAACACTATATACAACAGAGGCTGCTAATAATACAGAATTTAAAGAACATTGCATTTTTTCATATGTTTAACTTGTCTTTCCTTTGCCATCCAAGAAAGTACAGTACAAAACAATATCTCTAAACTAACACGAAATGTTACCTTGTTGTCTATTAAAGGATACACAGTATCCACCAAACAGATCAAAATCCTTATTTCCCTGCTACCCTTTGCAAAGCCCTTTGCAAACCAGGAGTAGATGACACAGGGCCAGCATGCCTGGGTTTAGGGGCCATTGTGGTGGCATTCTGCATGTTCGGTTTCATGCTAGGGGACAAGAGCTGCTGTAAACTTTCCCATTGGCATCTTTTTGAAGATGCCAACAGAACACACACACACATACACACACCAGAGATTCAAAAAACCTTCAGACTGAGGTTGCCTGATGCCATCGTGTTGTCCAAAAAGTGGAGGTCCTGTAAACTTACTGCCCACAAGGCTTGCATTTGATGCAGTGCAGCAGTTAGGCTCTTGACTGTAATACACGGTCACTTTTATACATTGGATTTACCAGTGGCACTGTGGCAAAGCAAAGGGCTGAATTCACTGTGGTGAAAACTTGTGTTTTTATAAAGCATGCTCTTGAGACAAAAGTGAGTCCAGTCTATCATTAGAGATGAAATTGGTAAAACAGCTATCATCCTTGTCAACATCAAATAAGATTTTTTAATTCAGTACTACTCAGGTTTGCAGTTGGTGTCTGGTGTACAGTACTCTCTTCTTCTTGCTTTACAGTCTTCAAGATCTTTTCTAGCTAATTGTGTGCTCCAAGTATATACACTAGAGAAGATATATTGTATTTTGAGGAAAGTAGTAGCATCCCTCGGTGGAGACTGTGACACGTTTTGGTTTGTGTGCAATAACAGACATCTCTTCGCTTACAAATGCAGCGCACGTCGTATGGTATCAGGCAAGCCCAGAGTGACTTAAATTTATTTCTTTTTCTTTTCTGATATTTTTGGATCTTAACATCCTTCAGCCAAAAATAAAACATCTGCATTTTCTTCTCACAAAACAAAGACATTTACAAACTGCTGTTTGTATGGTAATTTAGACCTAAATATAACTTAGTCCCATTTACAATAGACCTATTCAATCAATGGAATTCACTGTTGACCAAGTCCCCATTCATTCAATAGGTCTGTTCTAGTTAGGATCAGCAATTGCATTTAGACCTTAGTATTCAATTATGCTTATGTTATCATGTCAAAATATAGTGGAACCTAATCCCTTTCTTGTAAGGCTTTATAGGAAGGAAAACCGATAGGGTAGGGAAGGTAACTTTCCAAAACAGTTGTTTCAATAGTCTTTTTCGTTACTCAATTTCTTGCAAGTGAATTTTAAGGCCTGCCTACTGTAAGCCAATGGAAATCCATAGAGAAGGCATTTCCTGGTAAATGGTTTATGAGGCCCTAACAAGGCTGTATTCAACCCCTGATTTCAACCAGACAAGACAGTATCACATAATTTTAACTTAATCTTACCACTTTTAATCATCTTTAAATAGGACAAGCATATATACTTACTTTCAGCATAAGGTATATCTAAATAATGTATTTTCTATTCTAGTGGGGTTTCTTTTTTAAAAAAAAAACAATAGTTAAAGGTCTTTGGGAGTCCATCTAGTTGATCTCCTGCTGATGTAGACATTTCCTCTACTTTTCAACTGTGTTGGAAAGGAAGAGAGATATAAAACCTGTGCCTGCATGTTCACTCCAAAGTTCAACATACTTTTCCTATTCTTTTCATTACTCACCCCCATTCCCATCCTGTCCTGGTCCTTCTCTGGCAGCATTTTATTCCAATGATTGCCAAACTTTCAAGGGAGGCACATCATGAACACTCTGGGGAATCTGTACTTCTTATCAGGCTTATTTCACCCAGTGTTATCATCTAAGCATGCATCATCACCCAGAGTGGTGTCCAAGGCTATTGGCTAGTAGGTCAGCCTTGGGAAAGGTCACTTTATTCACACACAAAAGAAAAGGAAAAAGGTTAAAGAAAATGCCTCTTTGCATTTGAAGGGAAAGTATATATATATATCATAGCACCATGGTGATCTGTTTCAAAAGAAAAGTAATCTGGTGTGCACTATCCACTTAGAGAGATAATAGAGGCACTCACACCCCAGTGTAGCTTCCTAAATCTGACCTTGCTTGTGTGCTAGCATTTCTCAGTAGTCACTTTTTTTTTCTCCCCTAATGACACAGCTTCTGTTGTGGAGCACAAGTTCTACTGTCAAAGATGTTTCAAAGTAGTTGCATACAAAAGAATGTCTCTTCCCTCTGAGAAGCCTGTTCACTGAGAAATTCCTGGAGGAAATGGTGTTATGCTATATCTATTCTTAATATCTTCCCTCCAGTCCTGACATGGTGACACAGTGCCTTGCGCGATCATCTTACAGTGCTGAACAAGAAGGAATAAATATTGTATTGAAGAGAGTAAAGAAAAAACTCCTCTTGGTGTTCCAAAGAACTTCCTTATCCTCCAACTGCCTGCATCTGCTATTATTCTTTCTTCTCCACACACAGATGGCCCAGCAAGCTAACGGAGGCGATATCGCAAGAGGCTGCAGAGGAAAGTAAGAATCACTAGTGTCAATATTGAAATTTGGCATTTTCATTTGGAGTCCTTTTATTTTAGAAGGGGTCAAGGAAGGCTGGGGAAAGACTGGAAACAGGAAGAGGGCCAGTGAGGCCTCTCCCATTTTTGTTCATAGTCCAGGCTGCAGAGGAATAAGGGGTGGAGATTGAGGGAGGAAAACAAACCAACATCTGCAAAAGCAATATAAAGTCCCATTCTTAGGATGAGCAGATAAGTGGATCTTTGATGTTCCAAGATCCTGGTGTTGTCTGTGACAGCTTGCTTGAGTATGTGCTATAACGTCAAAAGCATTGCCAGGAGGAACAGTAGAGTCGCCAAAAGCCAACTGGATATCCTTGGTGTATGTGCTGCATTCTCCCCACGGGATGGCTCAGCTGATTCATGTACAGTGTCATCTGTTCAAACAGAAAACATACATTCTAATGAAGTTTTGCATTCTTAATGAGCACTTCAGATAATGCCACAAGGACATTTCAGAACAGTCAAACAAATTTTGTGATTTTTAAAGCTGGATATAGCTCAGCATTTAGACCAGAGGGCTACCTTACATTCTTTCAATCCTGCTAAATGCTGTTCTTTGCTTTTAAACTTGACAGCACCAAGAGAAAATACACATTATTTAACAATGCAATTTGCAAAGAGATTTTTGCTTTAAACTATGCTGCAAGCTGGCCCTGCACCTTGTGCCTAAGGAGAGGAAAATCTAGACTTTTTAAGATGCTCTGCTGCAAAAAGTTGATACCACAAAGGTGGTTTAAGTGTCAGAACAGAGGACATGAAGGAGAGCTCAATAGAGAGTGAATGTTGTCCACTTCTGAGCAAAACACATATGTTTTCAAAAGCATACATTTTTTCTTTCAAAGAAATCCAATATAAGCTGAAATGTTGAGCAAGGTTTCAAAGGAACACTTTCTTCACATGTCATATAGTTAAACTGTGGTATTCCATAACTTTACACTGGTATATGTTCTACCTCAATATGCGTTATGACAGTATTTCCTGCCCAGTTTACTGTACTGTTGCACTTTCCTGCACTCCTGTAAAGATGCATTGCATTCATTGAATCTATAACTCAGCTATGTTTCTTTCAGCCGTATTGTTTTTATATTGCTTTCAATTGTGCTATTATTTGTTTTTATCTGATGTTTTAATTGGTTAAGTGTTTACATGTGTGTTTTAATTGTAATTTTGGGCGTGTCCCTTGTAAGCCACCCCGAGTCCCCTAGGGGAGATGGTTGGCGGGGTATAATAATAAAGTTATTATTATTATTATTATTATTATTATTATTATAATGAGATGTAGTAATTGCTACTGATTTGGTTGGCTTTAAATTAAGAGTTATACTGTTTCATGAAGGAAAGTTTATCAAAGGCTGTTAGTCATGACCAAAGTATATTTTCAAAGGCAATATATTTTATTATTACCAGTTTCTGAGGAATACTTTCTGAGGGTACTTTGATCTTTGTGAGATTCAAATGGGAATCTGGTTGGGGACCGTGAGAATACCATGCTGGACTCGTAGGTCTTTGTGATCTTTGGCATAACCCAGTTATCATTGTTGGTTAGATCAATTGAGCTCTATTATTTCCCTTGAGTTACTGAAGGTTCTACTTCATTACAGAAGTGAAGTAGTGCAGAAGCATTCAAGTATACCAAGGAAAGCCTGCTGGTAGCTGACTATCTGAGGAACTCCACAAGCTCTGAATTATCACCACATTTGAATAGTTCCGATAACACTTCAGAAAGCAGACATGAGTCATAGCTCAAAGGTATTGGGCAAACAGCAAAGGCTCTAACTCACTGGGTTTATAAAGATTCTAGATCAAACCCCCGGCTGTGAAAGACTTCTGTTTGAAATTCTGGGAACCTGGTGACAGCCTGGTCTACCCTAGAAGAGCTGGAAGATAATTTTCCACTTTAAGCAGCTCCCTCTCTCTGCTAAAACCAGAGTTGGTCTGCATTTAAAATCTATTTTATGTGAAGGCTTATTTGAAAACATGCTTGTTTTGGAAACAAAATATTAACAGGTAGTGGACCTCAGTTTGAAGAAGAATCACTTGGACTGCATTACTATCCATATGTTTTAAAACCTTTTTTACTAGAGTTCAAAGACATAGCCATGTTAGCCTGTTGCAGTATGAAATATTTAAAGGAATCTTGCAGCATCTTTGAGACTGAGAAAAAGGAATATTTAGCAGAAGCCCTCATGGATTCATACATGACATATTTTACTAGGTTACTCAGGGGACTGCAAAACCCAATCAAGTACAAATACTCAGCAAGATAAACCAATGGTCTGATTCAGTATAAAACAGCTTTGTGTTACACTGGCAATGGGGTACTAAAACAGTGATGTGTTCATTCAGAAAGAACTAAAAGCCTCAGAACAATGTGTGGATGGGTTTTGTGTTTTTATGAAGATTAAAGGTTTATCTTTTTTTTTTCAAAGCATCATATCGCCTTTCCAAAATTATCCAATAAATTGGCAATGAGACTTTTAAAAAAACATGGGGAAAGACACAAACAGCAGCATTATAACAAATCATAACAACAGTTGGAAAACACAAGCTAAGGGGGTTATTTTGACATCCTCCACGAGATTGAGGAGCAGTCACAACTCTAAATTGAGTTGTGATTCCAAAGTGTCAAAATAGTATGAGGGAAAAATCTTTCCCAAAAATTAAGACATGAAGGCTTTCTGCAAGCTCGGGGTGATGGTGGTGCATCCTCAAAAGAGCTTTGCCCACACATTTTAATAACTGGGCACCTTTGTACTGAAACAGACAGACCTTCTGACAAACAGGCCCAAAGTTGTTTAGTGATGAAAGCAAAGTTCAACAACTTAAAGTGAACCAGGAGAAGACTTGGAAACGAATGCAGATTTTCTTTTCAGTTTTGAAGCAAGGTGATCATGATGTGATCTATCAGTTGGTGACTGTTTGCATCACTGAAGCCACTGGTACTTTTAAAATTACAGCACATTAAAATGGCCAATGCAACCAAGTCATGAATACCTCTTATCAAATCAGACTAACTCAGGAACTGGTGCAGCTGATGCACTAAGCATAGCTCTGCAAGACATCCCTCATTGCCATTAGTACATGAAAGAGTTTAAGGAGAATGCAGGATCTTGGAGTCTATTGATGAGTTCTTTCTGGGAGTGTACGACATCACTGAGCACAAGTTAAAAACCAATCCATGGCAGATTTTCTGCTTACTAACAGCATTTCTGTCTTGACTGGATTTATTTTCATCTTCTTCAAGCTCATCCAGTCTACCACCATATAGAGCACTGACCAGTACCAAGCAATTTAGAGAGAGGAATCATCAACTTAGTGAAGGCACCTCACTCCAAAGCTCTGGCTGACCTTTCCCATGATGTTTTCTAATTTCACAGCACAACTACTATCACTAGGATTCAAAGAACAAGCAACTAGTTTCTGTGCGCCTTATGAAGCTTGTGTTTCTCCAAAACTGAATAAAATAAGCAGCCCTTCATGGAACAGTATTGTTCAAAAGCAAGAAAACTTCCCAATTAATTTTGTAACAAAACCTCTCATGGAAATGGTAGTGGTTATAATGGTGGGGAATGTAAACCTTTGAGATAGAGCTAAAGTTTATTTTCAGCTCCTGGCCACTGTTGCCAATAGCATCAATTAAATGGTAAGAATAATAAATAAAAATCTTTTAAAACATGTCTTAATTATTACCATAAACTAAATATGAATGTATGAAATAGTATTATGTCTCACTCACTACCATTACATAGTATTCAGTACACTAGTGAATTCTCCTAAACTCTTAACATGATTGCTACAATTGTGGCAGGTTGTGTTTGTGTAGAGTTTATGAAAGGTAAGTTCACAGGTGAATATTTTACAAATACAACATGTAATTAAAATTCAGCTTCCCTTCCAAATATTAAGGTTTCTTTAGGGTTCTGATTTTGTATAAAAATGTGCAAAATCTTAATTGAGCTCCCAATTATTAAGCAATAAATACCCTTCTGGTCCCAATTGATCTTGGAAGCTAATGAGAATCTGGCTTTCATGAGTGCCTGGACGGGAGAATGCCAACAAATAATAGGTGCTAGCTATGTTTCACAAGAAGGAACTGCTTTAGAAAATATGAAATTCAATGGATTGCTATAGGTCAACAGGTGACTTGAAGGCAAGTGTGCACACATTGAGAAGGTATGTGATGAATGCTCAAGTAGAGTCTAGAATGCTTTTTACTTGCTTTAGAAAAGTGTGATCTTTTCTGAGGAAACCAGATATTACAATGCTTAGGCAAACATTAAAATTAATTCCTGTTAACAAAGAGTGTTTCTAGAAGATTGAGGATTTCAGAATACGTTGGTTAGATTATTGACCTCGCCTATAGAGTCTGTATAAATCATGCCAGTGATTATAAAACTGGCTACAAGTGTATTTCTGGGCATAATTCAAGGAATTAATGTTGACTGGAGCTTATAAAGTTAAACTTAAAAATATTAGTTACAGTTACAGTTCTAAACCTTCCCCTCAAACAATTAGTTCCCACCATTATCATTAACTTGCTTATGTGTGTTAAGATCTTCTGTAGAAGACTTCAATCTGGGTGCCTTTCTCTTTTGAAGTGAGGATGGTGCCTACCAGGAACTAAAGTTTTACTATAATACAAGAGCAGGAATCATGCAGCCCACCATATGTTGTTGAGTTACAGCATTATCATCAGCTCAATTGGCCAGGGCTGCTGGAAGTTGTGGTCCAACAACCTCTGGAAGGCCAAAAATTCTTAACCTTTGTCTAACAGCACCTGGATTTTGGATGCAAATTGAAGTTTGTTTGTCCAAATTTTTGATGTCAGCAAATTCACTTTTATTGGTATATAAGTCATTTTCAGTTTACACTTATTATTGTTATAGTAATAGATGCATTTTATGTTTCATCCCTCCTTCATTTTTATCTATCTATCTAACTCATGGAGGCTAATTAAGTGAAAAGTAAGAACATAAATGTTTATAAAACAAATTAACAAATGAAACTAACAAGCAATTACCTGATTTGTACCCACACTTCATCCTCTGAGAACATGCACACTACAAATGTACACCATATAGCTTGCACGTTAGTACACAGTTTAGGCAGCAAAATCCAACAGAACTATTCTTGTTAATGAAGCAGAATGCTATTGGAAAGCTGTTAGCAATCTAGGAACTATTATAAAATACTTCCTCCTATGAAATGTTCAGGCCTCAGTAAAAACAGACTTTGCTGCACATTTTTTTTACAAGCTGCAATATGCTCACCTACTAATGGGCTTCCCCATTAACTCCACAGTAAGTTGCATCTCTAAACAGGCAGTAGGGATGCAGAGGGGAATCTGCCTTGTCATCAGAGTTGGAAGGAAGGCTTAGGCTTCTTTTCCATGAGAAAGCTCTTATTAGGTCAAATAAAGTGTGTTTTTGTCTGGTTATATCTCTGCACAACTATTCTTCACTAACACTTTGCACTGGATGTCACATTTTAGAAACTTTTAAAGCTACTAAAGATTCCTTTTAAAAAAACTACACAAAACTAGATCTACAATTCAGCAGCCAAGACATCTGGACAGTTCCCCAAAATTTCCCCTAATTTCAGCTACTTGCCATGTTCATAAAATGGATTGGGTGAAAACGGTCCTAATAATTTTACTATGCTTTTCCAGGGAATACTTTTTTGTCTCAATGCAAAGGTTAAAAAAATATTGCACACTGTTTTTAACAAATGATAATATTGATAAGCAACATATTCTAGATGTCAGCCCTGTTCTGAAGTGAGATCACACTGAGCTTCTCAGTTCATTTAGGAAAAAGAAGAATATTTATATCCTCTCTGAAGCCTAGCTACAACCACAATGCAAACTCTGCTACTAGCCATACTTAGGGTCAAGTAATACATTTCCACAGTGTCACACAGTGCCCACAATTCACTCAATGCAAGTTGTTTTTGTTTTTTAATCCTGGGGCATGATGGTTAAAATGCTTCTAGTTAGCATTAACTGTGATTAAAGTCAACGGGGAAAATGAGGTAGAAAATTCACATGCAAGAAGGAATGGCTGGCAGGAAGGAATGCGTAATCCTGTGGTACACTCCTTACCTCTTAAGAATAATTAAGGGCATTGGACCTTAAAGACAAACTGCTAATATTAACATAGAGAACAAAGTAATGGCTACTTGAAAACAGTT
The DNA here is from genome assembly GCF_037176765.1 of Anolis sagrei. NCBI lineage: Eukaryota > Metazoa > Chordata > Lepidosauria > Squamata > Anolidae > Anolis > Anolis sagrei. The sequence continues at coordinate 247,470,589 of NC_090022.1, read as the reverse complement.
GGCTTGCCATTCATTCTCTGTGATAGAAAGCAAGAAACTTTCTCAGTTCCATAGGAGAAGCAATCAAAGGGGGAAATCTAATAAAATTCTGTGGCAGGATAAACATATGCTCAGGTGTAGAAGAAAATGTTTTTCAGGCTAAAGACTTGAAAAAAAAGTGACAAATACTGTATGGACATTTGTTGTTCGAATCTTTTTTTTAAAATAATTTTTATTAATTTTCATGCACATATACATTGTTAAAAACAGGTAGTAGGTATAAAGGGAGTTTTACAAAAGGGGTATAGAGTGGGGAGAAAGGGGGGTAAGGGAGGGGTGGGTAGTGCTTTCGGGTGGGGGGACAGGGCTGGGGGTAGTAGAAGGGGGACAACGAGGGGAGGGGGTTTGGTACTTCCAGGTTTATCCGTCGTGGTACAAACATAATAGGTTTTGCATATTACATTTGATTTTTACATTTCTTGTTCTCCTCTCTCCATAATATATTCTGTATAAATGTTAAATTTTGTTTTGTGCCTTATGGCTTGCTTTCTTAGGAGTAATAAAAGTGTCATTATTGTTAATTGCTCCGGGTGATTAGACCCTTATTTTTTCTTTAACATTTAATCATTTTCTTGGATTGTTGTTACATTTCTATTGTGTACAGCCCATTATTTTCCTCCTTTATAAATTTTATTACTGAATTCCAATTGGTTTTCTGAGGTTTCCTATAACTTTGAGAAATTCTCTGTGTCAAGATGTCCATGTTTATTATGTCCAATATTTTGTCAACCCATTGTTCCATTGTTGTTCGAATCTGACTAAATAAAAGTAAAATCTGCAGACATATATGATCAGGTTTGTATAAACATTCCCTTGGCATTTTCATTATAAAGGGGCTACAATGGTGCAGAAGGTTAAACCGCTAGGCTGAAGAACTTGCTGATCAGAAGGTTGGCAGTTCAAATTCACAGGACAGTGTGAGCTCCCATTGTTAGCCCCAGCTTCTGCCAACCTAGCAGTTTGGAAACATGCAAATGTGAGTAGATCAATAGGTACCACTTCAGCGGGAAGATAACAGCACTCCATGCAATCATGCCAGGCACATGACCTAGGAGGCATCTATGGACAACACCGAGTCTTCGGCTTAGAAATGGAGATGAGCATCCCCCATCGCCAGAGTCGGACTCAACTAGACTTAATGTCAAGGGGAAACCTTTAGCTTTACTTTCATTATAAAACAATATTTGGCGGGGGGGGGGGGGGGAGGAATCCCAATTCTCACCAACTGGAAAAGTCTTCTGAAGTAACATTAAAAGAAATACTTTTTACAAAAGGCTTGCAAAAATAAATGTTTTTGAAAGTAATTATTTGTACAGCATGGTTCCTTGTACACAGTCAGTTGACAATTTGTTTACCTGAATTCTTGAACTCATGAATTCATGCACATTTAGACTCATACGTATTTTAATGAGCACAATACAGCTAAAAGTATTCATTTGAATACCAATTCTTTTAATAGTGAGACTTATATATGCTCTTGATACCACTGGTTTTAAGAATGATGTAATAACGTTTGCTGACAAGGTTTCAACCTAACTGAGAGTATATGTTGGAAAGCATTTGAACTGAACAGGCAGTTTAAAACAAACAACCAATTAGTAATGAGTTTGTGTACAGTAATATACATGCATATATTTACTTAGGTTTCAAGGATCTGCATGAATATAAAATGATGTATGATGTTGGAAAGGAGATTCCCCCCCCCCCCCCCCCTAATATGAGAATCTGTGTTTTCCACTGAAGTTAATGATGGGAGATACAGGACAGATAAAGAGAAGCACTTCTTCATGCAACACAAAGTTGAATTGTGGCATGCACAGCCACGTGAATGTAGTTATGACTGTCAACTTAAAAGGGGATTGGAAAAATTCACTGAAGCATGGGAACTTCAATGGCTATATAGCCAGAATGGGAATAGATCACTTCTAGAATCAAAGGCAGTAATTTTCTCATATCAGGCTTGATCTACAGTGCCCTTAATTGCAGCTTCAGCATGCAGATTAACTGCATTGAACTGGATTATATGGCAGTGTAGAACCTCAGTTGCTTGAGCATATAAAATGGAGTGTGCAGATTCTTTCATGTCCTGCTTGTGGCTTCCCATAAGGAACTCACTGACCACTATATAAGCAGAATTTTGGACATTATAGGTCTTTGTTTGGATCCAACATGGATCAGCTCATATCCAAAGGGTTTATTTTACATATTAGTTTATGTGCACAGAAGGATAGATAATAACCTGGAAAAAACGCATTGTTTTAAACCTGTGAGGTTGATTATATTCATCAGGCTGTTCTGAATACTTGTTCAGTCACATAGCTCAAGCAGTGACATCTTTGCAAAGGAAGCAATATGAACAAATTTTTTGATACCAATAGGAGAATAGTATTTAGGAAAACACTATTTCACCTGCTGCATGTTGTTGGAAGGATGCCCAGAAATGTAGATGTTTTTAAATGAACACAGCAAACACATACACAAATAATATTTACATATACACATACACATTTTCTCTCTTATATATATACCTCCTGAATGGATACTGTGTTGCGGCAACTTACTATAAAAATGGGGTGGGAATGGGGACAGAATAATACTAATTCTTTTAACTTTGAGATGTCATGTTTGAGTAAATAAGCTGTCATGGAAAAAAGCATACTTTGCCTCACATCTGTTACAAGAGGAAACTAGCATTAGCAAATGAGATATACCATAAGCAATATTAGCACTGCAAGAAATGAGCAAAAGCAGAGTCATTTTACCATGCAAACCATGCAGAGGGAAAGAGGGAAAGAGAAGCAAGGCATCAGAGGGATAGAGGCATTGGTTAAAAGAGATTCTCTAAGCATACTAACCTGCTGGTTCTAATGAATTTTCTACTTTGTCGTTAACATCGAAAACACGATCATGAACACCTATAGTTTTCATACAGTTGTCTATAACAAAAATAGAGATAACAGCCAAATATGTTAGTGAGAACACCCTTAAATTCCCCATTTTCCTTGTTTTTGTTGAACTATCTGATTTCTCCTTCTATTATATGTATGTATTTATATCTTAGCTGTGGCATGCCTCCAAATGCCACAATTGTATTTTTGTACAACAGAATAAGAAACAACAAGTTAGCAACTGGTATGTACTTAAAACAAGAAAAAGCTTTGTGAAAAAATGATAAAAGATATGGTGAAATCAACAGAAAAAAATGCCGCTGTACAGAACAGATACCACACAGGAATTAAGAGTAAAAAGAAGTTTCACTGCTGTTTACCAGACCAAACAAAGCATGCGCTAAAAGCCACCCTCTAAAGCAAGAGCTAAAGAACTTACTTGCAGGTCGTACAAAGACTTTCAGCTTTAGACAGGATCTCCTTCCATTATTATCAGGGATTGCAGAGGCTGTTGAAAAGAAAATGGAAGGGGAGAGGAGAGGACACATGGTAAATGTTTGCCTTAAAAACATAATTTCCAACATCCTTCTTCTCCTAAAGTAACACAACCCAGGTACACAAATAAAGCAAAAATGTAAATTACTAGAAACATTTGGCTAACATCTAACTGTTATGACAATTTCCCTGTTTTTTCTTCACAAGTCAGGTAATAATGATACAAAAATAGAATATAAGGGAGGGGAGGAGTCACAAAATTGGCCCACTGACCTACAAACATGCTTCTCCAAAAAAGACAACACAAAATCTCTACAATCACGACTTGTAAACTGGAATTTAGCTGTTGGCCCTGTATTAGTAGGCCAGCTTATATAACTAAGCTATCATGAGAGAGATGCCTTAAATCCAGTTGTGCAGAGGTTAGTCTATATAGGAATCTATTTCAAAAGACGAGAAAGTCAGACCAAGAGAAGGTGTGTTACTGACATTATGAAAACGTGCATTCCCTTACTACACCATGTGGATTCATAAAATATAGTGAAAATGTTTGCTTACATGATTCTGACTCATTAGGTCCACAATTCTGTTCTTTTATGTCTGATTCTATTTTAGAGTGATTAAGAAATTGTATTTCTTATATAAACTAGAAAAATATTTCACCTTCTTCCTTCTACAGTTGCCCAAAATAAAAGTGACAGACAGATAAAACAGTACTTATATATACACACACTCAGAATGGAGGTCCTCATGGGGTTCCAAAGAAAGAAGGAAAGTGGACGAGGAAGACACCCAATGGCAGAGCAGGTAAGATTGACATGAAAACAAGGAAAGCTATTACTTGATATGTATATGTGAATATACATACATTTGCATGCATGCCAGCAAAAACAAACAAACAAACAAACAAACAAAAATCCACAGCTACTGCCATTGTGTAACCTAAAACAATCTAATACTGTGAATATGTGACGATGTTAGAAAATGACCTTTTTTGCCAACAGGTTTTTGTTTTAAGCCAATCAATATCAAAATTAAATACAAGGCACTGTTGTATATTCAGCTTGCTTGCTTTTCTAGAATCAATGTAAACACTATGAAAATTATGCAAGGACTGTACCATTTCAAGCTGCCAAAAAATCCCTCAATTATATCCTCTCCTGCACTCGAAAAACAATATTTCTGGAAGCAATTGTTCTAGGCCAGTCTTCTTGTCAGCTGTCAGTTTCCCCCCTTGATTTTAAATGTATAAGGGAAGTTAAATGCACAAGGCCTCCAACAAGCATGTATACACTGAGGAAAAAGTGGTTTTGTAAGGACTTCATGAATGCTCTAATCAGTATTCTAGGCGCAGAGCTTACTGCAGAAGGTTAAGGTCCAACTCTCGTGGCCTTTTTTCAAAGACTTAGCAGGGTAAAATCATTTTTACCCATCACTTTCACAGGCAAAGTCATCATTTCCATAAGTAGTCAAAAGTAACAATCTACAGAATTCTGATGGGGCTGAAGACTTTATGTTGCTAGTTCAGCATGATCAATATCTTGATTTCTGCCAGCTTTAGACATCTTTGTTCAGGGTACAGTAAATAAAGTGAAAAATACTTCAGTAAGAAAGGACACAGAAGTCGAGACAACAAAACCAATCAATTCACTTGAAGAAGCCAACTGCCCTTCCTTGGTTAGTTGGCTTGGAAGGGTGAGTAAACTTGAAGACTTTAGGCTAAAAAAAATGCCATTGAGATAAGACACTGAGAGATGGTGTTTATGATAGACTTGCAATGGAGCTTGTTGACACACAGTCAACCAATAAGCCACAGCCATAAGCTTCAAGGTAAGTGGGGCTTATAGGGATTAAGGAGAAGGCATGCACTTTAAAGAAAGCATGTGCTGCTTTGTAAAACAAGGGTACTTATTATCATCTAACATTTTAGATCATTCCAAATGTTTTCATATTTCATGGTTTGATGTTTTCTCCCCCATGCACAATGCGTCTTGTGAACTTGAAGATGCATGATGCTGTTTTGCTTTTTCCTTTTTTATTCTCCTTAGATTTTCCCCAATTTAAGCATTATGAATCACTCCTCCTTCCATACCTTGATAGTTTCTGAAAAAAGATAGATAGGTTTACAAGGGAGATGAAGAAACCAAGAAAAAGTGGGGCAAAGGTTCAAATGGAAACAGGCAACATACGTTAAAGTGTCTTTTAAAATCACAAACACAACTGTACAGCAGTGATGCTTCCCAGGTCTGTGCCGTACTCACTGAAAGCAGTTAAGAAGTGCTAACAGCTGTCTTAGCTCCACTAAATCAAAGCTGGGGAGAAGGGGGGGGGGGGTCTGTGACATCTACAGTAACTGATGTGTTACAGGGCACAGAACTGTACTCTGCGGGGGCTTCCAGGAAATTGGGTCCTTCCTGTGGCCCCTGATGAATACACAAATCCTTCTCAAACCAGAGCAGGCTGCTTAACAAGATAAGAACATTGTATTCTCTACCTGAAAACACGGATGTCATACACAACTAAATTGCTTCCTCTGTTAGCCTAAGCAAAAAAGTGCATTTGATTATTTCCTGCTCCATCCAGCTTTTTAAATGACTTTACAAATGACACTGAATGGAGTTTTTGGAATATTCAAAAGCAGTGTGTTAGTGTTTACATTCAAATCTTAGAACCTATTCATTGCTTTGGAGGAAAGGGAGACAGCATGAGCTTTACTGTTCTGCATATTACCTGGTGTATTTTTCCCTCTAATAAAGCAGAAAGACATTAATTTCCTTTGGCTTTCTTTCTATCACAACAAAAGGCAGCAAACAACATACCTTGGGCTTGTTCTAACCCTTTATTTCACAAATGACAACATTTTTACTGTAATCATTTGTATAGTTCAAAGAAGATATATATATATATATATATACACACACACACACACACACACACACACACATACACATACATACATACATACACACACACACACATGCACGCACGCACGCGCACCTTTTCCCCAATCTATATTCTAAGGAGCCCCCAGCAGTGTAATTGATTAAACCCTTATGCCGGCAGGACTGCTGAGTGGTTTGAATCCATGGAGAGTGGGTTGAGCTCCTTCTGTCAGCTCCAGCTCCTCATGTGGGACATGAGAGAAACCTCCCACAAGGATGGTAAAACATCAAACATCCAGGTGTCCCCTGAGCAACGTCCCTGTAGATGGCCAATTCTCTCACACCAGAAATAATTTACAGTTTCTCAAATTGCTCCTGACACGAAAAAAAATCTATGTCCTTAAAAAATACACTACTTTAAAATTCTTAGTGGCCCCACAGACTAAGAACACAAAAGATATCCACACATACCAGCACGTTCTAATATGTAGGAACATTCATACCAAGCTAGTTTCATAGTCTATCTACATGTCTTTTTTCTTTCTTTTCCCCTTTCTTTGCTTCTTTTATTTAAAACAAAGTTATTATATTTGTAGCTTGGCATCACTTCTGTGACGTACTATTAGGTATTAAAGGGTGACATTCTACAAATAAGCACTCCTCTGGTTAAACACCCCCATAATGACCTATAAAGTGCTGCACAGCTTGGCTCCAGACCATCCAAGAAACTGTATCTTACAATATGAGCCTGCTTACGTTCTAAAATGTTTGGGGGAGAACTTTCTTGGCAAGTTTTAAGATGCTTGATTATAGGCAAGCTTTGTGAGGATACAGAAAAAGTAGTAGTAGTAGTATGTTGCCTTTTCTCTTAACACACTCAAAGTGGCAAGCAGTGCTAAAATCAATGCAATATAAAATTAAAATAGAATTTAACCAAATACTATTTAAACATAAACAGTGGCTGGTCCCCGGTTGTATAATTCTTTCCTAAGGGGAGTTAAATTTACCACCTCTCTACCCTCTTTCTGTTAGCAGGTGAGGACTTTTCCACTTACTCAGGTCTATTAGCGTTAATAGCCTGATGAAAAGGGTGTTTTAATTGGGATGTGCTATATTTGTATTTTAATCGTCATTATATTTTAACCACGTGTAAAAACTGTTTTAAATCAATATTTTAATTTGTTGTTGTTTTTCATTTAAATGTTTTTTAAACTTTGGTACAATTTATTGTTTTAATTGTATTTTGTTTTAACTAAAAATGTGAACCATCTTGGGTCTCATATTAGAGAAATATTTCCTATGATGGAGATACTCTTGTGTCACAACTAGGTGATTTGCTATTTTGGGAAAATCTTTCTCCAGTTTTTTTTAAAATGAAATATTTCGAGGGGCTGCTTGACTCTCCTTCGCCCTTCAATGTACACACATACATCATATTTATAATTCTATATAAAATTAAATTAATGCTGAAGTATCTCTGAAAAAGGCAAAAGAAACTACAGGCACTGAAGCTTGTGTCTCATACCCATTTATCTTGTAACTGCTTAGATAATGCCCTTAATCAATTATCTTATAAAGTTTATACTTTCCAAGGAATCTTGCTAGAGGATATCGTAAACAACACTCTTTGTATTTTGTATATCCAGGTCCTGCTCTATGGCTACTCAAAATATCCCTTGAACGAGGATCTTCATAATTTATTCTTTAAGCAGCCATGGCAGAGTCAAGTAAATGTATCCTCATTGCATTTATTTTACTCTCCTAAGTGAATTTTTCTCTCTTCACTTTTCTTAGTCTATCTATGGCAAACCATCTACAACACTGAATAGCTTATCTGAGGATTCCCTTGTCTTTGCTATAATGTCACAAGGCCAGATGTAAACCCAATGTGGTGAATGATGGGAACTAACCTAGATGCACCTGCTTCATCTTAAAATAACCAAGTAGAAATATTAGCTCCATTAGTATGTCATTCCTTGCTGGGAGAATGAAATCTGATCCAAGCGTTTTTCTCTTTCTTGACCTTCTAAAAATTAGCTGTCTACAAAACTGGAATAGATACCTAGAAGACACAAAACCCAGCCAAGCAAACCCATTCTCCCATGGTCTGCAGTATCAAAGAACAACAATTGAGTAGAGAGATGAACCATCCTCATCATAAGTGAGATGAGTTCAAAATTCAGGTTTAGACTGTATTTCTTCCTAAATTACTTATAAGGATAAGCTCTTTGGGGAGTTCTGAAAGTATTTATAGCAACAATTTGCCTTTGGCTATTTCAAGCACAATGCCAGTTTCATTAGTCAAATCCAAGATCCACATGACCTCATCTAACCCTCAAATCTTAATTCTGATAGCCAGAAGCACCAAAATTTCTAATACCCTATGTCAACCCTGGAGATTTGGGAAGTTTCATTTTTAAGAACAGCCATCTGCTTCCTTCTTTGTAAAGAAATGAGTCTGTGTGGGAGCATTAAAAATGCAGTTTCCCATTATGTTTGCCACAGGCAATATTTCTCAATTTGCAGAGTCAAAAGAAAAGATAGCCTATTAGTTGTTAGCAGAGCTGAGCCTTTCCCCTGTAGGGTTTAGTGTGATTTACAGTACAACACAAATGTATGTAGATTAGGCAGGTAAATGCAGTATTAAGCATTAATATTCTTCTCACAATACAAACAAAAAAAAGTTTCACATTAACATAAATGCGATTGAAAAAGTCTCCTGGAATGTAATGAGGCAACAAAAAGTATGAATGTGTGTGATACTGAAAAAGGAATTAAATGTACTGACAAAAGTTCTTTAAAGTATTTATTGCTGCTTTATTTTTTTTAAAAAAAATTCAATAAAACTCCACACTCAAACTAGTTATTTTACACACAAAAGAATCCTTCAGAAGCTATGCACTCAAAGGATGTTTGTGTCTCTGTGATGACTCCATTTCCAATGGAAGAATTAAATGTCAAATTGTGTCTAAATCTGATTGCTCATGAAGACCTAGTCTTGTACATTTGTTACTTGCTCATCCTTGATATCTGGTTTATCAAGCATGCATCCTGAGTAAATTGCTTTGCTATGTAGCTATAGGAGATTACTTAAGTTTCTGGAAACATTTGATCTCACCTAGTCTGCTGTATCTCCACATTTAATCATCAGCAGGGTCAATGTACTGACAAAAGAGGAGGATTTTGACATGTTGGAGTAAGAAACATGAGGATGCCAGCTGCAGAGGTTGCAGCAATAAATGTTGACAGAAACTCAAAAACATCTGTCTTGTACATTTTCTAAAAAAATAAACAGAACTTGAGCCAAACACCCAAACACTTGTACAAAGAAAAGCGATCAGGCCATCAGCTTCTACAGAAAATATAACCACAGATGTCAGACAACTGGACACTTTTTAAATTCCAGTTGTAACATACAAGGATACTGCAATGTAGCATCTATTTCTGGTTGTCTTATGAAGTTCCTATCACTAGGTTTATTGAAATGTTTAGTGAAAAAAGGTAGGATTCTCGAAGGATACTTTTTTAAGACGACAATTTCCCATAGTGAGAAGGAGCTGACTCTGGAAGATGCTGTCCAAAAACATTTGTAATATGAATGCTTTAGTGGCCCCACAGATTGTCTTCTCCGTGCTGCCCCAAGCCAAGGCAAATGTAGGGATAATTAATGGATCTCCATATCAAGTAAGCTGGGGTCACTGTATAGATGTATAAAAAGGAGGAATGAAAGTGGGGGGGGGGGGTGGCAGCACCCTGAAGACTAATTGGTTTTTACTTTTGCATGACCTTCTATGGGTATAAATTCACTTATTTGGATGCTATACCAAGTGATATTAAGGCTTCAGGTGTAATGTATAATTACAGAGTTGCGGGAATTGATAGCATATATAGTAAGAGGATCCAGAAAGATGCAACTCATGACCCTTGTACATAATTTTCAAAAGGCTGTGTATGCTTACGCAGGTCTTTCAAATATTTATAGTAGTCAATTAATGTAGATGTGTGAAAGCAATAGATCTCTTAGCAAAATTCATGTTTCCCAAAGCTCTAATCTCTGAGAAGATTCCTTTTGCTATATATGCAGTAGCAAGGAGTATTAATATATTTAGTGTGCCATGAAGACATCATCTTTGTTCATACCTCTGCTAATAGATTTCAATTCAATTCAACTATTTGTATGTTTTTTGTTCAAGGGCTGCAAATTGTATATCTCTGATTGGATACCAAGGAAGGTTTAGCTGTTCTTCAACTGGGTTTCTGGGACTGCAATTTCTATGGTCAGATTTGTGTCTATTTGTGTCTTATGTAGAGACTACATTGTTTGTTCAGTCTAGAGAAACATTGCTGGCTTAGGATAGCATATTTCACATAGGAGGACAAAGAAGGAAATGCATCTCTGATGTGGGTGATGTTATTGGCCCCTGGAATATTTCTCCCAGAGTAGATAATGGGGACCAAGTTGACATCTGGGTTTGTGGCAGGCTCTTCTCTCTGTATTTCCATTTAATTTATGTATCCTGACATAAGTGAGTAGTTGTTTAAGATTTTGAGGCTCTGTAGACCATAAAGGCCTATTTGTCAGAGCTATGTTATTCTTCAGAATCGATTGTACCTTGTTGATGGAATAACACAGCCCTCTCACATGTTCTGGGACCTCATGGATTTCATAGGTTTTTTCTCAAGTAAGGAATGCTCAGAGGTGGTATTCTCAGTTTCTCCCTCTGAAATGAAGTTTACAGCACCTGGTATTTTCAGACTATACTGTGTTCAGGGAAAAATCAGATTCCGCACATAAGTTCAAGAGAGCAATTTAGATCAAGTAGTTTAGGGTAACTATTTTGACTGTTATGTGACTCTGCTAGATGACAGACTCAGAGACAAACACAAAGAAACATAGTCTAATTCAGGACTCCAAAGCTACTGACTTACTATCCTATGTTTAATTTTAAAGCAGACTTAGCTTGGACAATCTTTGTGATAGAGAATGCTTCCAAATATTCTCTGTTCTAATTAGTAAAATACATTCAATAAAAACTCTGCTCTGCCAGTAAATGATATTCAATAGCACTATGATTCACAGCCTATCTAGTTATTGAAGCTAACAACCCATTGAAAGACCCATACTTCATAAATTTAAATTGATCCTCCCAATTTAAACTAATGCAATGTGTACTGCAGTACCAAATCCTGTAAATTATTTGATGCTCAATCATGGAATAATGAAACTAAACATATAAAGCTGGGTTAAATAAGGGCCACTTTATTTGAGCTAGAACCTCAGTAAATTAGAATTGAACCTGGTAAGAGGGAGGAATAATCTGATATAGGCTCAGCGGAGACCAAGTATCAACGCTAGACTACTTCTTCAACCGTCCTGTGGGTGAAACACTTGAGCCCCAAGGGCAATCTGATAATTGGGTTGCTTCCTGACCAGTCCTTTACTTGAAGATAAACATAAGATATCCCCCCACCACATACACACACACACAACATGAGATGACTTTATAAGTGAGAGCCATCTGCCATTGCCAGCCTATTTACAGACACCACATTTAGACAATAATAAAATCCCTCTAGGTCAGTATGGAGTAGACAAAACAAACTCCAGGTAAAGGTGAAAACATCTGACCATCCCCAAAGCAATCAGTAAAACTCACTGTACTGGGGATGGGAGACTGAGCATTAAATAGTATTTGGCTGTGCCTCAAATATGCAATGTTCTGATGGTACACACTATCACATGACATCCTCCAGGCCATGAAAAGCATACCCTACCTTGCATTGCTGTACATTGTCCTGGTATGCAATATCATAAGAAACACTTCATTATGTCTGTCTAGAAGTTGAGCCAGTCACGTTCACTGGATGATCCCAGTGTCAAGAAAGCAAGAAAACTTTTAATCCACCTTCTACTGAATTTTATAAGTCTTCATTATAGGCCGATAGTTCTTTGGATAGGTTTTTTCTCCATTCTTATGAATAGGGACGATAATCCTCATCTGCCAGCCTCTAGGTATGCTGCATGAATTGTTAATGTGAGAGAAGAGTCCTGCTAAAAGTTGGGCCCACCAATCACTGTTGTTCTTGAAAAGTTCAGCCGGCAAAAAATCCTCCCCTGGCACTTTATTGTTTTGAAGTGCGTTGATAATAGATATTACTTCATGTGGCTTGACTTGTGTCCAGGCCGGGAGGGTGGCAGGATTGCAATAAGTTGTTACATGTTTTACATTGTTTGAATTACTTGCCTTATTAAAGAGAGCACCATAAAAGGTTCCCCAATGAGATGCAGGGATTGGAAAGTCCATTGAGAATCTGATTTGTCTCAATTTTGAAGAAACTAGTTGCCAGAAGACTGCTGAATTCTTCAAATGTAAGGCAGAGTCCAGTTCACGCCAAATTTTTGTGTTATATTGGGACTTCTTATGGGAAATCAGTTTTTTGTATGACCTTCTCAGGGTTAACATATTATTATGCAGATCTTTATTAGGGTAACATATAGCTCTTCTCATGCTCTTTCTTAGCGACTTCCTCAGTTTTTTACAGTCCTGGTTTTTTACAGATCATTCCATTGCATAAGAATTCTGCCCTTGCAATTGAAATTTTCCTTCAGTCTTCACATTTTTATTTTAGCAGTAACTTAAAACATTTGTCAAGCAATTAGAAATACAGTTTAAAGATCCAAATAAAAGAGGTTGTCAAAGTTACCAAGGGAATGTTGAACTTAGTAAGTATCAAAGTTTCTAGGTGTAAATAATCTTCAACGTTTGTCTCTTTGCAATGCTAGACGTTTGGGAAATGAGGGGAATTTATATCTGGAGAGCAGAATTATACCCTGGGAAACAGTGGCCTGGTTTTGACTCCCTTTAGCTATTTATCTGGATCTGCTGGTAGAAGGAAGTTTTCAAAGCAGACCTACTTCTCGGTCCATGCCCTATCGATGCCGACAACCCCCTAAAATGTCTCACTTGTCAAGGAAGCCAGCTGAATGAGAAGGCTTGCCATGAGTGATAGGCTAACAGGGAAGAAGTCCTGTTTTCTGTGACGCGGCTTTTTAACCATGCTGGCATCATTTCTGAGTTTTTATTCTCTGCTTAAACTTATCATGTGATGTGAAATAAAACTTTAATAATCTTTAATCTTAGTCAATAACAAGACATTGGAAATGTGCTTACTTTTTTCTTACTCAAACAGAGGAGTGTTGGAATATATGTATCTTTCAAATGTTCACTGTGTGATGTATAATGGCCCTTTACATTTCCTGTTTCTTCAAATGTGTTGCTTTTGGGGTTAAGAAACAAGAAAGGCAAGCAATTCTGCCAAGAAAACTGCTACAGGGAGGATAAAAAGAAAACGTATTTTAAATGTCTCAGGAAAAAAAATGTTTGTCCTAAAATGGAGTTGCAGAAAAATAGCAGGTCTGAAGTGCTCACTTCTCTCTGCAGAGCTGAAGTGACCATATCCTTTCATACTAAGTTTTTAAAAAGAAGGAGGTGAAAAAAAGATTATTACTAGGCTACTCTGAGGAAGTGAGCTCTTTTGTTATGAATATGGAACAGATGGAGCCAAATCTATCAGCTCGGTAGGAACAAAAACACTTACAACCTAGCTCTCTCTATTAAAGACTCTACTTAGCTCCTTTATACCACTAGCTTTCTATGCACTGCTGTGAGGTTTTGACTTTATAGAAAAAGGGACTTCATAAAAGCAATAGCTCTTACTCTTAAAGCAAAGTGGCCTAAGAACTGCAGAAAATGAATACGGAGTTTAACCCACATGGCTCCTTAGAGATATGCAAATATTCAATTACTTCTGTTCTTTTCTTTTTTAAAAAACTAGGAGGAAATTCTCTACAGAAAAGAAATATATATGTGCGGTGCAGACTTTATACCAACAACAGTAAATCGTGTGGGTGATAGCATTCTCTCACATTAATAAAAGGTTGAGAATAGCTACATTGCTGAAAGTCAAGGAACAAGTATTTAATTTGTGTATGTCAGGAGAAAACAAGGTGACAATTCTTCAGAGAAATCTAAATTAGACTCCCAAAGTGCATTTTGAACAATACAAGTGAAATCTGCAATTAGATTTCCATCATGCGCACATAAGAAAAAAGATGCTGTATTTGATTACTTCAGAGAATGTCATTTTTCAACTTTGAACATATGTCTGGCCTAAGATCCAAGGAAAAGATTACTATTATGAAATTGGATATAAGCAGCTGAAAACCAATACAGCCCCTTATTTTATGATTCCATTAGCAACATGAACCAACTAGACATTCTGAAATGGATTATCATTCCACATACTAAAATATTTTAAGTTCATGTTTATGTATGTTTTGTACATACTACCGTATTTGAAGCATATAACAATAGCAGAAATACCAACTACTCATCACAGAACATCAACAGGCATTCAAATTGATTTTAAAGTTTTTAACAGATAAAACAAAATGACTACATATGCTGTGTTGTTACATTTGCTGTCTTTAAAATAATTGGAAAAGCAGTTTTTTAGGCAGGGTGCTTTGATTTTGACTAGATCAAGACTTCAGGCAAATTTCCCCCTGCTATGGAGAGCACAGCTTGCCTGAAGTCATAACCTTTGTTGGCGGAAGGGAAGTGGCCTTGAAACAGATCACAAAGCAGATGTTTAATGTCAAATCAGAGTCTAGGGATACATAGGCTACTGCAAATAAAACTCTTCTCCTGTCTGCTTAGTCTTCCCAATTCCCTGCCATGTGAAATATGAACTCGCCAACAAATGGCCAGTGTGTTAAGAAGCACAGCAGGCGGAACAACTGCCACAGCTGTGCCAAGGACCAGAACATTCCATATATTTCACAACATTTTCATTATACTGCTTTAAAGCCCTCAGTTCAAGCATAACACGGTGCAACAGTACTCCCTATGTAAGGTAAGAAGGCTTGAAACTGATATACGAGTCTGAAAGTATGGTTCAAAACAAACCAATTCAATGACATTTTCTAATTCTGTAACTTAGAACATTGACATGTGCATGCCAAATATCACAGCAATGCAATGTAATGGCTGGACTTCTTCAAACATGAGAATCATGAAAGTTGCATCTTCAGCAAAATGTTGAGACAAAACTACCTTTGAAATGCTGATGCAGAATTGGGAAGGAGATGAAGAAAAGAATCATAGAATCATAGAGTTGGAAGAGACCTCATGGGCCATCCAGTCCAACCCCCTGCCAAGAAGCAGGAAAGAAGAGCACAATAATAACACAAGCCAACAAGTATTTTTCATCAGATATAATTTTAGGTCATTCTTATAGAGTTTTTTTGCACTGAATTCAGATCTGTGTATATATTTTCTCTATTATGTATAGTGTTTACTAATTGAAAAATTAATGCATTTATGCACTGATGTCAATAGAATCTAACTGATATCAGTGCATACATGCAGTAATTATTCAAATAGCCTCATCACAAAAACTACACATGATAAAGAAAAAATAATCACAGGTCTGAATTCAGTGCAATAAACTCTATAAGAATTATCTAAAATTATATGTATGAAAAAATACTTGTTGGCTTGTGGTTACATAGATTCTATTGAAATCAGTGCGTAAATACATTAATTATTAGATTAGCCTCATCGCAAATACTACATGTGATAGAGAAAAAACAAACACAGATCTTAATTCAGTGTAAAAACCTCTATAAGAATGGCTTAAAATTATATCTGATGAAAAATACTTGTTGGCTTGTGTTACATGAATATGATGTGAAATGTGCAGACTTTACAATAGTCCACTGTAATGTACCATTAGTCATATTTTTAAAAGTAAACGTAATAGGGAAAAAATAAAAACACATTTAAATTCAGCATAAAAATTGATTTAAATTGTGCTACTCCCACTTCTGATTACTACAAAAAGTTTGATTTTGTTGGCTTGTGAAATCGAACCAAAATGAAAAAGTTGGAAGATGGAAGCAGAAGTTCGTGTCTTAAGCCCAGAATTCATGTATGAAAAGAACTCTAAAACAGCACTCTTAAGCACTCTTCAGAGAGGGCTGGCTGAACAACCACTTGGGATATGAAACTAATAACATCATTATCAAAGGAACCAGAACACCCTGGCCAGCTCTGACGATAATGAGAATATCAAAGGTGCCATCTCTCTGTGTGTGTTAAAGAAGTAGCTCAGAGAGGGCCTTGAGAGAGAAGGTAATTCCATTTTATCAGGCAGCGGATTTCTCCTGCAAAAGATAGCATCCATTTCTTCTTTCTGGTGTGGAAAGTTGGAACATAAGTGAACATAAGAAGAAGTCAGGGTGAGAAATGGAGAAAGGCTGCAGGGTCGGAGAGGCAGATGGAAGGAAGCAGGCTATAAATGATTGGGTTTTGAAGCTGAAGGTTTGAAATTAACCAGTTAGGAAATCAATTACAAAGCTATCCTTCTTGTTAATACAAAAAACATCCTTCAACTAGAAAGAAGCAGCACAGGAACATGTTAACTGGGTTCTCAGAATATCTGGAAGAAATATAAGTTTTCAGGATGAGAGGCAAAGGTTGGGATTTCAAAATGTATATATCTGCTGGTGACTTGCTGCTGCTGCAGGATGATGGAAACATATAAACATGAATTAAGCAATACTACAAAGCAGTTGGAAAATGCTGTAGCCTTTCTCTCCATAGGCATCAATCAGATTTGCAGTATTTCCAAAAAGTGTTGAGGGGAGGATGGGATGGGAAGGGAAGAAACCATTCCTGGTGTTATTCAGACATGGAGGAAAGACTCTCCAATAGTTTGCTCCTGTTCCCCCCCCCCCCCATGATCTTGATGCCCAAGATAAAAAAAATTCTAATTCCTAGTCTGTTTTTGAAAGAGCTTCTGGAGATGAAAAAGTAGTACTGTGCATGTTGACTCTAAATTACCAAGAAATTTTATCCATGTATTGTCTAAAGCTTTCATGGCCGGAATCACTGGGTTGTTGTAGGTTTTTTGGGCTGTATGGCCATGTTCTAGATACATTCTCCCCTGACATTTCGCCTGCATCTGAGGCAAGCATCCTCAGAGGTTATCCATCTTTAAATAATGTCATCACATTTAAGAAGTTATTTTAAAAAATCAACAACAAAGAATACTGTACCCAAAAGTTGAGAAATATGGATACTATACTTCAATGTTGCATATCAGAATTTTATTTGTAATGTTTCAGTCAACAAATTCAGGAGACACATATTACTGAAAATGGCCACCACAAAGATCTTAGGTTGTATAGCAAGACATTTTTGTTATGTGAATACTGCTTTGTCATGGAAAAAACAGAAATTGGTTATAACTTAATGAGTTCAGATTTCTAATAAAATACATCAGTCACACAAGACAATTCTGTGGCAGAAAAGCAGCTTCCTTCACAAAATAATTTTACTTGTGTCATGAAGTATATTAAAAAGCAGATACCATATTAGGTGATGGCCCAAATTGCCTAAAATGTCCTTGAGAGACCACCATTTCAGGCTGACTTATTGGGGCTTGAAAAGTTTATTAGAAAAATGCATATCTTTATGACAGGGTTAGTATATAGGAGCGCATATTTATTGCAGGGACATCAGGAGTTATACAACACATTTCTGTGTGCTCTACGACGGTAATGCTCATAAATGATAGCAGATAGGTTACTCAGTGTCCTTGTTTCTTCATAATGCTAAACTATAGTTTAAAGATACAAAGATATGCTGCAAAGAACCTGCTACTTGCATGCTCCCTCCTCTTCTACAGAATGGCAATAAGAAAGGGTTTGGAAGCATTTAAGTACATGTTATGTCAACTGAAGTTTGTCATAATATTTAAAATAAAACAAACTAGTTTTGACACAAAGTTCGAACCAAGGGTTATGATTCAAGCATGTTTCTACAACCATCTATAAGGCCAATGATGGGCCTGGGTTCAGATATAACACATTTATGGAGGAGCTATGGGACTCCACGGTTTGTTTCAGTTCATCTTTTCATCAGCTGCCTCAAGACTGTGGAACAACCTGCCAGAAGAGATTCAACAGCTAAATCAGTTCCCGGAATTTAACACCTATCTCTTCCAGCAGGCCTATCCAGTTGTGAATTTCTAACTATTTCATCAGGGGATTTTAACTAATATTTTAACTCCATTTATTTTGTACAAGTTTTATCTCTTGTTTTAATGATGTTATATCCCACCTCAAGCCACAGGGAGAGGCGGGTAATACATTCTTTATTATTATTATTATTATTATTATTATTATTATTATTATTATTTTCTGCTTCTTCTTGCTGAAGCACTATGCATGTTTTCCCTGTGAATGCTAGCAACAACAAAAGAGGATTCATATGTCCTTGTACATAACGTTTTAATCTGGTCGTGAAAAACATATTTCATAACCGAAGCCAACACTAACACAAACAACAATCAGTTCACATTGTGGAGGTTCATAGTCTCTTTTGACTTGGATTTTTAAGGGCCCAGAAATATGCAATAAAAATCTATCTATGCTTTCAACATTCTAGTTCAATTTACTAGTACTATATGTAAAAGAACATGCATAACAGGTACCCATTAGGATATCTGAATGACAAATGAATATTATTTCCAGATGATCTAGAAACCTGAAGTATGGTACAGATGTGACACTCTTCAATTACTAGAAAGTCTTGAGGGGTCAACCCTTAAAACAGGGATAGAAAGTTCACCACAGGCTTGCACACCACCAGAAAATTGTAATTTGATAAACAGATAGCCCAAGGCAGCCTAATTACTAAGAAAAGTCGGAAATGGAAATTACTGGGAAATGTAAAGGAATGTACATGCCTTTCCATAGCAATTACATGCCTGACTTACTGTTAATTTCTAAATTCTATTGCCACTCTTAGTTTATTGAGCCAGACAGGGTTAAAACAATGAAAACAACACAAAGTAAATAGACCGGCTCTCACTTTTCTTAGAGGGTTGCCAAGCCTTTTAGAGGAAATAGGGCTGCAGGGTGTTTTACAGTCTATAAGAAAGATGCTGTGGCATTTAAAACTGAAGTCTGTATTCCAACATTGCCTCCCGGAAGAGTGCTTAAAAATAGAACACAATAGAGATTTCACTTCCATCCACATTAGACAGTTCACCAGACCTTACTTTATGATCACTGAATTCATTGACTGCCTGATAGCAATTGAGAAGCCCCAATTCGTCACTGTATTTTGAAGCGCTCTGTAGAAGAGACACCCCCCCCCCCCCCCAATTGCAAGATTTCTTCATTTTATGCTGAATAGGATTCTTCTCTTTTACAGTCCTGATAACAGACTTAGTAGGCTTCTCTGGGGAATTATACTACCATGGCAGATTTTTATCATGCCCTTTTCTTGTGAAATATTTCACTGAAAATAATTGGAACTTAATGATCCTTCAGAAGAGTCGCTAGTCAAGGAAAATGCGGTAACACTGAAGAGTGTCATGTTTGAGACTGCATTTTCATTTTGCAGAATCCTCAGATGTCCAATGGGAACTGTCAAAGCCACAGATCAATTAATTTTCTAATCTCTTCATAATGAGCTTCTCCCTACCTCCCACTTCTTGTTTGTATCTTCTGTAGCGGGGAGTTTGATCTTTATGGTTTTGTTTTGATCATCTTCCTACTTCCCTTTCAAAACTTGCTCATTGTCTTAAAACAGACAACATGTTTGAGAGGAGGGAAATGTGAATTTAACTTAATAGAATTAAACACACCAGCAATGCTGGTCCTTTAATCCAACAGAACAATAGAGATAAACCTCTTGAAGCTTGTATGTGGGGAAATTGATTTTTGCCTGTAGAATACATGGAAAGTGTGAAGGTCATATTGACAGCCTGCTCTGCATTGCTCTTAGGGCCGGCTGTATTCATTCTGACTTTGCTCTTTCCATTCTCATCATCAGCTGAACACATTCGGCCCCATTATTCATGCATTGCTCATACAGTATTCTAAAGAATTGCTTGCAGAGTTACAGAATATTAAATGGCTTCTTCTGGTTCATTTTAAGGGCTGTAAAGTCCTTCTCTAAAAAAACAGCTAGGAATAAAAAGTGTGTGACGGTGGAGAGATGAGATATAGGAAAACGTTGCAACTGCACAAATTATACAACTGGAGTGAAATATTGGCTGGTGATTTCAGACCATTGTTGAAATATTTTCTTGATCTCTACTCCTTAGCTACCCAGTTCACATTTATGCCTATTAGTTAATCTCTTATTATCTCCTGATGCTATTTCTAGCCTAGTGTGACTTTTTCCCTCTCTCGTCCTTCTCCTCTCCAAGCTCCCTTTTTATTCTGCTGCTTGCTTTGCCACTTCCTCTTCAGCTATCTTGTGTCTTCACACTTCTTCCAAACTATACCATGCATGCTATTTTGCCCCTAGGCCCATTTATTTTTCCCCCAAAATAAATAACATTGAGGCTTTGGCGTAATCTTTAGTCTTTTATTTTAATTTCAAATGTGTAATGTTTCAGTACGGAACTAATGTTAACACACACCACAGCTTGAAGCATGCAAAAACACGAGTAGTCAGCAATTCTGTTCATTGTCCCCAAAGCAGAACAACAAAAGGCTGCATCTTCTGTAGTAGGAACAAAATGCCATTTTCTTCTTTGCTGTAGAGATCTCTATCCCATTGTTTAAAATACAGTACACAGAGCTTAAAATAATTTAAAACAACAATATACAAAATGGCACCTTATCTACAGTTTTCCTTATTTATGTATTCAGTTAAGGACTCCAGTACAAACTATACCCTCTGTAGTTTGTCTATCTTCACTTTAATGGAAGATGATTAGCTACCAACTCCTGTAGAGATAAACTATGGCTTTTGGAATTGAAACAAAATAATAATAAAATATATTTGTTCACAATGTATCCACATGAAGCCTGGGAATGTATCTCCTGTGGATATGGGGGTCAAACTGTAATTTTTTTTGTTTTGTTTTTTTAACCATTAACTATGTTTATAAAGCCCTCCCACATAGATGTTGTAAAATGTGAAGAGAGACATCATTGTTTAAAAACAGCTTTCAAGTTTAAGTAAGACATACGCATTTAACAAGTAAGGGCAGAGAAGGGCCCACCTTTACTTTAGGAAGAAAAGAGTCCCAACATCATTCTGAAACATGAATATAGTGCTTTAAGCTCCCAATCCAATAGTTTATTGGAGAAGATACTACTACTATTATTACTATTAATAATTTATTCATATTTTATTTTCCTCCAGCAGTCGGACTAAGGGCTGTCTACAAATTTAAACAAATGCAGCTTAAAATACATGCAAAACATCAGTAAAATGTACAAATTATTTTAAAATGTATTAAACAATCTATAAAATTAAAATCCAGTATACAATAGAAGCTAAACATAGCAGTGCCACATTAAAAGGCCAGGCAGGCAGTTCTTAAAAGCCTGTTCCTAAGACCCGTCGCAAACTCTGTTCCTGCGGGAGCAAACCTTGCTAGCACGTCCCTGACGTCATGAGACTCCGCCTCTCGCCCCGCCCCTTTCTCCTTGCAAGAGTGGTTTTTCCTTTGCTAGGGCAGCATTGCCAGCATACTCTCTCAGTTGGCAGAATTCAACTGAGAGAAAATGCGGGCAATGCTGCCCTAGCAAAGGAAAAACCACGCTGGCAAAGAGAAAGGGGCGGAGAAAGGGGCGGGGAGAGAGGCGCAGGCTCATGACGTCAGGGACGTGCTAGCAAGGTTTGCTCCCGCAGGAACAGAATTTGCGGCGGCTCTAAGAAGGGAATTTAAAGTCTAGGAACAGAAGGCCTCTCCCCGGTTGCTACCTAATGTCCCTGGGAAAATGGTGGGACTCGGGGTCCTTTCAAACAGGCCCTATATCCCTGAATCTGATCTCTCCTGCATTAAGATACACAATATCTTCCTAAAGTGTCAACTCAGAAAGTGGACGTTCATGAATTTACAAATTGCACCCCCCCCCAATTATCAATATTACCAATTCAGTCCTTCTCTTCAGAAATTTGCATGTGTATAAACATTCTATGGCAATACAGCCATTCAGTGAGCACTTGTTCTGTAGTGAAATACCTTAACTGTTGTACAGCTTTACAAAGACAGCTCTTCCATACTGCGCATGTGATCTTTCCGCTTTTAAGATCATTCCTGGAACTTTTGGTTCTTACTGTTGTTTATCCCTGTGTGTTTCACATTTCTTATCTTGGCACAGCTCATAGAGCTGCTGTTATTTGGCAGTTGACATGCCTTCAAAGTTGATTGAGATTATTTTCATAGCTGATCCTGATGATCATGCTGATGATCGTGCCATCGCTGCTCAAGCAGGGAACTTTGAAATGGTTGAAAAGAAGCTCTCTGAAGCTTTTGGTGCTCTTACTGCCTATTACAGAGGGAACCAGCTGATTTCTAATCCATCTAAAACACAGACTTGTGCTTTTCATCTTAAGAACAGAGAAGCATCACAAGCTCTGAGGATTACCTGGGAAGGTATCCCACTGGAACATTGCAGCACACCCAAATACCTGGGAGTTACCCTGGACCATTCTCCGATCTACAAGAAGCACTGCTTGAATATCAAACAAAAAGTGGGTGCTAGAAGCAATATCATACGAAAGCTGACTGACACAACCTGAGGGTCACAACCAGATACAGTAAAGACAGATGCCCTTGAGCTTTGCTACTCTGCTGCTGAGTATGCATGCCCAATGTGGAACACATTTCACTGTGACAAAACAGTGGATGTGGCTCTTAATGAGACATGCCACATTATCACAGGATGTCTGCGCCCTACACCACTGGAGAAATTATACTGTTAATCCAGTATTGCACCTCCTGACATCCACGGTAAGTAGCAGCCAATAATGAAAGGATCAGGGCAGTGACATCTCTGGCTCATCCCCTGTTTGGATATCAGCCAGCATGTCAATGCCTTAAATCAAGAAATAGTTTTCTAAGATCTACAAAGATACTCGCAGGAACACCTAAGCAAGCAAGAGTCCAAAAGTGGCAGGCTAAAACCAAGAACCTCAACCCATGGCTGATACCAAATGAGAGACTCCCTCCTGGGCACACAGAAGACTGGGTAAGCTGGAACATGTTGAACAGACTGCACTCTGGCACCACGAGATGCAGTGCCAACCTTAAGAAATGGGGCCACAAAGTGGAATCCACGACATGCAAGTGTGTAGAAGAGCAAACCACAGACCACCTATTACAATGCAGTCTGAGCCCTGCCACATGCACAATAGAGGGCCTTCTCATAGCAACACCAGAGGCACTCCAAGTGGCCAGCTACTGGTCAAAGGACATTGAATATAATGCCAAGTTTTTTAAACTTTGTGTTTTTTAAATCCATTACAACTGTACCTCTGGTTTGCTCCTGGTATGATAAATAAATAATCTTATATGTTAAGAAAAACAATACTTGATGTATTGTGACTGGCCGAAATCTTACATTTGTATAAGGAAGGCGGGAGGGGGGAGGGAGGGAGGCATGGTTTTGTTTAGCATCTCCCTGCTTTCTCAACAGGCCTCTCTTTGTGCATAAAAGGAATATAAAACCCTCTATTTCCATTTTAATTTTTATAAAACAGCTGACCACCTATTCCTGTAGCAATGAACTGTCACTATAGGAACTGAAATCAAATTATAATAAAATGTATATTTTTCACAGACGAACCTTTAATCTTTATCTAAACATCCATAACCATTTTGTTCCCTGTGGCAGTGTAGAGGGGAAATGTATTCCAGAGAGCACTTTGGAAGCTAATCTGCTTGTTAATAAAACTTGGAGAAACATTTGTGATTAATATAAATTACTAATTCCACTTTTATGCCTGTGTGTGACAGGGACTAATTTATATAGTTTCGCTTGAGCTATCATTGAGTATTTCAAAGTGGAAAGGCTCACAATGTACTACCAGAGCGCTGCACAGTTGTGTTGACTTAAATGTAGCTCTTAAATGCATTTTTAAAAATATGAAATTACAAACCACTTGCCTGCCTGTGTAAATTGGACAGCTTGTACCTCTGCATGTAACTTTAGTATGTGAACAGATGACAGGTATATAGTATAGACACAGGTATTACAGTTGCTAATGTTGCAGGTCCTAACAGCCCCATATATATTCTATTCAAAACATATGGGAAAATGTTCCTTTCTCTTTTTTTCCTTTTTAATACATCTACTATGTCTAGTTGCTTGCCTTATACCCCTATGTAACAGTCACCTATGGGAAACTCGTCTACGATTAAAAAAAATATTCTAGCCACATACAGCTTGGCTTAACAGTATATTTTTCCAAGTAGGGAAGCAGACATACAGAGCTGTCAACAGTGAAATATGGCTGATTGCACTCTTGGGAAATCACTAGGAGTTGAGTTAATGTACAGGCAAGGGGAAGGGCTTCTTATATATAATATTTTCAGTCCTACCAATTCGATCAGTGCACCTATCTTTTTGGAAGAGGAAAAAGAAGAAAAAACATCAATCTTTCAGTTAACATAGACACAGATTATTCTTATTCCCATAATAGCAAAGTTATTTTAGCCTTCAGCAGAATGATCCAGAGATTTTACTGAGATACTTTTCATCACAAAATGCTGAGTGAAATACAGCCAGTATAGAGTCTTGAAAGGTAGATTTTAAAAATTCATTAATCAAACATGATGGTGTCTAAATACCCTAAGGATCCTATTTGATTTTGGAAGTCAAACAGGATCAGGTCTGGTAGTACCTGGATGGGAGATCACCAATGAATATCAGGTACTCTAGGCTATATTTTGGGTATGGGAACTAGCAAAATCACCTCTGAGTATTCCTTGCCTAAGGAAACCCTATAGAATTCATGGGGTTGCCATAAGTCGATAGTCAACTTGAAGGCACATAATACACAAACCAAGCATAGTGTTAGAGCTTGCAAAGATCTAGTAGAGGTAAATTAAGTCACTACAAAGAGCGATTTGGCAACTCAACTTGTGCAAACATCCAGTGCTGTTTAGTTCCAACAAATTGTTTAAGGAACAAGTAACTAACAAGTTAATGTCTGTGGCAGCTATTTATAAGCACTTAGATCCAAACATATTTGGTATATTTTCATTTCAACTGACATCTAGTCTATATTACATGATGTGTGTAAGCAATGAATTAATCCAGTGCTATAGGTTTACTGTATAAATGGAACAATTCTCACTCTTGAAACAACACCAGGGACCCTTCTACATAGCTACATAACCTAGAATATCAAGACAAATAATCCCACAATATCTGCTTTGAACTGGGTTATCTGAGTCCACACTGCCATAAAATGTGGGATTTTTTCAGCTGTGTGGAATGGGCCTAAAGAAACACAATGGGTTCTAAAATGAGTTTCCTACACAAACTTTTTAAATCTTTGATTTATCCTTATCTGTATTTTAAAATACCTTTTCACATTTGAGAAATGTAAGTAAATGTTATGACTATGTTATAGCTGCAATCTGGTAAATGTTTGTTTTTTAAATTGTGGTATGTCTATATTTCAACCCTGAATAAAAGCTGAAATTTCAGTAAAAGCACTAATTAATGCAGATTTCCGCAGTAACAATGGTGGTTTACATATTCTGGCAAGATCCTTGCTGGGTTTTATCAGTGCTCTTAGCATATTGTTTAGTAGAATGGAAGGTTTGGGTAGTATTTTATATATGTTCATCATCTCCCTTTTCACTGTTGCTTTGAATGAAAATGCTATGTATAGAATTTTTGGTGATCCCCAAATGGTCAAAGACTTTTATTCCTGGTGTTCCCATAATTGACATCTTGCTCCAAATAATTATATTATAACCTGATTATCATAATTTGATAATGGATAGCTTGATAATAGCTTGATAAAATCTAAGCAGAATGTATGCTATATTAGTGAGAGTGTAAGATAACACATTAAGTCCTAATGGTGGCATTATGACACAATTAACAAGAATGATACCAGATATCAGCTTCTGACAATGTTTGTTTTATTACATTTACTTTCTGCTTTATTAACAGATCTAATAGAATATATATATATATATATATATATATATAATTAGCTGTGTAGTGTGATTATGTAAACATTGCCAAAAAAGGATCTGTATAATCTAAAAGTAAAAGGGGGAATTATTTTGTAATAAAAACTTCATATGCTGATTTATAGATATTGGTGGCAATTTGGTAATCATTACTGTACTGTAAATTTAAAACAAAAAAAAATCATTTCACCATAATTGAAAAGATCATAATATAAAATAAAATAATCTGATTTGGAAAAAAATATTAGTTTTATTTTTTAAAAAAACAGTAAATAAAACATTAATATTCTCTTGACCCTTATTTTAGAAATAGTTCAAATATAGCCTATCGCAGAAATGCCAGCCGAATCAAAGCCTCATGAAACTTATAGTCTCATAAAAATAGGTTAATGGCACATTTCCCAAAGTAGCAAGACTTTCTATGTCAGTCTATTGAAACTGAAGTCTTCTGATGGTTTGAATCATGAATTTAATAAATCATCTCCATCGTCTTTTCTATGTTTATCTTTAAACTGGGGAAATCTGGCCCTCCAGATATTGTTGGATCATAATTCCCATGACCCCTCACCATTGGCTTAGCTATCTAGGGCCGATAGGTGTTGCATTTCAACATAAACCACAGTTCCCAGTTTCTGAAACAGAGAATGACTTTACTTTGTGAAATAGGATATATATGGCCCCCCAAATCCATTGTTTACTCAGTTTCTCTGAATTATATAGCATGTTTGTTACAAATCTGCATAGACGTGCATTGGTTTGTTTTGATTTTTTAATTTAAAATGATCACAATTCAGTAAATTTCAAGAGGAAATGAAGTTGCAACAAGCTTTCTTTAAGTATTTCTTCATAGACATTTCCTACATTTCTTTCTCCACTTTGCTAAGTCAAGAAATCTGATATGCTCACAGATGCATTCTATTTTTTAGTATGGGATGGACCAATGTTCTTAAAATGCTTTATAAAATGAAAGACCGCATTCTTTTATTTTCTCACCCTAAAAAGAAGCATCAACCCAGCATATTAACAGTGGAATGACAACCATTCATTCACCTAGACCCGAAGGCCAAGACCTCCTACAATATACTTATCAGACAATTCTAAAAGATGCAGATTATGGGGACAGCCCATCTCCTCCTTTCCGTTCCCCTTTCCAGTGGGTTAATGACAGTTGAATTTCTGAACAGCAGGATTCCAAATAATCTCTTTTCAATTTCTTACATGACAGATCTTTAAGGGAAAACAGTTGAGCACTACTTTCATTTCTACACCCATCCTCCTACAGAGATATTTCCTTATTTCCAAATTATGCAATCCCTTTTAACACTCCCTTTGAGGATTTTAAGAACATGACTGACATCAAAATCCATTAGACAGTGGCAATTCTTCTAGCTTTTCTTTTACAAGACCAATACTTAATTCTTCTAATAACAACCAGCCCTTTAATCAACACACCGGATTAAGCAAAATTCCTTTGAAAGGTCACCTTGCCTGTCTGTTTAATGTTTCATGAATGAAAAAACCCCACCAATAATAAAATAAAACATACATCTATCAAACCCTTCCAATTATTCTGATTTCACTCAGAATGTCTAAAGCAATTTGGATGAACTAACTATCAAAGACAAGATTCCTTGAGTCACTTTAGTGGCTCACAGCTTTCAGAGAAGCATCTATGTTAATGCTGATCAGGTCTCTTCTCAAAAGTTAAAAGGGCACCTAGTAGTAAAAGCAAAACAAAACCCTAAAGTATTATCTGGACATTAAAAAGTTTTGAAACTACTGGGCAAATCTTGCAAATGTTCTAGAATAACTTTTCATTCCTAAAGGTCAATTCAAACATTCCTATATATGGTCGGAATGTAAACACAGTTCTCTCAGATCAAGACAACATGAGATCCCTGGGGGAGAAAGTGTTCCACAAGTCCTCAGGCAATTTACATTATCTCCAAATATAACAATGCAATGGCTCCGGTCACATCTGGTGTCCTCACTGTTGGACCACAGTCAATGAATTTGGCATACATGACTTTGAGTCAACTGAAAAATGTCTGAAGCAGCCAAATCTTGTATTTTAGTATATTGCATTCAGTTTTATGTTGCATGGGAGGCCTCCAGTTTTTATATATCAAAAGTCATATACCATACACCTTCGTTTCCCCTCCTGCATGGTTCACACTTTACCCTAATTCACTTCTAACACTGGAGTAATGCTGGGAAACAGCACTTTTTCTACAACATACATGATATGAGAAGATGAAAGTGGAAGAGAATTCCAGTTATCCAACACACATATCTGTGTCCTTTGACTTGTCACATGCAGTTTGATTGCTGTTGTCAAATATTTCCAATCTAGAGAACATTTTACTACTTTCTCTTTAGGTTTTGATAACGGAAGGTCAGGGAGCTAGATGCAGTCCTGTCACTAAACATGCAAAGATACATATGAGAAACTTATAGAACAAAAACGATTGGGTACCTGCTCCGGGGTATCAAAGCCTAAGTAAAATCATGATGGTTTTTCTACTCTGTTCTGAACCCTGAACACACGTGACCTTTGTGCACAAATGCACAAGCACACAGTTTTTTTTTCTGTGAAACAAAGAAGGAAACACATGCACACAGAGATGAATATTTAGTTCATGGTTTAGAATGCAAAGTACTCATTTCTAACCACAATACAGAAAGACAGCATGATTCGCATTTGATTGAAAAGGACTTCTAAGTTCAAGAATGACTCCCCATGTAATGCTATGAAAAAACTCTTGTTGATATCAGAAGTGGGTTTTCAGGTTAAGGACTGTGATCTCCAATCAATCCTGATATTACACATGTGTCTCTGGTTCGTGGATCTCAGATTTCCAGTTTAAAATATGTAAATAAATCCCCACATTATTACTAGCCCTGGGTTACTATACCACAAACAGAGGGAACTCAGGGCGCATCCAGACAGCCCCTTTATTGCGGTAACTCCCACAATAAAGAAAGGGCTGTCCCAATGACATCCTGGACAATCCTGAATTAATTTGCCACAAACTAGGAAAACCCTGGTTTGTAGCGAATTAATTAGATAGTGGATTTATTCTGTGCCTTCATAGAAGACGCGGGATAAACCCACTATTTCAGGTGTAGTCCAGACACCCTTCCCACAGTTTTCCAGACTAAATTATTCTAGAAAACTGTGGGAATACCCACTCCCCTCCCCCAAAACCCCCAACCCCCTTTTAAAAGTAATGAAAACTTACCCGGCCTCCAATACAGTGTTGCAGCAGCTCTCCTGGTGCATAGAAATGACATGCCAGGAGAGCAGGTGGGGGGAGCGATTTTCCTCCCCTGGCTCTCCTGGCATGTCAGGAGAGTGGGGGGAGGGTCCCCAGATCTTCTGCACACACTTTCTGGGGTGGGTGTAGACCTGCCACCAGGAACATCTGTGTTTTTAAAACACGAATGACCCTGGGATAAAGGACTGTCTGGAACCACCCTCAAACACACATAGAAGCATTTCTTGACATACACCCACAAACATATTCACACACAAAGCACTGAAAGAGACACCAATTGACTCTGTGAGTCATAGAGATACAAGGACCAAGCAGGATAGGAATGAAAGAGGAAGACAAAGAGGGAAACATGAGTAAATATGACTTAACACAGTTTGCTTTTTGGAATAGCCAGCACATGCCATAACCTGACATTATCCAATGAAAAATTTGGTGACATGGGCATTTTATTGATGTTTACTGGATACAATCATTTCTTTCTTTCCTGGAAACATGCCAGGGTTTCCCTCAGATTGAGGAAATGTTGGAAAGCTGATAAAATTTGAAGTTGTTTCCACTCCCAGTTTTGTTTTTAAAACTCTGGGGGTCCTCTGAACAATAATAACACATGCCCACAAAGCTATTACACATGGAAGTCTCCTGGGGAAACAAGAATTGTGTTTTCTACCTGAATTTTTTTTCAGAACAGGGAGCATGGAGAAGCCATCCTGATCTCAAAAAAGCACCAGATGATGTGTGCAATCTACGAGCCACTTTTTCTCTAAATAAACAATTGAAGCCCTAAACAAATGCTGCAGAAGCCACAATGCTTTTAAAACCAGAATATTGAATTTAACCACAATAATAATCCATGAATAATAGAATGGGTTGCTTATAAAATTTAATGGATTTTTATGTTTTGAAAAGCAACTGTTAGGTAATAAGCCCTGGGATTTCTCATCCTACTTTCTTATGTATAGATTGGTTACAGTAAAACAGCTTGCACTTTTATCGAAGCTTTCCTAATTTGAAAAACCACTGCAAAGTTTATATAAATTTATAACAGTGAGTGGTACTTGGAGGGCCATTTAGTGCAAAGCAAACACATGGAGTGAGAAGAAACACTTCATCTTAAATATGCTTAGTTAGTTGTCTGACTTGCTAGGAAGGGCTTTCAATATTAAAATTTGCACTAAGTAAATACATAGCCTGTTACCCACTGCAGTGGAATACACTTGTATCCCTTTGAGACAGACTTCTTCAAAGTAAAAGGGGATGTTTGCATAAGTGCAATCAGTACCATGTGATGTAAATTAATTCCTTTCACAACCATGCCCACCTTCCTAGCATTCTTTTCATATTTATTCACACGATATGCATCAGAGTTTAGTTATGACATGCTTTCACAAGACAGACTGGAATGCATCAGTGAAGCATTTCATCTCTTACTGTTCAAACTTATTTTCATTACTTTTTGGAATGTAAAGAGAGCACAAACAAACATAAACGACTGGTTAAGACACTATCTACTCTGAAGATGATGGGTTCATACATGTCGGCAAAGAGTCCCTATTTATTTAGTCTTTTTAAGAAGCCGAAGCAGTCAGGTAAAAGAACAAGGAGGCTACAAGCTTTTTGCAGTAATAACAGCAATACCAACCACAGGCATGAAGACTGAATGTCCTATTTCTGAATGTACTGTGCTCTCTCCTTTAGCTAAGAACATGGCAAATACTGCTGCCAAAATGTATTAAAAATATTAAATATCTAGTTTCCCAGGTAAGAAGAAACAAGCTCTCTCTTAACACACAGCAAATTTTAAATAGTGTTTTGCAACAAGGGAGTAGGATCCCAAATTGCCCACAACTTAATTAATCAAAGGGGCCCCTGTTTTAAACAGCTAATACTTCTGTATGGAAAAATAATGCTACTGCTATTCTGCAGTTCATTTTTTCCACTTCCTTTACCTACAGAGCATGGAAGGATAACTTCAAATCTCTTTGGAAAGAAGTGCTTTATTGTGAAATTGGATGTGTTCATTTACTAATGCAGGTGCACATATTCCTTTAGAGTGGTTTGCTTGGAAACCTGCTCCCACTGCATTTTGTATCCCCCCATGCTCAAAGAAGAAACAGCTGCTCTGAGTAAAAAGTCTCCTTGGATTGGTGAAAACTGACATTTATCCTGAGACACTATTACATTCAATAATGCTAGACTGTAGTATTTGAAGATATAGCATCTGCAAATACTCCAGCATGTTCTCAGTGATAACCATTTTAAGGGATCAAGGACATCCCAGCAGCCAATTTGAAAAAAAAATGAAAGTATACTGAGTATTAGGACTGAACCCAAGACACTCTGCAACTCTCAAAGTGAAGAATAGTTTAAATGAATATAATGAGATTTTATTAGCAATACTATTTACTCTCATTTTAGCTATGAACTCTTATACTTTTAACTTTAACTCCTGCTCACCTCACAAAAAAGAAATAATACAAAGTATAGTGGGCTCTCTGTGTCCTCTCATTCTGCATCCACCCACAGTTTGAAAATATGTTAAAAATTCCAAACGGAAGTCTTGATTTTGTTATTAAAGATAGAGGACACCATTTTATTACACCATTGTATATAATGGGATTTGGGCATCCATGGATTTTGGTATCCATGGGAGGTCCTGGAATCAAATCTTAATGGATACCAAAGGCCCACTATGTAGAATCATTTAAGGGGAGTAGTAACAAAACCATCCCACTATTTATCCATGGAACTGCTAGGTGTACACTGCTCATACTTTTCTTCTTAACATACTAGATTCATCAAAAACTTTGTAATCACTTGCACTGTGAAATAATAATAACTTGTACCATAAATACAATCTGCCTGTGACAAAGAACTGGTGGCATCAGAAGCCGGAAAAAGTTACAGAGAATGAACACGTCAAGCTACTCTGGGACTTCCAAATTCAGACAGAGTTTTGGAGCACAATACTCCTGACCTCATGGTTGTGTTAAAAAGCAATTCCAGGTGACAACAGGATTGAAGAGAAACAACTGGAAAAGCTGTCACAATATGAGGATTTAAAGATCGAACTGCAAAGACTCTGGAACAAGCCAGTCAAGGTGGTCCCAGTAGTGATCAGCACATTAGGTGCAGTGCCTAAAGACCTTGGCTTGCACTTAAACACAATCAGCGCTGACAAAATTAATATTTGCCAGCTGCAAAAGGCCACCTTACTGGAATCTACATGCATTATTTGCCGATACATCACATAGTCCTAGACACTTGGGAAGTATCAAATGTGTGATCCAATAAACAGCCAGCAGAGTGTCTGCTGTGGACTCATCTTGTTGTGTTTCTTCTTCTTCTTCTTCTTCTTCTTCTTCTTCTTCTTCTTCTTCTTCTTCTTCTTAATATCATTATTATTTATTTATTTATTTATAGACCGCCCTATCTCCCTAAGGGGACTCAGGGCGGTCTACACACATAAAAGCAAACATCTAAACATCACATGTTCCAAGATATTATTGCAACACCTTCACCAAATATTATCCTTGGTGTAAAGAATTATGACACAGTAGCAGCATCCATCATCTCCTCCCCTTCCTCCAGTCTGGATACCATAAATGTTTTAAAAATGTATGTGAACAGGAAAAAAAGCAAAGAAAGCTCCAACAATGTTAATTTATTTCATATGAATGCAGCTGGATATGCATTTGTGTGAGAAGAAAAATGTGCTATTCATCTCATTTTCATTCCCAGTTTCCAAGTTATTTTATCTAGGGATGATAAAATCCACAAATATATACTCAAACACATCTGTCGCACATGCAAACTGGCCCTCTGAATAGGTGAAAAAAATTACCATGGTTTCCTCCAGGTGTTACACAACATGATAAATCTCCATATACTCACAGATGTAGAAATATTCCCGGCCTGGCCTGAACTCAAATCCTAATGAGAAGGGAGTGAAGAGCTGGAATTTTTCTGAGAACTTCAATGGTCCATTTGGCGAGTGAGGCCGATTGCATTCCCACCTCTTGAATCCTTTCGAGGTATGATCACAGGAACTGTAGCCATCAAAGTTCACCATGTAAAGAATGTAGCGTTCAGTCTTATCTTCTGGCACCGAATCCTCATAATGAGGACAGAATACATCCAAATAGTCATTGATGCAAACATCAATATGATAGTCACCCCTCTGGAATCTGAAAATAAAAACAAGCAAGAACAAAGCTCATGTTACTTTATTGCAATATATATGGGGTATATCTTTGAACTTTTTAAATATAAAGTTCCTTTCTTTCTTCAAAAAGCAATCCTGTGTGGGAATAGCTGGATAAATAAACAAAGCAGCTGTTCTGAATGTAGTTTCCTTTAAAGATGGTCCACCACTGTATCTGCCCGAGTTCTTTGCTCTTATAAAATTGCCTCCAAAAACCTATACGATATTCTGCTTTTCTATAGAGTCTGTCCTGCATTTCTTTACTAAGAAAAAAAGATGAAAACATCTATATGTAGTTGCATATAACGAAAATACCAAACAGTCCAATTGGCTGGGAGATACTATTTCTGTACCACAAGCAAAGCTCATTACAGGCGCATACATTTCCTACAATACTCATTCATCTTGAGTTTTTCTTTACTGCTGACAACATTTAGTCAAGATCCAAGAAAACCCAGGTACACCTTTGAAAGATTTTTGAAAAGCTATATAACTCTACTGCCAAAGTATATGGAAGAGATACTGCAGCTCAGATAAAAGAATTCGAGGCTATGAATTATCAGCACTCACCTGACAGTTTGGAATGAGAGCCAGATGAGAAAGGCAGTACAAGGCACTTTTATCAATGCACTTTTATTATCAGCAGTGGTAAGCAATATTAGCTGCAACAGTAGTAAGGTTGTTTTTGCTGTCACTGTAATAGTGCAGTAGATTAGTGCCAAGTAGAGCAAAAATATTTCACTCCAAACTCCCAGCAGCATCTTGCATGTGGAGGGTGTATATCTAGGAAGCTTTTCAAATTATCTGTGATAGTCTAAACACTGTTAATCCCAATGAAGTACACTGACTACAGGTTTATGGCAAATAAATAAATAAATCCTGGAATATAAACTGATGCAAAACATACCCTATCAGCTGTAGCTTTATTTCTACAGGTAGTGCATAAGGATTCCATCAAATTAGTCAAAGATTGAGTGAGTAGACTATGTTTTCTTTAAAGAGCTATACAGGAGAATCTCACATATCCAACATAAATGGGCCAGCAAAATATTGGATAAGTGAAAATGTTGGATAATAAGGGGGGATTAAGGAAAAGCCTATTAAATGTCAAATTATGTCATGCTTTTACATGACATAAGCACCAAAACATGTTTTACAACAAATCAACTGAAAAAGCAGTTCAGTACACAGTAACATTATGTAGTAATTACTGTATTCATGAAATTAGCACTAAAACAGACAAGGGTTCTTTCTTTCTCCCACCTTGGACATTATTCCGGACAGGAGGCGGACTGCGTTGGATAATACAAAACGTTGGATAAGCGAGAATCTAGTGTATATTTATTTGTTATCTGATTTGTGAACATTGAAGACATAAAGAACTAATTGACAATTAGGTCTGCATGTTTTCCTCAAATGCAATTCTCATTTGAATCAGATGTTTACTGATCAGTATAAAGCATCTCATGGGAAGCATGTAAAATACTTGCTTTAAACCATAGCTATATGGTGTGGGGTGTATACTTCCAACACAGATATCCAGCAGCTATTTTTTCCACTCTACACTGTTTGGTCACTACCTCTGATTTTTATTCCTTGACAGCAACCACTGTCAAATGCACAGAGAATAATAAAGACACCGTGACATATTTAACTATAATGTTCCTTTTCACTTGAGGCACATATTTTAAGCACCTGATGGACCTAAAATCTGCCAAGTGGATCCTTCTATCTAATTTGAGGGCAAAAAGCAATGATTATCTGGCCTTCTCCAAGGATATATTCAGAGCAATCTATTCATCTCTTACAATCATTTAGCTACTACAATATAGGTTTTTAACAGTGGGGAAAATGTGTGTAGCGTAGGAACAAAAGCCTGATAAATCTAATTCTAGGCAATGCACAGGGCACGACGCCATTTCCTCTAGAAACTTAGTAAATGTTTTTTCTCTCCAAATTCACATCCACCTTTACCATTAATATCAGTGAGATTTAATAAGGGATTTCTGTGACTGGAAGTCCCATTTACATTTAGAAAAAGCATGTGTTAGGGCCAGGACTGTGGTGAACTGGGTCAAGAGAGTCCACACCTTTTCTTTATTACAAACCACTCATCCCTAAAGTATTTATTTCTCCTGCCAATGTCCCCAAATGATATAATATTTTACCAATGGGAATAAATAGCAACTTCATTAGAGGAGTTTGTTAGAAAACTGTGCACCCATAGTTGGATGTTATAAGGAAAAAGCTATCTGCAAAATTACTTTTATGGCTAATGAATATAATGATATACTGTGATCCATAACTAAGCAATGGTAAGATAATGCTCTAGGTCCCAATTATAGTCCAACCCACTTCCCATGGTTAGCTTCATCTCATTATATTCATTTTTCACAAAGCAATTTTTGAAGTTCTGACACTGGAAGTTCACTCATAGAATTCTCATCTCACGCATAGCTTGATCCCCAGTAAACAGCACATACTAGTACTTTAGCAACTATAGCATTTATAGAAATGTTAAGAGAAATAAATTGCCTTTGAAATTGTATTATCTCTTAATGAATAGCTTCAAGGTTGCCCGCACTTTTAAAAAAATATGTGAAAATTAAAAAGCAGTGTCATCACTAATTTGATTCCATTTTCCCACAGCACATGATCTACAAGAAATGTGTGCATATGGGGGGAAACGAACACCACCAGTAGGAAAATCCTACATTTATCTGCCAATACAGATGAAAATATTGTCTTGTGAGTTTAAACTGCATTGAACACCACGAATGAGTGGACATAGACTCTTAATAAAATTAATTCAACGATCCTTTAAAAATGGGCACATATGCATTTTGCCTGTGGCAATTCTGAATGAGAAGAAGGTAGAGGCATAGAGAACTCTTGAGTTGGCAGATGCTGAAGAACCTTGAGGCAAAGAAGCTCTCTGGAAATCTGAAGAGCAGTTAACAAATTTGATGCCTCCTGAACATCTATTTACTTTCAATGTATTCCGTTTGCATAATTGTGAATAAAACAAATATAACAAGACATCATATGTGTCCTGCGGCTATTTAGTTATATGATCAGTTTCGTAGATGCTTAGTTTCATTAATACTTTGCTGATTTTATTCCCCAGCTCAGTATTAAAACATTTACCAATTTGATATCTGCTCTCTATCAGTTAGACAACACTTGTCTCCTAATGTTTATTGATACCTCTTCACAAAAATGTATATGGTTCTTTTTCAAGCTATCAGTTCCCTTCCATCATTGGATAAGTACGAGATGAAAAGTACAGCCTTGACAAAAATCAAACTGATGACTTCATATCTCATTTGTACAAGTATATTAAGAAAAACTCTGAAGTTGATAGTGACATAATTCAGAGCATTTATTTAATCATTCATTGTCAAGTTGTACAAAAACTTTGGTTGGCCCTGGAAACCTGCAGTGGAGGGGATTATCTGGCCTATGGCATTACGTCTAACTGTGTCATATTATTTAGGCATCTCAGCATAGCATATTAATACATAATAAGTGGTTGAAGTTAACTGGCTAATATTATCAACACAACAGAGCTTTCTATATTTGGTTATTTACAACAATATGGATGCGGTCATTTAAGAACAAAGGCAAAAGAGGATTGAAATATATATATATATATATATATATATATATATATATATATATATCACATGTCACAGGATGTCAATAAAACAATAAAAATATAATGAACCATATGACAATTAAAGCATTAAACAGAAAAGATTTGGGCAAAATCACTAGACCGCAAGGAAGGATTCTGACAGGAAATACTATTTTGATGTGAGAAGTACCATAGCTGAATTACCTTCACTAATGCTCACTATTGGGACACAGAGGAAGATCCCTCCATCAGAACTCAGTCCAGTCCAGGGCAGGTACATAGAAGGAGCAGTCCAAAGCTCTTTCAAGTTTTATCATAGGCATATGTGGAATAAATGCTAATGCACTTTTTAAAGCTGTTCTGTATTGCTACAAATTTTGTTTGAATTCTATCAGCAATATTCTGTATATTCTGCTCAGTATATTGTATAGTGCTAACAGATTGATGCTAAAAACCTTTGCACAATTAAAGCTTGTGTGCCAGTTGCGCCCATGTCCTTGGGAAGTAGGACTTGGCCACAGTGGTCCACACTCTTGTAACATCCCATATAGATTACTGCAATGTACTCTACATCGGGCCGCCTTTGAAGTCTACTCAGAAGCTTCAACTGGTCCAACGGATGGTAGTAAGTTTGCTCACCGGAGTGGCATACAGGGAGCACACAACTCTCCTGCTGCGCCAGATCTACTGGCTGACAGTCTGCTTCTGAGCATAATTCAAAGTGCTGGCTTTAGCCTACAAAGCCCTATACAGTTCCGACCCAGCTTACCTGTCCGAATGTATCCTTCTCAATGAACCACCTTGGAGATCAAGATCATCTGGGGAGGCCCTGCTCTGGTCCCACTTTCTTCGTAAGATTAGTGTCATGCAATATAGATTGGATTATCTGCAATGACTATGGAATTGGCCTTGGACAACGTTCTTTGGATGGCATGATTTTAATACTGAATGTAATTGTTTAAATGCTTTACTTCTATTAATTTTAACTCAATTGATTTTAAATTTTTATTGTCTGTATGTGTTGCAAGGCATTGAATAATTGTCATATGTAAGCTACCTTGAGTCCTCTTTAGGGTAGAGAAAGGCAGGATATAAATAGGGTAAATAAATAAATAAATAATCCCCTAGAATAACAGTGCAGATTAATTTCCAAATGACACTAGTCTGCACAGATCTGTGTACACATATTTGTCATATTAATTATTTGTTGGCACATAGACAGTGTAACGAGGGGGAAAAGCCATTTTCTTCCAATTTACAAAAGTATTTTGAAAACCTAATGTCTATAGTCCACTAGAAATTAACTTCTTGCAAGCCTACATATGTCTTCATAAAAAATAAACACATGTCTACTCAAAACCTTGCTGGAGGGATAAGCCAGCACCCTCACCCCCCCCCCGCCCCCCCAACCCCCCCCCCCCAATTTATTAGCTTAGAATGTGAAAAAGCTAAAATAATTTCATATTTATTGTTTTTAATCTTTGTTCCATGTATTTTAATATGTGTGCTTTATAGAAATATGTTTTAATATATGTATTTTATTATTATGATATATTTTAACTGTGCTATGCCCTGCCTCGAGCCATTATAATTGGAATAAATAAGTAATGAATAAAATATTATTTTATTATTACTTATTTGAATTACATTTGGCCTTGTTGGCTGAAGGATTTTGATAGCTGTGGTTAATAAAAGCTGCATTTCTAAATTTTGTGTTAGAAAACTGAATTTGTGAGAAACCACAAATGTTCTTCCTAATCAAGTACTTTTTCTTTCTCATGCTATCTGTTACATGTAGGAAAACGCAAACGTATTCTTCAAACATAAGTAACCTTTACGTTCAGTCAGGTGATGTTCATTCAATATTACGGAACGTTGCTCACTGCTGAGTTAGATAATGGGCAGTAAAGAGTGGAAAAGACAGGGAGAAGACAGAGAAAATGAAGCATCTCCTAACCAAAATCATCTCAGTAGCAAGATAATGAGAATTCATTACCTCAAACTCATACTGACACCAAACCCAACAGATTTGTTCTGAGCTGCATCATATGTACGGGTACTTCATTTCTCAGACACCTCCTATTTGTTCCACTAGCACAAATGCTGAATACAAAGGGAAACTACCTGACACTTTAAACCGGAGAAAGACAAAATACTGACAAAATGTTTTGAAATTGATCTGGTGTTATGTTTATCCATCATTACAAAATGCAGGCACGGCCGGTGCCATGTGCGTTTTTTCATAATTATAATTCTGAAACATATGCAAGACTTGTCTTGAATCTAATAGCTTTGTTGGCTGTGGATATAAGAGATGATCTACTTAACTAGATACTTAGAATGCAGTAGCATTTTTTGCATGCTGCTCCCTCTCACTTTCTTCCTTGGGAAAAAAAACCCTATAAAATCCTAGCGTAAAATACAGCACAACTGACACTAATTGCCCATTATCATATAGATGGATAAAAAACAACACTATCTTCTGCTTGTGTCTCCTCCCATACAAATCATATATATTAGTCATATTCTGCATTCTCAAGCACATGGAAGAAACAACTTTGTTTTAAAGTAAGTTCCCCTTATTTTTATTTTCAGTTCTTATGGTCATACCACCTATTTAAAAAAGATTTTGCTTTACAGAAGACAAAGTGATCTCCTGTTCATTCTCTATGAATATGCACAATAGAAATGTTAGAATTATGTTGTAGCATGGGTCCTAGAAGTAAAGCTGCAATTTCTTGTTACAGAATAGTTTAGA
This sequence comes from Anolis sagrei, assembly GCF_037176765.1. Lineage (NCBI taxonomy): Eukaryota > Metazoa > Chordata > Lepidosauria > Squamata > Anolidae > Anolis > Anolis sagrei. Next base: position 247,430,377 of record NC_090022.1, on the reverse strand, counting down.
CCAGGCATGGGCAAACTTCGGCCCTCCAGGTGTTTTGGGCTACAACTCCCACAATTCCTAAGTTGAAGTCCAAAACACCTGGAGGGCCAAAGTTTGCCCATGCCTGGTTTAGACACACTGGTGGTCTATGTATATGTAGTATAACCATGGTATTTGTCCCTGATCTATTCTGTTCCTGATCTGTTCCCGATCTGTTTTGTTTGGGAAAGGATAGTAGAGCCAGAAACCTGTAGACTTCAATGAACAAGAAGAAACATGATTCAGAATCCAATGGCTTCTGTATGCTTTCCCTGATTATTATAATAAAGATGCATTGCACAAAGTACAGTGGATATGCACAAGTGTCTACTTGATTTTCGAGCCATTCCCAGCTAGCTAACATTTACCTATAAACTGACCAATCCAGCTATAATATAAAGCAATGGGCCTTTCAGTACCTAAGGACTATCAAGCTATATGATGACATATGCTTTTGGAGACTTCAGATATGTTATCTTTGGTGGGTCTATATACATAAGCATATGGGACAGATTGCAATTGGGGCCAAACAGAGATGAAGTGCAAAATGGAGTATCAGTGGCAATTTATGAAACTAGCCACTTACATTAGTTGATACTGCTATCTTAGTATCAGCCCTAGTGGGACAAATCAATGCAATGAACAATAGCAGAATTAGACTGTGTTTTAACAACAGTATCTTGATGTTAACTGCACAAGACATTAAAACACTAGCGTTATTTTAAATGCAGTACATATGCATTTACATTAAACTACCGAGCAACTCTGTTCTCATGATCTAAATAAAATGCTGTCAGTAGTTTAACATTCAGTGGGCACTCCAGAAACTAAGCTGTCAACTGCACAGTCATTATCCTGCTATTATTATGAACAGCTCAATACATTCATTTCATTTTTTTCTCAGCACTTTTTGTCATAGAGGTTTAAAACTCTAGTACAATAGTCACTAATTAGACTTGCTAAGGGATAAAACCATTTATTTGTAAGCACTGCAAAAATAGTACACTACGCTATCTTTGGGATGCTGAACATTGATTCTAAAACAGTATGTTTGAAATGCCTATAAATAAACTATGTCCCTTTTGTTAGACATTCTGTGCTGTCTAATAAAATGTTCTCAGAAAACACAATTAATTCGTATTCACATAACAATAAAATAATCAGGCAAATTGTTAATTTCAGCTTTTTACCTACTAAAAAGTGGTTTACTTCTTGTTAAGCGCTTACCTTTTAAAAAAAAATCCCACAAATCAGTCAATTGGAACAATTAATTTATAACAGCAAATGTCTGGGAAAGCAACTTCCTTTAGGTGATCCATAGTTATGAAGTCAACAGAATAGCGTATGCTTCTGGAAGGATATAATATGGCCCATAACAAATAATGACTCTGCAAAACCAAGCCCAAACCAGGAAAGCAGTACAAGAGGCAAAGGAAAAGTTTTTTTCCTCTTTTGTCATTAAGTCCTCTCTATTCAATCACTATTTATCTGGGTAATTAAACACTGGGAAAGGATGCCAGGCTAATTGTTAGATTATGATAATTACCTGTCTCTGCTATGCTGCAGATGATCAAAATAAAACATGGTCACAGGCAGAGAGTTGTGGCGGCTCTGTAAGCATCAGGCTTCCATGGGAAGCCAGGGCGTTTATTACTTGTTCATTACAAATCAAGCAGAGCAGCTTCTCATTTGCAACTTCTCATTTTGTTTTTTTCTTCATTCACTCTGCTGAAACAAGTCTCCCAAAAGGTTGTGACTAAGTTGCTGCCACTGATTGGCCCATTTCCATCACAATTACACAGCTGAGCAGAATCAGGTCCCTGGATTAGTACATCAGACTGGAAATGGCTCCCTCATAACAGACTGTAATGACCGACCATGTTCACATCAATACTTTCTTGCTACCTGATTTCCTGCGAACAAAATATCACTCTAACCTGACCCTCTATTACCTTTCATGGGCAGCAGAATGTTTCATACTAATTGGATCATACAAGTGGAAGTACAATCAGCAACAGTGGAAGGAAAGTTCATAGTGCTAAGTTATTGCCCAGATACTCAGATGCCTTTCTGTTTTGGTTTACAAATCAGAGGGTAAAGATTGATCAGCATGAACCTCAATTGCCTGGCCTTGATATAGCTAAATGAAAATAACTTTGAAAGATTCATCAGAACATCCACTATGAAAATACTAAAGTTTTGGGCTATGCTAGGAAAGTCTGACTCTTCTATAGATCTACATATACAAAGCTGCTTTAGAATACTGTACAGTCTCACTTATCCAACCTTTGCTCATCCATGCCTCCCATCGAGATCCACAGCTGTTTCAATACATTGCCATGTTTTGATGCTAAATTTGTAAATAAATAATTACTGCATAATGTCACCGTGTACTGAACTGCTTTTTCGGTCAATTTGTTGTAAAATATGATGTTTTGGTGCTTAATATGTATAACCATAATGTAATTTGACGTTTAATAGGCTTTTCCTTAATCTCTCCTTATTATCCAACATTTTTGCTTATCCAACGTTCTGCTGGCCCATTTATGTTGGATAAGCAAGTCTCTACTCTACTCAAATCAACATCCCCTGGACCAATGTATGTGTAGTGGGAAGAGAATATCTCCAACCCTATATGTTGTATAATTAATTGTGTAGTGTGAAATGACCCTCTGAGGTTTCTACTTCCAATATAAGATATAGACATTTAAATATTCAAAGACATAGCAGTGTTAGTCTGGATCATGACGCAAAATATCTTATAGAACCCTTGACACTGAGAGAAAGAAGTTGGTAGCATTAGCTTTCACAGACTAAGTGTACTTCACCATTATTTCCAGACTCCTTATAGCCCTATCTGTTAAGAACCACAGCATCACCTTACACACAACTTTAACATTGTGAGCTGAATGCCTTCACTGCTCTTCCCCTACATGCTTTTTGGATCACTTTTGCCTGATGAAATATCCTCTATGATTCAGAACTACACAATATATTTCAAAGTTCTTTTTCGGCCAAAGAAATGTATCACTACCATCTGTATTTTAAATTTTGTTGTATGGTTAAGCTGACCATCCTACATTGTCTTCCAATACTGTGAAAAATGATACACTTAGAGATCAGTGTAACAGATAAACTACATTACCCATTAAGCACTTACACAGCAACATTTACTTCCCATTTATAAATCCACCCATTTAGGTACCAGCTGTGTAATGCTGCAATATCTTTTTTCACTAAACCATATACATTTTTATGTTTCCTCTTCTGTCTCTTATCTTTTTGGAGGGACGGAGGAAAGAAGAATCTACTTTCCAGGAGAGTGTACAAGAGAGACAACTGTTCTTCAGCGTAAACAGTCATAAACCTCCTTTTGATCCTTTGGGAATTCTTGTTCCAGCCTCAAGAATAGCACACTAGTCCCAGCCGCAAGGTTTCAGGAGCACAATTGTGGCAAAGCATGTGGATAATAAAGTGAGAGGGCAATCAGGGGCACATTCATGCTGTGCAGCATGTCAGAGCATTGATTCCAAAGAGATCAGGCTTTCGTCCTCAAATTCTCCCAGCTCCAATGGCTTTAATCCCTGCAACTGCAAACACCACCTGACTATTGATTTTCTTCATCTCTGTGGGCATTTAACTTAGTAAGAAGGATGGCGAGGGATGGTAGGGAGAATAGGAGAAGAGGAGTTTCTTATTCTGTCAAAGGCATCATTTAGACTTATCAACTGAACTTTCATACTGATGACCTGAGTCACATATACTGAAGGATATCACATCCAAGCAGAAACTAAAGTCAGCCAGGGATTTCTTACAGTCTGTCTCCAGACCACAGAAATTTAACAACCCAGACTACACCAGCCTCTTTGCCAGGCTGATTTATAGAGATGTGTTCTTGTGAATTTCAATTCCCAATTACTTCCTTCATGTTACTCTCATCTAGCAGTAATACTTGGGTTCAAACTCATAACATGTATTCCATTTTATCTAGGGCAGAATAAAGAAAGCTCATAATTAACATCCACATATCTTTATATGTTTCTATTGAGTGATTTATGGATTCCACTCTACCTCTCTTTCCCATCCTCTTTCTCTTGTTTTCGATTTACTTTTTATCAAGGCTGACTGCATTACAGTGTTCAGGCTCAGGGTTTATCCCCTTCTCCAACCCATCATCCCTTTCATTTATTCCTTTTCAGGAATAGTCTGACTTCACAATTGGGGATTTAGGCAGAAAAGGGGGGAGAATAAAAGCTACCAAATTTGTCTGTGGCTGTGTTACTAATAATATTTACTCACCAAAATATGGTATCGTATCAATTTAAAGCATATTGCTTTGTTTGCAAAAAAATCTATCTAGGTTCTTGTGGGTTTTTTCGGGCTATATGGCCATGTTCTAGAGGCATTTCTCCTGACGTTTCGCCTGCATCTATGGCAGGCATCCTCAGAGGGTGAGGATGCCTGCCATAGATGCAGGCGAAACGTCAGGAGAAATGCCTCTAGAACATGGCCATATAGCCCGAAAAAACCCACAAGAACTGAGTGATTCCGGCCATGAAAGCCTTCGACAATAAATCTAACTAGGACTACAAAAGTTAATAAAATGTATCCAATTAAGACACAATTTATCTAGTTGCTGTCTGTATTAATAAAACATAATTTGTTATTTCTGCCACTGAAGCACTAATCTGGAAATACTAAAGTGGTTATCATTGTGACTGTTCGTAAGGGATATGCATAAACATGCTTATTAGATATTTTAAACAATGTGAAACTCCATAGCTGAAGTTTACATTCTGTAATAAACTTTGCTGCAGCACATTATAAAATAATACCCTGTACAGATAAAACATGAAAACTATTTGATCATACATGAAAACCTCAGTTCTGAGAATTAATGAGGAGACATATACACAACAAAAGTTAAGAAAATGACCACAGTATCATACTAAACAATGCAGACAGGAGTTGTTTAACATGTGTTGACCATGTGTCTAACTTTAGAGCTACCATCCATCAGGCTTGATGGAATGCGACTATGATTGGTATCCGTTAACCCTGCCCCGAGGCATGCACTGACAGTCTATTCATGGTTATGGAGAACAATGGCCCATCTTCGTAAAGGTCTTGCTTCTTACACTTAAAAAGCCAAAAAGAAAATCTCTTCCACAATGTTCACATAGACCTTTTGTGTGATTGATGCACATCCATTGAAATTGACATTGCCTTTCCATAAGCAGTTTGTGCCAATACCAATCCCAGTAGCATTTAGATATTTTTCTTTCACTCTCTTATAAAATATTATTGATGAATGAAAATAGGAAAAATGTCTATTAAAATACTTTTCAAGAAACATTGGGGCTTTTTTATCAGCTCATGTATGGGTACAAAATGCAAAGTTTATCACAGAAGCAAAACAGTATTTGAGATCCCTTCTGCTTCACTTCCCAACTGCACAGGGCTGACATCAGAACTATCTAAAGCAGTGCTTCTCAACCTTCCTAATGCCACAATCCCTTAATATAGTTCCTCATGTTGTGGTGACCCCAACCATAAAATTATTTTTGTTGCTACTTCATAACTGTAATGTTGCTATTGTTATGTATCGTAATGCAAATATCTGATATGCAGGATGTATTTTCACTCACTGGACCAAATATGGCACAAATATCCAATATGCCCAAATTTGAATACTGGTGGGGTTGGGGGGAGATAGATTTTGTCATTTGGGAGTTGTAGTTGCTGGGATTATAGTTAACTCACAATCAAAGAGCATTCTGAACTCCACCAACGATGGAATTGAACCAATCTTGACACACAAAACTCCCATGATCAACAGAAAATACTGAAAGAGTTTGGTGGGCATTAAGGTTGAGTTTTGGAGTTGCAGTTCACCTACATCCAGAGAGCACTGTGGCCTCAAACAATGATGGATCTGGACCAAACTTGGCACAAATTCTTAATATGCCCAAATGTGAAGACTGGTCAAGTTTAGGGGAAATATCTTTTGACATTTGGGAATCGTAGTTGCTGGGAGTTATAGTTCACATACAATCAAAGCATTCTGAACCCCACCAATGATAGAATTGGGCTAAACTTCCCACACAGAACCCCTATGACCAACAGAAAACACTGTGTTTCTAATGGTCTTTGGCGACCCCTCTGACACCTCCCTGGCAACCCCCTGCCCCAGGGGTCCCAACACCCAGGTTGAGAAAAACTGATCTAAAGTATGGTAATTACTGCCAGTGTGGAAGTATTTCGTAGACATGCATGTATCTAATCTGCAAGGTAACTTTTCAGTTAATCTAAAACCATATGTGCTGCTGAAGAGAACAGGTTTTAGAATTATGTCACAATAATTATTCTCTCACCCCATCTTTGCTAGTAAAATAGTGAGGCAATCTATAGCTGAAATCAAAACTATGGGACATGAAAATGTCCTTTCACTATTTTTAATCTTCTAATGATCCCCTAACATGCAGGACAAAATGTGATGAGCAGTTCTCAAATCCCAAGACAATTTCTATTGTCAGCACTGCCAATACCAAGCACAGATTCCAGGACAAATTTAGTAATAGTTAACATCATTTCATGCCCCTGCTCTCTTTAATTGACTTTGACATTAAAGTATAAGCTTGTTTTAATTTTTAATGGCTTCAAAGTTTTACTATATATATTGCAGCAGACGTGAAGGGACCAGTGATCCTGCCACATACTCAATATTTTAAAAAAGAATATTGGTAGGAATGCATTATAAACATCTTACATCTGGCTGGTTCTAATTCAATGTTTAACCACACAACAGAATAGTCAGACATATGCTCTGCATATATGTCTAACATATTTTACTATGTATGCAGAGGTTGGTGCCTGCACAGCAACATTAGCAAATTCACTATTATAAGAACTAGTCTAGCCTTGCATTTAAGTGCTTACCTGCCAGGCACATGGGACAAAATATTGCATACAGATTAGTGCATGAAAATGATGGGGGGGGGGGGGGAGGGTATTGTATCACTACTAAGAAATTCAAAGACATAATTGGGTTAGTCTGCCACAACATAAAAAGACATAAAAGAATCCTACAGAAGTTTTGAAACTTAGAAGAAGAAAATCACGAGCTTTTTTGGAGTACATTCCACTTTATCAGATGCCCGCACAGGAATGTGAGAGGCAATAGTGGATCTCTCAAGCAAAGTAATAAATTATACAAAGTACAATAATTACCCTTCACATGCGGAATCTAGCAAAGAGAATGACGACTAGTCCAATGGTCATCCTTCATATGGGTGGGCCATCACTCATTTATAACATGTACAATTTCTTCTACTTACAAATATTTGGCATAATCAAACACATGTCTAATAGAAGAAATAGGGTGGGGGACAAAGATCTGTTAGTTCCATGACACAGGAAAAGAGAGGGTGTGAGGAAAACAAACAAGGGGAAGTTGTCATAAATATATATCTAATGAAGCAACATGCAGACAAGCATTTAATGAATATAGACACACAACTGGTTCCAGTTCTAACAATTTCTCCACTGTGTCCAACACAGACATTAAGCAGGATGCTGAAGCAATACCATAAATGGCTTACATCAGGGGTATGCAGAAAGAAGATCATAACTCAGTAGAGGTGAACCATTCCGATGTAGCAACAGCATTTGCTATTTTGGGGGCTTCCTTCAAAAGAATGATGAGCCTTGGGCCCCTTCTACAGCGCCATATACAATCCAGATTATCCACTTTGAACTGGATTGTATGGTAGTGTAGACTCATATCTTCAAAGCAGTTCAAAGCAGATAATGTGGATTATCTGTTCTGATAATCTGGATTATACGGCAGTGGAAAAAGGGCCTAGGAGAATGTGATTTAACCTAGCAAGGCGCTTACACTCTTAAAAAAGTATATTCACAGGCCCAGTATACATTCAAGATAACACATCCATTTATGTTCTCATGTTCAGATAATTCTTCATCTGTATATTAATTTGCCAACAAAGAGCTTCAATTTGCTTTCCCTTTAATTTGTTTTTTTTCTTTTTGGACAAAGTTGCAGCTCTTGGCTGGCATGGTATATCTGTTGGCAAAAGAATCTTGAGAAGTGGTCCTTTACCGGAGCCATTCATGAGACAAGATATTAGGTACTGTTCAATTTCAAAATTGAATCTAGTGTATGAATCAATATGTCTTCCATGTGAAGTTCAATAAGAGACAAGTAAAACTCCTTCAGTGATTGAATTAACTGCACTTCTGTACACAAATATGCCTTATAAGTCTGTGGATAAGTAACACAAAAGTCACAAGAGATTACTATATACAGCATTCTGCTATTTATTTGGTTCATAATGTTTCATGTTCAAGTGACACATATTTTATACTGTACTGTAATATGTAGATTATACTAACAATATACTGATACACAGTGAAGAACTGGTGTAAATATATGTAAATCAGCAGATGGCACAAGTCATGTAAGTCTTTACTTTAGTCCATGCTATGCCCATCTAAAGATGTAAATTTGAAAAGGAAAACCTTACTTTCAATATTTTCACACATTTGTCATGCCTATTTCTCAGCAATTTCCGATATATGGTACAATGGTCCCTAAATCCTTTTCTTTGATATATGCCTACAGATAAATAAGAAGAGAAGAGCATGAATTTTGAACCACTTCTGCACACACAGAGCTTCAACCATAACCTCCATATCCTTGCTGGCACCTGATCCATTAATACCTATTTCAAATAATACATTTCAGTCTCTGAATTTTGAAATGAAGGGTGGTGACATCCAGAAGATGACAAATGCAGGATGCTTAGAGAAACAAATATTCAAGATCCCCCTAAATATGATGAATGTCTGAGATCCTGATTTTCCAGAAAGTTAGTTGAAATATAACTGAATGCTTAATAAAATAGTGTATACTGAAAAGGGAAAAAAAATTCTAAAGAGCCATCATTATGTAAACTCCTTTGTATAATGTTTGTGAAGTGCCGCACATCTTAGCCATGGCAGTCATTACTATTTCATTTTGTAGAGTGCCATAGCGTGAGGGCCCAGAGAATTTGTTATTTTGCTACCTAACACCTGCTATGGGAATTTTACAGAACTATCTAAACTTGTTTTACACCTGCTCCCTTCAATGAAAACCCAATGGTAACAAAAGATGTGTACAGTATTATTTGAATGATAAATCTGCTTCAATTTGAAAGCTACAGGGAGGCAATTAGGGCTTCCATGTTCCCAAAAGCAAAAGACATAAGACTTTGACATTCACAAAACCTTTAGGCAATATATGCAAAAGGTGGAATTCTGTTTATAGCCTTAACTTTTATTTTCTTTTATAAAGAAAATTTAATTTAATTTTACACAAAACACTGAATATTCTATGTCTGTTTGTCTATTTACACCTACGTTGCTTTTATTTAATTGCTCTTGCCTGTGTTTGGCAAAGCAAAATCACAACACTTCACCTTCATCTCTTCAGCTACTATTGCCAATCCTATTTTACATTTACATATAATTATATATATATATATATATATATATATATATATAATTTTATATATATAATTATATATATATAATTCTATATATATAATTATATATATATAATTTTATATATATAACATTATATATACATATATAAACATTTTATATATTTTTACTTTATATATATTTTAAATGCACCCCTCAAAGTGACATTGTCATATCATAATAAGTACCAAAAGAAAATCACACCTGTCACACTGGCAGATCAAACATTTCATTTCACAAATTTCACAGCATGAGTCATGTGCTTAAACTCATCTGTTATTGTCAGGTCTGGAAGACTCTGTCTTTTGAAAGGTGGCAAGATCTTACATCCTCAGTTTAATATAAATAGATATGCACAAAATCAAGCACTTCAACGGGTAAAAAGAGTCCTAATGACAGCAGGTGGTGTTGAATACAGACTATCGAAATACTTGTTGGCATGATTCAAGAGTGCTCAAGGCCATCTGATGCTAAGGGCCATACGAGAAATCAACAGAGACCTAACCTAGCTAATTGTCTCCCCTGATTGTGACGGCTCTGATTAGAAGAATAATCAGCTCTCAGCAGCCTGTAGGCAAAAATGCCATCCAAGGGTTTTTTCCTTCTTTATGATGATGCAGAGCAGAATGAATTCCAGATCTCATCATTACTGCATTTTTTCAAACATTAAAGGAATTTCTATATGAACAAAGCAAATAATTACCTTCATAATTAGCTAAAACATTCTGCTCCTGGGTTGTTGTTGTTGGGTCACCCCCCCATCCACACCCAAAAGAACTAGGTAAAATGGCAAATGGATGACAGCACACAATCCGGTCACAACCACTGCTTACATAAACATGCTTGTATCAGTTCCCAGAGTAACATTAAAATATGGCACTTATGTCTGTGCCTGCTTATGCATTAGACACAGGTATGCAAAAGTGCTCCAGGTTATAAAATTTGAACAATCAAGTCTGTGCTGGACACAAGATAGGGAGCATTCTCTCATATGCATTAGGCCTGTTCCTTCCCAGGTTTGAAAAACTACAGTTAATCATGGTTAGAATTTATGGTTAGCTGTAATGTAATTAGCTGTGAGAAGTAAAACCTAGCAAAAGAAATCATAGAGAGAGGAAAGCAGGGCAAGACACCATGCAGCATGAACTCCAAGGAGTTGACATCATTTAGACCAGTGGTTCTCAACCTGAGGGTCCCCAGATGTTTTGGCCTTCAACTTCCAGAAATCCTAACAGTTGGTAAACTGGCTGGGATTTCGGGGAGTTGTAACCCAAAACACCAGGGGACCCACAGGTTGAGAACCACTGATTTAGACAATATAAGTTTTTATCATGATTAACTCTGAACAATATAGGTTTTTATCATGATTAACTCTGAACAAAATACAGGGTGTTTCAAAATATGAATCCAATTAAAATTATATTTTATGACAACAACATACTACAATTACATAATAAGCAGGATGGCCATCTAGTGAACAACTGAGGCTAGGGGCTGCTTGTGCACTGGGTGAGACATCTAGCAGTAATCTTTTGAAACTCTATACCCTACTCTGTGAGCAGTTCGTTGTTACAGAGATATAGTGATTTCAAATGGGGTTCACCTTTTTTGAAAGACCCTGCACATAAAAGTTATGAACAACATAGACAAAGTGCCATTAGTGCCAACATTTCAGAGTGATCCAATATCAATGTAACACACAACAAATTTGCCTTGATATCTAACCACTCACTGATAATATCTAGTTAGGTGGCTTGATTTTTTATTTTACTCACAGCTTATTTATTCACCACTTTCAGTAAAAGAATGTTTAAAAACATTTTTTAAGTCTTGGCCACTTGCTATTTTCTGCTGTGCTTTATATCTTCTTCTTTCTGACTATAATGACTTCCTCTTTCCATTACTTGTTTTCTACAGGGGAAAATCTCAAGTATTCCTCTGAATGCAAAATAGCATGTGGCAACAATTATGGTTTCTAGGCAATTTCAGGAAGTACAACTTGTTACCTCATCCTGCAGCATGGTAAACTAATATATTTCTCCAAAATCTACAGCTGATCGTACACAAAAGAGTTGGAGATGGGATGAAGGAACTAGACTCGAAGTATTCTGCTAATAGGTCTACAGATCAAGGATGTTCAGCAGTATCAATGAAGCTTAAATCTGTCCAAACATATTGTCAGAAAGTAAGAAATAAACTGTATGCCAAAGAGAAATTATCCAAGCGCCCATTATATGCCAGGAGCTCTGTTTGTTTTCTTCTCAACTGAAGCTCTTTTAAATAAAATAAAATAAAATAAAAACTGCAGTGTTTTCCCTACCTCAGTGATGGTATGGAGGCAAATATCTGTTTACTTCTCCAGTTTTTCCCTCCAAACAGTTATTATAAAGGGATTTAAGAAAATCAGGGCTATCTCCTTTCAGTTAGAACTCAGAACAATTTGGTAATGTAAATCTTCACTTCACCCAGTGCAAATTGCTTCCCACCCTCCCACAAGATCCCCAATGAACTGTAAAAGCCATCACTTTGGTCCAGTTAGCATCTGCATCCATTCAGAACCAGCATAATAGAGACCACAATGATTTATTGAAGCAGTCTCTCTGTTCTTGAAAAAGTTCAAAATCAAAAATCACTCATTCAAGAAAAAAATACCTCTGATTGCTCTCATGCACTTTATATTTGACTGTCTAATACTTCACAATTATTAACAGAATGTGTGAAATTGCATTTCTTTAAATATGCATAGTCAAATGTCAGACTGCAGCGCAGTAAATGTACAAATGATTTCATCAGTACCAAAAAAGCTTTTTTAAAAACTGCTGTTTCTTCTTCTGAGGTTTTCAGTTGGTAATTGGGTTAAGGAGAAAAGAGTTTCCATGTAAGAAACATTTTCTGAACATAATCAACTTATTTTTTTTTAAATGCTGATATTTCAAAAATCAACCTTTAGGCTGTTATGACGTTTCACATTTGCTGATGTTCTATAACAGGGAACTTCAAACTTTTTAAACAGAGGGCCAGGTCACAATCCCTCAAACTGTTGGACGGCCGGATTATAATTTGGAAAAAAAAATGAATGAATTCCTATGCACACTGCACATATCTTATTTGTAGTGCAAAACCCACTTAAAAACAATACAATAATTAAAATGAAGAACAATTTTAACAAATACAAATTTATTAGTATTTCAATGGGAAGTGTGGGCCTGCTTTTGGCTGATGAGATAGGATTGTTGTTGTTGTTGTTGTTGTTGTTGTGTGCTTTCAAGTCATTTCAGACTTAGGTTGACCCTGAGCAAAGGCTGGGTAAATGACCTTAGAGGGCAGTATCCGGCCCTCGGGCCTTAGTTTGAGGACTCCTGTTTTACAAGGAATACACAATATTTAAAGTTAAATCAGATTCATGAAACCATAAAAACAAACTTTTTGTTATTAAAAGAAGTTTGTTGGGATTATGAGAAGATATGTTTTGCAACTACCTGACCATCTCAGAAATCCTTGTTCAGTCAGAAAAACATATTCCAAATTCTTCAGCACAAACCAGCTCTCCAAGGAAGGATGCTTCTTTGAGAAGCTGACATGTGAAAAGTGAAGTCATATTATCTGTGAAAGATAATATTTTTGCTATAAGGGCTATCTATGACTTCTGTGCCTTCTAACCACTTGGAATGAATATTACCTATGTAAAAACAAACTTAGATTACCATGTACAATTGAACATACTCTGATTTTTAACATAACTACAGTACATTTTACCCACCCAGGCCTGTAGCCAGAAAGGGAAGGTTAAGGGTCCAACCCACCACCACCCACCACCCCAAATGTATCAAGTTAAAAAAGAAAACCTGGTTTATTAATGAATTAACCAAATAAAATTCATGAGCAAGCCAGGTTTTTTTTAACCTGACCCATTGGGGGGGGGGGTTAGACCCCCCCCCCCCCCCCCCGGGCTGTGGAGCAATGTAGAACATAGAAATAGAAAATAACATATCTATAATTTAAGACTTTTGTAATTGGAATAATCTTATCCTGCACTCACATTTTAGTTTTTCTGAATGAGGTCTTTCTAAGGCCCCTTCTACATGGCCATATTAAATCCAGATTATCTGCTTTGAACTGGATTATATGCCAGTTTAGACTCATATAATCTGATTCAAAACAATTAATGTGGATAATCTGGATTATATGGCAATAAAGAAGGGGCCTAAGAGATTGCTTGTCAGCCAGTGTCTTTTAAGAGAATTACACCCAACAAGCAATTACATTCAGGCTTAACCCTCCTTTGGCAATCAGGTGATACAAAGACCTCTTTTCCAGACCCTCATTTAATTCTATGTTTGTTACATTGTATAAGAACTGATTAGCATCTCATTTAAATTCAGTTACCACTAGCACACACAAGCAAGTAAAAGGCAAAAATGTTTGTGCTAAAAATACAAGATGATAGACTTCATCCTATTTTGTTCTGTATCTTCCATTATTGTGTGCCCACATTTATCCTCATAAACTACTCATGACCGCAAAATGCATACAGCATGAATTGATTCAGTAGCATCAGAGTTGTATGAATAATGAGATTCCCTAGCTGTCTGTCACAAAGAAAGCCTATCAGTCTAAGTGATTTATCGAAAACCTGGGTGAATAAAATCTAATTCATCAGAAAGAAAATATTCAGGGTATACATTACTTTTATAAGTACCTCTTGAAAGATTTTTTAAAAAAATATTAAAATAAAATGAAGATGTCTTTTCATTTTCTACACAGTGCATCTAGAAGTAACACAGTGGCTATTCTTCTATGATTCTACCATGTTGTAATGGTCTCCTCATTTCAATGAGTGAGAAGTCTAGGGACATGATTTTGTTTCCATTGTTGGTGACTCCTATGAATTTCATAGGATTTTTTAGTGAAAAAAATTTTCAGAATTGGTTTTTGTTATTTTTTTTCCAATGAAATATAGCCTACAGCATAGGTTATATTAACCACAAGTCTCCCATCCAAGCAATAACAAGATTTCACCCCACTTAGCTTCCAAGGTCAGGTAGGATCTAGTGCCTTTAGGATAGTTAGGCTTGTGCAGATAAGATTCAATGTTTTGCTGCCAGTTTAAGATTTTGCTTGGTTCTAGGAGGCCCTTTAAACAAACAGATTACAGAGAGAATATAGGTTTATATGATGATACTGTAATGAAAACCTATATTCTTGCTTTTTCTTTACATAACCTATTAGAAACAATACATTGCAGCAATATATTGATCTTGCTTAAAATTTCTCTGAAACAAAAGTATGGATCCTTGTAGCCTAATTACAGGAAATGTGACCTCCAGCCCAAAACCTATCTCGGAGGACACCAAAATCAAACTGTCTCTCAAGCTTTAAAAAGTATAATGATGTGCTATATTCCCCCAATAATGTTGGGTCTCATTTGAAACATTCTCCAATGCACAACGATAAGGAGTCTTACTTAACAACTGAAGCCACACGTTTGAATCTGTTTCCAGAAAAAGCAAAGTTCCAATATTTCTTTGAAGTGTGTTCTTATTTTTGAGTGCCACCAATGCTATTTTAAAGAGCAGGAATTGTTTGAACCCCCACCATGAAATAAAGAGGCCAAACAACAAATATATGGTATAAAGGGGCCATTACTTGATCTATTTAATGATTAAACTTCTAAACCCTGTAGGAAAAAAAGGGGAGGGCTAAATCTACCTGATGAGTATAGTCGAGAGACAGGTGTCGCTTCACTGACTACCTCCACAGACAACCCTGCACCAGCATCTCAACTCTGAGGGGCAATTTAAACTATTTTGGTTGCTCACCCAATCCTAAAGGAAAGGCCATCCTCAGGTAGTCCCTCCCAAACCACAGGGTTTTACAAGAAGACCCCATTCAAGCCTCAAGAGTGGCCCCTTTCCCAGCCCAGCAACAAAAACAACAAAACTTTATTTATATCCTGATCAATCTCCCCGTGGGGACTCAGGGCTTAAAAAGGCAAATTTTCAATACCTTTTACTATAATGAATAAGTAATACATTTTAATAAAATACAATTTAAATGGTATAAAACAAATGGTTATAAAAGCCACAATAACCATCCAAGGTAAAGATCCTAGAGAGACCATTCCAGGGGGCCACTCTTCACCACAAAGGAGATGCCATGGTGCCTACCGAAACTAATTTAAACTTTTAACATGCCTGTGACAACATATTTAAGTGACTCCATCAAAAGCCAATTTCCACATTCAACAGAATGAGTGTGAGGTAGGTGAAAAACCTTCCAGATTAAACATTGGAGGGGGGGGGGGTCCTACCTGACCCTTGTGCAACCAATTCTCACACTATCCTCAGGGTGGGAGACTGGGTCACAAAAGTTTTTTTAAAGGGCATTGTGAGGGGCAGAACCTATTTATAGATTTCTCCACCCCTTGTGACATGCGTGTGGGGGGGAGGGGAAGAGGAGGTTTAAATAAAACAATCCTCTAAAAGCCCTATCTTGACCTCCTTCTTGTGGGCCTTCAAATGCCCTCCTTTGCCACAGGCTTCGCCTTTGTGGTTCGGGTTGGGCTAATGTGAATAAAGCATAGCTGCTTTAAACAGTGTGCTAATCAAATTATAATGAAACTTAATGATGGGAATAATATTCTTATAAAAGGTAGATCCATTATATCTATAAGCAAGAAGAATTTAACAAAAACATTTTCAGACATAAATGACACTCAGAATACTCTTCCGGAACCAAACTGCTTGATTATTCAGTTCTTTTCTGAGTTCAAAAGATGTTTAACATTTGCATGCAAACACCTTGAAATGCAGCAAACTAGAAGAAGGGAGGGAAGCAGAAAGAAAAATACAGAACTAGGTGACAAAGACAGATGATATAACTGGTCTTATACCCCCAAGTTCTTTTTTTCTTCTTCCATTTTGGAACACATGTAGCAAATAAAATAGTAAATAAAACATCTGCTCTGGTCCACTTGGTGTTCTTATTTTAAAGTCAATACAAATCCTTCTCCCTTGCCAGCCTCCACACAATCTGCTGAATACCACTGTGATAAGATTTTTAAAAAACAAAAAGAGGCCAAAAAACACAGTCAGGACATGTGAAACTGGAATTTCTTGTGTGATGTTATGACATTTTCCTTTTGAATATTCAGGTTCAGGTCTCTTTTTAGTGATTGAATCATGCATGGCATGTTAGGTTTATATATATACTAGCTTGAGGAAACCAGTGGTGCCCGGGTTATTTGAGAAAGGCAGTATGTGCCAAGGTTGGTCTTTGTCAGGTATTTATGTGGCTCAAAGCAGGCTCAGGAAGTTAGTGAAGGTACTGCAAGTCCCATCATCCATGGTCCCTCCTCCTCGAAACTGTACCAGGATATAGAGTGGGTAAGGGGAGCTCCGTGTGCCAAGTTTGGTCTTGATAAGTCATTGATGAGGGTTGCAGCGGTCTCAGGAAGTGAGTGGAGATACTTCAAGTCCCATCATCCATGGTCAGCCCTCCTCCAAACTGCAGTATGATGTAGAGTGGGTCATGGAGACTCCATGTGCCAATTTTGATCTTTATCGGTCTTCATTGGAGGGCCACAGTAGTCTGTGGGAACCGAAGGTTTGAAAGTACTACAAATCCCTTAATCCATGGTCCACCTCCTCCAAACTCATGGGGATTATGTGTGCCAAGTTTGGTCTAGATTCATCATTTGTGGGGGTTACAGTGTCCTTTGAAAATGGCAGCCAATCAGAAAACGTCCACATGCATACACACTCCGCCACAAACATACATTCTCTCTCTCTCTCCCTCTCTCTCTCTCTCTCTCTCTCTCTATATATATATATATATATATATATATATTACTAAATTCATACTATATACCAGAATTTTTAAAGAGCTTTCTTTCCTAGTAATGCTAGTTGCCTAATATGTGTGTGTGTGTTGATGGTTACTTTGATTCTATGTACTATTTTCCTTCAAGAAGTGACATAAACTTTTCTTTTTTCTTTCTTAAAAGAAAATTAAGAAGCATAATATAACTTATACAAAAATGAATGATTATGGGCTTGTTGTGTCTTATGCAAAAGTGGCCCACAAAGGTACTCCTCAAATGAGCTGCCACATGTTACAAAAAGTCTTGAGATTAATATATTTTTCTGTTGTGCTTTTCAAGAATCATAAGTATGAAGGAGAAAGGACCGTGTTTAAATTTAGTAACAGCTGGATCCAGCAGAGACTTCCCATTTGTGAAAGGAGCTTATATTCTCTAGACATTCCTGTGAATGAAAGAAGGAATCCTCACAGATACAGAGAGTTAATGAAACCTCCTAGGGATTGTATTTGGGGAAGGGAGCAAAGACTGCAGCAATAATTGAGAAAAATAACCATGCCCTTTGCTGTTGGTGGAAGCTCAACTCTTCATCCTTGAGCAGAAATCTACATATGGATCTCTAGATGTAGTTTACTTTCTCCAACATTGTTATGTCTGCAATGTTAAAATGTAAACATTCTTAAACTTCATATGAATCATTGAAATACAAAAATATCAGAAAACTGGGACAAGAGAAATGCAATGATATATTTTGGTTTGTTCTACCATCTTTAAAAAGTCCTGGAAAGTCCCCCACCCCCTCCGCCATCCTCAAGAGGAAAAATGACACTTTAGTGTTAAATAACCATGACTTTAAATGACCCATGGATATTTGAATGACTTAAATATAAAGAATGTTGTTATATTGCACTATATATCTAAGAATAAAATGCCTTGTTGGCAAATCTCTCCCTTAAGTATAGCTGCAATATTCTTTCTTCAGGTCCACTTTCAGTCAGTGGAGAAGTGGCACTAAGTGGGAGTAGGAAAAAATGAGTTTGTATGTGAAGAAACGTTATTCAAAGCAATAGCTTTCAATGTAACGGGTATTCACAAATTTTCAATATTGAAAAGCTTCTAAGCTATTATAAAACTGCTGGTGCAGCATAATTATAAAAAAATATTAGAATTTTTGCCTCCCAACAGAGGCATGAAAACACTTTTTCAATTCTGTTGCTAAAGACTGAATGGTGCCAATATGTTTGCATTAATACTTCACATAGTTTTCTTTGAGAAAGGAAGTTAAGAAACAATTGTTTACACTAGCTGAGTACAGACACATTCAAACTATGTTAAAGGTTTCTAATTTTGATTTGCTACTGGTCAAAATCACAGCCTGACTTTTTATCTTTTGAAACAGCCAGTTTTGCGTCAATGTGGAAACATTGCTGGAGGAGAAAACTTTGGAAAGTTAATAATTATGTTTAAACATAAGAATGTGCTTGATTTTGTAATGTACAATATTATTCCATGTGTAAAAAAAAAATCACTATTTTTTATTATTTATTTATTTACCGTATTTCTATACTGCCTTTCTCAGCCCAAAGGCAACTCAAGGCAGTTTACATTCGGCACAATTCAATGCCCCCCAAAATATAAAATACAATTAAAACATAGCATATAAAATATAGGTTTATAAAAATCAATAAAATAATAGATCCTTAGTGTCTCTTTACTGAAATCAGTATAAGGACTTTTATTTCTGTGAAAGAGCTTTTATTGTATGTCCCTTGGAAATCATGTTTGTGTTAACAACTCCATGTTGTATAGACAACAGATGGGACAACTTTAGTTTTTAATCTACATTAGTAAGATTTTTAGAATAAAATATGCCTGGTTTTGCCTCGTAGCTTACAATCAAAAGGAAGTCAAAGACGATCATCTGCTCGCTGTACTCAGACATATTCACATTTTACATTTGTATGCATTACTGATATATACAGTATCTTCACATAAAATGTGTGAAGCAGAAATAAAAGACACCACAAGTTGTGGGCAAGTACACATGAAAATATGCGTAAGTAAAGCAACTGAAGAAAATTTGGAAGTAAAAGGAAGGCTATCCTGCAGTTGATGTCTACCAGAAAATGCCTTGTGTCCTTTGAGGTTTTTGTCCTGCCAGACTTCTTGGGCCCTTCACAAAGAATCTGCTCAAAAGCCACTCTAGGAGTAATAAAACCCTTGGAAAAACATCTATCCCACCTCTAAATGATCAAAAATGGAAACCAGATATTATTTCATTTCCTTTCTGGTTCTGTGACTGTCAATTTTGAGGGTGTGTACCTTATTAGGGAATGCATTCTCCAGATTTACCCAAACTGGATCTATATTCAAATAGTCCTATTAAAAATCAAATTACTCCCAACAAATGGTCATTCAACACTGCCTTTAAAAAACCCAGAGAAGGAGACTCCATCCCATCACCAGGCGGCATATTCCTGATGTTTAGGTGGAATCTTTTTTTTCCCTGCAATTTTAATCCATTGTTCCATTGTGTCCAAGTCTCCAGAGCAGCAGAAAACAAGCCTGCTCCCTTTTCAATGTGACATCATTTCAGATACTCAAACACAGCTATCATGTCTCTTCTCAGCATTCTTTTCTCCAAGCTGTGTAACCAATATAACCAATATGGCAGAAAAGTGTTCCTGCCATACATCAAGGGAACCACTGACCGCATAGGGAAGCTGATGAGGAAACATAACATACAAACAATCTACAAACCCACCAAGAAAATCCAACAAATGCTACGTTCAGCAAAGGACAAGAGGGATCCTCTCACCTCTGCAGGAGTCTACCGTATACCATGCAGCTGTGTACAAGTCTACATAGGGACCACCAAATGCAGCGCCCAAACACGAATCAAGGAACATGAAAGGCACTGCAGACTACTTCAACCAGAGAAGTCAGCCATAGCAGAGCACCTGATGAACCAGCCTGGACACAGCATATTATTTGAGAACACAGAAATGCTGGACCACTACAACAACCACCATGTCAGACTACACAGAGAAGCCATTGAAATCCACAAGCATGTGGACAATTTCAACAGAAAGGAGGAGACCATGAAAATGAACAAAATCTGACTACCAGTATTAAAAAACTCTAAAATTACTACAGCAAAACAGCAGAGAGGAAACAACCAGGCACATCTTAACACCTCTCAACAGAACATTTTCCCAGGCTCAGCCAAGCCTTCAAATGCTAATGAAGGTGGTCAGCTGAAACATTCACACCTAGCTTCAGCAGAGAGCTCTTTGCCCCACCCCAGTCATTCCACAGATATATAAACCCATTTTCCTATTTCCAACAGACCTCACTACCTCTGAGGATGCTTGCCATAGATGCAGGCAAAACGTCAGGAGAAATGTCTCTAGAACATGGCCCCATAGCCCGAAAAAACCTACAAGAACCTACCAATATAACTATTATAAAACCCAGTACTGGTTCTTTGTGTCTACCTCAATGTAACATCTTTTCAAATATTTAAACATCATGTATCTTCTAAGCCTACTTTTCGCCAAGCAAAACAAGTTGAGGCTATGCTGGTCTGTATAAAACCTATTTTGAGCTTACATCATATCTTTCAAAAGTACTACGTTGTTTTGTATCTTCATTCTTTGGTTTTTATATGATTTTATGTATTCGGGCTAACTTCTGAGTGGACAAACAGGGTTGGGATTTATGTAGCCCTCCAAATGCTGTTGGATTGCAAATCCCAGAGTTAATGGTGAAGAATGCTAGGTACTGCATTTCAATAGGAACCCCCGGTTGTGCAGTGGGTTAAACCCCTGTGCCGGCAGGACTGAAGACCAACAGGTCACAGGTTCGAATCCGGGGAGAGGTGGATGAGCTCCCGCTATCCGCTCCAGCTCCTCATATGGGGGCATGAGAGAAGCCTCCCACAAGAATGATAAAAACATCAAATCATCCAGGCATCCCCTGGGCAACATCCTTGCAGACAGCCAATTCTCACACCAGAAGTGACTTGCAGTTTCTCAAGTCACTCCTGACACGAAAAAAATAAATTCAATGTATGGAGGGTCTCATGTTATCTACTCCTACTTATATTATGTACCTGCTTTGCAGATGACAGTGTAATGCAGAATAATTATTCTGTAACTATTTCTACATAAATTTATCTGTGAGAAAATAACACTAAACTAAATTTAAGGGAAGAATACTGTTTCTTACTCCTTATTAAATGTTAGAATGGAAGAAAAAGAATGTTATGATTACATAAGAAGCATTATACCACAGTAGATGTTTGATAGGTAAAATGCATATCAAAAAGGCACTCTGCTAGAAAGGAATTAAAAAAATACTATTAGTGGTATTAAATTTCATCCCACACTTTAAAAAGAAGTTAAGGTGAGGGAATGAGGTGTTTATGAGACAAAACTAATGAGTCACAGAACAGAAGAAAATGAAGCTTGTTGTTTCTCACTTGTCAGTGCACAGTTTGATAAGAAATCAGTTCATGACAGGAGAAATCCTTTTACAGCCGTTTCTGAACTATAATTATGTCAGTCAAACTTATTTTGAGTAGGGGGCTCCCCTTCTAGAGGTGTTTTTGAAATATCCCAGTATTGAGCTATCACAGCCTCAGAAAATAAGGAGGTCCCCGGGGTCTTTCAAAAAGTCCATTAAAACCTCTGCCTCACACATACACACATCCTCTAGTGTTTTACACACACTTTTGAATCAGCAATACTGACAGACCTGTTGTGCTGAAATTATAGGTTCAAACAAGATTAACTGTTCACTTTCCAGCTACAGTTTACATTATTTATTATTTATTTCAAACATTTGTATCCCGTCCTTCTCAACCCCCAAAGGGGGGGGGGGGGACTCAGGGTGGTTTACAACTGACAACAATTTGATGCCAACACATACAAACAAAAACAATATAACAGAAATTAAAGCTTTAGTTAAAACATTAGATTATAAAATATCCATTTAAAAACATTATAACAACAATATATATTAACAGTTCAATAAAAAGTGCACAACTCCACCTGTTTGGCCAGTGGACAAAACTCTCCCCTCCGTTACTTCTGTTGGAAGTCTAATGTTACAGCAAAATTCATATCCTTTCCGCTCTTGATTATTTGATAAAACTTAGAAAAGTAAGAAATAAAGCAATGGTTAAAATAAGAACTAAAATACAACACATTGTTCTATTACTAAGGCCCCATCTACACTGTCAGATAAAATCCAGATTTGAACTGGATAATATGGCAGTGTAGCCTCATATAATCCAGTTCAAAGCAGATAATCTGGATTGTCTGCCTTGATAATTTGGATTATATGGCAGAGTAGATCCAGCCTAAATGACAAAGGACTTCAGTTGCAGCTTTTCATCCTTCTTATTCTTTATCTAAAGAACCTGAAAGAAAAATGTTTTAAAAAAAGAAACATAAATTGGTGTCTAGATTATGGTTGTTACACACACATCATCCCAAAATAAAAAATATGCAAAGTAAGAAATGATTATTATGATTTTGATATAAGCACAAGATGTTGTCATGCACCTTCGAGTCATTTCTGACTTACCCTGAACCTAAGGTGAATATATCACAGGGTTTTCAAGGCAAGATTTGTTCAACAAGGGTTGCTTTTGCTTTCCTCAGAGGCTGAGAGAGTGAAACTGGCCCAATGGGTTTCCAGGGAAAACATCAAACTTTACTGGGAAGACTGCAATCAGATGACCAGTGCATCGGTTGAATCTTTTGCCCAGGTGTTATCCATGGCTGGTCAACCTCAAGCTCCAAAGTCTTCTTCCTGATGGTTCTTTTATCATGTAAATAGATGGTTCGGATATGCATTTCACATAAAACATTACCATTCAAAATGATTGTCCATGGCATGGAGCAGGTTCACAAGAACTCAGCTGCCAGTTCATGGCATGTTTTCAGGAAACTATATGAATATTATAATACCAGGTGCAAAAAATGATACCAGCCTGATAAATATTAGAAAAAAAATGCTGCCTTCCTAAGAAAGGATTCTTAAGAAAACTGACACAGAGGGCACCTTCAAAAAGAATATCCTCTGACGGTCCTACAAAGAGAATTATTCTCTATAAGCAACATGTGGCCAACTCAGTCTGTATAAAATACTGTATGCCTTCTATATTTTTTGATAATATAGCTATGACAGACACATCTGAATTCTGATTTGCATGCAGGGTTGGTAGAAACACATAAAAATGAAATGAAAGCCCGTCAATTTGTCCCTAGAGGTGTCTTCTGGCAACCCTGGGGAAACCTTGAAATAATTTTCAGGTGTCAGAGAACTCCAGCATAAAAATTATTATATCTACATCTTAATTTTTTCCCCAATTACAGTCTCTAGCAACCTCTTAAATAAATCTAAGGTGCCAATGAACTCTGGTTGAGAAACTTAAGAGTGAAAGGGGAAACTAGTTTCCACCCTTTGCTTAATTATGAATACAGCTCATCCTCAAATTTCTTCTAGACCCTAAATGTACCTGACAGCACGAACTGGAACAAATTTGGAAATTAGATCTCATTATATAAGTGGATGGAAAATAAACTACCTGGGAATTTTATCATGGCAACTATTCTGTTTGAATGTGCCCTCTGCTGGTGAGAGATGGAAATTAATACACCAGAGGAAATCATGGAAAAAAGAGGCTTAACTTGATTTAGCCCAAAAAGAAATCACTACCATGTCTTCCCCTGGTTGGTCTCAGAAGAAAATGTCCAATTAATGAAGGCAATTTCAACAATTCAAACTTAAACCTAACAGATTGGCAATATACAAATAGACTAATTAAAAAAAACCCCTTTTAATCAAATAACTTTAAATCTTTGTATTTTTATATACGTGTTTATCTATATATTTTAACTATATTATACCCCACCTCAAGGAAAAGTGCATAAGAAATAAAATGTATCATCATCATCATCAAATAAGAATTTCCTATTAGCCTGCGACAAAGGAACTTTGTGTTTTTGAAGGAACTTTTCTTCTCTGTCCATTCCCGTTTTGGATGGGTCTGCTTCCAAGGCATGGAGCCAATGGCTAGTCTTTCACACTGCATGGTTATGATACTATGATTGTACTTTGAATGTAATGTAAACATCCTACAGAATTCTGGCATCTGCATTTTAGGGATGAGCACCTTGAATTCTTAGCCAAAAAACGAGTCTCTCACTAAACTACAAATTCCAGGAATTAATAGGATGTGTACTGCAAAAACAACAACAGTCTACTATTCCTAATACGTGATCAATTAATACCACCTAGATAAAAAAAATAACTTTCAATCTACTTAACAGGAAGCAGAAGCATTTCGAGATACTTGCATATCTTTCTCCAGCTCGCTCCATGAATTTTGCATTATGAAGCGTGAAAAGGTGAAACAGGAAATGGATGACATGGCAACCTCCTCCTGATACCCAGCTCATGGGCTTTGAGGCCAGCCTCCTGATACCCAGCTCATGGGCTTTGATGCCCAGCTCATGGGCTTTGATCTGCAGCCAGGAGCTAAGTGCAAAAAGTGCCAATCCATCCTGCAGTAATATTCATCATTGCATCTCCGAAAGCTATCAAGATGGCCAGCTTGGCAATGAATATATCGGAATTTATTATTTATTTATTTACCACATTTTTATCCCACCCTCTTCAGCCTGAAGGCAACTCAGGATGGTGTACAGCAGGGGTCCTAAAACTAAGGCCCGAGGACCAAATGCGGCCCTCCAAGGTCATTTACCCGGCCCTTGCTCAGGGTCAACCTAAGTCTGAAATGACTTGAAAGCACACAACAACAACAACAACAACAACAACAACAATCCTATCTCATCAGCCAAAAGCAGGCCCACACTTCCCATTGAAATACTAATAAATTTGTATTTGTTAAAATTGTTCTTCATTTTAATTATTGTATTGTTTTTAAGTGTTTTTGCACTATAAATAAGATATGTGCAGTGTGCATAGGAATTCATTCATGCTTTTTTCAAATTATAATCCGGCCCTCCAACAGTTTGAGGGACTGTGACCTGGCCCTCTGTTTAAAAAGTTTGAGGACCCCTGGTGTACATACTGGCAACAATTAATGCTGAACACACATAAATACATCGCTTGCAGCAAGCTCTTCTAAATGTTTCATTGAGTACAAAAAGTGTTTGTGGACCTTTTTAGGTCCTCTAATGAGATTTTGCTGTGTTTCTGGACCAATGATAGCCAACGTATAGGGTTCACTATTATCCACAGTTTCAAGTATCTACAGATATGTGCATATCTTAGAATGTATCCCAGCAGATGTGGCAATTGTACTGTACTACTAACAAAATATTCCAGATATACATCTGTATTTGGGTATATATACATGCATATGTCTTTATTAGCTTCCAAATAATAGTATATTATCAAAATACTCTAAGACTGGTATTGTGTTATAGCAGTGGTTCTCAACCTTCCTAATGCCACACCCTCTTAATACAGTTCCTCATATTGTGGTGACCCCCCCCCCCCAACCATAACATTATTTTCGTTGCAGCTTTCATAACTGTAATTTTCCTAATTTTATGAATTGTAATGAAAATATCTGAAATACAGGATGTTCATTCACTAGACCAAACTTGGCACAAATACCCAATACACCCAAATCTGAATACTGGTGGGGTTGGGGGGGGGGTTGATTTTGTCATTTGGGAGTTGCAGTTGCTGGGATTTATAGTTCACCTACAACCAAAGAGCATTTTGAACCCTGCCAATGATAGAATTGGGCCAAACTTCCCACACAGAACCCACATGCCTTGAAGGGACTCACTGTTGTGAGCCTCCTCCAGCCTCACCCGCTCTCCCTCACCCGCACAGGTGCACCACGCTGCCATGTGCCAAACATGCCTATTCTCCCCTCCCTGCTTGGAGTCTCAGAACAGCCCTTCCCCTTGGCTGAGAGGCCAGCCAATTACAGCAGGAGGAGGGCTTTTGGTGAGAGGGTTCGCCATCTGTTTCCAAAAAGGAAGAGAATGAAACCCCTTCAAAATCCCCCCAGGGGTCCTGATCCCCAAGTTGAGAAACGCTGTGTAAGAGAGATAAATACACCTAAGATTCCCTTATATTGTACACATTACCTTTTTGGGAACTGTGGGTACTGGTATTTCCTTCCACAGCAACCAAAGGCTTCTGGCATGGACATTGTCTGCTTTGTGATGAGCAATGAAGATTGCTGAAGCATCCCTCCATAGCTGATGCAAAATGATGAGATAAACTGGGTTCCTACTGAGATCTCAACACTGATATAATAATTTTGTGTATGACTATGGGTAGCCAGATACTTTGATATCCATCTCTGCTCCACACAAAATAGAGAATAACCATGGAAAAGTGCTCCAGAAGCTATGTGAAAAGTTAAAGTGGAATATATATTGCTCAGTCATACATAGGTTCACATGCAAACATATTGTGCTATGCTGAGCCATGCAAGATTACAACCTCAGTGCTCTACCAAGAGCTTATTTTGGAGATATAGGGATGCTATTTCCAGGACACTGTTTTCCAAATGTAACCATGCTGCCTTTTCTTTTCTTATTTTAATGTAGCACCTTTTCTCACAATGAAAAATGAAGGGATGATTATTTCCTCTGAATTAGGATGTTAACAATTAAGTGTTTATGTGAATCTTCCTACGCTAATGCAATTATAACTATATTCCATGAAGGGCAATAGGAAATAATTACTCTGATTCTCAAGTGATAGTTCTGAGAAAATTAGATTCTCAATCTTAAATTCATTAGGTAGGTTCTGCAACTTTGATTACAAGCCCGGGATTATAACAGTTTTTCCTCTCTCTTTTTTTAATAATAGTTACTTTAATCATTGTACTCTGAAGTCTCCAATTTGCCTGGTAATGATGAGGGCCAACCAAGACTATCAAATATGCTTCATTTCGATTTGCTCAATCCATTGGAATCTACAGGGCAAGATGCTACAGTAACAGAAAGTCACCCAACTTCAGTGTTTTGAACAGTTATAATTGTATGGGTCCAAATACCATACAAAGACAGGAAACCAGATATTGTTAGAATGCAAGTCAGCAACATCACTGTTGGCTTTGGCTCATGAAGATGCAATCCAACATTAGCAGGCTCTGCCTTATAAGGACTTCTCTGAAGAACACAAGAGGATATAATGTCCCATTCTCTTTCTGAACCAGAAAAAAACAAAGTTTATGGCCTTAACATCAGTATCCTTAATATAAGCTTATCAGTGGCAATAGATAAATGACAATCTGAACAATGTTAGCAAGAGGATCTTGCAGCATTTTAGAGACAAACTGAGAGAACAAAGCTGAGTGCATCTACACAGTAGAATTAATGCAGTTTAGCACCACTTTAACTGTTATGGTTCAATGTTTATGGAATCATTGGAGTTTAAGTTTTTTGAGACACCATTACAAAGATGGCTAAAGACCTTATAATACTACAGTTCCCATGATTCCATAGCACTAAGTCATGGTAGTTAAAGTGGTGTCAAATTGCACTGATTATATAGTATTATTATTATATTTATTTATTTATATCACGCTTTATCTCCCCCAAAGGGGACTCAAAGTGGCTTAACATAAAACCATCAGGATAACCATTTAAAATATATAAATATGCGAACATTAAAACATGATTTTCAGTTAAAAATCATTAAAACAAATTCAAAATTAAAAACACAGCACCTTCTGAATTGATCTTAAAAACCTTAATATTTAAACGCCTGTCTGGATGAAAAGATTTTAACCTGCCACTGGAAGAACAGCAGGGAGAGGAGCCTTCTGAATTCCCTGTGTAGGGAGTGTAGGCAGCCACCAAGAAGGCCCTCTCTCTTGTTCCCACCAACCAAGCTTGAGATGGAGGTGGGAGCAAGAGAAGGGCCTCTCCTGAAGATCCCAGGGCCCAGGCAAGTTCATACAAGGATGGAGTCAGTCAAATACCCTGGACCTGAACTATCTAAATGTAAAAACCAGCACTTTGAATTGTGCCCAGAAACAGATGCACCCTTTGTCTGGTTCCTCAGGTGTATGCGGTGAAGTGTCTAGAAACAGACCTTTATAGACATACGGATTATGTGAATCTTACACTAGTGCAGAACTTGTGGGGATGGGGATGAGATGACAAGTTCAGTTTTGAAGATGGTCAGTGGAAGACAAAGACAACGAGGGTGACGTTGCCTAAAGCAATCTGAATGATTACTAACATTTTTAGAAATCAATTTATTATACAAGATAGCTGACTATATTATATTAGGACAAAATTTGGAAGCTATTTCTCCTTGTGTTACATTGTGATTTTGAAAAGGTCTCTTCTTCTCATGGACTTCTATCCTTTTCAGAAAGTTTTTTCTTTGTTACTGGTTTTCCCCCCCAAATGTTCCCTCTTTAATTAAAATATATAATTTTTCTATTTGGGGAAAATGACTTCCTGCAATCAAGTGTCAACTGAGCTTTTCGTATTGTTCAGGAGGGCTTTTCTGAGTTTCCTCTTGACTCATTCATACCTTTCTAGGTCTGATTGCCCAATAAAACAGTTTTCCAGATCCTCAATATGAGTATCCATGTTTCCTTGGTTGCCTTGGCAGCTTCTAACTGAGCCCTTTATAAATTTTGCAGACTTTGTAGTTCCATTTCATGCATGCATATCACCAATGTCAATATAATTGACAACTTTCCATCCCTTTCAACGGTTCTATACTCTGGCTCTAACAAGTTTTCATCAGTCACATGACCTACATTTTCCAGACCCTTCCTGTCTAACTTGATTCCTTGAAGAAAATTCTGCTAACTAATGAATTCCACAATTTCAAAGTTAGCCTGAGTCTGAAGATTCAAAGATCTTGTGATTCTAGTGATTTGAACTTCTTATATTTGAAGCAGCTTAGATTATGTAAATTATAACCATCTACATTTCCAGGCTGAGATCATAGTAGGCTTTTGCACCTTTTATACATTTAGAAGATGGTATTATTTTTGAAATTTTTGAAAATGCAATCCATGGCAGATAATCAGGTTGGTTAAGAAATAGTTACATTTATATGGCAGATTTTTCCTTCAGTCTCATAACCTCCCACTCTAAAACAAAATGAAGTTCAGAGTACAATAACTCTTTGAGAGAACATTTGCTCTGTATATTCATTACTTGAGCTTAGGACTGTCTCAGAAACACTATTTTGAGTGCAGTGTTGTATTAGAATTTTTCAAAGGGGATCTAATGGCACACCTCTTATGTTACTAAATCAAAGCTGATACTGTAATTGCTCAGCTACTATAAATTCTTTGTTATCTTTTAGTGGCTATCACTCTACACTCCTCATATTAAACACGCAGGTACAAGATGGACTTAGTCATTAAAAAGAGCTTGCCAAAAGGATGTTAGCACAAGGAATGTGTCAGATGACATGGTATAGCCTCCAAGGACACTGGGATTTGTCAACCTCGGTAACTGTATCCTGTTGGCTTGTCACAGTCAAGTTAATTAGAGACATCTGTAGCATAGAGATCAAGCAGAGGAACCAGTGGCAGCTTATTTGCACTAGAAAGGTACAACCCAAGTGGGAGGTAAAAGGAATAGAATCGCAAACAGATATGGATCAGCAACATGAGCCTGAACAGTTATCTGAGCCATATTCACTTCTGGAATAAAGCTTCTTGATTCACTGATGGGATGCAAATGCAGAGCTGATGAAAAGAGTGAAATACTCTGTTAGCAAACACTTTGATATGCTGGAATTTTAACACTGTAAATGGAGTTTGAAGCCACCTGCCAGCACTTTTCATACAGCCTATCCACATTGGCTTATAAGAGCGTTTGATGCTGATCTTTCCATTCTATTGTCCATCCAATCCTTGGCTCATCTTGAGTTGTATCCTGTGATAGAGCTGAAAAGGCAATCATAACCCCTCAACCTGCCTGGGCCAAGTTTCTCCAAGCAACGCCAAATGCTAGAGTTAGATTATGAGCCAATGAATTTTCAGGACTGTATTGTAATATATCTCTATAGTTCATTCTGTTGCTATAACAACAGCTTGTTTATGTATTTATGTATTAAAATATTTATATCCTACTTTTTATCATAGGCTCTAAGAGCACTGAACAAGTATATGAACAAACTGAAACAGATTACAAGTATGAAGATAACATAAACCGCATAAAAATTATCAAGTCAACAGGTTATAATATCGAAAATGATAAAACAGTTAAAATAATGCACAGTTATATTAAAAAGTAAATCATGTCTCTATTTTGTATATTGAGCATGGTGATCAGATCATGATATGAATAAACATAACAGTTTAAATAATGTACCAGTAAGGCCTTCTCGCGGACCACTCTGAGAATTTCGGGGGGGGGGGGAGCTCAAGCCCCCCAAGCCCCCCCCCCCCCCCCCCCCGGCTACATACCTGGGTGTACAGTAATATTTGCTGACTTAATTCTAGCTTATGTTAAAAAGAAAGGGGCAAAGTCTTGACAAAAGCGACCTGGAGAATATTGTAACTCAGTACAGGTCTACAGTTTTATGTGTTGATCGACATGTTGATTGTAAAAACAATTACTACTACATTATGAGTTGTAGCTATCAGACCATTAAAGTGAAGGAATATATAATCAAGAAAAAGCCCTGCATGTACATATGAGGGATACAAAAAGGTGGGGAAATCTGAATTTAATTTCCCGATTCTTCTGCCTCCTACAACAGTGGTTTAAAACAATTTTGGCTTCCTTGGCAAACTCTATACCCATGCCTTTCGAACATCCCTACAGTTCGGCCTGAACCACTAAATTAATAATTCAGATCCAGAAAGAACTAAAATCAATATAACTTCATTCCTTTTTCCATGGATGTGTGACTAAGTCTGGACAAAATTTAAAAAAAAATGTTTAACCAAACAGTAGCAATATATGAAATTAAAATAAATCCAATGATATATCACACTAAAATACTGAAATAATTAGTCACCCCTGTATTCTATGATGCATTGCACTGAAAGATAAAATAATGCAAGATGATGTACCACAAACTTCAAGAAAAGGGGCTACAAATGCAGCTAACCAACATTACCCATGTCAAGCTATTATTGCGTCATATAACAAGTAAATTGAGTTCCCTATGGCTTACTATTTACTTAACAAGCCATCAATCAAACTAAGGTATTTAGAAAAAGACAAACTGATTGGTTGCAGTGGGATTTCTGGACATTTTAAATGATACTCTCTGAAAATACATGAGAAAGATTTGAAACTTTGAAAAAAATTGCCTGACAAAATCTATGACAGATATATAATGCTATGATAGAAATACTACTCATTATGTCATATTTAATAAC
The DNA here is from genome assembly GCF_037176765.1 of Anolis sagrei. NCBI lineage: Eukaryota > Metazoa > Chordata > Lepidosauria > Squamata > Anolidae > Anolis > Anolis sagrei. The sequence continues at coordinate 247,398,617 of NC_090022.1, read as the reverse complement.
CCACTGGTGCCACATTACACAGCTGCTTCTGTTACCCAGTGGTGCCATCTAAGATTTCTTATTTCTTAGCCTTTCTTTCTCCCTAATTAATAATGAATAAAATCAAATCAGCAGCACCTAACTTCACTTTCAAGAAGGAAAAAGTCAAAACAACTAGACAAGTAATTTCCTTAAAATGACATGAAGATTTCTAACTACTTCCTGAAATACATTAATACAGAATCAATTCCCGCAGGCTTACATAGACTAATTAGTAGCAAACAAACAATGGTCCTGATTTTTAATGTGCAGGTCCGGCTGTGGGATTACACAAAGGTTTTGTAAATTTCAGAGGTTACCTACGCAGATGTTTGAAAGGGAGAAAAATCACACCATGCTGCACGTAGCCAGGACCCATTAAGTGGTTGAGGATTTGTTAAATTCAGACTGCCAATAAATGTTGTGAAAAAGTAATAAAACCTAGATGGAAAAACCATATCCAGCATAAAAGTTGCAAACTTCTAGACAGCTTGTAAAAAGAGGGAGGAATAATGGAAGAGGGAAACAGTAAACAGGCTAACAAGAGTTCACAGAAAGCTTAATAAACAAGGTAGAGTCACACAGGCTTCCTTCTGGAATCTGTCTAGGTCCCTCAGTATCTAATTATTTCAGTGAAAAAGGCTAGGGTTTCGTCCTCCGATGATGTTTGTTAACATAACTGTGAATTAGTCAGATTCTGCAGTCAACTTTCTAAAAGAAATATTCACATTTCGATAACTGTGTCTTACCTTTACCGAACTGACTAAGAAAGAAATACTTGTTTACACCATACTTACATTTTCATGTACCCTGAAATATTTAAAAGTACACTGTAAACTAACAGCTTTTATGGCACATTGCCTAGTAAAACAACAAAACAAAAGAGAAACACAGTAATATTTTTGAATACGATACGAGCTTGCTAAAAAGTATGGATAGGAAAAATGCAGCATATATCACTTCTTGATACATGCATATTGTGGACTCTAGAATTGTTTTTACTAAACAATTCTCAGCTGATGCTGCAAAGTTTTTGGTAACCTGTTGACAAATTCTGCAATGGTGTCACTTCTTTTAGCATCCACATCTTCTTCAAAATTATGCCAGACAGAATTTGAAAATAATCCTAGCCCAGTTTCTATAGTTATGTGCAATAGATATGTTCAAAAGAGACAATGATGTCAGTAGGATCAAACTGCATTTTTCTAAAATATAATAATACTTAAGATTAATTATGTGAGGTCATTCTCCATATTGATGTGAATCGTCCAGATCTTGCGCGATTTACTCAGAGTTGTACAACAACAGTTGGCTACTATAGGCAGAGCAGTAAATAACGGGCTTACAGACCCTTTCTAGGCACAATTGAATGTGAAGGTGACAATCCATAAAGCCCTATATACCATGGTCCAAGCTATTTGAAGAACCATATCTCGCTCTATGAACCCATCAGAGCTCAACGATCCTCTGGAGAAGCCCTTCTCTCTATCTTACCACCTTCTCAGGCTCATTTGGTGGGAACAAGTCTGTTTGCTGCTCCCAGACTTTGAAACAGGAGAGTGCCATCCTTGATCTCCTTCTTTCAGAATTGTAGCACATACATCATGCCAGGCATTTAGTAACCCACTGAGGTAGGTTTTTAATGCTGTGACCTGCTGTTTCAAGGTTTGCATGTAGTATTTTAATTAATGCTAATGTTTTTCATGTATAATGCTTTTAACATTTTGCATTTGATTTTTTAAAAATAACTGTTATATTTATACTTTCATTGAAGACTTTACATAGTTTTACTCTGTATTATTGTAAATATACTGTTTGCCACCTTGAGCCTCATGAATGAGAGAAAGGAAGGAGACAACTGAATCACTGTTTTTTGGTTTGTTTGTTTTTTGTTTTTTGTTTTAAGATGAGGGTGATAATTCCTTCTCGGTGGTGGCTCCTCGGCTGTGGAACGCCCTTCCTACGGACATTAGACTAGCACCAGCTCTAATGGTATTCTGCAAAAAAGTGAAGACCTGGCTGTTTGAGCAGGCGTTCAAATAATTAGTGCAATGATTGGTTAATGAACACTGGAATGGAACAATGGATGACGAATCTGGAACATGTTTTTGATGACGAGACGATAGTGAATGGGTATTGTAGTAATTGTTTATTAATTGTGTAATGTGTTAGGTTGTTAACTGTTTCTATACTGTAGCACTGAATTTTTGCTGTTCGTATTTGTTGTGAACCGCTGTGAGTCGCCTTCGGGCTGAGAACAGCGGTATATAAGTAAGGTAAATAAATAAATAAATAAATAATTCCTCTGAGGATAGGCTCACAGTTTGGAGGTATTTCTGGACTTGACATTGAACCTGGAGGCCCAGGGTTCTGCAGAGGCCAGGAATGCCTTTGCACATTTAAAACTTGTGCACTAACTGTCCCTGTTCCTTGAGATGTCAAACCTGGCCATGGCAGTGAGTGTCTTAGTTACATACCATTTGGATTGCTGTTACATGCTCTATGTGGGGCTGCCTATGAAGAGTGTTTGGAAATTTCAGTTGATTCAAAAAAGCTATGACCAGATTGCTAACTGGGGTTGGCTACAGGAAACCTACCCCCCAGATTAAAACAGCTCCACTGGCTGCCAGTTTGTTTCTGGGGCTGGTTTTGACCTATAAAGCCCTTTACAGCTCATGTCCAGGCTAATTGGCAGATCACATCTCCCAGTACAAACCAGCCCTAGCCCTAAGATTTTCAGGAGAGGCCCATCTGTTGTCTTCACCTTCACTAGAAGCTCAATCGGTGTGGACACAAGAGTGGGCCTTTTCAGTGGCTGATCATTTACTCTGGAACTTCTTCCTCAGGGAAGCTAGAATAGCTCCAGCCCTGCTGTCTTTCTGGTAGCAGACAAAACACTCTTTATTTGGGACGACTTATAAAGATGAAAGTTTTTAAGACAGATCCGGGGATGCTATGTAGTGTTTTATGTTTTTTTTTGAAATTTTAATGGTTTTACTAAGTTTAATTATTTATCTCTAAAACTCTAATATTTAATTCAATTTTAGTGTATATATGTGTTAGGCTTTAAATTATACATTGTATTGGGGTGTTAAATCACCCTAGTGATTCCGGCCATAACAGCCTTCAACTATACATTGTATTGTTTTTAGCATTGTTAGCTGCTTTGAGTCTCTTTTAAGAGCAAAAAAGCAGCATATGTATCATCATCAGGCAGAAGATCTGAAGAAGTGACCTCTTTACCACAGAAATAAAGGAAGTTGAAACCATTAGTCCAACTATGGCAGCACTTTCACCTGGGTTTCGGATGAGTTTTTCCCCCTAGCATTTCAGCATTTCCTCATGATTTCCTATCCAAGTAGTAACTAGACCCAAAGCTCTCTAGATTTGTAAATTAGATGAGATAGAGTATATTTATTGGTGTGTGATGTCATCCGATGTATCAACACTGCCAATTTGGTTGGATTCTGTAACAGAGAATGAAGATTAGGATGGGTTTCAGGTGTTTCGCATGAGGCAACAGAATTCCTTGTTTATTGGTGTACGATGGCATCCGGTGTATCAGCACTGCTGTAAGATTCAGCTGCCAATTTGGATGGATTCTGTACACAGAATGAAGATTAGGATGGGTTTCAGGTGTTTCACATGAGGCAACAGAATTCCTTGTCTGTTCCTTTACTTGCAGTACTGCCAAATCCTTTCACTTTATGCTTTAATTTCCCTTTTCTACAAAATTGCAATAATGGCATGCAGATGTGAATCCAGTGAGGAGATGAGTACTACTACAAACAACTTAATGTGTTGTTTTGAAGCTCTTTAACACACATACAAAGAAATATGGGGAACAGTTTTACAATTATTAGAGCATACAACAGGATTTTATGGGGGAGGGGGAGGAGTGTATTTAATACACAATAGTAGACTCTCCCAATAGAGTCCATGGATACATACACGTGTCACCACATCAAATGGTGTGCACATCAGTTTACAGGGAAGAACAGACAAACCAAATACAAAGTTTTCCGTGCCAAACACCTGCCCCTGTTTTCTTACCCTGTGGGCTCTCCCTCCTCCCCTTTCCTCTCTAAATACCTTGATACTGGGCAGACTAATTAATAATGCCTCGGCTTGCTCATGATTAGTTTAGCTTGGAGCTGCCAAAGTGGCTCTGAGCAACAAAAGGAATTCCTATGGGCCTTGTCATGACATCATTTTGCAATATAGCTAGCGATGGCAGAAAATGAAGCTGGTATTTATACAAGGGTATTACAAGGAAGGTTCTCCCGCACCAGGCTTAAAATGACAAAATGTCAGCTTCAATCATACGCCAGGCTTTGGTCTCCTTCTGTAACCTCTTTCTTTTTTTGGTTGCTTTCTTTTTATATACGTATGACACTAACAGAAAAATAAATTGAAAAGAGCACTGAGGCAGAGTGTATTTCACGCACTGGTGCCAATGTTTCATATCTCATGAACCTCGGGAAAACAATTCATCGAACTAATTAGTTTACAGTGTTTAAGCAGCTTGTTTCCCGTCTTTAATCTTCTTTATGTAATACTGTGAACAAAGCCATATTATCTTTGGACTTTTTTCCTTATACAGTTTAACAAATATAATCTTTTTTGTTTTCTAAGATTACTTCATTTAGACATCAAACTGTCTCTCTTTCTTCTCCTTTTCAGGGCAGAAGATAAATAAGTTAATGCTAATTCTATGTGTTCCAAATGGCCTCCCACATTCAGACCGTAGCTAAGCTCTTTTATTGTTAATGACTCCACCTCAGTTATTTAATTTATTCAGTGTGTTTTCAACTAACGGCTGCAATATGCAACCTACACAAAACCTAGTGAAATGAAATAAATATCCATATGTTGTCCTTCCGGTTGAGCAGTTGGCCACTAACACCATGGCATTCTCCAACAGCAACATCCTTCTCATGTAAACCCTGCCTACTTGCCCTATCCTATCCTTTCCATACTATGCATAAATGTAAAAAAAACAATGTGCTATTGTGTTTCATTAAAAATGGAATTACAAAGTATAAAGTACTATATAGTCTGCTGTGTACTTGGAATAGAGATCAAACTGTTTAAAGATTGGGTTAGCAGATGGACAAAACATTTGTTAAACTGTCACATTTTAGTAATACCAGCCATGCCTCAGCTCACTCATGATTAGTTTAGCTTGGAGTCCTACATACTTAGGACCGCAATAGGTTTCTGTTCTATATACTTACTGAGGGAATCCCTATACTGTGATTAGATGTAAAGTGACTATTTCAGGATAATCCACTGGCCCTTGGTTTAGAAAATAGTGGGCTGGCAGAACTCTGACCACCATGAAACCTCCTGGCAGTGAATTTCTGCCATATACAATCAATTATTGTTATGAAATATATATGTCTTGTTACAACTAAATGCATTATATGCTATATATGCTCACAAACCCAAGATACTTATTTCTACGATTCGTATTGAATTTTATTTATTTATCATGGAATGTCCAGTGGAGACATTAATTCAGACATTTTACTCTGTATGCCATTAAAAGAAAGTCTATGCTGTCAGCAGTATTTCCTATGCTGACTTTCTGCTTGCTTTAGAACTATTTACTGTCCCATTGAGCCTATCTGCACTAAAGTTCATTCTGTCCTTAATTGTCAAACAGATTCATAGTAACTCTTAATTAGTACAGAACAGGTAACACAGCTGTGACTTTGTGAGCCCCATGTACATAGGGGATCTGTGACCAACTATGCTCAAGGGACTTTTCCATTCTCCCCCAAGGTTAATGACTGTAACTTCAGTAAGAATAAGCAAGTATTCTGGCTGTGTAAGTGAAGATACCTGAAGTAATACAGCTACTTGGGGATTTACGGGGTGACTGGAGAAGATTTGTCTTTGAATGCAAGAAAGGTTATAGAACCAATGAAGTCAAAAATGGAGTTACTGCATTCGTTAATTCATTTTAATGAAACATAAAACTTTCATCCTAAACAGATGCATTTAAACATGTTAACTAGTAGACAAATTGAAGGCAAGCTGCTAGTAATACATTACATTTTCAACTGTAATTGTGTATACAGAGCTCTGTGATGGCTTTTAGCATCTCTTAATACCAATTCAAACTTCAACAAGAAAAGTGGAACCAAATGTGAACACATTTCATTGTTTGCCAATTCTATGTAGCTGATCCAAACAGACCTACACAGTTCAACCAACTGGTAAATTGTTTCATTTTATTATAAATTATTTAAAACATGTTTCCTCCAGCCTATATCATATTAGAAATCTGGTTGGTGTACAGCATAATACATTAAGCATTATAAAAAGAAAAGGGCAGACAAAACCAAAGCTTGCCTCCACAATAAAACTGGTACTTTCAGAAGAAACATTGGTAAGAACTTGCTTACCCTTATAGAGTCTGATCTCATTGGCCTTTGAAAGACTGACCCTTTTTTGCATATTTGAAAATCAAATACATTCTTTTAGTTTTGAAAAGAAAGTCACGAACACATTTCCCCACAGTATAAATAACTCAACCTGACAGACCATCAACAAAATCACAACTAAAGCTAATTGTAAGAGATTTCAAAAAGCTGTTTCATGTGCTCTCCGGTTTAACTGAAGCCTTTGCATTTTGCATTTGCTTTTTATAATCTGCATCAGAATGTTAATTAGACATTTAATGGATTTACAACATTTTCCAAATAAACACAGAGAAAGACATCTGTATGTGCGGAAAAATAACTCACTTTTCAAAAGGTTTGCAAATAATTCAAAATCAGACTAATCATCTTAATGCATTATAAACAAAAACCTTGGTCACTTGAAACATTTTTTTCAAAGCTTCTTAGGGATAGAGTGCACATATTTGCAAATGAATAAATAACAGTTTGGTCAGAAAACCACCAACTGTTGTGTACTAAACTGTAATTCTTTACATAAGGGCAATTGCAGAGGCTCTAGGGTCTGAACCGCCTCCATTTTCCCCATGAACCTTCCATTATGACAAAACCAATAGTAACTAAAATCTTCCCAAAATGCTTTTTTTTTTGCCTTGAAAAACACTGTTGTGTGTTTGCATGTCATTTCTAAGATGAACCAATCATAGGGCTTTTCGGGAAGTTTTGTTCAGAGGAGATTTCCCCTTCAAACTGAATGCAACATGCTCATGTTCACCCAGTGGGCTTCCATGTCCAAGCAGGGATTTGAACCCTGGGCTACAGAGCTTTCGAACAACACTCAAACCACTGCACCACACTGATATGCCTCCCCCCCCCCCTGAAAATTTGTTTACTACAGAATCATGCTCCCGTGAAGAGTATGAAGACGGGATTCTTCTTTTGAGGAGTTTTCAGGAAAATGTTTTGTGAGCAATGTAGTATGAGCTCTAATAGCCCTACAGTGTGCTTTTTGTTTTTCTTGTCTTGATTCCAAATTAACAAATTAATACAGAGCTGTATTGATGCTGCAGTGCTTATGGTTCATTCTGTAGATACAATTTGTTTCTACATGTGATCTGCCACTAAGAACAAGCTACAATACAATTAATTTAAGCATGAACTGACACTGCATGTTCATCCTACTTAAAATTATTTCACATTAACATGTTAAAAGAATGGAAGATATTTCTGGTTAATGTTGTTTTCTCAAGCATCACATTTAAAGGAAGATAAGTCCCTGTGTTATATTTAATCTTTGTCCAATCACACAGATCATCCAAATACTCCTGATGTAATAATCTCATTGTTTTCATAGTATGAAAAAGCTGATGTAGAACTCAAATGTTACCCCAGTATAGGATTGTTGTTTCTTGGGCCAACAGCAATGCTGACTGGGGGATTTTGTGAAACCCAAAATGTAACTTTTTAAATCTCTGAGCATGGATGTCAACAAAAAATGAAATTTCGTGTGGCATTTGACATATTATAGGAGAAGCATGCTGATTTCTGTAGTATATGAACAAACTATTTCCATAATGTTGAAGGTGTATTTTGAACGAAAATGGTGACTAGCCTTTGTTATTTGTGTAATTAACCAATTAGGTTAATTAAAACAAATAAGTATCTCCCACATCATTGATCCAATCCTTTCCCTCAATAGGATTAGATGGTGTGAAGCCCCATGGCTTATCTTTATGGACAAACTGGTCATGCTGCTTCCCAATGCAGAACTTCTCAGATCAGTCCAATGAAACAACACAAGCTTACAAGCCCATAATTCAGCATAGTGCCAAGATAAAGAAGGTATTAATGTGATATAAAGAAAGAAATGTGTAAAAATGAAGAACTTTTATGATTATGTGTTGCACCAAGTCTTTAAATTACTAATTTCAGTTAGAGAAAAAGGCAACACCCATAAAATAAAGAAAGTAAGTTGTTAGATAAGGAATACGTACAGATCAATGACTGCAAGAAAAGTTAGGCAGTATGCACTTTTACAGTTAGATTTGACTACAGCAAAATGATATCTATTTGCCTTTTCTTGAGAACTTCCCTCATAAAACCAGCAAATTAATTTCAACAAGACTTACTTCTGAATAAGCATGTTGCAGAAAGGGAGTACAGGCATTATTTAGCAAACAAAGAAACTCTTGTCAAGGGGTGCATCTACACTGTAGAATTCATTCAGTTTGACACCACTTTAGCTGCCATGGCTCAGTGTTATGAAATCATGGGAGTTGACATTTTTCATAATCTTTAATTTTATCTACCAAACAATCAGAGCCCCCGGTAAGACAATGGGTTAAACCCTTGTGCTGGCAGGACTGAAGATTGAAAGGTCAGAGGTTCAAACCCGGGGAGAGTGTGGATGAGCTTCCTATGTCATCTCCAGCTCCCCATGCAGGGACATAAGAGAAGCCTCCCACAAGGATGGAAAAACATCAAAACATTCAGGCATCCCCTGTGCAACATCCTTGCATACGGCCAATTCTCTCACATCAGAAGCAACTCACAGTTTCTCAAGTTGCCCCTGACACAAAAAAAGTCTACCAAACAATAACTCCCACAATTGCATAGCCATGAGCCATAACAGTTAAAATGATGCCATTGTGCATGATTCCTATTATGTACATGCACCCAAAATATCTGGCAAAGAAACTCTTTTTTACAAAGTCTATATGTGGGAACCCAACCCAACACCCAGTCCCTAAACTGTAAGATAAGCAATGGCTTCTTGAACAGGCATAACTCAGTCATCTGATGTAAAAGCTGATTTTCTTTAAGTAATTTTTATTCAAAAAGAAAAAAAGAAAAAAAACATATTTACACATGATGTGGAGTGTGTTTGGTTTTTTTAAAAAAAATATATTCATCTAAATGCTAACCACTACTGATACCACACTTTAGCTAAAAGCCTATTTCAGGTAGCAAAACACAAAAGTAAAACACACAAGTACACACACATTCAAAGAACAAAACTAACAAAGAGTCTAACCAACAAAGATCTCACTCACTATCTGATGGTTTTTATCTTTAATTAGCCTACTCCCTTTAAATGCTATTATGTAACCACTGTTCTATTTTTAATAACATTCTACTAATTCATAAAACTCACAATTGATAAATGCTTCCTCATTATCATAATAAACTAATTAGCAAATCCCAGTCCTGGCTATACTTGAACAAATATTTCTCCTTGGTCAGCCTAATCAATTTGTCCATCTCAGCAGATTTACAAGCCTTCATCAGGCATTGTCTTCATCCTCCATCTTCCATTCTCTATGCATGCAGCCCTCCTGCTCCCCTCCTCTCCCCTGTGTGTCAGTATATCTTCCTCAGTACAGTCACTTGATAAGGAATCAAATCACCAATGTGCCATATTATGAAGTTTATCACCACCATTACTTTTTAAACTCTAAATAGCAACTTTATTTTACAGTCTTTGGCATTTAGAAGACAATCTGAAAAGCATATCAGCTGACTAACAGATAGGAGTGCTAAGAGTGCTAGCCTTAATTAATAGATGGGTGGGATCATCAATGAATACTAGGTGCTATAGGAAAGTAACTGGAAAAACCACCTCTGAGTATTTAACACAGGACCACTGATTCTGCATATGGTAAATTAGCCCCCTCGGCAAGCTCCAGATGAGGGTCTTCACTTTGCTATCTTGCCAAAGCTCATAAAAGCCTTATTTCTAAAGAATTTGTGGTAAATTAGCCCCATTTTCTCTCTAGCAGCAGAAGCACAAAGAGAGTGATGAAGCAGGACTAGGTATACATAAATCTTTTACAGAACATGTCTACAATAAATGCAATAAAGCCTGAGCTGGGAAATAGCAATAATCTACTCTAGCCAATCCTACTGTAGTTGCGTGTTGCTGCCCACAACAGGCAAGGTGAGCAGCAGCTGCCTCCAGAATCCCTTGCTGATTTGCACAAACAGCAAAATCAAAAGAAAGGGGAAAGCAGATTAGTTTAACTTCACAGCTCATCCCAACATGTTAAATAAGCATAGATTATAATTTTGTTACCAAAATGAAAATCATAAGAGTAATAAAACTGACAAAGGAAGAATATCCCTGAATTCATTTTGCAAAAAGCCTTCAAGAGCCCCCCATAAGGTTCAAAATGCTTTTATTGACTTATGCACAGATTACCTGCATAAATTTCATTTCACATGTACACATTCTTAGTTTTAGGGGGGGGGGGGGGGAATCCTGAAATATTTCAAACTGCCTCTTTTTGTGGTAAAAGAACCTATCCCTATTTTTTCCATATTATTTCTGCTTCTACTATTTCCTTAAGGTTGTAGCATTAATACAGTTACTTTGTTAATTGAGGTTTATCGGTACTGGAAATTTAGAAGTCCTTGTCAGACTGCTCCCTATTAATATTTTTTTTCCTTTTAATTTTGCAAACTTCTTCTTTCAAGTACGTAGAAACAATTATATTATTTTTTGGTTTCACTTCCAAGGTGATAAGACACTCAGTGACCTTAGTCTGTATTAAATAAAAGATGACCTTTATCGTTTGACAGAACAAAACTTTTTTGCAACAGATTTGAATCACTATAAGACCTTTGAAGCTATTATTACTCATTCTTAGAGTAGCATTTGAATATATTTACTAAAAATGACATGTTTTTAAACGGCTTCCTTCTTTCATTTCCAAACAAAAAAACCCAGAATATAATGCAGTTAATTGTTAATATCCACGGACATTTATGCAATACATTACTCAATAAATATTATTATTTGAAGAAAGCACTCTCTTTTTAGAAGAAGGTACTATGCTTTATCATCCCTAGACTAGTTTACTTAAAGAAAAGATACAGTCTCATCTTAACTAAATACATCTCTTGAATTATGTTTCCATTTTAGGAAATGTTTGAAAAGGAAGACATGTTGAATTTCCATATTTATTGTATTTCAATGACTACTAAAGTCAATTTGCTTTGTTTACAGGAGAAATATACCTTTTTCCTAAACTACTAGCTCTGGAATCACAGCATGGGCTCTGAAAGTCAAGCTGCTTTCTTCCAAGGTCACCCATCTCCATCAGCAAAAACATTCTGCGAATATAACGTGTGGAACATCTCCAAAGCTCAGAGAAAAATATCACAACCACATGCAACTAGAATGTAGAGCTCTCTATGTTGTAAATTAATGCACTACCTAACTACTTGTTAATTACATCCTTCCAGTACTCAGCATTCCAAGTATTTCTACTTTGTGACAAGTATCGTCTCACAATATGAAAAAAGAAGATTGCTTGATCACTATAATCATTATTTGCCAACAGAAACCAAACACATCTTGGTAAGTACTCTTACCAGAAGCTGTATTTGTGGAGAGAATCTTAATAAATGTACACAAAGAACTGCAGATACTTTCTCTGTTTTAAAGATAATCATAACCTCGGGTCTTGCACAGGAACCTTTTGGCTTTTTAATGAGCCTTCCACATGTTTCTCTCCTAAGACAAGACACAACTTCGAAAGGATAGTGATGAACTATTTGAAGTGAATACTAATTAAAATGAGGTCAGGTCCTTCAAGTCATACAGAACATAGGAAGAAAGATTTTACTTTAACGCTATCGTTTAAGTTATGACAAGGAAACAACCACGAAGAAAAGGTGAAGGGCAAACATTGAAAAAGTCCTTCTGATCTGAGAACAGCAAATATAATTTCGAATACAATCTAGAATTTACTATTCATTTCCATTTTGTATTTGTTAGACATTCTGTTTAGTCTTTTATAACCAACACTATTTAGCACTCTGACAAAAATATAAAGAAACTGCATTTGAAGGCCTCATTTATCCAAATAAGGAGGGGTTTAAAATGTCCAACAGCATATAAACAGAGGTATAGTCAACACTTCACATTTGCAAAAATGGTGAATAAAGAAATCACTTTTTTAAAACCAGAAAGAACACCTCTCTAAGAATTTCTAGATCTACCAACACAACTCCATGGTCAGCTTCCCCTGAAAGCTAACCCTAAACTTGCACTGGAGGATCCAAAAATATGTAGAGAGGTATTCTGTTTAGAAATTTGTAGATCGGGGGAGGAATTAGACCATAGAGTAACACTAGAGGACCTAGATATTCCTAGACATAACATTTTTAATCAAATCCACAAGCAATCAAATCTGAAAAAAAATCAAAACTGCAAATGTGAGGAATAACTATAGAATCTAGGTTCCCACAGCAACAGTCTTGGCCTTACATTAGCCAACAGAATGAGTATGATGGAACACTAACCAAATTTGCCAATCATAAATGTTTAATGTATTTTCAATATTACAGGACATATTGTCTTTCCTTTAAGCCTCATTTACTCATTTACATTGTAAGCCAATAAACCCCAACTCTTTATTTCACAATATTTTATTAGCTTCACTTCCAAAAGTACTTCTCATCACAACTATGAATTCTGAAAGAGTTGCTGAGTTTGTTGAAACTCATGTAAATTAAATATTGTATGGTTTTATCCAGGCCATAGATGACTCGGATAGGTCTACAGAGAGGGGATTTCAGAGGTTTCTATCTGTTGAAATGGATCCAAGCATCAGGTGGAGGAAGCTGTATACCTTTAGTCTTTTCTCAGTTGATCTACTCATACATGGGCTTTGAAAGTCAAACTTGAAAAAGCATGTTTCAAGAGTTATGGTAATGCAATCTTCACTCAAACAGTTTCTTTGGTTCAAGAGTCACAGGGGCCAACTCTCACAACCTCCAGTTAATGTTTTTGTTTAAGAAATATGATCTTGGCAGATAACTGCAAAACAAATATTAAATTATTCTTAGTTGTTTAAGAGTGTATCCATTTCATTTGCTGTGGCTCATACTTACATTACTTTTTTCATTTTTCCATCCATGGCTGCTTTTTGCTACCTCTGGCACAAACCCTGATGTGTTTTCAATCTACAGCTGCAGCTTCCCTCTCTTGAAACTAACAGGAATAGACAGAAGATGAGTGATTGCAGACTCCAGAACTGATGTGTATAACTAGGTTAAGATCTCTTTGGCATTTTTTTCATTCAACTCTGCTAAGTGAATACTGAATGACTAAACAAGAATAAAGCTCCTTAAAAATAACCCAAGATATAACTTAACTTCTCCTGTAAGATCCCTTCTCTTCCACACAGAATAAGCCAGTATCTGCAACAGTGGTGAAACTAGACTCTATGTGAAAACAAAATACCAATGTAACTACACCAAGGAATGAAGGTTGCATCACAAAGCAAAAAAAGCAAACTGGCCATGTAGTGGAGATTAAATAAATCCAAGCCAGTGTTTCTGAACCAACTAGCTTTGAAGATATTCTACAAGGAATATTTTCCCCAGTGAAACTCTACTAATCAATAGCTCGCAGGAAACTGTGACTTGGCACAAAGACAGTCTACTGAGCAAAGGCTCCCTTTTTTAAATCAAATGCCATACTTTTATAACTGACCCCTGCTGCAAGGTTGATCGGCATATGGTGTTGCCTTGTATCAGCTCAATGCAAACCTTTCATTTGTTGGCTTAGATTATTCTTATTTTTTGAAAAGACAAGAAAGAAACCGAACACAATTCCTCTTTTCAGAGAACCAATATTAATATTCTTGTAATTTAGTTTTATTTTCCATATTGCTGTAATGTGCCTTCAAGTTGTTTCCTATTTATGGCAACCCTAAGGTGAACCTAAGCAAAGGTTTGTTCCTTGCCAACCATACTCTATTCTGAATTTTCTTACTTCAGCAGCTGCTGCTATGCTTCACTGGGAACTCTTTTAAAATATAGCATAGACTTCCACAATGTGATCTCTTACAATTTGAGCATGATCTCCCACAATTTGAATATTTTTTAGAAGCACTTTCAAATGTTTCAATAAATAATAAATAAGAACCAATTTGAACTTTTCCATTCTGCCAAAGAGAGAGAGTAGTTCGAAAAATCAAGATATCTTTTTTTCTCTCTCACATCCGAGTATAGACCATACATTTATTTACTCTGACTGCTGATAAATCAACATTGCAGTAAGGATGCACTGGCCATTGTAAAGCATGCTAAGAACTGTTACCAAAACATCTCACTGTGGCCAGAATCACATCAGGTTAGCTTTTCTCCAGTCACTAAACTATCCAATTCTAAAGAGACGTATTATTTTAAAATACAAAACAGCAACATTGAACATTTATATACTGCTTATATATATGGTAAAAGATTATTATTAACTCACATTTAAACCAGGCTATAAAGGCTATTTCTTCAGACTCTTGTTTGTTCCCTACTTAGTTATTATTATGTATTATTTACAATATATATCATCATTTGACAGGTGGCATACCTATAGTATAATAATGAGAATAACAACACAGGAATATTTTCACTAATTTTCTGTGTCTGTTGTCCATATGTCTTCAGAGATCTGTGATTCCTCAATTAGTTGTGTCAAGAAATGTAATACGAGAATAGCTGAAGTAAACTTTGAAAATATAGTCCAACATGTTGGAATACAACCTACGCAATGCTGGTTGTTTCTCCCAATCACACCAATTCTTAAACAGAAACAGAAACTAACTAAGGGGGTAGGAATTCATAAAATGCAACCAACATTATGTGAGGGTTATCATTGCCTTCTCTAAGCAGTAAATGACAGGATAAATATGAAGGACAAGATTCAAGAAGGAGGCAGTAGGAGTGATTGTATGCAACACCAAGTTCTTTTTATCAGTTATTAGGTGTTCTGCATAGTTTGTGTGGACATACGCAAACAGAGGTGCATACTTTTTACACAGAAAAGCTTATTCATCCTCTTGTTTAAGCATGATAGGAAAAATATAGTAAGTCTTAGGGCCCTTCCACACAGATCTATATCCCAGAATATCAAGGCGGAAAATCCCACAATATCTGCTTTGAACTGAGTTATCTGAGCCCACACTCAAATAATGTGGGATTTTCTGTCTTGATATTCTGGGATATAGGGCTGTGTGGAAGGGCCCTTAGCCTCATGTTCTCCCACTTTACCATTACCATCATTTTGGTGAGACTGAGAAGAGTATAGAATTTTAACCCTCTATTTTGAATTAACCACAGCTCAGTGCCGCTTCTTCAACCTGCTGCCTTCCAGATGTGTTAAATTATAATTCATATAAAACCCAGCCAACATCCAGAGTAGACACCACCTAATAGTATTTTATCTTAACAGTTGAAAGTACCAGCAGAGAACATTCCTGTATATTCTGTAATTTAAGTTTCCATTTAATAGTTTTTCTCTGCCTACATTTTTTTCTCATGGCAATCCAGCATAATTTGAGATATCCATTGTATGCTAATATGCACTTTTCGACATTTACAGTTAGGGTGAAAAAATTCACGGCTCCACCTGTCAGGATTTAATGTGATCAATAAATAAGTTTCTGTATGCACTTTCAACTTAAAGAGGGTTAACCTCTTGGGAGGCTAGATCTAAGCAATATCAATCAATAAATTACAAGGACATTCTACATTACTGCCACTAGATTGGATACTGCTGTTTGCCATATTGGTGCCATACCCTTCCCTCCTACAAGATGGCCAGAAATCATCTGAGCAATGGCAGGCAACCAGGAGATAAGAAGTTGTTGCAAAAGAACACACTTACGGCTTTATCACAATCACTATGACACTTGCAATGATGAAAACAAGTGTGCAGTAAAAGAAGATATGGGGAAAGAGAGAGGGCAAGACCACAACAGAATCACAGTTGATATGGTATGAAAAACAGCTGTTTATGCTGGGAGGAATCTCTTGATGGTTTGGATGAAGGTATAGGCCAAGTGAATTGCAAAGCAAGTATAAAGATGTGGATAGAACACACTCCTTGAACAACAAGATGTGGACAGAACACACTCCTTGAACAACAACTGTTAATTATTTTCATCTGCACACTATCAGAACATGTATGACTATCTACAACAAAAGTAAAAACAATTGCTCAAAGCAGATATAAAGAAAATAAAAATCTTGCAGCTACAAGCAACTGTCTACAAGAAATTGCAAATAGTCTTTTTTTTCCCCTCCCCTTTGTTTCCTCCTTTTTATGCTGCATGAGACTAACTACTTCTTTGAAAATTGTCACCCACAAGGTTAACTGAAGATATAGCTGCAACTTTAATCACAGTGCCTTAAATGGTAAAAACCTCAATAATATGTTACATTTCCCATTAGGTCAATCTCAAACCTGAATAGCATAGTAACACATTTTCCTCCTCTCTATTGCTAGTGAAGTGTAAGTAATGTGAAAGAAAAAAAAAGAATTGCAAACAATCTACACATGATATGTTGAGAGTTATTCACATTACAAAAAACAGCTGAATCTTCATGTACTTAAAAGAGGTTGCTTCGGCAACACATAGCTATTACTTTTGAAGAGCATGCACAAATGTTAGCTGATATACAATAGGAAAATGTTTCAAGCCCTCGTTTTCTCTTCATGTGCAAAACCACACACTCAGATTTCCTTTCTGACAAACACCTGTAGAAATACTTGATGAATGGGCCCAGAGAGAGCGGTTCTCATTGCCCTCACATGAAACGACTTATAGGCATATGACACTCCATCAATATACAGAGCTGGCAGAGTGAGAGGCAGGAAGGATGCTCTCTGATAGCATGCATCTGCTTACTAATATCAGGGAGTGCTCAATCCTTTCCCTCATTTATTACCTGAAGAAAAGTTCACTGCACAGATTTGTACCATCAACAGATGGCCCCTGGCTAATTGAGCAGTTTGTTAATTTCTCCTAAATAAAGCTTTAATCAATAGAATTAGCTTTCCATCTGAAATTAAAATCTAGATCTTGCATAGTAGACAAGAGTGTTAACACAAAATGAATTTATAACAGGCTTTCACAAACCAGTGCCTTTCTCCAGAGGACTGCACAGTAGAGACCTTCTTATTGCCTGCATTTATACAATTTGTTATGTTCCATCTTTTTTGTTGTTGTTGTTTTCAGATAAATCCTGGGTGAAAAGTATTATGACTTGCATGCTAATTAAACTATTTATCTTCTACCTATGTGTTTTTCTCTGAAGGTATGCATAATATGTTTTAATATTAAGATATAGTTTTAAACTGTCTTTAGCTTATGGCTATGTGATAGTAACAATACTCCCATTCTATTGTCATAATGTGCAAAATGTCCAATAAAATCTTATAACCCTTTCAAAACAAATATAGTATTTGGACATTTTTAGCAACACAAAACATCATTAATTTGAACAAATTAGCTTTGTTAAAAACAGCAATTAAATTCATAATTGTGCTTACTGAGGGCCCATCCAGACGGGCCCAAAAAGCAGGACCTGTCTTGGTTTTACCAGGATTTTCCTGGATTGTTCCAAATTAATTAAACAACTGGTAAGATCCAGATCTTATGGTAAGATCCAGGTCTTACCAGGTGTGGGCCCTGTGTCGATTGGACCTGGGGACCATGTCACACAATTCTCGGGCCCAATCCACACAGTCATCTTGGTTTTTTGGGCTCCAGGAGCCCAGGAAACTGAGAAGACATCCACCTCCTCACTTCATACATGTTTTGATAGTGTGCAGATGAAAATAATTATGGGTATATTTCCCCCTAAAAAGTAAAAAAAAACCCTGAAGCCCCCAAATTTCCCCCTAAATTTACTTTTAATTTGGGGGGCTTCAGGATGTAACCACCCTCAGGGAAAGCCTGGGTTTTTGGTTGGGAGTGGGAACAGAAATCTGTGCCAGAGCAGGAGTTTTAAACCCGCTTTGGCATAGATTTCTGGGATGTCTATAGCAGCCCTAATATAAGTTCACTGAAGGCCAAAGGGGATAATTTAAATTCAAATAATGTACACATCCACTTCCACACTACAGGCAGTTCTGGAGTTACAAACATCCAACTTACAAATGACTCATAGTTATGAATGGAGGTGGGACAACTATCCTTAGGAAGGAAAATTCACTCCTGGAAGAGTTATCATGGGAAAAAGATGTCTCCACTGAAGTTTTATCACCAATCCTTGTTTCCACAACAAGAGTTTTTTTTTAAAAAAAAATCCAATCCTCACAGGGATGAAAAGTGAGGTGAAATCTTCCTTACATGGGCCAGACAGCAAAACAAACACCACAGGAGTGTTATGTACAAGTGGCTTCCTTTGAAATCACTGTCTACACATCATGCCACCTGGATATTTTCAAAAGCATTTCTAGCCAAATCAGTTCCCACTGGAAATACAAATAAGGAAAGGTTAACTTACAAGTATATTATATTTGCTTTATACATGAAGTAGCAGGCAGGATGCCTAGACACAAGATTACATTTATATAGCTGGTCAAGAAGAAGTATTTACTGAAAAAAATACCTCAAGATGCTATACTCCCCAAGGCTACTCTAAT
Source organism: Anolis sagrei (assembly GCF_037176765.1). Lineage (NCBI taxonomy): Eukaryota > Metazoa > Chordata > Lepidosauria > Squamata > Anolidae > Anolis > Anolis sagrei. Next base: position 247,379,753 of record NC_090022.1, on the reverse strand, counting down.
ACTGTGAAAACAAAAGAGCTCAAATACTTTTTAACAACACTCTAGGAGCTGGGTCCACAAAGGACTAGGCCTCCTTCTCAGATATCTATTTTCATATACCCAACTGCAGCCTATGCACACAATTCTTGGTTTCTGGAGTCTCAGTGAGAAGACTCATTCCTGCTCATTGTTCTAGCTTTTATAAGTAGATGATATTCATGAAGCAGTAGTTGTGGTAGTTAATTATGGTAACAGCAATAGCAACAGTAGCAGCAGTAGTATGAAGTCTTTTATCCTTCCAGTTATATTTACAGTCCATGTCACTGGTCATGCTTACTAGAGATACAAAGGAAAAGAGGAAGACCAAAGTAAAAAAGGAAAGTAGCTTCATGTAAGTCCTCTTCATTTCATCTGTAATTTATTGAGGGTTTTATCTATCTCTTCTTTGGTTACTAATAATGTCTTTTTTGCTTTCTTCTTATGTGTTGTTTAGCCTAGCTTGAGTCTAGGGTTCTCCTGGGTTCCGGTCAATTCAGCTTAGGAGTGAATATATGTTCTTGATATACTCTTTAAATTCTACAGGGATCTTGTATACATTGCAATTTTAGTATTTTCTAAATGCCGACTTTGTAGAATGGAACTGTCCAATAATGGTTTTTTGATATTTTGCTATGTTGTGAGAACATTGGGAAGCTTAGCCCTTAAAGCAGCACAGATTTTTTAAATGTATAAATTGTTGGTGGTTTTCTTGATCATATTGTCACACAGTCCATATTGTCACACAGTCCATTCTGTTTGTTTAATTGCTTTGGGCATATTACATTAAACATTAAACAAAAATAAATTGTTTCTAAATAAATAAATAAATACATGAACTAAATTTGACCAAAAAAATCATAACTTAGCAATATGTGCAACTATGTGTTCATAGTTATATCTATTTGTTTGGGGAGTCAATTTGATGTGTCTATACTATAGAAGTGATCAGTTTTTTAAAAAAAAACTGGTGTGTGTGTGGTGGGGTTAAATACAAGCAGAAAACTATTGACACTACGTAGGTTTCCAACCAGCAAATATTTTATCATTCCTGGTTCCATAAAACATTGAAAACTGCTAGCGATCCTTTGACAATTGTAGCTGAACTTCATGGAGTCATTTTCATGTGTTTGGAATTAACGTAGAAGGATCATCTTCTTTCCCCTGAGAGGTGTTACAATTTCAAAACAAAACAACAACTTCAGTCCAAGTGATGTGATGCTATTATGCTATCAGTATAGCTTATTTTCAGTGTTATCTGACAATGCAAGACACTGTTTTGTATGCCAAAAATACAGCTCCTACTGTCTTATTTTTAAGTAATCGTTTTACAGCCTTGTACACTTAGTGTATTAAGATAAGCTTTGTAAAAATGATATAAACTATCAAACCAATCCTAAGTGGAACTGAAAGAGAGAAGAGGAGCAGATGCATTTCAGCAAGCCAAGCCCTTTCAGGACACCCCATCAATTCTTTAAACTAACAGGGAAAGTGGACTTTTAAATGCTTTGGATGAAGCAGAATCAATGCCAGTTCCTCATCACTCTATCCCTAGAAATGTTGCTGTTCCCAAAGAAACACCACTACCAGCAGCTTTGCTAGAATTCTGATGGCACCAGATCCCGTCTGACTTAGAAAGCTCCACAAGATCTCTTCTGGTTAATACTTAGATGAGAAACTGCCAATGAATACCATGTGCTGTAGGCTATATTTCAGAGAAAGGAATGGACAAAACCATCTTTGACTGTTCCTTGTCTGAGAAAACCCTCCAAAATTCATAAGTCTTCAGGTGACTTGAAGGCACATAGATACAAAACAAGGGGATCCTGCTGGCAGTGTTACTTTCTGCCTCTGGTTCATTGCCTTGCACCATATTCTAAACTCTTTCAGCAGGAGCACAGAATTCTTGCTAGCTTTCTATAGATTCTTTTCAACAGTCAATAGGCCAACTCTAAGTTAGATATACATTTCCATAGCAGGCAATTGTTTTAAAGGAGGAAAATGTGCAGGACAGAAAGCCCATATTCAGCATATAAAACATAATTTTGTGTTTAGCATTTTGAATCCCTCTATATCATACATCGTTCAATATTTTACAGAAATGTTCACCGTATCCAACATAGATGATCCACAGATAAGCATATCTATTAATTTGTGGTCCCTGGTAAATAGCAGCCTTTCTTAGGGATACATTAGTATTATCATTCTCTTATTCCCTCCTCTACTTTGAAATATGGCAAGGGATACTGAAGTGAATTATTTGTTAGAATTTGAATGAATTCTATTTCAAGCATAAAAGAAATGCATGCCTAAAACTGCATACTACGTCTGATTAGATATGGATTGAGACAGCAAATGAGTGACATCATTGCTCAAGCTGTTATTTTACTGAAATCAATCTCAATTTTTCCTTACTGCAGTCCAGGCCAACCAATACAGACATATTTTCCGTCTTCTAATCATTGCTAAGTGATCAGCAAAAACCTGTAGAATTCTTCTCACCATCTTCCCATGTTGAACACAAATTCTTTCCCACATCTTTTGTTTTGTTTGTGTGTCCTTTTCAATTTTGAGAGAACTATGGAATCACTAATATAGTGAGATAGCCAAAGCTTTTTCAGACCATGTCAGCTGGACTGGAGAGGGACACTGGATAGGGTATTGGGGAGTTGCAATCCAAAGAGGAACTCTTTCTAAGCTCTATCTAAACCAGTGGTTCTCAACCTGTGGGTCCCCAGATGTTTTGGCCTTTGACTCCTAGAAATCCTAACAGCTGGTAAACGGGCTGGGATTTCTGGGAGTTGTAGGCCAAAATACTTGGGACCCACAGGTTGAGAACCAATGGTCTAAACCAAATACAAGGATATGACTTCCTCTGCCACATATGTGTTTTCACACTGCTCCTGCAGCCAAGACGTCTGGCTTGGCAGTGATGGAATTAGAGCTTTGCCTTCAATAGGATGGCTAGAAAAAAATATAGAAACAGTGTGTGGCATTATAGCCATAAGCAATCCAGATGAGTATGAAAAAGATGAGGAAGTTTCAGTCCACTTTTGTTTGCTGTATTTGGATTTTCTTCTGTTACTTCATGGAGGAACAATTGAGTTCTACAGGGAAAATTGCTGAAAGGGTATACAAATCTGAAAGGTACTTTAAAAGAAATGACAGCCACTATAAATGACACCCTCCCACTATCCATTGCTTTAAACTATTCTAAACAGCACATTAGAATGTCTCATAGTATATTTCTTCTTACTGGAGAGATGAAAGGCTAACTAACTGAGGAGAGAATAGTGTTGAGATGAATTTGAGGGGAAGTATTTATAAAAGCAATGTATTTTATCTTTCTTGCTGTTTTCATACACTTCCAAATAATTAAGAAGTCTGTCTCACAACAAAAAAAGGAGGGCTGATTGGCCATTTCAACCCCCAATGTCTTATTTGACAGAGGTCTTTGGAGGTTGTAGTGACTGACAAGCCTTTGGTAGCTCTGGGATTACAGATAATACACCCCACCACCTCTTGAGATGTAAGAGCTCTAACTACAGCTGACCATATTTAGAAGGAGAAGGGAAGCTGGTGGTTTGAACAATGGAGGCAAGCAGGATGATTCAAATATTGCAAATAGTTTCCTTGGCCAATTAGTACCAATTAGAAAGCAGTAGGGTGTTCTTGGAAACAGCAACAAGTGTTCTCTTCAATCCATACCTGGCTCTCTCTGCTTCTTTTATAGCTGTTGTTGGAATCAGTCCCCAAAATGTACAGTTAACTGCTGTGAACACTTACGTGGGATCCCATGAGAGACAATGTGCTATATTTGTCACTGTGCTAGTAATGTTTCCTTTAAAAAGCAACTGGAGCTGGTTGCAAAGGTTTGTGTTTCTATTACTTATGGTAACCCAAGCACTCAGACTGGGATTTCATAAAATTCTGATAGAAACTCACAGTATAAATAAAAGGATTGCAGAAGCAACAACTGTTAAAGGAACTCCATATTGCAAACTCAAAGTGGTATATTTTGTTTCAAACCAAATACATTTGAAGAAACAGCAATTGTAGCTCTTTCGTTATTTACACTTAGCTTTGCAACGTCTAGGTTATATTTTTTCATATGTATTTGTAGGTGACGGCTTTCTATTGGGTGTTAATAAAGCACTGTTGCATGTGGGAGATCTGTTGTTATTATAGATTTTTTTGGACAAGGACAAAACGCCAAATATTTAAATAGCCTGACATTTTTATTAAGGAATATTATTCCCTCCTTCTGTTCTTCTGTGTATAAATTCAGGGGAGGGAAGGCTCTCCGTAATAACAGGTTTGTGTTTTTCCTTCCTTCCTGCTCTGTTCTGTGTAGATGATAGAAATAATGCTTTGATCCATCATATTTATGATATAAAGGTCAGTACTTATTTTCCCCATGACACCCTTTCTACCACAAAATGGCAACTTTCTACTATTTCTTTTTAAAATTGAAACTACTTAATTTGTACCTTGCTTTGAAGCATAACTCCAATTGATTTGAGGACATTTTGCACTGAGTTCTGCCTTTTTTTACAAATGGAGAGTGGTAGTGAAAACTACTAAATACCAGTTCAGCTTCTGGTGAAAGTTGACCATAGACTCACACTGGCATCCTAAAGAGGACACTTCTCTAGCCATTTTGTAGGTCTTCCTGAGAGATTCATTTGTACCCAAAGCTCTCCATGTATAAATATAACCACATTGAATGAGCTCACATAATAACCAACCTACTACATTATTAAATGTACCCTCACTTATTTACATAGAGACTCAATGCCATTTCAATCTCAGCCAGACTGTAGCAATTAACAGCAAAGCGACACATGTAAACCTCTTCATAATCTAGTTACTTTGATGCTCTGTAACATCAAGTTTTGGCTGGAGTAGGAATATTAAATGCTTCCACTGTAATCTAAAACTATACTTGTTTATACCATCTTGTTGGTAGTTTGTATATAACTTCATTAGATTAAATTCAATAAATGGAATAAGGCTACATGAACAAGCAGACTCAGTTCTAGATGGCACTGCAGCCACTCACCAGTCACCAGAATGATATTGCTTAGGACTCTTAGGACTCAGATTTTGGTCCTGACACATCAAAACCTGAGAAACGTCTGTCCAGTTAGCCCTAGCTACAATAGATGTTACTCTTCCAGGTACCACCACTGTATAACATCACAATTACATATTGATAAGAATGCCAGGGCACCACTAAATATTAGGGGAAGGCCAAGACACATGCTTTATGAAATATCATGAGTTTAGGAATGATGTTCTGTAAGTATGCATGTGGGATCCAAACTCCATTGTCCTATATAGGATTTATGATATTTTATATTGTTTCAATATTAATTTTTTCCTTTAATTTATATTGAACAACTGTGTTCTTTTAGATGTGCACATGCTGAGGAACCATTCTATACAATAACTCTATTTTTTTTGTACCCCACCTCCATCTCACCGAAGGGACGGGGGGGGGGGCTTACATCGGGGCAAACCTGAGGTTCCACATAGTTAAAATAAAATATAGCAACAAAATTCATAAAAACATTTCAACAATATAAAACGATCACAGAATACAATACATAGCGAACATCTAACAACCTTCAATGGTCTGAGTATATGCTACCCTAATGCATAACATAAAATTTAATCCTTAAAAAGAAGGTGGTTGAACACATGGTTAATACTCAGAAAATTAACCCTATCTTATTGCATTTCAGAATCTTTCCCCTAATATGAGCTACAGGGTTTTACAGAAGACTGCTGTGTCAGACTAGATTTTCAATCAACTGACAGATTCCTCCTTTCTGTGGATTTAACACTGAGCATTATAGTGACTTAAGTATAAGGATTTGTTGTTGTTGAAAGGCTAAGTCAGGAACATATGTTCTTAGGGTTGTCTGCATTAAGCATTATCTAACCATAAGCCTTATGGCATAAGGTAGATCCCCCTACCATGTATCTGCAATGTGCTGACAATGTTTTCAAATGCTATTGCTTGGTTTAGATATACAGGCAGTTACGAATGAGATAGGTTCTGTAGGTTTGTTCTTAAGTTGAATTTTTATGTAAGTCAGAACAGGTACTTTTTAAATGTAACTCCAGCCATCCATATATACATATACCTATACCTATACATAGGAAGCCCCTGGTGGTGCAGTGGGTTAAACTACTGGGCTGCTAAATTTGTTGACCAAAAGGTCGCAGGTTTGAATCCGAGGAGCAACGTGAGCTTCTGCTGTCAGCCCCTGCTTCTGTCAACCTAGCAGTTCGAAAACATGCAAATGTGAGCAGATTAATAGGTACCACTCTGGCAGGAAGGTAACGGCGCTCCATGCAGTCATGCCGGTCACATGACCTTGGAGGTGTCTACGGATAATGCCGGCTCTTCGGCATAGAAATGGAGATGAGCAACCATCAGAGTAGGACACGACTGGACTTAATGTCAGGGGAAAACCTTTATCTTTACCTATACATATACACATACCTCATTCCTACACACACACACACAAGCTTTGGATAACATAGGGAATGGCTAACACCTTTGTGGTGTTTGTTTTGCTGTTTGTGCCTGTTTGGAATACTTCACCTCACTTTCAGTCCCTGTGATCATGGGATTTTGAAAATTTTGGCTTGTTGTGAAAACAAGGATTGGTGATAAAACTTGGAGACACTTTTCCCCCATGATAACTCTGTCAGGAGTGAATTTCTCTTCCTAGGGGTAGATTTCTCTCCCTAAGATGAGTCGTATGTATGTCGTATGTTTGTAACTTGAGGACTACCTGTATATGGAGTACAGCAGGAAGCACATATAAGAAAGAGGGATGAAGGGAGGGTGCACACACATGTAGTCCATTATTTAAGCTTCATGAGAAAAAAAATGCTAGGGCCTAACTAACATCCTCACTACCTCAGTCCTTTTCACAGAAAAAAGATATCTTTACCTCCACATTTACAATGTTTTAAGACTCCTTTGTATGAAACATCATGTATTTCAAACAGGAGTGTATTTGTGTCATTTTCAGAATATTATGCTACCATAACATTTCAACAGTACTAAGTAGCAACTACTCAAATAACTGTTCAAAACTCATACTTTCCTTAAAGGTAAGTGGCTAGTAACATTACAGTTGATGTTACTATAGTACTAGAAAAGAAATGAGGTTTACACTGACCTCTCATTTTAGTGGGGTGTTTGTTCCATAGTATTGGCAGTGTATGGCTACAGTCCTGTTGAAACACTGCATGCTTTTGTTGTAACTATGTTTGGTTAGCGTAACTGTGTTTTATTTAAATATTTTTATTTTGTTATTATTTTATTTTTAATTTCCTTTTTCTTTAGTTATAAGTTTATTGATGTTATTCATATTATGTATTTGTTTGACTATGGCATGGAATGTTTGCCGTTTTGTACGTAAACTGCTCTGAGTCCCCCTGAGGAGAGAGGGAGGTCTATAAATAAAGTATTTATTATTTATTTATTTATTATGAATCCAGATACTCAAAACTATGACTGGTGACTCTTTTAAACCTAAATATGATCATGTTTTTCTTCAAAACAACTAGCATGAAAACCTATAGATGTAAGTCCCAAATAAGAGTTTTATCAAATGCAGCCAAAGCGTCCACATATGATTGTATATTTCTGCCTGTACTTTAATTTAGGCAGAAACATATTTCTTGAGTGCTCCTGCAGAATACCCCTCTTGGCTTTTTCATGTGTACAGAATGGACAGAAGGCACACCCTCCTAATCTCATGAAGGATCTGTAGACGAATTTGTTTGTAAGCCTAGGTCACAAACCCCAAATATCCTTACAGGCACTTATTCTTTTGGCTTAGCCCTTAGCCTCCCTACTGAGAAACAGATGATGGTAGGTAAGCATATCAATAGCAATAGTAATTAGCCTAGATAGGGAAACAACATAAGGTGAAAAAAAAACTCCTTTTTCCTGCACTACTTCTGAATGCACTGACCTCCACAAACGTCGAGTCCCAAATGTGTCATTTTCTCTCATTCCTTTCATCTGTTCCTTTTATTTTGTTCTACAGACACAGCAGAAAAGTTCTCAAAAGGCTATGACATAAAATAGCAACATATGATAGCTACCATATGGAAAGAAATGAATCACGGGTCAAGCTGGAGCCCAAGAATAACATCTGGGAAAGCCATTCATCATTAGTCCAGTCCTGTGTAGACCTGATGAGTATGGAGCTGTCAAGACTATAGAAAGCACCCCTTCCTTATCTCCATCAACACATGTATCATCTTTCCCACATTTCTAGCAAGGAGACATCTTGTCTCTAAAATGGGTGGCAAGCAACTACAGCCAATAATTATCTAAACTATTTCAGCTGAGAATTACAGTTTCCCTACCAAATGCATCTGTAACACATACAAGATTAGTAAGCTTCCCTTTGTAAGTGACAAATCATTTCCTCTTCAGAAGTAGGTTTCTATGCCATGATTATTCAATAGGGATAAGCTGAGTTTTAAGACTCCTCTTTTAAACACTGAGGCCTAAAATCCATGTGACTGGCTTGCAACTGAATGGTGGCACTCTAAACTGCATTGTTAAAATGATTTCCAATAGTAGGCTGTTCCTAGGGATGTAAGAGAACAAACATCAATGTACAGCAGAGCAACTAGTCAGTCACAGAATACTGATAGCTAATCTGTCTCTTTCCTACTTCCTAGTCAACATCCCCCTCACATTCTTTGGTTAAATATGGCCAACAGATGCCACAAAAGATCCATAGGAGAAAATGCAAAGAGGCTAAAAACAACTGAGGTGCCTGACCTGTGCCTGCTACTGTCCTACAAGTATCCGTGAGCTGCCTTTAAATGCCACAGTAAGTGGGGGAAAGGATATATTGCTGAACAATTGTTGAAAGAATTCCTATTTAAATCTTGCCAGGAGCCAGTGCTTGCAGTTTCTCACTAGTATCCCATCCCCACACATTTGCAAACCATAGGACTAGACCATAAAAAAGACTACTTATCTATAACAAGTAGGTAGTACCCCCAGATATCAAGACAAAAAGCCCTTTCTTCCTGGAAAGCAATTGGTTTTTTCCTCTCCTTTCAAGCTAAGAATGTACTACATAAGCCCAAATGAAGCGCATGTGGGAAAGTGGACTATGAAACATTTTTGTGGGCTAGTAATTTTTGAGGCCTTTTCAGGCTTGCTAAGGCAATAAGAAGACCTCCAGGAATAAAATTTAAAAATCACACAGTGAGGCCTCTTACATAAAAAAACAGGATGGAAAGATAATCTAAACTATACTGATACCTTTGCTTTTGAATCAAGATTTTATTCTCTCCTGATTTTCAGACTGAATTCTTTTAATTTAATGTTTTAAGTAGCTCTAAGAGAAGCTTAGTAGAAAACATCAAATTTAAAACATAAAAAAGAGAATTGACTGTCTCCTTTAAAGAAATAGTCAACATATGGTATAGAGAGCTTGAGATTTTGCATATTATTCCCAACTGGCATTTTAACCAATGGCTTGCATTACAAGTTGAGTATTCCTTATCCAAAATGCCTGGGACCAGAAGTGTTTTGGATTTCAAATTTTGGAATACCTATATTTGCACATAATAGGATGTCTTGGAGATAGGACCCAAATCTAAACATGAAATTCATGTATGCTTTATACACATAAGCTGAATGTATTTTTAATCATTTTGTGCATGAAACAAAGTTTATGTACACAGAAGCATCAGAAAGCAAAGGTGTTGGCCTTGGTAGTCCATGCTCTCGTTACATCCAAAATAAACTTCTGCAATGCACTCTATGTGGGGTTGCCTTTGAAGACTGTTCGGAAGCTTCAAATCATTCAATGGCCAGCAGCCAGACTGCTCACCAGAGAGAGAGGACATTCCTCTTGTTGTGTCAGCTCCACTGGTTGCCAGTATGCTATTGAGCACAATTCAAAGTGCTGGCTTTAGCCTATAAAGCCCTAAATGGTTCCAGCCCAGCTTACCTGTTCAAATGTATATGATCCACCTCATAGGCTAAGATCACCAGGGGAGGCCCTGCTCTCTTTGCAAGCGTGACTGGTGGGGATGAGAGACAGGGCATTCTCAGTGATGGCCCCTCATCTATGGAACTCCCACCCCAATGAAATTAGATTGGCTCCCTCCCTCCGGGGCTTCAGAAAAAAACCCTATAAACATGGCTCTAGAATCAGGCTTTTGGTCAATAATGGGAGCGAGGCAATAAGAGATTGTAAATTAATTTTAATAACAACCCGGACTGGCCTTGGAATATGACTTGGACTATGTGATTCTAATTGATGTTTTAATGTTATGTTTTAATTGGATGGTTTTAATGTTTTGTTCATCTATTGATGTATGTATACATGCGGCATTGAATTTTTGCCTTTGTAAGGCCCCTTTGAGTCCCCTTCAGGGTTGAGAAAGGTGGGATACAAGTATGGTAAATAAATAAATAAATAAATAAATAAATAATACTTCACATGTTGAAGAAATATGCACAGGAAAGGTAATCATCACAGGTCTCACTACTTTTGGGGCAAGGAGCTGGTATTGTCCAGTTTACTAACAGTGTAGTCCTATACAGTTAGTAAACTGTATGGGCAGTCCTAATTTGTCCAATGGACCTAGCTCTCAAATAAGGGTGTCTAGGACTGCAACTTCACTTTATCCTTTTACTGTAATGTGTGCACCTTTCTAGCACTGCTACATCCTTTTTTTTCCAATCTGAAATGTATTTTGCTTCAAGATATGAGAAAGGTTGTTTTAAAAATAAAAAGGTTACTCGTGCCAGTAAGCACTCTTTGCTCATCTGCATGGCAGTCCTTTTCAGTCCTCTAATGGTACGGCATTGCTATAGCAACAATATTATTATTTGGAATGTCTTGCCAAGATTTTTAGAGTGCTGAAATTAACAGCATCATTTGCCTACAAACCATAATGCAGTTTCTGGCTTCCATTTGCTCAGTTTTGTTACAATACTAATTTGGGCAAGACAAACAACACTAGAAATCATACGCTAGAAGACAGATACAAATGAATGGTTTTGTAAGTAGGAGAAGGGGGAAGGACACCTCGTTTGTTAAATTAAATAAAGCAGATGAGCCTACCTGTGCTTTCTTTTCCAACATCTCTGGCAGAAAAGTATAGAAAGAGATGAGCAGAAATTGCAGAGTTCTGTGCGAAAGGTTCACAAAAGTAAACCAGAACCAAGATTGTGATCATTTACTGATAACATGAGAAGAACAAGTATCATTTGTTTCACTTTGCTACTATTTCTTCAGGATTTTTTGTTTTTTGTTTAGAATTGGAGGGCGGTTTGTCCTCTGTCCACCACACATCCTGGCTTAAGACACAGGGACTGTATTTAAATAGGAATCTTGATCCTACTGCATAATCACATTCGAAATTTTTTTGGAGGGATGTTCCAATCAGCACAAGTGCACAATGGGAAGCTATTAGGATAGATAACACTATGAACTGAAAGGTTGCAACAGAGTACACAGTACTATGTACTGTACATGAAAATCAATTGTAGAAAATCAGCAAGCTGAAATGTATCTATACAGCTTCACAAATAAGATCACACAATTCAAAATCCCCCAAATTACAGGTGATTGCACTAATTATATTATCTCAATGGAACTGAATTCACAAAGGCCAGGTCAGTATAATGAGCAGCATCACATAGGTTTTAAATTTACTAAATGGCAAACCTTTCAAGGCACAGGATGTGGCTCACACAAACACCTATCCTACAATATCAGCATTCCAGCCTAATCTGAGTGAAGCCAATTTAAAAAACATAAATAAGCAAAGAGTTGATAATTCTATCTTAACTACATGAAACATGAAATTCCTTCTCATTTATTGGATTTTGCTGTCAATGTCAATACTGACAAAGTTGCTGGCAACTGAGAATTATCTTATCCATTTTACTACAGAGAGACTGAAAATTGGAAAACAAGTGCAAAGGAAAGACCAAAGTAGGTGACAGAAATGAATTGAGTCAAGGATGGTGGTGGTGATGGTAATTTTTAAAATTACCAAACTCCTTGCTCTAGTATGGGCTATACACTGTGTGGTAAACAGGTCTGCGGAAAATTATGTAAGTCATATTCCAGAGGTGTTAATCTAAGTTATTTTTAAACTGCTCTTCCTATTCCCCTTGGCCCCATCTTCACTGAAACAGACAGCTGTACTCTCCATATGTCATAGAGCTCTTAGACACTCTACGTTTATATAATTTGTCAAATATTGTACATGGGACTTAAGATAAGTCATGCAGACAGGAAATCAAACCTGGCTTGCCCCTAAGCCATACCCTCATTAGCACTGAGCGGAAGATCTGAAAATTAATGATCTCTACCTGAACAGTGCTGTCAAAGTTTACTCTTCAGAACAATGGCATTCAAAATCTTCTAGTAACTAGCAGTTATGGCTGATCATATGCAGCTAAGCCAGGATAAGAATACAACAAAGTAGCAGAGGTCATGTTGCACATTTAAAAGGCAAATGATTACAGAATCTGAAAACTAAGTAATAAATACTTTTAAATCTTACTAAGTGTATCTGTTCTAATGCATATAACATCTACATATATGCATACATAAATGACATATACAACAACAGGCCATAAATTAGCATTAGGAATATATATCAAGAGAGAGAGATTCAATTAGCTGAAAAACCTAGAATGATTTTTGACCTCCTGGACAATGACTGCCAGCCATCTGTACATAACATAGAGCTAGAGAGGCTAACAATCTGAACAGAAAATAGTCTCTTGGGTTCCCAAAGCATCTCCCATAGGCTGCAAGTAGCCACAGACCCCCTACTCCTCTAGCCCTCAAAACCCTAGCACTTCCTCGAAGTCCATGCATCAGTATTTCATTTTGTTCAGGTAGCTCAGGGAAATTCTGAATCTCAAAATTCACCCACTTTTTTTACCCAAACAGCTTGCAAATTCATCTCTTTGCTTTCTTCCATTCCCCCACTTAAGTTCAGAAAAATCTTGGAAAATGGCTGCTAGACATCTGAAAAGGTATACGACCGATGCACAACTGATCCATGCCCACTCATACAGCTGTGCACTTGCCTTTAGTTGAGGATTTTGTAACATTATTTTAAGAAATTGATATATTATTAGCCTGCCTAAGATTCATTTCACGAGATTTTCTTCATATTTTCCCTATAGCTTTAAATAAAACTTTTTGGTAAAACTACATGCTAAAATATAGAACTCAAATGCCTCTCTATGCTTTGTTTGCGATTCCTTCTTCCCTGGTGTTTGTAAATTAAAGGCCCTTCCACACAGCCATATAACCCAGAATATCAAGGCAGAAAATCACACAATATCTGCTTTGAAGTTGGTTATCTGAGTCCACACTGCCATATAGGGTAGAGGTTTCCCCTGACATTAAGTCTCATCATGTCCAACTCTAGGGGGTGGTGCTCATCTCCATTTCCAAGCTAAAGAGCCGGCATTGTCCATAGACACTCCAAGGTCATATGGCCAGCACTGTTACTTTCCCACAGATTGGTCTACTCACATTTGCGTGTTTTCAAACTGCTAGGTTGGCAGGAGCTGGGGTTAACAGCAGTAACTCACCCCACTCCCCGGATTCGAACTGCCAACCTTTCAGCCAGCAAGTTCAGCAGCTCAGTGGTTTAACCCGCTGCACCCCCAGGGGGGCCCTTGTGGGGAACTGCTATATATTCCAGTTCAAGCAGAAAATGTGGAGTTTTATTCAGCGGTGTGGAAGGGGCCCGAGTTACCTCTATCCCTGACTCAATCTATCTACAACTGAAATACTTTAAAATGTAATTTGTACTATGAAAGATGCAAAGTTGCATACGATTCTGCTTGTGAAATAATTATTTGCAGTTTAAATGCACTATTTGAATTGTCCAAAACATACTTTGAGAGCTATATCAGAGTACGGGTGGATTCTAAGCTTTCTTGTAAAACACTGTATCTCTTATTTGTTTTCCCTGTATGTTTTTAACATTTGCCAAATGGAAACAAATAATAGAAAAAAAAACCTGAAAACAAAGCAGTGTGGTCAACCACTCCTAAAGGACAAAATGAAAGGTAAAGTTATTCACATTCATTTCATCTTGGACTCTATATTAAATGAAGATCTAACAGAGATGTTTCTTTGTTTTATGCACTGCTGTCAGCTTGCTTTTTGAGTTATGGATGCAGCTGAAAATAAAAACAGAGTTCTTATAGATGTGTGATCAACCATTTCTGTGCTCTGTCTCCATCCCCCTGACATCCTAAGGCAGCCAACAAATGAGTAGCTAAATGAGTGAAGTGGGGGCACAAACAGATTTTTTGGAAAGAAGAAAAAATACGGGTTTAGAAGAAGTTATGATGAGACTTTTGCTGAAGAAAGATCTCATTGGACGACCATATTGGATCATCTCCAGCCAGCATCTAATTTTCCATTTTTCACCAAGATTCTGGACTGAATGGCAGAAATTCAACTTTATTCTTTGGTAAGGTGGATTATCAGGCCAATTGCAATCTAGTTTTAGCCCAGTGTTTGGATCGCTGGGAAACAGAGGGAGCATGTTATGCCCCTTTGATTCTGCTGGACCTCTTGCAGAATCAATAATTTCAGCTATTCTATCCACCACATAAGATGCCTGGCTGTACTGAACTCAAGGCACTGTTTTATGATCGTTCTAGCTTTAACTGGATGGTAGATACCACAAAAATGGTATAAGTGAGATAATTGGCTAGTGGTCTCTAACAGAGTTCTTGTGTCCACTGTACTTTAAATATGTACATATAAAAGCACTAGGTATATCATCCTTAGGGAGTGGGTAAAACTGGTGAGCTGCTGAACTTGCTGACTGAAAAGTTGGCAGTTTGAATCTGGGGAACAGGATGAGCTCCCACTGTTAGCCCCAGTTTCTGCCAACCTAGCAATTCAAAACCATGCAAATGTGAGTAGATCAATAGGTACTGCTCTGGTGAGAAGTTATCAGCAGTCCATGCAGTCATGCCGCCACGTGACCTTGGAAGCATCTACGGTCAACACCAGCTCTTTGGCTTAGAAATGAACATCACCCCCCAGAGTCGGACATGACTAGACTTAAAGTTAAGGGAAAAACCTTTATCTTTACTATATCTTCCGAAGTTGTTGAATTTGCTGACAGTAGAGTCAGGCCTACTTCTTTCTTCTATTTCATTGCAAGGAAGCAGTGGATATCATGGACCAGTGTGTAGAATTTGTAATGGTTCAGAAGTCGGCTAATGAATCAGCTTGAGCTAGACAAGGCAGATGCATCTATACTTTAGAATTAATACAGCTTGTCTCCACTTTAACTGCCATGGCTCAAAGCTGTGGAAGTGTGGGAGCTGTAGTTGTACAATGGATTGAGCCTTCTTTGCAAAGAATGTTGGTGCCTTACCAAACGACAACTCCATGAATCGATAGCCTTATGTCATGTCAGTTAAAGTGATGCCAAACTGCGTTAATTCTATAGTGTAAGATGCAAGAAAATATTGTAGATCAGCATAGGGATTAATTCTAGATAATTTTAGATAGGACAGCACTTCATCTGAATCACACTGGCAATAAAGAGGTGTTCCTAGAAAAAGTAATTCTTATTGATGATGGCAGAATCACCTCTCTCATATGACCCCATTCCACTCTACCTTCTGGATTTATTCTGGGAATTTGCTCCTCATGCTCCATCCTCACTAGAAAGGTCCTAGCGTCAGAATTTCTGAGTATTAAGACAGTGTGACTTTTGTGTTCTGGATAACAAGTGAAACTGCTTGATAAAAAAATGCAATCTATTCACCCTTTTTCTTTTGGTATGAAAACAATTCTTTTGCCAGTTTTATTTTCAGAACTTTTAAAAAGCTGCTGCTACTTTTGCTGTGTTTTATTTTTGAATTCTGACACTTTTATTTTGTACTCCAAATTTATGATGGCAGTTTCCTTGAGTTTCCTTATGAAGTGGAGAGTTGGGATACTAAAAATGAATAAATACATTAATTTTGATATACAGCAAGGACACCTGAACAAGCCAGATATAAGATTTATATCTAGTAGGTTTAACAACTTTTTTGCATCTCTTTCCAAATCATTCTCTCATCTTTCTTATTGTATTTACATTTGAGCAATAAATTTCTGCATATTAAGACCTCAGTTCTCATAAATCTACATTCTACCTATATCAATAATTACTAGGTTCTTATGGGTTTTTTCGGGCTATAGAGCCATGTTCTAGAGGCATTTCTCCTGATATTTCGCCTGCATCTATGGCAAGCATCC
This sequence comes from Anolis sagrei, assembly GCF_037176765.1. Classification (NCBI taxonomy): domain Eukaryota; kingdom Metazoa; phylum Chordata; class Lepidosauria; order Squamata; family Anolidae; genus Anolis; species Anolis sagrei. Next base: position 247,363,416 of record NC_090022.1, on the reverse strand, counting down.
TCAGAGGTAGTGAGGTGACCTCACTACCTCTGAGGATGCTTGCCATAGATGCAGGCGAAACGTCAGGAGAAATGCCTCTAGAACATGGCTCTATAGCCCGAAAAAACCCACAAGAACCTAGTGATTCCAGCCATGAAAGCCTTCGACAATATATCAATAATTTCCATAAATTTCCTTGTTCGTGCAGATGTAAACATTATTAGATGATAAAAAAAGTAAAGGGATTGTGTGGTCTCTTCCTGGAAATTCCTCTACACCACACTTAATTAGTTATAGCTTAATAACAGCTTCTAATGACCTGTATGTAGAATTATTGTACACACAAAGTTTTCAGTGTTGGAGTTTTACAACATCTTTAGCCTTCTCTGCCAAATACCGCTGATACCTCATCAAGCTACAAATACCAGGATTCCATAACATTGATCTATGATAGTAGCCAGACTGATTCTCAACTATTTTAGCTTTTTATATCCACATTTGATTGGTTTACTGCTAGGATCCTAAACTGATTGTATGAACCTTTTAATCAATGGCTATTATTAATTTTATTTGCTTGTGTTAATTGTATATGTTTGGTTTGATGTAAATGTTTTATAAATCTTAATGTTTATGTATTGTATGTTATGTCTTGTATGGCACCAGTGTGCTATTTTGTAAGACGCCCAAGTCCCTACGAGAGATGGTGGTGGAGTATAAGTAAAGTATTGTTATCATCATCATCATCATCATCATCATCCCGACCTCTGAGGATTACCTGGGAAGGAATCCCACTGGAGCATTGCAGCACACCCAAATACCTGGGAGTCACTCTGGACCGTTTTCTGACCTACAAGAAGCACTGTCTGAATATCAAGCAAAAAGTGAGTGCTAGAAACAATATCATATGAAAGCTGACTGGCACAACCTGGGGATCACAACCAGAAACAGTGAAGACATCTGCCCTTGCTCTATGCTACTCTGCTGCTGAGTATGCATGCCCAGTGTGGAACACATCTCACCATGCTAAAACAGTAGATGTGGCTCTTAATGAGACATGCCGCATTATCACGGGGTGTCTCCGCCCTACACCACTGGGGAAATTACACTGTTTAGCCGGTATTGCACCACCATACATCCGCCGGGAAGTAGCAGCCAATAGTGAAAGGACCAAGGCAGTGACATCTCCAGCTCATCCCCTGTTCAGATATCAGCCAGCACGTCAACGACTTAAATCAAGAAATAGTTTTCAAAGATCTACAGAGACACTTGCTGGAACACCTCAGCAAGCGAGAGTCCAAAAGTGGCAGGCTCAAACCCAGAACCTCAATCAATGGCTGATACCAAATGAGAGACTCCTCCCTGGGCACACAGAAAACTGGGCGACTTGGAAGGCGCTGAACAGACTGCACTCTGGCACCACGAGATGCAGAGCCAATATTAAGAAATGGGGCTACAAAGTAGAATCCATGACATGCGAGTGTGGAGAAGAACAAACCACTGACCACCTGATGCAATGCAACCTGAGCCCTGCTACATGAACAATGGAGGACCTCCTTGCAGCAACACTAGAGGCACTCCAAGTGGCCAGATACTGGTCAAAGGAGATTTAATCAGCTACCAAGCTTGCAAACTTTGTGTTTTGTCTGTCTGTTTGTTTGTTTTGTAAAAAATGTAATACAAATGTCTGGTTGCTCCTGACACTATAAATAAATAAATTATTATTATTATTATTATTATTATTATTATTATTGGGTTTTTTCGTATCAGGAGCGACTTGAGAAACTGCAAGTTGCTTCTGGTGTGAGAGAATTAGCCGTCTGCAAGGACGTTGCCCAGGGGATGCCTGGATACTTTTTTATGTTTTACCATCTTTATGGGAGGCTTCTCTCATGTCCCCATATGGGGAGCTGGAGCTGACAGAGGGAGCTCATCTGCACTCTTCCTGGATTCGAACCTGCGACCTGTTGGTTAGCAGTTCTGCCAGCACAAGGGTTTAATGCACTGCGCCACAGGGGGCTCCATTAAAGTACTGTCCAACTGCATTAATTCTGCTGTGTAGATGCACCCTATGATCTTAAAACAATGCTATAATGCTCGGATCTGTATTAACCACGTTTAATGAACTGACAACATAATCTTTGATCACAATGAAGACCAAAACTGTGGCCAAATGCATGCTTAAGGGAGGGAAAGAATCTGCCATTCAACCACTTGTTCTCTTTCCTCTTTCGTTGTGTTAAAATTTTGTTTTAGTTCAATGCTGAAATACCACATGTAACAAATAGGTAGCAAAACAGGTACAGACAGTTGATAAACAATACAAAGGATACAAGATGCAACAAAAGAAAATGAAAACCTTCATTTTATTTCATTAGAACTAAGGAAAACAGAAAACATTAGCTTCTCTCCATAGCTGTTTGGGTTGGATTCCCTCCACCTTATATTCTAGTTCTCCATAGAGTTTGAAATAGATAATGACACACATACCACACACAATGTCATTACACCAAGGAAGATTTTGTACATTATTATTTTAAAATATCCTAGGGTTTACAATTTTCAAAGCACTCCTTTAGGAACCAAACACCCCCATGCTTAAACTGGATGAAGTTAAGGAAGAAATATTGTTTCAAATAATTCCCCCCAAAATACATCAATTGTCAGCTTTTTCCAAAGGCACTGAGGATTTCTTTTGTTCCCAGTGAAGCCAGATCTTCAAACGTCCTGTTTACTACACAGGAAGAAGCTTTACTTAATTTGCTTGCTGACAGATGTGCCCACCACACCAGAGTCATGGGTTTTCCGCCTTTCATTCCAATTACTGGAGGAGATAGGGAGGGAAATAATGGAATGATACTGATCTGGGCTTCTAGTGAGTAGTTTTGAGATAGCTGCAATAAGCTTGAAAGTCTGAAGTATAAAGTTTACAGACAAGTGTCTGAAAAGCAGTGATGAGGCAAGGGCTCTTGGGAGCAGAAGAGTGTGACCAAACAATTTTCTAAAGGAGTGGTTGTGTCTGTCTACACTGCAGCAAAAACAACATAAGTTATGTGGCATTTTGAAGACTAAGACATTTATTATGGTATTAAGATGTCATTTCCTAAGTCCATTTTGGAAGTCTATAAAAGTTTATGGGCTAATATAGTTAGTTGTTAATCTTAAAGGTGCCACCTGTCTCTTTACTGTTTCTGATGCTTTTTTGGGGGGGGGGGGGAGCAGAAAATGGGAAAACACTTAAAATATATTTTTTTGCATGGGTTAAATTGAAAAATTGACATTCATAGCATGCAAATTTTAGTTGTTTCTGTTTAAATTATTGTAAGCCACTTTGAGGCCCAGAAATAACAACAACAACAACAACAACAACAACACAGGGATAAGGAATACAGTAGATGTGCAGCCAGTGTTAAATGGGAGCATACAACTCCCCTGTTATGCCAGCTCCAGAGGCTGCCAGTCTGCTACCAAGCACAATTCAACGTGCTGGCTTTAGCCTATAAAGCTCTAAACACTTCTGGCTTACCAGTCCGAACGTATTTCCCTCTATGAACCATCTCAGAGGTTAAGATCATCAGAGGAGGCCCTGCTCTCGGTCCCACCATCCTCACAAGTGTGACTGCTGGGTATGAGACAAGCCTTCTCAGTGGTGACCCCTCATCCGTGGAACTCCCTCACCAATGAAATCAGGCCAACCCCCCCTCCTGTCCTTTAGGAAAAACTTAAAACATGGTTGTGGGACCAAGCATTCAAGGAGTAGGTGCAGCGACAAGAATGAGAATGAATTTATGTGACCGACAATGGACTGACCTTGGATTATGATTTTGAACTTGCATAATTTTTAAACTGATGTTTTAATAATTGATGTTTTAACCAATGATTTTAACTGCAATTGTTTATTTATAATTCATGTGTTGGTATCCAATGGCTGTCTGTTGTGAAGCCTCCCTGAGTCCCCCTCCGGGGGTGAGAAGGACAGGGTACAAATGTGTGAAATAATAAATAAATAAAATGAGGTCATACTCCCCATGAAGATACAGATTTGGAGTTTAGGTTTATTCCCAGATTCAGCTTTAAATCTGGAGGCCCATATTTCAGCAAAGGCTAGAAACACATTCTCATTTTTAAAGATATGATGCAAGCTGTGGCCATTCCTGGAGACGTTTGATCTGGGTATAGTAGCACACACCCTGATTACATCCTGGTGGTTTCTACTCCTAATCCAAGACAAACACTCTGGAGCTGCCCTGATGCAGCCTAGAAGGGCCCTGGATCCCTTTGGGCCATTCATATAGCTCGATGGCCAGGCCAAGGATACATTGGGGCCACCACTGTTGGATTCCTGTCAACAAGCAGCATTTAGAGCAAGTGCTTGGCATAGCAGAAGGGGGAAAAAGTTGGCCTCTGGAGCATTTTCATTATGAAACTTTCTAATAAAACTTTTATTAGAAACTTTCTAGTACGAGTCTTCTTTCTACAGAACAGCTTATATTTCATAGATCTTTGGGGAGCTCTCTCAGCTGAATTCTTTAACAGCCAATATGACAGGGATATCCATTACTGAAATGGACAGCACATTCTATTGATCAGTGCTCCATTTAGCAATCCCATTTATCATCCTATTGTTTATATCCTAATCTGCATTAAAAAAGGAGGGAATCCTCTAGGGAGGGCAACTTATGTTCAAGGTAAAAGTCATAAAAATACAGTTCTATGTTTTTACATTTTTTTGTGCATTCTTAAAACATCTTTCCATCACAGCTAGATGAAACATTGAAACCAGCCAATCGTAAAGCAGGGTGCAACACTTTTCCGCCTAAGTATGTCAAGCACCTCATTATGCTATCATCGCAGCACCGAACAACGCCTTGTTTTTCTTCAGTAAGGCAATGTAACAAGAGAAAAGCCAATGAAAACATGCATGGAAAGAGAAGAAGTGCCTAATCTGGCAGTAAATCACTTAGGGAGGACTAAATACAATTAATTTGGTATGTATCTTCAGACACTGGAAACCAACATTTTCAAAGGCAGGATATTTTTGTTTATTTTTTCATGGAAAACATAACTAGAAAAGCAATGATGAACATTTAATAAACGTCCACCCATATTGGCATGTCAGGGAGCTGCAAGGATTTATTATTCTTTCATTCAATGGAGAGGAATAAATAAATTCATCTGAGACCTGAACTGCATATTCACCAGATAATAAGCAATGATTGGGCTGGCTATTTCTGAGCATTCTCTTTAAAAACCTATGAAATTCATGAGGTCAACCGAAGGCTTGAAGGCACATGTACACACACTGGAATATGAGCTTCACTTTGATTTTTTCCCCACTTATTCCCATTCAGAAAGTCATCCAGATTTCCCCCCAGAACATTTTTACGATGCAATAAACACAGTCATCCAGAGACAGAAGCACGGCAGCACCTGAGGTGCACACAGAAATAACAAACAACATTTAATTGTCAGATGTCTCTGTGTGGCAGGATTTGAATTTTCATTTTCATCTTAGCCACTGTATTAGCAGTGCAATCATGTATAAAGATAAGGCTGTGAGTACAGAAATAGACACAACCAATCAGACCTGGAAACAACTAATACTATGGATTGATTCTTTTCATACTATATGTGTTCAAAGCACAGCAGCATAAGCATGGAACCATTTCCTATTTGTCGTGGATTTATTTAGAGAGGCACAATCTGAATGATTGAATTTAACAGATTTTTTTGGGGGGGGTGCTATCAATAGTGTCTTCTCTATTGAAAAGCTTTGAATTCTGTCACATTTCTAAACCCATGATTTAACTAGAGTTACTCCATCCACTTAATTCAAGGACTAAGCTATGTTACTTGGCCTTTCACACTAAAGCATTCATCAGCTTCCTTTTAGTTATGGGATGTTTTGCTCCAGTCCTATTCAAGCCGGTTACGAAATTCTATGGCCTCCGACAGATGGCTTCACAAGATATCTGAAGGAAAGCAGTGAAACAAAGGGAAAGAGTACCTTCAGAAAATGTGAAAGGAGAAAGCTGAAATACTGAGGTTGTTCCCTGTACTGGTACAGGCACAGCATAGATGCAGATTGTATTTTTAAAATGAATAAGCCTTTCCTTTAAGTAAAATCCTCTTTGGGTGTAGAGGTTCATTTAAAGATTCTGACAATAATTCTTTTCAAGCTGAAAGTCTGCATTCATGATTTTTTTTTAAATGAAAGAAAGGAGTGGTATTTATTGTTTACTCAGCATGAGCATTTTCACGCTACAAGCTTTCCAACCATTTTAAAAACCATTTTCCTGCCTCTAAAATACAAGCCACAGAGTAAGTCAAATTGAAGAAAATTTCAATAACATAAATTACATTCCCGTATTTTCATGTTATTGACTTTTTTCCCCTGATTGTTTACACAGTTCAGGCATAATAGGAAGAGGCAGGAAGAACAGGCTTGAGCCCCCTGTATGTGTAACATTAATGCATCAATACAAGTAATTTCTTCTATTTTATCATAAAGATATTTTGGATACAGTACCAAACTATTATTACTATTATTATCATCATTATCACTACCACAATAATCATTTTATGATCATACAACACATATCCTTCAGCCTCTTTTCTACCGTTATCCATAGAAGCTTGGCTTGATCAATGTCTTATCACTACCCCCAGCTATGAGATAGCTGAATGCTGAAAGGTAGAATCAGGCAAACTACTTTTTTTACTAAGCGAAATGTCATAGGGTTGATGCAGAATGTGGGAACACTTGGGGAGATCTTGGTGATTTCCACTCTTGAGCAGAAACACTCAACACTAAAAGAAAGGAAAACAGGTGATCTGTCACCCATCACTAATGATAACAAGAACACTGTCTAGTATGCCAGCAATGCGAAAGGAATCACATTTCACATGGCACACTCTGACTGGAACCTCTTGATGAATGATGTTAGCATAATTTGAGGTTACAAAGAATGTTACTTGGGTGCAGCTTTCACCAATCGTGACCTACATATCTGATTGGCTAGAAAGTGAATCAGGAGCGCTCCCTTACTCTGTTTCCCAGCTAACAGTTGTCACCTTCCAGATCTCTTGTGGAAGTAGGCTAGTAGATATATGCTCTCTGGAAATCTCAGTTATGGTCTCAGCCCTAATTATTCTTGAAGTCCCAGCTAGACAGGCCAAAGGAGGAAAAAGAAAGAAAAAGGGGAATAAATCTTTCCCCAACACAAAAAACATATTACTGATATTGCGAAACTGGCTGGGAAAAATGTCTGAATTTCCCCATAACACCTTGAGTAATAAATGTATTTTAAAAAGAAAAGAAAGGTAGCCCTGTCACTCCAACAAAACAACAAGATCTAACTACATATTTAACAACATGATTTATTTGATATAAGGTTTTCTGAATTGCTGCTTTTTTATCAGATGCATGGATTTTTGCCTGAGTTGGTGAACATTTATACACATGGTTGGTAGGAAGAACATGTGAAGAAATGCATATGCTTCCAACATTAGTTATTATCTTGTCAATGAAATTAAACAGAAAACATTAATATCTCATGATGTGTAAAAATGGTTTAGTCATGCTTTTTAAAACAAACCGATTAGTTGTTTGGAAACCACTCCACAGATCCAGGGACTATGTATATCTACTGAACTAAATTTTAAAGGGGTTTTAATATTGAATAACTCCTTTATTTTATTTTATTTTGCTTTTAATTTAAAACACCATAGTATCATATGTAGTATATCTAGTACACACATTTACATTAGGTGTGAAAAATCAAATCTTGTAAATGGCACCCAATACCATAGCATCATGTGCAGTATACAACAGACCCCTTGTGACTTTTGGGCCATCCTGATATGAAAATAAATGTGAACTTTCATAATAGGCTATTTTCTCTAATTCCTTTTTTCTATCCATCTTGGCAAATTTCTACTTTTCTGTTTTGTGTTTTACCTGAGAGCATAAAGACAGTGTGAAAAGAAAGAAAGCAAGGGGTCATAAAAGATTTCGGCAACAGCAAAGAGAAGAAATATCTAACATATTTTTTCATGTTTGCCCATTGGTTTGATGAGTTCACGCTGTTCTAAATAAAGGGATTCTTCATGTCAGAGATAAGATACACATTCCTGGAGTCTTTTGAATGAAAAAGGGAATGATGAATTCTAGTCTTGGTGAGAGGTCTACCTGCTGAGTTGCTCATCCCACCCACTGTTGAGAGAGAAAGTGGCATGTCTTCTGCCAGAAATCAACAACCACATGTGTGCAAACAGTGAAGCAGCTGAAAAAGAAACTTATTTGAAATTTTAAAAAAATCTAAATGACATCTAGGAATCTCTCTGTGAAAATGCTCACTGCAACCATATAAACTTTGTTTATAATCACCAAGTTTTAAAAATATGGCTCTCCTGTTTTCTCCCATATAATCCAACTCGTACACTTAGGTCCTCTGGGAGACACCAAACATTTTAAATTTACATTCTACTCTATTGAATCTTAATCATTGTCCCATATATTTTAATATATGTATTTTATATTAATATGTTTTAATTTATGCATCTTATGTACTTTATGATGATGGGTTTTAACTGTGTTGTGCCTCATCTTATGCAGTGAGGAGAGTAACAAATAATATTGATTATCATCATTGCTGCTACTACTAGTACTACTACACATACCTGTTTTGGGTATTGATAAGAAGAATCCAAACAAAGCTCAGGTTATCATGATCACCAGGATATGGTGACAAAGAGAGAAGTGATAAAAAGTGGAGGAGGGGATGCCTGAAAAGGCAAGTTCACACCCTACTCAAATTTAGACTTGCTATCTAAATTTGGAGTCAAATTGGACTCAAATTCAGTCCAGGACACAGTACAAATGGTGACTGCAGCAACCAGGAAACTTTGCACCAATTCCATAACTATATGCAAAGGAATTTCTAGCCTTGCTTTCATAATCTAAATGCCAGACTACTGTATTTAAACTGCTACTTTGAAAATCTGAAACTCTTACTAGCTTGAACCAATTACTGAACATCTTGTTCCAGGTGTGCTCGCAAGTTTTGCTACTATCTATGAATCATATTCTGGACCTGTACAAGGGGTTATACTGTGCCATTCCTCTCACTGCATGATAGCAATCTTTAATCCAAAATTCCAAGAGAAAATCATAATAGGTGAACATGGGTTGATTTCTAATGTTGTATGTCTTAGGTTGAATTTATTTGCTTGCTTCATTGGTAAAACTGGGGCTGGGGGAAGAGAAGCATTTTCAGAAGATGCTGGCCTTTTTAACATGTTATTATGTGTTGGAATCTGTTTTCAAGTAATTAAGTATAGGCTTACATAAGTTCATTGTCATGATTGCTCAAATACCGTTTTTAATAAACATTGTTAAGCACTATTTGATCACATTAGCAAAAATGATATCTAATCCAAATCAGGAGTGGCCATAAAGGTGATGCACAGTCTAGTCCACCAAATCATAACCTATTAACTGCCATGACTGTATTTCCTAAGACCAGACCATGTCTCTCTGTGCCTTACAGCCCAGATGTGTAGGTAGTAGTATGAAAGCCAGTGGCAGACTGGCAGAGAATCATGGAAGATGATGAAGGAAACACGCAGCTGCAATAAACACCTCCTAACCCCAGTCTCCTTTCTTATCTCTCCCACTTGATTCCTTCTGCTGCAAGAGATTTTCTAAGAAGAGAACTGGGAGACAGGTGATATGAAACAATCCAGATGATGAAAACTACACTGCTTGCAAAAGAAAAGGGAATATGCAAATAAAGAAAAGGGAGGATGCAAATACCATTTGTTTTGATGTGTCTAGTCCTCTCTGCAAATCATCCCATTAGCTGAACAAATGTGAGGAAGGCGTTTCACAAATAAAGTGACTAAGATGAGATAGCAAGCATGAGATACCAGCAAACTTTAGTAGTCACAGAATGCCTCCATATCCCTAATTTCATATGGAAAAAAGGGAGTCACATTCCAGCTCCAATTCAAACAAGCTCTAGGGATTTTGAAAGGGATAAGTAAGTGTAGTTCCACTCTCTCTTTCTTGAAAAGGAAATAGTGCGTACTCGCCCTATTCCAGTGTTACACAAGAAAAGGAAGAGAGCTGGAAAAGTGCCATAACCACCCTGCTCACTCCAAATTTCAGAAGATAGGAGGCATTGGCAAAAGTGGCTACAATGATGGAGATCTGTCATTGTAATTATGTCTGTGAATCTAGCATAACAGCCTATATTTTTAACTGAAACTGAGTTGATAAATTGAAATTTTCTTAATTATTCAGATTAGTAAGGTTGGCAATTAGACACTGGTGTATAAACAAACCTAAGTTGGAGAACTGGGGGAGGTTGATAGTTCATTAAATAAGTATGAACAGTATAAAATCTACACCTGTGTTTTATAAAAAATAAAACTTAAGGACTCACAATAGTAAGACAATATTAGAACATGACATGCATTTGGAATATCTGCTTCTATTTCAACACAAACTGATTAATTGCAGTCAGCAGCCTCTGCTAAGGTGAAACACAGGACCAGACAAGCTGAGGTATCACAGATTAGAACCTGAATATATGGACACACATGCTTGAAGAAGTATTTTGTAAACCTTTTGCTAATATATTTTATTCACAAATATGCTTACAGGAATCATCTTTTCATCAGCATTAAATCAAGCCATGTGTTCAAAGCCTTCAAGTTAAATACAGCAACCCTACATCTTAAGGCAGGGGCAAAAAAAAAAAACATTTCAAAAGATAAAGAAGTATTAGGAGAACTAAAAACGATAGTGTTGTTCACATTCTGGAGGGAATGAAACTGCATACTTTCTTCTAGATGTTCCTACAGAAAGAAACCAGTTACTCTCCAGTGCAGTTAAACATCTGGATATTTTCATCAGGTGCAAATATCCACCTGATGGGCATTTTTATCTATCATATTTTAAAGGCATTGTCATAAACCGTCAAATCAGTGAACGATTTCTAGGTAAAGCCGAACAATTAAGTAATAAATAGCATAGAACATAGTATACATTAAGTAAAAAATCAATCATTTTCTGAAGTGGCTATCTCAGGTAGAACACAGAGGTTCAGAGGTTCTCTGCGGTCCAGAAATCATAGCTCCATTTGTTAAAAAATGTAAACTCAGTATGTACTTTCAGTATATAAGACAATATTAACTGCAAGTCTAGAAATTTTAATTTAAAAAATCCCCAAAAAATGGAGTGACTTATTTATAAGTCAATAGGAACTTTAACCTTTATCAAAAAATGAACTTTCTCCTTCTTTGATTAGAGGGGTGAAAGGCAACAGCCTAATACAGCCCAGGATAACCTAAAAGAAGCACCAACTCCCTTTGTTCTCTCTGCCATGGGACTGTTTCTGGAATTTTTCAAAGCCTGGGCAATAGAACTGTGATGGCCACCTGGAGTTGCACTAATGTTTTCCCTTCTATGCAGAATGACCCTAGACTTAGCTACAAGCTGTATCAATATCCATAATTGTGCCCTCACAAGCTGGCCTTGACTTACACATGAGGTTGGCTTAACATGAGTATATATAGCATGTAAATCCCCCAAAAGGAAACTGCAGTGCATTCAATAGAATTCACGCTAAATACAATAACTGAATTAATCAACTTCAGTATTTTACTACTACTAACTTTTGTGAAAGTAAATTTAGAATGCTGTATGAAGTTCTGATCAGTCCATTTCAAGCAGAATATTGTAAAGCTAGAAAGGATGAAGAGAAAGACAACCGTGACTGTATTTTCCTCATGATGAGAGACTAAAGTCAAAGGCCATGGAGGAAAATATAATCTTCACAAATACTAGAATTAATGCTACCCTGTAAAACTGGCAGTGAATAGATTCAGAGTTTACCAAGCTTGCTGCAAAGAATTTCACAGAATCTTAGAAACAGAGTTGGAATTGAACTCATAAGCTATCCACGCAACCCCCTGTCATATACACTCAAAGCACTCTCAACAAATGGTCATCCAGCTTCTGAGGAAGCATGTTCCACTGTCAAGCAGCTTTTACCATGAGGAAGTTCTCTCTAATGTTTAGGTGGAATCTCTTTTTCTGTAGTATAAATCCATTACTCAGTGTCCTAATCTCTTGAAAAGCAGATAATCAATTGGCTTTATCTACAATATAACTTTAAAGTGAGAACATTTATACTTTTAGAGAGTAGACCCCCTAGTTGTGTACTTCCAAGTCATCTATATTAGTTATATTCTATAATTGGGTTTTTCAAGCAAGATTGGTTCAGAAGGTAGTAGGAACAGGATTGCTACTGCCTTTCTCTGAGGTTGAGCAAATGAAACATGTCCAAGGTCACCCAATAAGGACCATGGCTAAGTGAGGATTCAAACCCTGATGTCCAGAGTCATAGTCCAAGCCACATCACACAGGAAACAGAATGCATGGCATTGGATTGTTCCAGCAAGGCTTTAAAATCATCAATGAAGGAACACAGCACCAACTCCAAAAGCAAAAGGATTATTTTCATAACATTCCATTTAATTACAGGAAAAAAAAATTAAGAATCCAACAAAAATTACACAATGGATCTCTGCCAAAAACAAAAGGAGCCAGAAGCTATTAGTTATCAATCTGCATGTTGAAATTGAGCAGAACAAGAATTCACAGGGAGGCCTATCACTTTGTGAAAAGGAAAAGAGCATACAGGGTTGGCAAGAGGAAAAGGAGTACACAGAAAGGGAGAGGCCAAGGAATGCACTCGCTATGTCTATGTCATACAGGCGTTCCAACACATCTGCCAATTTGGCTGGGATTTCCTGGCAACACTTATTTCACAGTATCATTATGCTGAACCAAGGGAGGGCATAACAAAGAACTAAGTGTTCATTTCCAGCATCAGATCTTTCAGCCACAGCACCTTATTCTTACTGACCTTCAAAGGGTTTCGTTTAAAGAATTTGCACAACCAGTGAAAAGATTGCAACATGCTGATACTTGTTCCAGAATTTCCAGATAACTATTAATTGATGTAAAGAAGGGAAAGCAAGGGAGGCACATTTGGTGAAATAGAAGTGTAACTCAAAACTTTACTGCTTGGAGCCAAGTAAGAATCTACGTTCACTTGAACTTGATTCCCCACGCAGGAACTGAACATAGGTTTTTAAACAAGCACTTGTTTGAACACCTATACAAAGATGTTTTTGAAAAAAGGTGTTTCTTCAAGATCAAGCAATAAATTACCTCTTATCAGAAAACCCCATATGCCACAATGAATCAGCCTGTCAACATGGTATAAATTACAACAGGCTGTACATGGCCAATAGGTAATAAAATATTTTGTGTCTCACAAAAAAGGAGTAAACAGAAAACCCTGTAGTAACCAAGAAGCAAACAGAGTAATCTACAGAAGTATCTATTTTTGCCCCCTGTATATACAGCAATATCTAGAAATAAAATTTGTAATCTGAAAACTTGTTTCCTAGCAAATCTAAAACACAAATTAGTCCAAATAACAATGCTGCCTCACTTGAGTTGAATTTCATGTGAAACTGGCATGCTCTATTTTTAAATTAAATAATGGTGTATTTATAATCAGCAATTATATAGCACTTAATTCAGTGATAGTGGGATAATTCAGTTACCACTGCCACATTTTAGGAACTGATTGCTTTTATATATTATCTCTTGGGAACCTCATTGTTTCATAACGACACACAACTACCAATTAAGGCAATAGGAACTAGAGGCTTCTATTGTCACTGAAAAGTAGTCCCCTGAATTACTATACAAAAATGCTTTGCTCTTCAGTTTGTTAAGATGAGACAAACTCAAATGTGGGCAATGAAAAATGGCAGTTACTGTCTAAATGCTGTGCCAGGTCTGGCTATTAAGCCCACACAGAAGCAATACCACTGTATCCACTATTCATTGAAAATATAGAAAGAGGCCTCCTTTTATGCCAGCTTTAAAAACAAATGCTTCTCTTCTAAGGCATGTTGCTTACTAGAAAGGAAGCAGAAAAGAGGACTAACTAGTATTCAATCAACACAGTTCAACAAAACAGAGGAAGTGTAGAATTTGCTGGAGAAAAAACAAAAGGAGTTGAGTGCTAGTACTTAAGAGAAGTCTTTTTGTTCGTCATGAGAACTACATTGAGGAGAGCAGCGCACTTGAAATACAACATCCATGGGAACCCTTAAACACCTGAAAGCCAGTCTGAACAAGGAGACTATCCCTGCGTCCTAATCACTGCTCACACGATGACTGACAAGTTACTTGCCCAGAAGACAAACCTTTCATTAAATGTTTGCAACATGCAAGAGAGCCAGTTGAGAAGAAAACGTGTTTGCTTATAAACATTTAGAAATGGACTCTAGATCTTAACTAAATACATTCTTTTAAGAAAGGATTCCAACACTTCTTTTTACTAATCTAAAATGATTTTTCTAAATACAGGCCAAGAGAACTCATTGTTACAGATATAACATGCTTATCTCCAACAAGGCTTACAAAAGTAATCTGCATTTAACACATTAAAAAGATAGTGATGAGGCAACAAGCGTAAACAATACTTAAAACTGTGAGCTCATAATCATTATCCCCACATGTATTTATTATACTCATGATTTCCAGCAATTTCATGCTTCTTCATAACTGTTCAGCCTTTGTGATTTCACAACCAGGCCTCATAGAATCATGATTTTAAAAATTACAATGTCACATTTAAACACTTACAGGTTGGCAATGTAGCTGAATGACAAGTTTGCAACACACCTATTTTGTCTGCTGAAGTTTTACTTTCAGTCTTCAGTAAACAAGGTAATAAAAGCTACTTGCTGCTATATCAAGTCCACATCTTTCATGAGTGTTACCAGTCTGTCAAGATAGCAGGTCTTAGCATGAAGAGTGAGGTTATGTTTATTCTGTGATCTTGATATAAACCAAACATGCTTAAAAGCCATCAATTACAATCTGAGAAGACTGGAAGCAGTACAGTTCTAAATTGCAAATATGAAGTATGTTATTTGTTTTAGCTTTGAGCTAAAATAGGGTGAGTTGTGTTAATGTACAGGAGGGGAAAACATTCACAGAGGAAACATGTAACGTCCCAACACCAATGAAGCCTTTTAAATCACTCCAAGAAATCCAGATCCAAAGCCTAAATATTTTAAAATAAATTCACTTCTTTTTTTTAACACAAGATGGTGACTTATCCTGACAACTCTCCAATTCATGTTCTGAAAGGATTAGCTACCTTCTGCCTGCTATTTGAATTGAGATAATCAGCATTAGATATTCTGTATGGGAATCATCAGCATTTGACATTTTCATGTAAATCACGCCCAGTTATTTCCAAAGGAATCTTATATATGTCTGCAAAGTTTCAATTATTCATCTGTATGTTTATGTACTACAGCTTCTAAAAGTTAGTGTTTTTTTTAAAGAATGATAGTTTCAAAAATCCCAAACACACCCATCAGAATTTCACATGACGAACAGTAATTTCCAACATAATCTCTGTCAATGGCATGTTGATATTTCGTATTTTTAAAAGAAGAAACATTGCTATTTTTTAAAAAAAACAATTAAAAGAATTTTAAAAGGAAATGTAATTTGTATTTAATGCATCATCTAAGCACTACTACACTATGCTAAGCAAGATAGAAACATACATACACACTTCCTTATTTTCCCAAGCTGTGTAAAACATTATTGCTTTCTTTCACACGAGTTAAAATGGCAGGAAAAATTACAGACCACTTCCAGGCTTTAAGACATGATCAGTCTCATCGGTCCGGTGGCACAATGGGTTAAACCCTTGTGTCAGCACAACTAAAGACCAACAGGTCGGAGGTTCAAATCCAGGGAGAGCACAGATGACCTGTCAGCTCCAGCTCCCCATGCAGAGACATGAGAAAAGCATCCCCACAAGGATGGTAAAACATCAAAACATCTGGACGTCCCCCAGGCAACGTCCTTGCAGACAGCCAATTCTCTCAAACCAGAAACGACTTGCAGTTTCTCAAGTCCCTTCTGACATGAAAAATAGTCTCATTCTGGGAGGCTCTGGCGGATCAAAAACTAACTGTGTCTTAGATAGTATTCCTCACACAATACTTCCCTTGACTAACATACACAAAACCTAGTGGTAATGGGTACATCAAAGCAGCTGAAGCATCTGTAGTGGATGGGCATAATGCCTAATGCTGAATTCTTCCAAAATAGATTACTTGCTTAGGGTTCTTCTGCAACATTTTAATCCACCTTCTATGACCTCTCTTTATACATTTGATCTACAGAGACAGACAATTTAAAAATACCTTCCAAGGTATGAGTGTTGTAATTGCAAATAACTCTTAGAGGCTGACACTTGTGGCCTTTCAACTGACATACAGAATTAAATGCTACTTTCAGCATCCCTGCCAAAAAGATTACAACTAAGAGGGCTCACTCATGGAATCGTCCTTTGCCAGCTTTCTTCCTTTTCCTCAGTTATGTGCCTGAAAGCTTCTAAAAACCCACACCTTCCTCACTCATTCTGACCCCTGAAGAAAGCTTAACAGAAAGCAGTCATTAAAGTGGGGGGGGGGGGAGAGGGAGAGAAAATACAATTTGCAATAGCCATCTCTTTCACCAACCCTGGTGATAATGTTGCATTTATTTCTGGTGATCAATTTGACCGTCTGGAGCACATCTGCTCAGGAGCTGAAAAATGGCAATTGCCCTCTCTGAATTCATAAATAAAGTAATGTGACAAACAACTATGAAGGAAAATATATGTGCCTTTCATAAGCAAGACAAATCACTTGTTCTTACTGAATGCTTCCAGCAGGAGCTCACTAATTTAGTATATATTTGCAAAACATATGCATTGTGTCCGAAGTAGTACATTAAGAGAGATCCAAGCCACCTGGTTGCTTTGATTGGGTTATTCAACCCAGAGTTGCCTCAGTTTCAGAGATACATTCTGAAATAAGGAGCGGTTTATATTGAGAACAGCTTGCCAATAGCTTTCAGGATTTATTGATGTCTTCTTACTTTGAAACACATTTTTCCAGACTGAAAATAAAACTCTAATTATGAAACAAGAATCATTTAACAAAATATTTCATACAATCTTTTCCCACCCTTCCCACATTTTTAGAACATATTTTGAAATTATTTTTCATTTGGGAATTTGGATTCCCCCTTAGACATAAGAGCTGCTTGAATTGTAAGTTTAACTATTCAGTTATAAGGCTCTTTAAGCAGGTCTGGTAGCAAACAGTTATGCACCCAAGGCCTAAACAAACATGTAACTGTAGTTGCATTCTACGTGTGATGCTCCAGGCAATGACAAACAAGGAGAGTCAGACAGGAACAAGCTGAGAACTCAAATGAAAAAACGGAAATTCTTCAGCTATCCTTAGTCAGTGCTGTAGATACTAAATGATGAAGCAGTAACAAAGATCTCTTCACAGAACACACAAAGCTTGCACTTCTCCAAGAACCAATATGACAGTGTGCGAGCATCCCGTAAAGGGCTTCAGGAGATATGTGGGATGCAGCTCCAACACACACACATTTTTACATTCTCTGCTAAAACCAAAGATATTTAGAAGCATTCTATACAATGTAATGTACTTCTATGTAGCATGAAGCTTCATATACATTTACAGCGCAGACCCCATATCCACAGGAAATGCAGTCTAAGACCAGCTATGGATACGTGAAGACATGGAAAATAGCAAATGTATACTATACTATACTTAGGCTGGAAGCATATCATAGAATGACATTGGAAGACCTAGAGATGCCTACATAAATTTCAGTAAAGCCATGGATATAAAATCTGTGGATAAGGGACCATACTGTATATTTTACATTAATCCTGATTCAAAACTCCACACTAGCCCTTTTCACCTTATTTTAAAACACATACAGGTTAAAAGTGGAGGTAACATGCTGAATGTCCCTGTATATGCTGCCCATAAGATCACCACTGCTGCTGTTTTGAGTGGTAATTCTCCTAGGAACTGGCATTCATATTTGTTGAGCATATAAAGAATTCACAGCATTCAAAACAAAATTCCTACTGGGCTCTAAGTTCTGTTCACATATAAACCAACAAGTGGCTGCCTCATACAACTTTGAATGGAAAAATAAGGGATCTCAGTGGCTTGGGAGACTCATATAAATATCCTCTGTGAGCGGTCTATAAATAGCTTAAGACATCTGCTGGTGAGGTTCCTCTGGAGAAAAGTACACAGGCTCCATGTATAGTTTTGGCTGAATCTTTTGAGGTCTCTACAATTCTATGTTTTCCTCTTGTTCTCATTTTCTTTTCTTTTTTAAAGTTAACTATCGGTTTTCTTAAGCCAACTCAATCAAATGTCTTCTGGTGTTTTTTGTGCCTTTACAGAGCATAATCTCTCCTATGGATCATGGTGGAGCCTCCTTTTCTGGGTGTTTCTGAATGGAAGCTGAATGGTCATCTGCCAGAAGCATTTTGATTGTGTATTTCTGCATTTCAGGGGGTTGGGTGGCTCTTGTAGTCTCTTCCAACTCTAATGCTATGATTCCATCACAGCACTGTGAAGTCTCTTTGAAGTCTGTCCCTGATGAATTCTTTCGTACTTCAATTCCCTGCCTCTTCTGCCCTTTTCTGTTTCTTCTAGGGCCTTTTACCCTAGCACTTAAGACCTGGCTTTTTACTAGAGCTTTTGATCTATGTTAATTTTATCAATATCTGTATGTATGTATGTATTGTATGTATCCTTTACAATTTAGCAATTAATAAGTAATAAAATGATGATGATGATGATGAAGAATTATAATTCACATTTGTTTTTGAGCTGAATGCCTATTCTGTGGCCTTCATTTAGCCTTCATGCCTCTGGTCTCTACCTTGACTCGTTTTCCTATATTTATTAATCTTTCCTCAATAATCCTCTACGTGAAATTGTTGTCTGTGTGTGTGCTTTCAAGTCTGCCAACATATGGTGACCTCATAAATTTCATAGGGTTTTCTTAGGCAAGGAATACTTTGTCAATTCCTTGCTCTGAAATATATCAAACAGCACCTGGTATTCATTGGTGGTCTTCCATCCAAGTACAAACCCTGCTTAGCTTCCAAGATCAGACATGATCTGATGTCTTTAGAGTATTCAGGCCAGACATATAAAATTTTAATCCTAGCTAATTGGTCATTTCCCCATCTTAACACCATGTAGAGTGAAACCCATTCTGCAGCCTGAAAAATTAAAGAATCTTAGCCACTCAGTGCTTGGAGAAATATGATGAATGGCAAATATTTTCACAAATAACTCACATAATGGGAAGTACACACCAATCCTTTTCCTCAATCAGTTGCCAAGGTGCATGGCTAAAACACAGTATTTTCTCCTAAGATGTTCATGTTCATCCCAGATTGTTCTTAATTCCAGATTCTTCATCTATAAAATAAGAATTGGCACCTTAGGTCTGTAGAAAAGATTATCTAATTAGGGACTATAAGCCTGCCATACAGTTCTGGTATTTTGCAATTTGTTATTAGTAGCTGTGTAATAGATATAGATTTTCTCAAAGCTCCCTTCCATCTTTAACTAACTCACAATTTTTACTTATCTTGACATTCTGAAATGTGTTAAAAACTGGGACTCAAACAAGTTCCTTAAGTCATTATTCACCCTTTTCACCACTAATATATTTTGGAAAGCAAGGACCAGGACCCATTTTCACCACAACTATAGATTCAAGAATAGAAGATATATCAGCCACTTTTAAGAAGGGGACAATAAATACAACTGTCATTACTAAATCATTGAAGTAATTAATAAGTATAATGCCATGCCATTTTCCAGGGACAAATCTCACTATTTCTTCTATAATGAAATTCTCCACAATTAGAAACATATCCACATCACAAAAGCTATGTGTCACTAGGTGCTGAAAAACCTATGAAACTGTACTTCATATTGAAAAACTAGTCAGTGTACTTGCTTTCCAAAATCTGTATGTAGGTGCTGAAAGATAAAGTTAGACTTTCTTCCTAGATGACTGTTTAGCCAGGTTTTCCACAGAGCCCATCTCAATGTTGTAAAACATGTGAAAGAACCTGAGATGAAAGATGCCTTTTAAAACTTCTTTTTCCTATGCTGGGAAAAAGGCAGGATATAAACAAATTACATATGTATACTTTAGCTGCACAATGAAGCCTTATATCAGGCAAAATCCTCAGTAAACGAAACAAAGTGCAAACTGCTACTAAAATGAACATTTGTTCAGATGCTCAGAAACTTGTCATAATTCTTGGCTTAAGCAGATATGCAAAGTTCCTGGAAATGTTGAAGATTATTTTTTAAATCCTTTTATTGGGTTTGTAAGGAGAAAGTGATCAAGAAAAACCAAAATTTGTAGAAAAGTGGAAATATATACAATATACACTTTACTATTAACAAAATTAACTATACGATTTCAATTGCTTAGTTGAGCAGGTTTTGCTCATTCAATTATCCTGCTACAGTCACCTACTAAAGGGACTTTTGTTAAAGTTCTGGGTGGGTTCTTGTGTTATTTTAATTGCTGTGGTTTTATTTTTTAGAATCATAATGAAATCAGAAAAACAGCATTTCTTTGCAAAGCTGCTATTTCACCATAATGCTATAATTCTAAAAAGAATTTTTGACAGGGTGAAATAATTCTTATCTTTATCATATTCACAATCAGTTACTAATAGTGAGTATGCTGTGTTAATTTTCCAAGATGAGCATAAGGATTTTATTTGGAAGTTGGTATAAATTATTTTTTCATAAAAGACTGGTGCTCCCATTGAGAAATTACAGAGCACTTGGAGGATGGTGATAACAATTGTTGACAGATACATACACCCATATATGATGTATGTATCTGTAAACAGCATGGAATCTCATGTTGTTTAGAACAATCACTGTGTTTATGGACCATCACTATCTCAAATGCTATTATGATATAATATTCTAGGACAAAAAGCCTTTGGACTCAATGCATTGCTTCCACTCTATAAAGGGCCCTTCCACACAGCCCTATATTTCAGAATATCAAGACAAAAAAAATCCCACATTATCTGAGCCTCCAATAACCCAGTTCAAAGCAGATATTGTGGGATTTTCTGCCTTGATATTCTGAAATATAGCAGTGTGAAAGGGCCCAAAGAGAAAGCTGAGAAAAGATTTAAAAAATGCATACTCCTTGCTAATGAGGTAAAAGTGCTATCATAAAGAAGCCTTTCTGTTGCCTTGGAATAATAGATCATAGCTATCCCAACGAACAATTCTCAAGACCTCTCAAAAGCATGTTACATGCTGCCAACCACAACTTGTAAGTGTCCCTTTAAGCTTTATTGGCTAGGGTTTTTTGCTACTGAACAGGACAAAGGAAATTCAAACATTTGAAATTTAAAAAATTAAACTTGGCAAACGCTATTCTGTATTTGAGACAATTTTGATCAGAAAGACTTGCCTCACAAAATGCTTCTCAGATTATCTGAGACGCTTCCTTAATATCTGCCATCTCAGAATATATAAGATGCTTTTAAACCTTTCCCCGAATTGATAAAGAACTTGGCATTTAGCAAAAATTCGTGTGTCTTTTAGCTCAGGCAAGATGTAATACTTTTCTTCAAATTTATCTTGTATTGAACAATAAAACCTGAAAGTCATAGGCCTTACTTTGGCGATTCTCTGGGTGGAACTCAAGAGAAGTAAACCCTTCAAGAGAATGGTGTTAGAATACCAATTCATATGTTAACCAGATATATAAAAATTGGAAATGTAGTTTATTTTCATACATTTGTGGTTGTAGAACTAGAACTCTAGATGAGCATTTCTCAACCTGGGGGTGGGATCCCTGGGCAGTCGTGAGGAAATTTCAGAGGGGTTGCAAAAGATCATCAGAAAACACAGAAAATCCTTTGGGAGAGAAGGCTGACGATCTCTTCACCTGTCCTTCTCTTCCTTTTTGGAAATAGACGGCAAATCCACCCATCAAAAGTCCTCCTCCTGCTGTTACTGGCCACCCCCCCCCCCCACACACACACACACACCAGTATTCAATATTGGCCATGTAGGTAGTGTGGCAAGTTTGGTGCAGATCAATTGTGGGCTGGGTTCAGAATGCTCTTTGGTTGTAGGTGAATGGTAAATCCCAGCAACTACAACTTCCAAATGTCAAGGTAGATTTTCCCTAAACTCCACCAGTGTTCACATTTTGGCATATTGAGTATTTGTGCCAAGTTTGGTTCAGATCCATCATTGTTTGGGTCCACAGTGCTCTCTGGATGTAGATGAACTACAACTCCAAAACTCAAAGTCAATGCCCACCAACCCCTTCCAGCATTTTCTGTTGATCATGGGAGTTCTGTGTTCCAAGTTTGGTTCAATGCCATCCTTGGTGGAGTTCAGAATGCTCTTCGGTTGTAGGTTTACTATAAACCACAGCAACTACAACTTTCAAATGACAAAATCATCCCCTCCCCCCCAATTCCAACAGTATTCAAATTTGTGCGTATTGGGTAGTTGTGCCAAATTTGATCCAGTGAATAAAAATACATCCTACATACAGATATTAACATTATGATTCATAACAGTAGCAAAATTACAGTTATGAAGTAGCAACGGAAATAATTTTTTGGTTGGGTGTCAGCACAACACGAGGAACTGCATTAAAGGGTCGCAGAATTAGGAAGGTTGAGAACCACTGCTCTAAATGCTAAGTACAATTGCGCGAAAAGCCAGCCACCTGTCAGTGCCTTCCAGAGAATCTTTTCACCAGTGACCAAGACATTTGAACAGCTTTGTATATCTAATGGGTGACTTTAATCAATCTGTGGTATTTATCGATTGATTTACATGTGGGAATGAACCAAAGAATTATCTGCCTGTGTCCAATTCAGAATTGTTATGTGCTATAAATGAGCTATAATGAGCAAAATGTCAGAGGTGGGAATATAATTAAAACTGTCCAGTAAGACCACAAATCATTAATATGCAATGGAAAGGTTAAATGAGGACCTGACTTATTAGTCAACACACTGGTTCATAAATGACAAATAATTTCAAAACCCATTGCCTAACAGAGTTATTTCATTATTTTCTGCTAATAAAGCCATCACACAGTTAAACTTTCTCCTCCTTTAGTCAGGTACCCTATGAAAATATCTGAAACCACTGAAGTTTCTTCCATTCGCTTTCATCTGTTTCTCCTCTTTCATGCTACAGCTGGGTAGAAGGAGTAGTTAGAGCAACAACAGCACAGACAACAGCTTGAGAGAAGCACCACCAATAGCATTAGTCTTGCAATTGGGATATATTTTTTGTTCAAATATGTTTTTGTTATTATTTTTACACATACAATAATATCTTATGGAAACTTTTGTCTTGCTGGGAAATTTTCACAAAGCAGTAAGCACCTTAAACTGTCCAGACTTTCCATTAAGAGTAACCTTCGCATAGCTGATCACTTAGTGAGAAGAAAGATTTTTTTAAAAAAACATATAACCATTGCTCATGTAAATCTATCAGAACGGGGTTTTTATAATGAAATCATGACTCTAGAAAGTGGCATCTCTTAGATTAAAAAGACAAACCTTTCACACTCTCAGAGTCAAAGTATTATTTTTATATAATGGCACCTGTCAAAATTTGACTATCAGTTAAACTCAATACGTACTTCGATCTGTCAAAACATCTCAAGTGCTGGATGAGTGACCAGCTACTATCTTTCTATAGTGGTAACCAGCTGTTTAACTGCTAAAGAGCTTCTGAACTGCAGTGACTGCAACTAACAGCTGCTCGGCACCCTTCAAGCAGGCAGCACAAAGAAAATAGTGTGAGGGGAAGCATAAGTCACAGTTAACAAGTCTTTGCATTCAGAAAAAAACCCAAAATTCAGGTTCTTAAACAAACTATCCTATGGACACCTATTGAGAATGAAATCCTATTACAGAAGGAATACTATAATGTCAAGTAAAGCTTAGAACAAACACCAAAATATGTACCTTTCACCCTATTAAAGATATGCAATCCAGGCACCAATACCTAAACTAAAATAAAGTTCCTTAACGTATTTAAGATGGAAATCTCACAAATTTATGTGAAATTACTTAGTACAAGTTATTGGCCTTTAAATATTTAAAAGCCTCTAACAGTGAGAACAACATGATTATTGAGGAGTGACAAAAGGAGCATCTCTTCAATAATGTCAATGTGTCACACACAGCCAGGACATAATCATTAGCCAAGAATAATGGTGATAAAAGAGACATCAGCAAAAACAGTATCTGAACACTTATATTCTTCAGTTTGTTACAAGAAATTGCACACATATGTATGCGTTCAGATGTGTGCTCTTTCTCACCTCTCACCTCTGACACAAACACTTCCTGTTTTAAATACTGACAATTTTTAAAAATACTGTATTTCAATACAGTATAAACATAAGTAAGCAAGTGTGAAGACCTAATGCCTTTTTATGACAACCTCATTATCCTTGGTAAAATCATACAGCGTACCTACATATTGCAGAATCTTGACAGAAGACACTACTTGGCCTAAACAGTTAGCTGTTCTACTCCTGTTATCCTGGACTGAAAAATAAAATTTCAAAAGGATTTTATCACATAAGCATTTTATAGCTAGCAGCAAGATAGAACAGAGAGAGAGGTCAAGATCTCAAATATTTCCCAGATAAAAATATAGTAGCTTCATTATTCCAGATGTCTGTACAAACAAAAATCACAATGAATACTGCCATTGTTCCTTATACCTCAAACATAATTTATCATTACCATTTTTTCAAGACCAAAAGTGTTGATGTGCATTTCCTTTAGATAGAAGCATACTCTCTCAACACCATGATTTTGGCAGTAATACACAGCCAGGAAATATATCATAGCACAGCTAAAAACACAAATTAATCTACCTGACCTTTATTCATTCCCAAGCCCTCTCATCCTCCTATCTTCCAGTAATAACGCACACAACAGAAAAGGCAACATCATGAGATGATCTGGAGAAGTGACCAATATCAAAGGAATTCACCAAGGTTTAACAATATGAATCTTCATGCATACCATATACACTCACGTATGATGGAAAAATGGGGAAAATCTTGATCACAAAAACCTGAGTCAATATATCTATAGGTCAGTGCCAAAAACAGAAGATGACAGTTGCTCAATGAGAGGGTGCTCTCTGCTCACCACCATTTTGAACACTTGAAGTGGAGCAGAGTGGTGGCAGCTATTTTTAATAAAGGCTTACTGTATAAGCCTTGCAAGGTTTGACAAGTGAAGTTTATGCAGTAAGCCCCTATGAAAAATGGCCACTGCCACTCTGCTCCAAAACAGCCCAAAATAATGAGTACACCACGTTCTTTGGTCTCCCCCCATATAGCTGAACACTAGTCAAGCTGAAAAGGAAGGTGAGAAAGGAAGGACTGGCTTTCTTTTTCTAGTTTGAGCAGTGGAGGAATAATGGACTGAAAAGGCTGCTTTCTTGCTTCACCATACCAAGAGGAACATCTTGCCTCTATCTCTTATCACTACCATCATGCTGAATCCCTAGTAGAGACAGGTTAGTTTCATTGCTCTTCCCTGCACCCCCCCCCCTCGTTTTTCTTTCAATTTCTGGTCACATTCTTATTCTTTTTCTCAGTTATATTCCTTTCCCTATCTGCATTGGTATAGATCTGCACATTTTAAGATCAGCAATGCTATTTACATCCCCACATTATAATCTCTGAAATAAACAGATCCTCGCCTCTTTAGCTCTTCCTAAATATTTTTGAAAGGATAGAAAAAGACTCAATTTATCCATAGCTCATATCAAAATCAATAACTGGACCCCCAAACCTGTCCTTCTATGAGGTCAGTTTATACATAATTATATATGGTAATTCTCCATATTGAGATTCATTCTAGATCAGATCTGCTTCATAAGGATGAATATTCATACATGAACACAAATATTTTTAAATGAGTTTTTGACCAACAGTGCTCATTTTCAAAATCATCACTTAGTTGCAATAAAGGAAATTCAACTTTGTAAAACAGAAGCCCTGTTTTGCGCGCACAAACCAAATGTTAAACTGTGATAGTGAAATTTCTTTTCCCAAGTTTTGTATGACCAAGGATCTGCTGTCATTAACTGTTTGCTAATCTTTTTTCCTATCCCTCTCCCAAGTTCTCACTTGGATAGTGGGTTATAAATCTGATAGGGACAAAGAAATGTGAGCTAGCCATTTGTTTAACATGGCTAACCTCAAGCTGTTTGTGCTTTTACAAGCTGTTAAGCTCCATCATTATATTAGAGTCTCCAAGTGCCTAAACAGAGGAGGGTCACATCTTTAAGCAACTGTATACTCCTTGCTTTATGATTCACCCTCTTGGGTTGGTTGCAGTATGACCTTTGACATGACTTGGGGCTTAAGGTTAGAAACCAAAGCTGTTCCAGCAGATTTTAAGTCCAGTTACAGCACATCTACAGCCCCAAGACATGGTTACCAAACAAGTTCATACAGGAAATAATTGGAACGGCTCAGGAAGCAAGATCTAAAGCTTTAACATTTATACCTCAATAGAAAGTCATCTGTAATTTTGGCAAACAATAAAACCAGACTGTGGAATAACAATAAATAAGAACTAAGGTAACAAACAGAAGTAGAACTTTAGTTTTAAACAGAATACATCGGGCAATATATAGAATGTTCATGCACGATTGCCAAAATACTGGCCCCATCTACAGTGCCATGTAATGTGATTTCATGATGCAGTTTAACAGCATTGAACTGCATTATACTGTATGACAGCGTAGATGGAGCCACTGACACAGTACAGCAGAACTCCATATCAGAAGGATGATTCAACATGATAGGAGAAAGTGGTGCCAATACTGCAACTAACTCCTCTCCTTGGCTATCTTTTATTTCCTAAAAATAAATATGAAACAATAGGCCTAGAATAGCAGGCTGCCGATTGTTTCATTTGCTAATTTGAAGTACGATCCTTCCAAATAAGAAGTCAGCATGGCTCCAAATATAAATAGTGTCATATGTATGTAAGCATGAACACACATAAACCATTTGCCTGCATGTCACCTGTCAACCTCATGAACTTCACATGGTCTTCTTAGTAAAGTAATAATCAGAGGTGGTTTTGCCATCTGTTTTTTTACTCTGAACTGCAGCCTACATTACCTAGTATTCATTGGTAGTCTCCCATCCAAATACTGACCAGGGCTGACCCTGTTTACTTTCTAAAATCAGGCAAGTTCTGGTGGCTTTAGGTTATTTAGGTTACCAGATTCTTAATTCCATGAGAGATTTATGCATAAGCACCAGCTTGCAGATACATATTGCATTCTCCCTTTTTTCTCATACACTGTTCAAAATTACCCTGCCTTCATTAACAAACTGCTGTGTATTTTCTATTGTGAAGGGATGAAAGGACCTAAAATTACTTTGGCCCTGTCAAAACTGAACTTGTGTGACAACTAACTTAATTTTGAATCAATTTTACATACCCTCCAAACCAAGCCCGTAGCCAGGATTTCGATTCGGGGGGGGGGGTTGTTTCGGGGGGGGGCTGAGTCCGAGTGAAAGAGGGTCTACCCTAGCAAACCTTTTGTATCGTTACCCCAATACCCCCATGCATATGGGATATATTGAGTAACAGTTTAAATAATGCACCAGTAAGGCCTTTTTGCGAACCACCATGAGAATTTCGGGGGGGGGGGGGGGCGAAGCCCCTCAAGCCCCCCCCCCCCCCCCCGGCTACATGCCTTCTCCAAACAGTCTCATACCCCCAACAATGATAAGTTTATCTTATTTCAGCTCTGCCTTTACAATATAAACTCACCACAGTTACAAAACAAAGAAACATGGTTGGAAGTTTAAAATGTGTGTGTGTGTGTATGAAGCATCATCAGCACAAAGTAAAACAATGCTGTCACCAACAAGAATTCACCTTGGTTGTGTTTTAGCTAAACCATGCCTGGTTTCTTCTAAAGCACTTCAAAAATAATAAATAAAGGAAATGCTTTAAGGGGAAGTATAAAAAGAGAGGAAAACAAAAGAGATGCTAAAGTAGTTACTGCATAGAATACATGGCTCATTTTTGGAATCTTTCAAGTGCAAATGGCTAAGGAAAAGAAAAGGTTAATTATAAGTGACACTATATAATTTCTACAGAAGGGAATCCTGAGGCGTGTAAAAAGAAAGGTTACCCTGAAGTCTAATAAAACATTACCCCGGAATGCCTCTTTCTTACATACAGAAGGAAGCTGCTATTGTTTTATGGTTGGCTAGGCAGCTGGCACTACACTTTGACCTCCAACCCTGACTCAGCAAGGAGCTCATTTATGACCTCAGGAGAATCAATCAATTAAATGAGATCATTCAGGAGAAAATCTCACAGACTGTTTGTCTTCTCTCTCCAGCTCTCCTCCCATTCCCAGACACATGGTGGCATGCAAGCCCAGTCAAGCTTCACAATTCCATTTCCTTCATAAATTCACCATTTTTCATGTGTGTGTGATAGGTTCTTTCCCTCCAATTCAAAGCTGCTTTCACAGACACGTAAGCGGGTGAAAGCTTTCTATTCTTGCCTTAGGGCTGGTTAATTTATGGTGTTTATACGTCACACAATGGAAATAGACTAGGCTAAACTCAATCGACAAACAATTTATGCCAGATCTAAAGCACTTCTGGTTAAAGAATGGAAATTGGGACCTTTTTTCTAAAGAAGCATGCTTCTTAACTACAATTAAATACTAAATAAATGCAAAGGAATTACAAAGAAAATATGTTTTACTAGGATGTGGAACTTAAAAAAAAAAGACCAATACCAGCACATTGCCTTATATATGTATGCAAAGGAAGAGTTTAATCATGATTTAGCAGCATGCCATGTAATGCCACATGTAGTCATGATTTATTTAGACAAGGAATATCTTTGATAAAGCGGGGTAAATAAATATAATGATAATGAAAATGATAAAATAATAATAATAATAATAATAATAATAATAATAATAATTCCTTACCTAGGCAAGGAAAAATATTCTCACAAATTTTCTCGAGAAATGTACTTCATAAGCTGATGCCACCCTTATGCCACATGGAATGGGAAGAGTTTGCACCCAACAATAGTCAAAGGTCTTTGTTTCTACTGTGATCAAACCACCTTCATCATCAATGACATGGATCTCCGTGTGTGTACCTTCAAATTTTATGTCAACTTAAGGCAACCCCATGAATTTCATAGGGTTTTCTACAAGAAGTAATGCTCAGAGGTGCTTTTGGCAGGCTATATCACTTAGTACTTTTGGTGATCTTCCATCCAAGTGCTAACCAGGGCTGACTCTGCTGATCTTTCAAGATCAGACAGAATCTGGTGATTTTAGCATATTTAGGCACTATCTACATTTTATTTTATTTGGCACAGCATACTAACAGACACGATCACACTATAAACACATGGATTTGGAATAATTTTACAGTTACACAGTTTGATACATCAAAACAAAAACATATACAGAACTAAAATGCCATCAAAAATGCCTAAGTACTAAACTAAATTGCTGCTAACAAGCAAAAGATGCAAATGTAATAAACAACGAACAAAACTGATTTGATATACAGGAGGCAAGATGTCTAGGATCATCTAATTACTAGCAATTACCCCAGCACACTGATGTCAATAAATACATAAAGAAGCATGATCTTCACTGGCCCTGAATTTGTTTTATAGCCATTGCTTATAATTAGTCTTGATTAATATTTCACATTGCATATAAATGGAAATATTGAACCAAAAATATCTAGACAGACAATATTGATGGTCTGATTTGTGTTTCTGCTTAAAGCACACATAAATGAAAGGGTAGATTGATGAGTTTAAGATCATTTTTGCCATCCCACTTTATTAATACAGCAAACGCCGTATCTTCAACACAGTCATATTAACCTGCAGTATTATCTCATTGGTACTAGTATCATTGGGAAGCATTGCAGCCAAAAGTTGTACTTGTCTCATCTCAATCAAAGGCTATCCCTGGCCTGTGCCTAAAAAGAACCAATATGTTAATTTAGCCAAAGCATTAGAGATAGATAGACAGATAGATAGATAATTTTTATCTTATGTTTCAAAAAATGCCTTTCCAGTCATCCAGTATTATTTGCAACACAACTTCAAGAAAAAAAAATGTAAAACACTAAGTTAAATCAATAAAAATAATGAAATGGTAGAAATTGAGCTGTTTTCCCTGTCAATGGCTGGGCTCCAATGCAGTTGCCGTTTCTATTAGAAGAAGAAGGCATAGTATTTTTTTTTATTTCCTTCTTTAGCCCCATCATACCTGAGCTGTTTAAGGGGTCCTATGAACCTCCTGTAGTAAACCTGAATGAGTTTCACTAACAAGGAGAAAACCACCAAAAACAAACAAATAACTAAAATTCCCATGCCACTGATTCTGCCAAGAACACAAAAGCAGCATCATTTAAAACTAGTACTTTTTAAGAATGCTAATCCAATTAAAACAGGCTAACAACTTATAGGTTGTCTCAATTAAGAGTTTTTAATACACCACAGCAACTGTGGATCCTTGTAAGTGTCTCGAAGATGTGATCAAAGAGGTACGTATTTATTTCTAGGGTTTTATCAAGGAAGGGAAAAGAGAAAGCAGTGGCAACCCTTATTAAGGACTGTTCCCACACAGAGCTCAGTGGATTTGTTCATAAAGCTTCATCCAAACCTCTACAGCATGTGGAGCTGCTTCTGTGTGCACCAGCAAGAGTGGGAAAGTCTCCAGCCTGCTGTTTGTGTGTAATCCGGCCAGGGAGCAAAGTGCAGGGAACTGACTGGGTCAGGCTTTCATGCCAAGGTTCTTGCAGATAAACCACACTGTGATTACAAGTGCTGATCACACGACTGGTGAACTTCCACTGTGCTGATAACTTGCTGCCTTCATAGACCAAAATATTTCCTCCTACACCCATCTGTGCCCGTGTGCAGGGGGGAGGGGGTGAAAAACAATAAAGCCCATGGAATGAAAGAAGCCTTTGTTATTTTTGAAAAGTCATTACTTGCTACCTAAATAAACAACACATAAACCAGACAGTATTCTTTAGGCTAGAAAAATAAGCTTCGGCAATCATTCAGTGGAACTTTCCTGCTCAAACTGCTAACACCTTTTTGTAACCTCACATCCACAGGGAGACAGTGCAAAGCACAAGAGGACTTGAAGCATTCCTCCTTTGCAGTGAAAGAGGCTCGCCTTATTCTCAAGAGATGAAAGATCTGACATTCCTTCGAAACTACATAATGTAACGGATATACTCCCATCTGGTAACTTGTTCGGGATCCCTGTAGAATTCCCTCCTTTTCTTTTTGCCTGTCTTTGAACCATTCAGCCAGGGAGGGGGTGCCTCTATGTTGAGAAGCTGAAGGCAGAAGAATCCACCCACTGCAAAATATTGTAAAGAGGCATCACTAGTTGGTGTAGCAAAGATTACACAACTTGGGTTGTACTCTCCACTGATTGCTGCAGAGTCACATATATCAAGCAGCAGGGCTGTACCTGCTGTTTTTTGTGGAGGTGGAAAGTGTAGCTGGAAATGTTTTACTGACAGCTGTTTGATCTAACAAAAAGGATAGGAGAATACAAAATGACTGCAAGAGGGTTTTTTGTTCTTTTGTGGCATTATATGCATACACTATCTGGCTTTAACTGGCAATGGCACCCCCTGCTGGCTTGTATTCTGAACTTTCCTTGCTTTAATTTCTGGTCTGCAAACACTACATAGACGCCAAGCTAAAACAAAGCTACTGTGTCACAAATTGATTTTACCTCACATCTTTATCTTTAGCCATTTCACACTAAACAAGCCCTCCAGATCTCATGACTATAATATTCACCCAGCATCATGTGGCAAATGCTGCCCTATATAGCATCCCCAATTATGTAACGCAGTGATTCCCAAACTCTGGTCCTCCAGGTGTTTTGGATTTTGGCTCCCAGAATCTCTTGCCATTGGCCAAAATGGTTGAGACTGCTGGGAACTGAAATCCAAAACATCCAGAGGACCAAGAGTTTGGGAATCCACAGCATGTGCAAGAATGGAAATGTATCTGCTCACAATATATCACAGGTCACAATCCAAAATGAACTTCCTACAAAGAAAGGTTCTATAGGTTAATAGAAAACAGGCACTCCACGGTGAGAGAAGGGGAAAAGGAGAGCATGAATGCATTTACAGAATTCTAATGGAAATCAAAAATTAGTAGTATTACATTTTCTTGGTAGGAAGGGATAGGAACAGATTCACAGCAAGTGCTGCTTCTTACACTGGATTTGCATGATTTTCCTGAAACTTGAGTACAAAAGCATTGTTTAAAAAGTGGACTGATTAGAAGCAGTTTCTCTGCAAAATACACAAGGCATCTTTTAGTGTGGTTAATGTTTCTGATCATTCTAAAAAGAAAACAAAATGCACCCTTCAAAACTGATTCAGTATTGCTGTGTTCTGCATTAAAGTCCAAACTATACCATGGTCACAACGTAACCTCAGAGTGAAATTTAAGAGACAGGCAATTCCTATAATTCCTATAATTTTGAAAGAAACCTTCAGACATCCATAATGCAGCACTCTGACAAATGGGTTGTTGTAGGTTTTTCGAGCTATATGGCCATGTTCTAGAAACATTCTCTCCTGACATTTTGCCATAGATGCAGGCAAAATGTCAGGAAAGAATGCTTCTAGAACTTGGCCATATAGCCCAAAAAACCTACAACAACCCAGTGATTTCAGCCATGAAAGCCTTCGACAATACTCTGATAAATGTTAGGAATAGTTAAACCTACTACAATAAATGTAATTTGCTTCTACAGATGCTTGCTTAGGATTAAAGTATACAAGTTTTGGGGGAAAACTGTCTCTTTTAAATAGATGTTAGCAATCTTGTTTCCATTTCCACTGGGACAAAAATGCTGTTTCACAAAATCATATTGATATTACATAGCAACAGCTTTTTGCCCCACCATGGCAGCTCTCCTTTCATCACTGCTGCTGTAGTATCTCAGGGGTCTGACAGAAAATCCTGTGTAACACAAGCAGCGAGATTGTCTGAAAGCACATTCCCACCATCATCAATTGGAAACGCTTACTTAAGGAAAACTGCTGCTAATATGTTCCAGACAGCTACGTCCCTAAGATGACAAAGCCCCAGTGTAAAAAATATGCATCGCTTAACCTGACGGCAGGAGCTTTGATCGTCTTTTAGGACCATTCCTCCCTCCCCCTTTTTTTTGTCTGATACACCATTCCATAGTTTCCTGACCAAACTCTCTGCCTATTAGTCACACTATAACAAACCCTTTAGTTTAATCTGTACGGACTTCCCTAAAGTGTTGTCTGTTTGCATCCAACCTAACCATGTATTTGAAACTGAAAGAAGTTCTAGAAATGTTCAGAAAGTCAAGCAGAAGATGAAGATTTTACTTTCTCCTGAACAAGTAGAAAAGTCTGCAAAAACTCAAACCAAATCTCTGCTACATCCCAAAGTATGATTTTTAAGAGTTAAAGATACCACAATCTAGACAAACCATGAATGGGCAATATCCTCCAGATCAGTGGTCTTCAGCCTGTGGGTCCCTAGATGTTTTGGCCTACAACTGTTAGGATTTCTGGGAGTTGAAGGCCAAAATATCTCAGGACCCCAGGTTGAGAACTACGGCTCCAGATACTGTTGGAATTCAACTCCCATGATCCCTTACCACTGGCTACCTGTGCAGACTAATGGAACCTGCAACTAGAAATATCTGGAAAATCACCAGTTGTCTTACAGTATCATTTTCATTAATGACTGAATAATGAAAATGAGAGCTTCCAGAAATGATTAATGTATGCCTTATGTTTACAAAACATTCTAAATATATAACCTGACTCATTTTATTTGGCATTTGAAACAATTTTAATGCCTAGTTCAGGAGTCACATCAAAATGCCACCCAGCATCATGTCTTGATTTTGTCAATTACATGAACAGAACATCTAGTATATCCAGAAAGTTAACCCTTTCCCTTCATCTCCTCAACATGCACTTCAGATAATTAGAAAAAAAAAATGAGCTAAAACAAAAATGCCACATTAAGTCAACTGGATTGCTTAAGGTTCTATAAAGCCTAATTTCCTCATTGCTCCCATATTTAGTGCTGGCATCCTTCCAGCACTCTGCAATGTCAAGATTACATATGTCACAAACCATTTCACTGCATGGAATAGCCATCTAAAGATTCAATTTAATTAGCTACAAGAATCAGTAGGAAAAAAAACCCAATATAATGTTACTTCTAGTCAACATGATTTCAAGTAACAAAAATTGTTTTCTAAACAAACCACAAACATTTATCATCAATCAATATTGTCTATTTTTATACAAAAAAAGCTAAATAAGGGTGATAAATGAAAACCACCTTCCTTGTGTTTAAGCTAATACCCCATTAATATGAAAAGAATTTGACAGTTTACATAAGGGATGTGACCTGGTGCCAACAACCTCTGGCTTCTCCATTTTCCAGATGGAAGGAGATTAGTCTAAAGCCTTTATTCTCATAAGAAGATTTTCCCCCCATGGAAAAACTATAAAGGACAATTCTGTTCCAAACTTCAAGTCTCCTTCACAAACGTCTACTCAATTCTGGTCCCTTACTAATGCCTATTAAAAGAAGCCCCTAGGCTCGAAGCTGTTGGGGGAAAAAGACTAATGCAAACTCCACTTTAATGCCTGCCTTTAAAAGATCTATTGACAAAAGCAGTGGGGATAGTTTGGACCAATGTTAACTTAAAGAAAAAGGTTGGTGAGTTTCAATTGTGGATGTGAACGCCTGCCTGAGTTTGATCTTGACGGGTTTAAAACCGGGAAAAGTTAAGCCTACTTGCATATTAAAAATGCATTAATTTTAAATTCAGTATGTACTATTTCTCTCACTTTGATTTATAAGCATCACTGAAAAAGACTTTGAAGGACATTCCTGTTTTAAAAGACACTGAACAGGACACTGTCTCTTCTTTGAAAATGTTAATGTAAAGAACTGTCTATTGACAAAGCATGACAGCATTTGTCATTAATCCTTAAAAATACAGCAAATGGGAAAGTGGAAGTTTTCAGTGCTGCTCAATTGAAGACCCTGGTAGGTGATAAAAGTGAGAACATTTCTCAAAAACATGTCTAAACACATATTCTTTGAGAAATAAAATATACCAAAAATTAATCAGGCAATTAGAATCAAAGTTGGGTCAAAGGTTTGGACCAACCTCAGTTATCAACCAAAACTCCACCATTGCTCAGACTGCTTTTGACTTTGAGCTTATATTATTTTTCTGAAATAAATCAAGAGGTTGGATATAATAAAAGCAAGTCTACATGACTCTACCTTCTAGAGGTATGAAATTCCAGGAGAGGAAATCCCAAACATGGGAAGGAGGGTATTTGGGGAGTGTCTATCACCTTCACCTCACATATATTTTCTATTTTTCAGTGGAAAAATGAATCTTGGGGGAATATGTGGGGGGGGGGGGGGTCCCGAAGTGCTTTTCAGACATGTTTGTAGACATTCACAGTGCCAGGAACTGCATAGCACAATAATATGTATACAGGAGAGTTGTTAGGATTCGCTCTGTACATATTGTAGATGCATAAAATACCCAGATCCAAGGTCTATTTCTGCTTCTAGTGGGCACTACCAATTCATGAAAGAATTGAGCTTTCTGAACTCCATGAAGATAAAAATGACGACCAGATTCAGAAGCTAATCTTTCCAAAAGTGGAAGACTACTAAGGCTAGTGCTTTACAGAATATCATTACTGTTTAAGTGTGACTAAGATTTCCACAATTCTCAATACTCATTTTAAGTATACTGAAATATGCTATTAGCCTATTACATATTATGCTTGCTTGAGTTTGTATCAAAAACATATACTTCATTTTGTTTAAGAAGACATTTTGTTTCTATTTTAATACTTTTCAGATGGCCAAAATTACAACACATATGGTTATGTAGCATAGCATGCAACAATTTGCACCACCCTCTTTAATATTAGAGTATGTTCACCATTTGCCTTATTTCTCTTTTGAGAAATAGAAAACCGTACATTTAATCATTCAACCTATGAATGGGGAAACAAAATTATGACAGTCTGAATACTACAACGAATTCCTCATATAAGTTGGCAACCTATTTTTTCAAGCCCACCTTCTATCAGTATAATTTGTTAGGGGACATGTGTGAATGATGCATGGACCAGAGTCAAAAACCTATCATTTTTATTACTTCCTTTTTTCCTCCTCCTCTTTCTAACTACCTTTATATTTTATCCCCACTCCATTTCCTTTCCACATAGTGAAAGGACAAAGTATTCTTGTAGAAACCCAAGTCAAGTGTTTTTAGATGGCTTTTGAAATAGAGACAAGAAGCATATGAGATTAGGCCATGGACTGCATGTAACACTGGGCTGTATGTTGCTCATCCATTCTAAATGTGTCATATGATCATTCTTGTGGAGATACATACTAATGTATTCCTTTTACTGGGGAAATCAATTAAATTGATTGAATTTAATATGAACAGACACAAGCATGTTCCAAGGTGCCTCCTTCAAAGGACATTCCCTTCTTGATAGCACATTTTGTGTCATATTAAGTAAATCTGCTTGCCCCATAAAATGTGTAGTGAATCTGTCCTTTAAATAAATATTGGTCCAATCATAATACGACCATACTGAAATATTCATCTAGGAAGTTATTTGATCCTAAGCAACTTGAATAAAAGCCAAAAATGTTACTCTTTTCAGCGTACTGTAAGAACGGAACAATTGTTAATCTAATCTTCCTTTAATACATTCCAACATTTTGGAACAATGTTCCTAGTGGAAGATAATTTTTCATGCCTAGATTTAGAAGCGGAAAGATAAATACACCCTAAATCCCTAAACAATAAATGAGCTTTCCTAAAACCCAATAACTGATCGAGTCATGCAATCAGATAACAAGTTTAGAAAATTGTTTCAGGAAATGAATCCTAATGATATTACATCACAGTATCAGACATCTCCTTAACTGATACAATGTGTTTTTGAGAAGTGATAATCTTTTTAAAAAACTAAATGTTAAAAAACTTAACATTTTGATACTTCAGTTTTCAAATTCAAATTAATGTGGAGGTGCCAAACAACTGCATCTAGCCCAAAGATTTGGAACAAGGTTGAATATTTTACAAAATTCATGTCCTTATGAAAGGAGAATATTTTGTTTCCATCATTTCTGTATAAATGGAACATGTAGCAAACTCTTCCAGTGTGGATGCTCAACCAGCCAGCCATGCTACCTTCTATCATACACCATTTGTCTTTCAACACTTACACTAAACAGACATGACCTGCTCTCCCTCACTGGGCTGTTTTGGGGTATATACTTTTAATTAATGGTTTCCCCCTAAACCATTTCTGAAAAAGCTAATCTAAAACATAGGAATTCCCCTGAGTATGCCAAAAAGCACATCTTCCTTCTCAACAACCATGTTTGGTCTAGTCTTATCAACATAATTTATTATATATGTGCAGTCAACAAGGAAGGTTTATTTTTTAAAAAGTGCCCAAAGCTTCCAAATATCTCTGCATAGCAGAAGAATGATGCATATGTGTGAGTTACAGAAACCACAAAGCAGAACCATGACAACTTTAAGGATCCTAAGAAATTATTGAGGAGGTTCATTTTTAATTTAATTTTCTTTCATATATATATAAACAAGCTCATGGAATGTATTACCACAATAGCTTATAATAAAATATTGAAACTAACACACATATATGCCTCTATAAAGGAATATGGCAAAGCAAGGAAGGGTTTTCCATCACAAAGACCATAACTGCTGACCTAGAGCTCAGTGGATAAAATGTCCATTTCCTGGTACAAAGCTCTGAAATGTACCATTCTCAGGCTGGGAAACAGCCATAGTTGGAACCACCAGTAAACCTATGAGATGATTTCATGAGAAAATGTATCTTGTTCCTGATCTACTAGTCAAACTAATGTAAAAGGGGACAGGATCAAAAATGAAGCTTAAGCTTTTTCTTTCTTTTTTTTCTTTTCTTTTTTGCATTTTTGTAATTTTTTGGATTTCTTTAATTTTTAATTTTTTTTTCTTCTGGTCTTGTCTCTTTTTTCTCTTTTTTCTCTTTTTTCTCTTTTTTCTCTTTTTTCTCTTTTTTCTCTTTTTTTCTCTTTTGGTGGTGATCGGGCTTCCTACGTTTCTATTTTCTTTGGTAACGTTCTCCCTCTTTCCTTGTGTTGATGTTTAAAATGTTTAATAAACATTTATTTTAAAAAAATTAAACTTAGAGCATAATTTCTCTGGCTGTCAAAAACCTTGGGGTAAACCTGAAAAAGAAATACACAACAAGAATATGTCTAACTCATATTTGCTAATTAAAAACAGATTAAACCTGCTTCCAGTACATAGAACTGCTCCCC
Source organism: Anolis sagrei (assembly GCF_037176765.1). NCBI lineage: Eukaryota > Metazoa > Chordata > Lepidosauria > Squamata > Anolidae > Anolis > Anolis sagrei. The sequence goes on along the minus strand of NC_090022.1, from coordinate 247,324,891 downwards.
TTATCCATGTCTCAGGTTTGTTTTGTCAAAAGTCTTCCAAAAGTCCAAGGAAAAAAATGTTAGTTGGATCACTCCTGCCCGTGTGTTTATTGAAACTCTAAAATGTTAGAGTTTGTTAGTGCCTTTGAAGAAGTCATGCAGATTCTTTTTCTTCCAGCCTTGTTTTTCTATATGCTTGCAATTTTATCTTTAATAATGCCTTCCATCAGTTTACTTGAAACAGATGTGAATCTAATTGTCTTGTAATCTTCTCAATCTCCTGCACACACCCAATCCCCTTTTAAACCTAGGATTAAACTGGCCATTCTCTTGTTGGCTGAATATGGGGATCCGTAATTTCATTATTTGTATTTGTTAAGTATTCTCATATGCTTAAGATCTGGACCCATTCATTCCCCGTGCTCTGTTATTTTTCCCCCTTAGGGCTGGTCCTGGAGTTGGTAACTCCTGAGTATCAGTATTAACTTGCTTCTTCATTTCACTGACTTGGTCTCATTATTGTAAGAATCATTGCTATAAACTTTCAGGTACAAGATCTAGTGTGAGAAACGGGAACAAAGGTGCTCATTGTTTTCATGAACTGTGATGCCATTAGTTTAAAATACCAAACTTGTGTAAAGCCACTTCAATAAATGGCTTACCCAGTTGTGTTTCAAGGATCCACTCACAAGGCAGGTTTTAGGTATGAATCATGCCACAGAATTCACTATTTGAAGAAATTCATGCTTGTGTGAGTACAGCTACCCATGGAGATAATCCATTCTCTAAACAGCTTCGTTTCCTAAATCTATGGCATAAGAATGAACATCTTAAAGGGGGGGGGGGGAGATAAAAAGACTTCTGTGCTTTCAAAAGAGGACAACAAACCATGATCGGAAATAGTCCCCATGTCTCCTCTTCTAGCTGTCCCACACTTGAAGCACTCTCATTCCAATTAAAACAAACATGGTCTTGTAAAGAAAATTCCAGTTTCTGCTGCTGAAGAAACAATACGAAACAGATATTAAGCCTTTCAAACAGAATTGCACTACTTCTGATCTATTAAACCACAGTTGCCTGTACTGTGGCTCGCCAGTTGACTCACCCACACAGGATCTAAAGTCAGGCTATTGCACACTTAGCTTAGATTATAAGCAGAGGAGAGGTTACTCCTACATGTTAAGGAAAGCTAAGACATAAACATCTTCTCATTAAGAACATGCCACCCTTTATAGTCACTGGATCAAAATTGTATGGAAATACCATCATGAGAAGTTAAATTTACCTAATCTATTATTTTAAGGGTGTCAATATTATGTTCATCGTGTAAAAGTTAAATCAATTAATATTTAAAATGGTTTGGAAAATCATTTAATACTAGGGCCAACTCAATGAAAACACTTTGCAAACTTTTTGTCTATTTATCATTTTAGGTACAGAAGTGGTTTTTATTGTCAACAACAAGCTTTACAGAAGCTTTACTCCACCCCTTCTTCCCAACAGAATAATGGTCTCCTAGTATCCACATAAACTTGAAAAATCATACTCACCCATAGGGGTTCTGATCTGTGACAAATCATTTGCAATGAGGTCCTTTAGGTTTAAAGCATTTCAAAAACCTTTGCCTTTTATCCAGGGGTAAATGGTTTTACAGAAAATCCAGACATTTGCACATGTGTTGATAGCGCCTGGTGACATCCCTTCACTGTGTTGTTGGAGGAAAACTTAGCACTTGACACAACTGGCTGGTGGGGAAGGAGTATGTTAGCATGTTAGTGGGCAAAAAGAAGAGTATCCATGGTTGTGTGTCTAAAAATAATGTGAAGTATTAGAAATGGGGACCATCTCCTAAAAGCAAGTTGAGTTTACTGTATGGCTGGTTATGGCAATCTTACTGTGAAATGTTTAAGTGTATAGCATCAAAAGAAGGTTCATGCTGATTGGGAAAAAAATTCAATGCCAAAACGTTTTTCATCAGTGTTTACAAGTCCCTAGATTGGAATTATAAACAGCCTCATCCTTTTTCTTAGACAGCCAAGTATGTCAACTTTGAACTAAGGGGACACTTGGAGTCATTTTATTAGAAATAGTGACATGAAAAACCACTGATTTCCAAATAACAGTAATTCAAAACACAGGGGCGGCTCAACCCATTATGCAATGTAAGCATTTGCAGTAGAGTTGATTTTGCCCAGGGGCGCTCTTGAGGCACTCTTGGGGGAAAATAGACCTTGACATATGCGAGTTGTAGTTACTGGGATGTATAGTTCACCTACAATCAAAGAGCATTCTGAACTCCATCAATGATAGAATTGAACCAAATATGGCACACAGAACTCCCACAACGAACAGAAAATATGTATCAGTGATTGGTTGGGGGGGGGACAAAATACTGTTTGCTTACCGTTGAAAATTACCTAGGGCCGCCTCTGTCAGAACATTACCAATGTTATCCTTCTGTCAAATCACCACACACATTTGCAAGCAGGTTCACAAGGTAACAAGCATTGCATATTTTTTCCACTGCTTTTGACCAGAATATTTCCCCTGAAATCATTGCTCTTACTTTCTTTGTCCTTAAAATGTTTTTTATCCCACACAATTCTAAACATTTGCATCAATATAAAAATTATATAGAAGGGGCCAAAGTGGCACAGCAGTTGAAACTGCTGAGCTGTGGAACTTGCTGCTGAAAAGTTGGTGGTTCGAATTCATGGAGCATGGTGAGCTCCTGTCATTAGCCCCAGCTCTTGCCAAACTAGCATTTCAAAAACAAGCAAATGTGAGATCAATAGGTACTGCTTTGACAGGAAGGTAACGGTGCTCCATGCAGTCATGCTGGCCACATGACCTTGGAGGCATCTATGGACAACACTGGTTCTTCAGCTTAGAAATGGAGATGGGCACCATTCCCAAGAGTCGGACTTGACTAGACTTAATGTCAAGGGGAAACCTTTACCTTTAACAATAATATTCTTAATAATATTTGAGAGTTGTTTCTTATCCTGCTCATATGCAAGATAAAACTTTTTCAAGTATGCACACACACATACACAGCAAGAGACGAGCTATATGAAATGTAATTATGTAAATTCTGTAACTAATTAGCAAATTTGTTCAGGTTTAGTTAATGATTGCCCCAATTTCTATTTTAGCTACGTTCCACAAATATTATTCATTGAAAGATATGTCTCCCTAATAACAGAGGTTGTAGCTTTGTTTAAGCCAAAATAATTCAAATTCTGCAGCAATGTGTACAGTCTAATTGCAACAGAAGTCCAAGAAGACTGAGGGAAAAAATTATCAATATATTAAGAAAGCAAATGGACAGATGTCACAAACCACTTAATAACTTGGAGATATTCATTCTTTTGAAGTTCTGCCAGAGACTTCAAAGTAGCAATATGAAGCAACTTCAAAACAACTTGTAAAAAATACTTAGACAAAAATCATAGCTGCACAAAAGTCGATGGGGATTTTATTATAGATGTCAAAAAAAAAAAGCAATCTCTCATCTACTGTGTCTTCCTGGAGTGCAGGTCAGTTCTGAGACTGAATACCTTTCTTGTTATCCTGAAAGCTCAGAAAATAATCAAGACAGTTTGCATGTAAGCAATAAGACTGTTCTAAAACATGCATTAATAACGCATCAAAGCAAAGAATTGCAGTTCTGAAGCTGAATTTGCTTTAAAAACATTGTCACTTCCCCTCTCATTATGAGACACAATACTCAATTATCCATACAGCAAAATTCCTCTGCTATCACTTCTCCTCTTTTTTAATAAGGCTCTCTGTTTCAAAGAGAAGGCCCTACTGCTTACAGGTGCTTACAGGATCCATGAACTCTAGACATAAAAGATAAAGATTAAAAAATAAATCCATTTTGAGAATAGGTCTCTAAATAACCTTGTACTTCATCTAAATTCCTCTCTGTAATGCTGCTATCACATCATGCATGAAAACATGTTATATCTATTTCATAAGAAGAAATGTCAAAGTATCTTCAATATTTCTAGGGTTGCCTCTGAAGACTGTTCGGAAGCTCAAGTTAGTCCAATGCTCAGCAACCAGGTTGCTCACCGGAGTGGGGTACAGGAGCGTACCCCACCCCTTGTTATGCCAGCTCCACTGGCTGCCTAGTAGCTTCCGAGCACAATTCAAAGTGCTGGCCTTAACCTATAAAATCCTAAATGGTTCCTGTCCAGCTTACCTGTCTGAACTTATCTCCCTCTACGAACCCCCAAGAACCTTAAGATCGTCTGGAGAAGCCCTGCTCTCAGTCCCACCACCATCGCAGTCGTGTTTGGTGGGAACGAGAGACAAGGCCTTCTCAGTGGTGGCTCCTTGACTGTGGAACTCCCTCCCTGATGAGCTTAGATCTACCCCCTCCCTTGTGACCTTCCAGAAGAAGCTCAAATCAAGCTTTCGTTTTAATGGACTGTTTTTAGCTGACGACAATGGATTGATTTAGAAGATGATGTGAAACGTCGAACTGTTTTAATGTGTTTATAATTGTTTTAATGTATGCTGAATGTATATTATGCTTGGTTTTGTTTGTTTGGCACCAAATAAATAAATAAATAAAATAATGAAGAAACAAAAAGTAGAAAAATACAGTTTCCCTCTTATTGGACCTTTTTCTATAAAAGATACAGGCACTAATTGTGTTCAGGTATGACCAGGGAGTGATGAAAAAGCATACAGCTATTAATACAAATATATGATGGCCATTAATATTCTTTTTATGGACAAGGTGCTAAAGCAGGCAGTTGTCTTGTAGTCACATGATCTCTTTCATTATATTTCTTTTATTTGTCTTGAAGCTCACTCAGTGCAGAACTACTTTGGTTCCTCTTATCTATGGTATGTTTTTCCCAGGAAAATGATAAGACAGCCCTGTTAATTCACATTTTCAGTTCAACCAGTCATGGTAACTTGTATAGGTTGCACTATTTCCTTTACTCTCTTTACTATGGTTCCATTCCAACTCTGATGGTCAAATCCAAAAGGTGCTAACAACAGAGTTATTACTTAGCTTTCTGGGTTTTTTTGCTATGAAGTTATTTTTTACACACCCTCCTCCTCCCCACCTCCATGTGATTTTTCATCTATACATGAAATCACTGAGGAAGGTCATGTAGGGATCTGGAATGTGGAATTATCAATATGCTGTTGTCACCCACCTCTACTTCTCCTTTATAAATGATTCAGGTGAAAAAGTTCAACTGGTCCCTGAGCTCAGTTCTAGACCAGAGGAAGGCCATTTAACTTTAACAGACAGGGTGGGAATGCCATCGGTAGGTAAGTGCTCTGCTCTGAGTAATAATGCTCCAGTTTATAATGGATAGGCAAATTTGCTATGTGGGTTTTCATTTATTAAGTTTTGTTGCTGAAGACTGAAATGGTCTCCATAGCATGGGTTACTTTTCACTAGTAGTACTAGTTAAAAACAGTTTTCACATGGAACCGGTTGTTATTCTTCTATGTTTTTATATGGTCTATATTATATCTTAATGTTTTTAACTATATTTTATGTTACTGGGGGCATTGATTGCCGAATGTAAACTGCCTCAAGTCACCTTCGGGTTGAGTGAGGCGGTATATAAATATCGTAAATAATAAATAAATAAACTGGATATATTTTGATGTAGTTATGTGCTTTGTTCTAGTCTTTCATGGTATTGGTCAGTCTGGTGTTTTGTAAGTCATTCAGATAAGAAATACCTCAGTATTGCAGTAGTGATAATATTACCACTAGTAGTAGTGGTAGTAAAAAAAAATCTGGATTATGAAACAAATTAATCTGTTTTCTCCCCCAAATGGTTACGCAGCAGCACATCATGGCTATAAATAAATTTTTCAGAATGCAGAGACTGCATTCTTGTCCAAAGGACAAGCAAAGGGAATTTGCGCTTGACAAAAAATATATTCTGTACTACTCTAAGTGAACATTTCAGCTATGGAGTTCTCTCCTACATCCTAGCCTTAAAGGGAAAGATGCCGTCAGGATAGTCTCAAGAGTTATTATTCCATTTTCCCAGTGCTAATCACATGAGCAGTTCACTACTCACTATGTCTGCCTTCATCATCCATGCACAGAGCATTCAAGTATTATTCAGCTTTGAAAGTAGTAATCAAATTGATGGATTGCTTTTTTGTCTGCTGCATTTGATCAAGGCTGAATTACTGTATTGGCAGACTGTTATTGAACGTAATTGGGCACTGATACCTATAGATTATTATGCAAAGGATCGCCATTGATAGTGTTCCCTCATTCTCCATTTTCCATATTAAGCACTAAAAAAATCCACAAGGAGAGATGGGTAAAAAATAAATAAATATCTCCATCATCAAATTTTAATAGCAGCTTTAGAAGATGCATGCAAGTCTATGTGCACACATTTTACATTTTTAAAGCTCAATATTGAATTTTTAGATATTTAGTGTTCTGACATCTAGGATTCATCTAGAATTATGTTAGAATATATTTGAGGGCAATATTTGCAGATTTAAGAATTAATTAACTAGTACCCTTCTTCCCCTTTGAGATGAATTCTTCCTGCTTTTTAGGGCAATAATAAAATAAGGTAGGATGACTAATGAATATAAACAGAGATTTGCATGTGATAGTAAATGTAAGAGAGAGAAATCAATATGATCTTTTTTCTTTGTGCTTGTTGAAGCCTCCATTTTTTAACTAATTAATCAAGTATACAGAAAAGAAAAAAGCTACAATTATATTATTTGAGAATCCAGGCCACATTGGAGAGACTTTCAACATGTCACATAGTGCTTACAATTATTTAAGAATCAAGATTCATGAAACAAAACAGTATTGTATAAAAAGTTTATGCACCCAGTAAGAAGTGACCATGTGCAAATTTTCTTTTTCCTGAACTGATGTTCAAATTCTCCTTAATATTCATTTTTCCCCTTAGCCAGTTACACTGTACTGACACTAATCTGCCTTGAAATTGGCTGATTCTGCTCAAGCCATGTTTACTGCAAAGCCAAGTTTCATCAGTTGTCTTTGCTCCAAAACTAGTTTATGCTGTATGGCAGAAGTTATTATTAAAAACTATATATTATGTGCTCGTGAAGCCTGGAAAAATAACTGTATCATATTTGTTTTCCGTTTGCTCAAATCATGGAAAGAGATAAGTAGCAGTTAAAATCTTGAATGGCAATTGGTTTCTAAATATATTATCCTGCACAAAAGCTATTTAGCAACTGTTCGTATCCACAAAACAGAAGGGAGGAAGATGTTAACAGGTATGAGAGAAAAATGAGATTTGGAGAAGGGAAAGGTATATCTTCTCTTATATTCTCACAGTGAGCATTAACCTAGAACACAGAGAAACCAAGGTTTCATGATCAATTATGTCTGGTAATTTAGTTGATTTTTTCCAATTGAGCAAGTGCTTCAGTTTCAACAGAAAGCAGGAATATTTAATACCAATCTACTGTCTAGGGGTATAGACCAAATATGAATCAGCATTCTTTCATATGCACAAGACAAATCATTACTGTTTGTTCTGATTTGATTGGTAATGCAATCTTTTATCTACTCAAAAGTCAGTCTTATCTACATCAAGTAAGTCTGCCATTTAAGTTTACATGATTGCAGATTAAGGTTGCAGCTCCATACTAATTCCATTCCTGTAAGTAAACCGCACTCACTTCTGAGCAGACTGTATAGGATCATGCTCTAAGTATTATTCAGTTAGGAGTTTGAAAATCTGCCTTTAATATATTTACTCTTTGCCTACCATACACAATTATTTATGGCTACCATAGCCAACTATGAGTGTTAGTTGTTGGTTATATGTTCATATGTTTTAGTTAATTGTATTTTAAATTGTTTTTATTTTATGTCCTGTTTTTGGGCACCTTATGCCATGTGTAAGTCAACCCGAGTCTCTTCGGGAAGATGGTGGTGGGATACAAGAATAAATTATTATGATACACAACAGACCATAAAGAAGTAGCATTAAGATAAGAATCACAAGAAGTAAAATCTGAAGTATTTTTATGGCTTCGTTGCCATATGAAATGTATACCCAACACGTAGCCCACAGTGCCACCACTACCAAAATTTTCTGCCGAGTTGCCGCTTTTTCTTCCTGGCTAGAATTCTATTATTCTTCCCAGCTCTTGAGAAAATAAAGCAGCAGTGGAAAGAGAAAAAAAAACAATCCCTTTTTCTTTCAACAGCTCACTTTCCTTCTGTACAGGAGTATGCAGGAAAAGAGGTCTTTCTTCTAGTAAAAAAGGAAAAGAATATGAGCTGCTGGTGGAGAAACAGGAACAGATCACATTATGGCAGGGGTGGGGGGGGGTTGAAAATTATGTGCTATTGTTGTTGTTGTTTATTCGTTCAGTCGTTTCCGACTCTTTGTGACCTCATGGACCAGTCCACGCCAGCGTTCCCTGTCGGCAGTCATCACCCCCAGCTCCTTCAAGATCAATCCAGTTACTTCAAGGATGCCATCCATCCTTCCATTTTCCCCAGCATAATTGTCTTCTCTAAGCTTTCCTTTCTTCTCATGATGTAGCCAAAGTAATTAATCTTTGCCTCTAATATCCTTCCCTCCAATGTACAGTCTGGCTTTATTTCCTGAAGTATGGACTGGTTGGATCTTCTGGCGGTCCAAGGCACTCTCAGAACTTTCCTCCAACACCACAGATGTTAGGAAGATGTTAATGGAAGAAAAGTGTGCAAATGGGGTAGATTTTGGGGACTGGAATAGACAAAAATAAGAAGAGGGGGGAAAGTGGTGTTTGAGATATGCATCTATAGCTTGAGTCTATGTTTGTGTGAAAAGATAAGTGGATGGAGAAAGAGGTCAGATATAGAGAGGAAAAATCAATGGAAAAAAATAAGATGCAATGAGTAAATTAACATAAGAGAAAGGTGGTATTCCTGCCCAGTTCTGGTTGAAACCATGCTCATGTTTGGATTTAATCTCAGCCACCTGCAATATGCAGCCTCAGGCATGTAGCCAGGGGTGGGGGGCTTGAGGGGCTTCAGCATCCCCAAAAATTCTCATGATGGTTCGCGAAAAGGCCTTACTGGTACATTATTTAAACTGTTATGTTTATTCATATCATGATCTGATCACCATACTCAATATATCCCATATGCATGGGGGTATTGGGGTAATGATACAAAAGGTTTGCTAGGCTAGACCCTCTTTCACTCAGACTCAGCCCCCCCGAAAGTCAGCCCCCCCGAAACTCCCCTGAAAAAAATTCAGCCCCTCCCCCCCGAATCGAAATCCTGGCTACGGGCCTGTGCAGCCTTAAACTCTTTCGGTATATGGTACACTAACACACACACACAGATTCCTATCACAAGAAAGTATTTCTTGTTCTGTAAAACAAACCAATACAGATAAATGTTGCTAGTTCTAGGAAAAAGAAGGGTTACATGATAAGAACATAATTGTTCAAAGGTTAAGCTCAAATCAGGTTGTGTTGGTTCTGCCAAAATATGCATTTTGGCATGACTTACACTGTGCTACCTCTCCTATATCACTGATAAGAACTGTTATGCTGTCTTTGCTCAAAGGACCACATTTCAGTTCAGTAACCAAGAATTTGATCTCTTTCCAAGATGGATTTCTTCCTTAAATCCTAAACACATCTAAAGCAGCTTTGAGAAGCACAGGATTTTTGAAATGCCCAGGGGAAAGGAGAATACAAGACACTGATGGGAACACATTTATAACCCGGTGTCAAATGTCAGCATCCTCCATCTCTATCAAGTGTGATGTTATCTTTACTCTAACACACACTGTTCCAACAAATCTCTGTATGAGTGACCAAAAGTAAATGTAACCACTAACTGAAATCAGAGCGTTACAGCTAAAATGAAACACAAAAATAGTTTTATTCATTATACAAATATAACAAATATTTAGCACATTGAATTATTCTGCAATGCTTTTCCCTCCAACTATAAAGACAAACATATGGTGTATTCTTCAAAAGAGCTGTTGAATGTCATCTTCTATCTTATGCCTCAACTAAGGATAAAACAGTGAAATCCCAAGGACAAGTAGGCTTTCTAAGAATTATAGAAGTGGTTTGAACAGATATTCCTTAACCAACAAAACAAAGCCAATATATCAGAGGTGGAACACATATGTCCTGTAGATTATTATTAATATCTTTTTTTTAATATCTTCAGAGTGGGGGGAATCAGCAAAATGTAAATTTCATTTATTTACTGGTTTTAAACAGGATTCTTCCTATTTTTAGAAAATTATCTCCACAACTTAAGCTAAAATACTCTCAGGGTATTAAAACAAGGTGAATTGCCCACATCCACTTGGAATGCATCCGCCATTTTCAGTAACTTTTCATCTTAAAGGGACACTTGCTGGGAGAGGTGAAACAACACCATAAGATTATATTCTCAATTTTACCAAAGCTTTAATACCTGCTTTGGCTCTGTGGCCTTCAAGTTGTCCTTTTAACCTTTCGGGGTGGTTAAAAGGATGCAACTTGTACTCATCACTGATGACTGGCTGAGTATATTTTTACAAACATGCATTAACTTTATTTCAAGAAACACAGGAATTGCTTGTTGGTTTGTTTAATTCACACCCTGTCCTTTCTGCTCACAAATCACATTACTATGATTTTGTGTTGCTAATAATCATATGAACAGTTAAAGAATGGCATCTTAAATTGAAGTGCTCCGCAGCACTTCTCTTTCTCCTAGAAATATTTCTCAGTACTTTTAGTCTTGCATCTCACTGATACAAGGTTTCACAACTCCTGTCTGCCTGAACAAACTTCATATGTCATATATTTTTTTCATTCAAATAAAAATCCAAAGTAAGCTTATCTTTTCCTTTCATAGTTTTTCTCAACCTTATCCTGATTGGCCTCTTATTAGAAATGGTGACACAGGACAATTGTATTGAGATAAAACTGGCAATCACTTTATTAGCAAACAGAAATTTGTGATACAATAACAAATGGAATGAGCAGGCACTTGGTGAAACCAAACTTCCCCAAGTAAGAAGTTCTGTAGCTTTGGCCTGCAGGGAAATTCCCCGTGATTCTTCATCTAATTACTGTGCAGGGGAAGTAGGAATAGCCTCCCCACCCCATTCCATCATGCTTTGGTATTATTGAGGTGGACATCAAGATAGAGTCAATGAACCATCTCTTTTTAGTCCTTGAGACAAATGGCACTGAGTAGATTGTAGCAAGACTCCTTCAGCTTTCTGTCCTTCTGGAGAGTATCCCAAATAGAAATTAGCTGATTTACCCCACCATGGTGACATAACAACAAACAACCGCAAACTTCAAATGACAGAGGCAATAAATCTCTCAAGTATGGTTAAAAGAAAATCCCCTTAACCCTTAAGGGTTAATAGTTGATGTCCAAGCTGCAGTGAAGGTGGGTGGGAAAAATCTCAATGGCAAAGGTGTGTTTGGCACAGACATGAACTGAATGTTCTACTGAATTGTCCTCCTGCGAATCAACAGAAAGGGCAACATTACTCCTGAATAATTGCTAAAGGGCTACAATACTTATCCAGTGCCTTAAATGAGTTAGTAATTGATTTAAAAAGCCACTGTATCTCCCCACAGTACAAATTTACTCACCAATGAACTCACTAAGAACTTTTTTTAAAGAGGCATATTAGAAATTTTCACATTTTAATTTTAAAATTATCATAGTTCTAGGGTTTTGAAATTGAGAGCAATTTCCCTGCCACTCCTTTTTACAAAGATGATAAAAATGAAAAGGACTATATAACAATGTGGCCAGCAATCAACCCTCTTTCCATTAGCTGTAAATAGTTCACTGGATATGGCATAATGGAGGACCTTACTTCTCAAATTGTTGTTGAAGTTCTCTTACACAGTTGAGTGGTTTTATGAATATAGTAATAACTATAACCTTTAGAATTCAAGATGAGAATAGCAGATGGAACCTAATTAAGATAAAAATTATTACTCTTCGTGAGAAGTAGGAAAAGCTATGGTACTTTAGAAAAAGGAAATCCTTTGTGTCACTCCATAATGGTAGAATCAGTTATCACATAGGCTGCATGGCTTTTTAATAATGATACCCTAGCCATTTTGGACATCTTAGCAACTTTAACATGGCTAAGGTGAACATTTATAAGACCAAATATTCAGGCCAATCCTATAAATCTTGATGGAACAGGTACACCTAGTCGAATGCTCCGTCCTTGCCATGAAGCTGTCTCATGCATGTCTGGAAAATTGAAATATTTGGAGAGACACATAAGAGAGCTAAACTAATGGATTTGGTTACTACTGGTTGTCTGTGCTCTAAACAGAGGGGTATCTCATCACACTCGTGGTGATTTACACATCCACATACATCCCAAATCACTAGCAACTTGTAAGCTAAATATGAAATCCAATGAAAAGCAGACATGCTACCTGCAAGTGAGAACTCGAAATATACAACAGCAGAACATTCATGCCAAAGTTCTTAAGTTATTGCAGTTGAAAAATGCTTCATTTTCATCATACTTTTCTCCTATTTTTGCTGTATTCCTGTAAGACCTTTCACACCTGAAAATCTTCAGTACTGCTGATGAGAAGATTGCTAAAATATGCAATATAGAAATTGTGCTAATTCTCTAGATTAAGGAAAGAAAATGGGAGTTCCCTAGAAACATTTCAAGCCCATGAAATTTATGTGTAGCATAGGTCTAAGTGCACAAATCTTCCCTTTTGGATCGAAAGAGAAATATATGCATGGAGATTGGGGCGGGGGGACGGGGACAGCAAATACGTTTTGAGAAGTAGAATATATCTAGAAACAAGAGATCACAAAATTGTTTTATGGGTTCCATCTCCCCAGTTCTACCACAGTGGATTCTGGTGAATCGATGAGTTATATATTGCTATAAGCTATAGTTCAGAGGTAAAATTAAATTGTTACATGAATTAGGTGAAAGAAATCTGACAGATATCCACTGTTTTCAGAGCTGTGTGAAAAGAAACATCTTTGGCTGCAAGTACAGTGTGTGTCAACAGAACTTTAATGAAACACCTTAAAAAGGGAGAAATCGGGGTACCAATCTAATTCAGCAACACATGAGCACATTATAATACAGTTTATTAAAATAAAAAGAGTAAGATCTCAGAAGATGAATTAAAGGTACTGACATTAGAAAGGGAATAGTCTGGAATGGGCAAGGGTATATTGCAGGACAAACATAAAATAATTTTCCTCATGTATTCTTATTGGGGAAAATACTTAATGTTAAACTTTTTTTCTTCTCTTATATATTTCATGCTATAAATAGCTGTACTAACATTCCAAAAAGCAAAGGGTGTTATAACATTGTCCCCAATTTAAAGGTAGTCCACATTATACACTAAACATTATCTGGACGTATACCATATGCCAAAATTTTATCTGTCAGGCAGATTTATCAATTAAATCAGTTACAGAAAGGCAGGGGAATGTAATTTATGGCCCCCCAAATAACTCACTTGAGATGTGATAGGAGTTGCAAACTTCAGGAGAACCACAACTCCACCCTGAATGTTAAAACATCCAATTCCATTCAGAAGTTCATATGCCCTTCCCATAGCTCCTCAGGCACATGGAAATTTCTTTTTTGCTTTTGAAAGTCAGGCCAATCCTTGTTCCCCATCTGTCAGTTCCTTCAGAAAAAAAGTTGTTCTCTGTTTGGAACTTCCTTTCTGCTTCAGGGTACCATTCAGAGTGGCAACACCCTGGGAGCCCATTCCAACATAGCTTTAAGAGTGTTGAGCCCATTAATTTTAGCTGCTTTATTGCATTTAACTCTGCTGACTAACAGCGTCATTTTGCAGTGCACAAACTGTTCCTTAACACAATCCAAAATGGGGTTTACTCCTTCTTGTGAAGAATATAAATGTCACTTATTCTACAGCAGGCAGAAGCCAGCTGAAAGTTGCACAATGCAAATGCCATCTCCCCCCCCCCCCCCGCTAAGCTTGCTTGACGATGATGATATGTTTCCAGCAATGGGACCTGTAATAACTTGCAGGCTACAACTGGCACTATTGCTTCAAGAGACAGACAACCACTAGACCATGTATTCTTCTAAGGAAATGCAACAAGAACACTTTAACCCATTTTTCTGTAAGATGATATGGTATTCAGCTGATATGGTATATTGTAAAAAATTACATTTCACCTTTATAAAACAAACTTCCAATTTTAAAGATCTGTAACAAGCACAGCTGCAAGTTACTTTAATATTTCTTGAAAATGTAGCCTTGATATCATTTTAGTTCCAAATGTAGATGCCTGGACACACCTAGTGTAGAAATATCCTACTAGTATAAATACACTGTCATTCATTTAACAGTTGCATTTACACATTTACATATGTATTATTGTAAGTAATATTGCAGAAGTCAAGTGCTTACAGCAATGCTTTCAGTTCAAGACGTAGTGTCTCCTCAACACATCATATGTATTGTTATGCCCACAGGCATATTCCATTAGATTTTGTTGTGGCTATGTGCCTTCAAGTCGTTTCAACTTTATGGTGACCATAAGACAAACTTATTATAGGATTTTCTTGGGAACATTTGTTCAGACAGGGTTTGCCCCTGCCTTCCTCTGAGGCTGAGAGAATGTGCCTTGCCTGCAGTCATATTACCACAAGTACATGGCATTGCAGTTTCAACTGCATTCCAGTCTCAACGATGCTGCTTGATTCCTCCTCCCTGTTCCCTTTTAATTCTAAACAGTCATTGAGGAGTAGGTCCCAAAGAAAACAGTGGAAACAGTGAGTTAATAGGCATAACAGAGTTGTAAATGACAAACTGTGACTTCACTGGCTCAAGCAAACTTGATCTAGCAATACTTTATTGCTTTATATCGGGGCATTAACTTGGAATTCCCATTTCCCTCTTAACTGTCCCCACAATCAACAAATAATCTGTTCCCTTCTTCCTGCCCCTGACACCTGAAAACCAACATTGAACTGGGAACTGCCTGAATTGGTTTATTCTTCATTAACTGTTTGTTTTGGATCAAGTGAAAAAGCAAGGAAACGGACAACTGCTCCATTGGGAGAAGGCTCATGTGGGACAAATTAAACGCTGCTGCATTATTTTGAAATAAAGGGATAAGAAGGGGGAGTACGGGGCTAACTGGAGGCAGCTGTCAGGATGTAGATTTTGTTTATAATCCACCTCCGCCCCACTCCCAAATTCCTGGTGGATATTATGAGAGAAAGTGTGACCTGTAAGAAGAGCAGCTTCAATCTCCCTAATAAAGTCATGAGAATGTAACCTTACTGGTGGGAGGCAAATGCCCAGACAGGAAAGCAAGCATAATCTAAAGATTTTAAGTGTCTTATTATTCTTTATGGTCTTAATGTCAACAATTGAAAATCAATTACTTAATACCTAATCACTGTATTAACATTTTGAGAATATTGCACTACACAAATTCTCACTTTGGGAAGGTCCTGTACCAGGATAAAGGCAAGATGGAAACATTAATAATTATACTACTATATTTCTGAAAATATTTCAGAATTTCATCTCAGCCCAAGCTAACCTCAGTTTGAGTTATAAAGTCCTCCCTATATTTTATCTCCCTCAAAGAACAGTACAATATCCATTACAGTTAATTACCATTTCTGTCTGCAAGCCCCAATTTCCTTTAAAGAAATTCATGTGCTTCTGCCCTTTATACAATATTAATTTGGCATATTTATAGAAGAAAGCAAACTTATAAATATAGAGAAGCAGAAGACAAAGAGAAAAGACAAAGTATAGTTTGCATGTTCAACCTTCTCAGTGACACAAAACAACACCCATTTCTACTGTTTCCACTTTGCTGTAACCCACAATAATGATATGCAGATCAAATGCTGAAGCACCCTGATGCTTAGAGGAATCCACCAAACCATCCACATAAAAGGATATAGATGCATCAAAGGAGCTTGCATTATTCCAGACCTGAATTCAACAGCAGTAAGGAATCACGAAAAATAAATCGGGTTCAAACTGCATTGACTTTGCCCATGTGAAACAAAGCAATCAAAAGTGGTTTTCCTTTAACAGTTCAGATGGTTTGGTTTTCCCTGCTGGGTGAACAAATATATGAATTGGATATGCTTCACAATGCATGCATTCCTCTCACAGTTTGTTGCAGACAAAAAAGCAACCATATTGGCCTCTGTATTTTGATATGTGGAAGTGTATGAGATATTTTTATTCTTTGTTCACATGCATATAAATAAAATATTAACGAAAGCAAAGCAAATATTGAAGCTGTAGTCCCACACCCTTAACTGGGAGGAGGCAACCCTAAACATAATATGGTTCCCTTATATCAGTCATACTTAAGATTACATTGTAACTAATTAGACATTTCCTATCAGAAATAAGAACTTCTGAGTTTAATTAGTTTACTCAGAAATAAGCTATATTGATTTCAATCTGCATCTTAGGCATATGCATGAATAGGACTGGGGCTTTAGTGACTACAGCGTGTCCCCAAAGTCTTTATACATAGGAAACATTAACAAATCAATATAATATTTTATATAGTATGGTGAATGATTTGTAATTAATGGTACATTTACTACAGTTTCCTATTTTCCCTATGTGTGGTGATTTTGGGGACTCCCTGTAGGATTTCTTTCTGTACCTGTTTTGGAGAATTAACCATAAAGAAGAAGACCATTTGGATGTCCTTAAATTATAGTTACTTTAAAAAAATGTAATAGCTAAGAAGTACTCATTTAATTGACTAGAACTGCTAACACTAGATTTATGAATCAATGCCTATATGTTATTAATGGCTATATGTTATTTGAAGGACCATCTCTCATTGATAATAATACTAATACTACTACTAATAATAATAATAATAATAATCTTTATTTATACCCTGCCATCATCTTCTCAAAGGGGACACAGGGCGGCTTACATGAGGCCAAGCCCAGTAATGCATTACAAAACAATAACAAAAAAAGCATAAGAACAACATTGCAGTAAAATAAATCAAACATAAAAACAATAAACAGTGCAAAGTAATACAATAAAAAAATCGAACACCATCCCAATGAGCGGGCTACATTTGCAAGATACTATGATAAAAACCCAGTATGAGATAGAAATAAAACCTATTTGTAGGGGAGACTCATAAACGAAGTAATGGAGACAGTCCTTCATGCGGGTAGGAGGCAGTGCAATATGAGGACACCCATTTTGGGGGGAGTGATAAAAGAAGATGTAAGATCACTCTCCAAAGGCACAACAGAAAAGCCAAGTTTTGAGGTTCTTCTTAAAAGTTTCTAAGCTGGGGGCTTGCTTAATCTTGCTGGGCAATGCGTTCCAGAGGTGGGGGATTGATGAAACCATTAGAACTGTAAGATCATCACGATGGGTCCTTCTCTCTGTCCCACCATCTTTTCAGACTCATTTGGTGGAATGGCCTTGATGTCTGCACTCAGACTTTGGAACTTTGATGTGCCATCAGGCTTTTACAAACTGAGTAGAGTACAGTTTTAAATGCTGATCTGTGCGGTGCTTTTTAAAGGTCTGCATATGGCCTTTTAATAAATATTAATATTTTAACATTTAATTTTTAAATGGTTTGTTTTTCAATCTTGTATTAATCCTCTTTTACAGCTTTTATCTGTCAAGTATTAAATATTTTATTAGTCACTGTAATGATGATATTCATACATGGTTTACACTCAATACTCT
The DNA here is from genome assembly GCF_037176765.1 of Anolis sagrei. Taxonomy (NCBI): domain Eukaryota; kingdom Metazoa; phylum Chordata; class Lepidosauria; order Squamata; family Anolidae; genus Anolis; species Anolis sagrei. The sequence continues at coordinate 247,307,179 of NC_090022.1, read as the reverse complement.
ACAACAAAGGAAAGGATTCACTTGTTTTTACTGATTGTGGTTAGATAGATAGATAGATAGATAGATAGATAGATAATATTTTTACTTCCTCAAATCTGTCTTTCTTCCATCAATATTAAGCATAATTATTGTCCATGCCAACTTAAATGAAATCAACTATGCACAAATGGCCAAAATAAGTGTGTAATCATTTTCTTTGAGTCCTGCTTAATCTTACCAGGAAAAATTGTGTGTTGCTTCTAATACATAAAGGCCAGGTCCTGAATTTTATATAGTATGTTTCAGGTACTATGAGAAAACAAAGTTCATTTTTAGGATATCCTTAAAGTATATCACACACATCAAAAAAGGCCCAATGTATAATAATTAGCAACTCAATATTATATATCTTATTAATATATAACATTAATGTATTAATGTAATGTATATCATAATTAGCAATCCAATCTATATACCTTTGATAAATGCAGAATGCTAAGCGTCTCTTGATGTTGTCATTTCTAAGTAATTAAAATATTTAATTAAATACTAGATAGATGTGAGAATGATATAGCATCTTAAACCAAGACAAATTAAACTGGTGCAATATTTTTGCCAAAATATGCACTGGGGAACTAGCAGGCAACCCCTGTGGAAATCTTTCTCCCAAATGAATAGGCAATTTTCCATCAAATAAATAAATATATTTTTGTAACTATAACTTTTTAGACCCAAAGCTTTTTTATTACTGTGTGTTATTTCTGAATCATTCCATAAACACTGATTATCTTAATAACATACAGCTTAAACAAATAGCTTAAACCTTATACTTGAGAGTAAGACCCATTTAATTCATATTGGCTTTCTGAATAGACTTGCATAGGAGTGCAGGAAAGAAGTAGTCATAAATATACCATCAAAAAATAAAATGTATTTATAGAACAGGACCATTACTTGGACAAAACAGTATGAAGAAAAGGGTCAACAAACTATCCATCATTCTTTGGAAGTCCAGCAACTTCTCCACGGGAGTGCTTTCCATATTTCTTGAACAGACAGCAGCCAATATGTATCAAAGTATAGAGGTCACTACTGGTTTCCTTAGCTGCATGATTTCAAGAGATGGGGATGAAGTAAAAATATGACAGCAGCTAGCAGAATTCCAGTATAAAATAATAAAAGTTTGGAAGCATCCTAAAATAGATCCACTTTGGAAAAAAAATTTGGAACTACTAAACTTACTGGGGAACAGGATAAAGTTTTGCAACTTCAGCTCTTACTCGGCTACAGCAATTCTGTACAAAATGTGATACTGCATACAAATATTATTTTCTGCTCAATGGCAATAAGATTGAACAATCAAACTGCATGCTATACATAATTAATCACTCTAAAATGCAAAAAGGTATGGAAAGGATTATTCACTTTTTCACTCTCTTTTGCTGGACTTTGCAACAATTCCTATGTGGAGGGAGGAGACTGCTCTATTATTGAAGACAGATGAGAATAAGTTTATTCTGGTGTTCTTGTAAAGTCAGGTACTTGCCCTGTCATAACTCTTTGCTTTATATCATTTCTCTCTCTCATCTCAAATTAAGAATACATTTTCAAATTCTGTTCAAAAACTACTTTAAAAACTTTGAAACAGGATAATAAGATTAGAATGGGCAAAACTGACAATGGAAATTAAATTGCAACTCAAACATCACACTTCATTTTGAAGTGTGTGCCATTCCTGTGTGTCTTTTTGAATGTCCACTAATCACAATTTCTATCAAAATATAGTTCCATTTACCTTATTTTTATTTATTAAAATTGAGAAGCCTGAAGTAGTAAATCTAAGCTTCTGCTTTTGTTCACTTCAATATGAAATGAGGAAACATCTGAAGAAAAATTCAGATTTTGTAACCTTTATGGAGTCATTTAAAATGTCCATTAGTGAGATTGCTAGTTTCTTTTTAAAAATACATATAAGCAGTTGTGTCCATACCAACTAGGGGTGCCCCATTTCCTTCATTCACAAGCTTTGTCTCCTTTGATCTGTCCATCCGTGTTACTAACAAAAGCTGCAGGGGCAGCAAGTTCAAGTCAAAATAACGTAAATAATTCCTAACTAGAGGAAAACTGAAGTAAATGCATAAATGGACACTAAACTATATTATCAAATCAAATTCTAAACTGAAAAAATCTACTGAATCTATCAGAAGAGGTCAATAAATTATACAATTGCTGAAATGCCTGTAGAAATGCAAAGAGGTGGTAACAGCCGTTTCTGAGTCACTACACTATCTGGAACATTCCTCCCAATTTATTGTTGTCCTATAATTCTTGTCCAAGTGATTAACTCATGGCACAAAATAACTACATTTAGATGTTATTTCAAAAGCACCAGTACTATGCAGAGAGCCATTTTTAAAAGTAACTTAAGCACACAGCTCTGGTTTTCAATGAGGACAAACCCAAATACTATTAATTTAAGCAATATATTAATATTTAATATCAAATAACAAAAAAGACACCAATCATTATATTTCAACATCTATTGTGGCAGATTTCATTCTATATGACATTTTATCTTTTCTCGAACACTCTGAATTTCATTATCTTACCAGTCATATTAACATGACCATAAGTTTAACCATAAGCAACAGTACAAAATTCATTATAATTTTTTGTTAAATATCTCGTCAAAAAGGCAATCTTTATCTTACTAAAAGAGAACCATTAGATGTAGAAATCAATTCACATCATTCCCAGAAAAAAGAAAAAGAAAAAACAAAGTGAGTTTTCCACACTACAGAAAAAAGACATAAAATCAGCTATTTTGACTCATGTATCGTATCCCCTATTTTAACTCCAGTACAGAGCTTTTTAAATTTAATTTCCTTCTTAAAATAAAGATCACAAAGATGAGAAAATATAGGTCATTGTCCTTTCAGTAGATTTATCTGTCCAAAAAGACTTAAAATAACAAGTTTCAAGGCAATTCATTTGATGTGTTAGACATGAAGATCCAAGGTCATTAACCATTAAAACAACAATATCACTAACCGAACATGCTGTTCTGTTCTAATTGCTTCATTGATGATATTTTTTCACAGCAACCTTTATGCATCTAAATTCAGAAAAGTTAAATATATCATTTCAGAAATGTGAGGTGGCGACTACGGGATAAATGAAGAATTTTCTAGAAGCGCAGATTTTGATCTGTACTCTCTCAACCCTATTCCCCTTGTGCATTGCGTGCTAAGAATACTGGAGGAGATATTCCAAGACTTTCATGGTGATGCAATATATGGTCATGGGGCTTGGGCACTTATCCCATTCGCCCACTCTTCACAATATTCTGTCTCAAACCATTTCCATACTCACGCAAGCATGAAAGAGGGGCAGTGACAGATTCATAAGCTAGCACGAAATACCAGAAAGCTACTCCTGTATTCACTGGAAATTAACCCTTTATCAGCTTGGATGGTTTTCACACAAAGCAAGATGGAAGAGTGGACTAACCCAATGCATGAGTTGAACATGAAACACTGCAATAACTGAGAATAATGAAAAGAAATGAAAAGAAATAATATTAAAACATATATTGAGAAATCTGGCTCTCAATGGCAACAATAACTGTGATTATGGTTCCCATCACCTTGGAAAAGCATATTATCTGTGCTGTATAAAGCCATTTGCATCAAAGAAGAAAGGCAAAAATGATCTCCAATTTTCTTTTAAGTCTAGTTTGCAAGACACTAATTGAAAAATACTAACTGTTCAATGTACTGCAATTCTTTCTCCATTGAACTTAGTCTAAATGCTAAGGACACACAGTACATATTAATTGTGAACAAATTGGATCATGAAAGAGAAATGCTACTAAAAGAAAACACCAAGATCAGCCAGGCGAGAGGGAAGGGGGAGAGATTTCTCACCAAATGAGGGATTTTTAAGTACAGTAAAAAATAATTGAGTCAAACAAAGCTTTAAAAGTTTATTTTTAAAGAAATCCTTTGAAATATTGTATTTTGTATTACTGCATTATGACATATACTCTTTATTATGGATTACATGAGGTTCTTTGGAATCTATATCACTTTTTTGTTAAATTTAACATTGTATTTCTGTAGATTTTTAGCGAAGGAATAAGCAAGTCTAGTTTAAGAACAAAGAGAAATCTAATGAAAGAATTCGAACTAATCCTAAATTATAAGATTGGAAGAGTTATTAATTTATTGCTCAACAGCTACAATGATATAGTCTGGGTACTTCATTTGATATGTTCACAGACAATACCTTCAAATTAGGAGTAAATTTCATGCTACTGGAGAGTACATACTGAAGAGCCCTAACAGAAATTAATACAGAAGACGTGCGTTTCGAATGGAGTGAGACCTTGATCATTTTAAAAGGCTTTAGGCGAAGCTTGTAGCACACCTCTAAAATAAGTTAGCCTTAAGTGAGGCATGGATAGAAGTAAAAAGATCAGGCATAAAAAAGGAAACCTTTAAAAAAAGATATACTGTTTCACTGAACAAAATAGCTAAACTAAACAAAAGCAGATGGAAGACACTACAGTGCAAGGATAGTGAATACGTGAATGAGCATATTATAAGAAAGGCACACATCTTGATGTTCCTTTGTATAAATGTACTGCAACCTACTTAATGGAAGAGAAGAGAAAAGGAAAAAAAGAATTAATTTTCTGTTTAGTAGACTGCAAAATTACCTCAAAAACCTACTTAAGGACAGAGTAATACAGAGGTCGAACAATAGAGCTACCCAGATGAAACAGGCCTTTTTATAAGAAAAATTCAGTCTTGTCCACACGTTCAAGAACATGCCTCACTGTCTTACACTATCACTATACTGTCTTACAGTCATAAAAAAAGAATATAGGAAAGGGTTCTTTCTCATGATAGCTGATACCGTGTAAGCCTAAGAAACCTAGTCTGCAATAAAAATACTAATAATGAAAAACTTTAGGAAATGCCATTTTAAGTAGGTATATTAACTTACCAATATAAATTTGAATTATCTCTTTTTTATTTGCTACTTGCTTATTTTCCAGTGCCTCATAGTGATAAAAAATAAAGTCTCAAGTGTTTGGTAAAAGCTATGGGACTAGCAGAAACAATTAAGGGATTTCTATTTTATTTATAATATGGTTTTGAGAGAGTGTACATGTTATATGTATTTAATTATGACGCAACCATTATTTCTTTTATTATAGCTCTTCAATGAAATACTCTTAACTGTCTAGCAGAACCAAACAAAATAATAAATACTGGACAAAATACAAATCTGACATTACTTGAAACCAGTACACAGGCCAGGGAATAAGGCACAGTTAACATACTGGGGTTGTTTTCCAAATCAGGATAAATAAATTAAAAGACAAGAGTTGTATAAAAGAAATATCTTCCTTTTAAACACTATGCTCCACTTTTTTCTTCCTGCTCCAAATTCCAGTGCTCATGCCACAATGTGCTAGCAGCAAGATTTTTTTTTCTAAAATCCCATTTTCAGCCGATTCCAAGCTGTTTAAAAACTTATTACTCCCTTCAAGGGGGCTTTTATTCAAAACACTTCAGGAGTTAAATTGCTAAGTTAAAATCAAAGTAATGACCCCAAGCAGAGATTACTGAGGTGCAGAGTAAATTCACAGAACGGGGGGAAAAATCAGAATGCAAAGCATTTCCTGCTAAAAGATACCATACTGATTAAATCTTGTTCTGACACTAAGCGTTCCTTGTGGTTCTAACAGCCCATCACTCACATTAAGAGTTTCACAAAGAGAAAGATTACCAAACGAACCCAATCAGAACTTTGCCCTCGGAGCTGTGAAAACTTCCAATTTCTCAAGTTTCCAGACCACTTGACTGACTGTCTCGTAAAACATAAGAATAATTAAACTGACATGAAATAACTGCCCTGTTTAAATTCAAGGGGCAGTTTTTATAACCTTATGAACCCTAGAAAGACCACAGTCATTCCAGCTCCTATCCATGATTCCTATTATATCAGTCCAATATGTGATCACATCTTCAGACATATTCTATGCCTCCTGCTAAGACTTAGAATAAATCTGGACTTGCATTTATACCATCATTATGAGACAACACTACATTTTTCTCTTCAGTGATTAACTATTATTCTGGAAAGACAAGGGGAAAAAAATCTAAACTGGAATTTGTATTCATAATGCATATATAATTATAACTATTTTCAACTACGTTAAAAGTAACTGAAATTTACACATATTGTGTGGAATCTCAACCACAGAGATCTCCATGCTTCAATTTTATAAATATGAGTTTTTATTCAAATAGGTCATATCATTTGAAAATATGGATATGTTTGCTAGGCAAACAGGAGCAATCTAAAATCACTTCTTCTATAATACTATGTTAATGTGCATTGGAAATACAATAATAGTACAGAGGCGCATTATACAGGGTTAGTCAAAATGCATAGGCCAATAAGACATTCAATTGAATGGCTTATTGGCCTATGCATTTTGACTAACCCTGTACAACCATCTGAATACTTTAATTTACTCAAATAGAAGATTCACATTGATTTCAATAAATACTTAATAATTCCTTACTGCTAACTAAAATAACATTAATTTTAAAAAAACAATGGGACTAATTTCCAATGAAAATTCTGAAGCAAAAGATAAATTTTTATTTTACTTTTATTTCAATGGATAATATGAATCTACAGGGCATTCAAGAACTCTATGGCATTTTACATCCATTCAGATTTTCATTAATAAAATTAACAATTTTTAATTTTAATTTTTTATTAATATATTAGGTCATTTTTGTTTGTTATGCAATATAGTCCTATGCATATCTGCTTAGAAGTCCAAATGACCTCAGGTGAGCTTATTCTCAGATAAGTGGGTATAAGATTCCAATGACAATCCAAATATAGATATATATAGTGTTTTTATTTTAATTTATAAGCACAGTATATATATTTGCATGCATAAACATTAAAACAGTTTTACAAAACCAGATATAAACACCATATTCTGCCAACAAGTTTTCATTACACCTTCTTCTCCTTTGATTTTTCATAAATACATAAAATAATGGGCAAAATTCACACTTTGCTTTATTGTGTGCTAGCTATTACTTCTCTATTCACTATAATAGTCTCTACTATTGTGTCTTGAATTCTTGGTTAGTGAATTCAAACAAATCAAAGTGAATTATTCAAAGTCAAAGTTCTCAAAGAATGAAAAAAGTGTATCTGCCAAGGGAAATGAATATTTAAATTTGATCCACAAATATGGAGTCCTCTTTAGTTATGCAGAGACTCCTTTTCAGGAACTCAATTAGGAGGGGCATGTGGGTCTTATACCTCACATTCAAAACAAATCAACCTCATATTTGCGTCTACCATTCAAAAAATCAGATTATAAATTTCTAGCATTATCTCTGCCTGCTGTCCAAATATTATTTTAATAGCAACATTGTAATATATTAAATTAGATGTATACAGAAATATTACAAAGATATAAAAAAACTATGGTTCTCAAACACCTTATATCATTTGAAAGGTCCAATAACTTTAAAATATTTTGCTATTGTTTATTAGATTAAAATGCAGCAAGTCCAAATGACATTGTAAGGTAGAAATCTATATCTAGCACAGTATGTTAATCATTATGAAAATATCTTGATCCATTCTATTTTATCTCCAGATAATACTTTGAAATGTAAGATTAACATCCTATTTTAAGCATGGAGGGTATGCATTCCAGTGCCAAAATGGAACACCGTAAAGCCAAATAAAAATTTAAGCCCCCCTCCCAAATAATCCAACTATATGACAAATGCTTAGCCCATTTCACTTTTATATAAGAAGGAAAACCAATCTCTTTGTTGGTGTTTATCCATTTTCTTCGAGAAAATATAGCAAGGTAGGAATTCATGTATTAACATTACGTAGCAGAGGACAGCTAAATCTCAAAGTCAGCAGGCAATATAAAAAAACATATGCTCACGAATGCCATAAAAATGACAAGTAGACAATAATGACGATACACTTACACAATACCACAATCTCTACATTGTGAAATATGGGGATTGAAACTGACAATTCAAACAATATCCCAAAGGCTATCTAGTAAAGCGATGCAGCTTATTTTTGTGTGGTTTACAGAATCTAGACATCATATGCATGGGTTCTGAAACTGGATAGACACCACCATCCATCACAGTGGTGGGCAAATGTGACATAAAAGTTTGCTCTCGTGTTTCGAATAGTGACAAATATGCAGGATCATATTAATCATACTTGGCTTTATGTGTGATTATCAGTGTTGAAAGATCATTCTGTTTAAGAAAGCCTTTCAGGATACTGAGGACGAAACCACTACAAGAATATACACAACAATCCTTTGGGTTGTTACATCTAATCTCTTCTAAATTTTGGTTACTGCAGTTCCATTTCTTATAGCCCTAAACATATCTGTGTGATAGTTATTTGCTAAACCTTCCTGCTAAACCCTATTTGGATGCCCAGGCAGCCAGGAGGGTGTTTTCAAGTTAACTAAACCATACAAGATCTGTAACACTGCACACTCTCTGCTGATCTTTAAAGCTAATTTAGAGCTGCAAGACATTTACAAATTTACCAATTGAAACATGTAAATACATCTCAGTCATATGAGATACACTAAACAAGACTTTCTAAAAAGCACTGTGAGGCAGAGTGGGTGAGCCGGTGACCAGCTCCAAAGAAAGCATATTTGTAGTCTTGCTTTATCATTTAGCAACCATGATTAAGCATTAACCACTGGGGGAAAAATAACTAGGTCAACTCCAAAAAAAATAGTCTGCAGAACACACACACACACTCATACACTGATTATTTCAGTCTTTGGTCATTTGTGCTAAATAAAATACAGGGATTATCCAAAAGCCAGTTTATATGTACTATGCAGGAAGAATATTTTATAGTCAACTATTTTCTACAATCTGTTGTATGATGTTTTAAAAACTGCATGAAATCACAATAATTTTAAATAATCATATGATAAAACTATTTAAAATTATCCAATCTCTTTCATATAGCAAAAAATACATTGTGACGAAAACTAATTCACCACATTTTAATAGAAAAAATGCAGACTAAAGAACAGAATGGAAATGGTAGAAATATTTTAGTAATTAATGAAACAGTAGATTCTAGATGCATTCAGGATGCATACAGCATGAAGCGGGAAAGGCAGGGGAGGAATTATGCCCTTTGTTGTTACCTAATTGAACTAAGTTATATTTTGACAATCTTTCCTGGATACTTCTCAAATTCTTGCTTTCCAACAAATGAGACTATTCTGTTTTGTGATTTTGTAAGAAAACTCAAAGTTCTAGGAAACTTTGAAACTCATCTGTTCCATATTTACTATAAGCTTCCTATTTCAGGACAGGTAACTGTGTGTTAAAATGACTTTCTTGACCTACTTGACTCACTCTACACAGACTGCAAGCAGAGACATGCCTGACAATTTCAGAAAGATCTGAAAGTCCAACAGCTGCAACGGTAAGCGTAACATAATTGTAATAGATTATAGTTCAGGCCTTGTAAATAGCCTGTCTTGACAAAATATTGCAAGGTTTTCTATGTTTGCAGAACAGGTCACTTAGAGAGTGCTCCCCCCCCCCCCCAAATACAAATATTCAAATACCCACTTATTCAAAATTGATAGGGTTCCATAATTATTTCTTTTTAGTGGTGTGTTATAAAATTAAAAGAATCACTATCTAAGGCACAACAACTAAACCCACAGGCTTCTAAAACAACCTTGAGGCTAGGGCTCTACAATCACAACTGAATAAATGAGATTTCTATTTAGGAGAATCAGAAGAAGCCAAAGAGGCTCATTATCCATTATTCCATGTTACTTCCATTTTAACTACAAAATACAATGTGCACATAAAAATGTCCACATATTTCACATAACAAATATTATTTAAATAATTTTGCTGCATTAAAACATTTGACAAGATTCAAAATGTGTTAATATTTTAGTGCAAGATAGTGTATCACGTGTTATTTAAACATATAATATGTAGGCATATATTTATAAAAATTAAATAGCCAGAAAGAAATCAAATAAACAACGAATATCAGCTTCACTAATTTTTACAACTTTTTAAGTATTTTTAAATGAAATGTAACTAATAAATACTTTCGAATATCTCTATCACACTGTTGTTATATGATAACACAATTGTTAATATTAAAACATGAAATTAATAAAGATAACTCTCCCATATGGAATATAGGAAATGGAAACAGGGATTAATTTTCTTATTTATTAAAAAATATGAAAAGTTTTCTAAAGTATCATGGAAGACTTCTGATGTTCCTAAATCCTTCTTAAACATTACCAAGTTTAGTGATTGTCCAGACTAGCAAAAATCTGGTGAAAATCATATAAGACTTTCTACTTATATGAATAAGCATGTCCCAGCATGTAGGTACCAATCAAACAACTCTGGAAGACTTGTTTCCTAATGTAGAGAATTAGCTTCTTTTTTTTTTTCTTTTTTTTTTTTTTTTTTTTTTGATATAACAGCAGATGAATCACTCTTACCACTTAATATCTAGAAATTGTTTAGGTCAGAAAAAGAATGACTACCTTTGGAAGCACCACAGAATAGCCACACAATGGATGATTTTCCTATCATGGTACAGTTAGTCCTCCACATCCACAGATTCTACACCTTCATATTTAACCACACATAGCTTGAAATTATACTTTTTTTAATCCTAAAAGCAACTCTAGATTTTGCCATTTTATTTAAAGGACATAATTTTACAATGTCTTTGTATATAATGGGACTTGAGCACCCACAGATTTTGTAATCACCAAGCATCCAGGAACCAAACCTCAATGGATACCAAGGGCCCACTGTAAACTGATGAGACAGCCACTTTATTTGTCACTATACTCTCTATTCTGCATCATTCTTTCCATGTTCTGTGGGACAACAGAATCCATTGGGTTATACTCAATGAATTTCTATGCTTCAGAATATTGCAGCCCCTCCCATTTAAAAAATTGCATTAGTTCAGTATTTTGTTACAGGACTGAAAGGTGTAAAGAATCAAATAAATAGTATTTTAAATATCATTTCTTCTTAAAAAATAGTTATGAACTTGGATTTCAGAAGATGTGCTCAAGTATTTTACCAGCGTGCACTTGTGCCAGTTTAGGAAAAGTTCCAGCCAAGATTTTGAGATTATCTCAGCCCTTCCAATTTGCCAACAGTGCCTCAGCAATATCTGTTATAAAGAAAAAAGGAGGAATTTTAAAAGTTGGTATATCCCTATGGCCTCATTAGTGCCAATATGTAATGGGACTTAACCTAAAGCAATCAAATGGATAACATTAGCAAAGCGCTCAGCCCAAACCTGGCCAAAGTTGAACTGCAGACTAAATCCTTTTATGTACAATGTGGTGCAGTCAAGATACTTCATCTATTTTATATATTCAGTTTATATCCTGCTTGTTTCTTGGGGCATGACTCAAGCTCACTTAATAATACAGATGTAGGTGTTGAGACACAGGTTTCCTAGTTATTATTATAAAACGTGTGATACCTCAAGGTATAGAAGACAGATGTTAGATGTGAAATAAGAAAATGCTATGGTTACTTTGCAAATAGTTTACATAATTACTGGCTATCCACTAATATAATTAATAAGGGATCATAAGGAAATATCAAGCATGATGGACACATGTCTAAAAGAGTGCTGCTTTTGCATTTATGTTTTTCATATTATCCTTCACTTTTATGCACAAAAAGTTCCACTGTGTTCTGTGAGGCTTAATTTCTAATAAGCGTGCTTGGAAACTCAACCTGAGATGAGATAAAATAAGATATGAGTCACCATCAGATATATCATTTTAACATTCTAAGCTTCTGGAAGACAGATTTTAATTAGTTATTTCAAGACAGCAGGTATAGCCACCACAGTGTGGGGACTCACTAGGAAGGTCTTTCCCTATACAAATAAAAACACTTTACTCCTTCCGCTTAACACTATGGCTTGGGATGTTATAGCAGCCAACCTTTTGAAAGAGGACAAAGGATCCTTTTAAAAAACTTATTAATATAGTATTTTATAGCACAATCGTCAGAGAAGCTGTAAGGATTTGTATTGCTTCATTAAATGTTATGAGGCTGTCTTTTCTGTATGAAATATTGAATCATATACTTCTTCCTGTCATTTTTAGTATCACAATAATCTTTCTATTATTTCCTTAATTCATCTTTCATTGTTCTCTGTTGGTATTTGTTAGCTTGCTTTACTTGGCTGAATTAATACAGGAAATGTTAATGAGGCTGGATTATTAAAGCATGGGGATGAGTTGATTTGGGTTCTCTGCTCTATTCTTCCCAGCAAATGGAGAACAAAGCATTCATTTTTGTAGCAGAGAAATAATAAAAGTTATTAGCCACTTTATCACCTGAAGAATTGTCACAGAGGGAGCATTTAGCATACAAATGCCCGTATCAGAACTACTGTGTAAAAAGGTAATCCAAGCAAGCATAGGCTTAATAGCATGGTGTTATTTTGTACATACCTGCCTCTTCATAAATTGGATATAAATGCATAAAGATAAGACTGCTAAATCTGTGCCCCTATCACAATAGTTCAGATTGCATAAATGCACTGTTTCCTATTTTTAAAAAGAAATAACAAGGAAGTATGTGCTATTTAATTATTTCTACCACATATTCTACATGACTCCACATCTTTTAATTTTATCAAAGATGTTTAATAGCAGCTTTTATTTTACATGAGATGACAGAGCCCTACTCATTAACTATTCATTGTCAGCTTTGGAGTGAATTCTTTAAAAGTTTTTTTTTTTTTGCTGCAAAAGACAAGAGTGTGGAAGTCACAGCCCAGATGATATTTCATTTACTTTCCTACAACCAAGGTGATAGACCAAAACACTTGCTAGTGTAGTTGTGCTGGATTTAATAAAGTGGTAGTAGAAGAGGTAGCATTCACATGCTATTTCTTGTTTGGTGGCATAATGGGAAATTATACCAGATCTCTTCATTGTGCAAGTTATAAAAAAGGGCTCCGTCCTGGGCCCGGTCCTGTTCAACATCTTTATTAATTACTTAGATGAAGGGTTAGAAGGCAGGATCATCAAGTTTGCAGACGACACCAAATTGGGAGGGATAGCCAATACTCCAGAGGACAGGAGCAGGATTCAAAACGAGCTGGACAGATTAGAGAGATGGGCCAAAACTAACAAAATGAAGTTCAACAGTGACAAATGCAAGATACTCCACTTTGGCAGGAAAAACAAAATGCAAAGATACAAAATGGGGGATGCCTGGCTCGAGAGCAGTACGTGTCAAAAAGATCTTGGAGTCCTCATGGACTACAAGTTAAACATAAGCCAACAATGTGATGTGGCGGCAAAAAAAGCCAATGGGATTTTGGCCTGCATCAATAGGAGCATAGTGTCTAGATCTAGGGAAGTAATGCTACCCCTCTATTCTGTTTTGGTTAGACCACATCTGGAATATTGTGTCCAGTTCTGGGCACCACAATTCAAGAGAGATATTGACAAGCTGGAATGTGTCCAGAGGAGAGCGACTAAAATGATAAAAGGTCTGGAGAACAAGCCCTATGAGGAGCGGCTTAAGGAGCTGGGCATGTTTAGCCTGAAGAAGAGAAGGCTGAGAGGAGATATGATAGCTATGTATAAATATGTGAGAGGAAGCCACTGGGAGGAGGGAGCAAGCTTGTTTTCTGCTTCCCTGGAGACTAGGATGCGGAACAACGGCTTCAAACTATAAGAGAGGAGATTCCATCTGAACATGAGGAAGAACTTCCTGACTGTGAGAGCCGTTCAGCAGTGGAACTCTCTGCCCCGGAGTGTGGTGGAGGCTCCTTCTTTGGAAGCTTTTAAACAGAGGATGGATGGCCATCTGTCAGGGGTGATTTGAATGCAATATTCCTGCTTCTTGGCAGGAGGTTGGACTGGATGGCCCATGAGGTCTCTTTCAACTCTTTGATTCTATGATTCTATGATTCTATGTTGCCCTAATGCAGTGGTTCTCAACCTGTGGGTCCCCAGATATTTTAGCCTTCAACTCCCAGAAATCCTAACAGCTGGTAAACTGACTGGGATTTCTGGGAGTTGTAGGCCAAAACACTTGGGGACCCCACAGGTTGAGAACTACTGCACTAATGTAATGACACTACTAGATTTAGGCCCTAAACTGTCCCTTACCTTACTCAACATCCTGAACACCCAGTCCCCTCCCCCTATTTTAATATTCAAATAGATGCTTTTATGTGAAGATTCCAAACTGGATAATTTGCAAAATGAGTTTCATACTAGCCATACACTTGTATAAACTCGAAGACACAATACAAGCTGTCTGAACATATCTTCTCCTACAAACCAGCTCGGAGACTAAGATCGTTCTGGGGAGACCCTGCTCTCGGTCCCACCTTCCTCGCATGCATGGCTGGTGGGGACAAGAGAAAAAGCCTTTTCAGTGGTTGCCCACTGGTTCTGGAATTCCCTCCCTAGCAACATCAGATCAGCCTCCTTCCTATTAGCCTTCAGGAGGAGAGTCAAAACCTGGCTCTGGAAGCAGGCTTTTGAAAAATAGGGCAATGCAGTAATCTTAATGTGCAATTGATCATGAAATGGCTTTAGACCTTGAACTCTGGGTGACGTGTTTTAACCCTGAATGTATTTTAGTGATATGTATTATGTTGTAATTTTAATCCAAGTCATTTTTAGGTGAATTGTGTATGTTTTGAGGCACTGTGTAGGTGCCATTTGTAAGACGCCTTGAGTCCCTCCTAGGGTAGAAAAAGGTGGGGTATAAATAAGGTAAATAAATAAATAGTTAACTTCTTAAGATGTTCCCAAATAATTTTCAAAGCTTTGAATCCTTCAACTATGAATTACTGAAATATGGAGTCTTTCAAGAAGTTCACAATAAATCAACAGCAATAAATTTATTATTACTATTATTGTCATGAGTGCCATAAAAGTTTACTCCAACCTTAGTTTTCATCAAATAATAGTTAATAGTTGAAATTATTTAATCTTTAGTCTTATTCTAGTATAAATCAAGGTCATATATGGATTTAGACTACACATCTAAGACATTGAGTCCTTTATTTGAAGACACTCTGTGACTATTAGATTCCTTATAACATGTGGAGAAGCATGCAGAGATATTACAGATTAGTTCTTTTAATCAGAAATTGTTTCCAATTTAAATTAACTAGGTTATAGACTAGCTTTGTCTAGAAATACCCATGTCTCCGCTACTTAGAAGAAAATTGCTACAACCTTCCATTTTTTCCATTAGTCATATGACTTAGCAAAAAAGAAGAATCCAACTCCTTCAATCTTATATATATATATCCATCCCAAAACATGCCAGAATCAGAGCCTCTAATTTCTGATGGCTTTTCCTTGGTGGGCATGCACACGCGATCCTCAGACCACTCTCGGCCTCGATAGGCTACACCAGCTGGAGCTGCCTCACTGCACTTTCGCATCATATTACTTCCGCTTTTCTAACTTTTCCACTTCTGAGCACCATCAATTATGCACTAGAATAACTGAGGCCTGGCTCAGCAATGTAACATAAAGGCCGATTATGAGTGTAAATAATTTAAACACCTGCGTGCCATGTTCTTTTTAACACTGATATGAAGCTGTTGGAACACAACATATTGCTAGGAACGGTTCAATCTAATGTACAGAGAGGTCCCAAGTTTAATGGTGGCTAAGGATGGTGCATAATTTAGGCCTTAAGGCTACTGCAAATGATTGCCCAGAAGAAAAGCATAACAGAGTTGGTCTTAAAAGCTAATTTCATTAGCAAACAATTCAAACAGAAAATTCAATCTTAGAGTTTCAAAGTAACAAATTTTTACAATTGCTGTTAGAAAATTTGCAAATGGTTCCCATTGAGATATGATATGAAACACAAAAGACCACAAAAAAGGAACTAAAATGGTATTATATTAACACAGTTTAGATTTAACAGTATAGGCAACTAGCATACTTGCAGATAGGTATAGTATAAAGTATGTATCATTAATAATTCCTACTTCCCACACTAAATTCATTCCTGAGACAAGTGTATCAAAACATAAGGTATAGTTTCCAAACACTGAATAGCCTGTTTTGTTTTAAATACAGGATTCAAGACGATTTCTTACCCTGCCAAGGATTAGTTGTGCAACACTACCCTTAAAATTGTATAACAAAGGCTCAAAACCAGGGCCTCGCTCAGACAAAAGAAACAGAAGAACAAGCTTGAAATAATATAAGATTAGTTTAGGAAGCACAGACAAGGTTTCACTATAATAATATGCCAGTTTCATGATTCAGCATTCTCAACACTAGTAGCTTACAGTAAGTAATACAATTTAGCTACATCTAATGTTGTTCTAAATTAACTGGGGATCTATCTGATGAAGTGCAGTTGAGATGAATGGATTTAAATTACACTTTCTGTTTGCTTTTGAAAAACACTAATAACTTGACATTGCAAATGGAATGTTTCCATTTGAGAAGCACAGTTCACGCTTCAGTAAAATTCATTCTGAACATGGAGATCACAGCTTAAACAAACCTAACTCCTATGGAAGACCATCAGACAAAAGCTATGCCCATAAGTAGAGCACAGCAAAAGGGAATAAGAGAGAAGGGAAGCATGCTAGCAACCTGATAGATATAGGATTGCTTCCCCTTCCACCTCTAAAATAATATTTTAAAGGACTTTTTGAAAAGAAAATGGCTTTCACAAAATGTTGGGATTTAGCCACGTCAATTTCAAATGGAGATGTAGTAGTATGATACAAAAGTAAACAGACTTAATGACATCCATATGATACAGCCAACCCACAGGGCCAGAGTCAATAAACAACTTTGGAGTTATTTTCTGACATGTTTTCATTATTTGCTTTCAGCTAACCATTTGTAATTGAGGGGAAAGCCTTTCACATTTTTTTCTCATTAGAATTATCTTTAACTTGGGTTTCCTGTGCCAAAGGAAAGGGTGTAATAGCAGATTTGGTAAGTGGTAGAAGATTTGCACTTTTATTGCATTACGAACATTTCAAAGCTATTTGTTCTGTACTAGCTGAGATTTATATATACTTAGAGAAATGAACAGTCTTTCTCAACCCAAGAGAAAAATCCGCAAGGTCACTTTTCAAACTTTGAGAAAATCCAGGGTCGCTTTGCACTGCTTTAATGTAGTCTCACCAAGAATTCTGACTCAGACCAGTGAATCCACTTAAATATAATTTACTGTTACAATCAGGTTTTAAAAACAGGTTGTGACCCACCATGAAGGTGTTACAGCTGCAAAACAAACGGAGTGACTGTATACTTGAATTTTTGCATGCACATATGTTCTTTCATTCCAAGAAAGAGAAGGAAAAATTGAGGTCTTTTCTCACATAATGTGCATAGTTCATGAAGTGTAAGGTTTAATTTTTATCTAGGAATTTCATTCTATGCTGACTAAAATACAGCAAACAATCTGCTCATAGCAGTCCTTTTAATCCAGCACATTTTATGTGTTGTAATGAGAGGCGTTTTATAGACGCAGTAATTATCATGGTTTTTAAGCCTTAGGTAATAGACAGCCACATAGTGAGAGGGTTCAGTAAAGGCAAAGT
Source organism: Anolis sagrei (assembly GCF_037176765.1). NCBI lineage: Eukaryota > Metazoa > Chordata > Lepidosauria > Squamata > Anolidae > Anolis > Anolis sagrei. The sequence goes on along the minus strand of NC_090022.1, from coordinate 247,289,485 downwards.
TTCTAATTAAGTAATATAAATGCATTTCCACTAAACTCCACATATAGAGAATGAAAGATAAGCCCAAATTTGTAAAGCCAGCCACCCATGGGATGAAAGAACACAGCACAGAGACCATGAACAAGGTGACTGTAGTCAATCAGGCCTGCAAAAGATGACTATTGTACAGTAAAGCCACATTAATCCACTTTAGACAAATACATACTCTATTTCTTAGATTCTAAGATGTGTTTTATCCCCCATATAAACATCTCAAAAAATGGGGTGCATCTTAGAATCGCTGTTGGTGGTACTGCAATAAGTGCGCGCCTTACAATCAATGGCATCTTAGAATCCAAGAAATACGGTATCTAAATGCCCATTTAGCATAGATCTCTGGCACACCAGGCTTCTCCAAATGTGTGTCTCTTTAATGCTCATGACGACAGAGCATTGCTAGAGATGGCATTTCTTCCATCAAAAAGCTCAGTGAAGAAATACATTTGGTACTTTCGTTGAGGTGAACCTAAGTCTGGCCTCTGGCAGCCCCAAAACACGAGTGGAGAAAGAGCTAAAAACATAAGGAACATTAATTATTTCACAATAGTTTAGAAAACAGTAGAATTAACAACAAACAACAGAACATTTACAAGTTGTATATGTGTGCATGTTGCTCCCTCATAATTTAAAGTCCACTTCATAAAACTGATCTAGTTTGGGATCTTATAGGACTCTCCTAGGTTCTTTCATATAAAGAAAACATACTTTTGAGGCAATTTACTTATTCCTACTGTGTCAGGCATTTGCCTCATTGCCATGCACACATTAAAAGGAAAGAACATGAAGTAATAAAATCTGGGGGTCCTTTGCTTTACTTTCTTGGGATTTTCTCTCTCTCTGTCTGTCTCTCTCGTCTTCTCCATGTGCGTGCAAAAGTCAGTCTGCCCTGCTTGCCTGTAAGATCGCAAACAGTCTTTAATATTTAATTCAGCCCAAAGCACAAAGCGTGCTCAAATTCAATACAAGGAAATGCTTTATCTCCTCCATCACAGGCTAATAATCTGACAAAGCCAGAAGCACCAGGGAATCATGGCAATTTTTGAGGAAATGACGTGTAGATGCTTTTAAATATTTTTATTGAAATTCAACCAATACCTAATACACAATAAGGAAATGACATGTGAATGAAACTCTGGTTGAAATTTTTCCCACCATGCAAAAAGCCATTTGTTTTAAGTATAGTTGGCACTGGCCAGTGTTTTAACACATTTATATACAATATATATAAAAACAAAGTCCACTAGCAACTAGACTTAATTCTGGAAAAATATATTCAACATTAATTCCTCAGGATTTTTATCTTTTAAGTTGAATAAATTTGACTTAAGTGATGTGGAGAGCAAATTAACACAGGTGTTTAGTAATACCTGGAACAAAGGTTATATTGCTAACACATTCTAGCTCCTAAATGTATGCTACTTTAATAAATACTTCCTCAAATTGCACATTGAAAAAGTGCTTTTGTATTTTAGAAAGAAGATGCAACAATGGCATAATACTTATTTCACCAGAGGATATTTCAAATTTATGTGTCAACTAGGGGAGAACAGACATTTGGCCCCATCATTCCTTCCTTTTCCAATCCCCCATCACACTTATCACACTCTTTCTCTCATACACAAACACTGCTTTATCAACATTAATACCAATATGTTAAAGTGCAGACACGCTCTTGTTTGAAGGAAGGAAGTATCCCAGTACTTGTTTTATTTCACAAGCAGAGTTTCAATTCTATTTTGCTCTCCATTATTTCTCTACAGCAGAGCATTTCAAATTGTGTGTCATGACACGTTTGTGTGTTGTCCGCAGTTTGTAGATGTGTTGCACAAACACAACACTAAACTTCTGAGTTTATGCGAAATAAGCAATAAGTCATATATTTTAAAAAATATAAATGAAAGGTTTTCATGAGATGTTGTCTTTTTCATGTTTCATAATTATAATATATGTATGTGTCCGTGTATCTCTTATAAGGGTTTGGTTTAATCTCTGATTTGCTAGTAAAACTGAATAACTGTGTCGCAAAATCATGTGTTTCACCAATATGAAATGTTTGGTGAAGCATAAAGTCAGCAACAGAACACATCAGAACTGGAAATTGATACTAATCAAGTTACAGAAGTAGTTTCATCTCAAAGCACCTAGAATTACCAACATTATACCACAGCTCCAGAATCCATTAGGCTTCAAGCATCTGGCAATGGTATATATTGCTAGGCAAATCAAAGTTTCACCTCAATTAACTGGTATAAAACCTAAAATGTGAAAAGAGATCAGATATGTTCTGAACAAAATAAAACAATAAATTCAATTAGTCAGTCTTATGTATCCACTAATTTTGCATTCACAAATTCAATTTTTAAAAAACCACAAAAAAGCAAATCTTGATTTTGCCATTTTACATAAGGGACACTATTTTACTACCTCATTGTATACCAGCGGTTCTCAACCTGTGGGTCCCCAGGTGTTTTGGCCTACAACTCCCAAAATCCCAGCCAGTTTACCAGCTGTTAGGATTTCTGGGAGCTGAAGGCCAAAAACATCTGGGGACCCCAGGTTGAGAACCACTGTTGTATACAATGAGACTTGAGCATCCATAAATATGGTTTCCATGGGGAGACCTAGAACCAAACATCAGGGAATATCAAGGGTTCACTATAGGTGTCCTTTTTTGGGGGAGGGGTTCAAATATCTTTAAATAAAGCCTCTTTTAAACATCTGGATAGGAATGTGAGAGGTGTTTTAAAAGAGTCAGGGTACACAGCCCAACTTATTTTTCAGTTCTCATAAAAATCTCATCCAGAATAGGATGAGACAGCACACTTTTAAAAATTTAATGAAGTTATATGTTTTAAAGATGGAAGGTATAAAAGAAATATACAGTCTATCCAAAACTTGTAATGTACACAACTTTTTTTAAAAAAACTGCCGTGTCTGGGAGTAGCAAGAGCAAAAAGAAAGCAGATAAGTTTCTCTTTTCTTCTCATAACACAGAGAGAAGCAATGCCAACAAAAACTTTTCAGAAAAAAAGCATTTAGGAGTTCTGAATGAGGTAGCATTTAATGGGAAACAGAGATACTATGAAATGTTCTCTAATTTTAAATACTAGGTTAATAATTCTTTGAATTATTGTTTAAAATATGATCATAGTCATAAATGGGTAGAAGGCATTCTGAAGATTATTGTTTCAATCAATCAGATTAAAAACAGATATTTTTCTTTGGATATGTTGCTGGAAAATGCTGTTCATGTATACTGCAGAATACAGAATTCCAATTTCCAAAATACTCCAAAAATCCAAAATTGTCCACATGGATAGCTGAGTGAGACCTTTGTTTCCAGATGGTTCATTGTATACAAACTTTCTTTCATCCATAAAGTTATTAAAACGATTGTGCATAAGGTATATATGAAAAATAAATTAATTTTGCTTTTAGACTTGAATTCCACCCCAAGTTATCTCCTTGTACACATATATGAAACAGGAAATTGCAATGTCTAAAATAATTCTGGTCCCAAACTTTTCAGATAAGAGACTCAGCCGGTGCTATTAAAGTTGCAATAATACCCCAAGTTTCACAGTTTTTATTTTATTTTATTCATTGCAATGGCACTGGAAACATTTTAAATACTCTCAGATTTGGGATATCAGATTGTTAAAAATATTGTACACAGAGGCACAGAAATTCATAATTCAGAACAAGATCTATTTGTCACCAGAAAAATAAAACTAGCATTTCATCTGTGAAATGGACAATTACATATAGCTCAGTCATGTCTCTTGAGATAGTATCACTCTTGTATCTTTTATACCTCAAAAATGTTTCTTGAACATAAAATCAAAGCAGAATCTGGGGGAGCCAAATCTTCAATATTAGTATTTAATTGACCATAGCCAATATAATATAAAGTAGTAGTGTGTTTATCTTGCTTGGATCTTGCACACTTTATGACTGATGAGATGAGCAATTTGCATATGTGTATGTGTGTAGGAAGAATCACAGAAATGCATAAAAATAAGTTGTGCCTTCCTGTTTAACAAGTCCAGAATATGAATGCAGTTATGCTTGTCAGTTTGAAAAAGTCTAATGAAACATTATCTGTAGGTGAACTAACTGTCTTACTGTATTACTTTCTATGTAACAAATGTTTTCTTAGTCACTGAGGTAAGCTCAAATAAATTCACATTTAGAGACAAATGAAGACTTTGGGGAATTGGGGAAACCACCACTGAATGCCAAAGGACTGACATGATTATTGAGCCTTCCAAAATCTATCATAAGCAAAGAACAAGAGCACTATTCACATCTGAATGTATTAAACCTTAAGTAATAGCTTCAACAGACGGAAAACTATTTACTCAAAATCTAGTATGCATTAAATTACTCTTCAGGAAAAAAAGAAACCATATAGTTATTGATTAACAAAAGGCAAATAACTGAAAGTTCTGTTCTTCAAAAGTGTGTGCGCACATTTCACGTATAATATACATAAGTAATTTATGTTTTACTGGAGAGAACTTGGATTAGTCACTAGCACCTTACTTCTAAACAGTACAAGGTAGATTCTAGATAAACATGTTTACAGAAATACACATACTTTTATCTCAGAAGTCTTACAATAGATTATTCATTTTTGTACAGTTTTAATACTAAGGCTAAATGGCCACAAATGTGCAAGACCATACGTTCCAATGTGGTGAATATAAATTTATATCACAAGTCTAGCACTAAAACTAACCACTTTACCAGATTCACAATAAAGAACATCTAAAGCATATATCTCTACTTTGTATACTTTTTCGGTTGTACGATATATAAATGTATATCTGTTATTGCTGGAAAAATGCATGAGCATCCTTAACTGTTGTCATCATAAAAATGTTATCTTTAAAATATTTCTAAAAAACTTATAAAACCCAAACACAACTGGTCTATTTAAAGTAAGTATTTAAGAGACTGACTTTAATTATCAGAGGCACAAATGGGATTTTATGCAGAAGGAAGTGCAAAGGATTAAATATGAGATGTCTGTCCATCCAGATGGAGAACAGCTGTTCAGTTAATAAGTCATTTTCCAAATGTTTTATGTGGCAAAGTGAAGCCAAAATGACTGACTGTCAGGAATCACCAGGGCAATAAGATAAATGATCAAACCTAGGCTAAGTTTCAAAATATTCCAGGTCCCTTCTAAAATGATTCTGGCATTTCCAAATCGTTGCACCGACTGAAGAGAAACTTGCACCATATGCATGACTACAACTCTGAATTCCTTCATTCCCATTACCAAAGAAAACACAAACTTTCTGAAGTTGTGCAATACTCTACAGTTGTTGTTTTTAATATCCTCTTTGCTCTCTCTCTCTTTCTACTTCCATATGTTAATGATCCATCAGTTCATACTCTATGCATTCTGAAAGGGCCAGGCAATATATCTCCATTCTCAGCACAGATCATTGCATATCACTGTAGAGTATTTTCTGTAAATGTGAAATAAGTGTTCTGATAGTTTGAACCACTGTAATTAAAAGAGTTCCAAAAATTCTACAATTCGTTCTGTGACCTCCATAAACAAAGTACTAAACTTCCTACTGAGCACTAAGTTAAAAGATACAAAAGATTGAAAAAAATCCATCTCTGACTGGCCACAGAGTGTGTGTGCATACTCCCCCGCTCTCATGCTCGGACACACTCACACCTCTATCTTATTCCTTTCTTTCCTTATCCTCTCATTTCCCCTCCCCTTCTTTGCTCCAGTGATCTGTTGTTCTTGCAATACTATCTGCCCATGAGCAGAACCTCAACCATCTGGGCCGCTGAAGGGCCCTCAGTTCCTGGTCCTGAATGGTAATTGTCTCAGAGAGCACCCTTACAGGCATTTCAAGCATCGGGGCTTATTAAAATCCTGAAGGGCAGTAATCCCTGAATGCCACTAAAAAGATCTCCAGCTGCTACCGTTTATGAAGTGGGTTTGAGGAGAGAGAAAAGGGAAGGGGGTGCAAAAAGAGAAAGGAAGAATTTTTAAAAGGGCAAGTTATCCAAACAACTCCCATTGGGGAGGGAGTTTGGGGTGGAGGAGTCATGTTTTATCAGCTTAGGTTTTCTTGCCTCAGCTCCCAAAAGGTATTTCTCTCCCTGCTGCTTCCTTTTTCCTCACAGCACACAAAACACACACTTTTGTTAAATCTTCTTTGTATTGTGTAAGATCTCATTAACATACGGAGGCAGAAAGTCTAAATCTAGGTGAAGAAAAGGCCAGCTCAGAAAGGCAAAATCAGAACTGAAAGTTGTCACCCTGCTACCTGCTATGAAGTCTTCCCAAATTGTTTATGTAAAAACGTTCAAAAACTATTTCTGTATGCAGCTCTTCCCTCGCCCTTTTGAAAAGGTCTTTTCATCTCATTAGGATAAGCTGATTAATAAAAATTCAGCAGTTTGCTCATGGTTCCTTCAGAAGAGGTGCAGCAAGTTGAAAGATACAGGGAAAGGGTTTTGTGTTTGAAGACAATGAATGGGATGACTTCTTAAAACCTTCCTTGTCATTTCTCATTAGAGACGGACAGACACCTCGGATCAAATTCGTCAGACAAACGCTTCATTGCTACAATTCTTCATCTTCTATTAACTTTTATGACCGTATTTAACCATTCCAAATGTTTCTATATTCTATGAAACACCAAAAAGAAAATGTTCCCATATTAACCATTATTTAGACACATTGCTAAAAAGACATTGGTGGGAACATAGAATAAAATGTGAGAAGGGAGAACCATAATAATTGAGGTATGGGACAAATATATGTGGTAGTGATATATACAATTTATATTAAATGTTCAGGAATGATAATTTCAATAAGAGTAAGCCCCTTCCAAAATTATATGTATGAAAGAATGATTTCCATTTGGGGAAAAAGTTATGCAAATTAGTTAAAATAATTTCATATCTATAGCAAAATAAACAATATATTGTTATCAAATACCTTCATTATGAGTATTAAAGAAAAAAGAAATTAGAAAGCAGCCATTTTTTTAGAATAAATGTAAACTTCATTTCTAAGGCTGTATTCCCATATGCAGTTACTTGAAAGTAAGTACTACTGAATGCAAAGGGAATTAGTAGACATGTGTCAAGTTGCTCTGTAAACGAATTTCAAAATGTATTGCACATTGAAAAATATAGCGTGTTGTAACTAAATATAACCTGTTAGTCTTTGCCACAAGACTTTTTTTGCAGCAGACAAAAAGAATCCCTGAGCGATTCATATATATACAACAGCCTTTCATCTAACATACATTGAACTATAAATGCCAGCCAGATTTCTTTCATGCATATGTGTTTATTCATTTATGTAATACTCCATCAATTTTGAACAAAGTGTAATGAAATATGAAATGCTAAAAGTAACTTTCTATTTGTTCTGGCACAAACCTTAAGCCTTCACAGAACCAATTTGTGTGAATAAACTCTGTCAACCAAACTGAGCTTCTTGTGTTCCATAGAGTCTGATCTCTGGCCATCTCACTGAAATAGTTTAGTTGCTAAAAAGAATTTTCATTGCAGTATTTATTCACAACAATGCAATCTGGCAACACATGATGAGTTGCCATGCCAATATAAAAAACAACATGATCAATAAACAATTATGGCTTAAGGGGCTATTTGCATGATGTAAAAGGAACCACTCACATCTGTACAGCTACCACAAAACTACTTCTACCAAAATGTTCTCAGGTTTAATTCACATGGATAAACTCCAGAACAAACTTAAATTTGTTAAATATAAGGAACTTAAATTCCAACATTATAAAACTCTTTAAAATGAGAGTGCAAAATTGTGCAACCCCAGAAGCCTTGTATATTTTCATTTGTTTTTCATCTCATATGACTGTGTGCAGATCACAGCAAAACTGTACAGGGTGTCTTATCCACATGAGCCATATACATTTTATTGGAAAATCAACATGTTTTGCAGATTGTAACGCAGAAAAATGTACTAAGGGAAACCTGTGCTGCCTTTAAAGAACACAATTTTTCATTCTTAAAATAATAGTATGTTTAGTGGAATACAAAAGCAAGTTAGTGGAATATAAAAGCAGTGGAGTACAAAAATGTGGGCTAAATCCAGCATTCCACTGTAGGAACTATATGAAATTTCTCTTCCTCACCCCCTCCCCAATCTCTATTAGTGCCTCAGAGTCTTAAGTTTCCTGGTCCCCAGGTCTGTTTTGGGGATGTATAAGCATTAATGAGAAAAAGGTGTTTAATGAGGAACTGACTCTTGCCAATTCCACTGGAATCCATTATTCCTTGGATGGATGACCAACACTAGACTCCTGAAATCTAATTTAGTTGATGTGTTTCATTCTTAAATCACAGAACATGAGAAACGTATAGAAACAGGTGTAGATCCAATATCACTCTAGCACAGTGATTCCAAACCTTGTGCTGACCAGGGACCACTTGACCAGGGACCACTTTGATCAGGGACCGCTCTCCAACTTTAGTACCAAAAGGGTTACGAATAGGTTTTTGGTCAACTTTAGATTTGGTTTGGTTATTTGGGGTGCTAATTCAGAAAATTGCATTGGATAGACCACATCAGCTCTAGTTCCTGATACAGAACATATGCCATCCAGTTACCATCTTCTCACTCACAGAAAAACATATTTAATAATTTAGAACTGATGTAGTAGTAATCTTTCATGGGTAGTCAGTATCTCCCCACCTGACATCCCCATTGCCTCAGCACTATAAAAGGGTTTTGCGAGACCAGTCGCTCTCATTGCTGCGTGGTTTTGAGGCAACAGTATAGTAATGGTGAGGCTGCGGACCATATTTTCATTCTTGTGGACCACTGGTGGGTCCACGTATTGCAGGTTGGGAACCACTGCTCTAGTACAACAAGAAAACACATCTAGCATTGCTGTGATAGATTGCACTATTATGCAAGTGAAAGCACAAGGGACAGTACAAAGATATATTCCACTTTGCAGTCAGTCCACAATGGAACACTACACAGGGTTTATTAATATACAATGTGCCCTGTACTAGCACCATGGCATCATTTGATTCAAGCCGTATTATTTCCATTAGTTTTATGCTCCAAAAAGGAATTCCACTTTGGCAATCAAATTGGCTTATCCTCTCACCCTAAACTGACCAGGAATAATAAAATGTAAATATTTAGCTGGACAGTGCATAAAACCTACCACATTATCTATGCAGTTCTATATAATCAATTATGTCCAGTTCAACATAAACACTATTTTAATATTGCACATATGTAAAAATGGAATGTTGGAACATCCTATAAATACTAAAATCTTATTTGACCTCTCATCCTATTATCATGTGAAAGACTTCAAAGAGACTAAGTTCTGAGTGAGAAACTTCAAAAGAACATGTGTTAAGTACGTTCTAGTCTTACTGGCAAATAGATTGCTTCCAAAGAAATGTAAGCCATCTTTCAAAAATGCTGAGATGTATCTGTACTTTTAAAAAGACAGAACATGCAGAAGAAAGCACTATCTTCTGAAAAACAACACCATCATTTATGAAGACACATTTTAATGAGAGTAAAAACATGATTTTAAAAATCTGTAATTAGTTGTGCTGACACGTATTCCCAAATCTATCTACCTGGAGCGAAAGGTAAACAAAACAGTTTCTTAACTTCTAGAATTGACTATTCCTCATTATTTTCAGCACTTTCAATTAGTTCTATTGAAAAGAGAAGCAGCCACAAAATACTATTGATGTTAGTCCAATCAATCTAGAAAATTGATTGAAGTAATCTGAATTTGGAGAGCTAAGCAACTGGATGCTGAAAGAAGTTTGGCAAAAAGAATTTTGCTCACCGCCATCACCAGCAAATTTGTTTCAACTTGTAGTATATGTAGATAGTTGAGCAAGTACATTATAATACATAACAAAGTACCACCCTGTACTACATCAGGCTGACAAAACAAAATGCAATTGTGAAACCATGTAACTGCAAAAAATGTTACATTATATAACTATACAAAAGTCAGAAAAAATACTATTACACGTTGAGTATCCTTTACTTGGGAATCTAAAATACTGTACTCCAAAATCCAAAACTGTCCATGAGGGTGTCTGCGATAGTGTCACTTTTGATTTCTGAAGCTTCGTGCACAAAATTATCAAAAATATTATTTCTAAAATAATTTTCAGACTACATCCATAAGGTGTTTAAATGCTTGGACCAGAAACATAAATGAATTTTGTGTTTAGACTTGGGGTTCCATATCCAAGATATATCATTATGGATATGCAAGTATTCGAACACCAAATCCGAATTCAAAACATCATTTCTGGTCCAAGCATTTAAATAAGAATACTGCAACATGTACCTGCAATAAAAATTATACTGGATTAGATTCAGGGGGAGGGAGGATATGTACAATAATGACTAAAAGAGATCCACGTCTCTCTTTAGTTCTACAGCATCAATGGCCACCAGCAAATGAGTGGCCTGTAGTTCATCCGACTGAGGATGAAAGGCAGGCTCTCCCAAAACTGTCTGAGGGTGAATTCTGGAAGTGGGGAACCACTGTGTGTGACTGTCTCTTAATTCAATGTGTTGTACATGTAATGGGGAAGTTTGTTTTTAGAGCTCTTACGAAATGCAGAAAGATACTTTAACTTTAGTATCGACACTGAAATGAGGCTTCTGCACTAAAAGGTCTGAAAATAACTACTATAAAAAGAACTTTTTAAAAGCTCAAACAGCTTAGAATTGTCTTTTAAATCCTCTTTTAGACACACACATATATATGGAACTAACTGAATACAGAACTTTTTTATTCCTGTCTTTAAGTATTTCATGATGATATTGGAGTTCGTAGCAAGAATCCTGTTAGCACGCTTTGCCTATCAGTTGGACTTTTGCCAGGATTGCACAGCAGTAGAGAGGAACCTGTAAATACTCCAGTGTAGTTCACCAGCTGGGTTATCAAAGTTGTTATAAACAGAATTATCTTGTAAGTTGATGTCACAAACCCATTCTATAAACAAATCCCTTCCATAAATAAGGCAGGTGAGCATAGTAGCAGTTTCAGCCTGTCATCTGAAATTACATTTTTGTAAAGTTTTTGTTTGGGAGTTTTATGCACAAATTCAAGCAAGAAAATTAGCCTAAGGTATTCAACAGGGTGGTCTAAGAAACCATTCCTCATAAGAAACCACCTCAAAAGCTTACAGGTTGGATTATTTTAATAATCTACAAATAAGACCAACCACAAACAAGCAACATATTACTAATATCCATGTTGGACAAGACACTACATTTATCACTCTGCTTTGTCATAGAAGGTGGATGGCACATTATCTCTGGAGATATTTCTGCTGCCTAGAATAAAGCTCTTGCACTTTTGTTGCATGCTTCCTTTCTTGTGTTTGAGCAGTTTGGAGTTCAACTGTGTTCTTTGTTTAATCTCCCTTTTTGACCACCTTTTTGCTTTTCCTAATACATGCATACTTCAGCCTGGGCTATGAAGCGCTGACTAAAGAGGAACAATAAAGCTTTTCAAATCATATGGGATGGTTTTGAGAAGGCCTAAGTTTAGAAATCCAGCCTATATTTACTATAGTTCTGTTAGGCTGTTCTAACATATTCTTTCAATAAGAATTTACGAGTAGCATCCAAAGAGCTTGGTACATCTTATTTTAATAGAATTTTAAAAATTAGAAGTAGAAGAGAAAAGGGAGAGACAAGAAAGAGTGGAAATGTGGAGATAATCTAATTTGTCCTGTTCTCCCCCCCCCCCCCCCCATTTATTGTGGGAAAGAACATTTTATTTAAAAGGAAATTAGCCAAATTTTCTGCTGTAATAATCTCAGCTTGCAATACTACCGTATACAATGTAAAATCTACTTAAAATAAAACCCTTGAAATCTAAATATGAAAAGATAATTCACTTGTTTTTCCCCAAAAAACATAACAAGAGCAAAGATATACGGTGGGCATCTAGAAAGGCTAACCTTTAAATGTTACTTATCATATTTGAATATGCTAAAGCAATACTTACACTGAAAGTACATCTGAAGAAAGGTCATATACCCAGTATATTACCAAAGCATACATCTAGGATTGCCTATCGAAATTAATTAATGTTCTGAATAGGTGAGAGCTAAAGCTATAAAACCAATATGTGTTCCTTTTTATTGACCCAGGCCACTTTAAGAGAAAGCACACATGCTACAAAATGGGCTAAAAATCTAATTTACGATTTATCGGTTAAAATATTTATATCTCAATCTTTATTGTGGTTTCAGAGGGTAACACTCAAATAAAACAATGGCCATGTTCACATGGTCAAAATAAAGTGAACTCCTCTCTTTATTATTATCCTCACTGTTGGATTCACAGCAAAATTGCGGCATCCAACCAAAGCAGAGTGAGAAATGTAGTAACGTATCTGAAGAAGAAATGGGATTTATGCCAGTGTTGACAGCTGGATCTGGCCAGATTTAACTTGATCCACTATCTACACTTCAATGAAGCCACTGCCAGAGGTCACTGGCCGCAAGCAGCTCCATGCCAGAGGTTTTCTAGTGACAATGCCATTAAGTGAGAGGTCACACCAAGATGACCAGCCATGTGACAAGTAAATGTGATACTACCAGTAGTCTCAAATGTGTCTGGATGGTGAAAGGACTCCCAAGATGCTCATGGGCTGCATTGGGATACCTACAGAGAGATTTACCCTGGATTAATGAGGTAAGTCTAAAACAATTTAAAACAATTCCACATTAACATGGTAACAAAAAAAATCAAACAGGATAAAAGTTGAATAAGGAAATCAACAAGTTAAAAAAACTTTAAAATAAACAATTTAATTCCATGTATTTGTGTATTTAAAAGTAAATTAAGCCACAAAGCTTTTAATTTTTTTTAAAAAAGCCTTGTTTTGGCTTTGCATAAGAAGGGAGCATTACTAAATGGAATCTTTCTTTGTTGTGGCATCCCAACTGTGAAGTGCTTCTCATCTAGCAATGCTCTAGTGAGGATAATAAAAGGTTTCATGCCTCTCATCACAGTCCAACCGAGTTTTATTTTTCATAACTACCTCCAGATTTGAGAAGTCCGATTGAATCAGACTGTCACACTATTAAGTAAAAGATCATTATGAAGGTCAGTTACATCTGGAGCCATGATTGCAATTTAACTGTTCAATCTCATAAATGGCTATTCTTACAAAAATGCTTAGAGACTTGTTCAAAAACCCATTTTTTTCTTATATAGAGAGTGAAGAGGATGAAAAAGTCAGCATTCTAAACCGTAAAAGACAGCTCTGACCCTAGTTATATCCAACTATTTTGAAAATTCTATGTAGCCCACCTAAGTTTTGTTGGAGTAGAAAGGTTACAAGAGATCAGTTCTCTCTGCCTCTTATAGTTTGTTCTAGTTTGTTGGTTTTGGTAAAAGGTTTTTAAATGCTTCATGGATGGAACACAATAGCATTCTATGTAAATGGTAAATGAAGTCAGACACTTCATATATTTATACTTCTGTTCATTGTTGGATCTGTCAACCAACAACAGTGGAAAGAAGGATACAGTAAATTCCTCACCCATCTGTGTCCTTCCTTTTTGGGAAAAGGTTATGAAATGTTTAATTATTATGCAACTTCAGGAATGCACTAATAGCCAGAAGGCTATGTAGGGCTCCCTTCAACGCAATGGTGTAAAGCATGACTGGCTATGAAACTATGTGATGCTATTTCTCAAGAGTCTGTGTGCTTCCCTATGAAGCACATCCATAAATGCTGTAGCAATCCAAATATAATTCACAACTAAAACAAAAAATATATTGAAGGCAATGAATATATAGTTTTCCTCTAGTTCAGTGCTTCTCAACCTGGGGGTCAGGACCCGGGGGGGGGGCATGAGGAGGTGTCAGAGGGGTCGCCAAAGACCATCAGAAAACAAAATATTTTCTGTTGGTCATAGGGGTTCTGTGTGCCATGTCTGGTTCAATTCCATTATTGGTGGAGTTCAGAAAACTCTTTGATTGTAAGTTAACAAAAAATCCCAGCAACTACAACTCCCAAATGAAAAAATCAATTCCCTCCCAACCCCACCAGTATTCAAATTTCAACGCATCAAATATTTGTGCCAAATTTGGTCCAGTGAATGAAAATACATCCTGCATATTGGATATTTACATTATGATTCATAACAGCAGCGAAATTACACTTATGAAGTAGCAACGAAAATAATTTTATGGTTCGGGGTCACCACAACATAAGGAACTGTGTTAAGGGATCACGGCATTAGGAAGGTTGGGAAACACTGCTCTAGTTTATCATATTTCAAAGACAGTTCCAGGAATGCCCTTCTGGTCAATGTTGCAAACTCATATGTCATGTGTTTTAAAGATTTTAGTTTGCATCCCAATATTGTTGAGTTTCACTGTAGGTTCTGATATTACAGTGGGCTCTTGGTATCCGCTGTCGTTTGGTTTCAGGACCCCATGTGAAATACCAAAATCCGCAACTGCTCGTCCCATTATATACAATAGTATAGTAAAATTATATACAATATAAAATTATATACAATGGCATAGTAAAATTATGGCAGAATCAAGGGGTTTTTTTGGGGGGGGGGTGGATTTTAATATCTGTGGATACAGTATCTGTGGATATGAAGGGCCAACTATATTTTGCTGTTGTTTGGATGCAATTTATCACCCAATGCAAGACAATCACATTAGCCAAGAAAATAAACCAATTTTAAAATGGTGTAATCACAACAGCCCTTTACAGACAGACTTACGTCCAGTCTAACAGCAAGAGTTTGGCAGCAATCTCTATATTAAATCAACAGGGTGTTGAAGCTGCCACTGAGGCTGCATATTTTCAGCCCAATCAGATAAATGGCAATCACGCCCATCTGCTATTACAAAGCCAGTCTGGGAGGCTAAATCCAAATCTACTTCTCCTGATAGACAATACTGCCATTTATCTGAGAGTGCTGTTCACGCACAGCCCTGTGAACTACATGTGCAATCTCTATCCAACTGAATATGTCTTTCCATACAAACACAGCCTTTAGTGTAGATGCATTTTCTGCTTATTCAACTCAGAGTTTTTGTTTAGGATAAGTATTATAAAAAATTTTTCTAGTATATTAATTAAAGAGCAGACTAGTTTTGTACCTTTCTTCTACAGGGTGCTCCATATACAACAGTTAGAGAGAAGTTTACCATTCTTAAAAAGACACCTAGGGCTGAAATGTTAAGAACTCAGCTCTACATATTATTGCAGTGTCCTGAAATCTGAATTTCCAGAATGTCAAATCTGTTTTTAAGGTGACAGAACACCATATGACCCCATAGGTTTTTCCCCCTACAAATACTCTGCTCAGGTTTGTAAACAAACAAATAAAATCTAACTGAAGTGAAACAGTAAGCAAATAAAGCACACTGGAAATGATCCTTAAGGAATACTGCAGTTACTAATTCACTTGAGAACTCCTGGGGAACATCTGCTTGACTTCCCTTGCATCTCTAGTTATACCATAAGGATTTCCTTGAACTAACACATCATAGGAATATCAAAGGGATTCTGAAAAGGAGTTGTGGAAAGGAATTAACTGCGGAGCCTGCTTAGTCAGCTGGCAGATCTAGGTTACTCAGGTCCCATTTTTACAACTGCCACAGTTGTGACAAACAGCTTTTATAGCCAGTTATATTACATTTAGCTAGTATCTCCATAGCACTTCACTGCTAAAACTGTTTCGGCAAAAGGAAATAGAAAGCCAAAGTCCTACTAAGCAACAGAAATATAATTTCCCCTTTTCCGCCAGCTCTTATCAGCACCAGGGATATTAGCAATGTTATAGTGTACTGTTATAGTGGGTTGAAACAGCATTTCCTTCTATCTTAAAGGGGAAGTATTTCCAAAAGTTGAGAAAAGAGATGTCGCTCCCCTTCCACACAGCTGTATAAAATCCCACATTATCTGCTTTGAACTGGGTTATATGGCAGTGTAGATTAGATAACCCATTTCAAATCAGATATTGTGGATTATTTGCCATGATTTTCTGGATAATATGGCTGTGTGGAAGGGCCCTAAGAGAAGCCCTTTCACAGTATATAGGAGTGAATACTTAAAGACAAAGGAAGTTAACTATTTATTTTACGTCTTTTCTCTTCATTGGCAAAAGCAGGTAATTCTGCTTCTCCAGTCTGACAGCACACTCTGTAAACAAACTATCTGAGAAGAAACATGGGAAGGGTGTTTATTGTAGCTTGAAGCATACTTTTTCCTAAATTACATGAGTAAGATGTTAAGGTAATGGGCTGCATGTAATTTCTGATTCTTTGTTAGAAAATGGGGAAATTACTTTCCAATCCTTCATGACGTAGACCTTATTTATTAATATATTGTGGGTTTTTTTGTATTTGAACTACACAAGCGCAATCAAGCATATGCAGTCTAGGCACAAATAATTTGTAAATAATCAATTAGCCTTTGAATCCCATCTCTTGCAACTCTAGCTATAGTACTATCCTATGTATGCCTATGGAGTAGCTATTAACTCCCTCTAAAAGTGTTGGGTCTTAATCTACAGTAAGTGAATGTAAAAGCCTTGGCTGCTCAAACTCCTCCGCCAAAGCATGATTCAGAGACTGGCAGATGTGCCACATCTCACAAAACTTTAATAGAAGCACCTTCTTTTGAAACTCCCATCCTTTTCCTCCCCTCTTCAAAAACATTACACTCTTCTGAAGACAATTTATAGGTGACACTTCAATAAGAAATGGTTCACAAAAAGAAGTAGCTCCTTCATTATTTACTAAACACACTACAAAAGATTCCACTTGAAATAAATTTTCCCTCAAACGCCACTCATTTTCCTCACTTAGGATTATATTTAGTGAAAAACAGGCACTTGTGATTTCTTCAAAATTATTCCTTTCCAAAAGTGCATGGCAATTAATTTTTAAAAAAGAAAATGCCATGATGCCATTTGAGAGTGAAACAAAGTTGGGAAGCATGTGGTCATCCAGATGTTGATGAACTAAGAACTCTGATGTCTCTTTACCATTGGTTACTCTGCCTCAGGCTGATGAGAAGTGTAACCCACCAACATCTGGAGTGCAAGTCCATAAAAAAAAAAAGAGATACTGTAGAGTCTCGCTTATCAACATAAACGGACCGGCAAAATGCTGGATAAGCAAAAATGTTGGATAAGAAGGAGGGATTAAGGAAAAGCCTATTAAATGTCAAACTACCTTATGGTTTTACAAATTAACCACCAAAACATCATGTTTTACAACAAATTGACAGAAAAAGCAGTTCAATACACAGTAACGTTATGTAGTAATTACTATATTTATGAATTTAGCACCAAAACATCGCAATGTATTGAAAAAGCTCCAGGTGTGAGGCAGACTGTGTTGTATAATACAGAATGTTGGATGAGCAAAGGTTGGGTAAGTGAGATTCTACTGTACCTTATTTGTTAAAGCAGATCCATGGAATCATATGTTCCATGGTGAGTTAATGCACACAAAAATGAAGTGGATTCAGTAGTTCTACTGTCTTGGGGACAGGCCCATAGCCAGGATTTTGATTCGGGGGGGGGGGGGGGGGGCTGAGTTTGATTCAGAGGACGCTGAGTCTGCCCTAGCAACCCTTTTGTATTGTTACCCCAATATCCCCATACGTATGGGATATATTGAGAATAGTGATCAGATCACTATTACATAACAGTTTAAATAATGTACCAGTAAGGCCTTCTTGTGGACCACCATGAGAATTTGGGGGGGGGGGCTGAAGCCCCAATAGCCCCCCCCCCCCCCCCCGCTACATGGCTGCTTGGGGACTATCAAGATTTAAGCCAATGAGTTGGAGTCAGATGTAATCGTACCTAGAATAGACCAACTGAAATCAGTGTGACTTGACACTGCTATAAGGCTCACTGGCCTTGAACTAAGTATTTACACAACTCACGTTGTGCAAGTGTTTTCTTATTTTCTGAACCTGTGCAAGAGTGTTGATATGTTTGTAATTGCATAGCAGAGATAACAAGCTTGTATAATAGCACAATCCAACAGATTAAACCTGCAGGAATTTGTGACATTGATTTGAATGGATGTAATCTAAAGGACTAATTCTGGATCCAACCTTTCAAAATTTAGTTCACAATATGACAGACCTACAAAAGAAAAAGAATATTGCTTTTGAATAAATGACATTTAAAAAGCACATAGTGGACTGATGCAACACATAAATTTTTTTGGCAACAGGTTTACAGTTTAAGAGCATGATTCTTGCTGCTGTCATCAGTTCTGAAAGAAGAACTGATAAAATAAAAGCACACAAAGCTTCCTGTATACTATTTTCCTTAACTTGCATTGTGTACTTGCATTCGCCAATCTAAACTATGTATCTATTCTAGTGGCGGCATGTGCAACCTTGATGTGAGCTCTACCAACATATGTTTTAATTTTACCTTATATATTGTTTGTTTCATTGTTTGTTTATTTTGAATATGGAATTTATTTTAGTCTAAGATGAAACAATAATCGGCCACATATGCCTAGTTAAATAAGAATCTTTGATGCATGTTCAGAATTTTGCTTGAATTCTGCTATTACAATGTGTTACCATCTTGCATTTAAACAAAAAAGAACTCCTGGCCTTTTTATGAAATCTGTCTTTCAAACAATCTTTTAAAACTTCCTGTTAAAAAATTGATAGCAAGATTTAAAATCATCTTCAAAGCTACCCAAAATTTCAAGAGCCTTCAGCTAATCATAATAAACAAGTCTTTTAGAAAATGTCTCTGCAACCCATTTCCAGTCAGCAAAATAATGAATCACTTGACAGCACACATTACATCATTTGCATTTCTGAGTTCTTATTTGCCCAGCAGCCCCAATTATAATTATACTTGGGGGGCAAAATACACTGTGTGCAACTGGTCACTAAGGAGAATAACTGATTAACACGTATAAACAAAATAATCAGTAATATAAGAACACAACTCCAGTAGCAAAACGTAGCACCTCTATTGAGTGGAGGAGTTCAACATGAAGCCTTACAATTAAGGCACTGAAGAGAATGGCGGTTCTGGAGACGCTACAGTTTTTATGTTTGAATCAGAGCAGTTTCATTTTTTTCTAGAATTTATTTTTTTGTGAAACAAGCATGGAGTCATACCTTAAGCTGAGGATGGAAGCCAAAACATATTGTTGTAGCATTTTAATATGCCTGTTTTGTTAGTCACTCTTTCCATAGGAGAGAGCCAGCATAGTGTAGTGGTTTAAGTACTGATTTATGGCTTTGCAGATCAGGATTCAACTCCTTGCTCAGATATGGAAGCCCAATAGGTGAACCTGAGCAAGTTACATGCTCTCAGCCTCAGAGAAAGGAAAAAAGGAAGCTCCCTCTAAACAAATTCCCTGCAAAATGTTGCTATAAGTCAGAATATTACATGAAGACACACGGAAACAATAACAACTACCCATAGGCCCATATTCCTTAAGTAAAGCTCAGATTATAAAGCTCTACCAGGATACTGGCATAAGAATAACTTTCTAAAGGACATTTCAGTGGCCAATCCAGACAGTTCTGTTGGTTTTCCCAATGGTTTTCCAAGGGCTTGTGGGAGTATGAGCAGAACTGTACTTGCACAATGGACAAACCTTTAAACAAACCATTCCTCTAATATGTATGGAAACTGCTGACATAATAGGATATTGGATATTTCCTTAAATCACGGTTTCTCAAACATACTTCCTTTGAACCCTAGGGTCGCATGGGAGATTGCTAGAAGTTCTAATGGAGATTGTAATTGTTCCCTGAGATCTTACACTGTTTCAAGGTTTCCTACAGGATAAAAATTGTGAGAAACACTGTCATATGCCACAATGTAAAAAGTACAACCACCAATTTAGTCCAGATATACCAATATGATATTCCAACTGAATGTGGGCTTTTCAATATATAGGCCAAAGATATTGCAGCAGATTCCAGACTAGCTCTCCACCCCTGAAACTTTTTGGAATCTAGTCTCCCAAAAGCATAGTCTCCTTCAAAAGCACAAAAAGAAGTCTGCTTCTGTTTGCAAAATAATTGTGTTCTACAAGACCAAACCATGAAGGAGACACTACAATCTGCTTAGAAGGCGCATTCCAAAGCCTTCTTCTTCCTTAACTTATGTACCCTTTGTAATAAAGTAATTATTGAAACAAGATACAAATATTTCAGTTGTAATTTTTCATCTACAAGTTTGGTAAATGCTAGAGAAAGTTGAACATATATAAATAACATGGGTCACATTTTTCATACCTACATCTGACTGTGCATAGACCAAATATTTCACATAAAATCTCTTTCCACATTTCCAGTTTCTGAAAACAAGATTAACATATACAGAAACAAATTAACAAGCATTCTCATTAACATGAGAAATCACAATTCACAAAGAATATTCATGTCCTGGTTCAATTATTCTAAGGCTAAATTACATGCTACTTTGTTGCGTAGAATACAGCTACTATTTTTTTTCTTATTCAAAGGGAAATATGGAGAAGTCAGTCCAGATGAAGCCCACATGGATCAGTATGGTTCCAGATGGAGGACTCAGTCAAGATCAGGACCCACTTTTCTCTCAGTGTGGTTCCAGTTCAGATTTGAAACTCCACTCCTACAACTCGCACTGGAATAGGAAAGCTCCAGGTTTTTTCCCCCCACGAGAATCTCTTTTTCTGGCAAAAATAGCAAGTATAACAGGGGAGGACTGGAAGATATATTTTGACTTGTAGGAAGAGTAGCCATCTATTTGAGCAAAGAATTTCTCATAATACAAGCCAACATTGATGAAAAAAGCTCATTGAGTTAAATGGCACAAGCACATAGAATCAATTTCCTTCTGCAAAGAAAGTTCTTTTCTTTCATTAAATATAATCATAAATATATCTAATAAAAAGAATTGCTAAGTTCAACTAGAACTAATCTTGGGCGAGAAGCAGTAAGTTTTAATTTAGGGCGCTACCTTTTAAATTGGCTTTGCCACTGATTTTTAAAAAAAGGCAAGACGAAGGGCTAGTCCCCACACACACACACACACACTGCCCAGAATTCAGTCACTAATGTTTGGCAGCAGAGTATAGAAATCGACATTTAAGGAATAAGGAAATTCTAACGTTAAAAAGTAGAATCCTATTTCCAGGAGTGTACTTCTCCTCAGAATATGTAAACAATTCTATAGGGAAGCACATGAAAATGGCACAGACATTAAAATGGTAGGAGGTAACATATGCAGCCAAACACTGCTATAAGATAAAGCATAATGATAGCAATAAAAGTAGGCTGGGATATTTATGCCCTCAATGAAATCCCAGAACCCTTCACATGCCATCCAAACGGGTGAGGAAATAAGCATGTGACTTTGTGTTTAAGTCCAACTTTAACATGTCTAACATTCACATGTTTTGTGTTCTTTTATATTCTTTTATATATAGAAGTTCAACATAAAAGGGGTTCAAATTACATAAAATGCATATGGACATGAAAGGAATCATTACTTTGCTTATTAAAAAGAACATTTAAAACTAAACATGTAACCAAGAATGTCCTCCATTTGCCGAAAAGTAATAATGGTCATAGCCAGTGGGCTAGCATACAACAACTACATCTTGTCCTCTCCCTTATTTAAGTCCAAAGTAACAAGATAAAGATACCATTCTTACAGAGAATGCATTATTTCTAAGCTATGGCCAACCAAGGCATTTTAGATATACTGATGTGGGAGTTGGTTTTGTCTCTATTTCTGTAGGAAAGGCACGAAGGCACATACCTCCTGTAAAAATCGCACATAGCCTGTAATAAGTCAAGGCCAAAACCTGATTCATAGTTGCATGCTACTTAGCAAGCAAATAAATAGTTAAGCCCGCAAACATTCAACTGGATTCAATAGGGCTTAGTCTCAAGGAAAACATACACATTCATTTACTCAAGAATATTGTCTGTATGCAATATAGATTAGATATATATAGATTAAACAAAGACATTTACATTTTCTTCTATTTTTGTAGAAAACGGCTAAATAAGAATATAAGATTTTTTTCAACATCATTTTGTTTATTCAATCAAATTTTATGCATAAAACAACATGTGTCTCATAGTGGTGTTTTCTTAAATGCCAAGCTGAAAATGGTGACGGTACAATATGTAATTAGTTTTTTATTATTATTATTCCCCTGACAGCTATAGCTCCACAAGCACCCTTTGCCTTTCCCACTGTAAACGTTGCGGGGAAATGTGCTAATTACGGACATCACAGCTATGATGGGGTCTGTGCCAAGAGTGACTGGCAGTCTTGAATACCAGAAATATACTTGTTTTACCTTCATCGGTCATTGCTCAGTTAATTGGGGGAGAAAAGCCATATCCTTTCCTCTTAGATTCCTTACTTTGTCTAACATTGGTTCTTGTTAAAATGTTAAAATAAATTATTATAAAGTTAGCAATCACCTTCCAATCGTAAGCCCCAAAAGTATTCTGTATTTCAAAGCCAACTGAGAGAAAGGGAATGTTCATAAACTATAATAACTGCCGTTGGGCTTTTATATCCCATTAGTTTTCCTTTCAGTATTATTTAGTAAATATGTAAAAGAAATGGCACTTCCTCTGGCTGTTGAGATATTTTTTGCCTAATTAGTAATTGGGAGACACATTTCTTGGCAGCTGTTGCATCCCTATTGTTTCCTGGTGTTGGCACAAAAACTCTGTCAGGAGCACCACTACTCGTACTGTATTCCTCTTAGTGATGGATCAGTAATCCTTAAGACACCAGGTTCCTAAAGAATGGTTCTAAAAAAAAACATGTATTGCACCAACAAGAGTAAACAAGAGCCACAGATTGTTGCCATACATGGAATTACTAAGCATTTTCCATACACTTTATCAAAAACAGTTCATGCAAAAAATAGAGAATGAACAGACAAAAGACAGGGGTTCATGCCTCTTGTTCAAAGTTTAGAAGAATAATGGAAGCATTTTTATCATAGGAATTTTGTCTTTCCAACTTCCACAGCATATTAATTAAGTTATTCTGGCAGGAGGATCTCTTGGAGAAATGTCTACGAATCCTAACCCAAAAGGAAGCAAATCTGTGTAACAGTGAACAAATCACTGACATAATACCAAACATACGAGTAACTCCTTACTAGTAGATTAATACTTTTAAAAAGGAAACAGTGTTGTCAAACTCTATACTGAAAGCTTACAAATAGCCATACAATCAATACTGAGTTGTATAACTAGCTACCTCCCACATCAATAATGTCAAAAATGCAGTTTTACTATTCTTGTGATTTAGGGGATTTTACATATCAGTAAAATATTTCGGAGCTATTATTTTCATTTTGTGTGAATAATTCTGATCCTATTCAAGGAATGGCCAGATTCAGCTAATTGGACAACCAAATGATCCAATTTTAAGTTTACACGTTATTCTTCTCAAAAAATAAACATTACTACTTTCATGCTACAATAGAGCACTTTGTAATTACAGTACTCACAAAACAGTCTGGGTTGTTCTAATGCTTGTACAGAAATTAAACAAATGAGTTTAGTGTGCCTGCATGTTTCCGCATATATTAAAACACAAACTGTTTCCAAAGCTATAGATGGAACCATTATTACGTAATTGTTGAACAAATAGCTTTTAAGAATTCTGAAAACTAAACTACAATAAAATCATGGATTCAGTATGCTCCTTCCAAGAACAGAAGTTATTGAGATCCAAGGGAAGCCTTATTTGTCCTGCACTAACTATATATTTCTGGAAGGTTAGCTTATTTCTAAAGGAGTACTGCTAAAAGTAGTGGTCCATGGACCAATGCGTGTCCACAAGTCATCCACTGCTGATCCCTGGAGAGATTTCAGCAAAGAAAGAAACAATTGAAGCCAATTGGCACAAATATGGTACCAGTGCTTGGCACAATACTGAAAAAAAAATCCAGTTTCTCAATTTAGATAGCTGAAGAAGCACTTCTCCAGAGTACTCTTATCACAGAGCAGTAGCGTGTTGGAGGAACATCCAAAATTAGACTCTGTCCTACTAACTTTTTCCTGTGGCATTCTGCTCACAGAAAACTCTGCATCCAAAGCAATATTTTGAAACTCAACAATTCACTACTACATGTTATTTCTTAAGGCCAATTCATTGTTCCATTTGTTCAGTGAATATTCTCTTTCAATGATCATTCACCATATATTACATTTATGGATTGCTGTAACATGGGCACGTACTGAAATATTAACTCATGCTTACTGAAATGGATGGACAAACAGACAAGAGAGTGGCTAGAGTAGTAGATGTTCCTTTAGCATTGAAGAAATAGATAGCTGTTAAATAAGATAATACAAAACAATGCTAATTGGAGCAGGAGACATCTCAAATAGGCCTGTAGAACTGTAGTAAGGAAAAGTCAAGTACATCACGACATTATACTGTTTATGCTTATTATAATTATTTTAATATACAACATAATAATGAAATCTAAATATTATTTTTGTTACTATAGATGCAACACTTTAATATTTTATCGCTATTTATAAGGATAGTGGATAATGCTGCTCCATCTGAACCAGAAAACTGCTTAACATAAATTTTTTGTCCAACACTGAGTTAATAAGTTAAAGATCTATGAGCATACTGTTTATATTTAATCCTGTTTTAATGTTTGTATATTAGTATATTTTAAATCGTTCTGCTAATGCTTTTATGTTAAGCTGATTTGAGGCCCCTTCGGGGGAAATAAAGCAGGGTATAAATATATATAATAAATAATAATACAGACATACATATACACACACATGAATACGCCAATAAAAAGCAAAAATACTTCAAAACTAAAATGATGGCATACAGGACATGTAATGTAAACATATTAATAAACACAGAGAGAAGTTTTTACAATAAAAAGCAGTGTAAAAGCTCTGCCGCAGAATTCCAATAAACTATTTTATCAAACTCATAACTCAAAGCCAAATATAAAATTATATGTATGTATAATTTAGAGCTAACATCAAAGACAAATGCATACAGTCCTTACAGCCTCTCCAACCCCATTTTGCAACTCGCAAGAGTCGAGTGTGATAGTCAAGCAAAATGGAGGCTTCCAAGAGACTCAATATGAATTGAAATTACATTAGTAGGCAAAAACTAGCTTTGTAAACGTCACCAGCTGTCTGGCAACATCCCTTACTTAGATTAGAAATGTATATAAACGTATATGAGTGCACACGGACCTGAAAGATGAAG
The DNA here is from genome assembly GCF_037176765.1 of Anolis sagrei. Taxonomy (NCBI): domain Eukaryota; kingdom Metazoa; phylum Chordata; class Lepidosauria; order Squamata; family Anolidae; genus Anolis; species Anolis sagrei. The sequence goes on along the minus strand of NC_090022.1, from coordinate 247,264,135 downwards.
TTTTTCACATTATACAGGATAATGGAACACAGTACAAGTTTCTGTACTATTTATCATTAGCTTCCTGAGAGATTACCTAAGAGCAAAATACACAAACACAGTGCTAAGAGATACAAAGGCCAGAGTTCCTACTCAATGTTCTTCCACACTTTTCTCTTCACAAGTCCCTGCTCCCCTCCCTACTTCAAACTTCGAAAAGAATTGTGGGAATTGCATTCAAAGGCATTTCCAAGGGAAAGGGGGCTGTAGATAAATAGAACTTGCAACTAATCCTCAACCACTGTTAGTATTTAACTCAGAAATGTATATAAAAACATTTAGATGAACCCACTGGATTTCAGCTCAGCCATATGCAACCATTGTCCACTTCTTTTATCATGCAGACGTTATGGGCCTTTGTTCCACAACCTTTTCTTTCAGTGTGTTTTGCTGCTTGAAAGACATTGGCTTCCCACATTATGTTTGGAGGACAAAATATTATCAGTTAGAAGGCAACAGTGGGAGGCTTTGACTTCAATGTCATACTTCTATATTTTAGCAGGATTTAAGATTGGACTATATTTATTGTTTCCCCTTAACTGAAAAATAAGAATTCAACTCTGTACTTCCATCAGTCTATCACTTGTCAATCTATAATATAATATAATATAATATAATATAATATAATATATAAAAAAGAAATATATTTTATGATATGATTAGCAGAGTATTTGCTTTTATGAAAACAGAGACTTGAGAATAAACATGATTACTAAGGATACTAGTTCTCACATTTTGCTTTGCAGAAGAAAAAACTAACTCACTAACGCAATAATTCAATATCACCATACATCTCATGTGGAGTTCACGACCATATACATGATGTACATACAATACTGTTAATACTCGGAAACACTAACAATAGGCAATTTTTGTGTAGTCACCTGATGGGTAATAGATTTCAGTAGTATTTCAAGAGCTGCAATATAACTAGAAAGTGGCTTTTATAGCATTCCTCTTATAAACTCAGCATTTAATTTCTCAATGACTACTTATTTAAACAAAACTAGAGAAGAAATGTATACAATGGGAAACTGCTTTCGAAAGGATATGCATCACTCCAAATGGCTGAAACTGGTTAGAACAATTCCAGGAGTTGAAGAATTACAGGTTGGCATACAGATATGTTTGTTTGGTAATTGACCTCTTGCTTGTTATGTGTTTCAACAAGGTGTGTTTTCTACTGTGTAGCCTTTTTAAAAGCAACAGAGGATTAAAGATTCATACATAGTAGACACTTAGATAGCAAGGAACAAATAATAAGGCAATTGTTGCCAATTGAAAACCTCACTCTATACATATAAGACGTGATGCAGCCAATGATGAGAACTCAAGCCCTGCTTATTACAATAGGAAAGATGCAAGTACAGCTTCCCACCTGTACTTTGTGATTGAGAGGAAAATGTTTTTGCTTTTGTTAAAATCTACACATTCATTTCTTTAATAAATGATAGACTATACATTTCACAGCAGAGTTATGATCAAAGTTTTAGGTGACTAGACTATTTCATCAACTTAAAAAGTTGTGGGGGTTTTTTTTGTTTGTTTTTTGCTATTTGGTCCAGCATCTTTACTACTAAAGATGTGACAATATGAGCATATGTACACATATGTTTCACTTTCAATGGCCAGGATATCTGATGAATTCACTGTTTTCATTCACTTTCTCATCCCAGCAAGAAGCTGGTCAATTGGTGGGTTCATGGGGAGATGGGGGAGAGACAGCAAGAAGTATCTTTAGTTGTCTTTCCTAATAGTGATTCCTAACAGCAGGTCAGTCTTCTCTGCCCAAGACAATGAAAAATCTCTATTAAGTGAGTGTTTTTAAAAAGGAAAGGAATTAACTGAGTGATTTCTAAAACCCTTTGGCCAATGCCATTTTTTAAAAGTAAGGCCTACAAGGCTCCTGCTTGTCAGAGAGGTTTTGAAGCTAAAGGCAATGAAGAACTTTGAGAGCCAGGAGGCTCAAGGTAATACTATTAAAATCAGCTCAAGTACATGTAATGAGCTCCTAAAGGCTTTCCCACTATGATTCTAATCATGAGAAACTCAATGGATGGGAAATCCGTCTCTCTGGGTTTTACACCATAAAATAAAACATAAATGTACAATAGAGTTTATACAAGAAAGTATCCATACTTTAGCAGCTAAAAATGCAAGTCCTTGAAATTTTGCTTCAATTAAGTAACTCCTTGCTGGATTTAACAGAACACTGGAGTAAAGCCAAATACTAACAAATACAACTTTTGAAAGCAAACGCCATAAGCACCAAGCTATGTCTAAAGTTCACAAATCATAGTATGACTTCGCAGAAATCCGGTGGGTCAAGTGTTTGATTTATGAAGCGTTGAGCGTTTTCGAGCATTCTCGCTGCCTGAGGAATCTTTGAAAGTTAGCCTATTTTTAAGGTCGTAACACAATAAAGGAGTTAAGTGCAAACTTCAATTTAAACATGCATTTAAGTTCCATTCATTTCAGTGAGAAGAGAAACCATCTTCAAAACCAATCCTGGCACTCTTCACCGCAATAAAACATAAACTAGAAAAATGGCTTGACGTTTGAGATATGTTCTACTTGTACAGTCCTGTCTACAACAACTGTGATAAAGCAACAGTTGGGATAACCAGTGTTAATGAATGCAAAGCTATAGTCTGAACAACTTTTCCAGCGTAAATCTTCTTTGGATTTGTTTTTGAGTAAGCAAGTACAAACCTGCAGTGCTCTTTAGCTAAATGTCATATCAGAAATTTAATTAGATATACTTTTTACTCACACTTGTCCCCATGTAGCTCTGGATGAACAATTTACATACAGTACTTTATTTTTATAGATATATATATAAAATGTTCTTTGGTTCAATCGATTTAACATCAGTGTCATCATTGACATGACTGATTATTAGTCTGCTTTATAAATGACAGGGAAGTTGAAAACGGGTGCGTTCCTGCATCACATAGTGCTGTGGGATCTGCAGTGTCTACTCTTTGCTTGTAAGAGAAAGTTCTGGCAGAGTGAAGTCGCATATTTTTATTCTTTATTTTAAAAATGTCTGGCATTCTACATCTACTACGTCTTCAGTCCAGTTTTCAATCCTAGATGTAGAGCTAATATCTTGGAAAGCTTAAGGTGCACATACAGTTCTTAATAGTATCCGAATCACACACAACAAAGCTTTGGAGCATTTCTCTATATTTTCCTAAACTCTGTTGGAGTTTAGGAATATTCATCAATGATATGTCCCTAGGATAATAAAAATATCAATTACATGTGACTTTAGAAGAGAAAACTTGTTGCAATACTTCCAAACTTTGCTTCTCTTTTATGATAGCTTTGTGTATTACTAATATAAACAAATAATAGTTCAGAAGATGTCCATAGCAATACTTCATATATATTGGTATATGATACATACCAATATATACAAAGTAATTAAGTGAATGTACCTTTGGATTGGATTGTCACCCACAGACTTTTTAAATGAAGAACAATTCTTTACTGAATTTAGAGAATCTAAAAGGTATATGAGTGTATGAGAAATATATATAGATAGATAGATAGATATGAATTAAGCAATGCTTATTTGAGTTATTAAGTAAAGCTTACCACTTCTGCTTTATTTTATTCTCAACAGGGTAACACTTTCATTGTTTTCCAATTCACAGTACAAGCCTACACGTTCACTGAAAAGTAAGTCCTACTATAATTAATAGAGTTTGCTCCCTGGGAAATGCATTTAGTTTTTCAACTCTAGGATAAAGGTGCCAATACAAATTATAATTTAACAAGCAAAATATTCACTCATCTATCATTTCCTTAGAAGTAACAACCTTATTAAAAACCTTATTTCTTTACTCTGAGTGATACTATTTTAAAAAACCATCATCATTATCAGTTTAAGATTTTTCATCCTGTATCAACTGCAAAAATATATAGCAGTTTCTTTTAATTGATTGAGGATGGTTCTCCAGATCCAATAACTGTCTTCCAGAGTCTACTGAGCTTTGCAATATACAAAAATGTCAACTGAAAACATACCCCGAGAAGAATAATACCTTTATAACTTCATGTTATCTTAAGACTGAAAGTTACACTTTCACGACAGGAGCCTAGTCTTCTAAACATTGTGGACAAGAATTGATTCCCCACCAAAAGCTAGCTAGATGAACTTCTATAACTCATTATTCCTCAGCTATTTTAAAAACACATCTACTTGGCAGTCTTCACAAAAGTTCTCACTTAACTGGGTGCTTTCTGGTTCACTGGTTTAAATGCTCGAGTTCTGACCCCACTGTTCCATGGATTATTTATAGTGAAGAATTGTACCTACATCACATGTTTAATTAATACCATAACAGGCAGAGAAGCCAAACATTTAATACTATGCTTTGATTTAACCAAGAGAGCAACATGTGCAAGTCATTTGGTCAAATTCAAAGCAGCCAAACATTTCCGCTTTCACAAGTAGAGTGGGAGAATTCAGCTTATTATTTCACCACCTTCCACAAATACATTTTTCAGTTCAAAAATGAAGGATTTGCCCTTTAGAAGATATCTTCTGCAAAATGCCTCTAGAGTTTTGTCTGTTACAGTCATTGCCTAATTTCACCTGAAGCTGTTTTGGCTGCTGTTTTATCTCAGATATGAAGGGAAAGAGGTGGCAGATTCTGAAAGTTCAAGAGTTAGGAAATTAACTAGGAAGTTAATTTGAAGGAACACTTTTGAATGTCAGTCACACTCCTTACTGTTTCTCATGCTCAAATTGCCACATATGAAAGCAACATTCTGAATTATCTTGGTCATCTCCAGATACTTTGACACTCTCTATTTTCAAAATACCCTCAAACATTTACTATACATAATAGTATTATTATTATTATTATTATTATTATTATTATTATTATTACTATTGTTATTTATAGACCACCCTCTCTCCCCAAAGGGAATCAGGGTAGTTAGATTTCCTACTTTTAAAAACCCCATGAACTACAAAAAAAAGCCAATGTGCTGATATCAGTACAAGTAGTTATATCATGAATCCAGCAGAAAGATAATATAGGACAAGATGTCCTCAGTTGCTCAGAATAGTACAATTGGCTTAGAAGAGCTTCTTTTAAAATAAAAACTATTCGATTTTTTAACAATGCATTCCCACCCACATAAAAAAGCCTTTGAAAAACCTCAGGTGGATTGTTTATATAATATCACAGGCAAAAGGATTCTTATCTTTCAAATGCTGAAAAGTAGGAGAAATGGCAAGGGCTCAGAAAGACCCTCAAAAACACAGTCCATACAGTCCAAAGAAAGCTGATACAAATTTGATTTGAAACTTTAGGAACAAAATATCTCAGATATTATTTGCATTTATGGTTGTTACAGAAAAGCAAACAGAACCGAGACACATATTTAAAAGGTCTGTGTGTGTTTACACAATCCCCAGCTGGCTACTTTATAGAGAATTTGGACTCCTTCCACACAGCTAAATAAAATCCCATATTATCTGCTTTGAACTGGAATATATGTCAGTGTGGACTCAGATAACCCAGTTCAAAGCAGATATTGTGGGATTTTCTGCCGTGATATTCTGGGATATAGGGCTAGATTCTGGCATATAGGGATGTGTGGAAGGGCCTTTTGTTTTATCAACTATGATTCAAAACGATCTCGGGTTGTATAACTTCTCCTTCATGTTCTCAATATCACATTTGACTGATACGAACTCCCTGATACGAACACAAAAAAGGTCTGTTTTCTCTCTGTCCTATTGTCTAGACCCAAATCCAAACCCTTTTGCCTTGCCAAGGCATCGCTAACTACTGCACTTGAGTCTGATGACAGCTCAGATGCCCCCTTTTCGACTGTAAACATCCAAGCCCAGCCATCGTCTCCAAATTGCACTGAAATACTGAAAACATGTGGGTTTGTTTTTCTATCCAGCTAACCTGGTTTATAGCAGATTATGTAAGAGCCGCATGTGCTAGGCAAACTGAAGGAAGGAAGAAGGGGATGAACCAGGCTGGCTCTCAAAACCCTGGCAGCTAACAGGAGCCACATGTGGGCAGGGTTTCCCTCTATCACTCACGTCCCAGAAAGATGATAATACATGAAAATAAAGGCTGGTTCTATCTGATTTCAGTGTATTATTAGTTTGAGAGTCCATTTGTATGAACTTCTGGAAGTTCTCTTAGGATAAACAAGGGTGTGGATTTTTGCTGTTCCATTTTGACCAAAGTGAGCACCTCCCCATTTTAAAAAGCCTTGGTTCTGAAGTATACACACAACTTGTATAAACTCAAGCATCATGACATGTTAGGGATGCATATAGTAAAGGTAGGAGGCTCTGCAGCACAGTATAAACAGCCTTGAATTTAAAATCAGAGGCACCAAGGTATTCAGGGAAACCAAGGCTGGATCCACACCAGGCACTCCATGTGTTTTGGACTTCAACTCCCACCATTCCTAACAGCCTCAGCCCCTTCCTTTTCCCCCTCAGCCGCTTGAGTGATTAGGAATGGTGGGAGTTGAAGTCCAAAACACCTGGAGGGAGGCCTCAAGTTTGCCCATGTCGGGTATAGATCCAGCCACAGTCCTCTTCTATCCCACTCCCTATTCCCCAGACCAGTCTACTTATTTCCTGACAAAACTATTCCCTGATTAATTAGACGTCCAAGTTGGGATGAGTTTTTTTGTCCTCCTCCTTTCCTCCTACAAACCTTTCTGCCATTAAAATTGTAGGAGTTGAAGTCCAAAACACCTGGAGGGCCCAAGTTTGCCCATGCCTAAACTACACTGTCATATATAGTTCAAACTGCATTATGTGGCAGTGTAGATCCAGCCCAAGAGGAGAGGAGGCAAGTCACAGGGTCCCTTCAGAAGAGGAAAACTTTACTGCCTTTCTTTTCCCAACCAAACAAGTCCCTGCAACACCATCAGAGTGGAGGATAGATGCATCCAAGGAGGGAAGACCACAGTCCTGCCTAAACAATGCGAAACTTCCCTTCCCTTCTCCTTCCAGAGATAGAGGTTGATGTACCGGATCCTGGAAGGAGAGGAACTTGCAGGGCATCTACTTTCATGCATAGGAGGCAGCATCAGAGAAGAGGATAGATGCTTCCAAGAAGGGAAGACCACAGTCCTGTCTAAACAATGCGAAACCTCCCTTCCTTCTCCTTCCAGGGATGGGGGTTGATGCACCGGATCCTGGAAGGAGATGAGTTGCTGTAGACGGCTGTGGCCAGACAACCAACTCCCCCAGAAACATGAGAAAGAAAGCCTGGTTTCTGTAACCACGACCAGAGCGTCAACTGGGTTCCAGGATGACAGAGAAGCCACTTTCTTCAAGAGCAGTTTGAAAGGGGCTTGAGTGGCGGGTGCAGGAGGTGCCCCTTCTCCTTCTCTCGCTCTCTCTTTTTCTCTCTCTGCCTCTCTTTCTCTCTTACCTGGGGTTGGTGCTGTTCCAGAAGACGGCGTAGCGGTCGGCGACGGTTTTGGAGCCCGGGTCCTGCCCGAAGACGCGCGTCCAGAGCAGCAGGAAGAGCAGCGTCAACATCTCCACGTGCAGCATCCCTCCTCTGGGCCAAGGAAGAGGAGAAGGAGGAGGAGGAGGAGGAGATGCAGCGGCGGCGGCGGCCCAAGGATGGAGAGGGAGGGAAGGGAGAGGGAGGGAGGGGAAGCTCCAAAAACAAAACAAAACTAGGGCAACAGAAGGGGAAGGGGAAGGAGGACACGGAGTCACCAGGCGCACACAAAGGGAGAAGAAGTCCAGCCGGCAACGGCCACGAGGAGGAGGAGGAGGAGAAGACGGCCGGGAGAGGGGCTTCTTGGAGATGCGGCCACAGGCGGAGGAGAAAGAAGGGGCGGCGGGAGGCGCCCCGGGAGAGACATGCACCGAGGAAGGGGCCCCTTCGCCCCTCTGGCTTCCCCTCCTCGGACTTGCCTTCCTGTCCTTCCCGCCTTTGGACGGGGAAGCCTCCCAGGGAAGGAAGGAAAAGTCCACTCCGTGCGCCCGGCTGCTCCGGCCTCTTTCCCTCTCCCTCTCCCTCTCTCTCTCTCGGTCTCCCTGCCTCTCTTTCTCCGCCTGGCTTCAAGGCAGGCTCTTGCTCCTTCTTCCCAGTCCACAGGGATCCGCACCGAGAGAGACTTCGCAGTCCTTTAGGCTCGTTTGCCGGGCTTTCCTTCGGAAAGGATGTATGTCCAGAGATCGCCAAGGAGAGGGTTGCTTCGGGACGCCGGAAAGAGAGAAACAAGGAAGGAAGGAAGGGGGAAAAGAACGAAGGAGGATTGGTTGGTTGTTGCCGGTGCTTTGCGGTATTGAGTCTTCTCGAGAGAAACAAGGAAGGAAGAGGGGAAGAAAAGGAATCGAGGAAGGAAGGAGAAAGGGTTGCTTGGTTGGTTGGTTGGTTGGTTGGTTGTTGCCGGTGCTTTGCGGTATTGGGTCTTCTTCTCTTCCAAGGGTCGCTCCTTTTTGTCCAAGGCGAGGAGCCCCGAGGCGAGGCAATCGCCTTCTCTTGCTTTCTTCCTTTCTCTCTTTCTCTTTCCCCTCTTTCTTTCCCTCCTTTAAGCCTGGCCACTCTGGGAGCAAGGCAGCCCTTCCCAGTCCCCGGAACGTCAACTTTGCAAAAGAGGGAAAGGAGGAGGAAAAGGAGGAGGAGGAGGGAGGGGAAGAGAAGGGAGGGGAAGAGGGTCCCTCCCCTGGATGACTACATGGGGAGGAGGAGGAGGAGGAGGAGGAGGAGGAGGAGGAGGAGGAGGCGAGGTCTTGCCCAGCAGCAGCAGCAGCAATAGCAAGCAGCGCCTGCCTCAGCCTCCTTAGAAGCAGAAGCAAGCCAGGAAACCGCTCTCTTTTTTCTCGCTCGGATCCGAGGAAGCCAAGGCGAGCAAACGGGTTGGCAGCTGTAAATAGGCAAAAAATAGCTGCCGGGACTGGAAGACACAGCGGTGGCAAAGCAGGAGAAGAATCAGGCAAAAAGGAAGGGAAGAGAGAGAATGTCCAGGGGAGGGGGGTGTTTCAATAGTCACGCCCACTCTCTATATATTTTTTTCTTGCTTGCAGGTTTCTTGTGCGTCAATCCAGGCAGCCTAGACGGTAAAAAAGAGGCGAGCCGGGTGCTTGCCTGCCTGACCCAGACAGCTGCGCAGGAGACCTGGCTCTCTCTATATATGCCTCCTCTACATGTGCCTGCGTGTCAAGGGAGCGTGCGTGCACGTCTGGATGCGCGAGGAAGAGGCGCAAAAGGGAAGGGGGGATTTGCCATATTTTGCCATTGATTTGCCAAGCAGAGAGAAAGAGAGAGCTTACAGAGCGCTCTTCTCCCCCCCCCTTCTTCTTTCTCTCTCACCCGATTGGATGACAGCCCCCAGGGAAAGGGGTGTGGCCTTCGAACAAGGCCCCGCCCCTTCCCCAAAAAAGTCCAGCCTGGCTCTTTGAATGGAATGGAAGGGAATGCTTGCGGCTGCAGGTAACCATGGGGCGCCTTCATCACACTAGAGAATGAATCCGCTTAAAATCCGGTTTCTGCCTCCTCTTGGTTTGTGGAATTAGCAAGACTGTTAAAGGCTCCTTCCTAAACTACAAGCCCCAGAATTCTGCAAGAGGTAGAAAACGGATTTTAAATGGATTCATTCTTTAGTGTGATGATGAGACTGGTACTACAGCTCTTTAGTTGCCAAGGCTCAATGCGATGGAATCCCAGGAGGCATCACAACCCTTTGGCAGAGGAAACTGTGGACTTTGTAGAACTAGAAATACCAATGTTCCATAGCACTGAGCCTTGGCAGTTCAAGTAGTGTCATTTACACTAAGCCTGGGCAAACTTGGGCCCTCCCTCCAGGTGTTTTGGACTTCAACTCCCACCATTCCTATCAGCCTCAGGCCCCTTCCTTTTCCCCCTCAGCCGCTTAAGCAGCCACAGTCTTCTTCTATCCCACTCCCTATTTCCCAGACCAGTCTTCTTATTACTGGACAAAACTATTCCCTGATTAATTAGACGTCCTCGCATTTATTTAGGGGTCCTCCTAAAGGGGGGAAAGGAAGGGGTCTGAGGCTGTTAGGAATGGTGGGAGTTGAAGTCTAAGACATCTGGAGGACACAGGTTTGCCCAGGCCTGTTATAGATCCAGCCTCAGCCCTCTTCTATCCCACTCGCTATTTCCCAGACCAGTCTAGTTGTTGCCCATGCCCGGTGTAGATGCAGCCTCAGCTCTGGCGCTCTTGACCCAGATGGCACCAGAAAGGCGTGGTGTTGACACAAGCATAGAAAGGCGCGCCTGCCTTGCCCAGGTCCAAAGTTTATGCAAAGTTCTGCAAGTCCTCCTTAGTGATTTACATTATAGCCTTTTGAAGCAGGAGAGTGGCTTGGAGTGTCAAGCGAAGCCTTTTCCTTGGGTCCGCTCTGGTTTCTTAAGCAACAGCCAAACGCAGCCCAAAAGACCCAGCAGGAACCTTCTCATTCAGCTTTTCCTGCTCTGGCCTCCTCTCCTCCCTTGGCGCATTCTCTTTCTCCGGACTTTTCAAAGTGCTCAGACTCCCTCTAGTGGAAGATAGTGAGATAGCACTGTACCTAGACATTTCTTAGTAAATGTCTAGGTAAAGGAAATAGTGCCTGGGGGAGTCCATCTGCACTGTAGAATTAGTACAGTTTGGCACCACTTCAGCTTATTTATTTATCGTGTCAAAAGCAAGCTGAAAATACAATTATAATGTATAGAAAAACCACAAACAAAGTTAAAAACTTGGCATTATACTAAATTTCCTCTGACCAGAAGCTGGCCACTTCAAGTGCCTCTGGTGTCACTGTGAAAAGGTCATCCATTGTGTATGTGGCAGGGCTCAGATCGCATTGTAGTAAGTGGTCTGTGGTTTGCTCTTCTCCACACTTGCAATGTTGTCGTGGACTCCACTAGATAGCCCATTTCTTAAGATTAGTGTGGTCTGTTCTGCTCCTGAGGGGAGCTGGGCATGTTTAGCCTGAAGAAGAGAAGGCTGAGAGGAGACATGATAGCCATGTATAAATATGTGAGAGGAAGCCACAGGGAGGAGGGAGCAAGCTTGTTTTCTGCTTCCTTGGAGACTAGGACGCGGAACAATGGCTTCAAACTACAAGAGAGGAGATTCCATCTGAACATTAGGAAGAACTTCCTGACTGTGAGAGCCGTTCAGCAGTGGAACTCTCTGCCCCGGAGTGTGGTGGAGGCTCCTTCTTTGGAAGCTTTTAAGCAGAGGCTGGATGGCCATTTGTCAGGGGTGATTTGAATGCAATATTCCTGCTTCTTGGCAGGGGGTTGGACTGGATGGCCCATGAGGTCTCTTCCAACTCTTTGATTCTATGATTCTATGATTCTAAGATGTGCCCAGGAGGGAGTTTCTCATCCGGTATTAGCCACTGATTGAGGTTCCAGGTTTTAACCTACCACTTTTGGACTCTCGCTTGCTGAGGTGTTCCTATGAGTATCTCTGTACATCTTAAGAAGCTATTTCTTGATTTAAGGTATTGGCTTGCTGGTTGATATCTGAACAGAGGATGGGTCAGAGATGTCACTGCCTTGGTCCTTTCATTACTGACTGCTACTTCCTGATAGATGTCAAGTGCTGTAATCCCAGCTAAACAGTATAATTTCTCCAGCAGCGTAGGGCATAGACATCTTGTGATAATGCAGCATGTCTAATTAAGAGTCACATCCACTGTTTTAATATGGTGAGATGTATTCCATACTAGGTATGCCCTGAGTCCCTTTGGGGAGATAGAGCGGAATATAAATAAAGTTTTATTATTATAGTTTTATTATATTATGCATACCCAGCAGCAGAGTAGCAAAGCTCCAGCGCGGATGTCTTCACTGTGTCTGGTTGTGATCCCCAGATTGTGCCAATCAGCTTTCATATGATATTATTTCTGGCACCCACTTTTTGCTTGATATTCAAGTAATGCTACTTGTAAGTCAGAGCACGGTCCATGTACTTTGCTGTGCTGCAATGCTCCAGTGGGATTCCTTCCCAGGTAATCCTCCGAACTTGTGATGCTTGTCTGTTCTTAAGGTGAAAGCACACATCTGCATTTTAGATGGGTTAGGAATCTGCTGGTTTTTCCTGCAATAGGCAGTAAGAGCGCCTAATACTTTGGAGAGCTTCTGTTCAACCATGTCAAAGCTCACTACTTGAGCAGTGATGGCATGATCGTCAGCATAGATGAAATTCTTTGTACCTTCTGGCAGTGGCTGTTCCTTTGTATTGAACATTGAAGGACAGCCACTGTCCAGGCAGCCTGACTCCTCAGCATCTCCTATTTGCCCAGTGGCACTTCAGAGCTTCTGAGGGCAGCATTGGTGAACGGGACAAAGCATGACAATGGGGGGCAACCAGAGAGGAATCCCACTTGAGAGTGCAGAAGAGGAGGTGGCATTTGTGTAAGTGTTAAAATACTTCAGCTGTCATGGCTCAATCCTATAGAATTCTAGGAATTGTAGTTTGGTGATGGAGGAGCACCCTTTGGCAGAGAAGGCTAAAGTTTTGTAAAACTATAACTCTCAGGACCCCATAGTTTTGAGCAGTGTCAATTGAAGTGGTGTATTCATGTCAGTGGAGATCAGGCATGGACAAACTTCTGTTAGGAATTGTGGGAGTTGAAGTCCAAAACACCTGGAGGACCGAAGTTTGCCCATGCCTGGTGTAGATTAGGTTAGCTTTTGAGAGAAATACTTAAATTCAAGGCTGGATTAAATATTAAGCAAAATAAGCATGCTCTTTGGGTCTCAAGAGAAATAGGAGCAGCAAAGAAATTTTCAATTGCCGGATATATCCCACTTAGGAGCCCCCAGTGGCGCAGTAGGTTAAATTGCTGAGCTGCTAAACTTGCTGAACAAAAGGTCACAGGTTCAAATCCGGGAAGCTGCGTGAGCTCCTGCTGTTAGCCCCAGCTACTGCCAACCTAGCAGTTCAAAAACATGCAAATATGAGTAGATCAATAGGTCCCACTCCAGCAGATAGGTAACGGTGCTCCATGCAATCATGCCAGCCACATGATCTTGGAGGTGTCTATGGACAATGCTGGCTCTTCGGCTTAGAAATGGAGATGAGAACCAACCCCCAGAGTTGGACACGACTGGACTTAATATCAGGGGAAAACCTTTAGCTTATATCCTGTTTTGTAATTGAGACACAAAATGGCTCACAACAATAAGTAAATCCATACAATTTTAGAATCTCTGTCATATAAATATTAAAATATGAGGATTAAGCATACAAAATTGGTTAAAACTTGTATTAATAAATGGTGCAAAACAGCAAATGCTGCAGCTGAACCAAGCCTCGCAAAAAGGATCTCTCACATAGTAGAAAACTTTTCAAATGTAACTCAATTGGAAATATTATTTTTTTAAAAAACCATTATTTTCCAGCTTATAAGTTTCCATGTTATGGTTTCTAATTGTTTATATTTTGAATTAGGTATATATGGAAGCATCAAAGTGCTTAGGGCCTCTAAAGGTCTTAATCCAGCCCTACCTGAATTCATGTCTGTGGGAACATAAGGAGTGGAATGAATCACTCTAGAGTGTAGGTGTGTTTGGAGTGCGAAGTCTGTCACAATGTGTTGCATTGTTTCAGTATCATTATAATAGATTATTTTGTCCTTGTAGATACCTGTGAAGTGGCTGATAAACAAGTTAAAGGGATAAACACGTGTAAGTCTGCACTGACTCATCTGTCCTTCCTGTTTTGCATGTGAACACAATATCACATTTGCTTGTAAAGATTTTTGCCTGAACCTAATACAATTTTGTGAATTTAGCCCAAACCATATTATACAATTGGATAGGCTGTATCTGCACTACTATCTGCTTACAGGGAGGTAAAACAAAATACAGGGCAATCTGGTATTAAGAAAGTTTAAGTCCCAATACTATAACCACAAAAATAATTCTCTGTACACAGTGAAGATTGTGCAAGTTAATCACATGGATTATTTTGATAGCTGCTTGCGAAGAACTATATTCTGTAAGCATCTATTGGGCTTTATTCTAGATTTGGATTTTATACACCAAATAATACAAAATCTCTGTGTTACAAACAACACTATTTAAAGAAAGACAGGACTTAAACATTACTGCAATCATTTGTATAGTTCTTTCTTTCTTCCTTCAACACTAGTATAATATTCTCTACTTTTTCAACATTCAAATATATGACAAAATGTATGAAATAATGAAACAATAGCAAGTCAAGTTTGAATGTTCATTAGTAGAGACTAAAGTGAGACAACTATTTTTTAAAAAAAGATACAACTGCTCCAGCCCTATTTCACAAATAGATAGTTGAATAATGTATTTGAATAATATACAAATGCAACAGACTCAATAACTTTGCATCAACTACATTTCCTTTTTTAAAAAAGAAAGAAAGAAAAGAAAGTCAATAGTTATCAACAGGACTATTGGATTAGCAAATGTCATAAGAAAAGCAATTCATAAGGGTGTATTGACTATTACATCAGTCAGATATCAGCCCATCTGATGTACCCTTCCATGGTGACATAATTAATTATCGATGTCAAAGTTATAAACTACTTCTGCATGCCAATAAACACCTCTGACCTTGGTGTGTAATTAGTAGAATTATAAGGGTGTGAACAAATGACTTGCTCAGCATTAACACGTTGCAGCATTTGAAATGGAAGAACTTTCACAAAGTGTTTACAAGGCAACAGAATAGAATAGCTTTCTTTTATAAACATACTGCCTTTCTATATTTGTTAACATGTTTTCCTGCTCTGTTAAGAGGTTGTTCATATTGCATTCAGCCTCTCTCTATCTCTGTTTTTTTATGTCTTTCAGTGTGGTCTCATCACAGCAGTGGGGGAAACCATGTGACCCAGGAGATGTTGGTCTGCAAGGCCCAGTTGCCCTGGCTAACTTTCCCAGTGGTGATTGCAGTCTCATATAGACAAATATGGAGCAATGCTAACATTTGTAAAAGATGAGAGGAAGGACTTGGTCTATTTTAAAAGAAATCTTTTCCCAAGATTTATGGTAATAAATATGTCCTATTACATCTGATTCCTGTTGATGTCCTGCAAAGAATTTTCAAGCAGAGCCTGAGGTTGGTGTCATATTTCAGGATATAGTTTCTGGAAACGAGGACAAGTCAGACTGTTGTGAAAAATACAGCAGAGACTTGTGACACCTTCAGGGCTGTTATGATCAAGTCACTCGTAGCCCGCATCACCTCCTCGCAGGAAAGGAAAGAGAAACATTCACCTTGAAAGCACCAGGTATGTGACTTGGAGAGGGAGGAAGTTTCCTAGACTCCTCTTGGTTCATCTTGGGTCAGTGTTTCTCAACCTTACTAATGTCGCAACCCCTTAATACAGTTCCTCATGTTGTGGTGACCTCCAACCATAAAATTACTTTCGTTGCTACTTCATAACTGAAATTTTGCTCCTGTTATGAATTGTAATGTAAATATAAGATGTGCAGGATGTATTTCATTCACTGGATGAAATTTGGCACAAATATCCGATACATGCACATTTAAATACTGGTGGGGTTGGGGGGGATTGATTTTGCCATTTGGGAGTTGTAGTTACTGGAATTTATAGTTCACCTACAATCAAAGAGCATTCTGAACTCCACCAGTTGAACCAAGCTTGGCACACATAAGTCCCATGACCAACAGAAAATACTGAAAGGGTTTGGTGAGCATTGGCCTTGAGTTTTGCAGTTGTACATCTACATCCAGAGAGCACTGTGGCTTCAAACAATGATGAATCTGGACCAAACTTAGCACGGATATTCAATATGCCCAAATGTGAACACTGGTGGAGTTTGAGGGAAATAGGCCTTGACATTAGGGAGTTGTAGTTGCTGTGATTTATAGTTGACCTACAATCAAAGAGCATTCTGAACCCCACCAACGATAGAATTGGGCCAAACTTCCCATACAGAACCCCACGAACAACAGAAAATACTGTGTTTTCTAATGGTCTTTGGTGACTCCTCTGACACTCTCTCATGACCCCCCCCCCCACGGGTCCCAACCCACAGGTTGAGAAATGGCATCTTAGCCTTTGAGGCACTACAGCGAAACTTACTGAATGCACGTCACAGTTCAATGCAATAGCAAAGCCAGTCTGAAAGAACCCTCTTTTGATGATGATGATGATGATGATGATGATGATGATGATGATGACAATGATAATTTCTCTCTTAGATTCCAGAGTCATGTTGTCATTCTTGCTGATGTCAGCAAAGGTGCTCAGGGATGCCCATTATCTCTTTAGAGCTCCATAGCCATCTGCAGTTAAACTCTGGAGCATTCCCCCACTTTGAGGAATGCAACTTAAAGCCAGGTCATTTGGACATCCAGGAGCAGGTTCTTGTTCCAATTGAAGTTTGATGAGAAAAGGGGAAACAGATACAGATATGGTGCTTCTGAGCAATTGCTCTCTTCTTCATTTTATCCTCTTAATGTTCCAGAAAGTGGCTTTCTAAGGTCATTCAGTAAGGATTAAGGACTGCAAGGAGCCATCAGGATCACCATTTTTAACTCTAGAAAGGTGCCTGCTGTCATGGAAAACACATCAGGGAAATCTTCTTCATTCACACCATTACACATCCACTTGAAGTTGGATCTCATCGAATTTATTACTAGAGCTAGTTTCCTATGCAGAGAGATATAAATGAAGGTTGCTTTAAAAAGGCTGTTTATAACTCATGTGAATGTTGATTGCTTTACAGGCACTTGAAGAGTCTTTTAGGACTTTGCAGACATCAGGACATCTTATGCTTTGAAATCCGTTTTTGATCCCCTAAAGCTGTTGCTGAAGAAGAGAGCCTTAGGAAAGCAGCTTGAGAACCATGGTTTGAAAATTAATTATTGCATAGCATGGCTAATAGTTATAAATCCTTTCATATTTTATTTCAAACACTATACACTTATACACTTGTAATAAAAGAATAAACTATTAACCTTTTTGTTTGGATAGGAGGTGAAATCCATCAAGCAGAAGAACTATAAAAATGCTAACTTTACAAGAGTTTTTCTTTGGAAAGAGGTATAGTCGTGTTCTGATTACAGAGTACAGAAATGTAAGACAAAAATAATATGGGTAATTTTCGCATTTTGAGGCTTTGCACAGTAAAATCTGAAGCTAAACTCAAAGACCTGAACATGACCAGCAGAACAGAGCAGCAGAACAGAGCCTTCTTGCCTGTAAGTATGTCTCTGGAAGAAAAGGTATTGTGGGTGGGCATCTAGGCCCAAGGAACTTATCTGTCAATCCATGACACTTGGTGCTATATACTTCTCATGAACGAGCAGGTAATGTAAGCAATGAGATACCTCTTTGCCTCCAGCTGTTGCTTCTTTCCAACATCATATCTTTTTCTTCTTGACATGCAACAACAGTGATGCTGCAATTGTGGCTGTCACTGAGACCTGTGTAATATACAAACGATAAGTCAATTTGAAGCAGATCTCTATGGGGCACTGCAAGATAAGGTTGTCATCTCCACGTTATATTCAATCTCTTTATCTCTCTTTCTAAAAAATTGTCTTCAGGGGGGAGGAACCCTCAGTTTGGTCTGGATCTCATTTGGATTGAGTATTTATTTATTTACCATACTTGTATCCCACCTTTCTCAACCCCAAAGGGGAGTCAAGGCAGCTTTACAAAGGCAACAATTAAATGCCTCAGTCTTTCCACAAGGCAGATTTGTGGCATAATGTAAAATAAACCACATGTAGTTTACGTTTGATCAGTCCACACACTGCCTTGCCAGAGAAAGAAAATATGCCACACAGATGAACAGTAAAGAACAAGTCATTTACTCTTTGTAATTCAGAACATCATATTTACAATGTGCACAGTTGCATCAACTCACATAATGTCATTTTTTGCGAGATTTAAAATGGTCTTTCTTTGTCTATGTGGATAAACTCCATCAGCAGCTCATGAAGCAAGAGCACAATCCAGACTTGACTCTCTCTGCTTCTCGGTAAGCACCTGCATAGCTCAAGTCTAAAAAATGTAACAGTATCCAAAAGTCCCAGACTAAACCAGCTCTCCGGGCATAGCCCAACCAATCAGCTTTATGCATCTTATTTTACAGTTGACACACATACACTAACTGATTTCTTGCATGCTCCAAAATGATTTTGCTAAGCCCTGCCGTGAATTGCCATGAGAGGTCACAGTTATTCAAAGATAGAAATCTTCGTAATCAGGACAATTCAGGACTTATCCATAATTTCCATCTACTCCTACTTACTTTACCCATCTTATCTCTTGTCTTGACCAATCTTAAGTCTGTCTCACCTAAGCCTCAACTTTGCTAAATACTGAAGTTTGGTGCAGTCATGACAAACATTGTTTTTGAAAAGAGGCTGAATAATTGCATATTTGAAGTTCTCACGCAGACTTTCATTGGTGCTGGAACAACATAATTGGTTCACCCATCTGTTGGAGGCATAGAAGGACACCCAAGCAGAAGCAAAGAGCTTAAGATGACTTCTTCATAGAATGATGAAAGAGGTGCCTTAGATCTTCATGCATTGTTTCAAAGTGAAACAGTCATCAGAGCCTGTAGAACTGAAGTGCTGATTCAGACAGTGATTCTGAGATAGGAAAGCCGTCTGAGGCTTCACAGAACATTACAACACAAGCGTCAAAAGCAGTGTAATAACCAACCAAACTGTAAAAAAGAAAGTTAATTAAAGACATTTAGAAGGCAGGCATCTCAATGCGAGCATTAGTAACTTAAAAACTTAAGCACTTATCTTCCTTATGAAACCTCATATGTGCTATCTAAGAAGAAATTCCAATTTCACTAGTGTGAAATCCTTCATCGGAAGATCTGGATGAAACCGTCAGTGGAAAATAATTTCACTATAGAGGATGTAGATGGCATTAGCTAATCTTCCATCTGCTATTACAACATAAAGGTTTTTCTTTAAAGAGACAACTGACGTTATCTACTATGCAAATATTAGCACTTTTCTTGTTAAAGCGAAGTAAAACAATCCTTTTGAAATCATTATTAGTCTCAGTTTTTCAGAACAAGGATAGAGCAATAGGATAATAAAGAAATCACACAACATTTCAAATTTATATTTTATTCTCAAAAATTACAGTTCTTGTCTGCTATATATTAAGATCTAATTTATGTGACAATTTTCAGAAGAGACATTAATCTAGTATATTATCCTGATCTTGTTTGTCTTGTCATTCATACATGATATCAGGACCTCGAAAGTTACTCTGTACTCAACACTAAGTAAGCAGTAGTGGTTTTTTTGTGGGGGGAGGGGGATTTCTCACCTCCACAGATCTCTAGTTTTTAACATAAGTACAACGTTCAACCTAAAAGGGACTGGAAATCACTACTGATTGTGATTGTTGGTTTTTTAGGGAGATTTGTTGTCTATTCGTTCAGTTGCTTCTGACTCTTTGTGACCTCATGGACCAAGCTCCCTTTTAGCCATCACCAGCCCTAGTTCCTTCAAGGTCAAGCCAGTCGCTTCAAGAATACCTTCCATCCATCTTGCCCTTGATCAGCTCCTCTTCCTTTTTCCTTCCCTTTCCCCCAGCATCATTATCTTCTCCAAGCTGTCCTGTCCTCGCATTATGTGGCCAGAATACTTTATCTTTGCCTCTAATATTCTTTCCTCCAGTGAGCAGTCAGGCATTTTTTTCCTGGAGTATGGACTGGTTTGATCTTCTTGTGGTCCAAGGCACTCTCAGAATTTTCCTCCAGCACCAAAGTTCAAAAGTGTCTATCTTCCTTTGCTCAGCCTTCCTTATGGTCCAGCTCTCACATCTATAGGTTACTGTATGGAATACCATTGCTTTAACTATGCAGATCTTCTTCACTTGAGGAGGGCTCCTGGGTGTTCAGGGGGGTATGGAGGGGCCAAGGGACTGTATGGGATCCCCTCCCCAAGATTATATGATACCTTTAGGGCGTGGAGTCCCACACTTACTTTAGGATTTCAGGCAGGTTGTTTTTCCACTCAGTGCAGTAATTCATGGTGTCAGCTCCATGAACTTCATCCTATACTCGACCTGTTCTTCTTCTGAAATATCATCTATAGCACCCAGTTTCCCCAGCTGAAGGAGCTGGGGGTGGTGACGACCGACAGGGAGCTCTGGCGTGGGCTGGTCCATGAGGTCACAAAGAGTCGGAGACAACTGAACGAATGAACAACAACAACACCCAGTTTCCACTGCCAGTCTCCCATCCAAGTTCCCATCAGGACTAACCCCACCTAACATCTAAGATCACACAGGATCTGATGCCTTTATAATATTTACCTGAATCATATTGCCCAAATCCCTCCATGTATGGCAACATCAGATGTAGGAATAATAAAGAATGGCTCTCTCAGGAAGATAAAGATAGTGGTGCAATAGGGATAATTCCTCATTGCTTGCCCCAATGCATTACACATTGTATTGTTGCACTGCCTGCACCTACAATCCCTAAAACAGTGTGACCTTCCCATGGCCACCCAGTGGGTTTCTATGACTGAACAAGGATTTGAACCTTGATATATTGGAGTTCTAGGACCTTGTCACACGCCCCAACTTGGACATTCCTTCTTGCCCGACTCATGGCACCCTGCGTGCCCTTCCTCCTCCCTTCATCACAGGCGGAGGGGGAGAAGGATGTGTTGGCACCCTTTCCCACCCCCATCACATGGCAGAAAGAATGGTAATGTGTGGCAATGTGCATTGTCCCACCACCCTTTCTGCCATCACCTGGGAGCTACCCACATGATGCTGTCCTCCCCGTAGTGGAGGGCAAGGTGCCTTTCAGTGCTTTGCCCTCACTTTGGGAGGAAAGTGGGTGGGGCTTGCTGTGCATCATGTGACGGTGCATGGCAGGCCCTGTCAAAGCTGTGCATTAAAGTGGCCAACTTCTACACCACACTGATTTTTTAAATATTTAATCAGAAGTAAGTTTCACTAAGTACAATGGGCTTTCTTCCAATCCCATGAAACTCAAGGTGCATATATATATACTGTAGAATTAGTGCAATTTTGACAGCACTTTAACTGCCCTGATACAGTGCTATAGATAGCTGGGATTGGTATTTTGGTGTTGGCTGAGAAGGCTAAAGACATTGTAAAACCACAATTCCCATGATTCCATAGCACTGAACCATGACAGTTCAAGTGGTATGAAATGGCATGAGCAGGCATGAAAGAACTAGTCCTCCTATACTTATAGCTACAGAATACCTGCAGAAACATGATGAATAATTGGCAGTATTTTAATCCTCCTCCCCCCCCCCCCCCCCCCCCCCGTTGCTGTCATCTATCATCCAACAGGCTTAAATCTAGACCACCTACATTTTGGGTATGTTGTGAATGGTAGGGTGTGAATCCTTAAGATAAAATAAACAGAATGTGACAGAGAGATTTAAGTGCCAAGTGCAGGCAAGAGAAGCAACTGCAGAAGATTTGAATTGCTTATGAGAAAACAAGTCCAGCCAGCCCAGTTCTGTCATGTTGACCTACAGCAGAAGGACTTGTTGTAATTTGAGTGTTTCACAGCATATGGCTATCCACTAGTGTGCCGTTTTTCAAGTGCCTTGCCAGTAATTTTCTTGTTGTTATCATGATAAAAAGATCACTTTATGTAAGTACTGATGTCTAATAGTCACATATTAGTGCCAATTATTACAGCAGTGGTCTTCTGTGTTTTGGAACCAAACATATAGTAGTACAAAGAGCAGCAAAAGGACAACACATGGCACAATAGTTTTGTTAATTCTTATTTATTTTCATGTATTTCAAATAAATTAAGTAAGTTGTTACTATCTTATTGATATTTTTCATTTCTATTTGGTTTTATATTTCAGTATCCTTTGCTTTTATTTAAATTTAAATTGTATTAAAGTTAGTCACCTTGACCGGTGTTTTGGAGGCAGAGAGGTGGGTATCAGTTCGATAAACAACATAAACAAATACATAAAAATGTAAGAGACATCCAACTTAACAACACCAGCAAGAGCAGGTTTTATGATGTTTTAAAGTTTTATATACCCTACATTTTTACTTAGTTTTATATTTATGAGTGATTTTAGAGTTATACTCAACATGTCTATTGTTATTCTTCTTTCTTGTGTATTATGTCTTTACTTTGTTGATTTAATTCTCCCATATTGTTATGTGCCTACTTTTATTTATATTGTGTTCCTGTTGTAAGCTGCTCCGAGTCTCCTCAAGGAGAGGGGGCAGGATATAAATAAAACTTTATTGTTATTATTATTATTATTATTATTATTATTATTATTATTGATGACTGACAACTTTTAAGGAAGTACAGTAGTATTAGCCTTCCACATAGGAACATAAGATCCCAGCGAAAGTGGGGAAAGTAAGAATTTAAAAACACTATATTTACAAGCTGAAATTGATCATTAGAGTTGCACTGGAAATTTCAAATCTGGTAATAATCAAGTCCACAAAAGTCACATCCACAAATGTAGAGAACCTACTGTGATTACAAAGTCTAAGACTATTTGTTGTGTTCGAATGTATCTCCCACTATGAGTCAGTCCGAGCTTTAAGATCTGCTGGGGAAGCCCTGCTCTTGATCCCACCCCTTTGCAAGCACAATTGGTGGAGACGAGAGGCATGGCCTTCTCTGTGGTGGCCCCTCATCTGTGGAACTTCCTCCCCAGTGACATCAGATCGGTCTTCTCCCTCCTGATCTTTTGGAAAACGTGAAATCCTGACTGTGGAAGCAGAAATTAAAGTGCAATAGAGTCTGGTGGTGCAGTGGGTTAAACCGCTGAGCTGCTGAACTTGCTGACCAAAAGGTTGGCAGTTTGAATTAGTGAAGTGGGGTGAGCTCCCACTGTTAGGCCCAGCTTCTGCCAACCCAGCAGTTCGAAAACATGCAAATGTGAGTAGATCAATAGGTACCGCTTCTGTGGGAAGGTAACAGCGCTCCATGCAGTCATGCCAGCTACATGACCTTGGAGAGGCCTATGGACAATGCTGGCTCTTTGGCTTAGAAATGGAGATAAGCACCACCCCACCGCCCCCACCACCCCCAGAGTCAGGCACAATTAGACTTAATGACCTTTACCTTTAAACTCTCACAGACCGACATAAGAAGTAACTTGGATGACAGTTTCAGGGTTGGTCCTATGTTTTATATGCTTTGCATGTTTTAATTGGTTTTAATTTGTATTTTATATGTTTAATTGATTTTAATGGTTAATTGTGTATGTTTTGTTTGATCTTTGTATACTTGTGGCATTGAATGTTTGCCAAAATTGGAAGCCGCTCTGGATCCCCCTCAGGATGAGACAGAGTGGAGTAAAAATAAAGTAAATAAAAAATTTCTAACTCTGATTGACAAAAATATCTCTTGGTTTTTGCTGCAGTTACATTTGTTTTCCAATATTCAGTCTTGCATCCCTATTAAATAATCAGAAAAACAATGGTTCTCATGGCAGTCAAAAGTTTGGTTCATGTGATTTGCTAAAGAAGAAATATTTGACTCCATTAATGTTTGTATCAAACTGTCTTACAAAAAGTAGTCCAAATCAACTATCAATACTTTATTTATATTCTGCCCTTTCTCCAGAACTGGGACTCCCCAAAATAACTTATCAAAATAAATACACGAGTGTTTTAGATCCCAGACAACAAAGTAAAACTTGTTATTATGACAAATACCCATGGCAGACTTGCAGGTTTCCTACAAAATAAATGGATATTAAATTTGGAGTTTTCATGTTTCCCAGCACCTTTTATCAAAATGACAATTTTAAAGAAATGTTTGATGCAAACAGAACTAAGCATATTAAATACCATTTATTTCACAGTAAAAATTAAGCATGTATTTAGATTTTTTTTTCTATGGTTAATAACCTGCTATGGCTGGATTGTATTCTAATATCTAGTTTTCATTAACTATAATGTGGCGCTCCTAACAGCACTCGCACCCCATTCACTTAACCAGTGTTTCTTGGGAAATTAGACTCCTTGCAAAGCAAGATAGAAAATGTGGGCAGACATGCCCATTAAATAAACTGCTTAGCAACTAAATCATGTCACTTAGTGTTCTTTCTCTTGTAAGGTACTGAATTATTTGGATCCTTTTCCATTCTTCTTAGATGTTTTCATTTACTCTGTAAACAAATGTGGTTGCCATATGGCAGGATACAGTTTTGAAATGTCAACAGGAAACTTAAACTATGCCACAGGTAGGTTTGTGTACAAAGGCATTGTATACTCTAGCCTTCCATTGCTAGATATGGACTCTTATAATAGTCATTCTCAAAGTTTTCAAAGCCCTTTGTAGGTGCACTCTGCTTTTTCTTGCCTTTTAATTTTTTATTTCATGATCACTTAAAATTCTGTTAGAAAAGCAAACTGAAACATTTTATGCATTTGTATACTGTACATAGGGATCTCTGGAAGAAGATTCTAAGCAACCCTCTCTAAATGACAACTTCTGTGATTCCATAGGATGGGGTCATGGGATGTAAAATTGTGTCAAGGTGCTATAATTGTGAAAGGGACCAATAGCTAGAATGAAATATTGCATCTCAACCTTTGCCAGAAGTTTACTTTGAACACTATATTGTATCAGTCTTGCAATAATTTCACAGGCTTCCAGCTAGTTTTCAGGCAGAACTGAAGAAGTTAGACCTGACCTACAATGCCCTAAACAGTTTGAGGCTAGAAGCTCTTCCACACTTCACAATTATAATGCTATATTCTGTTTTTAGTGCCATGGCAATAACCCAATGTTTATAGCCTGGTGAGCACTAGAGCTTCCTGGCTGATATTCTGAAGATTCCTCATTAAACTACAAATCCCATGGTTCCATAGGATAGAGCAATAGTAATTATATTGGAATCATGGCACTATAACTATGTGGTTTGAATCAGCCCCAGTATATGTGAAAGATCTTCACTTCCCATTCAAACTTGTCCATACATTTCAGCCCTTATCAGAGGCACTGTTCTGTATGCTCCAGTCCCTTCCCAGAAAGGGGATATGGTCCTCCATTAGATTGCAATGAAAATTTTGTTCTATGAAACATAATATCCAGTGTTCAAATTGCAACTTGTACATTTTGATGTACATTTTGTTGCTTCATATGTGAAATTTCTTATTGTACATTCACCTGCTGGTAGTGGGAATAGCTTTCTAAATCCAAGAAAGAAAGACAGAACAAGCAAAGGGCATATTGAAGTCAGAGCCTTAGAGCAAAGGTTTTCCTTAGATCCTGAATACCCAGAGGAAAATAATGAAAATGAAAAGAAGTAAGGGAATATAGAAGATGGAAGCAAGGAAGGCAAGGTTGCTGTGTTGTGCCTGTATTTATATCTATGGGTTTTTGAGAGCCCCAGACTTATGCCCTCAGCTGTTCCACCTCAAAACACAACTGAGCTTAAATGTCAGCAACTCATACAATTGACACTACTTTCGGTGTCACAGCAGCACAGTTGATTGAATTTCCAAGATGCCTGCAAAAGGTCACCGGCCCAAGAATCCAGTTACATATGAAGTATAGGAGGCAATAAGGAATGGTGCAGTTCTCCAGATGTTATTGAACTGGAGTCCCCATGATCCAGCATCGCGTTAGTTATGCTCACTTGGGCTACTGGAAGTTGCAGTTCAACATCATCTTCAGAACTGCTGAATGCCTTTATCCCTACACAAAGGTTTCTCAAATAGATTCTTTTGAGTCTATTATGTGATTTGTCAGTCCCAAAATAACAGAAACTGGATAGACAGCTTCCACAGATGTTTCTCAGGAAGTGAATTTCTAAGAGTTATGTAAAGAAACATGCCATCGAATGAGCATCATCCCTTCACTGCCTGAATTTTCCAAGCAACTCCATGAACAAATCAGATGTAATGCCAATATTTTATCTTGGCTATTGTACCCCATCTTTTACATGACTGGAAAATATCATTATCTTTCTGCCCTGTGGAGTTGACCTCAAATTCATTTATTAAGCATATTTTGCTGGATCAGATGTCCACTGCCTAGGACCTCATCCTGCCACAAGAAAACAATAAATATGAGACAAATTTTCTAGGCCATCAAGAAAACCACATACAGCACTTGAGGTAACAGAGCCAGAGAAACAGAACCAGAGAAAGATTATCTTGAAAAAGCAATAAAATTCTGCCAGTTGCTACAAGTCAATGTTTCCTTAACCCAACTCTTATTTTAGTTGCAGTATTGCTAGCCACAGCACTGAATCCAAACCAGGAATCTCTGGGCCTGCACCTGGGGTACTGTCCAGAGTGGTGAAATGTTTCTTCTCCATGTCTTCATCCATTAGCTGTTGTTTATCTCTTGTCCTCTTGAGTGAGTCTATCTCTTACTGGAATACTAGAATCCAACAGTTCCACTCAGGGAGAGGAGTTTTGGTCCTATAAACTTTGGTTGTGCTCCAAAAGAAGATTGCATTTGATGGGGGGAGAAGGGGTAGCATTAGGAAGAATGATAAGGATGGGTTATGAATTAAGTATCTTTTCAGGTTAATTTATGTATGGGAGACAATGACTATTTGTGCTGGTTGCCACAATCAAGATGTTATGGATGTTTAAACTCAATGGCACTTCAAATTGGAATCACAAGAAGACAGCAACACTGCATGGAATCAAAACAGGATAGGAAGAGAGCTTGGAGCATCAGTAGCCATGCATGCTGGGAAATTCTAAAATCAGTAGTTCAAAACAGCACATTTACCGAGCTCTGTGAAGGACAATGATAAAAATTCCATTCAGAGAAATGGAAGGAAATGTCCCCTTAATTCATCTGTGTAGCCAAAAATCTAAAGTTAACTAAGCAAAACATTACAAAATTCATACTACAAACCGAAAGAATAGCCAGGCTTATCATATCTATTCTGAGGCAAGGATGCTTCAGAATTGGACGGTGCTTCTTAGGCAGGACTTGAAAGACACTTTTGTGGGTTGTTGGATTAGGACAATGACATGATCATCAGAAAAACATTTTGATTTATCTGGACTTCCTTTGCATATTGCAGAAGGGAAACTTCTTTTAACCCAATTCAGGTAGAGGACGAACAACTTCTGGCTTGTAATTGCACCAAAAAGCATATGACCTGGTATATTAATGTCAAGATCCCTTAGTTTCCATAAGACTTCCATAAGCTTATGCAAACTTTCCTAGAACAAAAAGAAAGATGCCATGGCAATGCCATTTTTATAATTAAAAAAGAGAAAAAATAACCTACAAAATGCTAAAGATGTGTACAAAAGTCACCATGACTGTGCTTCTCAGTAAGAGCTTCTCATCCAAAGAAACTTAACACTCAGGGAAATAGGGAACACAAAAAGTATTTGAGTCTTTGTATCAAGAAGGAAGGTTTTGGAGGGGCTTGAAAATCATTCTTTCCACCCCTTGCATTCTAGAATGACTCGTTTTGTTCTTCCTACAATTCTCTTGTGCCTCTTTTGATATCAAGAGAATATTCCAAGTATTACTGACCTCATCATAAGAGGTATGTTGTTTCAATTCGTTATAACATTGTTTTCAATTTTCTGGTGATCATTTCACTGTATCCATGGTGTTCAGGTGCTTGTATTTTAACTGCATTCAAAGATGTTTTTCTGAACTAGAGTGCTCAAATATGGCTTAAACTCTATTTTTATCTCTCAGTAACATAGCTACAAGAATCATAAGTGTTCAGGTCACTTTAACTGATGAATTAGAGAAAGTTTTATGTACTTAAATTAGTGCACTGGCAAGGCCATCAGCGAAAAAGGATATCACATCACTATTTTCTCTAGACAATTTTTGTTACAGACAATATGTCATATTATATTACTTTGGGGAGTTTCTGATTCATTTCATTGACTAATACTGCGGATGTAGCAATGTACAACAGAATAGCACCATATTAGCTGTTTTGCCACACTAAACATTATGAGGTAGAAGAGACAATACAGGTGATGGTCGTGCCTTCTTTGTTGTGGTCTAGGGCTTTTATAATAACTTTTTTGAACCATAATAATATTTTCCAAAACTTATTGAGTGATCTTCCTATTACAGTTATTCAACATAAATGGGCCGACAGAACATTGGATAAGTGAAAATGTTGGATAATAAGGAGGGATTAAGGAAAATCTTATTACATTTCAAATTACATTATGATTTTACAATTTAAGCACCAAAATATCATGTTTTACAACAAATTGACAGAAAAAGCAGTTCAATACATGGTATCCTTATGGAGTAATTACTGTATTTACGAATTTAGCACCAAAACATCACAATGTAGTGAAACAGCAATGAATCCGGGTGGGAGGCAGACTGTGTTGGATAATACAGAATGTTGGATGGGTGAAGGTTAGATAAGCGAGATTCTACTGTACTTCTAGTTTTGTCAGAAAAAAACGAGAAAAAAACCGATGTGTACAAAAGTCACCATGACTGTGCTTCTCAGTAAGAGTTTCTCATCCAAAGAAACTTAGTGATGGGAAATTGGGTTCTCTCAGATTCTTTAGAGTTGTTCAGCCTAGTAGTTGCCTGTTGCTTCAACAGAATGCAGTTATTCTTTACTTGAAAAACAGCTATAGTATGTAGTATTTTGGAAACCAGTATGACACATTCTAATCATTCACAAGACATTTGCAAAGCATTAGAAGTTGTATGTCTGCATTTTGAATCTTTCATATGAGCAGTAGCTTTTTATTCATATATATATATATATATATATATATATATATATATATATATACACACACACATACACTTTTATACTCTGCCTTTCCCCCTGTGGGGACAAGGCAGCTAACAATTTAACACTTTGGTCATAGTTTTAAAAAGCACATTTTAAAATAATAATAATAATAGTGTGGATTAAGGTAAGAAACAGATTGAAATATAATCAATACACTTAGAATAGACTTTAAAACTCACCCCACCCCAAGAATCCCCACCCACATGTCCCCAGCAACATGGCACTTATTCTTCCCCAAATGCTTGCTGGCAAAGGAAGGTCTTGACATGCCTGCAGAAGGCCAACAGGGATGGGGCCATCCTGGTCTCTCTTGGGAGGGAGTTCCACAGTCTAGGAACAGCCACCAAAAAGGCCCTCTCCCATGTTCCCGCCAAACACACTTTTAATCTAATGTTTTTTGCATCTAGAAGAAGGATGCATACAAATAAAATAATCTTAAAACTACTGAAAAATAGTGAACATAAGAGGCATCCATTAAATATTTTAAATTATATGTTATAAGTATGTAACACATACCAGAATGTTCAAATTTTGGATGATCTTTCAGGTCACAGTTCAAACCTTTCTGCCCATCCTCTCCTTCAGTTGAAAAGTGAAAACTGGTTAAACCAAATCTCTGGACCAGAAATATGTCTACTTAGTTATTCATTAAAAGAATACAATTTCTTGATATTAATTCACTTACCATTTATGCAGCTTTTTATTATCGGTGAAAAATTCAGGCTTCGCAATTAGTAACTTCTTCAGTAGTGCATTATATCAAACAAAAAAATCTCTTTTGTCTCAGGATAAATACTACCACAGGAGATTAATTGATATATTCCCATTACAATCAACACATTCACAATCCAGTATGAATTCACCCCCAGAATGATGCTAAATCCCACTGAGATTTGAACATCTGTGTTCCATATCTGGTCCTCAATTACCATAGAAGTGATGCTCAAAAATTGTTCCACTCTGGGTTGTGTTTTCTATCTGCCCCTCTGAAAAAGGGACATCATATTCAGTAGGCTAGAAAAACAGATCAAAGTTAATGACATACAAATATAGCACTGTATGAAAAACATATTTTCAATTCTCTTTCAGATTTTTTAGCTATACCAATAACATCTAAGTATAAATGCTGTGCTAACTGGATTGTTGTATTTTGGACATAGCATGGGAAAACATTGCTCAATAGAAAAGACAATAATGAAGGCATTGGGAAGACAGGAAAACCACACAAAGTACCATGACCCTTAAAAAGGATAGTTGATGATAAGGTGATTTGGAGGTCTCTAATTCATGGGATCACCATAAGTCAAAGTCAGCTTGATAGCAGTTAATAAGTAACAATTTTGAATTTTCATTTTCTATGTATTTTTGGAAATAACAAAAACCAGTCTTATCTGGGAAAGGAAGAAACCCTCAATCAAACAAAATGCACCTACCATTAAAAATACATTTCTCCATCTAGACAGTCCTCTTTAGCAATACTACAGTCCCCGTACATCACGCAATCATGTATCTTCTCTGAATTCTAGTCCAAGAATTTGAAACTCGTCAGGTAAATAAACCAACAAAACTAAATGTGCTTGAATTTTACTTCTGAAAATAATCACGAAAGAACCAGCAAAGTCAGGCATGGTAATTTGTTTTATGATAAATCGTCAAACCACATGTTCACTGAAGAATGCTGATAAAAGCACTTTATGAAACAGATGACTTCAAAATGGAGAAGAAACCCTGAAAAGAAACCTGGAGCTAAATTCTGAGACAGATCATTAATAACTAAAGTGTATAAAATCTAGTAAACAGCTGCAAAGGAAGTAAACTCAGAGTTCTTCAGAAGTTGCCCAGCTAAAGAATGGCACAGTGTATACAATGAGTTTTCTCTTTGCACAAGAAAGAAAGCTAATCTTACACTCCAGGCAATGTTGTATTAAATATTGATGGAAATGCACTGCATATAATTCGACCACCACTCTTTATTTCTTTCAAGGCATTATTAATAGTTGGGGAGAATTTAGAACATTCCCATTCAAGGTGGAATTCCTTCAAAGATATAATTCTATTCAGGATTTTTTTTTAAAAAAAAATCACAAATCTCTTCACAGAGAAAGAAATACAAGTTTCATTTCCAAGGCATTTAGCTACATTTGGAGGGAGATATCCATATAGAGAGCCAGCTTGGTGTATTGTGTGGGACCATGACTCTGGAGACCAGTTCACAAACCAAGGAAAACCTGAGCAGGTCACACACTCTCAAGCCCCAGAAAACTCTGTGAAAGGTCACCATAAATTTAAAATGGAATGAAGGTACAAAATAACAAATACATATATGATGTTTTATATATTATATAAAATGAAGGGAGAAAACTGTGGCAGCCACATGCAGGACAAATCTATGGATAAAGGTAAAGGTAAAGATTTCCCCTTGACATTAAGTCTAGTCAAGTCTGAGTGGGGAGTGGTGCTCACCTCCATTTCTAAGCCGAAGAGTAGGCTTGTTTGATAAAAAAAAAATGGCTCAAAACTCATTTTGGATGTAGGGGGTGCTGGTGGTTCAGATCTAAAGTCAATTCCAATTTTCACAGAAAAAAAGTTCAAAACTGTTCAAAACTTCCGAGACTTCCGAATCCTTTGTTAATAGTTTCAAAGTTTTATTTCCTGTTTCAATGGGTGGTCTTTACTTAGAAAGTAGTTGTTTTATTCCAGAAAGGGGGGGGGGGGAGCCCTCCAAAGCAGTTTTAAAGCTAAGAGAGAGAGAGAGAGAGAGAGAGAGAGAGAGAGAGAGAAATGGAGGGGAAGCCTTCCAAAGCAGTTTTGAAAAGCGGAGGGAGAGAAAGGAAAGGGAGGGAAAGGAAACCTTCCGACTCACTTACTGATTCGTAAGAGAAATGGCAGAAAAAGCTTCAAAATGGCAAGGATACTTCCGCATTTCTCAAATTGCTTCAAAATCACTTCAAAAAGGAATTTTATCAGAATTCATTCCGAGTAACGAAGATTCCAACTGAACCTAACCAACCCTATCGAAGAGCCAGTGTTATCCGTAGATGCCTCCTAGGTCATGTGGCTGGCATGACTGCGTGGAGCATCATTACCTTCCAGCCAATGTTATCTACCCATATTTGCATGTTTTTGAACTACTAGGTTGGCAGAACCTGGGGCTTATGATGGGTTTGCTAATTCAAACCGCCAACCTTTCAGTCAGCAATTTCTGCAGCTCAACTGTTTAACCCGCTGTGCCACAGCAGCCCCATCTATGGATAATATGCTGAAATAGGTCCCTACAAATAAGCCATATTTGAGCTACAGTCCAACATGCCCCAGTGTATCCATGTGTGGAGAGAGTCTACAATAGCCAGTTTGAACCCTCAAGTAGAATAGCAAGATTTCACATCACACGTCAGTGACTGGTTCCTATTGTGCAATGTGCAAAGTACAATGTACAGTGTGAAACTGCAACGTGCAACATTGTTTGTATATGCATGCAATTCTGCTTCTATCAAAGTCAGCAGAATATGTTGTTTGCACAATGTGAAATAATTTGTGCTATGTGCACAGCAGAGCTTCCACATGCATATGGCAACTTAGGTATGCTTAGGTGGGCAGCCATCATAGTTTAAGGGCAAGCATAAAGTTGTTTTTCAATTTACAAAAAAAATCTCCTTAAAGAGTTAAATCAATGTGGATAGGAAATTAAAATAGACTTTTTCTCATGCTACCTGGAATTCACAGATTCCTTGGACAGTGGAGAACATTGAAAATATATTGTAGTCAAGAGAATATGAAATAAATGATGAAAGTAAATTGATATCATTGGTAAATATGGTAAACAGAATGATATTGCCTTTGGAGAAGTTAGTTCTACCTACTTTAAAGTCATGGAGTGGCAAATATATTTGACCTTCCTCATCCTTTGGTAAAATTCCCTTTCATAACGTCTTCCTTGATAGATGACAATATTAGTAATTATGTTGGTACCACAAAATGATGCAATACTATTTATTGAACAAATTAATCACTGAAAATGGTACCAGCCATATTGCCTGTCATGGATAAATGTATTACAAATATATGGTATCTTGGTTATAACATGCTCAAACGTATGGCTAGCTGTCTGTGCCTGAGAACAAAGGCCAGGAAAAGCAGGTTATGTTAATTAGATTACTCCTAATTTTGAATGGAGAGATGATTGATAGAACAATTTTCTAAATCCTTTCACTGAGACAAAACAGCAACAAAAACAATGCAGCAAGAAAAGATATAAAGGCCAAGCTAATCTTGGCAAAATCACTTCCAGTTCAGTCTCCTTTCATAGACCTGCAAGTAGAAACATCTTTTCCGGAGTGGTGGTGGGGATTTAAAAGTATGCTTTGGGAAAGAATAACTTTAAAACTCTGGTACAGATGTATTGTTGAATCTTCTGTGTTGACCTTTGTGTGGAGAGTAAGATTTTTTTTCTTACTTCTTGTGTCACCAATTACAGAGAGCCCTTTTTAAAACAAGAAACATTTTAAAAAGGAGAATGTGCCATTTCAAGTACACTGAAAAGAGGTTTAAAATAGATACATCTACCTAGCCAATTACATATATATAATAACGAACCAATTAATTTTATGTTCATCTTACACTTTTCTCTATGGAACTGATAATATTCTTATGGAAAGAAGCATAGAGGCTGGATGGACATGGACTGAGATTTTTCCTACATGCATTATTAGCTGCGGCACTCACCATTTCTTACAGGGAATCATTAGGAGAGCATTAATGACTGCTCAGCCCTGTATAATTATTCCTAGTGCTCAGGCAAGTTTAATTCTTCTGTAGGATAACTACCTGTCTCTTTGTGTGATCATATA
This sequence comes from Anolis sagrei, assembly GCF_037176765.1. Classification (NCBI taxonomy): domain Eukaryota; kingdom Metazoa; phylum Chordata; class Lepidosauria; order Squamata; family Anolidae; genus Anolis; species Anolis sagrei. Next base: position 247,230,506 of record NC_090022.1, on the reverse strand, counting down.
TTCCTGCTGTTTCACATCAGTCTCAGTTGTCCTTGAGGGAGCCTGACTTTCCTGTAAAATGCATTCTGCTGCATGAACGAAAGAGAGATAGAAATAACTAAGGTGCTGCCCTATTCTCTCAAGGTGAATTGTGTGTACACTATGTGTGGCCTGTATATTAAATGTGGGTATCCTAATATCATCTCCACATCTGGCAAATTTCCATCCAGCTGTTTATCAAATAAACAGAAACTTGATTTTATTTCTGTATGACAAATGGCAGAAATTTTGATTTTTTGAACCCAGCTTATTGAAACATCTCAAACAATCTGCTACATTTGTCTGTATGAATAAAAATATTATTGGGAAAGGACTGTATCCGGGGAGGGGGGGTTAAGCGTTCTAACCCCTACCCCAAAAGGGTTTTAACCCCCACCCCCGAAACCTGGTTTACTCAAAAAATTTAACTGGTTAACCAAGTTATGAGTAAATCAGGTTTCTTTTTTAACCTGACCCATTTCAGGGCAGGATTGAACTTTTAACCCACCCACCCCGGCTATGGCCCTGAATAGAGGCATTCCCAAAGTGGGTTGCTGTGAGTTTTCGGGGCTGCATGGCCAAAGTGTATTTGGTGTCTGTTGTATATCCTATATTTTAAGTCAGGTCATCTCAAGCATCTTGTCCAAATTTTGTGAAAATCTTTGCACCCATTTTGAAATTATGACATTGCAACAGAAAGACAGATTGAAAAAATGCATTGATTATTATCTTTGTTTGGAATGCAGAATTCCATGTGACAGGCATTACTATTTATGACCTATTTACAATGCAATACAAAGGGAGTCATGAACCTCCATCATAGTTAGGAAGATATCCATATAATTAACCTTTTCAACCCATTGAAACAATTGTTGATAACACTGCAATGAAATGAAATAGCACTACTACACCACTACACACAACCACACACACACAGCCTTCTTTCTCAGTTTTGGCAGTGGCCCACCTCAGCTTCTCAATGCTTAAAAAAAAACTTTTTTACAGATTTTCAGATTGTGAGAGTGGAAGCAGCAATAGGACCTTCTCTGCAGTGGAACAATGTCATTAGAATGAGTTTGCCAACTGTGTTCATTCTCATGGCCTAAGATCACTCTAAGGGCATCACCATAAAGGCCAGGCAAAGTGTCCTGCTTCACCTGGAATCCAGGAGAAAAGAGAGGGGAAGTGTGGCTTCCACTGAGGCCCCGTGCTGGCTCCAGCCTACTGTGTTGTGGGGAATCAGCACAGTTGGGGGCAGGGCCTCCACCAGAAGTCACACAATGTCATGTGATGTCCAAAGTGGGGCTCTCCATTCGACAGGGTGAAAGCTAGGATGATAAATTCACCCCATCTGATGAGGTTGTGACATTTCAGCCTCTTTTCAAGCATGGAGAGGCACAGACCTCATCACATGTTCCAGGATTGAAAAGAGGCAGAAATGTCCTGAAAGGAAGGAACTCTGAACACTGGTGAGCAATCATGTTCAGAGCTCCTATGTGTTATCTCCCATATTTACAACTGAAAAACAGATAGGACGGGAACCACCAAAAGTTTCCCATGCTGTTTCATTGCCCAACCATCAGCAGTCTCTTGTATCCTATGGGGTTTGATGCAGAGCAATATGATGCCATGGAAAGAAATGGTTTTAAACTGGAGCACTGTCTCTTGTATCCTATGGAGTTTGGAACAGAACAATAGGATCCCATGGAAAGCAATGGTTTTAACCTAGAGCACTGTCTCTTATATCCTATGGGGTTTGGGGCAGAACAGTAGGCTCCCATGGAAAGAAATGGTTTTCAACTGGTGTCAGTCTCCTTTCATGTTGTTGTTGTTATCATTATTATTATTATTATTATTATTATTATTATTATTGTTGTTGTAAGGGTCTTTGGGCAGGGCAAGGGATGTCTTAATCTCTTGCTTTTTCGATATTGTTGTTTCTCCTGATTTTAAAAAAGTAATATTGACCTTATGATGAATGTAAAAGATGAATGTATTGACAGCTCTTAAGTTTCCACATATGAGTGTGATGATGGGACTGCTAACGATATAAGATGTATGATCACGAATGACTGGTACATCTGTTCAGTATATAGATTTATCAGAATTCTCCTTTAGTCTTTTAAAGAAGAAAATGAAGATATTTACATAACTTACAGTTATTCAGAGTAAGACCTTGTCCTTGGCAAGTGAAAATAAACAGAACTTCTGTAAGTTTATTTTCCAGCACTTCTTTTAAAAAAGTAGATCTCATTAAATGGATTTTCAGTGTCCACTCTGTGTCCTCAAGGAGAGTCAGAAGATGATCTCTAAGGTTTTTTCTTCCCTTTTTTTTCTTGTGAAGGTCTAATCCATTGGATGCTTACATAATTAAAATATTTCATTTTCTTTGGATGTTGGTGCCCGAATAAATTATTTTCCATTTAAATTAGCTGCTTTACACTTCTAAACTAATATCAGGAATATCAAAATCAAACATTGCCTTTTCTCTAGAGCAGAAATGGTGTCAGGAAAGCTGCATATTTAGTGTTTAAAGACAGCAAATTCTTATCCAAAAAGTAGATTCAATTTGCACTAGTTTGTCCCCATTCTCCCCAAATATATACACTTCTGTGTACTGTTGCCTCATTTGTGGAGATAACCTTGAATTCAGTATTGTAGGAGTAGGTCAGGAAATTAAAGAGGGAAATTAATTTCAGACTCTAAACAATCCAAATATACTTTATTCTCCAGCAAGGCTTTTATCAGTCCTTGCTTTATCTAAAATCAATTCAACTCTTCAAAGTTTACTTTTTCCTGTGGAAAAATAACCCCGAGTTTGGAATGGTAAATATATGGGGGAAATCACTATAATTGATCCTTTTTATGATAAAACTGCATTATTCATAACACAAGCTTTTTATTTTATTAGCAAACTGAACATCTGGTTTGTCTTTTCATATGGGCTACATCCCTTGCACTCATTTCATCGAGATTGTTAATGGGACTTCTCTCTAGACACACATATGAATGAATTCTACCATGTGCTGAGTTCCAAATTTTAAGGGAGGTTTAATGGGAATGATGATATGGAAAGAACAAGCTGTGAATAGGAATGCAGTTTAGAAAGAGAAGCAGGTATTCAATTGTGACCATTTCCAGGTTTTGATTCTGCAGTATTGTACTGAACCTGATTCTTGGGCTGTTTCTATACTGGTCAAATAAAACACACTCAGCTTGCATCTGCTGCAAGGTGTCCACGTGACATATGACTAGCTTCTCAGCCATTAATCTGGAACCAGAATTTGCTCCATACTTTCCAGGAAGACTTGGAGTGATTCTGGGATTTTGAGTTGTGGACAATTAGATCCAGCTGGATCCAGCCTGATCCACAAGTATAATGGATTCACCACTGTGTTGCAGACAAGAAGCAGCAGCAGCACCACCACCACCACCACCACCCCCGCATAGCATTGCTGGTGATATCACTACTACTGATCATGTGGCTGTGTAACTTATTGTGACCACATCAGAAGAAACTTCACAAGAAAGCTCTGCTAGGAAACAGTTTTTGACTAGTGAAACAGTGATGATAGCCCCAATGTGCTATGGGCCCAGCTGGCCATCAGGACATCAAAAGGGCTCTGAAGATGCTCCCATGCTGTATTGAGGCAGCTCCAGAACAAGTACTCCAGGTTATTTTGTTAAGGGTAGATACATCCCCAGTTTTGAAAACCCCAGTTTTTTTTATTTGAAAAAGTATTTACTTTCTTGTTTATTACTTTGATCACTTGAACTTCCAAGTCTGCAAACAGCAATATTCACCAGTAGATAGGTTAGCACCAACACTCCCTTTAAGAATCTTTCTAGATTTTGTAAATTTGAGAAAGCTTATGGTAGGAGAATACTACTTTATTTTTCATTCTGTTTAATAGATCAAAACAATTCAATGTGTATATTTAACCACACCCCTTGGGAAAAAATCAGGTATCTCATTGCCTAGGCACATTCTCACAGAGGTTTTGTAGCCACTAAGCCAATTCTCACTAGACATTTCATATTTTGGCTATAGTTTACCTCATCTAAACATACTGGCTGGCACTGAGATGGTAAATTATACCTTTGTAAACTGACATAAAATTGCATAAAGTTGAGTTGCGCCATTTCATAACATTTGCATTCACAAGGGGCAGAATAAAGATGTAGCTAGTTACATCACAAGAACAATTGTGCAAGTGGAGCCATCACATTGGTATTGTGCATGCAATATATCTTAGCCACTCTGAGTCCTTCAATGAGGGAGAGAGGGCACAGTATAAAACAAAGTCCATAAATAAAAATAAATCTTGATTCCCAACATGTCTGTTGCACAGTAGAAGCTCCCATTCTGTAACTAGATATCTTGCATCTACGAGTATCATGTCAGCAGTGTAGCTATGTTATTATAAAGATATGCATTGTGTCTTCTAATGCAAGATCTCGGTCTTCTTCTTCTTCTTTTTAATGTCAAGAGTGACTTGAGAAACTGCAAGTCGCTTCTGGTGTGAGACAGTTGGTCGTCTGCAAGGACGTTGCCCAGTGGACGCCCAGATGTTTTGATGTTTTACCATCCTTGTGGGAGGATTCTCTCATGTCACTGCATAGTCCGCTGGAGCTGACAGAGGGAGCTCATCCACACTCTCCCCGGATTCAAACCTCTGACCTGTTGGTTTTCAGTCCTGCTGGCACAAGGGTTTAACCCATTGCACCACCAGGGGCTCTTCATCATATGAGCTTATTTGTAGCTAGGGTGTATAGCATTATATTCTGCAGGCTTGTATCTTTTCCCATAAGAAACATCTTTTACATTATTACATCATCTATCCAGAGAGGTCTTAGGAAACTCTGCAGCTTAGGAAATAGTGAAATCAGCATAGTTTGCCACCTCTCACTCTCTTAGATTGATGGATAGAGGATCCTTACCATTTAGCAACTCATTTGGATTCTTTCTAGGGTCACCTTTACCCATTTTTGCTCACAGAGGACCCAACCCATGACAGCAGATAAATCAGACAGGCCAAGTTAACATCAGCATTTCCGTTAAGCATTCCTAAGTGTTGGAATTTCAAAATATTTACATGGGAAACTATCAAGCGCTTTGGTGCCAGTTGGGCTATTTATTTTATGCATTTATAGACATATAAACATATGCATTCCCTTTAGGGAGAAATACATACACAGCAATGCCTGGGAACTAAGCTTGATCATATTTCATTCCATTACATATAAAGTATCTTACATCACATTACATCACATCATATAGCCATCAAAATGTTGCTCTTTCATAAGAATTCCAATAATAACTGTTTTTATATTTCTGTATCTTTTCAGCAGGCATTCTGTAATAATCACATAGTAGGAAATGACCAATTTAAACACTAGAACTTAGCCATCTATCCATTGTCATCATCATATTCTTTCATATTTCCATAGTGTCTGTTAAAGTATCACAGGCGAAGCCCTATATAAAGACATTGCAAAAATATTTCCTTTGTATCATGTCCATAACTCTCCTGACAATACATATATTCAAGTATACATCTGCTAAGGAATAACACACCTCTAACAGTTTTTACAGCTACACGGGCATTCAGGGGTTATTTCTAACTTTGATCCTTTGAAATCAGCCATCAGGACCTGAAATTAGCAAAATATACTAGCCAGTCTACAATACTGGCTAGTAAAAATAACAGGAGTACAATATTCCCCATGTCCAAGCTCTGCAGACATTTCTATATCCCATTATAATTTCTGTAGAATCCTCTATAGACTCCTCTATAGAATCCATTCTGGCATAGTCTTATTACCAGAGATATCACAAAGCCACATTCTCCCATTTTTTCTTTGCTGTGCCTCAAAAGTGTCCCTGTGGACTTTAAAAAAAATTGTGTGTTCTGAATTTACTCACTCCACTGAGACGGATTAAAAGTGTGCAATCTTTGCTTCACAGATTTCCACAAATAATTGTTATACCAGGCTTCAATGGAAAGATGCTGTAGTCCCTTTCCCCCTCCCCGATTATGACTTAATCAGATTTTTTTTATTTAATGGCGCACAGATGTCATAAAATATAAAGAATTCTTAAAGTCCTATTTTTGGAGTAAACAGCCACTAATTAGTTTGTAATTTGACTTATTCATAAAAATATATTTCAATGGAAAATTTTAATATTTTTTTAAAATGTGATTTTTAAAATTTATATTACTCAAGTACTTTTAATGTGAATCACTTGAAGCTTTTCTGCCTCAAGGGGCAAACAAATATAATCAAATAATTAATAAATTAATGCATGAATAGCAAAAGCAGGCAAAGAGACAGTGGCCCATACATATCCTGAGATGGTGAACCAGTCAAATTCTTGTGATAATGATAGAGATTATTTAGGATGACTGATTTTGTTCTATCATTATGGAAGGGAAAAGGACAAGACAGAAAGAGAGAATTAGTGGTGAACAAGTTATAGTCACCTGTGAAAGCAGGAGTGAGAACTGTTTGCCCATCCAGATGGGCAGCTCTCCAGATATAACAGCCATAAACTGCATAGCCAATAGTGAAGAATGCTGGCCATTATAATTCAACGACATCTTGGAGGGCTACTAAATCCTTTCCTTTGGAAAATAGGATCAAAATCACAGGTTATATTGAAGAAGACTGCATTAGTGATCATTGGATAACAGTGAGAGGCACTGACAGTTTGCAGAGAAGCTGCAGGAAGTCTCCTGTCTAAAGATAATAATAAATAAAACATAACAGCGAATTGTAGATTAAAGTATGTTTTAGAATGCTGGCCTATGCTATGCCAGGAGGTGGACAAGGCTATAAACCTACTCAAAAGTAAGTAACACTAAATTCAATATGTTTCATGGCCAGGTGAGAATGGGTAGGAAGTGTGTATTGCAATCTCAGCAATATGCCAGTTGTCTCACTCACTGGAATAACTTCTACACAAAGCAAAACTGAAGTTTATATTCATACCGTGGTGCATTGTTTTTTACAAGTTTCCTGAAAGATCTCAGGTCCAATCCATGTATTTATGCTAAGGTTCAAGGAGCCATGCAAGTGTTTTGGACCATGTGGAGATTTGTTAATGCAAAACGTGGAGTGGATGGCAGGGGAAATTCTGCTGATACGTTATCTTTTGTAGTAGTGGTGATAGTAGTGATGAGGAAGATGGTTCAAGCATTGTTGTTTGTTAAAGGAAACAGACAAGCAAAGACATTTTCTGAAAGATCTCAGAAGTTTGGTAACTAGACAGATAAGGTAAAATAATCAGGAAGAAGAAAAGAAACATACAGTACAACCCTGTATCCAGAGGAATGCATTTCCAGATACACTCACACACCCTGTGGATACCTGGAATTGCGGGTAATAGCAAACCCTATATTTTGACTCTACTGAGCCTAAAGCATATTATGGAATCACACTGGAGGACCCAGAGAGGCCCAAAAACACTTCCAGTGGGAATATTTTTTGGAATGTAGGTAAGTGCATATTGAATCCACAGATAAGAGATTGTACGATACTCATTCTCAGCTTGTCCATAGTAATGTGTATAATCTGAATTTTTTTCTTAAACATGCTTTCCTGCCAGTTACCTACAAGAGAATATACAACCTCTGTCTTGTCAGAAACTAGTTAACTTTTGCCCTTGGAAACTAGAGTGGATAAGACACTGTATATGATGGCTGAAGTTTCAGGTGTAATTAAGGGAAAACGGGTGTCTGTGGCATGCCTCTTTTGTAAGCAACTTCAATCAGAAAGGCATCCCCAAAGCAATAGAGTGGCTTTGTTCATATATTATGCATGCACCTGCAGGTCTGTGTGGGTTGATGGGAGGGCAAAGGGAACTGTAGTGCAAACAGACCAAAGCCATACTGACAGATAGGGAGGTTTAGTAGTCTCCCTTGTAGCTGCTGGAACTGATACTTTGAGCTAGGGTTTCTTAACTTTGAGGCTGCTTTTCCCCCTTTCTGAAACCTACTGTGGAAGCCAAGTTATAAGTTTAAAGTCATTTAAAATCCAGCTTTGTGTCACCTATTAAACTAAGAGATGTAGATATACAGTTGGATAAATTACTATTTGCTTCAACAATGCTGGATTCATCTATAGGGATTGAGGGTTTTGTGATGGTTGGGATTTTTCCCCTGTTGGCATTTTCACATAAGACATACTTTGCAAAACACTAACTCTCCCGCCTTTTGTCTCTGTCAGGCATTTTCTATTAAAAATAAAAGATGATCCTAACAAGATGATACCAATTTAAGAGTCAGCACCAAGTAAGTTTTGTTTCAGCACACATATGTATGTTTCAGAGCAATCCTTCACCATTTAAATTGGACCACGAGATCCATTTGAAAGAAGAGAAGTACAAAATAAAATCACAACATCAAAGAACTGCAAGGTCTTAAATGTGCATCTGAAGGCAATCCTGTTGAAATGTAATAAAAGGGAGCTATTCATATAACACGTACCTTGTTCTACAAAGTGCAGTTAAGAAAAAATACAATGACAGCTGTACAGAGCAACCCTAGGCATGTTTACTCAGAAATAAACCCTTTTACACTGGAAAAAATATGTAAGATTGCAACCACTCTTTCTCAAATCCTGAAAGTAGTTGTCCAAATTTCTTGTTCCCTCCTTATAAGAGATGTATAGGATTAGAGGATTGTGAAGCATTATTAGTCCAAAAAGGCTATCTCTGTTGACACCTGCTTGCTAGGAGTGGGAAGTTCCTTCAGGAAGAGGCCAATCTGTTGTGTTGGTTTCATTGTGGTAGGTAGGTGAGGTCAATTTCTTCACTACAGATGTCTCAGATCCATGATGCCAAAATGCATTCTAAACCAGTGCTTCTTAAAGTCATGGTCCATTTACTAGGGCTAGTCCACAAGCCATCCCCTGTCTATTTCTTAAGGGTTTCCAAGTTTAGAGAAACAATTGTACCTAATGAGTGGGAGACATGAGAGAAGCCTCCCCGCAGGATTGCAACACATCCGGGCATCTCTTGGGCAATGTCTTTGAAGATGGCTGATTCTTTCATAACAGAAGGAAACAGAAGTGACTTGCAGCGTACAAACAAACAAACAAACAAACAAACAAACCGACATTTCCAGATCACTATGACAACAATCTCAATCAATGTTAAAGGCATGTTAGCTGCCAAAGAAGAGTTGTTCTATGAACTGTGCCGAGATAAGAAATGTGATGTTCTGTGTGTCCAAGAAACACACAGCAATAAACAACAGAAATGACCAAAGGTTTCAGGAATAATCTGTGCTCTGGCACCACAAAATGCAGAGACAACCTTAAGAAATGGGGTCACAAAGTGGAGTCCATGGCATGCGAGTGTGAAGAAGACCAAACCACAGACACCTATTACAATGCAGTCTGAGCCCTGCCACATGCACAATGGAGGACCTTATTATAGCAACATTAGAGGCACTCCAAGTGGCCAGCTGTTGGTCAAAGGACACTTAATATTATGCCAAGTTTTTAAAACTTTGTGTTTTTTATATACATAACAACTGTACCCTTGGTTCGCTTCTGATACAATAAATCAATAAACCTAATGAACACTCCTTTACTATGAATTAAATAGCTTAAGAAGCACTGTTGTATGTTTGTGTGCGTATACTAGACTCATCTGTACTATTAACAACCAATGTTCTCTGTGCTGCATATGTGTGTGAGTCAACAGAAAATAATGTAAACACACACAATCAAAATAGCCTTTGCTATTATCATAATAGCAGGTGCATTTCCTATTAATATAAAAAGTACTGTGTATGATTAGTTTTGCTTCCCCTTCCGATGACATTATTATTCTGCCACAGCTCTTATTCTACCACTCATCATCATTGCCCCCATGTCACAAAATGACATCTTCCCATGCTGATCCTGTGCATACTTTTCAGTGGAAGATCCAGAATGAGACAGTTGGTGGAATACTGGGTTGCTTGGCTGAAAACAAGCCAATCTCAATCCCCACTTAATTTTCTTAGTTGAATTAGCATCTTTTTTTAAAAAAAATCTAACCTCAGTGGAAAGATACATAATTGAATAAAAAGATCATGATTGTTCATGCCACAACATTCTGATTTCTATATATGGTAGTGAAAGCTGGACAGTGAAGAAAGCTGATAGGAAGAGAATTAACCCATTTCAAATGTGGGGATGAGGAGAGTTTTTTGGATACCCTGGACTGCCAAAAAGACAGATAAATAGGTCCAAGGGAAAAATCAAACTTGGTCTCTCCCTAGAAAATAGATAGAAAGTGCAATAGTCTCAAGTTATCTTGAGAAGTCATGGTTCATTAGAAAAGACAAAAATGTTTGGTAAAGTGTGGGAGGTAGAGTAGTAAAAGAAGACAGCATTATAGGTGGATATTAGGCCTGGGTAACAACGCAAAAATTTGTTTCTAAAATCGATTTGTATTTGGGGGTTTTTTTTGTTTCGATATTTAAAATAATTACAAAATTTTCCCTTAAAAAAGTTCGGTATTTACGAAATTTCGTTAATATTTACAAAACATTTTGTAAAGATGGCGCCCTTTTTTTTCAATATTTTTTAAATATTTTTTTAATTTAATTATTCATTTAGTAGAATAGGGAGGAGAAATTATTATTAAGGAGGGAAGGCAGGCACTCACTCTGGCGGGCCCTCAAGCGCTGCCGCCGAGTCGGGCCCGGCTCCTCCGAAGCAATGCGAAATTGGGAGAAGGGCTCCCCAAAGGCCATCTAGCCCAGCCCTCCGCTAAGGAATTGGGAGAATGAAGCACACCCACCACAAAGGTGAGGAAGGAGGGACGGGCCGCCTTCCCGCTGAGGGTCGCTCGCCCTCTCGCTCGCCCTCTCGCTCGCCCTCTCGCTCGCCGCTCGCCCTCTCGCTCGCCGCTCGCCCTCTTGCTCGCCCTCTCGCTTGCCCTCTCGCTCACCCTCTCGCTCACCACTCGCCCTCTCGCTCACCCTCTCGCTCGCCGCTCGCCCTCTCGCTCGCCCTCTCGCTCACTTGCTCAGCCGGCGTCTTCCCCGCCCTCTCCTCCTCCTCCTCCTCCTCCTCTTTCAGGCTCTGCCTCTGACTGGCTAAGAGAGGAGAGAGAGGAGAGCTCCCAGCAAGCATCGCCAGGCAGCCATCTTACGTATTTCCAAAATGGACGGAAATACAAAATTTTTTGGCGCCTGCCGTTTTGATATTTAAAAACACTTCCGGGTTTAAAAATAAGTTTTGTAATCATTTTGTAATTGCTAAAATTAACGAATATTTAATGAATTACAAAATTAATGAACGAAACCGCCCAGGCCTAGTGGATATACCTGTAACAACTGGACCAGCCCATGCCAGAGTTCCCTGGAAACCATCGCCGCCACCAGCTCCTTCAAGGTCAAGCCAGTTACTTCATGGATACCATCCATCCATCCTGCCCTTGGTTGGCCCGTCTTCCTTTTTCCATCCATTTTCCCCAGCGTCATTGTCTTCTACAAGCTTTCCTGTCTTCTCATTATGTAGCCAAAGTCCTTCATCTGTGCCTCTAGTATCCTTCCCTCCAGTGAGCAGTCGGGCTTTATTTCCTGGAGTATGGACTAGTTGGGTCTTCTTGCAGTCCAATTTTTCTCCAACACCACAGTTCAGAAGTGTCTATTTTCTTTTGCCTAGCCATATACAATACAATAAATGAACACCAGACTATTCCAGTTTACAAAATTGTAGGAGGCAGTATTGTTGGCTTTGTCATAAATGAACTCCTTTTCAGTGTAGGAAGGTTGGTGTGTGCAGAAGGCTATATGTTGGGAATTTGTGCAGACTGAAAAGAAAAGCCCAGGTTGCTCAAGAACTGTTTGGAAGCAATGGAAGCTAGCTCAGTATAGCTCAATATTGTCAACTCTGACTGGCAAAAGCCTTTCTCTGGGATTTTAGACCTTTCTTGGTGGTCCCCTATCCAAGTATTCACAAGGTCCAGATCTGCTTAGCTTCCAAAATGAAGTATGAGTGGGGACTTTATAGCACAAACTCATTATCTCTCTACAACTACACTGTCATTGATAGCTTATACATATTGAGTTAATCACTTTTGATATTGCTTTTCTCTTTTTATTTGCAGCAATTCACAATTCCAGTTTTGAAAAAGAGAGAGAGGCAAATATAACTATAATGTTTAAAATAGATGGTAACTTGGGAATAGTGAGAGAGAGAGAGAGAGAGAGCTGGGCAGAGGAGGAGATTCCTGCTGCCTGATGTCACTTTTACTGTTGGCAAAGTAGCAGAAGAGACCTATTTCACTAAGGTAAATGATAGGAATATTATGGAATTGGGAGCTATTGATCAACAATCTTAAGGAAAAGGATAATCACAGGAAGGAGGCAAACCAGCAGCAGGATATGCACAGTATCGTATGGTAAGAACCATCACCACATCTGACAAACCAGCTACAATGCCAGTTTGCCTGTCTCAGGTGCTAAAGTCCTGGGTGTGGACAAAGTGGCATGATGGTCTACATCAGGCATGGGCAAACTTCAGCCCTCCAGTTGTTTTGGACTTCAACTCCCATAATTCCTAACAGCCTACTGACTATTAGGAATTGTGGGAGCTGAAGTCCAAAACACCTAGAGGGCCAAAGTTTGCATGCTTAAATCCAAATTGTCTAATGTGAAGTCTCATTCTGTTTTTGGTAGGAGTGAAAGAGGAACCAAAGTGCCTTCATTTCCAAATTACTCAACAGGGGGGAAAACTACTGCAATTTCATGGCATTGTGATTCCAGTGACATAGCACAACACCAAAGTCAGCAGGAAAAAAAAAGTTGGCCTGCTCTGGCTTGCCTTTTTAAGCTCCTGATAAACAAACAGTTCAAGACAGTTAGCTCCCTCCCCCGCCACATACACACACACACACATCCCTCCTGTTCCCTAAAGCTTATTTAAAATTGCTACATTACTTTCTCCCTACAATTACATATTCCTCATTCATTTTAAAATACACACATTTCCAGACTGTACCTGACTCGCATCTCTATAAGAGTCTGTAGAGGGAAATTACTTTCAGTAAATGTCAGGACAGAGTGTCTGGTTGATTCTGCTGTGTAACATCTTGTCTCCTCTAAGCAATTTTTAAAAGGTTTGAAATTGGGAACAGCTTAGAAGATTTCTATGCTGAAAGCAAGTTCAGGGGCAAGTCAAAGGCCACTTACACTGGAGTAGCCCTGTCACCATAATCTAAGCAAACTTTTGATAAAACAGCCTTGGCTAGTTGCCATTCAAAGTGGGCTCTGGTTTATTTGATGCATAAAAATGTGTTGGGACTGTAGGAGAGGCAGAAAGGCCTGGAAAGGTAGTGAAGAAAAATAAAACCTGCTGTACCTCTCATCATTGATGCAAGTGCAATGTGTGTGCTGTGCAAGACTTCATTATTTATGGAAATTGGGCAATCAATTTGCACTGGATCAGGAAAGGAGCTAGAATGAGATATTGGAAGCAAATTTTTCTCCCAAAGGTTTCTTGACCATCGTTAGGAGTGGGAACCAAAACATGCCAAAACATAAAAGAATTGCAGCGTCTCCAACATTTATCCAGCCTGCAGACACTTTAACTAGAAATTGTAGTGCTTACACATCATGCGGGCATTATGCAATTAAAAAAACTGCATAGATGTCATTGAGAAAATGGTAGCATACAAATGCAATGGATCAATGAACAAAATCATGGAATTTAGAAGGAGAAGGAAACAAGTGCCATTGAACCTTACAGTCATCTCAATTGATTTGTCCTCATTCTGGCATGAAGAACTGGGGGTTGTAAGCTTGCTTATGTTTAGGGTCTTGCTTTTAGGTGGTTATTGTCCTTATGTTTTGGGAGCAATTGAGATTTCATTTTTCCCTCTTGAGATTCAGTAAATGAGAGGTATGCAAAATGAGTTCTGTGTGAATATTTCATTGCTGAATTTGTAGGCATGTCTGGATCAGCATCAGAATGATGTATCTGTATTGCAACTGTGTTCAGAAAAAATATATTTCCAGACAATTTTGTTCAAGCCTTCTATCCTTTGCATTATAAGGACAAATGAGAACAGAGAGAAGCTGGTAACATTTGTGTACTTTAGGTTAGAAAACAGATGTATTTTAGGTTAGAAAACAGACATGCTACAGGTTCAAAAATTGGCCAGGCTGCAGAGAAAGGAGATTTTTAGTCTTCCACAGAATATCAGAACTATATTCAAATGTACCCATGTAGTTGGATGATGAGGTGGATCTGAACAGTCAAAATGTATTTACTTCCACAGGAGGTAGGAAAATTACTAATATAGTTGGCATTAAAAGGAGGGTTATAAATCAAGCTAGCTATACAGTATATGACTTCCGAGACCAGCAATGATAGGCTTCTGAATCACTAGTAGGTGGGAAACATCTAAATAAGACATACAGCATACCCCTTGTATCCACAGAAATGAGCCATAATGGCACTTATCCATATCCGAAAATAAGTTCTCCCTAGGCATTTTCTTGTTTTTCAGTGCGGTTCTATGGTATCCTTCTGCCACAAGTTGGCCGTGGAATTACACTGGAGAGCCTAGTAATGCTAGAGAGGTATTGGAAGCTTTTAAACAGAGACTGGATGGCCATCTGTCAGGGGTGCTTTGAATGCAATATTCCTGCTTCTTGGCAGGGGGTTGGACTGGATGGCCCATGAGGTCTCTTCCAACTCTATGATTCTATGATTCTATTCTACATTTTCTAGGTCTTCCAGCATCGTTCTATTGTATGTTTCCACCAACAGTCATCTATTTCAATGGGGTTGCTATTTTCTGTGACTTCACCTTTTTCATGATAAATCTATGAACTTATCCCCTGTGGATATGAGCATCATATTGTATTAATTTTCTCACTAGCAATATAACTTATTTCCTCTTGTTATGCTGTTGAAATGTAACCTCACACACATACAAATATTTCACATGTAGCTCATTACTTTTGAGTTCTAGTCCAGTTTAATATTGCTGAGAAGCATGTAAGCTGAGTCTGAGGGCAATCGTGTTTTACAATTGTTTGTCAGCACTATATCTGGAAGTCAGCAGTGCTTTTGATTCCACTCTGGATCATGTAAGAACCACAGTTTGTCCCATAAATAAAACTACTACAATTCTGATTCTTTTTAACTAGCCATCTGATCTTGTTCATACCACTGCAATTTCAGGAGATGTATTCTAGAAGTTAATTATGCATTATACTTCCCTTTTTTGTCTCAAACTTTCTTCCAGTCAATTTAATTGGACGACCTCAAGTTCTAGTATTTGAAATGATAGAGTGAGAGATTTCACATCTTATAGATGAGTCATGATCTCCCAATCCACTTCTGTGCTGACATGCCAGTATAAAAGTGATGTCAACAGGTAAGGATGTCTTTCTCCCTCATTTCTTTCATTGGAATTAAACCATTTACCTCCATCTATGTCTTCTTTCCATGAGTCTTTTCTCAACCTTTCAAGATGTAGCTAAGTTAGATCAGCACCCTGGGTAGCTTTCCTATTTTAGAATGGAATTCTACAATAAGGTGTTTTTTGGGGGGGAGGGGGGGGGTTTCTCCAAGCTATTGGCATGTCTGCTCCTTAAATCAAGATTTCTTACTTCTGCACACATTCTAACCATTGTCAGGAATTGGTATGAGTAGAAAAGGAGAAAAATGTCAATCATGAGTTAAGATCCTGAATAATAATAATAATAATAATAATAATAATAATATACTTTATTTTTAACTTGCCCTCTCTCTACCCAAAGGGACTCAATAATAATAATATAATAATAATAATAATAATAATAATAATAATAATAATCTTTATTTATACCCCGCCAACATCTCCCCAAAGGGGACTCAGGACGGCTTACATGAGGCCAAGTCCAGTAGTGCATTACAACATAATAAAACCAAAAACACAGAACAAACATCACAATAAAATTAATAAAACATAAGAATACAATAAAACAGTGCAAAAATACAGTGAGAGATAAATCACAATCACAATGAGCGGGCCACATGTACAGGATAAAATAATAAAAACTCAGGATGAGATAAAAATGAAACGGAAATATTTGTGAGGGAGAAACTCATTGGAAACGGAGTAGTGGAGACAGACCTTCAAACAGGCAGGGGGAGCTTCCATAAAAGACAGCTTCTATAAATGAAAATGGCAAACATTCAATGCCATATACAGTAATAAAGTGAAAACATTTAAACAACAATTAAAACAATTTGAACAACTTTGGCTAAAAGCATATGTCAGTCAGTCCAGCATCATAGATAATACAACTAAACAATTAAAATCTCTATAAAGATATAAAAAATATAACTCTTCAATAAATTAAAATGATCATTGTCAACTTTGTCTAGCCAGATAGAGTCAGTGGTGAATTATTCTTCCTCCTCTCCATAAGCTAACAAGGAGAAATTAGTTTTTAATCCTTTCTTGAAGGAGAGGAGTAAAGGGGCTCTTCTAATTTCTTTAGAGAGGGAGTTCCAGAGGGAAGACATGACCACAGAGAAGGCCCCCTCTCTTGCTCCCACAAGCCACCCTTGAAACGGAGGTGGGACCATGAGCATGGCCCCCTCCACTGATCACAGAGTCTGAACAGGTTTGTAGATAGAGTGCAGGTAGTCAAATAAATTTGACCTGAACCGTTTAGGACTTTATAGGTAATGACCAGCACTTTGTATTTAGCCCAGAAGCAGACCAGCAGCCAGTGGAGCTGCCATAGCATGGGAGTCGACCAATCCCTGTACGGCGCTCCAATTTGTAATCTGCCGATCTCAGAATCAGTTGGAGCTTCTGAACTATCTTTAAAGGCAAACCTACATAAAGGGTGTTGTAGTAGTCCAGATGGGATGTGATTAAAGCATGGACAACCATGGCCATATCTGGTGTCTCAAGGTACGAGCGCAGCTGGTGCATAAGTTTTAACTGTGCAAAGGCACTCCTTGCCACTGCCAACACCTGGGGTTCAAGGGTCAACACTGAATCCAGGAGGACTCCCAGGCTCAGACCTGCATCTTCATAGGCAGTGCTACCCCATCCAACACAGGCTGTAATTCCACATCCTAATCCACCTCTATTTTGTCTGGATTTATTTCAACTTGTTGGCCCTCATCGAGTTCATTACTAAAGCCAGACACCAGTTTGGGACCTGAATGGCATCCTTGGTTTTTGGTGAAAAGGAGTAATGGAGTTGGATGTCATCTGCATAAATTGGAAACCAAATTCCAAAACATCGGATGATCTCTCCCAGGGGTTTCATATAGATGAACTACAGCAGTTTGAATTCCTCCACACATACAACCAACCTCCAGCAACTCCCAAGATCCAGTGCATCTTGAAATAGCTATTAAATGACTCAGGGAGAGGAGAAGAAAGGAAATCTGGGCATGAGAACTGCATACTGTCCCATCACAGCTATCTATGAGAGAGAGGATGAGGAACAAGGCCATTTTTCTTTCTCTTCCTGCAAGGGATAGAAGTCAGCTTCCACCACTTAGTCATCTGCCAGCCTCTTCCTCCATGCCCATGTAACAGCCATAGCAAGCATCTCCAGGGGCTGACAGTTTTGGATGGAGCACAAGGGTTCATGAATCAAGACATTAGCACATGTGGCCTCAGGCATGTATCACAAACAGAATTTTGGCCTGTTTCAGAATTTTTGTATTTAATGCTTCTTTCTGAACATAATGAAAGGAGATGGGGAAATAGAAGTATGGAAGCAATTTTTGAAAAAGAAAAGAAAAGATAGATAAATTCAACTCCTGCTTCCTGCAATGGCTATGATATGCAAGATATACTATGGCTCAAGATGAGCATGAAAAGCCCTTTAAAAATACATTCAGGTGGACATTTTAGCTTGAATTTCTTTAGCACCAGAAGTCTATTGCTACTTTGGAACTAAAGATCACCAGCCACACAATTGCAGATACATATTAGAAAGGTTAAAGAATTTTTTAAAAATCTTTAAAATCTATGTTTAGCAATAGAAGCTACATTCAAATAAAAAAAAAAACCTCTAAACAACCGATAGTGCCTGAGTCTTCTGAGAGGGATTGCTGGAATCGTGTTTTTAAATTGGCTGCTTGAAACCCCAGGGGTGCAAAGTGTTCAGAAGTGATTATCTTGGATTCTGTGAGAAGTTTGCCTTTTGGACATATTGGAGGGCAAAGGGCATTGTGAACAGCCCTGATCCGTTGTACCGTGCTTGAAACATTCAGTGTCAGGGGTTAAAGGTTGGGATCTAGCCAGATTTTTAAAATGGAAAGAAAAACAAGAACAGAAAACAAAGAGAAGCTTCTCTGAACACTAGAGGACCTATTTGAAGCATCAGTTTACCAACAGAGTGTGAATAGAAAACAAAGGGAAGCTTCTCTGAACACCAGAGAACCTATTTGAAGGATTGTGTAGGTTTCTTCTTTAGACATTTTCCTTGATACATAAATGTATGTAGAGCATGCCTGTACAGCCTGTGGTGCTTCTGGTCCAAATCCTAGAAGCCCTAGCCACCTTGGCTAATGATCAGAAATTCTGGAAGCTCAACATCAAAACATCTGGAGGGCCATAAGTTGTGCAGACTTGATGTAGAGCCAGTTCAGGGGTCACCGGGAGTGAGGACAGCATAAATATCACTCAACACATGTGATTCACATGGAACATGTTTTTGGATCATTTGAAAAATATGTTCTGAAATATCACAGGGTAATAGCACAGATCATTCCAAGTCATGATTGGACAGAGAAGGCAAAACAATCTCAATCTTTAAGCCTCCAGTTATCATGGCAGTAGCAATAACTTCTACTGGGGACATTTTCAGAATGATGTGTGTGGACATCCACCTGTTTTTTTTTTCTTGAGTTTTCTCTTGCCCAGGCATTTTATTTTTGCCATATGTCACTCTTTCAAGTGCATGCTGACTTTTCTGATCCCCCTCTCTCTTTTCTTCCTCCTTCTTTCTTCTTTTGCTGCTGATGCCCCTCCTCCTCCTCCTCCTCCTTTAGATTTTATCTTTCCTATGAGAATTATTCAATTTGAGATGGAAAAGAATAGTGATTTTGGTGCTCACTCAAATGATAACTCACCCAATTAACCACCTGAATAGATTTGGACTATGAATATATTATACATACATGCAGCAAAGGATGTTCCGATTCATATCAATCACTTCTTGTTCAAGGTATCCTGCCAAGACATGTCAGTCTGGAAAATGCTGTGCTTCATGTGCTCTGTTCTGGTAATCCTGCCCTGCCCTTTTGCAAGACTCTGCAATAATTCTATTTAGTATACCCAGTTCTTGCAGACCACATGGCACCAGCATTTAGACTGTCAAGGCTTTTGATTTATTTGTTTGTTTGCACATCCCTGGGCCTGGGACTGCAATAGCAGACTGACCTGAAAATATAGCACATACGTTTTCGTCCTGCTTAGCTGCATGCTACCTGCTGATTTCTGCAGCTCAAACAGATGTGAGAGACACTGGATAGAGAATGGTTTTGTTTTCTGGTCAACGGATAATTCTAGGCATAGTGTGCAGATCCCCTCTATACTCACATTCAATTAGAAATGACAACAATTTAACATATGCTCATGACTTTGCATGTACATGCAAGCTTCAAAATATCCTTCACAGATGCATCCTTTAAGGTATAGATGGGGATCATGTCTCCCTACAGGTGATGTTGGGCTGCTATTCCCTCCAGCCTTCACCAGAATCAGCAATAGTGTAGAATATTAAGAACTGCAGCTCAGGAACATATGCAAAGCTATCCCCGATTTAGAAAATATGAATATGAAATGATATCCCATGACATAGTGAGTTCCAATATCACCAACTACCACCTACCAATTTAGTTGCTTTCAGTAGCAGACTGGTAGACCCAAGTCCTAGATTCCTGCACCTAAGTCTTCAAGAGTAGAAATGTGAGACAGATGAAGCTGAAACTGTTATTCCACATTGCAAGTATCTTCTATAGTAAACAATAGAATTGTTGTTTATTTGTTCAATCACTTCTGACTTTTGGTGACCTCTTGGACCAGCCCACGCCAGAGCTCACTGTCAGCCATGGCCACCCCCAGCTCCTTCAAGGTCAAGCCAATCACTTCAAGGATACAATCCATCCATCCTGTCCTTGGTTGGCCCCCCATTTTCAGAACAGCAGACTGAAAATGCCTCTGATCCAAACAAGGCTTTAAAAATTACTTTTTTGCACTATACTTATCAGAGTACCCAACTGGTAGCAGTTTTTCCAAATTACAGACCCATCACTTAAACAATGGCATTGCAAGGATAGAGCTAGTCAGAATATGGTGACATATAGAAGTGGAGGTTGGAATTATCCTCTAGTGGTTCCAGATATCATGTCATAGTCTTATCTAATGCTTCTTTGGGAATGGCTAAATTGTCAACACAATTTCCTTGTTGCAAGGATTTCCATAATTTATTTTCCC
Organism: Anolis sagrei; assembly: GCF_037176765.1. NCBI lineage: Eukaryota > Metazoa > Chordata > Lepidosauria > Squamata > Anolidae > Anolis > Anolis sagrei. Next base: position 247,210,015 of record NC_090022.1, on the reverse strand, counting down.
TCAAATTAACTGCAGACCTGTCCCTCAAGGGTGGGACAATGTGAGATTTCACTGGATTTCTCCTCTCTTGTCAGAAATACTTTTTAGATTATCTGCTATTCCATGTGTAAATCTTCAGAAAATATTAAATATCAATAAGTAGATAATAGTTCTCCCATGTTCAGGCTCAATCTAACACAACGAATTCACTTGCGTAGCAGCTAGTGACTAAACAAGGAGATTTGTTTCTATCTCACTTTCATGATTTCTCTTTTATGGAAACTTCACTTCCCTCTGAAATGTTTTTAAAAAGCATTATTCCAAGTCAACCATGAAGATATTTGCAGACTATGGTGCCAAGCAATGCACATTGCAGTACCATTGATTTGGAGGTACATAGTATTTCCAAAAAGGAAGTAGTTAAGAATAAGCACAAAGTGGCAGGTGTTGGTGGCTGGGTCCACTGCATCTTCTTTCACAATAATATTTCTAATAGCTCATTGTCCATTCAAGTGTGAGATGTTGGTATTTAGATATTCAATTTCCATAGGTTTTCCCTGCAAGGTTGTGGATGGACTGTTTTTACCTCTGACAATCAGTAGCTTGGAATATTGATAGCAGGTGGCCTGGCAACTGAGCCACCTATTTAGATATCTCAACAATTATGCTTCTAAAGCTTGAGACAATAGATCTTCCTGAATTGCCTCAATTGCCCAGGTTGTTGTGTGTCCATTTGAATTTGGCTCTGTACATCAGTGTGTAGGGGACCCCCTGCTTGGGGTCCTTGCTGAGTCCGTCACAGAGGGCAGCAAAATGAAGAGAGTCTAGTCTCCAGAGGTAAAGCAGAAATCTCTTTATTTCAAGTGTGGCCACACAGGGAGAAACAACCAAGACAAACCAGTGTCTTCAAAAAAGGCTGTCTCTGATATTTGGATATTTCAGTCACCTTATATACATGTCTTTTCACTGTGTCATGGGCACACACCTCTCTTATCGGATCAACCATTCAAAAACATGTTTTTCTCATATTTTGCCACTTCAGTGTCTTTCACTGCTAACCTTCTACAAACTACGTAAACACACACGTTATTGTTACAGATAAGCATTTTGGGTGTTAACCCACCCTGAGCACTCCCTAGGCGAACTTGACAATACAGTATCTTGTGTCTTCCAGATTCATTATCTCCTCTTAGCTTTTGGTCTTCTGCAGGCCAGAGGAGAGGGACAAACCCCTCTTTAGGTTTGCATTTCAGCACTTAAACACTTCTAAGTTCTGTTAACCCTTTCACTCCTCCCTTTTCTTTTTGCGAAAGCTGATCATACAGAAGCTGAAGCAATATCAATATCTAGTTATAACATTTTTACGATACCCTGGCATTTGGGAACCGCACTTGTGGTGAACTTATAACACATCCTCATGATGATGGGAAAACACATCACAATTATAAAAAATACAATAATCAACAGGACAATACCCAGGAACAATCCCTTTAGCCATCCGAAATCTGGTAACCCTGAGGTTAGCCAATTCCACCAACTTTCACCTGTTGGGGAGTAGATAGATTGTACCATAGCAACAATCTTCTCACAGGTGGGGTAATGTCCTAAATGTGTACTAACGGCAACTGTAGTATTTAGAGTCACACAAGTTTCTTCTTGGCACAGGTATGGCATCAGGATGCTACAGCCTAAGTCATAGAATCATATCAGAATCACATCAAGGAGAGCTCTCGTGCACACACACATTCATTCATACTCATGCACACACAGGCCTCCTCCGGCGAAGATGATCAGTCTTTTCCGAGGAAGCGTGGACGCTCTGTTGCTGCAGTTCAGGAAGCGTGGAGATTGTCAGGGGTCCCCTGCATTTATAGGCCAAAATCCATTTTTCTTCATTTCAACAGTCAGGTTGCTCTGTCCTCTTACTAAAGGACAATATGTCTTTGTTCTCTCCAAAGTTCAAGACATTCGCATTCCAGGCCTCATGACTTATGGGGTACCTCCTGCACTCCTTACATGCTCGGCCGCACACCTCATTGTCCATTGTTGTTCAGTTATGCCTTACTGCCTCCTCACTTCGACTGCCAAGTTCGTCCCATATCATAACTCCACGTTGGTTTTTCTTCAGGCCTGTTTCTTCTCTTTTCCATGCATTCAAACATTCATTCCTCACATATTCCTCCCCTTGATACATAAATGCTAATTTATCGTATCACATACATGATCCATACATGATAAGCAATTCAGTGTTGGTTATACTTATAATCAAACTTGATTAAGTGTAGAGTATATATGTTTAGGTTAATATTGAACTTGTATGATTAATCAAACATCATAGTTCATAATTGTGTTTCTAAACACGTTAACTTGTTTTCAAATATAGATAATCGATTTGTCAGTCCTGTCATTCGTCTAAGAGGCCATAAGATCCAAATGATTAGCAGCAATATAAGTATCCCTATCCATACTATTGGATGTATCCAGTGAAGATATCATACCAGTGGTGTTCTGTGTTTCCCCATCAGACCAATATAAATCATTAGGTGATATAACACATAGGCATTATATTCCATTGTCATATACCATGGTTTTGGGCTTTAGCTTTTGTAACCTGCAGATTGCATCTGCCATTTCCAATGCACATGGTTCAACTTGTTTTACTGTTAAAGGACATACATATCCCATTTATTGCATCTATCAATATCAATTGTTTCATTCAAATGTGTATATTTGGACCTTGTGCATATGGTTTTCTTGGATAACAAATATGGAACCCAGAACCATTTCCCCACATGCATAGGCATAGGAACTATATCACAAACCAAATTTTCTTCAATATTGACCATTTTCCCCAAGGTTTCCAGTTCCAATCTTAGTATATTATCTTCCCAAGAATATTTGACAAGCTTACTTCATCCTTTATAATCTATTCTTAACCAATAATGTAATTTTGTTAATTCCAGGAAGGCTTCTGAGTGTCCTCTCATTATTAACATCAACATTTTTCTTTCCAATATCTCAAATTTATTTCCATAATCAAACAACTCATAGACTTACTTATTTGTTGTAAGGTTTCATTTTTATCTTTCATTAAAGCAACCAAGGATGATTCAGCTGGTCAAATATACTTAATTGCAATCCGGCAGTAATCCCATAAGTCCTGAATGTTCCCACAAACATTTTCCCTGCCAGTTGTAACCTTCCCATTTATGAAATCAAAGTCCTGTTACTATTGGTTTGGCTTCTTACCATGATCTTACCAAAGAAGGTGCATGTTTCTTTATTGAACCCTTATTGTATCACATTTGCTGGGGGACATGAGAGAAGCCTCCTCGCAGGATTGCAAGACATCCGGGCGTCCCCTGGGCAACATCTTCGTAGACGGCCGATTCTCTCAACCCAGAAGCAACCAGAGACGACCAGGATTACCACCTCACCCGCCTCATAGGAAACCTGCTACAAAACAGGAGCTTCTTTGTTGAGTTCCAGGGCCAGAGAAGCAGATGGCGGAAACAGAAGAACGGCCTGCTTCAGGGGAGCGTGCTTGCTCCATCCATGTTCAACATCTACACAAATGACCAGCCACTGCCAGAAGGGACAGAAAGTTTCATCTATGCTGATGATCGTGCCATTACTGCTCAAGCAGGGAGCTTTGAGATGGTAGAACAGAAGCTTTCCGAAGCTCTAGGTGCTCTTACTGCCTATTACAGGGAAAACCAACTGATCCCTAATCCATCTAAAACACAGACATGCGCCTTTCACCTTAAGAACAGACAAGCTTCCCGAGCTCTGAGGATTACCTGGGAAGGAATCCCACTGGAGCATTGCAGCACACCCAAATACCTGGGAGTCACTTTGGACCGTGCTCTGACCTACAAGAAGCACTGCCTGAACATCAAACAAAAAGTGGGTGCTAGAAACAACATCATACGAAAGCTGACTGGCACAACCTGGGGATCACAACCAGACACAGTGAAGACATCTGCCCTTGCGCTATGCTACTCTGCTGCTGAGTATGCATGCCTAGTGTGGAACACATCTCTCCACACTAAAACAGTAGATGTGGCTCTTAATGAGACATGCTGCATTATCACAGGGTGTCTGCGACCCACACCACTGGAGAAATTACACTGCTTAGCCGGTATTGCACCACCTGACATCCACCGGGAAGTAGCAGCCAATAGTGAAAGGACCAAGGCAGAGACATCTCCAGCTCATCCCCTATTTGGCTATCAGCCAGCACGTCAACGACTTAAATCAAGACATAGTTTTCTTAGATCCACAGAGACACTCGCTGGAACACCCCAGCAAGCGAGAGTCGAAAAGTGGCAGGCCCAAATCCAGCACCTCAATTCATGGGTGATACCAGATGAGAGACTCCCCCCTGGGCACTCAGAAGACTGGGCGACTTGGAAGGCACTGAACAGATTGCGCTCTGGCACCACGAGATGCAGAGCCAATCTTAAGAAATGGGGCTACAGGGTGGAATCCTCAGCATGCGAGTGCGGAGAAGAGCAAACCACTGACCACTTGCTGCAATGCACCCTGAGCCCTGCCACATGCACGATGGAGGACCTTCTTGTGGCAACCCCAGAGGCACTCCAAGTGGCCAGATACTGGTCAAAGGACATTTAACCAAATACCAAATTTGCAAAATCTGTGTGGTTTTTTTCTCTTTCTTTCTTTCTTTTCTTTTTCTTTTTAATCTCTGTGTTTGTTTTGCTCTGTTAGAATTGTAATACAATGGTTGCTGATGACACGATAAATAAATAAAATCACATTTGCTATTTGAAAAATCCCATATACCAAAGCTGTACTTCTCTATTTGAAGCTCAATATTTTCCATCCATTGTATTCTCTGTCTTTCCTTCTATCACTTGGTTGATCTGATTCAAAACATCATTTCATCCTTATTTTTTTCTATACCCTTTATACAATAAATCTTATACTTTATACCATATATTGCTTTCATTTGTGTTAGAGCAATTGTTCTTTACCAGTCATGTAAACCAATCTTAGCAAATTCTGCATTTTGATATCTCATTTGCTTTGTTTTTCAAAAAGGTCTGATGCTGAATAGCTCTGGAAAAACCAATAGGTTCTGGTACCATATAATAATATGAGTCACCATTATTATTATTATTATTATTATTATTATTATTATTGCACTCCTTAAAAACTATAAAACACAAACAATACATATATTTACTGTTCCAATTAATAGTCCAATTGCAATTTTTTTTCATAAGCTTTGCATCCTTTTAATTGGTGGCCAGTTGCATTCCTGTTTAGAAACCAAATAAAGGGGGATATGATAGCCATGTATAAATATGTGAGAGGAAGCCACAGGGAGGAGGGAGCAAGCTTGTTTTCTGCTTCCCTGGAGACTAGGACGCAATGGAACAATGGCTTCAAACTACAAGAAAGGAGATTCCATCTGAACATGAGGAAGAACTTCCTGACTGTGAGAGCCGTTCAGCAGTGGAACTCTCTGCCCCGGAGTGTGGTGGAGGCTCCTTCTTTGGAGGCTTTTAAGCAGAGGCTGGATGGCCATCTGTCAGGGGTGATTTGAATGCAATATTCCTGCTTCTTTGCAGGGGGTTGGACTGGATGGCCCATGAGGTCTCTTCCAACTCTTTGATTCTATGATTCTATGATTCTATGAAAACTGTTAATTAACTTGCACAGCTTTCCAAGTTTTTCCTGGTTCGGATGAACCCACTTCTGTTTGTCATTAGCCTGTAATCAATAAGGATGAGGGTCTTCTGCTCAAAACTGCAAACACTTTATGAAAACTATCATCAATAAGAGTGAGACTAAATAAAATCTAAAATTACATATGTCATGAATGACTTTTCAATGATTTTAAAGCATAGGTTCTTTTTAGTGCAATTTCCAGTGTGAGAAGGTATATAAGATTACAGAAAACATTTAGACAAAGAATGACATTGGACATACAGACATACAGATTCTATACAACTACATTGGATTCACAATTACATTGGTTAACAAACAAACAAAGTGGAATTATATTTTCACTCAACATTCATACACATGTACACGCATTCATCCACATGCATCCAAATATTACCATATCCTTTTCTCCCTCCTTGGAGAAGCACCTGTAAGGCCAGACCCTGCTTTCCTGCAGCCTGCCAATGCACAGTTCCATAACTTCCATAATGCCATAACTTCAAAACACTGAAATGCCAAAACTTCTTTCCCTAAGCACAATGCCAAGGACCAGACCTCTGTTTTCCATACAGCAGAACCTGACTTCCTGCACAAAATCTAAGACTCCAAAAGCACACTTCTTCCTCTTCCCTTGAGAAAGAAGCCCCAAAGTGTCCAGAATCATGCTTTCCCATAGCATATCTGACACTCTCTGAATACACCACCTCTGTCCTTCCCATGGAGCAGAGCATGTAAGTACTGGAGTCTGTGTCTATTTTTTTTCCTGAAAGTGCCTAATGCAACCTGTCTCACTAAAAGCGGAATAAAAGAACCTATTTAATGTTTTTAAAAGTACTTATGACACATATGGTCCCTTTCTGTATCCAATTCATCCTGCCTTTCCTTCGGTTAAAACCTTACATACATTCTTGAATCTAGATGGTTGGCAGCTATGTAACGAAGGCATTGCCTTACTATTTTCAAATCATAAGTTCCGGTTTCTGGCCATCTGGGATTTAAATTAAATTTCAGCCATTCCACCTGACACAGAAATTGCAATTTCTGGGCATTGTTACATCCTGGCATCTGTTGCCTAAACTTAGAGAAATTCTTAACCATACATTCCAATGGGCTTGAGCATTTCTTACTCCCTTTTTGCCCCATTTTCCTAAGGGTGGTGCCTATTCAGTTGTATCACACTCCCAAACAGACAATACTTTCCAACCTTCCACCCTTCTGGTGCCTGTTTACTAGTCTAGACTTTCCCTTTCCCCAAGAAAAACTCTACTCGCCTGGTCACGATGACTTGCGTTCCCTGACTTTCCTGGGGATGAGATTTCCAACTTTCCTCTCAAGTGGAGCGTTCCTGCTGACGAGGGCACCCAACAAAGATGAACAAAAGGATCGGTCTGTTGTTTTGGGATCCCTTCTCGACCTCTGTTGATACATCCCAATTGGGCAGCCTTCGCCTTCAGGAATGGGTTGCCAACAACCTCTAGAATCTCATCAAACCGGCACCTCTGCTATATCTCGGTGGAACCTCCAGAAATGTAGGGGACCCCCTGCTTGGGGTCCTTGCTGAGTCCGTCACAGAGGGCAGCAAAATGAAGAGAGTCTAGTCTCCAGAGGTAAAGCAGAAATCTCTTTATTTCAAGTGTGGCCACACAGGGAGAAACAACCAAGACAAACCAGTGTCTTCAAAAAAGGCTGTCTCTGATATTTGGATATTTCAGTCACCTTATATACATGTCTTTTCACTGTGTCATGGGCACACACCTCTCTTATCGGATCAACCATTCAAAAACATGTTTTTCTCATATTTTGCCACTTCAGTGTCTTTCACTGCTAACCTTCTACAAACTACGTAAACACACACATTATTGTTACAGATAAGCATTTTGGGTGTTAACCCACCCTGAGCACTCCCTAGGCGAACTTGACAATACAGTATCTTGTGTCTTCCAGATTCATTATCTCCTCTTAGCTTTTGGTCTTCTGCAGGCCAGAGGAGAGGGACAAACCCCTCTTTAGGTTTGCATTTCAGCACTTAAACACTTCTAAGTTCTGTTAACCCTTTCAAGTGGAGAATACACAGAATATGGAGAGTAATTTGTCGTTTCTTCATCCAATTCCTGTTCTGGACTTCTGGAGAGATCTAAGTAGAGTTCTTTTTTGTGGTGCTTAGAAACATATTTTTGAGTGTTGAAGCAGCGACCATTGTCATGTGAGTGAGGGGTTGTTTGTACGTTTTCGTCCTGCTGTTGTGACTCTCCCTCAAATATGAAATAAAATCCATCTTTTCTCAAGAAAACCCTCATTGACTGGCATCTGCCAGTCAATGAAGACAGGATTTAGCTAGATAGAAACCAATGTCCTAAACCCAAATAGAAAACGGCTTTCAGTGAGCACATTAATAACCTCTTCTATCACATACACCATAGTGTTCCCTATTGTTCTTAGTCCCTGGAAACCAAATTGGATACCTACATAATCCCTGTAGCACAATTTCACTTATCAGACTTCACCCACACCCCACCCAACTCTCTCTTAAGGACACTTCCATGAAAATGATTAATGGAAGCAAGGACTTTTATGAGAGTGCCTAGGTTCAAGTTTTCAGCTTTTAACATTCTCACTCTGTGCATACTGATCACATTACCTCTGGGAAAGCTCTTATTAATCTCAGTGTCAGAGCTGTTTCAACAAATCTACTGTAATAATGAAAAGTCATCTTATCACATTCTCCTCTCAGTAAATTTACTATTCTTTGATAAGGTTGCAAACAACTGGTAAGTAATTGATCTGTAATTAGTGTGGCAACTGCGCAAGATAGACTGCATTGGGATTTCCCCGTTTATCTGCCTGGTGCGATGCATTCCGCTCAGCAATAAATTACACAGCCTCCTCTTTAAATACAAATGGTTTCATGCAACCCCTGTTATTTAAGGAACTTTCTGAAGGTGGGAATACCATTTAAATTTCCAATTATCCATCACCAATGGAATTCTTGTAGGAGAGATCGTTTTTCACACATGGCTTGCCATGCACTTACTTAGCATGCCTTTCCCTGCCCAGTTCTTTGAATGGACTAAGAGGAGCTCTTTGATCTGTGCTTGGCCTGCCCCATTTATCACTTGGCTGAACTAAGCTTCTTGGTAAATGTCATTTCTGGAGCTCAGCTCTTCCAAAGCTCCACCAGCTAAGGAGCACCATTACCATTCTGCCTAAGATCACAGCATTGTCAGCAGACATTTTTCCATGACGAGAACAAGTAATTCAGACACAACATTTCATAAGACAATATTACACACCACAGTTTCAAAACTAGCCCATGTGACCTAACATTTTCACAACAGTGAGGCTTTGATCTTCATAAAATATATCAGCCCATTGCAGTTGGTCTCTTTAAATGCTCCAGACAACTCACTGAAAAGTATTTAAAGAATGGCCAGGAGTCATTAGAAAAGCCAGTCAATGTCCAAAGACCTTTGCCTAGTGAGATTTGGAAAGGCAACAGGTGCTGTATATATAGGCCTGTTGCCTTTCTTCTGGCAATGAAAGCTGGAATTTTCCATGGAGTACCAGCTGCTCATTGCCAAAAGCTGATTCACAGAGATGTACACCACTGGTTTGTCCTCACAGAGGCAACACTAAAGATCATCTGGGCAACTCAAAAAAAAAAAAAAAACAAAAAAACAAAAACCAAGGACTTGGGTCTGTTTTGTATTTCCCACATGTCCACAATCCAAATATTAATCTTATCTTGGTTGGAATGCTTACTCAGTTTAAAATGAGCAACCTTTCTAACAGTGTGTATCCTTTATCAATAATATTTATGCCAGACCACCTGCAAGAAACTCAGCATTTTTTAAACATTGTATATGACATGTGTTAAGTCAAAGTGTGAGAAATGTGTGGAAATAAACTCTTTGAGTCATTGGTTTGTGAATGTGTATGTAAGTGACAGAGAGGGGAAGGGGATTTGAATGTGGGATTATCTGAACAATAGGACTGAGTGTTTGGCAGGGTGCACAGAGAACCAGGCGGTGAAGGAGCTACTATGAGAATGAACAAACTATAAACTGGCTAGAAACTGGAAAGTTGGAGAAAAAGAGCACACGAAAGAAAGTCTTATTTATGCATTGTTCTTTTCCCACAAGCCAAGCACTGACAGTTTGTTTACAAGAGTACAATTTCTAGTTTTATATCTCTATCTTGCAATATTCATTTTTTGACTAGATAAAAATACACCTTGTGATGTGCAAGCTTTGCCGCCTTTCCCACATGCCCCCTGCCGCCGCCCGCCCCCCATTCCTTTTTCCAGGCTATTATTGTTAAAAGTAATATGCTTACTTGTAATCCCATGGGTATCACTGCCAACCCTATATTAGGTTTACATGACAATATTTTTATATCAGTTTTTAGTATTCTTGAGTGCCTCCCTGCATTTATTTATTATTATATGTTATTTATTTAGACATCTTACCCATTTATGTAGCTAAAATGATATGTAATAAACGTCTGGACCATCAATTACTTTTGTGTTTAGAGAGGACCTATCTTTCTCCCATTTGAAACGCCTGTGTTTACCATATGACAACATAAGTAGATTTCCCTTCAGTTCATCATCATCATCATCAAAACAACCATCACATCACCTTTCTGCTCAAAACAAAATCCTCACATATGAAACTAAAAATCTAGTTTGCAAAGTACGCAAAATAAACAACATAAAACAACAGTAAATGTAATTCACTAAAAAAACAAAATACCACTATGTTAAAAAAAAAGAATTTGCACATTTAAAAGCAAATATAAAGAGCCCTATAAATTTCTATGGATTTATATTAAAAACAACATTCAGAGCCATGTATTGTGCACCTGCATTGAAAACCAATCTTAAAAGGAGGAAAGATGAACCAATGGTTCATTTTCACTAAATTGGTGTTAAAAAGAGAATATAACCACCATGGCGAAAATGTAAAGAAAACCCTTAGACTAGATACCGTAGGTTGCTTGTAGTTATTGGGTTTTTTATGTTTAGGATATAGTACTATTATTATTCTAGAAAATGTATTTTTTATCTTTTGTTGTTGTCAAAGTTAGCAGGGGTTTTTGTATATATGTATGTAGTTTGTGCTTAAGTCTGTCTAAATAATATAGAGAGAGAGAAGGGGGGAGGGAGGGAGGGAGAGAGAGGGAAAGGCCATTTAAAGGGCCACAGCTTTTCAAAGGAATGCATGCTGTGATATTCTTCAAAAGATTGTTGGAAATAGGCAACCCTCTCAGGCCTCCTCTGTTTAATGATTTGTCTGTATAAAATATGCTGTTTCAATACTGAAGTGTATATGTGTTATTTGGTATACAGTTTTTCTCAACTCTATGTTCTTGAGGTTGTGGGAGGGGCTGAAGATCATGTGAACAGATTAGGGACTATTTAGAACACAGTTAAAGGATGACACTAATGTGTGTGTATGTGTCAGGAGCAACTTGAGAAACTGGAAGTCACTTCTAATGTGAAAGAATTGGCTGACTGCAAGGATGTTGGCCAGGGGACACCCAGATGTTTGATGTTTTACCATCCTTGTGTGAGGCTTCTCTCATGTCCCTGCATGGGGAGATGGAGCTGACAGAGGGAGCTCAACCCACTCTCCCTGGATTTGAACCACTGACCTGTCAGTTAGCAGTCCTGCCGGCACACGGGTTTCACCCATTGTGCCACTGGGGGCACAATGACAGTTGAGGGATGACCATTGAAGTTGACAGTTGGATGTAGACAGTTATAAAAGAGAGTTGTACAGAGCTGTATAGTGTTGAAGAGACTGATAAAGACTGAAAATGAAAGACACAAACTGAAACGTTTTAAAGTTTAAAATACATGAAATTGTGAGTAAAACAAACATGCTACTTTAAAGAAGTCTACTTGAATTCTTGTCTCCTGAGAGCATGAAACAGAAACAAGATATTTATGGGGAGTAGATGTTTTTGAACACTAAACAACACTTCTGAAGATCTGCTGAGTATCTATATTGTGCACTGGCATATTCTCTGTTCCTAATAGTTCAGAGTCACATGGAAATCAGTCTAGATGCTGAAAACCAATTGCCAAGCATAAATACACGTGGATACCATTTCTTTTCTTAAAGATTATGGTTTTCCCAATTGGTCATAATCCAATAGGTTATGATCCTAACAGGTTCTAATCCTCTATTTGGTTATGTGACCAATGATTATCCAGTATCCAGTAAAGATAAAATTAGCCTTTTAAATTGAGTCCATAAGGGATAAAGCATTTAAAAGGCTTGCCAGTGGATTCACATGCCCAAATTTTGGGATCTCAAGCAGTAGTGTCATCACCATAGTCTGAACTAGGTGAAATTTCTGGATTGTTTTAAAAGGCAGCCCAATACGTAGGCAACTGGAATACATCGGCCAGGGAATAACAATCATGTGAATGAATGAATCCAGCTCTGTATTCTTTAAGACTGCAGTTGGTGAACCAGTTAAAATTAGTTAAAAGGCCAAGCTCTCAATCACTGTTCTCTAGAAAAATCAGAGAAATGGTTGAGTTAAGGAGCATCCCCAGATTACACATGTATTCATTCAGGTGGAGGACCATCCTATCTAATAACAAGCTGTATAACCTTTCATAGATTGATCAATTTCCTAGCCAGCTGCACCTCCATTTTATCTGGATTGTTTCGTCATATTGGTCCCCTTGCACTCATGACCTGAAGGCAAACACAATCTTGTCACCTCTATTGCCTCCCCAAGATCAAATGTTGAATAAAATACACAGGAACCAGAAGAGAACATATCAGTGTGTAAAATCTCTGAGATCCTGCAGAGATGTGGGTGTCATCCTTCTAGAGAATTCCCAAGAAGAGGGAAAACATCAGGCCTCTGCGTCACTATGGGACAGCTCATTGAAGTAGAGGTTGGCAAATGGCAAACAAACTAAAATAGATACAATTGAGTCTCAAGAGCATGTTGATGATTTTGGTACAATAGTCATCATTCTATTTTTCCAACATGAATTTGCTCAGAATGCAAAGCAGAATTGCTACTACCTACTGAGACAAACCAGAGATATTAAACCAACGGAGTTAAACAAACTGAACTGGGACACAAAAATACAGCCCAAACATGGAGACAATAAGCCATGGATGCATTGTGAAACTGAAGTACAGGAAGAAAGGGGATTTTTAATTTCTCAAGTTTTGTCGCTTGGTGTATTCTAAGGAGAGCTGCATTTTGAAAGCATAAGAAATGGACTAACACACAATTCTGTGCTAGTTTCTTTTTAAGGGAAATTAAATGAAGCTCTAATGATATACACAGCAATGGGAAGATGCTTAGAATGTGGAATTAGTCTAGGCAGCAAGAAAAGCTTTGAGGTCTAAATAGTTCAAGCTTCTTTGCCCTTTGCCGTTCCCATTAGATTTCTCTGAGATCAATGTATTTTAGATCTGATTGCACAGAATATCTGCCCTTCTCTGACTTCTTTGGTGCTTGTTCAGAATTCCATATCAAAGTAAAACAGCTATAGAACCCCATTAATCAGTTACAAATGGGAAATGGCAAGAAGGGATCCCAAGGTGCATAATGAATGACAGAAATAAAGTCCATAAACAGCCTCCCCTATTAGCCAACAGGATAACGTCTGCTACTCATTCCTGGCACAGGAAAGCAATGGAACCTAACAACGAAATGTCATGATTAATCCAGCTTGTTTTTAACAATTTCATAAACCCAAGAAATGAAGTAGTTTTGAATAAAACACCAAAGGTATGCTGATGATGCTCAACATTTCCATCTTCAAGCTCTAAAGAGACACTAGAAACTCCTGTTCACTGCTGATAGCTGGGCTCCCAGGTTCAGAGCCAAATCCAGGAGTACTCCCAACCTGCATTTTCGGGGGGAGTGTAACCCCATCTAACACAGGCTGACTCCCTATTCCCAGATCTGTCTTACAACTTAGGTCAGCCTTTCAATTCACACAAGAATATTATAGTTCTCAGATATTAATGCTTTCAAATATCAATATGGAATCCTTTTCCTGGTAAAATATGACATATTATCACACAAGGAGGTTTCTTTGACATACATGCAACAATTGTTGCAAATATACAGATCCCGTGCAAAGGTAAATCAACAGGTTATTCACACCTGGTCAAACTGGAGAGCAGCCATCTAAAATCGTATTCTCATATCATTGGAAGAACCTGCAAGGGCCATCTAGGCCAATTCCCTGAACAGGAATGGACAATATTGGCAAGGCTGAAGACTACATTTTTGGGTCCCACCTTGTGTCCCATTCTCCACAGACTGTGATGGCCCTGTAGAGGATGAGTGCTTTTACTACTGGAAAGCAGCCTTCTAGAGGCTTATCCCTTGTAGAGACCTTCAAGAACAACAACATAGAAATATTTGCTACTTTTCCACCCTTGGCATGGGGTTTATCAGGAGCATTGAGATGGACTAAAAAAAAAAAAGAATTTGGGAAACTCTTTGCATCTGATGGCTACATTTTGTCCATTCAAGATCCAGAATCAGCTAGAACCATTCATGATGATGGAAACCTTCAGAACGGATTCAATAACAATCCAGCTGAGGGGAATTTGGACATAGCTTTTTTATTTTCTTTCAGATTGTCCTGTTTGCCTTTTGTACATCCTGTATTGAATCTCCAGTTCATCAGCTACCCACATTGACAGTAAAAAAAAAAAGTATAAATCCTGACAACAGCAAGATTTGTTTTTCCCTTTGCTACTCAAAAATCCTTGGTGTAGCAAGTTATTACTGAGAAGAGAGATTTTTCAATGGGATTGCTCCAACTGTGGAAATATTCTCCAGAGAACGGCTTGCCTAGCATTTGCTTAAATAACCTTCTGTTGGCACGCAGGGAGCCTTTTAATTTCCACAGTCCTATTAATTTAACAGATCTTGCTGACTGATTTTGTTGTTTTCATTTTGAAATGTTACTGTTTTCAGTAAGTTATATGTACTGGTATTCAAAGGTGTATTGTAGCATCTTTACATATTGATATTTGAAGCTAACATTACTATGTCTTTAAACTGTATGTACTTGATTTGTCATGTAGTCCTTTTAAATTTTGTAATCTTGAAAATTATAGAGAGGTGGAGCAATTATTGGCCAAAACAGAAACACTTTTTGTATATTGTTGCAGTAATATCCAATAGAGATCTGTACTATATCAAGAGTCTGCTGCCTTTTTCATCTTAACTTTTCTCATCTGTGATAAACTTGCCCATTTTGTCCTTTCATGCTTTTCTTGCATTGTAAATACTTCATCATTTTCTCCGGGTGCTCTCCAAGGCTTCTTAATTTGTGGCAACCCAAACTGAACATGATTGCCCAACAGAGACATAAACAGCATTGAGTGGAATGGTGACATTATTTATTTTCCATTATATGGTTCCACTTTTTGCACTAATTTATCCCCAAATGGTATGTGGGTTGTTTTGTTTTATTGCAACATCATTAAACAATTCAGGGCCCAACTGTGACATATTTTCAAAGAAAGATATTAGTCTGCAAAATGCATATGAATGTACAAAGACGTTTATTTATTACAGGACCGATGGCTGATAATAAAAATAATAAAACTTTTTGTGGTGAGGTCCCCACTTCAGAAGAATCTTAACAAAAAATGTTATTCCATATTGTCTGAGGGATTTATTACATACACAAAATATGCACACAAACACCCACAAAAACTTGCACATACGTCTTTGGAAATCAATCGAATGGAAAGCTCATGGATCACAGACATCCCATTGGGGATGCTGTCAGTTTAAAAATATAACCATCGAACACTATTAACTGTTAGTATAAGTTGCTTTTCTTTTTTACAAAAATAGAACACATCCATCTGCTATCTTGTACTAGTAGAGAAGATGATTTAGAGTCTATTTGTAGATAAATTCTAATTATATGGCTGTAACAGCTATATGGGAATTTATGTCTCACTTCTTTTCCTTCTTTCCTCTTTTCTTCTCTTCTTTTTGTTCAATAGTTTGTTTTACTTATAAATTTGCAGCCTATGCACTAGACAACTGCTGGATTTCTCAGAAGCTGGTTTATTTGTTTTATTCATTATAAATATCTATATGCCACCCTGTTTGATAAAAAGCCTAATACTAACAACAAAAAATATTATTATTGATGGAAGAAGAAGGGTTTTTAGCTATGATAGTTTACTGGGAGCAACTCCAAACAAACTAACAAAAGTTAACTGGGTAAGATTGCTATGGACAGAAACACAACAGCGCAATTACAAAAAGTGACATTATTTAGAACAGTCCTACACATCTTATGGCCCTCCAAGTAAATGAGCCTCCAGCTCCCAGAAGCTCTAGCCAGCTTGTTGAAAGGTAGGAATTTTGGGAAGTCCAAAACATCTGGAAGCCCACAGGTTTGTACATGTTACTTTATCCAGTAATAGCCCATAGATTCCTACAGTCTTGGATGGAATCAGAATCACTCGTGGTCTAAAATTTTAGTCAGTGCATCAGGTAAATGGTGAAACTGGGAAAATTAATAATAGCTGGGATCTTGTATGGGAATTACATCATTGTAAGTGGGCTTACTTACATATGCCTGAATTAGAACTGGGCAGTTTCATAATGTGAGATTATGACTCGGCATTTTGTATGGTTTTAATCTATTTAATCATTTGATATGTGTTTTAATTGCTCATATGTTTAGGTTGCTTATATTTTGATGAGATGTGTTTATTGTTTACTTGTGTAACATTGAATTTTGATGGATTTGTAAGCCGCCTTGAGTCCTTGCAGGGATTTATTTATTTATTTATTTATTTATTGTGTCAGGAGCAGACCAAACAGTTGCACTGCATTTTTTAAACAAACAAACAAATAAAACACAAAGTTTGCAAGCTTGGTAGTTGATTAAATGTCCTTTGACCAGTAGCTGGCCACTTGGAGTGCCTCTGGTGTTACTATAAGAAGGTCCTCCATTGTGCATGTAGCAGGGCTCAGGTTGCATTGCAGCAGGTGGTCTGTAGTTTGCTCTTCTCCACATTCGCATGTTGTGGATTCCACTTTGTAGCCCCATTTCTTGAAGTTGGCTCTGCATCTCGTGGTGCCAGAGCACAGTCTGTTCAGCGCCTTCCAAGTCGCCCAGTTTTCTGTGTGCCCGGGGGGGGGGGGGGGGAGTCTCTCATTTGATATCAGCCATTGATTGAGGTTCTGGGTTTGAGCCTGCTACTTTTGGACTCTTGCTTGTTGTGGTGTTTCAGCGAGTGTCTCTGTAGATCTTAGAATACTATTTCTTGATTTAAGTTATTTACGTGCTGGCTGATACCCAAACAGGGGATGGGCTGGAGATGTCACTGCCTTGATCCTTTCACTATTGGCTGCTACTTCCCGGCAGATGTCATGTGGTGCAATACAGGCTAAACAGTGTAATTTCTCCAGTCCCTCTGGGATAGAAATGAAGTAAATAAATACATAAATAAACATATCCAGTAATGGGCTGCTGTTACATTGCATAGACAGAATGACCAATGCACTTCAAGACTGATGCCCCATGAGAATGCTAGAATATTCCTCCAAATTGTTTGTGCAAGGTTATTGTGTCTGAAATTAGCTTATCATTGAAACTATGGTATTTCTGTATCTTAACCCATTCGATGTTAAATATTATTTTGCATAGTTCTCTACCTATTGTCATCCAGAAGAGTTATGGTCAATTGCAATAGCCCAAGTGAGATTAATAATGATTTTTATCTTTGGAATAGATGAGCATTGTCCAGCAAAGTGTCCACAGTTATCAGAGCTCAGACAGGTTTGTTTTCATTTAGTATTATAGGAGTTGTTTTTAACACAGCATTTTTGTTTTACAGGTGTAACAGAGGTTGTTAATGTGTAATTCATGAACCCCTACAGCTTCCCCAACAAACTTCACAACAGATTTTGATTGTTCTCCTTACTGTTGCTTTGACAATAGTGCGGAGTGATCTTCAACTTCTCAAAGAATCTATGACACCTAAAATAGTGGATAACGATTCTCCCGAAATGCACAAGCCTAGAAATTACCTTTTTTGTAATTTCTGTTTGGCGATACCCATTGGTCAGCTTGGATAAATGAACAGGAGCAGTCAGGAATCTGAGACAACATCATTTCAAGAAACTCCAACCAATGTCTGGTAGTTCAATACACAAGACAGCAATAAGAACAAAACCTTCCTGATACCAGAGTCAAAGGGGCTACTAGAATCAAAACTTGGAGCTAATTAATTAACTTGTTACATTACTCACAGTCTATATTCTTGGAACAGTAAGTTAAAAGTTTTCATCAAATCCATTCTTCATTTCTTTCTCTCTTGACTTGTTCTGCTCTCTCTCCACCCCATTTTGGTTTCTACCTTCCCCTTTCTCCTCCTCGTTACTACCTCTTTTAATTACACAAGTAAGGTAAAACTGTTACAAAGAAAAATGAGATCACAGACCAGTTAAACTAAATATGCCACAGATCTGTATTTGGGCTCTCTGGTTTTTGCATGCAAAATGTATGCTATTCCATTCTTCTTGCAGACCACATGTCTTGACTAAGAATGGGGAGGAAGAAAATATACATTGATTCAGCTGTGCAGAAAAATGTTTTGTGCATGCTCAGAGACTCCCCAAAATTCAGATTAAAAATTCGACACAAAGAATTTTTGGTCTTTGTAGCTACACACTTATCTATGCCAGGCAATTTAGCCCAGCAGTAAAGCTGAAAAGTAAAGATAAAGGTTTCCCTTGACATTATGTCTAGTCATATCTGACTCAGGGGGGTGATGCCCATCTCCATTTCTAACCTGAAGAGCCGGCGTTGTCCATAGACACCTCCTAGGTCATGTGGCTATCATGACTGCATGTAGCACCATTACTTTCCTGTAGAAACAGTACTTATTGATCTACTCACATTTGCATATGTTTGAACTGCTAAGATGGCAGAAGCAGGGTCTAGCAGTGGGAACTCCCCGGATTCAAACCACCAACCTTTCATTCAGTGAGTTCAGGAACTCAGCGGTTTAACCTGTTGTGCCACCAGGGGGCCCTACTACTTAAAACTTGTAGTAAAGCTAGTTGAAAATAAAAAAAACAACTCAACAAAAACCACTGTGATACTCGCTAAAAACTGCTGTGATTTGTGAGGACACCCAGTCTTCCATCTTGATTATTTCTTTTTGTCTGTTTTTGCAAGTGTAGACAAACCTATTGGCGCAGTTGCAGTTGGATCAGTGCCCTGTGGGTGAAATAAATTACTTCGAATGAACATTTCAGATACTGACATAAGACACTGGAAGAATTAGTACAGTGTATGAGTTGGTGGGTGTAGAAATAAAAGAGAAATGTAGTTGAAAAAGAAATGAAACCTTAAGGTCCGTAAGATAAAATTCCATACACAACCTATTCCAGCCTGGAAGCTCCCAGATATAAGCTCCCAGATATACCAGACTCCTGCCATTTCCAGTCAATTTTCTTTTATGGGCTTTGGGGTGATGTGTGTGGGTAGGTGAGGATTCCAAACAATTTTAAAAGAACAAGTAACAAAATTTGGTTGCCTAAAGGCAAGAGTGTGACAACTTCCATGCCACACTATGTAGATCCTTTGGTATGGCCTCCTATCAACTTTTGTTCAACAAGTTAATAAATAATAGCTTAGAGAGAACTGTCAAGGTGTAGCAGTTTGAGTATTGGACTATGACTGGAGACCAGGGATTTGAATCCGTGTTTAGCCATGGAGACCCACTGGATTGCTTTGGCCAAGTTGCATTTTCTCAGCCTTAGGGAATTAGATGTTTGATGTTTTGCCATATGTCTGTTATAACAGGCTGTGTTCTTTATTTAATTTTAGTTGTTAAGTTACAGTATAATTCATGTTTATATGTTGGTTTGTTTAAATTTTGTTAGTATGGATGTATTGTTGTTGTATTCAGGCATTGAATGTTTGTCTTTTATGTTTGGAAACTGCCCTGAGTCCCTTGGGGGAAATAGAGCAGGATACAAATAAAGTTTTATTATTACTGGAGCCCCCGGTGGTGCAGTGGGTTAAATTGCTGAGCTGTTGACCTTGTTGACCGAAAGGTCGCAGGTTCAAATCCGGAGAGCGATGTGAGCTTCCACTGTTAGCGCCAGCTTCTGCCAACCTAGCAGTTCGAAAACATGCAAATGTGAGTAGATCAATAAGTACCGCTCCGGCGGGAAGGTAACCGCGCTCCATGCAGTCATGCCAGCCACATGACCTTGGAGGTGTCTATGGACAATGCTGGCTCTTGGGCTTAGAAATGGAGATGAGCACTATAATAAAGATCAACGTTCACTTGGGCAGGGGGAAACAACAATCCACCCACTACCCACCAGTGTGAAGTATTAACGTTCAGCTGGACACTCCTTTAACGACGATAAAATGACCATGACGAGGGGGAAAGACTCACTTATCCCACCTCAATATTATTGTTAAGTGACCAACTGTACTAACGATGTTAATTACTGATGTAATTGGTAGTTTCGCCGCCACCACCTCAATTAATGTCTGAGGAAAACATGAGTGTGAATGTGAAAATAGGTAAAGTGTATTCAAGCCTTTGTTCTTCTTCAATGACTGCTTCTCTTACTGACTGGACTGAAATAAAATTGTCTTTAGGCTAGCTGAGAACTAATGATTGTAATAGACTGAGGCAGACACCAGTTTAAAGATGAAATACAAACAGGTTTATTTAAAACTTGGTGAACAAATCAACTCTTAATAAGAGTGGTACAAAAGCGTAATGCGGTTTCTGAGGCTTAGCTGGTTAGACAAGCAGTCTTTCCTTAAGACTTTAACTTTTGTTTCTAGTGAGATCTTTGCTTCACACTGGCCCTTACACTGACACAGTGTGTCCCTGAGAACAGCCCACTGACTGCCTCACAGAGCAAAATAGGCTTTCCTACACTGACCCTACTAAGTACAGTGAACCAGGAACCTTTGTCTTCCCTATGCTCTAACTACAAGGCTCACTTCAAAAGTTCTCTCTCCCTGTCTAAATTCTTCACAGCTCCCTCTTCCTAACTATCCTTCTACACTCTTCGATGTTTAAAGCTCTTCTCCCCCAGCTTGTCAAAAAGACACAGCCTTTTTCCCTCTAAAACCTAACTCCTCCCCTGACTGCTCTAGCCAATCAGGAGTCGGCTGACTCCTCCCTCCTGCCTCTTAGCTCTCCTGCCTATCTCTCAACATGTCAGCTACTGACTTTCCAGGCTTCGGCCTTCCTGGCAAAAGGTTAGATTCATGACAAGCACCAACCCACAGAGTCAGACATGACTGGACTTAATGGCAAGGGAAAACCTTTACCTATTATTATTATTATTATTATTATTATTATGGCAATTATAAACTCCCTCAAAACAAATCTGGACAAAAATACTCTCAGTGATAGGTTCAGTTTAGGGTCATCATAAGCTGAAAGCACACAACAACAAAGCGGACAAAAACCATTTCAATTATCAGTATTACTCTGGAGAATTAATTTTCACATTTCTAACACATAACATTATCAAAATAATTTTAAAACCTAGTTTTCCAAGGTCTGGACTGGACCATTACCTGTGTTGTTGCATTGCTGTTCAGATTTTATATGTAATATTTCAGACACTAGGGACTTTGAGACTTATTACAGAACCTGCTTATTCTTTCAGCAGCCAGGCTGTATGACAAAACATATTTGCAGTCCCCAGAGCTCCATCAGAAGAACAAACCCATCTATTCTCTCCCATAATGTGAATACAAGGAAATATTATTTTAAAAGCTTGCACTACAATATCTGAGCCAGAACCATTTTTATAATAATGCAATTTATTAATTCTATTCAAGTGCTCATGTGTGGGAAAAGATGTGTGTTATCACTTTGCTGCCCCTATATAATGTACACATCAAGGCAATATACAAGATTTTTAACATCCACTTTCATGCTGGGAAAGCCATGCCAGGGTTAATATCAGCACATTGCATTAGACACAGTAGACACAAATAAGGGGATCACCGCAGAAAGAAGGAAGCATATGGGCCAGATATTTTAGTAACAGAGAAATGAATCCAAAGTCAATGACCTTTATTTTAATTTTCTTTAGCTCTGAGTCTTATCCAGAGCCCAGGAAGTGGAATGCACTAATCTCACCAGCACCAGAAGCAGCATCAAGAAAGGTATAAAATCTTCCCAGACTGGAGAAATTGAATACAGCCAGTACGCCTTTTAATCTTCTCCTCCTGCAACATCCTTCCAAATAAAACTCCAGCTCCTCTGATGCTTTGTCAAGGACTAATAAATGAACATGAAATTTGCAATCCAGTAAAGCACTTTAAAATGTGGGCATTTCTGACAGAAAGAGAAGTTCACTCAGCAGAGAATTGAGAGGCACCGGGGGGATACTTTTTCATATTAACAGAAAGAAGTACTCTCCCTCTCCACTCCTTATAAATATTTGCATTATTGGAAAGCTTCTCAGTTCATTGTTATACCATTTGATGTCCCCCCTGCCGAGTGAAATGGGACTATTATTAGAAAGCATGGTGGCTCTGGGATTTAATTGAGTTCCAGCACACAAAAAAATGTCTGCCTCTTTTCTTGTGCGATATCTTGTGAATGCAAAACTGCTCTTGTGAATGCAAAATTTCAAATACGACTGGGTATCTTTTTACATTTTCACACATAGAATATTAATTTACACTTATATCTCAATTTCCTTCGTAGGATCTCAAGATACATTGCAAATGTTAATCTCTAATGTGCATTTAACACCACTTTATAAATGTCGAAACCTGATATTAAAAACCAAGCATTTTCTCAAATTACTCTGTTTTGCAAAGTATAAGGGAGCTTGACTCAGCCAGATGTTAAATGACTCAGATTAATTTAGCAAATTACTTTCAGTTTTCTTCCCTGTCCATCTAGTTTTGCTGTTGTATAATGAGACAGCTAAATCAAAGTTTAGTAAGAAATGTTCTCTTTCTCCTCAGGGCCACAAGTGGACTTAGACTTGGACAGTGAGAGCTGGAGGTTGCAATGTAAGTGAGGTATAGAAGGCATTCTAGGTTTTGGCTAGTTTTGAATGTGCTGAACCTTTGAAGAAATAGGATTCAGCACCTTGGACAACTCTTTTCAAGACTGTCTTAATACTTGGAGTAGATTCATTGGTCCACTGACATGGGAACCGCTGGGTGAAATGAGAAAAAAAAACATTTAGAAGGCAGTCCCACTCTGGATTCTGCCACAGAATAGGAAATCTTAGACAGAAAAGACAAGATCAACCTGGCCGCAGTCAGAGAAGGAACTGATGTTGCTCCTGTGAAGACTTCTCTCTTATTTTCCCTGTTCTTTTGTATTGTGTCTATTATATTGTGATCCTCTCTAAGGAGTATTTTCCTATAGAATAACAGAATTGGAAGAGACCACATGGGCCAACTAGTCTGGTCATCTAAACGGCTCTGGTTCAACTTACCTGTCCGAACGCATCTCCCTTTATGAGCCAATTAGAGTTTTAAGAACTGCTAGGCAGGCCCTGCTCTCAGTCCCACCCCCTTCGCAAGTGCAACTGGTGGTGACAAGAGACAGGGCCTTCTCAGTGGTGGCCTCTCAGTTGTGGAACTCCCTCCCCAGTGACATCAGGAAGGCTCATCCCTTCTTGTCTTCAGAAAAAAACTAAAGACCTGGCTATGTACTCAGGCATTTGGAGAATAAGGCATTACATATTGTGACACAGTCTGAATAAAAACTATGGATTAAGCAATAAGTATAGAATCAAGACTCAGCACTTTATATGTTTTTAATCTGTTTTATTGTTCCATGTGTTTTATTTGCCTATGTGCTTTAATTGTTTTATAGTTTGATGGGATATACTTTATTATTGTGTTTATATGCGGCACTGAATTTTTGCTGGAATTTTGTAAGCTGCCTTGAGTCCCTCCAGGATGAGAAAAGAGGGGTATAAATGAAGTAAATCAATCAGTCAATAAATAGTCCAATCCCCTGCTGTGCAGGAAAAGTACAATCAATGCACTCCTGACAGATGGCCATCCAGCCTCTGTTTAAAAGCCTCCAACGAAGGAGCTTCCACCACACTCTGAGGCAGTGAGTTCCTTTATTGAACAGCTCTTACAGTAAGGAAGTTTTTCCTAATGTTCAATTGGACTCTCCTTTCCTGTAATTTTAACTCATTGCTCTGAGTCCTAGTCTCCAGGGCAGGAGCTAGGAGCTAGAGCTGATCATTCCAAGTTCTGGAGAAATATAGAGGCTCAAACGGCTGGCCCAAACCATTCTCTGCAGAGAAAGTGAGAAATTGCAACCAAGGCATCAGGAACAGCACAGCTGTGGAACACTCTCCCTAAATACTCCCTGGGATCTGGGTGTTGGCCCAAAATGCCACCTATAAAGGAAGTTATAAACACCAATTACCTTGCTGAGTACAGTTTCAGTCTTCCTCCTGACAGCTTGGCTTGACAGATTGATGGCCCCAGAATGGAGTAAAAACTTGGCTACTGCTACTTCCTGGAATCCTGAGTCTGATTTACAGCTTTCTTGACTCTGGATAATTTGACACCATATACTTCATGCTTCTGACAACTGTTACTGACTCGTGGCTTCCCAGTGACAATTTATTGACCTAGACCTCTGAATTTCACTTGCAGTGAAGAGCAGGACACCTCCCAATGTTGCACAGGGGTGGACCAGGGGATCAACCTGCTACAGTTGGAGCCTCTCTCCTCTTATGGAACATCTTCAAAAGTCATAGTAAGTTATAATGTCACTGCTTCCTATTCACATTTACACTTGTAGGAACATTACCAAAATCACAAATACTTCCAAAATCCACCTTATTCAGCCAGTGGCACTTTTTTGTGTTAGGAATGACTTGAGAAACTGCAAGTTGCTTCTGGTGTGAGAGAATTGGCCGTCTGCAAGGATGTCATCCAGGGGATGCCTGGATGTTTGATGTTTTACCATCCCCATGTCCCCACATGGGAAGATAGTGCTCAACAGATGGGAGCTTGCCTTGCTCCCCAGATTCGAACCGCCAACCTCTTTCGGTCAATCAGTTCTGCCAGCACAAAGGTTTAGCCCATTGCACCACCAGGGCACTGAAGGCACTGAAGAATGCTGTTCTGTATAGGGTTGGTAAGTAGGGTGCTGAATCTTGCCCCTTCCCACCTGTGAAAGGTGGTACATTGAGCAGAAGCACCCCCCCCCCCCCGTAATCTTATGACAACTCCTCAGTGCACTACTAATTACTGTTTGGAGGGGTCTGGATATATTATCATTCAGCACCCCATTTGCTGAGCAGAAGCACCCCCCCCCCCGTAATCTTATGACAACTCCTCAGTGCACTACTAATTACTGTTTGGAGGGGTCTGGATATATTATCATTCAGCACCCCATTTGCTGAGCAGAAGCACCCCCCCCCCCCCCCCCGTAATCTTATGACAACTCCTCAGTGCACTACTAATTACTGTTTGGAGGGGTCTGGATATATTATCATTCAGCACCCCATTTGCTGAAGCCAAACAATTCCTCAGTGCACCTGACTGTATTTTAAACGGCTTCCAGGGCTCAGACAAATCATGACCATGGAGTCATAGCTACATGTCTGATGTATGATCTCAATCATATAATTTTTGAGGACATTTGGCAGTGGAGAGAAAATGTTACATTCTATTTGTTCTCTCTTCTGGGAATGAATAATTTATCTGAACAAGTCCCTAAAGGGCCACGCTCTACAGAATGCCCCTTTTCTAATAACAAAGGGTTAAGCACTTCCCTTGGATGCTTCCCAGTAGTATTTTATTTTTTTAAGATAGCAGCAGGCCTTTTTGCATTATTCATTATTTTAATAGTCTCAATTTTTCAAAACCAGGAGTATTTTTCTGTACCCACTTCCCTTTTCGTTTTTGTGTTTTTCAGACCTTTCCAGGGAAGAAGATGGGTCCCTGGGCCTGCCCAAGTACCCCAACTCTGAGTTATATCACCATCACCATCGTTCCTCCCTTGAAAATAAATATGTGAGAAATGTGAGCCTAAATTTTATTCTGATCTCAGACTTTACTCATTTATATGTATTTCTTTGTCACCTCATAAAATGAATTCTCTATATGACATACGCCAACTGGGTTTCAAGCAAGATTAAACAGTACAGAACAATTCAACCAAATTTGATATTGAAGTCCAGCACTAACCAAGATAATAAAACTACCTTCTATAAAGAGAATGAAATTACACTAAACAAAAATAAACTAAAGATAGAAAAAACAACTGCTGTCAAAACAGAGATATTACTATCAAAGATAGATTTGACTACCAATGACTGTCAGCCTTGTAAACATAGCATCGTATTCATTTAACAGAGCTTCAGAAAATATTGGAAAACCAAAAACATCTGGTGCCAATCTACATTCCAGATGGGATTCTTTAATACAGATTTGGACTACTATTTAAAATTAAAGTCTGTACAACTCTTAGCCCCTCACCACCCCTGCCCATGCTTGGACCCTGGAGAACTGCAAGCCCTGATGTGCCCCTCACTCCAATTTTATAACTGCAATTGAAATTTAAAACTCAAGGTGCCCTTCTGATCTTCAAGTTGGAATTGGAGAGAATTTGACCATGGTTCCATCCCAATTGTTTCAGGCACAGTGGAGGCACTTTTAAAACCAGGAAATAAGTTGGAAATTAACTTCCTGATTTTTTCTCTCTATTGGACCTAAAGGAGCCCAGAGCAGTCTACAAGTAGGATAGATTAGGTTGCATGTACTAAAGCATTGTGGGCCTCCAATCAAGCTGGTGGGGATGGAGATTGTGCACTGCATTATGGCTACTTTTGCTCTAGAGCAGTCATTCCAAATCTGTGGTCCGTGGACCACCAGTGGTCCACAAGAACTAAAATATGGTCTATGGTCTCACCAGGCATGTAGCCGGAGGGGGGGGGCTTGGGGGGCTTCACACCCCCCCCCCCCAAATTATCATGTTGGTCCATGAGAAGGCCTTACTGGTGCATTATTTAAACTGTTATGTTTAATTATATCATGATCTGATCACCATACTCAATATATCCCATATGAATGGGGGTATTAGGGTAACAATACAAAAGGTTTGCTAGGGTAGACCCTCTTTCACTCAGACTCAGCCCCCCCCCCCCCCCCAAGAATCAAAATCCTGGCTATGGGCCTGGGCCTCACCATTACTACACCATTGCAACGAGAGTGACTGGTCTTGTGAAACCCTCTTATAGTGCCGATGCTTATTAAATATGTTTTTCTGTGGGCAAGCAGATAGCGACTACTAGATGGCATATGTTCTGTATCAGAAACTAGAGCTTATGTGGGCTATCAAGCACAATTTTCTGAATCAGTACCCCCAAAACCAAACGGAATCTAAAGTTAACCAAAAACTTCTGGTACTGATGCTGGAGAGTGGTCCCTGGTTAAAGTGGTCCCTGGTCAAAAAAGCATTGGGAATCACTGCTCTAGGGAAAAGGTTCCACAGCAAAAACTCCCTTTCCATGGCAGCCATCCTCCATTCTTCAGCCTGAAGTGCCATTTTCATAAGATGGGAATGTACATATTTTCTTGAGGTGAAATGAACTATCTTTTTTCATCTGTAAATCGAATTAGTTTTGTGTGGTCACATTGGAACTGTGAGGCAGGAATAAGAAAACCCATCTCATTGGTATTACACTGCCCTGACATGATTACCTAGTAGGCAGTGTGTTTTTTGCCTCCCCACTTCATACACATATCCTAAACACACACAACATACGCATATCCTCAGACTTCATGCCATCCGTGAACTACTGTTCCTGCAATTTGAACAAGCCGTGCTTGGTGTCCATGCAACAGGGGAGAAATGAAGCAACCCATTCTTCTGCTGAAAATCCCCTCTTCTCCTCTAGTTAAGCTGTCATGAGCTATTGTTGATGCCAATGGAGGGTAAATGGGTTGTTTTGTGCCTCGCTGCAGCATAGAATGGAGAAGGACAAAATTCTCATCTCCAGTCGTTCATGAGAGATTAAGATGGAAAGAAGCTGGGCAGACCAGATGGGAATCTGCCACAAGTGGTATCGGATTGTATCAAGAGGTTCCCTATTTTTGCTTTAGATCACAAGTCATTTAGAGATTCATGGCTGAAAGCTAGCACTTTGAATTGAACTCAGAAACAAACTGGAAGCCAACTCGGACAAGAAAAGGGTTACAATGCCAGCAGCAATGGATGCCAGCAGTGTGTGGTACTGGCACAATGATTTTTCCATGCAGTCAGAACAATTGACATGCTGAATGGATTTCAAACTGCTCCCTTCACAAAGAAATGTTTCCAGCAGCCTCCACATAGTTGCAGTAATATTTCACTGTCTGGGGAAAAATGAATAACATCCAGGTTTGCTTGAGGTGACATTGGAGTATTTACTTTTCCCTAATCAAAAGAACCAGGGAAGTTATAGGTAGCATTAATCTTATTAGGAGACAGACAAGTTTAACATAAGGAAGTAGTGCCCCTAAATACCTCTAAACTCCGCATGATTAATCACATATAAACTGCAATCCCACACCCATTTTCCCTGAAGAAACATATTATAACATCTGAATAAACATGCTTAGGATCAACTTACACATTGGTCAAGATGCTACATAAGGGTTGCTTAGTATAAATGTCTGCAGGTGGAGTTGCATATTGATTCTTTTATGCTGGGACTGAATGGCAATCTTGTGCAGCTGAATGCATACCATTTGTAAATGAATGTGCAGATGAGTTCCCATCTGAATGCATATGTATTTCCATTGGCAGTGATGTCATCCTGCAACCTTGAACTGGATACAGATGCACCACATTGGACTAAGATGCCCAACTACCTTTATAGAGATCTTGCACACGTGCATGGTATCAATAACATTCTGACTGTTACATGAATAATATGATGTATGAGAATTTTGATTCAGTTCATTTTTTCAAGTTTTACCACCATTTTAAAAATTACTTCCTATTTGGGATAGAAATATCTCAAGTTAAAAAAAACCCAAGAATAATTGTGGAAGAATCCCAAACCTGCATATTCATCTATCCAGGCCTGGGTTTTTGAATGTTTCACTCGTCATATTCCAGATATTAAACCCTATTTATTTGACCTTTTAAGTACTTAATAAGGGTTTCTAGATATATATTTTTTTTGTCTAGAGAAAATCCTTATCTTTATATGGTAGTAAAATCCAACATGGTATTTTCTCTGCTGGGAATTGCTGTACTTACTCAATTTGGGGTAAAGTTTCGTTTGGGTTCAGTTTGGAATTCCCATATGTTTTCATATTCAAAATTTAAAGCATTAGATGTGTGGAAAATAGTGAAACTGTCAGATTTATCCCATCTTGTAGAGTGCAGCTGATTTAAGAAGATAACAACATGGAGTCCGGATTCATTAATTCATTTCTCTCAATCTCCCTCTCCCACTCCCTCCCTCTCCCTCCCTCCCCCCCCCCCTCTCTCTCACACACACACTTTTTAAAAAAATATATGGGGACCATAGCTTGGCCCTGGTGCGTGTGAGATAGGTGATGCTGAATTCCAAAAGGTACAATACAAAGAATTGCATATGTGATTTGCCAAACAAAGCTCACAATTTAACTGCTTGAATGTGACTCAGGGCCTCATCACATGAATGTTTCCCCCGTGTTCATCACACTGGAACAATGGAGTCCCACGGAGGCCATCTCATGATGAACGACCACTTCCGGTGACTGCCCAATGGCTGCAAATGGGACTGTCTTACAAGAGATAAGACTCTTGTTACCTGACCCCTGCTTCTGGCTGGGGGGGGGAGCAGGAGGGAGCAAAGGAAAGAAAAAAGAAAAAAGAGAAAGGTTGTGGAATGGCTGGCCATTCCCAAAGATGGACCCTGCCGAGAGAGAACAGGATAAGATGTTTTCCCTACTCTTCCCAACACTTTCCTGCTTTCCTCCTGCCTGTCTGATGAAGTCCTGAAACACATTTAATTTTATGCACCTAGACCATATTCAAATGAAGCTGTGCTGATGTCATAGGGGGAAGAGGAAGCCAAGTTGGTTCTAGACTCACAGTCTTGGTTGGTAAGGCATTTGGATTTGAGTTGGATAGCTGCAAAACCTTAGCATGCTCGTTTGTTTAGAGCAGTGGTTCTCAATCTTCCTAATTCCATGACCCCTTAATAGAGTTCCTCATGTTGTGGTGACCTCCAACCATAAAATTATTTTCATTGCTACTTCATAATTGTAATTTTGCTACTGTTATGAATCTGATATGCAGGATGTACTTTCATTCACTGGACAAAATTTGGCACAAATATCTGATACACCGAATACTGGTGGGGTTGGGGGGGGGGGGGGGATGTGGAACTGATTTTGTCATTTGAGAGTTGTAGTTGCTGGGATGGATAGTTCACCTACAATCAAAAAACATTTTGAATTCCAACAACCATGGAATTGAACCAAACTTGGCACACAGAACTCCCATGACCAATAGAAAACACCGGAAGGGTTTGGCGGGCATTGACCTTGAGATTTGGAGTTGTAGTTCACCTACATCCAGAGAGCACTCTGGACTCATAGATCTGGACCAAACTGACACGAATATTCAATATGCCCAAATGTGAAGACCAGTGGAATTTGGGGAAAACAGACTTTGACATTTGAGAGTTGTAGTTGCTGGGATGTATAGTTTGCCTACAATCAAAGAGCATTCTGAACCCCACCAACAATAGAATTGGGCCTAACTTCCCACACAGAACCCTCATGACAAACAGAAAATACTGTGTTTTCTGATGGTCTTTGGTGACCCCCACAGGGGTCCCGACCTCTAGCTTGAGAAATATTGGTTTAGAGGATGTCAGCATATGACATTCCTCTTCAGAACTCAATTGAATTCATAATATCTTCTAACACTCAAGTTGGAAGAGTTGTTTTTTGGATGATGACAACCAATATTCACTAGCTATTGTCCAAAAACATAACTTTCCCAAATGTCTCTTTGGAGGGCTTTAATGTCAATTAGATGCTATGCTGTCCACGGTTCTAAAAGTTATTAAGCACTATGATGTCTTGCTTATAAAATTTTCCCAGCTCAGCCTACCAATTTCCAGCTTCCCATTTTGAACTCCAACAACCATGGAATTGAACCAAACTTGGCTAGATATACAGCAAAGTTTGGTTAATTTCCAGACATTTCCATTCTCAAAGTTACTATTTTATACCCCATTAAAAGGATTTTACAGTTGTTTGTTTAACCTTCTTCCCACATGCTGTTTAATTCGATGTTGTTTTAATAACTACAAGTCAGCAATATCAGGGTGGTATGATTATCCAATTTGCCAACAAAATGAGGTTACAGTGTCTTGTTAAGTCACTCATTTTGATGTTTGTTTCTTCTAGAAATGCTCCCAGTGGGTATATATCTTAGTGCTCAAGTCAAATCCTTCCTTTTCTTCCTGGCAGTTCATCTACTCTCTTCTCACCAATGATTTGAGGTGAAATTAGATTTATTTATGCTTTTCTTTATAATAGAACTAATGTGATGCTATAGATTAGGTTACCTTAATGACAGAATGGAAGGTTTTCAAGAGGTGTTTGGAGATATATTGTAACTAAGGAGACAAAAATAATCACTGAAATGCAAGGCACTACAATAGTCTTGAGTTTCATATTGGGGATTTTCAGGGAGATAACTGTTATACTTTGTACATAGTCATTTTCCATCATTGGTGAGAACAGTCTAGGGTAGAGGTAAGCCAATCCAAACATTTGTCATCAATTGTCTTAAATTCAGTTCTTAGTAGGACTGCCAATCCAGGATTATCTCTAGTGCTCCACCCCAGGAGGGTGTGGAGAATTATGATAGGAAATCTACTTGTGTGCACTTTATATATCCACATCAGCACTTATGAGGTGCAACACATCTTAACGAGGCAATAAGAAAAAAATTAAAAGAAAACTTACAGTGGATTTCCCCGTACTTTTTGCAGTTCCCTTCAGTCTACATTATCCAAATATTTCTGGACACCATGAGACTATTTTCCAATACTAATGGCTTTCCATGAGGTACCAGAGTTTTTAAACCCTTACTTTGGATTAAGCACCTGTCTGGAACGGTTCTCAGAAGCTGCAAATACTTCCCAGGTAAGTTGTTACAGATTGCCAATAGTCTTATTGGTTTACTTAAGGTAGGGATGGACCATTTGTGGTCCTCCAGGTGTTGAAGCCATGATCCTTTGCAACTGGCTAAATTCCATCAACTTTTGGGAAACCACGATGCCCTGTTCTTGATATTATTATTATTATTATTATTATTATTATTATTAAGGCATCTTTAAGATAACAAGTTATTGACAGAGATATTCTGTAATTCTTCCTAAAATATTTAGGTTGTGGCACATTCTGCAACACCCTGCGCAGTGTTTTCATGGCGGCATGCAGCAGCATTGATATTTTTGATTATTTTTTTCAAATCTCACAGGCAAGTCAACAAATAGACTTGTATTGGCCTCCCTCCTTCAAACTTTTGCATATACAGGCATTAATATACACATCCAGTCTTCTTTCTCCCTTATTTTTTCAGGTCTGTCTTACTCTTGATGTGCAAAGATGTTTACTACATGGAAGTTTGGGATTATTTTTTGTTTCAGTTTAACATGTTAAGTCAGATGCTGCCTGACACCTTCTTTTTTTAGGCTAATCATACCAGATGATCACTTGATGTCTCATTAACAAAAACCAGTGGCACAAGGTCCCTTGATGGCTGGGAATCTCTAGTGTTTGCAATATATTACCCATCCAAGCTTGGAAATGTTGACAGCCTTCCCGATGAGAAGATAAATAAAGATAAATGTTTATTGTGGCATCAAAACTAATGGCCTAAATCACCCCACCTCATATTTTCATCATCAGCCTTATAATTCAGATGGGGTTCATGGTATGTCTCAGAGGAGAGTGTCTTTCTGTTTTCCTTCTCCACAACTTCAATATAGAGAGTGCCTATAGGGTTTTCTCTCCCTGCCAAATAGCAATTTTTTTATGAAGAAAGGATAATTTCCATTGGCATGGAAAGAAAACAGGTAAGCCACAGCCTATGTTCAGTGATCGGAACTGCAGTCTTTGTTTGGCTGCCCTTAGAAGAGGAAGAAATATCTTGGGAGATCCTGTTACAGCAATTCAATGTGTCTTCCCCTTAGGCTCCAAGCTGACTTGGGTCCCATTCTCATTACACAATTATAATGCTGTCATTAGACTTTACTGCTATGGTTTTCTTCTATGGAAACCTTTGATTGACAGTTTTTTGAAGGGCATTTAGAATCCTTAGCTAGAGAGCTCTAGTGGTCTTCTGAGTGATGGCCCCTCGGCTGTGGAACTCCCTCCACAGAGAGATCAGATCGACCCCCTCCTTCCTAGGTTTTAGGAAACAACTTAAGACCTGGTTATATGAAAAGGCATTCAGTGAATGATAGAAACATGTAGATGTGGAAATACCGTAGTTAAAGATATTGTGAAGGGCCTAAGTGTTTTATGTATTGTGTGTGACTGTTGTTTTATAGTTTTATAATTTTAATGGTTTTAATCTATTGCCATTGTTGTTGTTTTGATATGTGTTGTTTCGTACACGTAAGGCATTGAATTTTGCCATTAATCATGTTAGTCTCCTAGGGGTTCGAAAAGCTGTATATAAGTGCAAATAATAATAATAATAATAATAATAATAATAATAATAGTGCCCCACCAAACGACAAGCCCCACAATTACATAGGATGCCACAATGGCAGTTAAAGTGGAATTATTCTGCTATTTTGCTAGAGTGAGAATGGGTCTCTGTTCTAGTTCTCCCATAAATGTCAGTGTTGGATTAGATCTAGTCCTCATTCCATAGGTTCTTAATTATACACTAAGAGATTGAATAGCCTAAAGTACTAGATAATACAATTTTAATATGCACTTTTTGTGAGTTGAGCGGGTTTGGGTTAGCTCTTGTGTGCCATACAGTTTTTTTTTTTTGTTTCTATAAGATAATCTGTTATTTCCTTCTGGGTGTTACTAAGCTTGTTGTTTAAAAGCTTAGCTTCACATCTGGGCATGCCATAAGGAAGGGGGAGCAGGCTTGTTTTCTGTTGCCCTAGAATTCGGGGCAATGGGTTCAAATTACAAGAAAGGAGATTTCACTTGAATATAAAGGACCTGTTCACATGTTGCTTATTTTGTGGTGTCCTGCACACGCTCTCTCCTTCCCCCATCAAACGGGGACAATGGGACAAAGCACATTGGCATCCTGTCCTTGTCCTCATCAGATGGGAGTAAGAGCAGGAACATGTGTTGCCACATTGGTTTTTCCCCATCAGATGGGGGAAAGGCACCAAAAATGCAGGTAGCTCTGTTGTGGTAAACCCACTTACATCTCCATCATGGGTGACAGGCATGTAGCCAGGGGGGGGGGCTTGGGGGGCTTCAGCCCCCCCCCCCCGAAATTTTCATGGTGGTTCGCGAAAAGGCCTTATTGGTGCATTATTTAAACTGTTATGTTTATTCATATCTTGATCTGATCACCATACTCAATATATCCCATATGCATGGGGGTATTGGGGTAATGATACAAAAGGTTTGCTAGGCTAGACCCTCTTTCACTCAGACTCAGCCCCCCCCCCGAAACTCAGCCCCCCCCCCGAAACCCCCCCTGAAAATTTTTTTAGCCCCCCCCCCCCCGAAACGAAATCCTGGCTACGGGCCTGATGGGTGAGGAAACATCTTGCAATGTTTCCTCGTCACTTCAGGAGGAATGGGGGTGGGATCAAGACAGAGTCATCTGAAAAAGAAAGCTATGAAATTCATGGGGCTGCCATGAGTAAATAGGTGACTTGAAGGCATGCACAGGTGCACACACAGAGAGATATGAGGTTGGCTATATTTAGATCATGTGTGCTAGATACTGTGTGTTGACTATTAACAGCTAAAAACTAAATTAAGTACTTGGGAGATAAAACAAGTTTTGAAAAGGATCTCTGAATTGAAAATGATTGAGAAACAGTCATTTACTGACTTTCTTTTATTACTGAAAGAAAAATGAGATGTAGATGCAGCATGCTGAGAGACATTTGTATGTTTTCAATTCTATTTGAAGGGTCACGGGGATTTTAATAAATTTAATGATACACTTTATTTACATCCCGCCCCATCTCCCCAGAGGGAGATTTTAAACTGATATGGAGAGAAAGAGGTGGTTTTTTATTAAGGGTACCCTTATTAAGAGTAAAATAAGGTCCTGAGTGATAGAAACCAATCTAAATGTGCATAAATATATAGTATCTGCCTTATAACATTGACACTGTAAATAACACATCAGGGACCCAGCCAGAAGGCTGAAGTGTTTACAAGAGTCCAGATATTTTCACCAAGTTCCTCATTCCTGTTGCCACCACCATTGCTGTTGTTGCTGGATGTGTTTATTAAAGCCAGAAAATAATTTGTTTCTGGATCTTTTTGTGATAGCAGACAGTTCCCGAGAGCAGAGTGGGTGTAGAGCAGCATGATTGTAATGTAGCTTTATTATATACTGTTATAGTGCCAAGTCAGATGACTTTTGGAGGGTATATTTATAAATTGTTAATAGTAGCTCTGCTGAGTTGTGAATAACCAATTCCAAAAGCCATATAGAAGAAGTATAATTCAAGTGAAAGGAACTGTATGATGCAAGTAAAATGCTTCTCACTGGAAATACTTGGCCTTCAGGATCATGTGTAAAGTCCATTTCATGGAGGTGATGGCTGTTTGCAGACTCACTTCCAGTCAACTCCAGAGCTTGGAAAAGTCTTTGGGACTACTCTCTGAATAAGTTATGTTTTGATCTGAGAATTATTTAAAATATTAGATAACCCATCTTTCTACTAGACAGTCTTCAACTCTACTGAGAACACATTTGTACGCCATCAGCTTCTCATCTAAAGATAATCTAAAATCCTGGTAACAAAAAAGTTAAAACACCATTGAACAAGTTATATTAACACACCATTAAATTCTTCATATTTTTTCACAGTTGTGTTGCTGTTGAAGAGCTGAACAGGCCAGAGACAGAAAGAAATAGTCCTCCAACAGAAGGACTACACCCTGCTCATGTAGGCTGTGAATTCTGGCCATTGGTGTCCAAAAAGTAATCTGTGAACGAAAAAGTAATTATTTCAAATTGTGGACAGAACCTCCCTATGAACAAATGTTTCTGGGTTAGACAAGCTTACATAGCTGAACTCTAAGTGAATCCCAGAGCTGGTTCTGAAACTTTGTTGAAAACGCTTCTCATATGATACATCTTCTTCATCATCACACCAAAATCTCAATCTGCCATTGCTGCTTTCACTTCACCCCAACTTCACGCCTTTCCCAGTATGCACGGGTATCTGGTCTTTAATGTAAGCTATGGGCTGAATACAGTCTTCTTAAATCTGTCTTAGTTAAAATAAGTTTCTAGAGTGCTCTCATTTCCTGTTTCTAACTGAGCTGAAACAAAGGTTTTGTTTTTGTTGCATGTGATGCTGAAATCACTGAATGCCAGCACTTTCTTTCTTAAAATAGAGGCATCACTGCTGGAGGTGTTCTGCTAACCTCGTATCAGCTATGCCTAAATAATTTTCCATTAATTTTATTTGAAATGCAAGAAGGGTGCCTGGATTTAGAGCAGATTGTACCCTGCGCCACTAAAATGTGCTGCTTCAGGCTACCAGACCTTTCGTGCTGTTTGGCTGTTCCTGCTAGTTCAGTGCAATCGCTTTCCAATTTCCAAGCAAGCAAGAAAGGGGGGAAATGGCTTTGGCAATGGAGTGTTGGGTGAGTTTAAAAACAAAAATCCACACGATAAAAGATGGAAATTATCCACTTTTCTTGTGGTTTCCTCTCAGAGCCTGACTATACTTGATCTCCAGTCGGGGAAGAAACACTAAGCCCCCAATAGGCCCTCCATAAATATCTTGTTTATGCTAGCTGTTGTGGGAGCTGCTAGAGTGGCCGACACAAAGGCAGTTCAGTGAAAAATGTGCACTGTTTGGGCAATAAGGAATTAGAGTAAATCCCAGAAAACAGCGTAATTAAGGCTTAGCATTTGTATAGCACTTCAGAGTGTTCAAAGCACTTACTCCACAGGCATTGTTCCAGAGATCCTTGCATGAGCACCCAGAAAAAGGCCTGCCACTAGCCATTTACTTGCTTATTTGCGTCTATTCAGCCAAAACTTTGGAGAAGGATGGGGGTTAGCTTACCAAACCAAACCATGCAAAATGAAGTACAATAAAAACCAGAAAAGCAACTTCTTAATGCTTTTACTTATTTCTTGTATGTTCTTTTATCAGCATTGGTTTTAATTTTTGTAAGCCTCCTTGAATCCCAGTTTTAGGGGTAGAGAAAAATAGGAAGAAAACAGGATGATATGAAATAGAGTCTGAAACGCTAAACTTTAATTTAACTTGTGTGTGGAAAAATCTGTTACTAGACAATTTAGTAAAATAATATGATAGATAATTAGGTAGGTAGATGATAGATAGATAGATAGATAGATAGATAGATAGATAGATAGATAGATAGAGGCCAAAACACAGAAAGATCAAGTGTGTGTATTTGGCACACAAGAAGTTAAAAGATGAAGAACAAACAAGGAATAGGAGAAGACAAAAGGACTGGCAAAAAGACTGAGCAGTTTACAAATGTGATGCTCCAGTCTCTGAAACAATTTGGCAATAAAAATCAAATATGACATGAAATTAATCCACATTGCATTCTAATTACTGTTTGAAAAATGGAGGAAGTGTAAGATGTCTGAGATACTTAACTTTGAAAGATGACTATTACAGTAACTTTGTATTTACTACTTTGGATAAGAAGATTTACAACTCTTTGATATGAAATGCTTTCGTGGTTGTTTAAAGTGTCACCCACTCTTCTACACATGGCTTTCAATTGGGTTTCAGCTGCTTAATTGTATACAGAATTGCAACTCATGTCAACAACAAAACTTTGCAGTCGAGCATAAGTTCCTGCCATCTTTGCACACTGAATATTGGCATGGAATAACATTGACTTTCTCTTTTCATCTTCCTTTTTATTGTTTCCTTTGTAAAGCCTAGGTTGCTTCAATAGTTCCTTTTTCCCATGGTAAGATACATATTTCCATTTCAGAGGTTCATCTCGATTTCAGAGTGTAACTAATAAGAGTTGGAAAGTTGGATGCTCACAAATGACAAGCACCATAGTTATGATGCTACACAGTGACATCTGTCAAAATCCCCCGGGCCAATTTACTGGACATGAAGTTGCCCAACAGCATTCTGTCCAATGTTGCAAGTGATGATTTGGGGCAACAAACTGAATTACCTCCAAACGTATCAACACACCTTTGAAGTGTTTACAAACAAAGCAATAAAACACATCTAGGTGAACATGTGGAGTGACCTTACAATTATGAAGCAAGTTGGCCAAGAGTCCACAAACATCTCAAAAATCTAAATAATCCAACAAAGGACCTTGGAGAAATAACTCTTACAATTATGTGCTGAATGTGCTAAATTACTCAAATACTAGGGGAAGTGACTTTCAATCATCTGATCTTCAGCATACTAGGGCCTTTCGTGTTGTGAAGCAGAAACACCCCCCCCCCCCCCCCCCCCGCTCCTCCAGTTTTAATTTAAATATATGCAGTCAGTTTTAGGTGCTGTGCAAGATTTATAGTATTTGATTCATAAGATTGGATAAGTACTGGGTAGATAGTAGGATATGCCCACTGGCCCTTGGCTGGTACCTTGTAATGGTGAAACTTTCAGTGACACAGGCATATTATTTGGCTGCTGTAAAAAAAGTCTTGTGACCAAAATTAGACAAGACATGCAAGGTGCCATGACCTGTAAGAGGCATGGGGGTGGTGGCAGAGGGTAAATGCACACAGCAGCCAATTGAATTCTTTGGCTTGTCTTGGCTGAGTTTAACTCAACTAGACTTGACTTACTGTGACCTGACTGTCCTTAATCTGATGTTCTTGATCCGAACCAATTGACTTGATTTGATGGATTACCTGGATCTATGCAATGCAGCATGTCTCTTTCCTCTGTTTCCAAGTCCTAACAAGCAGAGCAGAAGGTAGTGGATCCTTTCATCTCTTGATGTAATCCTGTTTTGTTTTGTTTTTTAAGTATATATTTCTTAAACAGAAGATATGAGTTATTGTTGCTCTGGAAAAAAAGTGCATAACACATTTGATGGTTACATTTAAGTCCAGAAGAAAATTGTAGGACTCCACAGGATTTATACATGCCAGGACATGAGAAAGGTCAGACAGAGACAGGTCAAAGGGTGGATATTTCATTGGTCTCTAATTACACACCAATGAACTGTCAGTCTGCCATTGTGCACATTTTGATTGAAATGGTCTTTTAGACTATAATGAATTAAAAATAAAGGGAAAAAACCAGTCACAGGCCTGTCATGGAATCAGATGGTCATTCAGTCCTCATGAGAAAGAGAGAAGTGTCAGATCGAGAGAACTTTTTGACCTGGAGTTCAGAGAGGTCAGTTTGGACTGCAAAGATAGAGGCTATCAAGAGAGACTGCTTTAAAAAGATAGGAAGACAAAATGAGGACTGCCACCATGGAAAGATAGTGCCATAGGTCAGATGCTAAAAGCCACCCAGGGAAATCGTCCAAAGACATGGGATTGAGTCTCATTACTATGCTAATGATACTCAGCTCTGTGTTGTTGTTGATAATGATGACTATGTCATTGTGTACCTTCATGTAGTTTCTAATTTTATGACAACCTAAGGCAACCCTATCATGGGGATTTGGAAGGCTGAGAAGGTGTGATTTACCCAAGGTCACCCAGCGTATTTCCAGTGGGAAACCAAATCCTGGTCTCCAGAATCACAATCCAATACTCAAGTCACTTCTCCCCATGAGCTTTGTATCTCTTTTTAAAAAGAGGTTAAGCAGACTACAGAAATCCTAAATTATGAAAGATGAAGATTTTCATTTCACAGGGGTGTGTGGGTGATGAGACCTTTTTTTTTCATAGAGTTACACTCCCTTAAAATAACCAGGGTCACAGCTTGGGGTTACCCCTAGACTTAGCATTGGTTCTAAATAGCAGGTTTTTGCTGTGGGCAATAAGTCCTTTGCCCAAGTTTGCATGGTGTTTGCATGATTTTTGCAGAAAGATTTGCCAGCAATAATCAAAGATTTGTATCACGTTGTCTTTAGATTATTGCAGCCCAAACAAGTGGGATTGGATCGCTTTTGACAGTTCTAGGAATACTTCTTTGAAACAATGTGGTGATTCTATACATTGTAGTTTTAAAAAAACGTAAATGCTCTAATAACAAAAATGAAAGTATCAAAACTTGCTATTTTTTCTGTTTCACAGAATTTCTTTAAGTGTATATTGTGTTTTAGTGGATAGAGCATGTTTTTTAAAAAGATAAATAAAAAATCACATTCTAGTAAACACTGTAACAGAATAAACAATGGTCATTACACTGGAGGAAGTAGATTGTAATGGGGGAAATCCTGTTAAGAGATTAGAATTCAATTTCCACTCAACCATTTAACTGATTTCCAATTTCCATTTCCTTCTACTAAGTAATAACCTCATTTGTGGTCCTGGAAATATACATTCTGGATAATGTAATTTTTACTTCAAAAGTATTACTTTATAAGAGCTCCAGCTTTAGAAACATAAACTGGAAAATGCAAACAAACATTTGGTAAGGAGTCTTTTATAATGAATCCTTAATTATGCTCATAACCACTTTTTTTAGATCTTGTACTCTGCTACAGAAACACTTCTGTTACCTTGCTGCTTGAGAGTACCTTACCTTAGTGCCAAATATGTATACAATAGTTTTTGTCTGATCCTGCAAATGCATAGGAACCAAACAGATGTAAGTGAGGTGTATATGTTGAAGTTTTGCTTCCCTTTGTTCAGTTGAGGAACTAACTCAGCAACATAGATACTACCAGGATTGGAAAAGTTCATTTTTTAAAAAAAGTAACCCACAGAAATCCCCAGTCGGTGCTGGTTCAGGATTTATGGGTGTTGTCATGTATGTATGTATGTATGTATGTATGTTGTTTCCAAATTCTGGTGTGAAGACAGATTAGTACAGGGGAGTTGGGATTTCCTGTCTGTTTTTTTTATATATATAAAAAACCTAAAAATCTAAGTAAGCTTTTTTGTATTACATCCATCTCTTTTCTCAATATTTCTTTTCCTCCATGCTGGATTCTAGTCTTTTTAATCTAATGAACACTGACAACTTTTGTAGCACATTGTGCATTTCTCAACCAGCATTTCTCAACCTGGGGGTCAGGACCCCTGAGGGGTCACGAGGGGGGTTGGGAGGGGTATCCAAAGACCATCAGAAACACATATTTCTGATGGTTTTAGGAACCCCTATGTCAAAGAAGGCTGAAAATCTCTCTGCCTGTCTTTCCCTTATTTTTTGGAAACATACGATGAATCCTCCCACCAAAAGCTCTCTTCCACTGTAATTGATTAGCCTCTCAGCCAAGGGGAGAGCGATTTCTGAGACTACAAGTGGGGAGGGGCGAGCAGATGTGCTCGGCCCATGGCGGCATGGTGTGCATGCGTGGGAGAGGAAGAGCATGCAAGGGTGGAGGGAATCTCATGCCAGCAAGTCCCTTCAAGGCATGGGAGGTCTGTGTAGAAAGTTTGGCCCAATTCTATCTTTGGTGGGGTTCAGAATGCTCTTTGATTATAAGTGAACTATAAATCCCAGCAACTACAACTCCCTAATGTCAAGGTTTATTTTCCCCAAACTCCACCAGTGTTCACAAATATTGAGTATTTGTGTCAAGTTTGGTCCAGATCCATCATTGTTTGAGTCCACAGTGCTTTCTGGATGTAATTGAACTACAACTCCAAAAGTTAAGCTCAATGCCCACCAAACCCTTCCAGTACTTTTTGATGGTCATGGGAGTTCTGTGTGCCAAGTTTGGTTCAATTCCATCATTGGTGGAGTTTAGAATGCTCTTTGATTGTAGGATAGCTATAAATTTCAGCAACTTCAACTCCCAAATGACAAAATCAACCCCTCCCCAATCCCGCCATTATTCAAATTTGGATGTATCGGGTATTTGTGCCAAATTTGATCCAGTGAATGAAAATACATCCTGCATATCAGATATTTACATCAAGATTCATAAAAGTAGCAAAATTACAGTTATGAAGTGGCCGTGAAAATAATTTTATGATTGGAGGTCACCACAACACGAGAAACTCTATTAAGGGGTCATGGCATTAGGAAGGTTGAGAACCACTGCTCTAAACAAACAAGCATGCTAAGGTTTTGCAGCTATCCAACTCAAACCCAAACACCTTACCAACCAAGCCTGTTGAGTGTAGAATAAGAACCAACATGGTTTCCTCTCCCCCCTCTGACATCAGCACAGCTCCATTTGAATACGGTCTAGGTGCATAAAATTAAATGTGTTTCAGGACTTCATCAGATGGGGAGGAGGGAAGCAG
Source organism: Anolis sagrei (assembly GCF_037176765.1). NCBI lineage: Eukaryota > Metazoa > Chordata > Lepidosauria > Squamata > Anolidae > Anolis > Anolis sagrei. The sequence goes on along the minus strand of NC_090022.1, from coordinate 247,167,791 downwards.
GAAAGTGTTGGGAAGAGTAGGGAAAACATCTTATCCTGTTCTCTCTCAGCATCTTCAGGAATGGCCAGCCATCCCACAACCTTTCTCTGTTTTCTTTAGAAAGGTTGCAAAACACTGGCATAAACAATAAAGGAGGAGGAGAATGGGGAGAAGTAATAATACTATGCAGTTATACTATTTCTTTCTATCATTTCAAATTCTCCAATATTGTACACTTCACTGGACAGGGAGGATAGAAAAGTCTTTACAACGTATTTGTCATTGAAGGTAGAGTACAGAATCTGGTTGTTAAGAGCTCATCCTTTGATGGTTGCTGGTCTGCTGACTAATAAGAGCTGGGTTAGGACCTTATGCAGCTGTGGATCAGAAGGAACATCACAGGATTTAATTCTCTAGGCTCATGGATAATCTTTGCCTTCCGTTACACCACTGAATGCATGATGTTGCTTCTCCAAAACCAATAAGATCTGCAGAAAGCTTTAAAGGTATTTGATCATTAAGAGGTATGTTGTCTCATTTACCCATGCATGTAATTTTCCTTGACAACCCCTGGAGGGGTGAGGTCATTTCCCCCTGACATGATAATAGATGTTAATATGGTTGCATGCGACCTTTTGGAGTGGCTATATTTTGTCATGCTGCTCTTGCATTAGAATTGAAATGGCAAAAAGAAGAGGGGGGGGGGGAAACCAGTAGCCTTTCTTTTGCAAACCAACACTTTAGAGATTGTTGTATAAATAATTTCCCAGAGTACAATGGGACTCCCAGTCTTGTATATTTACTCTACAAATATAAATGAACCCTCCCCACCCTGCTCTCCCAAAACCTGAGGAGTAAGATGTGCTACATGGTAAACACAGGGCTATATTGCCAGAGCTTCATGCCTTGATTGCTACTTGAAGATAAAAATCATTCCTCACACTTTGAGACAAAAGTAAATGGCAGTTTGCAATGTTAAGAACCCCTGTGGAAATAAGATGAAATAAACGAGGCTTCCAGACCTGTGAGAAAAATCAATCTGATGGAAAATTGACAAACTTGTTTAACGTGCCGGCACAGGATCCGAGAGCTGACCCATAGAGACCTCCACTTAGACACACTGTGAAGTTACTGTCAGTTCTCTTAATCTGTTCAATTACACAACAGGATCTCTAAGGGGAATTTTTACCAAACATCACTTTAAATTAACTTTTTCTCCTTTGTGTTTTAAGCCTTCAGTCTTCCCTCCCATTCAAAATAATGCCTTACCAGCATCTGTACTAAATTATTTAACAACCCCATTTGTTTGTCAAAAAGAAAAGTTTATGAGAGAATCAATTTTATTTTATTTTGCATTGGCCTCCCACAAATCTATGAAACTGTACTTTAAAAATAACCAACCAATTACCATGAAAACTGGAATTTTGCTACTTTGGGAGACATCTAGACTTTGTGTTAAACTACTAATTTTTCAGTGGTCACTGACCATACTCAAGGATAGAAAACTGATTCAAGATTTACAATATTTCTCCAGTGATAATAAAATAAATAACCCATGGCATAGCTGCCACACAAACATGTAGGAGTCTGAGAGGAAAAGGAAAATAAATCTAGATTTCTGCCTGCTGCTTGTGAATATTCCACTTTTCTAACTTAAACGTGTTCATTAAGATAGGGGTACATAAAGGTAAATGTTGCCCCTTGACATTAAGTCTAGTCGGGTCCGACTCTGGGAAGTGGTACTTATCTCCATTTCAAAGCTGAAGAGCCACCGTTGTCAATAGACATCTCCTAGGTCATGTGCTGGCATGACTGCGTGGAGTGCCATTACCTTCCTGCCGGAGCGGTACCTATGGATCTACTCACATTTGCATGCTAGGTTGGCAGAAGTTGGGGCTAACAGCAGTAACTCACCCACCCTGTGAATTCAAACTGCCGACTTTCCGGTCAACAAGATCTGCAGCTTAGTGGTTTAACTCACTGTGCCAGCATGCCCTCATTGTTAGGGGTATCGTACTAAATTAAAAAGTGGTGAAATTGGGGCTAGAGCACTTACTATATTTTTGTTCATATGTGCCTTCAAATTGACTCTAATTTATAGTGACACTACCATCGAATTTTCTTGGTAAGATTTACTCAGAAGAGGTTTGCCATTGCCTTCTGAGGCTAAGCGGGGGTGATTTCCCCAAGATCACCTACTTGATTTTCATGACTCAGTTCACCTAATATATAATCATCAAGCCCAATAAAGAGGGAGTCCTATTGGAGGGTGCACGCAGCATCAGGTATGGAAAGATTATACTTTCTTTTGCAAAGGACTGGGGAAAAAAAACCTGGAGCACTGAATTTGACCTCCACTGGCAGAGACAAATGTCATGGCATATGTTGTGCAAGAACTCAGAAGCATCCATGTTAAATAGCCAAGGTCTCTGAATTATTATTATTTAAAATATTTATATTCCACCCTTCTCACCCTGAAGGAGACTCAGAGTGAAGCACAACATATATATGGCAAACATTCAATGCCATAACATAAATAAACTATAAACATACATAAACACTAAAATCAATTATCTCTACTTTAAAATCACTGTTTAAAACCATCTCAAATCATCCATATTGAATCCAGTCATTAGGGTAAAGTTTCCTATTGTTGAATGTATTATCGAAGGCTTTCATGGCTGGAATCACTGGGTTGTTTCCTATTGTTGCCTTATTGCACTGTCTCAAAGGCTTGGTCCCACAGCCAAGTTTTTACCATCTTTCTGAAGGACATGAGTGAGGGGGCTGATCTAATCTCACCATGGAGAGAGTTCCATAGCTGAGGGGCAATCACAGAGAAGGCCGTCTCTCTTGCACCTGTGACAGTGATGGGATCGAAAGCAGGGCCTCTCTGGAAGATCTGAATCTCCGCAGTGGTTCATAGAGGGAGATGTGTTCTGTCAGGTAGACTGGGCTGGGGCTATTTAGGGCTTTGTAGGCCCAAAGCCAGCACTTTGAATTGTGCTCAGTAGCAAACTGGCAACCAGTGGAGCTGACACAACATGGGAGGAGTGTGCTCTCTGTATGCCGCCCCAGTTATTAACCTGGCTGCCTCTCATTGGACTATTTGAAGCTTCCAAACAGTCTTCAAAGGCAACCACATGATGTAGATATGGCATGACAGGATTGCCATATTCCAGCTCCTCAAATAGGAACAAGTAATTTGCATTTTGATATAAATTCTGCACTCTGTCAGTCAGCCACTGCCTTCATGACTGCATCTCTCTCTTTGTGACCTTCCTTTTGCCCTTGCCAGTCTCTCAGACTCGCCTTGTGGGTACAAGGGAGAGAGCCTTCTCCTCTGTGGCCCCCCGACTCTGGAATTCACTGCCCGGAAAGATTAGGAAAGCCTCTACCTTGGAAACCTTTAAAAAGAGTCTTAAGACCTGGCTCTGCCGTCATGCTTTCGAAGAGTAGTTACATAATTTTATGTTAGTGCTCCTCCAACGTTTTTGTCCCAGGAGCCCCCCCCCCCCCCACGTACGAAGGTTTGCTTATTTTCGTCTCTCTCTATGAGTTCTCCCTTACAATTAGTTCTGCCCCCTTATCTCACCCGGAGTTTTTAAATCATTTTATGTACATGCGGCCCGCCCTCTGTCTTTTTGTCATTATGCTTAGTTCCTATGTTCTGTGTATATTGTTTTATTTGCTTTGATGTTTTATATCTTAATGTTCTGTTGCTTATTTTATTGCAATCTGTATTGTTATATTGTAATTCTTGTTCGGGCTTGGCCCCATGTAAGCCGCTTCGAGTCTCCTTTGGGGAGATGGTGGTGGGGTATAAATAAAGATGATGATGATGATGATGATGATGATGATGATGATGATGATTATTGTTATTATATTATTTCACACCCCATGCCTCATTCTAAGACTCCCTTTTGTAGTAGAGTGTGCTGAGCAGGCTACAACGAGTAGTAAAAGGGCAAAGAGGGCTGCTCAGGTGCTGGATCAAGAGCAGCAAAGGAAGCGAATTAGGGAAATATACATGGCACCTACGGATACTGAGTAATTCGAAGGGTTCAGCGGCTCTGGAATGGAGGAGGGGGGAGAGGAATGTAGAGGTCTGAAGCGGGTTACTCGGGATCAAGAGTCAGACAAGGAGAAAGAGAGAAAGAGGATCCGTAAAATACTTAATGCTCCAACTGAGGAGGAGGACTTCATGGGATTTACAGGGAGTGATGGGACTGGGAGTGATGACGGGGAGGAGGATGGGTTAGATTGGACCCGTGTACAAGAAATCAGAGACATATGTAACCAACCCACATCAAGTGAGGACTTAGAGGGGTTTGTGGGAGGCTGACAATCCGGGGCCACTTGGGATGATCTAAGTCTTGAAAGATGCTGGCGACATTGGAGAGATGGGCGGCGGCGCTCAGCTGCAGGAGATCAGGCAGCTGGGAGTGATGAGGAAAGGGAGGAGAGCAGCTCATCCTCCGATAATGAGTTATAAGATATAAGTTGGTAAGAATTTAATGGGTCTTTGCAGAAGGCAAAGTGTCTTCTTGTGTTTAGAGCTTTGTTGCTGCCATTACTTTCTTTTTGGGTCCTGGGACTGCAGATCATCAAGCTTCCATGTTACTCTCGTTGGGAAATCCTGTAAGTGCTGACTGCTTTCTTCCTGCTGACTACGGACTGTTTTTCTGAGACTACGACATCGTGTTTTGAACTTCTGGCTACTGTTTTGCTCGTGTTTTGACCCTGGACTGTTTTCTGACCTTGTTTTCGTGCGCTCCCACCTTGCTACATCTTGCTCTGTGTGCTCTGTTATTTGCAAGCAGTTTGCTTAAGTTTTTGTTTAAAGTGGATTATATCTCTATATAATCCAGATTATCCTTTGAACTGTTTTTGACTAGTGTTTGCTACTGACTTTATTTTCCTTGCTAGACTCACTGAATCCAAGTGTTTCTAAGCTGTTTTTGTTATTAATAAACCTTGTTTGGACCCTTTTTACTGTGTTTGGCTTCTTTAAGGCTTCTGGGTCTTGACACTCCCATTGACTTATTCCAAGGCATCTAGTATCTGCACTTGTGGAAAATCCACAAACGGAGTGCAAACACCTATTCCCTGTTGTTGTTGTTTTGCTCTCTTTAACTGAAATTCAGAGACATATTGCTTTAAAGAAGGAAGTCCTTTTCTTTTAGCTACCATGGCTAATGCGCATTGATGGACCCATCTTCCATCAATTTGTCCAAACTCTCATTAAACCTCTTAAGCATAAAGACCTTCATCACACCTTGTGGCACTGAAACCCTGTAAAGAATTATATGTCATGCAAAGAAGTGCTTTCTCCTCTCTGCCCCAAATCTGCTATAGTAAATGTCACTAGGTGACCCTGAATTCTACATTATGAGAGAGGAAAAAATCTTCCTGTATCCACTCAGCATTTCATAAATCCATATCATGTCTATTTTTGTTCAATCTTTTTCTCACTAAATCACATACATATATAAGTTTCACAGTTCTTTAAGCATTTGACATGGGCCTTTTTAATGTTTAATTTTCTAGTGCTAGGATATTTGCAGTACAAAGTAAAATGTAGTCCCATCATACATTTAAATGAAAGGGTTATGATACTGTCCATTTCTTCTTATTATATTTCTACAAAGCTACAGGGTGAGGGAGGCAGCATAACTTCCTTTTTTCAAAACTTAATAAAACCCATTGTATGAATCAGAATTTTTTTATTTTTTTTATAATACAGGCGCATACCTAGTTTTGTTTTTAATAGTTTTGAAGATCAAATTAGGTAGGTGACATCCCCCATTCTCCATACACTGAGTAAACCGATTTCTGGCATTTGTCATGACTCTTGCTAGCATAGCAGGCGTTATCTTGGCAATTTCTTCCTGGATGTTGGTCTTCAAATCTTGATGGGTCCTTGGACGGTTCACATAAACACGAGATTTCAAAAAAAAACCCATAGAAAAAAATCACAAGGAGCCAAATCTAGAGAGCAGGCCAGCCACTCCAAATACGCTCGAAAAGTAGGCCTCAACGGCAAATGCACGCTCCTCACTATTCCAACGCATGATGGCGACTGAACTGTGTCAGGACAAAATTTTATACTCCTGCCTCTTGAATGAGACCACTAGTGCTCCACTATGTCTTCAACCGACTGAATGGCATGCATTTTAAAAAAGGAAGTTATGCTGCCTCACCCTGTATTTCATTTTCAGTCCCCTTCCCAATATTGCCTCTCCTTCTCTCATTATTGGTTGAGGAAATTGTTTCTTTCACTACTGCGGCAGAAGGAGCGAATGTTTTAACACACCCATTAATATATTGTCAAAGTTACATTTTGGACCACAGCCCTCCTGCTGCTAGGAGATTATGGAAGTTCTGGTTCAAAAAGTAACTTTTACAAACACTCTACCCATCTGGCTGAGAACAAAAAGGACACTAGCTTTTGATTGAGTTTTCATGCAAACAATCCATCCTAACAAGGAAAAATCACTGCTAATGCATAACATCTAGAGTTTGCCTCCCTGGGTTTGTAGTTAAAACATGCACAGAAAAATGCAAACTAATATTGTTTCAATGAACTCCAAAGCTATGATAAACCATCTATCTTTTTTGGACTAGAAGCCTATAATGTTTTGTTCTCATCCTCAACATGGGACGAATGTGTTGTCGAAGGCTTTCATGGCTAGAATCACTGTGTTGCTGTGAGTTTTCTGGGTTGCTGTGCGTTTTCTGGGCTGTATGGTCATGTTCCGGAAGCACTATAAATTAGAGTCTGCAGAAGAATGCAGAAGTCTACATTATACCATGCAGCTGTGGACAAGTCCTCATAAGGACCACCAAATGCATCATTGCCCAAACATGAATCAAGGAACATGAAAGGCACTGCAGACAAATTCAACCAGAGAAGTCAGCCAAAGCAGAGCACTTGATGAGCCAATCTGGACACAACTTATTATTTGAGAAATGCTCTAAAAACTACCATGTCAGACTAGGCAGAGAAGCCATTGAAATCCACAATCATGTAAACTATTTCAACAGAAAGGAGGAAACCATGAAATGAACAACATCTGGCTACCAATATTTAAAAACTCTAAAATCAAAACTCTAAAATCAGAAAGAACAACACTCAAAAACAGGGGAATTCGAGACAACAAAGAACCAGGGCCAGCTAATCATCTCCCAACAAAGGATTCCCCCAGGCAGGAAGCAGCCAAGCCTTGAAGCTGCAAGGCTATTCAATGCTAATCAATGTGATCAAGTAATGACGACAAGAACACATTCCAGATGGATGGACTCAGGGCCCTTCCACACAGCCATACAACTCAGAACATCAAGGTAGATAATCCACAATGTCTGGTTTGGACTGTGTTATCCGAGTTCAAACTTCCATGTAATCCCGTTCAATGTTGATTTTATATAGCTGTGTGGAAGGGGCCAGTTACAGAGCAAATCCCTGAGTCTTCAGAATTGCTGAAAGACTGTTGATATGAGGTTGATGATGATGACGATGCATTTATCATCCACTTCTCCCCGTGGCTTGAGGTGGAATACAACATCATTAAACAAGATATTAAACACTATTTAAAGTCATACATTAAGATGTAAAAAAGTGACAAGTGGAGTGCAGCAGAGTTTCGTCCTAGGCCCGGTCCTGTTCAACATCTTTATTAATGACTTAGATGAAGGGTTAGAAGGCATGATCATCAAGTTTGCAGATGACACCAAATTGGGAGGAATAGCCAATACTCCAGGAGACAGGAGCAGAATTCAAAACGATCTTAAAAGATTAGAGAGATGGGCCAAAACTAACAAAATGAAGTTCAACAGGGACAAATGCAATATAATCCACTTAGGCAGGAAAAATGAAATGCAAAGATACAGAATGGGGGGTGCATGGCTCAAGAGCAGTACGTGTGAAAAAGCTCTTGGAGTCCTCGTGGACAACAAATTAAACATTAGCTGACAATGTCATGAGGTAGCTAAAAATGCCAATGGGATTTTGGCCTGCATAAATAGGAATATAGTGTCTAGATCCAGGGAAGTCATGCTAGTGCTCTATTCTGCCTTGGTCAGAGCACACCTGGAATACTGTGCCCAATTCTGGGCACAATTGACAGTAGATGCTAACAAGCTGGAATGTGTCCAGAAAAGGGTGACTAAAATGATCAAAGATCTGGAGAACAAGCCTTATGAGGAGTGGCTTAAAGAGCTGGGTATTTTTAGCCTGCAGAAGAGAAAGCTGAGAGGAGACATGATGGCCATGTATAAATATGTGAGGGGAAGTCGTAGAGAGGAGGGAGCAAGTTTGTTTTCTGCTGCTTTGGAGACTAGGATGCAGAACAATGGCTTCAAACTACAGGAAAGGAGATTCCAACTGAATATTAGGAAGAGCTTCCTATTAGAGCTGTTTAACAATAGAACTCTCTCTCTGCCCTGGAGTGAGGTGGGGGCGCTTCTTTGGAGGCTTCTAAACAGAGGCTGGATGGTCATCTGTCAGGGGTGCTTTGAATGCGATTTTCCTGCTTCTTGGCATGGGGTGGGACTAGATGGCCCATGAGGTGTCTTCCAACTCAATGGTTCTATGATTCTAAGATACAGAGATAAAATACAAGTTAAATTCCACTTACGAAATGCAGATTAAAATTCACAACTTAAAATTGACCAGGTAAATCTGCTGGAAGAGATGGGTCTTCAATTGTGTCTTAAATTCCAAAAGCTGATGACTTGGGAGACCTCTTCCATCAGGATGCCACAGTTAAAATTAACTTGATGGGTGTTGACAACAAAAATTAGAAACCCTTTCTAAGGCAGCTCTCTTGCCCTGTGATTCTTCCCCTTTGCCCTTCAGATCAGGAAGAACACCAGAGTCCTGAGATCTTCCTTTGAAGGATGGTTGCTAAGTAATATGAGAAGGAGAGATATTGGGGGAACAAAACACTGTGGTCTAATCTATCAGAATTCTTTTTGTCTTCTAATGTTTGTGTTGAAGGGGGTTTAAAAGGAAGAATGGTGACAATAATATGAATGTTCACCCATTTGTTTCCAATGGATCAGAGTCTGCAGTGCTGAAAGGGGACTTTGAAGGAACATCATACTCATGAGGACAAGTTGCTGGAGGTCTGCTTTGATTGGTAGCCATGTCCTTGGCTGGTGGCAATCGAGAATAGCTGCCTCATGATTCATTGCTTTTTCATACTCTGCTTCACAATAAAAATCCTTATTCCCGAAAATACTTGCAATGACTGGAGAAAACAGGGAAAATGAACTTTGGATGCGTAAATCACTCTTCCTTGCACTATAAAATTAAGCACAGTCACTTTGCACTGGGGACGGAGGCAATAATTTCACTGTATCTCTAGGGGAAGGAAACACTGCACCAGCTGGCAACTGCCATAAAAATGCCAGGATACTAGCATTGGCTTGCTATGCAAAGGAACATTGCTAAGGGTAGCTCTGATAGCCAAGGACAAATCAGTACATAGTTTTAAAAGGGAAACAATTCCCACTTCTGGTTTGCCTGTCAGGGAACTGATCGATTGTTGCAGAAGTACTTGAATCCCAGTCTTTTTGTTATTTCCTTCATGTTTATTTAGAAGAGAATTATTTCAGCGAGGAACAATCACACTGGCACACGGAGCTTTTAATTATGAGGGAAGGGAAGAAAAAGGCAATCTAAAAGTTAAAAACTATAGCACAGCTTGTAAAGTAGCTGCCAGGTCCTTTTAAAATCAATGTCATTTTGGGCATGTTAAGATGTTACAGATGGTTTTAATGACCCATGGTTTAAAAGACCCTGGTTTAGAAGGCAGGATAGCACTATAAATTGACTGTACATTCAAATGACGTGACTGAGCAAGGGGATAGTCTATGGGTTGGATGAAAAGGTCTTGCATAATACAGAGTTTCTATTCACTGTTTTTCTTTTAATAAATGATGTTTTTGATAGGTTTTATGATTGATGTAGTAGTCTTGCTTATCTGACCTTCGCTTATCTGACATTCTGTCTTATCCAACACTCTTATCCGACTCCCCCCTTTTCCTCCAGCATTTCCCCTTCAATTAAAGGAGCTCCCCAACTCTCTCTCCATTCCCAATAAATGAAAAAGGCAAGACAAGGAGGAGGAGGAGGAGGAGCAGCAGGGAGGAGAAGGGAGGGGGGTGGGGGAAGAAGCAGGACTGGAAGTGGAAGCGTCGTCCCTCCTTCCCTCTATGATTTCCACACTCCTCTTCTGCATCTGGGAAGTTTCTGCTGGGCCGTTCTAGCGCCGAGGCATTGCCTTACTTTAACGCTTTGAGTCCCTGTTGTTAGTATTCTAGATGTCTGGTGCTGCATCGGATAGGTAACAGTAGGAGACTCTGTATTATCCAACATTTTTGTTTATCCAATGTTCTGTCGGCCAGTTTATGTTGGATAAGCGAGATTTAATCACATTTTTAATTCTGTATGTTGTGAATTTCAGCAGCTATATTTAACTGCTGTTAGCCTGAATTGGGAAAAGATGAGAAATGTGGAGACTGGCATTTCCTGACATGAAACAATCAGGGCCAGCCAATACCTCCCAACAAAGGATTCCCCCAGACAGAAAGCAGCCAGGCCTTGAAGCTGCAAGGCTATTCAATACTAATCAAGGTGGCTAATTGCAACATTTACACTTGCCTCAAGCAGACAAGAGTTCTTTCTCCCACCCTGGACATTCCACAGATATATAAACCTCACTTGCCTAGGTTGCCTCACAACCTCTGAGGATGCCTATCACAGATGTGGGCAAAACGTCAGGAGAGAATGCTTCTGGAACATGGCCATACAGCCAGGAAAACTCACAGCAACCCAGTGATTCTGATCATGAAAGCCTTCAATGACACAAATGTGGGTACTGTTTCAAAGAAGAAATAGGCAAGAGGTACCTTTGCAAGAACTCACCTTCTTTGGAGGTTTTTAAACAAAGGTTGGATGGGCATCCTTTGGAAGAGCCCTAGTTCTGTAATGGTGGGAGTTGGGACAAGATGGCTTTTGCAGTGACTTCCAACTCTTAGGCCCCTTCCACGCAGCAGTATATCCACATTGAACTGGATTATATGGCAGTATGCACTTAGATAATCCAGTTCAAAGCAGATATTGTAGATTATCTGCCTTGATATTCTGGGTTATATGGCTGTGTGGAAGGGTCCTTAGACTTTATGAAAGAGAAACTTGCAATCAAAAATTGATTATTGTAATTGGCCATTGTAGCAACAATCCCTCAGAAAATATTGCTCACTGAAGTCTTGGCCTTAACATACGTAACATTCATATACATGCTACACTGGATAAACCTAGCCTAACATGTGCTGAAATTCCTTTTAGAGAGCATCTGAAATCCTTTCTAAAAAGTACTCTTTTATTTTCTGTGAACACATGTGGTAAATATTTATTTTTAGAAAAGCTATTTGAGAACCATCTTAGCTCTTTTTCTCAAAAGACAGCTAACATCAGCTCATTCACCTATGTTTGTGGCACTATATAAAAAGCAGGTCATTCTCGTGTTTTTAAACCAATACATTGTGGTGCCACTTTATGTTAAAATCTAATATGATTAATACAGGATTCTCGAAAGATGCCTTTATCTATCTGGCAGTTTCTGTTCTCAACCTCATAAAAGATAAGATGTTGCACTGGGGTTGGCATCAGTTTCCACACACAGTTGCTCATTCACCAATGATTTCCCACTGGTTTGGTGTATGCTTGTGGGGAGATCCCAGAAGGAGAAAGACTTTACCATGGTGCCTAAATTTTGTTTATATTGTTATGCAAAATAGTTCCCACTTGACTTTTCCTTATTTTGATGCATCTTCTTGGTGGAATAAACAAGTGCTACCTGGAGTTTTCAAGTACACATAGCTTGAAGGGAGCAGTGGCATCATTCCTCTTTTCACTCAGCTCGGCTTTAATTTGAATGTACTTTTAGCATTGCAGCATAATGAGCTATACATCCTTTTGCTTGTCTAAAACTTAAGCTAGAGAACTACTCACACAAAAAGCCAGAACTTCTCTAGTGCACCCTGAGATGGTTTTTCTTTGTAAGCTTTTTGTGTGTGGCATGATTCATTCTATACTCTCCCTTTCTCTTTCCCCTCCCCTCTCTCTCCCACACACACCTATTCACACATACACAAACAAAGATCATTATAAGGTAAAGGTTTCGTTATAAGGTAAAGACGAAGTCATCCAGAGTTTTGGAGTTCAGTGCCATCTCTATGCAGATGTCTCTATTACTCTTTACTACCAAATTCCAAGGCAGCCCCTCTGGGTTCTTGACTAGTGCCTGGCCGCTGCGATGGACTGGATGAGGGTTAACAAGCTGAAGGTTAATCCTGACAAGACAGAAGTCCTCCGGGTCAGCCATTCAGCCAATCGGGGTATAAGGTGGCAACCTGTGCTCGACGCGGTTACACTCCCCCTGAGGACACAAGTCCGCAGTCTGGGGGTCCTCCTGGATTCTGCACTGACGCTTGATGGGCAGATGTTTGCGTTGGCCAGGAGGGCCTTTGCACAATTAAAGCTCGTGTGCCAGCTGTGTCCATATCTCGTGAAGTCTGACTTGGCCATGGTGGTCCATGCCTTAGCTACCTCCAGATTGGATTACTGTAATGTGCTCTACGTGAAGACAGTCTGGAAATTGCAGTTGGTCAGATTACTAACTGGAGCAGGTTACAGGGAACAGTCAACCCCCTTGTTTAAACAGCTCTACTGGCTGCCGATAAGCTTCTTGTCCGAATTCAAGGTGCAGGTTATCACCTACAAAGCCCTAAACGGTTCAAGACCTGCCCATCTTCACGATTGCATCATCCCTTATGAACTAGTGAGGGCTCTAAGATCTTCCAAGGAGACCCTACTCTCACTTCTACCTCTGTTTCAGGCGTGGTTGGTGGGACAAGGGAGAGGGCTTTCTCAGTGGTCCCCCCGGCTCTGGAACTCTCTCCCTAGGGAAATTAGACTGGTACCTACTCTGTCCAACTTTCTCAAGGATCTAAAAATGTGAATGTTCCATTGTGCCTATGACTAAACGGTGACCAGATAACTGGCCCCAATCTTGGTTATTGTAGGTTTTTCAGACTTTATGGCCATGTTCTAGAAGCATTCTCTCCTGACGTTTCACTTGCATATGTGGCAATCATCCTCAGAGGTTTCGCCTGCATCTGTGGAAAGCATCCTCACAACCTCTGAGGATGCTTGCCACAGATGCAGGAAAACGTCAGGTGGGAATGCTTCTAGAATATGGCCATACAGCCCAAAAAACCTACAGCAACCCAATGATTCTGGCCATGAAAGCCTTTGACAATACATTGGCCCCAATCTGTAACTTACCAATCAGCTCCTGCACTTGAGTACTGCCCTCTGCCCTATAGCTCGGGCATTTTTATGCCAAATGACATTACCCTTCCAGCCCTAACTTCTATCGGATTTTGCACTTTCCCTTAGCCCTATCCAGAAACTATTGCACAAACTCTTAGCCCTCTGAGATTAATATTTTTACTATTCAGCCATGGGTTATCTTATTGTTGATATTTTGATTATATTTTATTTTACTTTTATTGCATTGTGTTTTAATCTGTGTTTTTTGGCCTTGTCTCTTTGTAAGCTGTCACGAGTCCCCTCAGGGAGATGGAGGTGGGGGTATAAAAATAAAGTTATCATTATTATATTATTACATTCCCCTGACATTAAGTCTAGTCATGTCTGACTCTGGGGGGTGGTACTCATCTTCATTTCTAAGGCAAAGAACTGGCGTTGTCCATAGACACCTCCAAGGTCCTGTAGCCAGCATGAATGAATGGAACACCATTACCTTCCCACAGAAGCTGTACCTATTGATCTACTCACATTTTTATGTTTTCAAACTGCTAGGTTGACAGAAGCTGGGCCTAACAGCAGGAGCTCACTTAGCTTCCTTGATTCGAACCAACCTTTCAGTCAGCAAGTTCAGGAGTTCAGCGGTTTAACCCACTGCACCACCAGGGGGCATTATACTAACCCCTAAATGCTAATTTTAAAGCCATAGGATGTCATTATAATCAAATAAAATAGCTGAGGAACCCAACTTTCCAACCACTAGAAGCTCCAGGGAAGGACTATGTGTGATTCTCGTGAGGATTCTGTCACTAGAGAAACCTGGTATAGGAACCTGGTGGGGGGTCACCAATTTCAGGCAGTGGGATGGCTTCTAGAGGCTGACCACTCCAGAACTAAAATGTAACCAAGTAAAGGCAGTTACGAAAAAGATCAATTCTGTAGGTTTGTTCTTCAGTTGAATGTGTATGTCAGCCAGAACAGGTACATTTTAAAATGTAACCCCAGCCATTTTTTAAGTTTTAGATAGCAGAGGGAAGGGATAACACCTCTGTGGCGTTCATTTTGCTGTCTGTGTCCCTGTTCAGAGATTTCACATCACTTTCTGTCCCTGTGACAATTGGATTTAAAAAAATGGCTTGTTGTCGAAACGATTGGTAATCAATCTTCAGTAGACTTTCCCCATGATAACTCTTACAGGAGTGATTTTCCCTTCCTAGGGGTAGATTTATCTCTCTTCCTATTGTCTCACCCCTGTTTGTGACTAAGAGTCATATGTATGTAACTTGGGGACTGCCTGTAGAGAGGAATTAATCCTAATCTTGAACTTAATTGGATCTAAATATTGTTGGAATATGCTCCCCGGCCCAGTCCCCCCCCCCCTTCCACACACACATTGTGTATCATACTAAAATAAAACCATGTTTGGATGCTTCCCTTTTGCTAGATCCTACCTCCTGTTTGCAAAAACTGTTAACACTCAGTTTTCATGTTGCTATTCAGAGCCCTTTTGTTGTTTATTGTAACTCTCCTGAAATGTATTAAGGAACACTGCCATTATTTCAGGGTGATTAAATTGACAATTACCCAAAATTCTTATCTTTGCCTCGAGTTTTAGCTGAGATTTGGGGAAAATTGAATGGTTGGTGGACACTGAGCATCAAAATGTTGACAACCTAGGAGGAGTGATTCAACTCTGTGTCTAACTGCCACATGCATTTATCTCAGTGACCTTGTGGCTTCCTTTCCAAAGCCAGACTACTCAGTTTGTAGGGAGCTGCCTCTTTCTCCAGCTAAGTCTCAATTCTCTGAAAAAATAAATCAAGACATCAACAGTCCATGAGAACAGCTTTACACTTACTTCGAAAGTCCTGTTAGTGAGAGAAGAGGAAAGTCCGATTGCTTTGAATATTTCTAGGACAGCTTTGCTCTGATAGCAGAACTTCTAAGACCACAAGGGGGTAAGAGATGGTCCACTGGGAATTGGAAGGTATTTGAATCTGCAGGATTCAATAGTCTCCTGGACCCAATCTATCTAGCTGATAATCTACACCAAATATGGAGCTGATGTACGAGGAGTTGCCAAGTCTTTGTCTGTACCCAGAAAAAAATGAGATAGAAAGATGAAACTTTACATTTATTCCACATACTCTCCACTGATATCAACATACTTCTTACTTTGTAATTCCAAGTTCTGTAAGCCTTGCAAAAAGAAGGATTTCGGTTGTGACTCAAATCAGTCATCCGTAGCAGCCATGGCATCAGAAATTGTGTGAAATTTGGTACCCTTGAGGTGTTTCTTCAGGTTTGGAAACAGATGATAGTTGGAGGGAGCTAAATTCAGTGAATAAGGTGGGTGGTCAACCAGCTGGAAGCCTGGCTCCACCAGTTTTGCCATGGTCACTTGTGCAGTGTGAGTGAAGGCATTGTCTTGCAGGAACAAGATTCCTTTGGACAGCTTGCCTCGCCTTTTGGCCTTCAGAGCTGCCTTTAATTGGTCCAAAAGTTCAATATAATACCTTGCATGGATGATGGAACCATTTTGAAGGTAGTCCACTAGCAGCACAGCCTCCTTATCCCAGAACATAGACGCCATTGCCTTAGTTGCTGACTTTTGCACCCTTAACTTCTTTGGATGAGGACCACTGTGTCTCCACTCTTTTGACTGCTCCTTGGCTTCAGGGTCATACAAATAAATCCAGGTCTCATCCATAGTGACCATTCAATCCAGGATGTTCTTATTAGTCTGGAAATGCTGACAAATGGACTGGGAAGTGTTCACTTGCATTCTTTTCTGATCTGTTGTCAAACATTTGGGGACCCACTTTGCAGAGAGCTTCTTCATGTTCAAATGTTCATGGATAATGACACAAACATGTTCACAAGAAATCCCCATGATGTCTGCTATTCCTTTAGCTGAAATTCGCCAGTTCTCCAGTATGAGGTTGTGTACATAGAATCATAGAATCAAAGAGTTGGAAGAGACCTCTTGGGATGATGGAACCATTTTGAAGGTAGTCCACTAGCAGCACAGCCTCCTTATCCCAGAACATAGACGCCATTGCCTTAGTTGCTGACTTTTGCACCCTTAACTTCTTTGGATGAGGACCACTGTGTCTCCACTCTTTTGACTGCTCCTTGGCTTCAGGGTCATACAAATAAATCCAGGTCTCATCCATAGTGACCATTCAATCCAGGATGTTCTTATTAGTCTGAAAATGCTGACAAATGGACTGGGAAGTGTTCACTTGCATTCTTTTCTGATCTGTTGTCAAACATTTGGGGACCCACTTTGCAGAGAGCTTCTTCATGTTCAAATGTTCATGGATAATGACACAAACATGTTCACAAGAAATCCCCATGATGTCTGCTATTCCTTTAGCTGAAATTCGCCAGTTCTCCAGTATGAGGTTGTGCACATAGAATCATAGAATCAAAGAGTTGGAAGAGACCTCTTGGGCCATCCAATCCAACCCCCTGCCAAGAAGCAGGAATATCGCATTCAAATCACCCCTGACAAATGGCCATCCAGCCTCTGCTTAAAAGCTTCCAAAGAAGGAGCCTCCACCACACTCCGGGGCAGAGAGTTCCACTGCTGAACGGCTCTCACAGTCAGGAAGTTCTTACTAATGTTCAGATGGAATCTCCTCTCTTGTAGTTTGAAGCCATTGTTTCGCGTCCTAGTCTCTAAGGAAGCAGAAAACAAGCTTGCTCCCTCCTCCCTGTGGCTTCCTCTCACATATTTATACATGGCTATCATATCTCCTCTCAGCCTTCTCTTCTTCAGGCTAAACATGCCCAGTTCTCTAAGCCGCTCCTCATAGGGCTTGTTCTCCAGACCCTTGATCATTTTAGTCGCCCTCCTCTGGACACATTCCAGCTTGTCAATATCTCTCTTGAATTGTGGTGCCCAGAATTGGACACAATATTCCAGATATGGTCTAACCAAAGCAGAATAGAGGGGTGGCATTGCTTCCTTAGATCTAGACACTATGCTCCTATTGATGCAGGCCAAAATCCCATTGGCTTTTTTTGCCGCCACATCACATTGTTGGCTCATGTTTAACTTGTTGTCCACGAGGACTCCAAGATCTTTTTCACACGTACTGCTCTCGAGACAGGCGGCACCCATTCTGTATCTTTGCATTTCATTTTTTCTGCCAAAGTGGAGTATCTTGCATTTGTCACTGTTGAACTTCATTTTGTTAGTTTTAGCCCATCTCTCTAATCTGTCAAGATCGTTTTGAATTCTGCTCCTGTCCTCTGGACTATTGGCTATCCCTCCCAATTTGGTGTTGTCTGCAAACTTGATGATCATGCCTTCTAGCCCTTCATCTAAGTCATTAATAAAGATGTTGAACAGGACCGGGCCCAGGACGGAACCCTGCGGCACTCCACTTGTCACTTCTTTCCAAGATGAAGAGGAAGCATTAGTGAGCACTCTCTGTGTTTGTCCACTTAACCAATTACAAATCCACCTCACCGTAGTTTTGCCTAGCCCACATTGGACTAGTTTCCTTGCCAGAAGGTCATGGGGGACCTTGTCGAAGGCCTTACTGAAATCCAGGTATGCTACATCCACGGCATTCCACGCATCTACCCAGCTTGTAGCTCTATCGAAGAAAGAGATCAGATTAGTCTGGCATGACTTGTTTTTGATAAATCCATGTTGACTATTAGCGATGACTGCATTTGTTTCTAAGTGTTTGCAGACCGCTTCCTTAACAATCTTTTCCAGAACCTTGCCCGGTATCGACGTGAGGCTGACTGGACGGTAGTTGTTTGGGTCATCCTTTTTTCCCTTCTTGAAGATTGGGACCACATCGGCCCTCCTCCAATCTGTTGGACCTTCTCCCGTTCTCCAAGAACTCTCAAAGATGGTTGCCAATGGTTCCGAAATGACTTCTGCTAGTTCCTTCAATACTCTGGGGTGTAGTTGATCTGGCCCTGGGGACTTGGCCCTGGGGACACAGCATTGACAATCTCTGGAACAACAACCACTTTTGGTCATCCAGGACGTTCCTCATCATTGGTGGCCCATTTAAAATTTGGCAACCCAGTTCTTGACTATAGAATATGAAGGGCATTGATCCCCATAACACCATGAATATCCTTTGTGGACTTCCCTTGCAGAAACAAGAATTTTATCATTCCTCTGATCTCATTTGCTGTGAATATCACCTTAGACTCTGCCATTTTGTTTTCCCACATGCCTAGACCACTATTGCCATAAACTACAAACACTAAATTTTGCAAACATATATGAGACACATAGGCCTTTCATGTGATGTAACATTCATTACCATAGAAACAAAACAAGAACACAAAGCCAAAGACATACCAGCAGCCCTTTGTATATCAGTTCTTTCTCCTAAATAGTAGGAAATCCAGCTCCAGGGTAGGAGAAGTGAAATCTTGATCATTGCTTCCTTACTTCTGTTCCACTAAGCTTATATCGGAAGACTTTGGGTTTGACAAATGCTTTTACACATCACAGCTCTCCACCATAGCTGGAAGGATTCTCTTGCCCAAGTGATTGTCCTTTCTTCACCAAAAAAGAAGGGTCAGAATATTGAAATATCCCAAGTGATGACCCTGACATCAGTGTGGAAAATACTTGAGGAACTTCTATTATACTGTGATTGCTATTGACACCAAGTTATTTTAAATTGATGCACATTGCCCCAAATGTCCCACAGCAACCACCTGAGAAAAGTTTGAAACCTGGTCATTTCTAAGTGACGGCTGAGCAGCTATGGGGCATTGTGAAGACCTGGAATTACAACTAGCCATCCCATCTCAGAACTCAGCTGCTTGACTGTGCTTTCACTCTTTTCCTGTGGAGGCCAAAAAGAGAAGTAACGTAGTCTATGCCTGCTGACAAAAGGGTGCACATGTTCCCAATGTAAGACATATCAGAGTCCTCTGTGTAATGTTCTCTTGGTCCTTAAACTGGTTTTGTGAAAGGACTTGATTTTATTGCATTTTCCTTTTCTTTTATCTCTATATACAGTTCTTGTTCATTTGCTCCTTTCTCTTAATTTTGCAGATTCAGGAAACATGCAAGCAGGTTATTGTTATAAGTTCTACAAAACAACAACAACAACAACAAACAAAAAAACCCGGCTCTTAAACAATATTCAGAAAATATAATTAGTCCAGGATGCAAAGTTATTAGGAGTTCTATCTATCATCAATATTGTCACCACCACGCCAACACAATCACTACCACCACAATCAATTTATATAGTGCCATCAAGAGCAACTATTTTCCAATTTATTTCTAAGTATACATGGAAGTGCTACTGATCTTTACAGTCTCCAATGGCATATGCCAAGAATATCTTTCTTCCATGAATCTACTGAGATCACCTATATGCCCCACCAACCTCAGACACGTGCATATTTGAATAATGGTAGTATCTGGTTCTGAATGTCCTTTCCACAGGAAGCTCTTTACATTTCCTCAAAGATGGCCTCCTGAAAGTTGGATAAAAATCTTCCTTTTTCAGGAAGGCATTTTGTATGTGATTTTAATTTGATGTTGTTAATCTGTCCCAGTGTTTTGAATATTATGTTTTTATTACTATGTTATTTTTATCCTTTGATATTTTTCATATTTTAATGCTAACTGGGGTTTAATTATAAAAAATTTTGGTTCTGTGCCACTTTGAGATACCATGGGGAAAGAAGGGATGTAATTAGTTTTAAATAAAAATGAATTGCAGTAGACTCTTTTCGGTCGGATACCCTAAGTTAGTAGGAAAAATGGATCAGTATGGAACAAGCAGAAACATAACAAATGAGTAAATACTTCCATAAATTTCTAAGATTCAATGAGTCTATTATATTTGAGCCTAACCATTGTATTTAAGGTGATATTGCCATCTCCAGTGGGTTAATATTACTAAGTAGTCCAGTTAAATAAGCTGGAAATACCAATGTACAATTCAAATTAAAATATATAAACTCAAATTTCTGGCTGTTGCTGTGCACTAAGTTTTATCCAAATGTTGAATCATTAATCTAACCTGGGTTTAAGTACTATCTACAATATAAGTAATCAGTGTGATTTCAGCAAGAGTAAGGAGTCTGTCATTCTAGTAAATTAATGCCTGCCTGACTTCAGGAAATGTATTTCTATAAGAAAGTAGTCCTAATTTTGTTACCTTGATCACATTACTTTTTGCTCATGATACAGTGTTTTGCCTATGTTCTTGGATTTGTATTATCCTATCAAAACAATATGATTTTAAAATACTTAGTTTCAACAAAATATCCACAACAAATCCAAGTAGCTTTATCCAGTTCCAGTATCAAAGTACATAGAGTAGACTTTATGTATTGTTATTTTCAAAAAGTAATGTAAACTCTGTAAATTAAATGTTTGCTCTTTGCTGAATGACTCTGTCTGAGCTGCACAGTTTTGCCGTTCCAGAGTACAGGTGCTTGTATGTGAACGCATTTGATGTAGGAGATGCACATATACATGACATTGGATCCACTATTTCCATAGCATGACAAGAACCACATCAAACTATGTATGTTATATGTTGGGGTTTTTTTTAAAATAAACAAAGTATAGTAGATTATCGATCCATGTTTGAAGGTAAAGTTCATTTTCCTCCTTCTCAGACTACACCTGGTCTTTAGCTCCATGCCAGTTCCCAGTGTGAAACTCTGCAGTAAAGAGGAGATGATATAGCAGCTGGATCATAGTTATAGTGAGAAAGATTACAGGTGTGTGACAGGTTTAGATAAACACTTTTACCAGCTCTTTGCAGTTTACATGCTTTCATTCAGTAATCACAGCTTCTATGAAATGTTTGCAAATTGGGCTTCTTATGCATTATTACAAAAAGCTACACTGTTCTTTTGGTCTAATGGTGTCTAAAAATTCTATGTCATCCATGTTCATCCTCATACAAAATTCAAACAAAACACTTTTTCAATTTATTTAAACATGTGATGGTGCTAATTGTTCTTCTGATATCACTCGTTCAGCTTAATGAAGGCCTGGGCCACTTGTGAAGGGCCAGTTTTCTGCCCTGGAACCTTCTGGATGCCACAGAAATGCCTCCAAATGCCAAAATATGAAAGAAAACCATTCACTTCTGGATTTTAAAAACAGTTATATTGTTTAAAACAGTATGTCTTGGGAACTTCAAGCTATTTCAGAAAGTAAATGGTCACTTCAGGAGGATTCCAGGAGTGTGGAGCTCCCTCCCCGGCAATGTTAGATCAGCCCCCTCCCTCCTGACCTTCAGAAAAAGAGTGAAAACATGGCTCTTGGATCAAGCCTTCAGAGAAGAACCACAGTGCAATAGATTGACAGGAATTATGTGCAATTACTACTGGAATGACCTGGATTATAATTGCGGATTGCGTGGTTTTACAGTGATAGTAAGGTTTTAATAATATTTTCATTTACTTAATTTTGATTTAAATTTTAATACTTATTTTAATTGTATATCGTTGTGAAGTATTGCCTATCTGTAAGCAGCCTTCAGTTCCCTTCGGGGTAGAGAAAGTTGGGATATAAATATAGTAAATAAATAATTGCAACTGATATTTGTAATTGTATATTGTCGGCATCACATTGCTGCCTGTTGTGAGGCCACCCTGAGCCCTCCTCCCAGGGTGAGAAGAACAGAGTACAAATATGGGAAATAAATAAATAAATATAGCAGCATAGAAGGGGCCTAGGTCTTTGAAAAATCTTTGGGCCACACATTGATACTTTTACCCTAATAAATCATGTGACAACCTCTTATATTGTTATGATAGAAGTCTGTGCTTGTTGATTTCATTTTGAAATGAGCTGATTCAGTCAAGCAATTGATCAACTTCCCTTTTTTGTTATCTGTGTTAATTATCTTTAGATACATTCAAAACAATTCCCATTGGAAGCAGCAGTATAATTCCACTATAAATTCTCCATTGGTTACAGAGCTCAAGGCCTCTTTGCTTCTCCTTACTGAACCATTCTGATGGAGCTAGACTAAGAAAACAGAAAAATAATTATAATTGTTTTCTTGTAGGGTGGCAGAAGACAAGAAGGTTATATCACAATGAGTAAGCATGCAGATTGTTGGATCAGGAGAATTAGGTTTAAAAATCAAAATACTGTATTAGAATTTTCAGTTAAGTATGAAAAGTGCTTTAAGACCAATAGAGTACCTGACAGAATGGATCTGTTCAATTACGTACCCTATGTTTACAGTAAGGATTTTGGAATACTAGGATGAGACCATTGGGGTTAATTACTAAAAGTGCCAGGATGTATCATTAGCATTCTTGGTCAAAACTATTAAGCAACTTTAAGATGGAACATATTTTGAAATTTCACTGCTAGTCAAAGAAAGATATCATTGCCTAAGACTTATATAATACATCTTCATAAATTCTTAAGTTATGAATTATAAACCCCAGCAACTGTTTTTAAACATTCAGCCAGTCTGAGTCCCTCTACAGAGGTGAAAGGATCGGGATATAAAAGTTTTAAATAAATAAATAAACAAACATTCAGAGCCGAACTTTTGGTTTTCACATGCAAATAACAAATCCACAAGGGTAAGGTAGCTCTCTGAAAATTCCTCTGCACTCAACTAATTTGTCTCAGCAGAGTAAAGAAGAGGTGTCAGGGGGAGATAGTTGCTTAAAAGAAATGAAACTATCAACATTCTGCTGAAGCATGTCTCTCTACCAAATCTTTACAATATGTCAATCGAGAAAAGTGCACATACCTAAGTCTGGAATTTCTTGTTTATATCTTTCTACTTGGAGCAACAGACTCAGCAATCTCTGTTTGAATTAACTGATAACCAAAATGAAAACAAAACAATCTTCCCGTGTTGTCACTTGTGCAACTACAGAGATGGAGAAGAGTTATTTCCTCATTTGTCAGGGATTTTCTACAGGCGCACACAGAGAAAAATTTGATAGGCCATTGCATTCAGCAGTTCCTTTTGAACACAAAAAGTTAACATTCACTATCATGTTAAAATGTTACTTGCTTTCTTAAGTATTGTGTTTTTTCAAGTGTATAGTTGTTTTATTATTATTATCTCACCACGCCAAAACAGTGGATGTGGCTCTTAATGAGACATGCTGCATTATCACAGGGTGTCTGCGCCCTACACCACTGGGGAAATTACACTGTCTAGCTGGTATTGCATCACCTGACATCCGCCAGGAAGTAGCAGCCAATAGTGAAAGGACCAAGGCAGTGACATCTCCAGCTCATCCCTTGTTTGGGTATTAGCCAGCACGTCAACGACTTAAATCAAGAAATAGTTTTCTAAGATCTACAGAGGCACTCGCTGGAACACCCCAGCAAGCGAGAGTCCAAAAGTGGCAGGCTCAAACGCAGAACCTCAATCAATGGCTGATACCAAATGAGAGACTCCCTCCTGGGCACACAGAAAACTGGGCGACTTGAAAGGCACTGAACAGACTGTGCTCTGGCACCACAAGATGCAGAGCCAATCTTAAGAAATGGGGCTACAAAGTGGAATCCATGACATGCAAGTGCGGAGAAGAGCAAACCACTGACCACCTGCTGCAATGCAACCTGAGCCCTGCTACATGAACAATGGAGGACCTTCTTGCGGCAACACCAGAGGCTCTTCAAGTGGCCAGATACTGGTCAAAGGACATTTAATCAACTACCAAGCTTGCAAATTTTGTGTGTCGTCTGTTTGTTTGTTTGTTTGTTTTGTTAAAAATGTAATACAACTGTCTGGTTGCTCCTGACACGATAAATAAATAAATAAATAAATAAATAAATAAATAAATAAATAATAATTATCAATACCGTACCTTTCTCCCCATCGGGACTCAAGGCAGATAACAATCCACACTAGACAAATTTTAGAAGTGCAATACCAAAATTAAAAAAAACAATTAAATAGTAACAGTGTGGTGAAAAAAGAATTGAAATACAGTAAATACAACAAAATGGCCTTTAAAACTCATATCCCCCACCCAAATCCCATCCAATCTTCCCAGAAAGAAGGCCAGAATATGCTATGGCAGCCATTCTATCTCATTCCCAAATAATGAGCAATAACTCTAGCAGAAGTATGAAATGTTGACTTACATTAACCAGAGTTCAAAGTTAGATCTGAACTGGGGATTTAAACCAGAGTCCATCAACTTGGGGATCATAAGATGTGTTTGTAAAAGACTATGCAATTTGCTTCAGAAAAGGGGACCACCCTCTGAATATGCGGGTGTGGGAAGAATGGGAGTGGGGTTGATTGGGAAGTAGAGAAGGTTGGGTATACGTCAAATATTGAATTTGGCTTAGTTTGAAGGTGTTGGAATCTACTTGAAATATGACTATTCCATTTAAGTATTGTTATTATTTTTGTGTTGCATTTTATTTTTATTCTCCCCTCTGTTCCTCCAGTTTCTAATATCTCAACCCCAAGAGAAATGAGAGCAACTTTTTCCAGGTTGGCAAAAGAAAGTTTCCATTATGTTACTGAACAAGATCAAGCTAGACAATGAAAAACACAAAAAATTATTAACTATGAACACCAGTGCAGTTATAAAAAGGGGGGGAAACAGATTTTCTTTTCCAGTCATTGTCTTTATTTGTGAAAATACTGCCAAATATTCACATGGATAAAAAGCCCTGCATTTTATATATTCATGTGTATTTCTGACATGCCAGGCAAAATCCACTGTACAGATTTTGTTTTCTTGTGCAACGGCTTTTAGTCTCAATTTGAAATATCTAATAAGAAAACATTCAAGGAATTGTGATAAAAATGACACAAGAAGCCCTTTCTGTCATTGTCAGGAATGGAGGCTTGGAGACTGGATATATGGTTTACACAAACATACCAATGCTGTTTTCCAAGTTATGCTGCCTAAAGTCTTCTAGATTAGCTAAACATTTTGACAATAATGGCAAGTCTTCAGGTCAAGGCTGAACATTTGATATTTTGGATTAAAACACTTTAACCTTTAAAAAACAAATACACCATGTTACATCTAAAAAACAAAACAAAATATTCTTTATAAAACTGTTGCATTGTAAAGGTTACTTACTGCCCTGTCTTTTTTCAGTGCCTGCTTGTCAACTCTCCTGAAATTTAACTCTTCACATTACTGCCAACGAACACAAAATTAAACTTTCCATTGCTATATTCTGACTATTTTCTACATTATATTAGATCTAAAAACCTGCTTGGGATTCCAGATGATTGACTTAATAACAAATTCATGTAGACTCTGTGAGGTGGGATGCAAATAAGAAATGTATGCAGTATAATTCAAAAGAATGGGAAGATTTTCCCCAACTAAGAAATAATTTTTGATATAACAGGGGTGGGAATTGTGTTATTGCACTTTCAACACCCCTTATTCTTGGTGAGCTGGCAAGGTGAGGGCTAACAATGTCTGGAAGGGTGTACCTCTGATGTAAAATAACAGAAAAATCAAACAAGATAATCAACAAGAAATTCATTTCATTCTGAACTGAGTCCATCTCAGTAGTGGCTCTTTAACTGCTGAATGATCAAACCCTTAACTAGTCAGTAATGATGGCAGAACAAGGATACACTTCTATACATAACTATTTAGCAATATGTGTGACTTAGTGAAACTTATTCTCAGGAAACTGTGTAAAGGATTTCAATAAAAGGGGTGGTTGAAATGGGCACATTTCTCCATGTGAACTTGAAAGGAGGTATATAATTGCACAAAGAAAAGTAGGACACACACCTCAGTGTATTTATGATTAACCATCAGAATTTTCAGTTATGGAAACCATCATGTGAGGTTGGCTATGTCTCTCTCTGTGCATGTATATATCAGTCTCTCTAAACTTTCAGAACAGCTGTGAATCTAAATACTTGACTACATGGGTGAATATAAATGTATGTAACCACCCTAACTTGTTTTAATAAATAGTTTTTACATGGAGGTACTTCCACTTTGCAGCTTGAATGCATTCCAAAGGGATGGGTGAGGGAGAAATGTGATGTGGTCTATAATAGGGACAAGTTGTCGTAAGGTTGGGAAGATCTCCTTGTATTAGGAAGAGTGTCCACAGTTCTCAAACTGTGGGTCACCTCAGCTTTGATCTATAGCTTATGGAGATTTGGCAAACAATGCCCCACCCCTGAAGAATGAATGCATGTGCAGCTAAACCAGGAATGGGCAAACTTCAGCCCTTCAGGTGTTTTGGAGAGTTGAAGTTTGCTCATGTCTGAGTTAGATTATAAGTTACAGGACAGGGCAAGCAGATTCCAAAAGATTCTGGCCATCTCAACAAACCTCAGTGATACAATGTTCTGAGTGCAAAGGAAAAGGGGACAGAAAAGTCCACCACTTATCTTACATTCAGTTATAAGGATCTGTAGTTTAATTAAAATATTTTTCCTAAACAAGATAGGAACAGAAACCACTGTTTCAATTATATCCTGCTTTTCTCTCCAAAACAACATTCAAGACAGATTGCTTGCACTAGCCATAATTTAATCTAACTAGTTACAGATCAGTTACAGTTCAGGTGTAACAGGGACCTGTATTTTGTTCAAAAGTGGAATCAGATGCTTTCAGTCTCCTGCTGTGGTGTATATCAGAAACATTGTGGGGAATGCACACATCTGAAAGTTACTGCAGCTCTTTCATATATTGGAAAATCATACTTTCCTGTTGCCTCTGGGTCATCCATTTTCCTTTTTATACAATTGGTCTTTCACTAATTTCTATTGTAAAATGTGTTGAAAATTATAAGGAAATTACATTTCATATACTGTTGAACTGGAAGATACAAGCATGTAGAAACTTTGTGAAGGACAGACAGTAAGGAATATCTACTACAGTTGTTTGTTTCAAAAGGACAGTAGATTTACAACAGATTAACAAGCTAAAGGGCAAAAATGGCAGCACTAACAGAAAGCAGCAGTACCATCTATGTAAATATACCCACAACATACATGCCCAGCATTTATCAAAGGTTCCATTAAAACAGAGGACATGTAATTGAAATGTTCTATTTTTCTACATTTTACTTGTGGATTCTTTGCTCTGCATCTCAAAAACACACATGTGTGGATAGCATAAATGTAGACAATTTGCTTTAAGATTTGCATTTAATTTAAGTGGTCTTGAGGAAAGAAATTGTCACTTATAATCTAAAAAGAGATATGAACACCTGAAATAAAGATATAATATGAAAGGGAAAGGCATAATATATTAAATTACACAGAACTAAAAGGAACCAACTTTAAGAAATTGGCCAAAGGCTTTTAAACATTGGATTTATGTACATAAAAACATACAATCCATCTCTAAATAATTGTTTCCATAATGAACATATAACTTGGACAAAACATCCAAATGATGTATCTGCTTTATGTAAACTGAAAAGTATATTGCATCCAGAAGAGTAGCAACAAGCTCTTTGCAAAGTCTTTATGTTCACAAATAAACATTCAGAAAAATAAAATATCTGACCAGGTTTTCTTTTCTTCCAATGTTTTCATTAACAGACTGAACAGACATTTCCCACATATATATTCATATTCAAAATTAAAAAATTTATACTAAA
Organism: Anolis sagrei; assembly: GCF_037176765.1. Taxonomy (NCBI): domain Eukaryota; kingdom Metazoa; phylum Chordata; class Lepidosauria; order Squamata; family Anolidae; genus Anolis; species Anolis sagrei. The sequence goes on along the minus strand of NC_090022.1, from coordinate 247,139,907 downwards.
ATGGAACATACCTTTAATAAAAAGCAAAACATTAATAATAAAAAACAATTTTCAAATGTTCAGTCTAACTCTGCTGTCTATTTAGTACTGGATCATGAGCTAAGAGGCAGTGGACATATTGGGTGTCCAGCCCATCTGGTATGCTCTTTCCAAGGTCCTCTTGCAGTCTTGTAGGACGGTGCTGAAGGTGATGTGTGGGTGTTGCTGCACCAGCTGTTCCACGGTCACTTCATTCACCTGCATACATAACAAATAATTTTATATTTTATTTATTTTAAAAATGGAGTTGCCTTTTAGCTCACAGTGCCAAGAACACTAACAATTAGAAATTATTAATTAGGAACTTTAGAACAATATCATAACATACAGATTAAATTTAATTGCCCTTTGTCTTGGTCTTCACAAGGCTAAAAAAAGAAGAGTGGTCTCTGCTTGCACTGTGATCCTTCTGAACTGTAGCAGAGACAACATCTGATACAAAATGTAGGCTTGTGACTCCAACACAATCACTTCTTTTCTTTTTTATTTCTTTCTTCTATATGGTTTGTAAACATATTTGTCTGATGAACGAACTAGTGCAAGGATGTCTAATTCATTTTCACCGAGGCTAACATCAGTCTTATGGTTGCCTTCAAAGGACCGTTTGTAATTGTAAGACTTTATAAATATACCTATGTTGCCCTGAATTTGAATGCCTTATGGGCTCACATAAAATGATCTGGAGGGCTGGATTCAGCCCGCAGGCCTTGCATTTAACACATGTGAGCTAGTGGATTTTCAAGAGCTTGTGTGATGTCTTTTGTGCATTTTGGTTGGCTATGTGGAGAATCATTTGAGGTGGTCCTTCAGATGACCTTGTCCAAAACTTTGGACAAGGAAATCTGAAAGACCAAGAAATCTTAAAGGCCACCTCCTTCCAAATGATTCTGTCCATGATCTACTATCTGCTTTGTCCATTAATTTGTGCATGGAAAGTAAAATAACTGGTGTTAAGACTATTGTAAAAGTACACCTCAGTGCCACAATCTGTAGTCATTGCAGTTGCTGATCACTTATTAAGGGCAGTCACACACACAATATATTGTAGTAAGCCAAACTGGAAGAGAATAAGATATGGATTACTTTGACAAGATCCATATTCACCAAAAAGCACCATAAATGATATACCACTCAAAGCTGCTTCTGGCTGCAGAAGCCATCTCATATGCCAGGAGCAATGACTATCAAGAACAACCTCCCCAGGCTGCCAACCTAATATTTCTGACAAAGTGGAATTAAGTGCAAAACTGACTATAGTTCCAAAGGAAGTTGTCATTCATATAGTATAATGTGTGTGGTTAATGTGGGTGTCAATAAGAACCACACTACAGTATTTGGTTAAGGAGGACTTTGGAGGCAAGTCTAGCTATATATCTCTGTAACTTCAAATCAAGTCTTTCTTTGGTAACAACTGAAATGGTGGCAATCAATAATTAAAATGTACAAGCCTAGCAGGTCAGGAATATTCCTGCTAGAATGTAACCAGAGATACCACCTTTATTCCTTGATCATACAAAGCAATCAGAAAGGCCTAATTAAACTTAACACCTTTACAACTGCTGTGCTGTGAAGGGATTAATTTGTCAATTATTTTTAAGCTGATTGTAGTTCATATCACAGAACTAGACAGCTTCCATCATCCATTAGATAAATAAAAGATTAACCTAAGAACCACAACTTTTAGGTGGCTTTCTTTAAAATCTTTATTGAACATTTAAAAATACATCAATATTTAATTTAAATACTCAGCAGCCTAATCTGACAGTGTGCTTGCATTACAACTGTTCACCTTGTATTTTTGTATCCCCCATCCCGTTAATATGAGATAACAAGCCTAATGACAACAGCAACAACTTTCTGGGCTTGCTGCAAAAAAGTATTCATTTCATTAGAAATCTTTTTGAAAGACACATTTTAAGAACAACACCTTAAATATCCATCTACTATCATCCCACCCTTGCCCTGAATGAACCGGCAACTGAAGCAATTGTGCTAGGCAGTGCAGAGAATGAACAGTGATTGCATTTTATGACAGGGACAAATGACGGGTTTAATCTACAGTTCTTCTGCTTTGATAATAGAAACACTCAATCTTCATTGGGAGATCTGTCAACCGGAGAGCAACTTGGAGAGAAAATGAGTTTAACTTCTTTTCCAAGTACAGAGACTCTGCAAGCTCTAAATACTTTTGTAAACAACAACATTATGGCAACACTGAAGGTGCCCAAAAAGAAGGAACTCTTTATAATAAATCAGAACATAATCTGTAAGGGTACAAAATCTCCAATAGTGCACACATATTGGAAAAAGAAATCTAAAAAACTCATCAGAAATGTTACTGGAAAGAAGTAGTCCAAGGAATGGCTTTAGATCAATCTCCCCAGTGACCACAGGATAACTGAAGTAAGTACAACAGAAATACTAAATATTAATAAACATTATTAAAACCTACACATAAAAAATATGAGCAAACTCAAAAGTATTTTTTAAAGCAACCATCATGAGTAGTCACGAAGAAGAGAAATTATTGCTTTACAAATGTACATTTACTTAATAATGTAAGATGTCACATCTCTTTTTGCAATTATATTGCTAAGTGAGGGAGGGGGAACACAAAACATTGCCCTGTATAAAATTGTAGAAGAAAAAGATATCCATGATCTATAGTCTTAACGAGTTAGCTTCAGTATAACCAGAACATTCCAATCTCTCTCTCTTCTTTTATAATCAAAACCTTCCATTTAATTTGCTTTTTGAAAATTATAAATATTGGTTATTAGTTTTAAATAATGTATTATTTATATTTTGAATCATTTTGACTTTTACATGTTGAAGGGCAATATAGACATTTTAAATGATGATGATAACAAAAATATAAGTTAAATATTCTGTAACTTACACTTTCTTCACCATGGTACTCTGTTTACTCAAATTTTAAAATACAAATCTTCTTCCTATAGTGTAATGCTAATGTAGTTGTATTGTTATTTGACCCAGTCCTGTGGAATGGGACTAACATTTCTAAAAACTGCTTTTTAAATACAGGCCAAGTTACAAACATCCAACTTACAAAAGACTCATAGTTAAGAACAGGGCTGAAACAACAGGAAGTGAGAAAAAATTCCCCTCGAAAAGGAAATTTACTCCTGAAGAAGTTATCATGGGTAAAAGGTGTCACCACTGAAGCGTCCTCACCATTCCTTGTTTCCATAGCAAGTTTTCAAAATCCAATCACACAGACAGAAAGTGAGGTGAAATCTTCTGAACAAGAGCACAGACAGCAAAAGAAACACCACAGGGGTATTAACCCTTTCATATTCTAGGCATATATATGTATGTATGTATGTATGTATGTATGTATGCATGCATGTATTTATGTATGCCTGGAGTTACACTGTAAAATGTTCCCATTCTGACTTAAACATAAATTCAGCTTAAGAACAAATCTATAGAACCTATCTTGTTTGTAACTTGGTGATTGCCAGTATGCAAATCTATTTTATAAACCCTAGAAGGACAAATCAAAATCCCAAAGCAGAGGCTGATAAAATGACATATATTTACTAATTTATTTGATCATGAAACTTAACAGTAAAATGCTATACAAAAACGGTGATTTCTTCACAGGTGTCATTAAATCCACGAAAACCATACAATCATAAGAGAAATGAATTGCATTTGTGACATGGTTTATACATCAGTCAAACTGGAAATGCTCAGGCCAGGTTCTAACTACATTGTTAAATGGACATAACTTCCAGTTGTCATTGAAACTTTAAAAAGTTTAGGTTAAGAGGCATCTGTAAACTTCCTTAACCAAATGTATACACACAGTTGCTCCATTCTCCATGCTACTTTAGGACACTCCTGCTCTCAGACACCTACTAAAACCAGGAGGTGATTAATGGAAGCTTCCAAAGAGCTCTGCAGATGCTGGCACAAGACCCCTATGGCTCCTGCTGGGGCTGGACATTTTTGTTCCTCTCTGCTCCAGGAGCCAATTTAAATATGGTGACTAGATCTTTTTTTTTTTTTTTTTTTGGCAATCTTATATGTGACCCTGCCCTATGTACATATCATATGTGCACCCAACATGTACAAAAATGCATGCCCAAATTTTGTTCTTCACAAATCAATTAAGTTTATTGTGTGTATGGGTCAACACCTATATAGTGAAAGGAGCTCTTGAAAAAAATATATGAATTATATATGCAAATATATATGATTCCCAGTCAACAGGATATGAGACCTAGGTCCATGAGGGAAGATCTCTTTACCTATCCTGGGTTTTTTAAAAAAAAAAAAAACACACACACACATTGGAAAGCCACAAATGATTGCACTAACTTAAAACTTATTCAATGTGTGCATGCAGTCCTCATACATTAAAAGAGCTATAAGTAGATTCACATGGAAGTGCCCCTTCTGCAGACCATAAGTTTAAGAAATGTTAAAAGAAACAATGGTTGCACATCAAGGCAGATTATTTGTCAATCAGAAACTAATGGAACAATTATTCTCTGGGAAAAATTATACTGGCAATCTACAACATCCTTAGAGTAACTGTGTATATAAAGAAATTAAATACATGCTAATACTAATGGTGTTGTAGTTCAGCGTGATGGTAACATTCCTACTACCAGTAGGAGAGATAAGAGGTCTGCGCAAGAGTCAGAGGGGGAGTAACAGCGGAAACGCATTAGGGAAATAATATTGGCCCCAATTCCGAGACGTTTGAGGGCTTCTCTGATTGCGAAATGGGAGATGGGGAGGAGAGCAGGGGAGTAAAGAGGGTTACTCGCGATCCGGAGTCCGATGAAGAGCTTCAGAGGAAGCGCATCCGGGAAATACTTACTGCCCCAACAGAGGACGAGGATTTCATGGGGTTTGAAAGGAGTGATGGGTCTGGAAGTGATATGGGAGAGGAGGAGGAGGAGCTGGATTGGACCCGTGTTCAACAGATAAGGGACATTTGTAACCAACCCACCTCCAGTGATGAATTTGAGGGGTTCACAGGGGATTGGCAACTGGGGAGTACTTGGCAAGATCTAAGTCTTAGCAGACGCTGGCAGAGATGGAGGGATGCATGCTCAGGCTCAGCTGTGGGGGTGGATGCAGCTAAGAGCGATGAGGAAAGGGTGGGGAGCTCATCATCCTCTAATGAGGAGATAAGATAAAAGTGGGTTCTGTTTGAATGATACTTTGCAGAAGGCATAAATCTTTGTTGCTGCCAACTCTCTAGCTTGGGTCCTTGGGCTACAGCTTCCTGCGTTCCCACTTTCCTGAGACTCCTGCATTCCTGTGTTTATCTTTTACTATGGCTTGACTACGGACCGGTTTGACTTTCGCTTTTGACTTCTGGAACTTTAAACTCTGCTGATTTTGTGCTTGAACATCTCATCATTTTTAGGACTTTGTTTTTCATCTTCCGTGACTGTGTTTTTGTGCTGTGCTAATTTTCAAGCAGATTGCTGAACTTTGAATTTAATCTGGATTAAACAGCATTATAATCCAGGTTATATTTTTGTTACTGTTATTACTGCGTTTTTGATGCCAAATTGCTACATTGACTCTATGCACTGAAGTTAAGTGCTTTAAAAGACTATTTTTGTACAATAAAGCTGTGCTTGAACTCTTTATCTTGTGTTTGCTCTACTTGAGGCTTCTGGGTCTTGACAAATGGTGAAAGGTCTTCAGTCCATAGACAGAAGCAAAGCATAGTCATAATCATACAAGTTCTTAAAGTGATATTTAAATTGTGATATCAGCACTAAATACTCTGTTAATCTCTTTGTTTGCTCAGAAGCATTAAACACAGTTTGTTTTCATCTTTCAGATAATTATATCCTATGCCCAACCTTTACATTGCCCTGGGACATAGACTTTTCAAGCCTCCAACACACTGCCTTAGTTGAGAATAGAATAAACTGTCCTGTGGTTCCCCATATAGTAAGTATTATTTTCTGAATTTATTTTTAAAAATATATTTAGCCACAAATGTTTGACTTTTGAAAACCCAACAGCTGATGAATAACATTCTCAGGTGTCCCAATTATAATTCCTGCCTGTAGGTACAACACAATGAAAGGTTTCTGGAGTCATTCTGTGTGAAGTACTAGGCACTTGATCTGTTAATGCCGATATGTTCCACAGAGTTTCAATGATTACCTTAGTGCTCAGGGGCTTAGTGCTAGTTGAATAGCACACACAGAGCACAACATCTGCATCCCGGATTTCTTGAATGTTAAGGCAAACAATGTGCTTCGATTTAAATTATGGATTAGAAACAACATCAGTGGACTGGTAATGAATGCACCTGGCAAGGCCAACATTCACCAGAATACTGATGTAGTATTTTGTCGAAATGAATTACTTAGGCTCAATTCTTACTGTAGAATGAGGATAGCACTGGTTGATTGGTCTAGAGTCCCATACTATACAAGTAAGCAGGTTGGTAAGTGAGTTGGAGAACTGATGGAACTGCTTCTCAAGTTGGTGGATGATATAATCAAATCAATCACCTGATCTAAAAGGCACATGATTTATGGACATTGGCTGATATCCAGTTGGACCAGTGGTTCCCAACCAGCTTACTAGCTGTTAGGAATTGTGGGAGCTAGAAGTATAAAGATTGGGAATCACCGAGTTAGTACGACACATGTGTATGCCATATTATACATCTGGGAGCAAAAAAACAAACAAAAAAAAAAAAACCAACCAAACCCATTGTATATCTGACATATTCTGCTGAAAGCAGTGGAAGTGGAGCATACAGTCACTATGCTCTGTGCCTTGGCTTTGTATGCTGCAATTGCACACTTTTGCAGCTGCACATCATATATTGTGCACTGCAGGTGTGCATGGGCACCTAGTGCCCTTGCACACAGTCATATAACCCAGAAAATCAAGGCAAAAAATCCCACAATATCTGCTTTGAACTGGGATATCTGAGTCCACACTGCTATATATATCAGTTCAAAGCAGATAATATGGGATTTTATTTAGCTGTGTGGAAGGGGTCCTAGTCATTGATATATGTTGCACAATGTTGCTAATCTGCAAGGATCTTGTAATGCTCTTGTAGCATATCTGTCTGTGGATAGTTACACTACATGGATGGAATTCAAAGTGGTTTCTACGTTGCACTCATAAGGTAAAACAGTGTTCTAACCTTTACTAACCTAAACTGTCAGTCAATATTTTGGTTAATTTTTGAATTGGTGACCCAACAATAAAAACTGTACATGCAACTTTCTGTCTCAGAAGAATCTAATTAAATAAATACCACAATGAGATGATATTGTAATCCACCCACTGATTAAAGTGCTAGCAATCCAATTGTGTAATATATGAAGAAAGCCTAAATACCCTAAAGGATGTTGTCAGATCTTGGAAGCTAAGTGGTGCTAGTCCTGGTTAGGGTTTAGATGGGTCATCACCAATAATATCAGGTGGTATAGGCTATATTTCAGAGGAAGATAGTGCCAAAACCACCTAAGAAAATTCTTTGAAAGTAACGGGCTCACTATAGTTGACAGACAACTTAAGCACATACGCCCACACAACATATGAAGCTTTTTATGTTTGATCAAACTCAGACTTAAATGCACTGAAAAGACAGAATCCTCCTATGAAGTTTCTAAAGCTTGTTTCCTTGTCCTTAGTGGCATATCATTTAATTTTTTAAATAGTACAACACTGGTAATTTCTAGAGCTACCTGTTAATGTTATGGAGTAGAAATTTTGCAGGACACCCTCTGAAGCATTGCACAGATACCCATATTTACTCAAGTCTAATCTGCCATTGAGTCTAATGCGCACCTCAATTTTAAAAACCCTGAAACCAAGAAAAGTATTTGCTGCTGAATGTAATGTGTAGTGTAGTGGCAAAAAGTGTGCTCTTTGTAATTTGGCCAAAAGAAGTGTGCATTACTGTTGCTACCTGCTTAGAATTCCTTTGTTATAAACAATTGTGTTAGAACACCAAAGCTTCCAGCGATCGAACAGAAAACCTTGGAGTGTATAAATGCTACAGAATGAACCCCTGTTAATTGCCTTGGTTCAATGCTATGGAATCCTGTCAACCAATCCTAGTTTAACAAGGTCTGCCAAAGAAAGCTGGTGCCTCACCAAACTACAAATCCCAGGATTGCATAGCATTGAGCCCTGGCCATTTAATTAGAGATGACATCTCTCAAAGAGGAGCTCTGGGTGCAGCTCCTAAAGCACCCTCCTCTTTTGCTTTGGCTCAGCACTAATATTACTGTATGACACGAATCTAATGCACATCCCAATTTTGGCAAGGTAATTTAGCCAAAAGGGTGAGCATTAGATTCAAGTAAATACGGTGCATAGTCCTGTGGAAGCTGTATATATTCTGAATTCCAGAGTTATTATTACTTTATTCATCTTTCTTCACTTTACTTCTAAATTTATGAACTGGACCTTGTGAATATAAACCTCTTTTAAGAGCCAGAAGTTTTAGAGGACATTTTGAGTTCATAGATCTTCCGTAGATGAGAATTACAAGGCTATCCTCTCAGGGAAAAAATGTATTTCATATTTGCGGTAACTGTATGCAGAGACATACTTATTAGACATTATAAACAATATGGGGATGAATTAGTTAAACTGAAGATGCAAAATAATTCATCTAAAATCTCCTTGAGCAATTCAGCAAGCACTTTTCAGTCACAGGCTTAATAGAAAGCTTCTCAATTTCCCTTAAAAGGCATCTTTTGTTCTATCTTTTAAAAAGCTAATGTTGCAAATCTAAATTTAAAATAAGAACATGTTAGATGGGGTTAGAGTGGATGAAAGCATTGAAGTAAATTGTTTTGTAATAGGATTCTCTCAGTTAGAGAATCAGATATTCCTAATATTACACACAGTGCTTCAAAAATCCATAGAATCAAATATAAAGCAATTTGATTTGAACAAATTACAGTAATTTACAAGGGGAAGAAATAAATGCTGGATACTTAGGAACACAAGGAAAGATTAGGTTTTGCAATTCTCTTCAAAAATCACAAGTTATCATTTTTTAACTTTTAAAAAAACAAAAAATCTTCATAATGTGTGCCCTTCTTGTATGCTCTTCTTTTGGATATTCAGTATTCTGAAATGATATGAGAGAAACTTTATGCCATCTACCATAAATATCCTAATGATACTGACATCTTTACTAACATAAATGAGACAATACCATAGGACCCTGGATGGAAGTTGATGTAGATCCATCTTAATAGGACGACTGACCACTGTAGTTTTATATATAGTGTTTTTAAAGTTGTTTTTGTAATTGTGATATATGATATTTTAATGAGTGTATATGTTTTTTATGGCTGGAAACCAGGCTGAGTCCCTCAATGAGGTTGAGAAGCTCGGTATAGAAAACTGTGAATAACATATTGTTGGTCCTCTGTAAATATGGTAATACAGCTAATTATATAAATGGTCAGAAAAGGTTCGTTCTTGGGTTTACTGTTGAAGAGGAAGCCAAGCATCCCCTACTGAACTGATTAGATACATCTTGATGCCATCAGGAATGAGATCCTAATCCAGAAACTGCATGTGGCTGGATCTTGGTTGCGATCGAGGCACTGTATGAATGGTTGTGTGTTTGTTATTGGGTATGCTGTGTTTTAATTGTTATTGTTGTGGTAATTAATATTGTGTAAACCGCATTGAGTCACCTATTATAGGTTGAGAAACGCGGTATAGAAATAAAGCAAATAATAATAATAATAAATAATAATGTGTCTGCAAATGTTTTTGGTTGTGATTTTCATAGGAGATCTAATGCAGACATGGTTTAGGGCCAGGTTATAGATGCACTGAGCAAAGCATTTTCTAGTATGGTAATGTGGTTGCAGAATTTATTTTCCAGAAAACCTTACCAGGAGACTGAGGACTACTAGGAGGTCTGTGAAGTAGATGCAAAAAATTAAAAATAATTTCCTTCCTTTCAATTTCTTTCCTGTTACTTTCCTTCCTTGTTAATTTGGACACCTTTCTGGACTTCTAGCATGAGTCTATGCTCACCTTCTGCTGGAAAGTGACCATAAAATGGCCTGGAGTAGACAGAGATTCTTAGAGAGCTCAAAAAATATCTGTTCTCTCAAAAAATCTCTGGGGTCTCCTGAAGGAAGTTAATCAGAGAGTCACACCGGACAATTTTTATCAAATCCACATAAGTCAAAACTAAAAATGTAGAGGGACGTCTGTACACTGAAGTGGCATGAAGGTCAACATAATATTTGGAAGCTGGCACAGGTAAGTTTACGCTTTTTAAGTGTGTGAGCAACTATCTGAAAATACATGTAGTTAAACTGTATGAGATTTATTGTGCATAGATTTCTTTAAAGTGTATTAAATCAAATGACTTTTCTTTCAAAGTATTAGACCAGTCTCTTTAGATATAAAAATATACCTTTCTACAGTGCTCTTTCACATATGTCAATTCACTAGATGTTTGCAATTCTGAAACTGAGTTTGAGCTAAACAAGGTTCAGGAATAGCCAGCAGCCTTCAAAGGGCAGACCAGGGGAATTTGAAACTGCTCATGCAACCATTATTCTAATTTCAATTGTTCCAACCTTTCATTAAGTCATAGGCAAAGATACTGCAATAGAGTTTTTCAGTTTACAAATGCTGCCTCTTTCTACTGGAGAAGATCAACTCCACAAGCTCATCTCTATCAGGGGCAATGACAAGTGAGCATCTTCTAGCAGGACTGGGATTCACTTTCTGTCTTCGGACTTCCTTTTCCTGTTCCATTTCCTGCTGGATCTAGTCCGGAGCCTCAGAAAGTTACCTGAGGCTCTGATAATTAAGCTGCCAGTATTTCCCAGGCCAGCGGTGTATCATTGTTGCACATGTGTCAAACTCAAGGCCCAAAGGGCAAATCTGCCCATCATGTCATTTTATATGGTCCTCCAGATGCTGGACTATAACTCCTGTATTTCTCATCATTAGACATCATGACTATAGCTGATGGGACCTGTGGTACAAGTAATGTCTGCAAGGCTGCAGTTTGTTCTGTTCAGTAAGGATAAGGGTTTGAATTTAAATACAAGGCTTGTGGATATGATGTTTGACTTTAAAATGTCATTTAATCTTTCCCCAACTTCAGGGCCACAAGTGCTGTTGGATTGCAAGTCCCATTATCCCAAGCCTGCATGGCAGATAATTAAAAGTGATGGGAGTTGTCATTCATTAACATCTGGGGACTCAAACTGGGGGGAAAAACTAAAGAGCACTGACACCTTTGAATGCAACCACAATACTTATGTAGCCCTCGATAAAAATGGGTTTGGCACCACTGCTTTAGGGGACTTTGGAACATTTTAAAAAATAGGACCTAGGCCTAACACATGGTGTTACTTGGTGTTTTTCTCATTGCTCTGCCCTCGACTAAAGTAGATATCTACACTCTCCAGATCTACATGCACAGAGATGGTGTGCAAATGATGTGAACATTTGCCCTAGTTATATGCTGGCATTAATGGCCTCAAATCAGTGTTTCTGGTTGAATAAAGCATTTAATGAGTAATTAAATGCGTTTTGTAAGGGTCTAAGGGAAATCTCTCTTCCCCCACAGACATGTATTCTAGGCTTCAAGAAAGCTGATTTCAGTAAACCTGGGGCAAAACCGAGCGTGCTTTGATTGCATTTTCCTGCATGGCAGGGGGTGGGACTGAATGCCCCTTGTGGTCTCTTCCAACTATGATTCTATTATTCTAATAGGAAAGAGGGAGGTCAAGCTCCATCTGTGGAAGTGTGCTTATTAACGACCATTACTGTTGCTTGGATGATGAGACACCAAGACTCAGGTGTCTCCTTATTCAAGCAGCAGTAATGGTGACTGATGCAGTTGTTCTGCCCTAGTGGAATAATGACATAAAATGCCCACTTCTTCATCGTTACATGTTCCTGCTCTTAAACAAGTCTCTGCAATTATTTATTTTAGATCAAGGACCTTGGTACAGAATCCGTCATTGAATAGACAAGATAATGAAATGACGTTTTAAGAACACAGAGTTTAAACGATAAAACATAAGATTTTATGAAGACATGAGATTGTCATTTCTCTTGATACAAAGATTGTTAAGCCATTTTCTTTCTCAGATCAGTGGATGTGTAGCTTCCACATTGTACATGAAAATGAAAAAGACCACAGTAATGGCAACTTGATGAGAAATGAATTAATTTGATTATTTCCATGGTGTGGATCAATAGCACAGCCACTAGTGACATCTATAGCCTAGAGGCAGTTATAAAATCGATGGAATGAAACAGAGCATGCCTTTACCCAGCCATGCCATTCCTCTGATCTTTTTTGGCAAGGCTCTTGATGCTTTAGTAATTCTAAATTTATGTCAGGCACATATCAAAGAAATGCCAAACAGATGATGTCACAAAGAGTATTTTGGTGGGGACTGCTGAAATCTATTGCTTTAGGTTCTTTATGTTTCTTTGTGTTTATGAGCTGCTTCCTTGCATGTCTAGAAATATCATGTACATTTAGAAGGCTACCTATACTATATCCCCATGAGAGAAAGTGGAGGGGGAAATGGACCCATGAACTGTTTTGATTGAAATGTATGGAGGAACATTTTCTATCACAATGGTATTTGAAAATTCTTCTCTACTTGCCAGGATTTTTAACGATGCTGTAAATGCTATTAGTTGGAAAATGAAATTAGGTCTGCATGAAGTTAGAAAACTAAAGGAAATAGTTCTATTTTTCAGTTTCTCTCTGCTTTGGAAGTAAAAGGAGGGGTGGAGTTTTTACATATGCCAGCACTGCATTTTAAACATTTTAAATTCAAGACAGAGCTTCTGAAAATTTGTTCTTTTTATGGGTACTTTACTCATTCCCTTGCATGCAGAGGTTTAACAAGCAAGTTAAATGACCCCCAGTGGTACCCCTAATGCCACACTTTACAGCATTCTCATCAAGATACCCAATATATTTTCCCCATTAATCAGAAACAGTTTTCCCCATTTGCTCTGCAGGCATCTCACAGATTTTTATTCCTGCTAGCTCAGTTGTCTCCCTACACAGCATGCCGTCCCTTTGTAGGAAGTCAAGAAAACATAAGCCAGCAATTAAAAGAATATAGACTGTACAGTATGCATGGTTTAACTGACGTTCTACTAAAAATCTGTGCTCAACATCAAGGTCATTGATTGTCTTTAGCAGCTGAAGAGAGGGCAAACAAATTCCTTTTTTAAAAAAAAATACTTTTCAATTGTACAAGCAATTTTAACTAAACCTACAAAAGGAATATATGTAAAATTGATCAGTTGATTTAGGGTCTAATCTAAATCCCAGGGTCAAGTAACCCTTTGAACAGCCTAAGCAGATAATCTTAGCCCAGTTCATCAAAGAAACCGCTTACAGACTTTTCTTCTTTTGCCTCTTATAAAACACATGATATTCCGTTCTGCCAGTTCACAAAGTAGTAGTTCGGCAGCCTACGAGGTGGATTGTTAATAGCTTGGTTTTCTTACAATTTGTTTTTATAAACTGAATATGAAGAAGTGGGAGTTTCTTAGGTATTTCTGAACAGGAGAGATAATATGTGGAAAATTTAATAATAAATCCTTTTGACTCAAAATAGTTATACTAAACTTCTTGCTTCATGCGCTTTTACAATGAGAAATTGTGATCCAAGGGAAGTGAGCCAAATCTTATTTATTTTAAAAATCGCACTGGACCATTTGTGCTTTTAGTGGATTTTGTGTTTTAAGATAAAGGAGACATCTGTATTAATGGCAAAACCCACTAAAGACTGAGATTGTGGAATTTAGAAACTAGCTAGGTGCCATTCGGGAAAAAAATGGTTAGCACCACTGGTTCAGTATTAGAGAGCCATATTTGGATAAAGCTATCATGGATGAAATGTGCACTAGATTTCCCCCCATAAATGATAATGTAAATATAATGCATAGAATAAATAGCCATATCAATCCAAAATATATCATATAGTTCTCTTTCTCTCTCTCTCTCTCTCTTTTTTTTTTGTTAAAGTGAAAGTTCTTACCTTATCACACCTCATCAGTCCCAAGTATCTGAGTGACTTACTGCTCTGAGCAATTTGGGTGGCTCCCTGATCAGTGATTTCTTTGCACCATCCCACATCCACAGTCTCTATTGTCATACTATATCGCCCGATAGCTATCAGTGCTGCAAAACATGAGACAAAACCGAGCATGAAGATGAAGCATTAATTAGAGAAATATTTGTTTTAAAAAACAGCTGTATACATGCTTGAATAATTAAACCAACAAAATAAATATGTTACCTTCTATAACAAACCACTTTTAAAGCCAGTATATAAAGTGGGAAATGATACAGAAAACATCAAGCTGTTTTTTAAATCACAGAAGAATATTATTCATAAATTATATTGCCTCAAGCAACACATGAGTTTAAATTTCAAGGTTGGAAGATAATACATAAACGATGCTATGCAGTAAATAAATAAATGTTTACTAAAATGTGAATAAAATGTTAGGTACTACCATAACAAACACTTCTCTGGAAGCTGTTTGAAACAGCCAACTTGAAACGATGGGCTATTAGTCCACAAATCATAATTTACGTTGAAATGCAATTAGATATTCAGATTTAACACTAAACAAGTTAAAAAAGAGATGTGAAACCTTCTTGTAATCACAGCAGAAACATATAGGAAAGGGGGTAGCATGTGAAACTGTTTCCTGCAAGACTTTTGTAGTGAAGAACCGTGATTTAGAGTGACATCTGAACACAATGTGTATGTCATTTTAATGTTTTACATTCATTCTTAAAAGACAACGCCTCTAAGTTTTAGATGATAAGTCCTATGAATTCTGAAGTCCACTTCTCTTACCATAATCTTGATGTAATCTGCAGAAACACCTTTTTGTATATTTTAGATTCATATTTCAAAATTTGCTCTGACATCATGATGTTGCCCTCTATTTCATAAAATGAAAAAAATCATATATATTAGCAGGAAAGAATGGTTGCTTACCTGTAACCATGGTTCTTCGAGTGTTCATCTGTGAAATCTGCACATATGGTTGTGAATGCTGCTCATGCGCACCAATCATTACCATATATGCGTATTTCACAGGGACCACAAAGGAAAACCCAAGGTTTTCAGTGTAACTGGAGTCCAAATTTATGCTGCAAGTTTCTAAAATAGTTCAATTCTATCATATAGATAGTCTGTAGTTTGTAGCTAATCACCTGGAGCAAACTTAAATGGCATTGTAAAAATGACTTTTCTATGATACAATGTTCAAAATAAAATGTGAAATGCACATCAGTATCCCTTCTAAACTTCTCTATGTATTTATTTAAATACATAGATAAATTTGTTATTATTGTTGTGTTTATTTATTAGGTTTCTCTTGTGGTATGATGCAATGTAATAAAATATACTGTACTATTACACCCTATGTCATTTTCTGATGAGTAAGAAGAAGCATTTCTGAAAGATAAAAAACATTCTTGATCAGAATGGCTTTCAACCATAACCAACAGTTTCTAATATTTCTTCTTAGAAAAGTACCACTGTGTTTCCCATTGTATGTCTCAATGGTTAAGCAAACCCAGCTGATTTTCTTACCTAGAACAAATAGGGGGTATGGGTCCAAGGAGCCAATTAGAGAGAACTGAAAGATGGAAACGCTTGTTAAGAGTGTCCACTCATTAGGAAATAGCTACCGCAAATGCCAAATCTAACAATGGAATGTTTTACCCACATGCTAGAATAGTTGTATGGGAAATAGCTCTACATTTACTATAGCCTGTTTATTATACCTGCCACCCACAAGTTCACAAGCCAAAAGTTCACAAGGCAAAATTCTTTGTAGCTGTCTATAAGAAATTACTGCAATTACATATTTGTAATTATAATGCCTTTTTATTTGTTAATTTAAACTGATTCTATTGTAGCCCACCCTGAGATCTTTGGCCATAAGGTAGAAGAGAAACATTAAAATTAAATAAATACAAAAATAAAGCCAGTCAGCCTGTATGTCTGGAAGACATCTCTAAAAGTGGGGTTGCTGTTTGTTGTTGTTGTAATTGAAATTAAGGTGCATTTTACAATAAGTAGTGTCTTACAATTGAAGAAATAGGGCACTTATATTAGACCAAGAGCAGTGATGTCATATTTACAACTCCTACAGCACTAACTTGATTCAGCATTGATATCTTCATCATGGTTCAACACAATGGAGTACAAAGAAATTTATTCATTTATTTATTTAGTATATTTATATACCACTTTTTTCACCTCTGGGGAAACTCAAGGCGGTTTGCAACATATTAATGGCAAGAATTCAATGCCAACATGCATATAATAAAATAAAATCACAACTAAACACTGACATATAACTATAAATTAAAATAATTAAAACCATTAAACATAGGCATATACAACATGTAGACACTAAGATAAAGCATTAAAAACATCCTAATATAAATATTAGGCACAGTGGGTTAAAGCACTGAGCTGCTGAGTTTGTTGATCGAAAGGTCGCAGGTTCGATTCCGGGGAGCAGCGTGAGCTTCCGCTGTCAGCCCTAGCTTCTGCCAACCTAGCAGTTCGAAAACATGCAAATGTGAGTGGATCAATAGGTACCGCTCCGGCGGGAAGGTAACGGCGTGCCATGCAGTCATGCCGGCCACATGACCTTGGAGGTGTCTACGGACAACGCTGGCTCTTCAGCTTAGAAATGAAGATGAGCACCACACCCCAGAGTCAGACATGACTGGACTTAATGTCAGGGGACTACCTTTACCTTTACCAATATAAATATAAAAATCACATGATCCAAAAATCATCCGCTGTGGCCATTCTAATTGTCATAACACGTATTTCCTGTTTACTTTTTGCATTGCATTATTGGCCAGAACCCTGGTCCCACAACCACATCTTTATTTTCTTTCTGAAGAGGGAAGGTGCTGATCTATCCTCACTGGGGAGAGAGTTCCAGAGCTGAGTAGCCTAGAAAAGAGGGTGAACTATCTTCTAGGGAAAAATCCTAACTGCTGTTCCTTACTATAACTCCAAATTAGTAAAATGGAGTGGTAAAAGATATCACAAGCAATCTGAGATCTTGATTATTTTATCAATCTTGAACATTTTTCTTTATTTTAAAGACACACATGTGCACGAATAAATAAGAAGCATTTGTGTAATAAAAAGCTATTCTGGATATCATGGAGAAGTTGTGCAGTATTACTTATTTGCATTAGTAATTAAGCATAGGAATACTGATTTCCAGGAAGAGATATGGCAGGTTAACTGCCTTAGCTTGAGCAGAGGAAGTTAAGTAGCAGGATTGTCTGCTAATTAGTTGCTAATTAGTGGGCAGAAACTCTCTCTAGACTAGAACAAGAGTATGGGATTGCACATGTGTGTTCAGGATCACTATATAAGCTCAAGAGATTGCTGAGTGGCGTGCAGCTAGGAGCCCCAGGAAACAGTTTGCCCAAATTGCTTATGTGTGTCTGCAGAAGAATACTAAGCCCATAAGTCTACATTTTCTTAAACATCTTTAATGACTTAAATTTGTATCTGCAGATGTTTTCCTGATGCTGGTTTAAATACAGCTTCAGTGAATCATTTTTTTCTCTCATGAAAATGAGCCTAAAGGGAGAAAAAGAATAGCTTTTTTGCAAGATTCAAGTTAAAAAGAAAATAGGAGATTTGACTTAATGAAAGTACAGTGAGACGATAATTCTAAAAGGTATAAAATTTATTTCGTTAATGAGTTAGTTCTTATGGGGAAATGAGTGAGAAGAATGAGAAACAGGTTGTTTGTCTTGCATTAAAGGAAGATAAGGAACCACACAGTGGTATTTTGATAGAAAATGTATGAGAAAGTGCTAGAAGCTTAGTTCTTGTGGGTTTTTTCGGGCTATATGGCCATGTTCTAGAGGCATTTCTCCTGACGTTTCGCCTGCATCTATGGCAAGCATCCTCAGAGGTCTGCTGGAGCTGGGAAAAAGGGGTTTATATATCTGTGGAATGACCAGGGTGAGACAAAAGGCTTTTGTGAGATTAGCATGCTAATCAAGGTGGTCAGTTGAAAAGATTCACACCTAGCCCAACTCACAAAAGCCTTTGTCTCACCTTACTTGTCCAAACACATTTCCTTCTATGCCCCACCTCGCAGTTTAAGATCATCCAGGGAGGCCCTGCTCTCGATCCTGCCAGCGTCACAAATGCAGCTGGTGGGGACGAGAGACAGGGCCTTCTCAGCTGTGGCCCCCTGCCTATGGAACTCGCTTCCCACAGAGGTAAGATCAGTTTCATCCCTCCTGTCTTTTTGCAAGAAATTGAAGTCGTGGTTCTGGGACCAGGCTTTTGGACAGCAGGCATAAATATCACTTTGGATATGGAATTCGACTGGAATGATATGGCTGTTAATATTGTGTTCTTACTGTTTTATTGCTTGTAATGAGTGTTCTATTTATTATATTGCTTTGTTATATGTAGTGGCATCGAATTGCTGCCAAATGTAAGCCATCCTGAGTCCCCCTTCGGGACTCAGGATACAAAGATACAAAGACTATTGCACTGGAAAGGATATGGAAGATTTTTAAACCAGTAAAAATGGTAGAAGTAGTTGTTGTTAAATTTTAAATAAATAGAGAAAATGTATGATTTCATTCCTCTCATTATAGATGGGGAAAGAAAATGTATTGGTAATTTGCAATAGTGTTAATTAATCAGAATAGGTTATTGGAAGAACTTGTTGTGGACATCACTGGTCAACAATTATTCATAACATTTCCAATGACATCCACAAGTTTTTCCACAGAGATGACTAGAAGTCATTTTATTCCTTTGCTCTTTTCTGTTACTTTTCTTTTCTGACCTTTTTTCTACTTACTAATTTGCATTTTTCCTTTTAAAGTTTTATTATATATCTAATTATTATTATTCATAGTTTAAAAAAAAAACACCCACACACAATATGCACATATAAATCTATAGCAAAATATAATTAAACTCTATTGCCAGCAACAACACTAGTATACATCTGGGAATGAATATTTGTTCCCCGGAGTGCAGCATACAGCACTTTGTGGTGACTAGAAACTACAATACAATGTATTAGCCAATGGTTACTAGTTAGAACAATTATTTTTGAACTACCTGTTTGTCAGAGCATGGCCCAAATGGTCCTATTATGCCTTATCTTGAAAAATAATTGCAAGGGGAAAATATAACCTTTACTAAAGTTCGCTTTCATTTCTAGAAGTTTTCCACTGAGCTACACATCATATCTATGGGATAATTTCAAAAAATTAGTGGTTGCACAAATGTGCACGTGTTAGTTTAAAAATATTTACAATAGAAGAAGAGGTTTAAAACTTTTAAAAGTTAGATACAACTAGAAATCTTTCATTCCACTAAACCAGTGCTTCCCAACCTTTTTTTCACCAGGAACCACTTGACCAGGGACCAACATTAGTACCAAAAGGGTTACGAATTGGTTTTTGGTCAATTTTAGTTTTGGTTTGGTTATTTGAGGTTGTTGCACTCCAGAACAGGAAATAGCCCCTCTGACTATAAACACAACACACCTTTTTATTAAAGCTTAGCAAAAAAGCCAGTAGAAATAAATGCTTGTAAAGATAGATAGGATTCCAAAAAGCAATAAGGCATTCAAAGGCAGCAAGATCAAACAGTGTCCAAATGTAGCAATCAAAAGCAATGTCCAAAAAGCATGAAAATATAATCCAAGGCAATGACTATCCAGACAGGAATCAAACAAGAAGCAAGAACAGAACAGACGCTGCTAGTCACCTTGAAAGGCTAGAAAAATTCATGAAGACGAGACCCACTTGAACAGGAATTCCATGAGGCTTGTACTCCATGAATTCCATGAGGCATCCAAACGATGCCTGATCTGACAAGCTTTTCTAAAGGCAAACCTTAAATCCCAAAAACTGGTTTGGTTTTCCTCCAGTCTTTGACCTTAACTGACGAATTCTTTCGAATCTATGTAAACATTGGGCCTCTTGTCGATTCTGGCTAATCTCCAGGCGCCGACTCTGCTTATCTGATTCCACATTAATTTTACCAGGTGTCAGACTGTTTTTGCACTGAAGCCTCTCTGTCAATGTCTGCATGAAACTTATCATGAAACTTATTGACCAAAGTGTCTCCATCTTGCACCTCAGAGTCAGCCCCAGCATCCCCCACATCAGAAGCAACAGGAGACTGATTTAACCCCTCATTACCCACATCAGACACAGAAACATTAGGAGACTGAAACACAACCACAGGTTCAATCACAGGCTCAAGTTCAATAACAGGCCGAGTCCCAATAGAGGTGCTGATTCAGAAAAGTGCATTGGATAGACCACATCAGCTCTAATTTCTGATACAGAACATGTGACATCCAGTAGTCACCATCTGCTTATCCACAGAAAACCGTATTTAATAAGCCTCAGCACTATAAGAGGGTTTTGTGACATCAGTCGCTCTCGTTGCAATGGTGTAGAAACGGTGAGGCCACGGGTCATATTTTACAAAGGGTTGAATGAAAAGTAATGCCTCCACCTTCGTAACTCAACAGATGGCAGTACTGGTATATGGCAGGTTTTGGCTTGTTCAACAGACTCTCCTCTACAGTTCCATTTTGGTGGGAAGCCTTAGCATTGAATGGTTGTGTTGTTAAAGTGTGAAGTATGGAACCCTGCGCAGACGGTCGGTCAATGAGAATTAAGCAATGTGCAGTCATTAAATTCTTGACAGCAGAAGGTGTCACCCCAAAGGAGATTCATCAGAGAATGCAAGCTGTTTATGGTGATTGTGTTGATGTGATTTTATATGCATCATTGAGTGAGTAAGTTTAAAGATGTTGAGGTGGGAACATCTGAGTTGCGTGACAAACAAAGAGTTGGACATCCTGTGATAGCAACCACCGAGTTTCACAAGCAAAAGGTTGACAGATTGATTCAGGATGATCATCGCATTACTCAGAGAGAAATTTCAAGCATAATCAGCATTTCACTAGAACGTGTGGGTCACATTACTGCTTTGCTTGGCTATCAGAAGATCTGTGTACGATGGGTTGTGGAAACAGAGTGTCAACTTCTTCCGTGAATAGTGGTAGTTAAAGAGCATATTCTAAGAATTATTTCTGCGTTTGATTTATTAAAATATTCCCATCCAAACCCAAGTAACAAAGGTAGAGGCATTACTTTTCATTAAACCCTCGTACTTCTTGTGGACCACTGGCTGGGAACCACTGCACTAAACAGTAAAGGGAAATCTTTCCTCCATAGTTCCTGCCATAAAATTTTATTTACTGTATTCATAGCTTGGCAAAGAAACTAAAAAGTGGCCTAAGATAACCCCTTACAAGCAACTACAAGATTTTAATAGAAGAAAAATTAAGAAACAGTTTTGCAAAGATAAATGGGAAATAACTGATATAGTCAAATGAAAATGAACAACCCCACCCCCACCGTGCATTCAATACTAACAGCATTTAGCAACAG
The DNA here is from genome assembly GCF_037176765.1 of Anolis sagrei. Lineage (NCBI taxonomy): Eukaryota > Metazoa > Chordata > Lepidosauria > Squamata > Anolidae > Anolis > Anolis sagrei. Next base: position 247,118,339 of record NC_090022.1, on the reverse strand, counting down.
ATCAACTGGACAATTTGGAGACTGATGGCATAGTGAAATACTGAAAAGGAAAGGGGCTTCATTTGTGGGGATCAGAGTGGCAGTTATTTATTCTTCAAGGCAGAACTTGTTATTTCCAAAGAGACCTTTGAGCTACCTGCTCAATGGAGTTAGGGTCTGAATATAGCAGCTTATAGTTTCAGGAAATATCTCAGCTTCATCAAGATGTCAGCACAAAAGCAAATGAAAGGACTGGTTTGTTAAATCTTAACTACTTTTAAATGACCTTTTCCTTTACATGCGACTTTCAGGTGTGTGTTTGCTTCATGTAGCCAAAAGACAGGCCAATTTACTATTGCATGACTACATTTAAGTGTCTTACAGTCCAGCTTTATGCAGAAGCAAATCCCATTGTGTATGGCTTTTCCAATCTAAAATCAAAATCTCAGCCATTACTTTCTGCATTTTGTAATGCATAAGTGAAAATAAAATCACTGTTACTTACAAATAAATAACCACATAAAAACTTAACATTTAAAAGTTGTTTCTATAGTAGAAACATAGAAATATGAGAAATTCCTTCCACTGTATGCCATGGAATTCATAGAAGAATTAGCATATTTCTTTTGAAAAAAGAAGAATTCCTTCATTTAAAAATGTTATGTTATTACACTATCTGCCTCAGGCAGCTTCAGGTCTCTTGTGATAATTTACAAGTTTACATTTATGCTTATATGGACCTGCTATATTTGTAAAAAATAAAATAAATAAAAGTACAGAACTCCAGTGAAGTGCAGAGGAATACAGGGTCTATTTTATTAAGAAGTCAATCTAAGAAGTGCCCCAAGGAAGTGACTTTGTATCTGTATAGCAAGTCTAATTTTTTGGGGGGTTTAGTAAATCTGGTTAAATTCTCTCTCTCTCTAAATTCATATTTTGATCTTCACTTGGACACTGATTAAAAACAGAACTGTCCTATATGAAAATAGCTCAATCGTCAGAATGCACTGAAATTAATATGGTAATCTCAACTGATTTCTTCAGATATTTCAAGATTTATTTAGGTAATTTGCAACTCACTCTTGGTCCTACATCACAAGACACAGAATGGAACAACATAATACAGGGATCCTTTGTAATGTATATACTGTAGGTACAATGCAATCAAGAACAAAGTGCAAGCCTTAATTTTAAATTTTCTTGCTTTTGACAGTAAGTCTCACTCTAAGTCTCAACTTGAATTTATCTCAATAAGGCTTTGTGTTTGTTCATAACCCAGTGTTCAGTGACACACGCACATATAGCTCTAAATTGGGAGATGGGGCCAGTAACCATGGTGTTGTATCTTGCCATTAAGTTAATTGTGATTAACTAAACTTGAGTTGATCTCATTTGCTCGTATAAATCAATATGAATGGATGCTTATATTGTGCATTACTGAGGCTGTGGTAAAACTGAAGAAAATTAAGAAGGGCTTCACACTGTGAATCATCACAAGCAGATTTAAAAAGTAATGAAGGAGCTTCTTGCCTGCATCCCTTCCAGAATCCTGATAATTAAACCTTTTAGTTTTAATAGTTGACCTATCAGAATTACTCAGTTAGTGCTGCCTAGGACACATGAGGCAAAATTTGAACTGCCATATTTTCAGTGGTTTCATAAAATTGCTTTGAGATAATGATGGTTACATTCCATATTCTAGGATAAGGTGTAGCTGCATAAGGTACACCTTAATTGCAACTACTGCAGAATAATAAAATGTCTGCCATTAATTAGCTGTCCTGTATAAAGAATGGGATAAAACTTCTTGAAAATAGTTGAGTGTGATCACTCGGGAACTCTTTAAACAGTAATTAACATGATGGAAATGCAAATAAAAAATGTAAAGTCCTAAGGGCTTGAAAAAGGCTACTTTCCCCTCAAGTATTTTTTTCTCAACACGCTACAGATTTAGCAGCATAATTTCAGCCTTCAAAATATTCACTAATAAGAATCATGTCCTAGGGGAACATGCAGAAAAGCATTTTAGCATGGAAAATGCCTTCTTTAAGTGAGGAAACAGACTGCAGATAGCAATTTTATAATGTTCACAGGATAGTCATTGATGGCAAGTGGCAGGTCAGCGACACGTGCCAATTTATCATAGTTAACACGGTGTGGTGATATGGAATAAAAAGATCATTCTAAAGCAGGCATGGGCAAACTTGGGCCCTCGGGGTGTTTTGGACTTCAACTCCCACAATTTACCCAGACCTGTTCTAAAGTGCCCGGGCAGCTGGCTCTTTCTCGCTTATTTTAAAGTTGTCTATCACATAATTTGATTGTCTCACATGCTGAAAGTAATTGTACTTCCTTTGTTTTTAAAGAGACTTGTTCCAAGGATTTTTAAGGGCATTCTGTAGCCACCTCACTTGATGAAAGAAGCAGAATTCTTCCCCATGCTGAAGTACAAAGCAGCACTTTCTTTGTCCCTCTGGTAATGATCATACCCGACTGATATAGGTCTCAATGGCAACCCTCCAGTGACCTCTTGCAGTTAGTTCTAAGTACAGAAGTCTGGGACTCTTTGGCCAGCAATGATTGTTTTAAACTAAGGCAAAACAAAAAAAGCAAAAAGCAAAAAACAAAAGACAATAACAAAAAACAAATGGGGTGAATTTTCAGTACTTCAAACCCCTCCAATATTTTATGTTGGATCATGAAAAGTCTGCACACCAAGTTTGAAGGAGATCCATTATGGGTGGGAATCAGGCCAATGTCTGGATGTGGCTGGATTCCAACTCCTATCATCCTCTACCAGCCCTCTCTAAACCTGCCATTATTTGGAATTGGATCAAATAATGTTTACCAAGTTTGGTTCCTATCCATTGTGGGTGAGATTCACGTGGTTTTCCAGATGTGGCTGGACTCCAACTCATCTTCTATTTGCCTCCAAGATCTGGATGGACTGCAATTCCCATAAGCCCAAAACCTGGTCAGGCTGCAGTCCCATTAGCTCCATATCCGGCGGACTAAAACTCCCATCAACCCTTAATCTGGGTGGCCCAATCCCTAAACCTTGAAATCACCTATTCACAGAAACTGTCTTATTGGGATTTACTTTACTATTTCCCTTCACCCAGCTGCTTATGGAATCAAGTTCAAGGTATGCACATCCTTCTCAATTAGTACAGATACAGTACTTAGTCTCATCCCCATAGCAATAATGATACCTTGCTCCAAATTTGTTCCTGAAAGTTTCACAGAAATATTATAAACCAAATGTGCACCAAAAAGCACTCAAACAAGATTCCTATAATCAAAACTAAAATAGGAAATAAATAATTGCACCATGTAATGCAGTTAAAGATGCACATCACCATCTGGTTCAACTAAACTTTGCACATGACTATAATGAGCTCAGGACTAATGGCAGTAAACATCACACCCAGGATATCTGTTATCATTCTTACAATATAAGGTAAGTGTTCATACATGAACGATAGGTTTCAAATCGATAATTAGCCCCAGATGACTAATGCTAGCATGAATAAGTACACACATATAATTTCTAAAGTACTTGAGGAGAATGCGGTTCATAGTTCTTCTCTTAATTATTAAACTATTATATAAATACAGTGAATTACACCCAGGATATAAATAGTTCTTTTCTTGTTCATTTCAACAAAGTTTGTGTAGGAAGGGTCAGCAATTGTATGCACCTATGATAGCTACAAAATTAACATAGGGATTTTATTATATCTATATGAAATTCATGGGTTGACGCAAGTCAGTGGTTCTTAAATTGTGAGTCCCCAGATGTTTTGGCCTTCAACTCCTTGAAATCCTAACAGCTGGTAAACTGGCTGGGATTTCTGGGAGTTGTAGGCCAAAGCATCTGGGGATCCACAGCTTGAGAACCACTTCCACAAGTGGATATGTGACCTAAAGGGACATGCACACACATGATGGTATCATGTATGATCACTTGTATAGCTGAAAGTTTTGTTCCTCTGCAAGAAATTAAAAACTTACAACATTTCAGAAGATAAGCAAAGTTGTAGCTATAAACTTAAAGCCAGAGCTATCACCTTACTTCAACAGATATAACTTACAAAAAAACCCAAAACTATAGAAGTAATTATTTTACTCTGTCTGCTAGGCTGGAGTTTAAGTGAACATTGCTCACTGATAGCAACTGTTCTGGTCCAGATAACTTCAACATTGAGTGCACTTTTGCGCATGTAGTGTAAAAAAGATAATCTTGATCCTTGTGAAGGATCAATACTTCTTTTTTTTCTCAGCTGTGAACACTGCTCTCACTCTAGACACTTCTCCGACATTGATGGCATTATATCTCTACAGCTCAGATGGGCCTCCACTATGTTTCACTATTATTGCAGTGAAGTCTAGCTCATTTCTATCTTAGTTTCTAGTTTAAACTAGAAAATGTTATATCTGTTCGTATTATGCAACAATTATTTAACTGAATCCTTGTCTTTACCTTTTTGACACTTCAAGTACTTTTTTTAAATTCAGAAAATCCATTAACTGATAATCAGATGGAATGGTGTTAGCTAACTATGACCTAAAGGTCCTTCCTTCTTTCCCCATTAAGTAAACAATTTCAGATACTAGATCATACCACACTGAACCTCCTTTCTTTCACAGAAAACAGTACTGGGTACAAGAGTGTTGGCTTTCCTCTCTTTCCACCTTCACATTTTTTTTTACTCCTGAATTAACCTAACAATGATAAAGTGATGAAATGTATTGTTAAGAACTATTTGTTTTTAAATGTGCCACAAAGGCACATTACTAAAGAGGGTCATTCTTAATCAACTTACATTTTCCACATTGTACTAGAAAATCAACCCACTTTTCAAAAATATATAAAAGGACATAATCCTTTGAGTACATACTAAGGACACACTTAGAAAAAGCATTTTATTTAAGAACTATGTCCACTTAGCCACATATAATTCAAAACTATCTTCAAGTATAAACACATTTATATAATCTACTGAAGAACAGAACCCTTCCAAGGGCATGTTATATATAAGACTGTATATAAAACTACCCATAATTATTTAAAAGTAGCTATCCCAGCTCCAGGATTTAATTGTCATGGCTCAGTTAGTTATTGGGATCGGGTAAAGGACAACTTAGAGGTAGGAGATCTAGAGGTGGGATTGTCTCTAACATTATGGAAACAATCATAGAATCTCACTAGAAGACCCAGTATTGTGTAATGGTTTGAATATTGGATTAGGACTGTGGGAGGCTAGGGTTCAAATCCTGGTTTGGCAATGGAAATCCAGTGGGAGAACCTGGACAAGTTGCACCCTCTCAGTCGCAAAGGAAGACAATGACAAACTTTTTCTTAACTAACATTATCAAGAAAGCCATGTGTTGGGTTCATCTTTGAGTTGACATATGTAGGAAATGATTTGAAGGGACACAAGAAAAAGCTTCTTACATGCTTTTCTTATACTGAGTATATACCGTTTAGAAATTGCTTTAATACTAAGAACCTAGTCTTAAAGGATTACCATAAGTGCATCAGTAAGCCATGCCCTCTGGAAATTCCCTCTAAGAATGCATTTGCTTTTCAGTAGCTATTTCTTGGCAACCTGTTATTCTTCTGTCTAGGATGAGCAGAATAAATCTATGAAAGTATACTAGAGATTTCTATAAGGAAAATAAAACGTTAATGCCAGCAACTGTGTAGGTAAAGGTAAAGGTTTTCCCATGACATTAAGTCCAGTCATGTCCGACTCTGGGGGTGGTGCTCATCTCCATTTCTAAGCCGAATAGCTGGCATTGTCAATAGACACTTCCAAGGTCATGTGGCCAGCACCGTTACCTTCCCACCAGAGCGGTACCTTTGATCTACTCACATTTGCATGTTTTCGAACTGCTAGGTTGGCAGAAACTGGGCCTAACAACGGGAGCTCATGCCGCTCCCCAATTTCGAACCTGCAACCTTTCAGTCAACAAGTTCAGCGCACAGTGCTTTAACCCACTGCGCCACCGGGGGCTCCTAAAAACTGTGTAAGCATCCTGAAAAAGTACTGTATCAAAGATGCTGACTTCTGTATACAATAGAATGTAAACCTATTAACAGTAATATACTGGGCTGAATCCTATATAGCATAGGTAAACAAACTAAGGTCTGTGGGCCAGATGCGGCCCTCCAAGGTCATTTACTCAGCTCCTGCCCTGTACTGTAGACTTCGGGTTACCCTAAGTTTGAAATGACTTAAAGGCACATAACAACAATCCTTAACTTGCCTATCTCATCAGCCAAAAGCTGGCCCATGTTTCCCATTGAAATACTGGTAAGTTTATGTTGATTACAATTGTTCTTTATTTTCAACACTGTATTGTTATTTCATGATTTTTTTGCACTACAAATAAGATGTGTGCAGTGTACATAGAAAGTCATTCATTTTTTTCCAAACTGTAGTCCGCCCCACCAACAGTCTGAAGGACCATGAACTGGCCTTCTGCTTTAAAGATTTGAGAAACCCTGCTAAACACTGAAAATAAAGGAACTTGTGTCTAAGTAAGTTCATATAAAGTATATGAAGAAAAAAATGTCTCCGTTTCTGGGACAGTTCCCCATTTCTAAGGCCCCTTTTACATAGCTGAATAAAATCCCACATTATCTGCTTTGAACTGGAATACATGACAGCATGGTCTTATATATCCCAGTTCAAAGTAGATATTGTGAGATTTTCTGCCTTGATATTCTGGGTTATATGGCTGTGTGGAAGGACCCTAAGTAGGACTAAACTGAATTTGTCCCTGATTGAAAAAAGCACTGTAAACATTCCATGCTTAGATTAAAAAGTTTTTTGAGTGCTTATAATGTGAAATCTTCTAAAGCAACTGCCTGCCAAACTTGTAAGGCTTACTGAAAAGATGGATCTGGTGTTCGCTAAGGACAAAAGTTTAAAAGGTCTCCACAGAAAGGTTTGACAGTACTAGAATATTTTATTGCACCTTTAAAGGCATGGCAATTTTTTGTATCGCTCCATTAGGAGCTTTGTAAATTTTTCATGACAGAATTACTCCCACAAGAAATCCTCTTGTTTCCATAAAATTCAAGCATATATTTTCATACACCTCAAGTGTTTGTAACCCAATAATATATTTATGCAGCCCATTAATTTAAATTAGGAAGTTCACATGAATCACCCGCTTTATCTACTCAGCAGCTTACAAAGTGTAGCTCTTGGGCTTACATACTCCTCAAACTAACAAATGCATCTACAAGGATATAGAAACCTATGGACAAGCCTTTTGCTGCAACCTAGATATCCTATATATTTTATTTAATTAATTTATATCCTGTCTTTCTCTCAAGATCCAAGAGATCCAAGGTGGTTCGTAAGAAGGTTAAAACAACCTAAAACATTAAAATAAAGCAAAATTAAAACAAGTAATCCAGCAAAAGCATGACTGTTTGTGAAAAGTGTAAAATAATTGTTGACAAATATAAGAGGGATAAAGGTACAGGGAACCATCAATAAAATACCCTCCTGCACAAACAATTAATCATGCCATGCTTGTTTAAATAAATTGGTCTTTACCTGCTAGTGAAAGAAGACCAGTGTGTGTGTTTGTGTTTCTTATGTAAAGGTAAAAGTTTTTCCCTGACATTAAATCCAGTTGTGTCCGACTCTGGGGGGTGATGCTCATCTCCATTTCTAAGACGAAGAGCCAGCATTGTCCGTAGACCTCCAAGATCATGTGGCCAGCATGACTGCATGGAGCACCGTTACCTTCCCATCGGAACAGTACCTATTGATCTACTCACATTTGCATGCTTTTGAACTGCTAGGTTGGCAGAAGCTGGGGCTAACAGCGAGAGCTCATGATGCTCCCCGGATTCGAACTGGTGACCTTTTGGTCACCAACACTAACTTGGTCCAAGAACAGTCAATGGCACTAGATATTTCTCTATATGGAGGGAACATGATGAAATGTATCAATCCGTTTATACAGGTATATGACCATCTCTCTTCCTGTATGACAACCCCAATTCAGACCACACTGGAATGTATACCTAAATATTCAGGTACAATTGTTAATGTGAAATGTGTACTTCCTGAATCAGGTGATGGGAAGCTAGGAGGGAAAAAAGGAACAACAGGATGAGCAACCATCTTGCAACAAGCTATCACTGATTCCAGCCCTTTCATAAAAATTATACTACCAGAAAGTAATGAACAGTAGCAATAGAATTTTTGTGAACCTGAACATGTTTTTAGCTCACATTTAGGGTATGGAGTTAGACGAATATCACTTGAGGCTGTCTTTTGTTACATGTACAAGCTTCTTTTTACACCTGAAGACATAGGGTGATTTTGAACGATACCGCACTCACAGTATTAAGTAGATCAATAAGCAACTTTTGCTTATAAAATAAAATGTAATATGCATATTCTCCACTATTTTTAAATAGAGAATGATAGCCCAATAATGAGTGTCTCCTTCAAGGCATCAGAGTGCTTTGTATTTAATATATTAAAAAACTAAGGAACCAACCTTAAACTCATTTGTTCTTAACATTTGTGCATTTCGGTTCACACTCCAGAAAATAAAGAGGTTAAATTAACCGTTCAAAGTCAAAGTCATTGAAAGGAAAGTCAAACAGCAAATCTCTGTAAGAATTATAGATTTAATACAGGTGTTCCCATTCATAGTTTTATGTAGGCTCTAAAAATACTGTCTTTCTTAAATGTGATGCATATATACATTTATTTCCCACCAATTCTATTCATATTATGGCATGTGCTTCATAGCTTGAAAGTTTTCATGATTTAATATCCTCTCTTTGTCTGCTCTCTCTGAGTCTTCAATACATTGTTACAGAAGGCCAGAATAATATATTAAAATCATAACAACTGCTTTCTCTCCGTCTCAAATTAATAATGGCTACTTTTGCAAGTTTTATTACACTTGAAGAGTAGCAGTATGAATTATACATTTCCTCATATTATTTCAATCTAATCACATTGACACTGAGGTGTGCAAATATTAAGTAAAAATGAATTCATGGCTGTCCCTTAAAGCCAAAGTGTGTGGAGAAGCCATTGCAGGAAATGTCTGCATCGTACTGGAAAAGAAGCCCTTGTGGATTCAGTCTTGCCCATAACAAAAGAGATTTTAAATAGGAAGAAGTGTGAGAAAATATTTTCTTTGACCACCAGTACAGGAAACTGTACTATAGCAAATCTGGTGTTGAAGAAATGCCTGGAGAGGTACATAATGGGGAAAAGGACACCTGTAGAGCACATTCAGCTCTATGGACTTGGCTTTCAGTGAGGCTGAAAGGGGAAATGAATTAGAATCCTTTGACCAGCTTTGCAAGGAAATTATATACTTTAACAATCCGTTCCACTCTTGATACTAAAAACTGCAGGCTTCGAAACATTCATTCATTTAATGTAATTGTGATACGTAAAGAACTGTTAGGTGATCTTAAGAATTAACACACTAACTCATACACATGCAGATGGATGGACAGACAGAAGAACTGCTCATGCAAGCATACTTTTAGATCTAGGCCAAAATATGCAGAAGGGATAGAAAGACAAGGAAAACACAAAGGACAATCCATTTCTGATATTCAGATCTCAAATTGCTTTTGTGTAGTCAAGTTATCCCTTAAGTTGAAAATAGCTCTTGTGTTCTATGCATTAACACAGCAATTAGAGAGCTATGAAGGCTGATATTGATGTGTACTCTAAAGCTCTTGGGTGTTTATGCAAAGCAGAAAAAGTCATTATAGGTAAAGGTGTGTGTTTGCAGTCAGGAAACTGAGTGAATAATGTTTCTAGAAAGTTGTGTATTGATTCTTGCCAAGAAGCCTGGCTGTAAGCATTTGGAAAATAATGCTGTGATTACTAAGAGCCAGCACTGATTTCCCAAAAATAAATCATACCAAACTAACCCTAGCTTTTCTTTTTTGGACGGAGTTACAAGGCTAGTAGATTAAAGAGATGCTGAGGATTTAGTGTATCTTGATTTAAGTAAGGACTTAAACAAGTCCTCCCGTGATATTCTTACAGACAAGCTCATGAAATATAGGCTAGGTGGTGCTTCTGTGAAATGGATCAGTAGCAGGCTTACAGACCAAAACCAATGAGTACTCATCAACAGCGCATCATTAAACCTGGAGAGAAGGGATATGTGGGATACTACAAGCTTCCAGGGCCCAACTTTGCTTAACGTTTGTATAACTGAATGGGATGATAGAATAGTTGATATGGTTATCAGCAATAGAATGTGTGTTTTTGGTGATGCAGCATAGTTCTCAGCAAGTCTACTCGATGTTTCAAAAAGATGGATCCAGTTTGAAATCACTGTAACTCTGTAACCATTAACTGCCCATGAACGAAACTCTTTTATCACTTGAAAGAGTGGACATCATAGAGTTTCAGATGATTATTTGTAGAGGCCTCTCTCAGTTCACAAACAACCACTAGCCGAAGTTATTCGCAAGATGGTGATCCCGTAACATAAGCCTAATGAGATATATCTCCATCTGTGGGATTATTGTTTAGATTTATTTCTGGCTGACAATAGTTAGTAAAATTTGGTAACTTGATAAATCGTTAAACTGTTTGTAACTTCTTGTGCAATTGTAACATGTCACCATCGCAAAAGACACTGCTTTGAAACTGGTTCTATCATCTTGAAACACCCTGTATTCTTAAAGTCTCACTGAATTCAAAGGGAATAGCTCTCACATATGCAGTCACAGGATTGCACATTTAGGAAGAAAGACGACAGCCGAAGGCAACATGGTGTCAGCATGGTTCAGCCAGAATTGTTATAGCCCCCACTCTAACAGCATGGGGGTTCTGAGTTACAGTAGACTTTTCCTCAGGGAGAAAATGTTTCAGGTCAGTTCTGCACATGAAATATGGATGATTTCAATGAGGTACAAGTAGCTAATGTTTGTAAGCAAGCTACTACTTTATGGTTAAAACAAAGCTGCAGTGATTTTATTAGCTGGGAGTTTAGGTTTGTTTTCTTCAAAGGCCTGCACCGAATAGGAAAATTAAAAATGATAACAGCAACTGGAATTCTTTTTGGGGTAAAAGCCAATGAAAGCAATATAGTGCTTTTCAGATTCTGGTTCCAATAAGTCAGATACATCTTTATTAATATGTTCAAACTTGCCTACATTTTAGGATACATATAAGAATCATCACATAGGTCATCAGATGTGCAATCTGCCTATTCAGCTTCTACTTAATACTTGGAATCTAAACATTTTTTCTAATAGCAAGATGTCTGAAAATTGTATTTGCCATGTCAAAGACCTGCTTCCCCAGCAGCCCAAATCAATGTTGATGAACCATGCAGCTCCCACTCTCTCAACTGCCATCCCCAATTCTTTTCTCTTCAAAACAAATCTGGGGGTACTAAGGTGACAGCTGCAACAAAGACCAATCCAAAGAGGAGAAACTGCAGTATCATCTGTAAAGCAGCAGGGCAGCAGCATTAAGTCAGGGTTGGGGAGGCTTTTCAGGGGCTAGTCAGCATAGCTGGCTTCCCTCCCATTCTCTAAGGGCCCTTCCAGGCCCTATATCCCAAGATCTGATGCCAGGTTTTCTGTTTATCCCAGATTATCTGGTAGTACAGACACATATAATCCAGTTTAAAGCAGAAAACCTGGGATCAGATCCTGGGATATAGGGCCTGTCTGAAAGGGCCTTTAGCAATTGCTCTAGATCCTCTCTCTCTCTATATATATTTAAAAAACCCTGTGATTCTAGGGTGCCATTGATTCTGGACCTCAATTTTTGGGGGGAAGTGTGTCTTAGAATTAGGGATATACTATCATTGAATACTAAAGTTAGGCTTGTACGTGTGATTGTGTTTCTAATTTTATGTTTGGTTGTGAAAGCTGGGTAGTGAAGAAAGCTCACAGAAAGAAAATATATTCATTTGAACCATGTGTTCCAAGAGTACTGGGAGCTGCTAAAAATAGCAAATGAAGCCTGGGCTCTCAGAAGATGACTAAACTGAAACTGTCATATTTTGGGCATATCATGACAAGACTTCACTAACTAGAAAAACAGTAATTCTTGTTGTTATAGAAAGAACACGGAGAAGAGGGGGGATAGCCTCAATCAAGTAAGCCACAGCCCTAAATTTGCAAGACCTCAGCAGAGCTAGTGACAACAGGGTGATTTCAAAGGTCTCCTATTCATAGGGTTGAAAATATGACTGTACTACTGTAACAACTAAAATAAGGATTCAAGGCCAGCCTTCACTGACTTATGCTGTCTCAGAGGGTTGTGGGGTCTCTTCTTCTGTAGGATTTTAAGCAGATGCTGGATGGCCCTCTGTTGGACTGCTTTGATTATATGTTGCTGCCTGGCAGAATGGGGTTGGACTGGATGGACCTTGTGGTCTCTTCCAACTCTATAATTCTGTTATTCTACTTGGACCTAGATGGAATAACATATCAATTATGTTTCTCTCACATTCAATTTTTTAAAATTATCCTGAATATGAAGACACTTTTAATTCTGATGAATTATTATAGAAAAACTTCTATAAAATTCCTATTAAAATTATCTAGCATATAATTTCATGCTAGTTGAGCTGATATTGATTCTTTAAAATTCAATACAAATTTTCAATAGCCATTACGAACATGTTGGACAAGATTTCTGTCTAAAGAAGGGATTGTGTACATGTCTTGTACTAAGACAACAAGTTCAGTAAGAACACATATACTTAAAAATACAGTAAATACACCTGTTCTCCAGGTCTAGATTTAAATTTTGCAAGTCATTGTATTTTCAAATGTGGTGTTTGGATAGCTTTTGTTGTTTATTATGAACTCTGGGAGGCAGTTAACATTTTTTTTTTTGCAAAAAGATTAAGTATAAATATATATTAAACAAACATATTAATTGGGTTTGTGAGTTGTTCTAAAGGTATAAACAGAAGTTGATGAGTAAATAAAATTAAAATATCATTCATTTCACCTATATTTGTCATAGATGTTGGAATTTGATTTGTATGACCTTGAACATTTCTTTACTTGAAAAATAAGATAAAGCAAGAGTATCTGGGTGAGACAGAGTGTGTCCAGATAGACACTGATGAAATAAAAAGAAGGGTGTGGCAGTACAGAGACCATGCCTACAAGAGGCCCAACAGAAAAGAAAAGCCATTAGCCATTTTGATAAGGTTTGACATGATAAAGTAGAAAGACTATGCTAGAATATACATTTTTAAGTACAATGTGTAAGATTGCAGTCATATGCTTCATCGTTTTGTTTTAAGTTCATCGCAAGGCTCATCCTTCTAGGCAGGATATAATTATAAAATAATTTAAAAGGTTGGGTTGTAGGTTTTTCAGGTTGTATGGCCATGTTCTTGAAACATTCTCTCCTGACGTTTCACCTGCATCTGTGGCAAGCATCCTCAGAGGTTGTGAGGTTGTAAGATGCATGATATACCACTGGATAATGCAGAACTATTGTGCTTTAGAGTTTGTAACTAACAATCTGATGATTTACATGGCTGTCAGCAAGCTATATGCAGCCACTACCACAAAGGAGTCCACCATGGCATGAGTACGTGTACACACATACACACACACACAATTTAATTAAAATTGCTCCAAAGAGTCCAATTATAGAAATGGGAAGCAGAGAGTAAACTATCATTTCAAATCTCAGCTCAATTTTCAAAGAGATAACCTGACTTTCCTTTTCTAACATTACAAAGTTCAGTTGATGTTTCACGGCTAACATCTTTCTTTTCTTTTTCTTTGTTTTTGTCTTTCTCTTTGTTAGTGGAAGCACACTGGACAATTGAAGAAAACATGCCACTTGCATTTTGAACAGAGACTTTGGAAATGAAAACCAATCTGCATTTAGTATATTTTGGTAGATTCTCAATATCTACCTTATCACAGTGGGCGGCTATATTTGAACACAATGTAATACAGTTTCATGGGATTATATATATGATTTCAGTACACAGCTTCTGTGTGGAGAAGAGTCTCCAAACTTAAGCTTTAAGAATATACACAGTTCATACTGAATGAAAAATAAAGAAAAATCTAACAGCTTTTGTGGGAGAAAATAATTCCCATTGCTATTCTTTTCTCCCTGATTTATGCATCTATGACCCCTTCTACACTGCCATATAAAATCCGGATTATCTACTTTGAACTGGATTATATGGCAGTGTTGATTCATATAATCCAATTCAAAGCAGATGGTGTGGATTATCTGATCTGATAATCTGGATTATATGGCAGTGTAGAAGGGGGCCACATCAGGGGTGGCTAAATAAATTATGGAACTAGGGGCTTGCATTGACCCCTCAGAGAACTTAGCACCATGCTTTTTTCCTCCTTCAAATGCCCTCAATTCTTGCCAAGGCACATGGTGGGCGGCCGGGGGGGGGGGGGGAATTCACTGTAATTTTGGGCCAAGTGGAGGACTAAAATGTTCCAAAATGGAATCCTACATCCATTAGGGGGCTTCTAGGAATGGAAAAAAAAAACAAGGAAAGAGTTTTTCCAGACCTGAAGGCCATAAAACTCTAGGTCATGTATGAAGCCCATGAGTGGCACTTCCCTGCTCATGATCTATAGCATTTTTATTACTACAGTATACTTCATACAACTCGGTGCTTGTCCCTCAAAACTAAGTCTGCTAGTGCAGGGGTTATAGATGAAATTCTTCAAGCCATTAAGGGACAGAAATAGGGTCAGAAAACTGAACACAACTCTTCAATGGCTTGTACGCAGGACAAAGAGAACTACTGTAACACTCAATGCATAGAAATAGAGGAACACAACAAAAAAGGTAGAACAAGAGGTATTTCCCATAAGATCCAGCAAATCAAAAGGAAGAAATAAAAACAAATGACTATATAGTAAAGTACAATAAAAAAGATAAAAGGATGGCATATTCATTCAAGGAATAACTTTAGGAAGATGGACTCACAGTTTTAGAAATTGAAGTGGAAGCTGCAATCAAGGTACTTGGGAGAAATAAATCACCAGGAACAGATGACATACCAATTAAAGATGCTTCAAGCTACAGAGACAGAATCCACTCAACTGATGAAACCACAGCCCTGAGTTTAGAAGGGCAGGGATGTTGGTGTCAGGTCTTTCATTCATAGAGTCACCACAGGCTGAGGTCCAGGGGTGGCAAACTGCACACCAGGGATTTCACAATCCTGCCTTAAAAGGTAATCTACTTCTCCTTGAAACTTTGAAGTCTCTGGGGCAGAAAAATGATCCATAGTTGCCTATTTATTGTTAGAAGGTAAAGATGAGCCTTTCGTGAACCAAATTATGCAGTTAGAGTGCAAAGTTTTGCCCAGTAATACCAGAAGCTCCTGCAGCTTAGAACTAATATTGTATAACGTTGACAATGGAATGCTTAAGAGATGAATGGGGCTATCCTATTGATAAGGTCACAATCGATCTACAGCAGACTTTTTTAAATTAGCAAAATGTTGCAGCATTTTAGTGTCACCAAAAACTCTCTTTTGTGAAAAATGTCCTTGCTTGTTTGAAAACTGTAATTTGTAATGTTAAATAAATACTCTTCTCATAATAGCAGTGTTGACATTCACTCTATAATTATATATGGGCCTTACTCATTCTTTTAGAATCATGGTATAATAGAGCTGGAAGAGACCACATGGGCCATCTAGTCCAATCCCCTGCCATGTAGGAAAAGCACAAAGTGCCTGACAAATAGCCATCCAGCTTCTGTTTAAAAACCTCAAAAGATGGAGCCTCCACTGCACTACAAGGCAGAGAGTTCCACTGCTGAACAGCTCTTACAATCAGGAAGTTCTTCTTAATGTTCAGGTGGAATCTCCTTTCCTGTAATTTGAATAATAATATAATAATAATAAACTTTATTTGTACCCCGTTACCATCTCCCCGATAGGGACTCGGTGCGACTTACATGAGGCCAAGCCCAAAACATCAATTACATAAAATAAACAAAACCGAAAACGCAAATAATGAACAATAATAATGCAATTACATAAAACAAAAGGCAACATAGCAATATAAGATTACAATAAACACAGTCACAATTTGAACCCACTACTCTGAGTCCTATTATCCAAGGCAGCAGAAAACAAGCATGCTCCCTCTTCCTTATGACATCTTTTCACATATTTATACATGGCTATCATGTGTCCTCTTAACCTTCTTTGTTAGCAAAGCTAAACTTGAGATTTTCTCTCCCGAGATTACCTTTATATTCTTGCTTTAAAAATATCTTGTTTTAGCAAAACTTTTAAAAGAGTGTTTAAGTTCCAAGGGCAAGTACATTAAGAAACATAATTTCATAACTCCTATTAATTATATTTTACAGTTAGAAATTATGTAGATAAGTAATGCACAAAGAAAAAGATAACAAGGAGATAAAGAACCGTGACCTACCACCACCTAAGCTGCATTTGTGTGTGTGTGTGTGTGCATGCCTTCAAGTTGACATGGTGGGTTCATGGATTTCATAGGGTTTTCTTCAAAAAGAAATGACCAGATGAGCTTTTGCTAGATCTTTCCTTTGAAATACAGCCTATAGCACTGAAATATCTCCTCAACCAGGGCTGATTCTGTTCAGCCTCAAGATGGGATGTGGTACCTTTAGGGTATTTTGGCCTCATATTTAAGAAATGTATCAGCATGGTAGCAACTAAGAAACTCCTTTTTACTGACCTTAGGTATGTACCTGCATACTGCATAAGTATAGCATTTTGACACCATTTTAACTTACAGCTCTATCCTATGGAATTTTTGGATTTTTAATTCATTGAGCTGCTTAAATCCTCTGCAAGGGAGCTCTAATCCAGGGAGTGAAATAGAAACCTTTAAGCATCTCAGGAAATTGTAATCCCCAGGATTCAAGAGCAAATGAAGTAGGATCAAACTTCTATAATTCTACACTGTGGATACACCTGAGCTGATTACAATACTGGCAATAAATTAATATTATGATGTAAAGATCCATAGATATAGGAAAAACTAATTTCATTATGAAGGAATAGGGGATGGGGTGTGATCTGTGTAAATGGTGTTTTTCATAGACAAAGAACATTGTCCTGGAATGCTTTTGCTCAAGAGACTGGTTTTTCACCTTTGAAGACCAACATAGCTACGAACTCTGGGTCTTTAAGTATCTTGTCCCACATGGGTTCAGGCTGCACTTATTCCATAGGACAAGGGTTCTCAAACAGTGCTCCATGGAGCCCCTGGGGCTCTGCTGCTTCCTGCCTCCTCTTTTCTCCTCCTCCTGAGAAATGCAGGAAAATTAAAGTAATGGGTCATCCAGGGATTTGGTTATTTACTAAGACCAGTAATTATAGATCAAGGTAAATTTAGTAGCAGAATCTAATTGAACCACCTTCAAAACACAGGAAGCTAAACTAAAAGATGAACAAACTACACAAGCCACACTAATCTACGTATGGCACTTAGCTATGCAACACTTAACATGTATTTAATACTGGACAGCAACAAATACTTCCATGCTTCCAAAACGATATATAAAAATGGAAAGAAAAATGCTGTTGATGAGCAGAATGAGCTGTTAATCTTTTTAAGCACCTTTGCTTTCCTGTTTCATGACTTTAAAAGTTTTATAAGACACCTGCCTGAGGTTAGAATCAATCCTTCTCTACAGACATGGTATTCTATTATTATCCATTTTAAGATTCTTCATATGGTTCCAGAATATATTTCTATGAAACATATATTAATAGTCAGTGACATGGGAACAACCCATCTCAACAGGGTCATGTTTACCCAAGAATTAATTTATTTCCAAGTATGCAAGCACAAGTCACATTTTATGTATTTAATCTTTCATGTTTACAGCACATGCCTCCTATACAGTGAAGTTACTGTAATGCAGAACTGTAACAACCAGTAATGCAATCCCTTTTCATCTACTAATGTTATTTTCATATACCAAAGAGGCTAACCTATGAGTTGGGTTTGGCTGCTACCACCATGAACCACCAGGGAAGCCATTTCTCCCTCAATCTCAATTTCCCACCCCAATTTATCTCCGATGTGGAGACAGTAATCCTGATACATCTAATCTAGCATGTGGTTCACACTGTATTCTACTGGCGGCACACAAGAGCCTGTGCTTCCCTACTAATATAAAAAAGCTTTCTGATTCTAATACTGGAGGAGGCATATTTCCACCATGACTAATAATGATAGGCCCCTTCTTTATGAATGTATTCAAATCCCTCTTTAAAACTGTCCAGATTAACAGCTATCACTACTTTTTATAGCAGTAAATTCTATGGCTTAAATGTGCATTATGTAAAAAAATACTTCCTTTTATCTGTCGGGAATGTCCTACCATTCAGTTTCATTAGATTGCCCTGGGGTCTACTCATAGTTGTATGCAACCTTTCCTTACAGGTGGGTTGATTCATCCCTTGATAATTCTGGTTAGCTTTCTCTTCACCATTCAAAGCTTTCCAATATCCATTTCGATGGAAAAGACAATAATATGATATTGACATTTTTATTTTTATTCATTTTCTAATTATGTCAAGAAAGGAATATGGCTTTCTCAGTACTGTGTTTGAATTTCTGCTCAGCTATGGAAGTCCACTGTAAGACCTTGGGCAAGTCAGTCCCAGATTCAAAATTCATTCAAACCATTGAAGAGGCCCCAACCTGCAAGGTCAAAGCAAAGGCAAAACCTGCTCTGAACTTTATAGAGTAAAAACTCTATAATGTGGTTGCCTTAGGTTATATGTCAGAAACAACTGGAAGGCACACAACAACTGTATGAGTAATTCCTGAGCATACCCAGACAATTTTAATGATGAATTTTAAACTTGCATCTTATGTTTAATCTTTGTTTTATATATTTTAATATGGTTTTAGTGAAAAATGTTTTAATATGTGTATTTTAAAGGATCTTTTTCGATGAATGTTTGTTTTAGAAATGTTGTAACCCACCTTGAGCTGTAAGGATAGGTGGGCAAGAAATAAAAAAAATTACATCTTCTTATTACTGAAAGAAGTGATTGTTGTTTTTTTTCAATATCTTTGAAAAATCAAATCCTTACTTTAAGGGTTAAAAACAAATGTGTTGCAATCCCCTGAAACCTTTCTTCTTACTTAAATGTTATAGCACTGTGATTATTTCCAAACAATCAACCACATTATCAGGCCCTGGTCAATGGTACTACCCAGGCAAGTAGTTCCCAACCTTTGATCCTCCAGTTGTTTTGTTGGACTTCCAACTCCCAGCTGTTAGGATTGTGGGAGCTGAAGTCCAAAACATCCGGGGGACCAAATGTTGGGAACTACTGACCTAGACCGTTCAGGATTAAGTACTATCTGGAATACTGATGGATTTCATGACCAACCTTTTTAGGGCACAGCCATGTATGATTTCTAGTAATCAGCTTACAGTTGATGTGATGCAAACTCAATTTAGCCAGTCAATAAGAGGAAAGTAAGTGTCATCTTTGATTATAACATTATCTATCTTGGATGCCACCCCGATACTGTTCTTTAGTGAATATCATTCTGAATATTTTATCAGGAGAATATCATGTCCACTGAACTAGGTTGCTTTTGAGTCTATATGTTTTGCACAGTAATTCCGTGTAAGAGTTGCTACTATTTACATATTGTTTGTTGTAACAAACACAGAAAAACACATAGCACCCTTCTTCAGATGTCTCAGGATTAGGGTGGGAAGAATAATTTAAATTATTGAAAAATGATAAAGAAATATGTTTCTCAAGAGTCAAGAAATGATGATGAGAAAAATCCTGGACCAATGAGAAACTCTGAAGCATTTCTGTACATTATTTCTGAGTGGAAAATAATATCTCTGCATAGAAATATGATTTTTCTCACAGACTATTCTGTTCCATTAAAAAAATGTTTTCTGTGTAAAAATGCTGCAAGAAAATTTTACTCAGAATAAGTCCTACACCTTTTTAAAATCTCATACACCGAGATGAAAATTACTTTAAAAAATGCTTCTTTCAAGAAGAAAATCAGAGAATTATATCCATAATCTTGATACATTCTCTAAATTGGCCCTTTTTACTCTTTGGCTCTATGTCATAGCTGTATTGCATGCTCCTGATATTTAAAAAAGATAATGTAATAAAAGCACTCAAGAAATACTTGTGATTGATCATGATGTCCCTCAGGAGATCCTTTAAGGAGTCTAAGACCCCCATTATATAATTTGGTGGATGGGGGAGTTGGTAAGTTTACATAAATAAGTATGGAGTCGCTTCAACTTTACTAGTGGAATGAATGTATTCTAAAATCCCAACAAAGTAACAGTTGTTATCATGTACTGAATTCAAAGTAAGTAGAATTCTAAAGTACATTAATGTAAAGTGATTTCAGTGGAATAGGGAGTTATGACTCTGCAGCCTTCCAAACTATGCCCATCAAACTCTCTAAAAGACTGATAGGCATATATTTTTGTAGCTTAGCTGAGTAGCCCCTAAAAATATGAGAAAAAATGTATTTGTTCTGAATATACTCAGAATATCTCACACTTTGCGACCAAAATATTGTTTTATTAACAAAAATACATACAACATAGCATTTCAGATCATTAAACAATTAAAATATTACTGCTTACTCCTAAGAAAAATCCAAACTACAATTGTGATGTAGCCAGTACGACAGCCACAATCCAAGGTGTTAATGCAGGGCACATAGGTCTCACTTGATTAAGTGTTGGAAATCTTTTACCAATTAAAGCAGTTAAATCTATGAATGTTTATTGGAAATAAGTCCCACTGAATTACATGGGACTTACTTTTAAACAAGCTTGTATATTATTTCAGTGTGTTTGGAAACAAACTCCATCCCTCCCCCCTCCAAAAAAAAACCCATAGTAAATTAATGGTTGTAAAATATATTTTGCTGCAATCTGTGCTTATAGTTTTAAAGCAACATTTACTCCTATTATCTTTTTTGTATAAAGAATATCACTATTGCTTATGTGCTACAGTCAAAATGTTTCCCAATATAAAATCCTACAAACAACTAATTGTGACCCCCGAAGACCTCATTTTACTTAAAAACAAGGAACCACTGCCTTTGCTCAGGTATACCAATCAAAACTAAGCAGACAAAAAGCTTTAAAAAACACATAATCTCTTCTTATATGGATTTGGTCAAGGATGACTGGCTAATTGGAGGAACACATGAAAGCACATCACTAACCAATTAGCACTTCAGTGCAATTAAATGGAAGAAGCTTTGCTATTCTGTGGAGATATGGCTTTGATCTTGCAGTGAAAAATGTCCTTCTCTAAAGCTGCTGTTTTGATTTTCTCTCTCTCCATAATTAGTGCTAATTGTGTGCCCAAGCCTGACCTGCCACAAACAGAGTGTTTTGCTGCATTTGACATAATGACCTCAGATCAGTTGTTCCATTTTGTCTATATTGTACTTGCTTATTATACATACCCTGAACCACTATAGTAATTGTTAAATGCACAGTAGAAAAGAAGGCACTGAAATTGGTTGAAGCCGTTTGTCCAAATTTACACTCTTGAGTAGATGTTTTCACTGGAATTGTATACATTTAGGATCTAAACAAAAGTAAAGGAAGTTCAACTTAAGCAGTAAATATGTGTTTGCTCTTTCTTATAACAATCCAATTCACTACCTAATCTTCAGATGCTATAGATTTAAGAATGGTTAAAGTTTCAATGTCTAAAAGCACTGGGAAATGATTCACAATGCATATCAGTAACTATACCAGCAGCCCCTGGATATACTTAATCAATTAAAATATATCATCTATATTGGGTGTAACTGAACAGAAGCACTCCAAGAAACTTACTCTACTCTAACTGTAAAGTGGTCTTTGGTCTCACAAAGGACAAAGACAGACCTAGTTCCCGAACAGAGTTTCTGTTAATCCCAATAAAAAAGCAATGTTTTTATTGCATTTCTTTTACTGATTTTCTCCCCAGTTGCCTCATTTTTCATCTCAATTGATGTTTCCTCAAAACAACTTTAAGAAAATACAGCCAGTCCCCATATTCAAGCTGGTTAGGTGAGTGGGACTTCAGTGAAAGTGGAAAAACCACCAATATCATGAGCATGATACAGAGACATAGGACACACCATGCTACAGAGTTACTCATATCTAGCCCACTGACCTCAACTCACTCTTCTTCCTCCTGTATCCACCTCCTTTCATTCTCCTGTCCTTTCTACACAGTCATTGATTTTAAACTCATTTCTACAACATCAAACTCCTCATGCCACTCCCCTTTCCCCCAAATCTCTTCTCTCAATCCTTCCATCACAGCCATCCACATTTAAACTCTTTCTGAACCATCAATCTCTATCTCCTGTCCTTCCAACAGAGCCATCTAAATGTCAAACCCGTTTCCATGATAGCAACCTCCTCAACTGACTCCTCTTCTTCTGAATTCTCTCTCAAATCTCCTAACCTTCTAAGGGAGTCATCCTGATTTAAACACATTTCTAGCACATTTACCTCATTCCACTTCTTCCCAATTCTCCCCTCTCAATCTCCTGTCATATCTACTGAGCCAACCATCATTTAAATCCCTCCCAATCCACTCATCTCAGTATACTGTTATTCCAATAGAGTCATTCAGATTTTCAATAGACATCCAGCATGCTGACCTCCTTATCCAATCCTTTTTGCTTCCAAATTTCCCCTTCAACCTTCTGTCCTTTCAACAGAGCCATGAACTTAGGAAAAAGTATTTGTTGTTGCTAGCTACGTTTAAGTTTTTAAAACATTTATGCAAACTGGATGATATAGTAATTTCAGAAATAGTATTCTTGCACTGAAAACCACCTTCAGATAAATATGAGGTGAGATAAACAAA
Source organism: Anolis sagrei (assembly GCF_037176765.1). Taxonomy (NCBI): domain Eukaryota; kingdom Metazoa; phylum Chordata; class Lepidosauria; order Squamata; family Anolidae; genus Anolis; species Anolis sagrei. Next base: position 247,095,464 of record NC_090022.1, on the reverse strand, counting down.
TATTATCCTACTGAATCAAGGCTTTTTGAAGCCTACTCTTTGGGATATTAGCTCATAGTTTTTCGAAAAGTAAGTGCATTGACTAGTTACCAAATCGGTGACAGAACACTAGTTTTGTAAAGTGAGATCTGTTGATTTCTCCCTAAAGGCAAACCAATTAGGACCTAATCCTGTAGCAACTGACGTCAATGGAGGTTTTGCCAATGACTTCAGAACAGAAAATAATAGACCATTAAAACATAATTTTACTTAGCATCAGTCTTTATACAAATTGATGGAATGACTCACACAAATATTTGATTCATTACCTTTTAAGCAGTTATATAGTTGACATGACTTTAAAATAATTAAGTTTTAGTAGTATCCTTTAAAAGAACATTTATTCTATTTGTATTGGAATGAATCCAGCACATCTCTTAGATTTTAAGTCTTGATACATCAGTGCTGGTGAAACACAAACAACATGTTTCGTAAGAAATATGTGTTCCATACTTCGATAAAGTAAGAAATTAGATTCCTCAATTTCCCTCTGATGCAATTTGAAGAACCTCTGCTACATTACCTGTAGAAGCTGACTCTATACTGATCTAAAACTGGACAGTGGTTTTGCAATGGAGAAATGATGCCTCCCACTGGAACTGGAAACACTGGAAGCACTTTGTAATGTCTATTTGCTTAATTAATGGCAGGGTCATGACATTTGGCCTGTGTTTCAATGGTAATTAAACCCACGGGAGTTTGCTTTCCAAGGGAAATTCAGAAGTTATAAGCAGACCAGGAAAAGTCATAGGATCAATACCAATAGGGATGGCAAATTTTCCTGTCAATTTCTGTGGGTTTCTGGTGCTTCATATTCCAGCTGCAGACTGACTGGAACCACTTCAACACCTTATGGAGAAAAGATAGACTTCATTTTGTCTCAACTTGGAAGGACTAGATCTCATCCTAAGAAACAATTTCATCTTATCTTTAAGTCCTGCTCCCGTTTCCCTCTCAGGGAGTTTATCATGCCTCTGAATTTGGAAATCACCTTCTCAGACACTGCAAAAAAAAAACAAACAAAAACAATAGGGTTCTAGTATCTGAGAATACCAAAAGCTGGGCTGAGACTCATCAATGTTTGTGACATTTAGAACTCTTGCGTGCTCGTGAGATGATTATAATTAATGGGTTGCATTTAAGTATTTGAAGCTACATTCAGAGAAGGGCTTCACATAGACACAATGCTTTTGAAGAGTGGTAAAATACATTCCTGATGGGAACAAAGCATCAAACAGTATAAGTGGATGACTGTTGTGTTAATATGTTTTATATTTAAGGGAAACACTTCTACATATTGACTTACACTCATGTGCATTAAAGTGTTCACAGTATACCTGTTTTTCTAAACTCAAAATTCCATATTCTTACCTTTTTCGGTAAATTAGGAATAGGAGCAACTGCCCTGCAAAATGAAGCTATCATAAACAAGCAGGTCAATACTTAAAAAGACAGTTTTTTAAGAATAATATTATGGTGTATCCTCCCAGTGTTAGCAATAACACCTCAATATAGAGGTAGCTACTGCAAAGGCTACTGCAGCTGGATCACGTCATGTTCATATATCTATTTCTACATAATATTCTCTTTTTATTCAAACAACATTAGGTATGTTGTTAGGTTTTGCTAAAAAAATGCTGCTGAACAACAGAGCAAGGGGAAAAATCATGAAAATGGACTCATGCATTAATTAGAGGCCATGCTGTAAACATTAGATAGGAGTGCACATAACATACATTGCATACCATACAGAAAAAACTCAGAATACTAATTTGTGCATGTGAATGATAAATATCAGTAATAATTTCTATTTGTTTTCTAGGTAGCTAAAATCTGCATTTATATGCAGTTGAGATGGTAATTTCAGGCAAATCTGTGATTTCTTTAAAACAAATTTTGGACTCCTTACTTCACATTCTGAAGGGGAGAAATCAATTTTCTAAGGCAAAGATTTTAGTATTTTAGCAGTCTCACCTTCATGCCTAATTATTACTTAATTCAGTCAAAAGATAAAAGTGATAGCATGAGAGCAGGAAGAGGCCACAAATGGAAGTCAGTTCAACCCCCTGCCACATAGGAATACACAAGGGTGAAAATGCCACTGTGAAAAATCTCAACAAAACTAGAAACACAATAGTTTGGTACAAAGATCTCAAAACAGGCGGTGCAGTCAGGAAAGGCACGCAAGGGAGAAGAGAAAGGTGCGCACCTTTCTCGTGTACGCCTTTAACACCACTGCCGAGGAAGAAGCACCTTTCTCTTCTCCCTCGTGGGGCAAGAGAGGAAGGGGAGAGGAGTTCGCCTTTCCCTTCGCTCTCACCCCATGCGCGTTTTTTCTGCCTCCTCTCGCTGCTGCCCCCGCCACTGCGGCCACGCATGGGACGAGGGAGAAAGAGAGCAAGGCCATGGAAAAGCCTGCCGCTAGGGCTCCCTCCTCCTCTGCCACTGCCGCCAAGGAAGGCTTGCCTTTTCCTTCCTCCTCCCTCATTCCGTGCGAGGTTTCCTCGGCGGAGGAGGGAGCCGGGCTCGGAGAAGGGAAAGGCGCGTGGGAGGCAAGGGAGGAGGAGAGGTGAGGATCCTGGTGGGAAGGCATAGGGAAAGCGCTCTTCTTTCAGCCTCACACACTCCCGCCAGGACCCTGACCAGAATATAAGCCAAGGGGAGGTTTTTCAGCCTGAAAAAAGGGCTGAAAAACACCGGCTTATAGTCGAATATATACGGTAATTCCTTTTTTGCTGGGGGATCTCACCTTAAATAAAAGTAGATTCAGCAAATCATAGGTTTGCCACCCTAAATCATTAGTGCATAAATCAGAAAACCAAATTTCTGAGTATCATGAATGTGTAATTTTATTCCCTTTCCCCCAACCAGGGCAATCTCACTAATAACAAAAAACTGCCACCCTAAATTATTGATGTATATATCAGAAAAGCAAAAATATGAATACCAATTTTCTCTATGAAAATTATTCATAATGTATTCCTGGGATTAAAAATATTAAAATGAGGATATTAAAGTAGCATAGAATTCATAATAATCTACATTAGAAAAAAAATTAAATATTACATTTTTGTCAGCTGTAAATGCTAAAATGTTAGCATGTTTCTGTTTGAAAACAAAACCTGGGACAGGTAACAGTTTCTACAACACTAGTAATTGACTGCTCTTACTTGGGAAGTCTTTGGTGAATATATGTAAAGGATACAATATGGATTAAATAACAAAATTATTAACATCAAATTATTTAAATAAAGCGACTTAATTTTGCAATAGAACAGTCAAAATCTTTTTCAGTGTTATTCATCTATTTCTCCTCACCCAATCTTCTAATAAAAGGATAAAATAGATATGTACTGATTGCACTGCTACTTGGATAATTGATGGACTTTGAAGACAACATTTCTATAAACTGTTCTTAATGAGCACATGTACCAATTATAATGTCATGCTGAAAAGTGGGGCACAATTTGTCTTCCTGTCATATGCAATAGATTTTCTGCAAACAGCCTACAGGTACTACTTGTAATATGCTATGAATAATACTGATGCCCTGTAGCATCTTCACTGTTAAGATTTTATTAGCATTTCTATTAAAGGCAATGTATATCTAACTCCAAACTTAAAATATTTATCTACTTGATTCTAGTACATAGAATGGAACCTGATGAGTGCAGGAATTAAAATGCCAACATAGCATATAAAATACAAGATACATTAAACAACACACAAACCTTAGACAAAATTTACTGGCAATTTATCTTCATGGTATTGGCTAATTTTGATTTCCCTAAAAAACTGAATTGGATAATAGATAAAAAAATCTTTCATACAGTACAAATAATGTTTTTTTTCCTCATCCCTTTTCACACATGAAACAACATAGAAGGCAATCCAAATTTGCAGTGGAACTTTAAGTGCATCTGAGAGTCCCATAATATTAGAGACACTAGTTGAGGCCAACCAAGTATCTAAACCAACTATTTGCCTGCCTGCCGAAAATTTCTGCTATCTATAATAAAAATGACATTAAAAGTTTACAGAAGAATGGAATTGGCATATACTGTTCTGACTAATAAATGGTCTTTGGTTTTAGCATCTGTAACTAGAATGGCTATAGATTTCCAATTACACAAAAAACTCGTCATTGGGATTTATTGGTCATTTATTTAAGAAAGGGATTTCTAAATCAGCCAATTGTTAAGATGTAATACTGCTAATGCACTTCTTCCATAGGAGCTACAGTTTAGGAGGAAATTATCACATAAGCTAAAAGAAATTTGGAAAGTTTATTGGTAGTCAAGTTTGTTGGTAGTCAAGTATGTGCATCTTCTGTCAACTTATTTATCTGTTTCTTAGAAATTAACAAATGGCCAATGAAGATGGGCTTTTCACACTTTTTTTACTGCTACGAGATTGCTTTTTCATTATTGGAAAGATATAGTTTTCTCCATCTGTGATCCAATGAACAAAATATCTAAAAATGCTTGCAACATATGAAACAATGATGAAATTTACAGATGGAATTATACTTGGTCAGCTTTTATTGAAATTTACAACTACAGACAGTCCCCTGTAGTTCTGTAGGTTTGTTCTTAAGTTGAATATTTCTGTAAGTTGGAACAATTACATTTTCTCGGAACTCCAGCCCAGCCATTTGGCTTGTTATGGAAACTAGAATTAGTGAGAAAGCTTCAGTGGAAACATATTTTCACCATGATAACTGAATTATGCATTCATAATTCCTGAATAATAACTACTAGATATAGAATTAACGAAGAGATTGTATGTTTTCTCTAGCCCATCTTTATAAATTCCACTTTTTCTGAAACAAGCATAATGATGCTGAACATTTACATCAGAATCAAATTATGTCCGGCTCCATGCCCAAATGTTTCTGCTAACAATGCTAACAATAGTTAACACAAATACTGACTAATGCCTGTGTTGTATAAATCGTAGACAGTATAATGTTGCTGGCTTAAAAGAGGTGAGAAGCTATGATGCAACTGGAACTCTTTGGTGGCCTTATAAAGCTTGATTCAAGAAATATGGAGGGGCTGTGGGCTGCACAAACAGTATTACATTTAGTCTATATTCACTTAAATATTATTGGTATGATAGTGAATTCAATCTATACTAATCAACACAACCCAAAAGAGAATTATTTTGTGCACAAAAGAAAAGACTGGTGTTACTTTAAAACTAGTATCAGGAGAATTAGCTATTATGTGATTAATTAATGGTAAGATGACTGTCTTACTATGATCGCAGTAACTTAGTGTATTATTTTACTTTTACCATCATCTTTTCAGGTAGGTTTTACTTGCTCAAATATAAGAAACTGTCTCAAAACTAGGTCTATATAGAACTTTTCCCATGTAACAATAGTTCTGACATTGGTTATCTGACAGAACAAAGATGTCAGATAAATTATGATCCAATTAGGAATAAATATCTCATTCTTATGATACTTAGATCAGTTCTTAAAAGAATGCGAGGCCGTTTCATAACAGTCCATGAATAAGGATGATTAGCTGTTGTTCTTCTGGTATCAGGTTGATGACATGGCATGCTGCCAAATGTCTTAAGAGAATGTTTAGAAGAAGTAGTACAGAAAGTGAAGCAATTCTAGAATTACCTCTGAGAATATTCACTTTTCTGCTGAAAGCCTGTCATTTCTTGATTACATGTTAGAAACAACTCTTGAAACACGTTATGAAATTGATCTCTCATGCTTTCACCCATTACATTAGAAAGTGATTAAAAATGCAGCAGGACCTCAATCTTTAAAAGTGAATAGCAAATCTTCTCACCTCTCATGAGCAGGCTCTGCTCCAAGTGGTTACATGCTCTTCCTTAATAAAGACTTTTGAAAATTAAAATAAAATGTCCTAAAGGCATTTTTATAAATTACTTTTATTTTGGAAACTAGCTCAATGAAAATCAAATAAATAAAGCGAATACCCATTAAGATTCCAAAAAAGCTCTCTGCTAAATACAACCTTCCTGCTCAGCATCAAGTCTTATTCTCCAAAGATGCTTAGCTGGGTTTCATGACTCTAATTCTAACACCTCAATGCAATATGCATGTTTTCCTGTTTCTGCAGTTTTTGATTAAAACACTAGTATATTTTTAGTCTTGAGACCTTTAAGTCCATCAAAAATATTTAGGATGCATTGATTCAATGAAATCAAAGCACATGCTATCAGCTAATTGATCTCACCACCTCTCATGCGACAGAACACTTTTAGAATACTGTCTATGGTGAATAAATTAAAAATAAAGAAAATAAAAAAGGAACAATGAAAATGACATTTCATCAAGCACACAGGATACACACATATTTACATACACAGTTCCTAACATGGCCTTCTTTGGAGGCTTTTAAACAGAGGCTGGATGGCCATCTGTTGGGGGTGCTTTGAATGCAATTTTCCTGCTTCTTGGCAGGAGGTTGGACTGGATGACCCACGAGGTCTCTTCCAACTCAATGATTCTATAATTTCACTGCTCAGCTTACCATTTGAAAGAGTCGCATACACTTTTTATTTAAAAAAGCAAATGAGAGAAACTTACTAATAAAAGTAGAGAGAAGCAATCCTTATTCAGCACAAAGAAATTGAAGTGAAAATTTGTTCCCCTCCTCCCTCCCCCTGCATCTATCTATATGGTATTTTGTTTAAGTTATCTTCTTCTAAAACTAATTTTGCTCCACTGTCAATTGATATTTTTATTTTGATTGTTGCATTTGAGGTATTTTCTGAAGAAAACTGAAAATGGATTCAGCTATAATTTTAAATCAAACTTTAAGAAGCTTTGTCTTTGAAGAATACAGAGTTCATTTCTCACTACCCTCCAACAGTTTTAACATGTATGCAATTTCTTTCTGTAACTTTCACATTTTGCAATCTCTATCCTGATTGTCCCTTCTCATTAACAAATATATTCAGCTAAACGGCTTTACAATAGTTTGTTCTGACTGTTCTGCTTGTACAATGCTATAAAAGTTGCAAACATTCTTCTTTCTAGACCAGCTACTCGGCAGGTCAGCTCACCTAATTGGAAAAGTCTAATACCGAGACACCTTGCATGCATCATCACTTTCTCCATTGTGTCTAAAAAATGATTTCACAGAGACTTACTTTGGACCAGAGAGTGTGGAAAAACTATCTCTGTTGCCCACTGGCTTTCTCTACTACTGAAGGCTTGAAAAATTGCTTTCACGGTTTCTTTACAACACAGTAAGATTTGGGACACCACCCCCACAAGCAATGATCTGTATCTTCTTTGCAAGCTGGATATTATTCACAGACTTTGTGAATATGCACAGTTTCTCTGCTTACCATTATCTGTTTAGACAAGCAATGAAACAAGTTTTGAACTTCACAGATTTTCTTTTAGTGTGTCAACTATGCTTTCAATTTTTTTCATCCTACCATGAGACCACATTTATTTGGGTATATAATTTTTTTCTTGTAGCAATCGTTTCCTATACAACTGGCTTTCTTGAAGTCTACTCTTTTCTCTCTTTTAAGCATCCCATGAAAGGATTGCAAAAAATGATACATAAAAGATAGAATCCTGAATATGCTTAGAACATTTGTTTGCCTCCAATTTTGCCAAATTGTGCTGTGCCGATTGTGTCACTACTGTGCTACCTTCTGATCAGGTTTAGACTAATTGCACCCCCGAACCCCTGCAGGGGTGGTGGACCCATTAAAATGGTCCGCCCCAGGAGACATGGATCCTAATGGATTCCTGACAGCTCTTGGGGAGTTTCCTGCCTCCTCGGTAAGTGACTCTCAATGCTCTGTTCTCCCTCTGGAATGGGGAGACGTCCAGGGCAATAGACACAATCGCTCCGGAATGTCCCCTCTCAAGTAACTGAGCGAAACCAGTTCCTTGGTTTACTGAGGAGCTGGCAGCGATGAAGCGAAAGAAGAGGAAACTAGAGTGTGTGTGGCAGCGGAAGTGTAGTGGATCGGCCCAAACATGTCTGGATGCCTTCTTAAGGCACTATGACGCGGCAATAAAAGCCGCACAGAAATCTTTTCTTGTCGCCAATCTTGCGTCCGCAAAGAACCGTCCGGCTGTTGTTCCGAGTTGTCACAGGGCTGTTAAACCCGCCTCAGAACGAGATCTCTGACAACTCGGCAACTTGCCATGAAGAATTTGCAGTTCTTTGCGAACAAAGTTGCTCTGATCCGTTCTGACTTCAACACCATGTTAATGGCAGTCTCTGAGGAAGGGACTTGTCCAGTTTTGATGGATTCATTTCAATTGGTTCAGCTCGAGGATGTGGACAGGATCCTTGGAGAGGCGAGGCCAACCACATGCATCCTAGACCCCTGCCCATCCTGGCTGTTGAAGGAAGCCAGAGGGGGTTTGGCAGAGTGGGTTAAGGTGGTGGTTGATGCCTCCCTATGGGAAGGCAAGATTCCAGCCAGCCTAAAACAGGCTGTTATAAAACCGCTGTTGAAAAAACCATTACTAGACCTCACACAATTAGTCAACTATCGGCCAGTATCCAATCTCCCCTACTTGGGCAAAGTCATGGAACATGTGGTGGCTTCACAACTCCAAGGGTTCCTGGTAGACACTGATTATCTTGATCCAGCAGTCTGGCTTTAGGCTGGGACATGGTACTGAAACAGCCTTGGTCGCCTTGGTAGATGATCTACAGCAGGAGCTAGACAGGGGGAGTGTGTCCCTGTTAGTTCTGCTGGACCTCTCAGTGGCCTTTGATACCGTTGTCCACGGTATCCTTCTGAGACACCTAGCAGAAATGGGACTTGGAGGTACTGCTTTGCAGTGGCTCTGGTCCTTCCTGGAGGGACGGTCCCAGAAGGTGTTATTGGGTGACACCTGTTCGGCTCCACAATCATTGTTTTGTGGAGTCCCTCGGGGCTCAGTACTGTCCCCAATGTTGTTTAACATCTACATGAAGCCGCTGGGAGAGATCATCCAGAGTTTTGGACTAAGGTGTTATCTGTACACAGATGACGTCCAAATCTGTCACTCCTTCCCATCTGTTACTAAGGAGGCTGTTTAGACCTTGAATCGGTGCTTGGCTGCTGTGTTGGACTGGATGAGGGCTAACAAATTGAAATAGAATCCAGACAAGATAGAGGTCCTCCTGGTCAGTCGAAAGGCCGAATAGGGCATAGGGTTACAGTCTGTGTTGGATGGGGTTACACTCCCCCTGAAGACGCAGGTTCGCAGCTTGGGAGTGATCCTGGATTCATCGTTGAGCCTGGAACCCCAGGTCTCGGCAGTGGCCAGGGGAGCTTTTGCACAGTTAAAGCTTGTGCGACAGTTGTGCCTGTGCCTTGGGAAGTCTGACTTGGCCACGGTGGTCCACGCTCTAGTTACATCCCGAATAGATTACTGCAATGCACTCTACATGGGGTTGCCTTTGAAGACCGTTCGGAGACTTCAACTAGTCCAACGGGCGGGAGCCGGATTATTCACTGGAGCGCCATACAGGGAGCATACCACCCCCCTGCTGGGTCAGTTCCACTGGCTGACGGTCCACCTCCGAGCACAATTCAAAGTGCTGATCTTGGCCTATAAAACCCTATATGGCTCCGGCCCAGCTTACTTATCCGAACGTATCTCTCTCTACGTTCCACCTCGTAATTTAAGATCTACTGAGGAGGCCCTGCTCTCGGTCTCACCAGCGTCTCAAACACATCTGGTGGGGACGAGGGACAGGGCCTTCTCGGTGGTGACCCCCTACTTGTGGCATTCGCTCCCCAGTGAGATTAGATCTGCGTCCTCCTTCCTTACTTTTAGGAAAAAACTAAAGACGTGGTTTTGGAGCCAGGCCTTTGGCTAGTGGGCACAGCAGCACTTTAGGCACTGAACTCGGACAATAGGATAGTTATGAAAATTGGAAACGGCTATATGACCTGTGATTATGTGATTTGTTCTATGTGATTATGTAATTTTAATTAATATCAGTGTTTACCTGTTATGTAATAGGATTTTATATTGTTGGTTTATATTGTTGTTATTGATACTGTTGGCATTGAATTGTTGCCTGTGTTAGCCACCATGAGTCCCCTCTCGGGGGTGAGAAGGGTGAGGTAGAAATGGTAGAAATAAATAAACAGTGGGTTTTAACACTGAAATAACTGATTTTCGTGTTTATGTATGTTTATAGTTGATTTTACATCCTGGCATTGAATGTTTGCCATTTATATGTTGTGCTCTGCCCTGAGGTCCCTTCGGGGTGAGAAGGGCAGAATATAAATATTTTAAATAAATAAAGCGTACCCAATCATTGTTCAGTTTTCCAATCTTACAAAAATGTATAAAACAAGTTATAGTTGAGACTAAGCACAATTTAATATTTTTTTAAAAATTGTTCTCTTGGCCTCATTGAGTTTTTCAAGGGGTCTTCCAAGGATGCCATATGTGAGATAAGAAGCTTCAGAGAGTAGGACAGACTGTTAAAAATGATCTTTTGCTGTTCCAATGATGGGAATTTTCCTTAAGTGGAGGGGAAATTAGATGGATTCAGGATCATTGTTGTAGTCTTCAATATTTCAATTATTTAAATAAATAAATAAGACTTCTGAATAAATGAGCTGTTTGTTTTTTCTATGTTTGTAGATAAATGGCTATTATGAAAACAAATAGAAATAAAAGAAACTGCATAAATCTACTTTTCAAAACAACCAGAAAAATATTTGTCCAAAATATCTCCAAATAAGCTAAGAACTTGTTGGGAAGCTGAAGCATTATCAAGAAAAAAAATGTGCTCCCCAGATTTGAAAAGTACAATACATGAGCCTTACTACATTTTCATGTAAGTCAAGCAAATTAATATTACGCTGTTTCATGAAATAACATAAAGACAATTGTAAAGCTGATACCATGAAAACGGCAACACTAATGGAGTAATCAAAAATCTACAGAGATCTGGCAGGCTGAAAAATTCAGATAAATAAAAGGACTTGACACAATCATTACTTACATCCAGTATCTGTGAAACAGGTTATTGTAGTCTGAGTTTTATTAACTTCAAACCTAGAAAAAATGTCTTGAGCTCATTTTATTAAAAAGTATCAGACTGCCTTGAATGGTTTTCTTCCTCTGTGAATAAATCATCAGAAGATATTGGTGTAATTACACCTTGAAGGGCAGCATATTTGCAGTGGTCAGCTACTATATGACTACCTGGAAAGGAATCCACATCTAGCGTGTTGCTCTGTCCTGGGGGCATACTACACTATTCATCTCCCTGCTCCAGTGGCGGCAGGTACCTTCCAGCACTTATTTCCACTGTTTGGGGGGTTCAGGTGAACAGGTTTTATTTTTAGAGGGGTTGAGGAAATAATTTACAAAACTTCCCTATGCTCTATTCTGACAAATATTTATAAATGAAATTAAGTTCTCCTGTCCATGGAAGACATATTCTAAATATAACCCACTGATAATAAAAGTCTAAAACAGGGTGTGTTTTTCTTTTTAAAGGAAGGATTGAACAAAGGAAAAGGGAAAAATCTCACCCACAATACCACTGTAGCAAACTATGATAAAAACTATGAGAAACTGCAAGAAATTCATAACATTTTTAATAATACTGCAGCAGGAAAAATACCAGCGTTAACAAACCATTAGCAGAACAGATTAAAATGGGGCTGTCAAATGTCTGATCTCAAGGTCTTTGCAATACAGGTAAAAGGCTGTAAGAGAAGAGGCAAAAGAAACCTTCCTTGGCAAGGAATCTGGAAAAGAACATGATTCAAACTTACAATGACTTCTGTTACAGCCAGCCACAATTAAAGGTCTCAATAAGTACGACACACAGCTATATCTCCCAGCTGGCTGGTGACACACTGTGTGGACCCCAGAAGACAAAGCTTATAGCAGCATATCTATTGCTCACATTCATTGAACAATATGCCCAATGCCCTGGTTATATGAATAGTGTTGTGAAAATCAAAACATTTAAAAGAGTTCATACATCTCATTTACTATGGGGTGTCCAAATTTATTTGAGCAACAATGTCACAGGAATTATTTGCACATCTTTCTACTCTTGGCTTAGGATTGTTAAAAATGAAGAAAGAGATCCATACCTGGTCACTAAAGTTGGCCTTCTACATTTGCAAGTTCGGTGGATTTGATTATTCAGATTTCCCAATCTCTTTGGGGAGAGGGGGAAGCTTCAGAGGGCTTGCCAACAACCCTCTGAATTCTAAGAATCAACAGATTTCAGTGTCAAGGGGATGCTACTCCACACCCTGATGTACATACAGGGAGCCACATATTGGCAATTTCACACACATACACATGACACACTTTTGGTTTATAGACTTTGGTAGGGGGTAGATTGTGACTCAAACTGCTGCAACTCTGGTCCTTGTGACTTCAGATAGCGTAGTAGCAACTATTTCAGTCACCAACCACTGAAATCTGTAAAGCACCAGACTTTATTTTTTTTTTGGGGGGGGGGGGGGGGAGGGGTAGATGGCAAGAAGTAGGGAGAAGTCATGTTGTGTCTCCCCCAAAGCTGCAGGGAGTGCCGTTCTGGCAATTTCAGCAACCATCCAGCCTCCTTGCTGTTGTACAAACCAGCAGACTTCTGTGGGCAGTTAGCAACTAAGATCACTGCTATACCATTTGCAAAATAATAGTAATCATCATCATCATCATCATCATCATCATCATCATCTATACCACATTTTATCTCTCCCAAAGGGGAGTCAAAGTGGCTTAATATAAAAGCAATAGTACACAGTTTAAAATATACAAATATGCAATCATTAAAACAGAATTAAATATAAACAGTATTAAAAATCCAGTTATTTTTTTTTATTTATCGTATCATCAGCAACCAGACATTTGTATTACATTTTTAACAAAAACAAACAAACAGACAGACAAAACACAGAATTTGCAAGCTTGGTAGTTGATTAAATGTCCTTTGACCAGTATCTGGCCACTTGGAGTGCCTCTGGTGTTGCTGCAAGGAGGCCCTCCATTGTGCATGTAGCAGGGCTCAGGTTGCATTGCAGCAGGTGGTCTGTAGTTTGCTCTTCTCCACAAATCCAGTTAAAAACCATTCAAACATATTCCATGCATATTCAGAGTTAAAACCACAGCAGCCCCTGACTGGATCTTAAAAACCTTCAGCTTTAAAAACCTGTCTCAATAAAAAGGTTTTAGTCTGCTGCTAGAAGGACAACAGGGAGGGGGCCAGTTTGGCTTCCCTGGGCAGGAAGTGCCAGAGTTGAAGAGCAGCCACCGAAAATGCCCACTTTTTCATCCACACCAACTGAGCTTGAGATAGAGATGGGACTGAGAGAAGGGTCTCTCCTGAAGATCTCAGGGTCCAGGCAGGTTCGTACAAGGGGATGCAGTCAGCCAAATAGCCTGGACCTGAACCGTCTGGGCTTTAAAGGTCATAAACAGCACTTTGAATTGTGCCTGGAAACAAATTGGCACCCAGTGGAGCTGCTGCAACAGGAGGGTTGTCCACTCCCTGTAGCCAGCCCTAGTTAGCAACCTGGCTGCGGCTCTTTGGACCAGCTGAAGACTCCGAGCACTCTCCACAGTCAGCTCCACATATAGTGTGTTACAGTAATCCAGATGGGATGTAACTAAGGTGTGTACTACTATGGTCAGATCTGGGTTCTCAAGGAACGGGAGCAGTTGGCACACAAGTTTTAATTGTGCAGAGGCCATCCTGGCCACAGCAGATACCTGGACCTCCAGGTTTAGCTTTGAGTCCAGGAGGACTCCTGAATGGCAGACCTGTGTCTTCAGAGAAAGTGTAACCCCATCCAGCACAGGCTGGATCCCTATTCACTGATCTGCCTTCCAAATGACGAGGAGTACCTTTGTCTTGTTTCTATTAAGTGTCAGCTTGTTTGCCCTCATCCAGTCCATTACTGATGGCAGGCACTGGTTTAGGGTCAGAAAATATTCCTTGGCTTTAGGTGGAAAGGAATACTAGAGTTGGGAGTCATCCACATATAAGTGGAACCATACCCTGAAACTCCAGATGACCTCTCCAAGCAGTTTCATGTATATGTTAAACAGCATGGGCGACAAAATGGAACCCCGCAGGTCAATGGCCAGGAGTTTGAACAGGAGTCCCCCAGCACCACTTTCTGGGTATGTCCATCAAGGTAGGACTCAGCCACTGTAAAACAGCATCTCCCAGTCCCATCCCAGCTAGATGCTGTGACTAGATTGGATCCAGAAGGATAACAGGGTCAATGGTATTGAAAGCTGCGAAGAGATCCAGGAGAACCAACAGGGTTACACTCTCCCATCTAAGCTCTCTGTCGAGGTCATCCACCATAGCCAGGTCTGAAACAAGATTGAAATGGATCTAGATAATCAATTCCATCCAAAAATCCCTTCAGAACACACTACAGAACCTTGCTCAAAAAGGGAAGGTTGGACACCGCAGCTTTGGGGAAGGCACAGTAGCATCCTTCCCTCTTGCCAGCTATACACGAAAGTCTTGCCCTGTCTTCAGAGATATCTGTGGTTTTTCCATGGAGTTTCTCACCCCTAGCCCCATAAATGTGGAGGGCCATATTGATTATACCTAAATAGAGACAAAATAATCCTGATCATTGTAAGTTTTTTGTGTCATCATTATTGCTTCCATAAGTTTTTCAATAAGGAAAGATGACGCAATTATTACATTTTTATTCTGCCTTTGCATAAATAAACTCGCATTAGCACTACTGTGTGCCTTCAAGCTAAAGCTATCATGGGGTTCTCTTGATAAAAACCTGTACAAAGGGGCTTTGCATTTACCTTCCTTCCTCTGAGACAAGACTTGCCCAGTGGGTTTCCATGGCCGAGCAGGGATCTAAACCCTGTTCTCCAGAGTCATAGTTCAATCTTCTCTGAACAAATCTTGCTAAGAATGCCTTCTGATTCACGTTAGGGTCACCACAAGTCAGAAACTATTTAACGAAAAGCAACAACACAACTAGGAAATCAGTCTCTGTATAATGTAAACATTTACAATTTTATCCAATTCCTTTACTCATGTTAAGCCAAAAGCAGACAGTTTGAATGGGGTATTGTTGATCCCAATGTTCCCATGGATCCAACAAGTCTTTGTGTAGTGGTAGTTTAGTCTTTAATGCTTAATGCCCATTGCAGTCCAGGGAGTAAACAAAAACAAAATCCTTTTGTTATTTTGTGGTTCTGATTTCTATTTAATATCTCATTTTTCCCCCACTGGCAAGGAACCAAGGCTATTCAAATATTAAAATAACACTGCAATTCTGTACACCTCTATTAAAAAATGAGTGGCGTTCTGTGATGCTTCCTTCTCAGGAAACACATAAAAGGATTGCACCAACTTTAAGTTTACATTTGGCCAAGTATATACACCTTTGATATATTTCATCCTCCTCTCAAAGTCTATTTATTTCTGAGCATCCAGTCTAGGGACAGGTAGTATTTGTTTCCACAACTTTGCAGTTTAATGAAAGTTTACCTGGAGTGGTGCAGGAAGGTTAGGCCAGGAAAGAACACCAGAAGGTTACTCTGGAGACTTCATGGCTGAAGGCAATTTGAACTGAAGCCTTTTTTTAACCAATCCCTGCACTTTTCCAGTGCATCATACTAACTTTCCATTTATACAGCAAATGATCAGATATTTATAGCTAGCCAGAAGTTTAAAAAGCCATCCAGAAAATGTCCATTCTTAACAAAGGCATATATTTTCAAAAGAAATCCATATTGTTACATTTTATAGTTATCGGGCCATTTTTCCTCAGACACTGCTAAATTTAATTTTCTTTATTACTGGAATTTGCACAGAGCTTCTGCTTCAATTATTATCTTTCTTTTTTGTGTACTAGGGCCCAAGTGGTTACATATTTATAGAAGCGTTTCATATGAGCTCTTGGCATTTTATAATTAGATGCAATGTGTTTTAGTATGTACAGTTAATAAATAAGCAAGAATGGGGCACCGGATGAAAGAGAATAACAAATAAAATAGGCCATTAACTTAGCTAGGTTAGAAAGATCCCTGACATTTCAAAAACTAGCATCATTCCACTTGACTTACAGAAGAACTGTAATTTACACTTTTAAATTATTTTGGAAACAATGTTTTAAAGATACTAACTTGAGCTCTGTGCCTTCAGGTCCTTGGACCAGAGGTTGGATTTCTGGATCACAAAAATAGAATGACCTCAGGACTATTCACACATTGCAAGGACCAGAAAAAAAGCACGTAACTTGCACTTATCCCCATTGTCACATACTGCAAACTACACAGAGGAGGTCTGAAACATTGATCAGGAAGATTTGAATGGAACCTACTTTTGTGAAACTCATTTTGGTGGAGAGTCTGGAACAGAACTTGAATGTTAAGTTACTTTGGGAGACTAAGTGCAAAACAGGATACAAATAGATAAAAGGGGGAAGTTTCTGCAAAGGTCTGATTATATGTGTGACAGTGACAGAACTGCCATATATCCCAAGGGCCCAAGTAAGATTAATGTAGCTTTAAGAAGATTAAATGTTAGGCTAGCATTTAACCTCTGTTTCTTGTTTTTCAATATCTGGTTCTCTTTGGTTTCCTGTCCAGGATACAAAACAAACTCTTAGAGAAGAGTTGTATACTAAAATGTGTTTTAGAGGAATTTAAATGGAGATAATGGGTGCTTTGAACTGAATCAGATTTAATCATAATAAATCAGACTTCTGCAACATGAATGACAACTACAGAAATAGTGGAATACAAATCATAGGTGGAGAGCAGTGCTGACTGGATGCGATGATAAGTTTGTTTTAAACAGCTCTGTCTAACCTGTTATTTTTCAGTAAATCCATTTGGTGGATAAGAAGGTGATGACAACTGTTGTACTAAATCAATTCATAATCTATCAAACATTAACAGTTAAGCTTATTGGCTCTCTCCATCAGAAAATACCTCATTATATGCCTCAAGACAAAAGATTTGCAACTTTATAGTGTTGAGGAACATGCTACTGTTGTAATTTACTTCACTGCATGGGGCTTTGCGATGCACAGTGGCATTCCAAACTGACTTTCAAAGGAAATTGCCTGGAATTTTCATGACTTCAGGAGTATTTTTAAAGTTATTTAAAGATAATAGATTTCTTATAGTTATGACTTCCATGGAGCACTGTCAGAAAACATTCTTTTTGCATTCGTTAGTACTCAATATTGTCAACAAAGTTTGAATATAACTTTTTCCATAAGAAATGATTTATATAGTTTACAACATGACTGAGGGGACCAGTCTTCACCTGTCAGTCCTTCACATGGTTTTATTCCTTTACAGCAGCAGTCATGGTATGTGCAAAAACCAAGGACTTTTGCTAACTGTGAAGGACTGGTTCCAGGCCCACGTGAGAATACCAAAAACTATGCATGCTCAGCTCTTTTTAAAATTATAAATTGTTATTTGATAGAGCCCAACAATTAACAAACTTTTGCCATCAAAACTTATTGCAGTATACATTATTCCAAAAGTGAATATTCCTTAAGTGATAGTTTATACATTCCTTAGATATGTATTACCCACCCACCCCCCAGGATTCTTTAATAGAGGAGGCTAATAACCTTTTAACATCCATGATTCCAAGAATGAAGCTGACAAAATCTACTTTTGTAGAGACATACTCAGTACAGTGATCATACTGGTCCATCTTCCTGCCACTAGAAGCCAAAGGTGGGGGAGCCTGAAGAATGTGGGATATTTGGTGGCTGTACGCCATTTTTAATAGGGTTATCATGTAAAAGCCTTTCCTCATGCGAATGCAAGGTGATGCTTATAAAGCATGCCACTGTTAAAAATTACTTAAAGGAGCAGCTAAGGCAGTGGAAAGTCCACCAATCTCCTGTTTCTACCTTACAAAGAAACCCGACTTCCCCACCACACTACCTACTGTAAATTCAAATGAACAGTACTGCCCAACTGGAATTGTGATGGTTACTTCAATGAAATTTGGCACATGTTCACACAAGAACATAAAAATATTAACTGGAAAATGAATTATGAAGCAATTTAGAATTATTCCTTAAAGCTAAACAGTGTATAAGAATATATTTCAATAGCAGACATTTTAAAAGGACAGAACATGTACATATTTTGACTTGTAAACTCAAAAGTTAATGTGTAAAATGGATGTATTGTGAAAGAAGGGTAATTTTTTTTCACAGCAGTATTTGATCTAGGGGCCCTTTCACATAACCATATAACCCAGAATATCAAGGCAGAAAACCCCACAATATCTGCTTTGAACTGGGTTATCTGAGTCCATACTGCCATGTATTCCAGTTCAAAGCAGATAATGTGGGATTTTTTTCAGCTGTGTGTAAGGGGGCTATCAGGCTGTGCTTATTCCCCATGGAACAGTAGTTCTCAACGTGTGGGTCCCAGTCAGTTTACCACCTGTTAGGATTTCTGGGAGTTTTAGGCCAAAACATCTGGAGACCCACAGATTGAGAACCACTACCAGAGAAGAAAAATAGGAATTCCCACAAAAATTGTATTGACTAGAACAATTGTGCATCAACCTCTATATAATACTCTAAATCACTATACTTAAAAGAATGATTTCTGCAAGTAATGCATACTTATGGATGATGTGAGGGCCCCAATAAATTTAAGCAATTATGAATATATTTACAAATAGTGGCAGTTTCCCTTGATTAATTACCACTGAGAACAAAAATGTACAGCAGAACATGTACACATTTTGCCTTGCAAATATAGTTTCTATTTGCGTCCCTGTGCATGAAAACAAGTACTGAAGAGAATCCTCATTGAGGAAACGTGATGACGATGATGACGATGATGATTAATAATAATAATACATATCCATATTTTACCAATGTGCTGAAGCTACTTTACTTATAATTGTTTGTATATGTGCATATAACATGCAAAAAGACAGACTTCAGGAAGGTAAGAACATATCATTACAGAATACAGACAATTCTATTTACTACTGCAAGTTATACATGTTTTAGGCCTAAATGTGAATTTTATATTTTCACAAGTTTTCATCATTACTATAATCTTATAAGTAACAAAAATTATAAATCTCTGGAAATAAATACAAACTGGAATTAGAGCAGAAAATTGAAAAGACATTTCCACAATTCTCTGTGATTACTGCCTTCTTACAAATGTAATTTATTTGACACGGGGCCTCTTTACAGCAAAGGGCTACTGTTTTCATCCCTTAGAAACATACAAAACTATCCCAGACTATCAGCACTAGTAATATATAGAGTGAATGGGAGGGAAGGAGTTTTTCTCTTTTCATTACTGCTTTTAATCATAAAACTATAATGATAATAACACCCTTGTTCTACAGGTATATGCAGTTGTGTAAATAATTTGATCCATAAATCAGCAACGATCAAGGGCATTTTCCAGAAGCCAAACCAGTTTAAATGCTAATGTAAATACTATACTATGACATAAGGCATAACAATCAGGGTCGTTAAAAAGTTAACATACTAAACAAATTGATAAACTTAACAGATTGAAACTGAAAAGACTGAGAAATGTAACAGAAGACCAATGTGCCAGATTACAAACTACTTCTGTCAATCCCATCAGTTTCAAAAATAGGAAAGAACTATTCTTAAAGTACTGAGAAATTACACAAATTACATCCCTGGGTTTCGTATAAGCCATTCCTTTGAAAATGGGGGAGCATAACCTCTTTAGGTGCAGAATTAGTTAAGAAGTTCTTCTGCAAAAATTGAACTATTCCACATACCATTAATGGATTTTTAAGGTATTTATACTACCTGCCTACACAATTACTCTGGAAATATTTCCACACAGAAAAATGTCAGACAGAGGTCTTAGGAAGACTTTGAAGACCTACAACCCTCAACCCTGTAGCCCCCTCATTTATGTTTTTCTTTTCCTCCTAATTGACCGATAACACCCTTTGAGGGGCACTGAAGGCAGGGTTTTTTTTTTACACAGTTGCCTCTCCTGGGCCACTGTAAATTTAAGACAAGCCTCATTTTTAGAGCAGTAGAGGGGCAAAATATGTGAGGGGATATTTCTAATATCTCCTAGTGGGTATCTGGGACCATATCCTCACCCCCCACACTCTCCAATGACCCCTGTTTGTCCTAGATGTTTAACAGCAGCAACAACAACTTTATTCTTATACCCCACCACCATCGCCCAAAGGAACTCAAGGAGGTTTACATGGGACCAAATGTCCATAAGACAATAAACAAACAATCTATCAAACAAAAACACAATTAAAATAAGAACATAATCAAATGAAGCAATTGTCCAGTTAAAAACGAAGTTAAATAGACATAAAGTATAAACCATTAGCATTAAAACTCCATCCAATCAATACTCAAATCCAGGAACCAGGGCTACTAAAATGGGCATGATTCCACAATCAAAAGGGCTGGGTATGGGGAAATGCAAACAGCAGACTATAGGGCCATGGAATTGAGTGTATAAAGAGAGCAACGTCCAATCTGGTTAACTAGGGAGTGGGCATTTATATGGTGTTAAACATTCTTGAATGCTTGCTGAAACATCCAAGTTTTCAGCTCCCTGCAAAAAGTGGACAGTGTGGGAGTTTGCCTAATCTCCCTGGAGAGGGTGTTCCAAAGAGAATGCAGTCCACGGCCATACTTTGCCCATCTCTGACATACAACTCACATTTCACAAGGGAATTCAAACTGGGAACTGTGAGATAGTTTCTAAAGATGGAGAATATTTGGATCATACATAGTTTACCTATCCAATATGGCTGGATTACCTCATTATGTATTGAAAACATGCCATGTGGCAAGAATGACAAATGTTATCCAGAGGACTATTTTTTTCTGCCAATCTCAATGCTCTGACGGAAGAGATTTGACACCTGGACATGTTAAGATAATAGACTCCTTCCGTATCAGTTTAGAAGCTATTTATTATATATTTTAAATATTTATATCCTACATTTGTATGTATGGTATATGTATGACACAGAGAAGTTCTCTAGCAGGTCCCCATCCCCAGGCAAGTATGGAAGAGAGCTTTCCAAATTGTGTGTTGAGGCAAATTAGTGTGTTGACTGCAGTGTATAAGTGTGTTGCGCGCAAACATTAGCGAGAAATCTCTGAATAAGTGTGAAACAAACAATATCAATTAGAATGCTTTTTTATGCAATAGTGTCAATTAGTATGGTGCACTAAAATATCCCCTTTTGTGAATGCACGCCATGTACTAGGAATCAGATACTGCACAGTTTGCGCGATCAGGGCAAAACAGCTGATTCTGCATGACTTCGCAAATAACTGTGTTCCAAATGATGCATATCTAAAAATTGTGTCACCAACATGAAATGTTTGGAAAGCTCTGATATAGAAGAAGTGCATCTTCAAAACATGTGACTGAAAAACCATGATAAGAGGTATCTAAAAAAACTGACCCTAAAACATTTCTCTTGAAGGAATATTACTTACCATAGTCTGTAATTTTACATGACACCAAATAAAGTTCTTTCAAGTTCTGTCCTTCTTTAGCAATGACTTCCACGCATCTGGAATACAGACAAATCTGCATTAAAAGTTGTTTACTTATATTTTGTACTAATGAAGGACAAGGGCTACTCAATCTTCAGAATGTCAATGACTGATCAATGACATTAAAATTTCAATTTATTCTTCATATAGCCAAAGTAATTTCAAAATACATTAGATCCTTTCCTTGCAATTAGAATGAGTTCACTATTTCGGACAGGAGCCATTCATGGAAAATAGATATTTTAATGACATAAAGGACTTCCATTAATGCATCCTGTCTGAGATATTACACAAATGGTTCAAAGAGACAATAATATGTTGAATACCAACATAATGTGTAGCTCAATTAAATCATACAACCATAAAAGAAATGTAAGTTAAACATTTTGAAGCTATTAAATTGCAGTTTTCAATTTTAATAGGATTTTGATTCATGTCGGTATGTCCACAGTTATCATTACAGACATCAGTAAATATCATTGCATGAAATAGTATCTATCATTTGAAAAAATATATGAAGCAACAAAACATGCATGAATTAAAATGGAAATGTAGAATGGCATTTCTAATAGCTGTGTTAATTTCAAACTCAGAATTGCATTTTTGCCCTTTTTATACTTTCCCCAAAACATATAAGTCCTCATCAAAACAATAATAAAAACATATATTAAGATTTTACTGTACAAATTATTTGTTTCATAGTAACCTTTTAAAAGCAATTTCAGCATTTACCTTTTCTACAATAAACATAATGTCTTTCTTTCCAAGATGCTCAGCTTTATCAACTTCACAGTGCTCTACTAGCTGTCATTCATTTATCATAAAAATCAGGCAATTGTGGCTGTATATAACTGGCATATGTAGAGAAATAGACTGGCTAATTCTAATTATACTTGTATACCAGATCCTCTTTTGTACATGTTGCAATTAGAATAAACATGTAATATTAAATGTAAGCCGGCCACATAGCCTTGGCGGTGTCTACTGATAACGCCGGCTTGCCAGCTTATTTATTTATTTATTTCGCGTGCTTCTACCCCGCCCTTCTCAACCCCCGAGGGGGGACTCAGGGCGGCTTACAAAAAGGCACAATTCGATGCCTACACAATAATACAAATAAACGTGTAAAACAGCAATTAAAACAATTAAGACAGTTAAAACAATCAATATATATCACAGTCAATAAGCCAATCTCAAGCTCAGCATTCGCCAACTCAGAGTCCATATTTCGTTCTACATTATCTATTCTTATCGGTCGTCATAGTCCTTTATTCATCTGCTATATTGCCCAAACGCCTGGTCCCAAATCCATATTTTTAATTTCCTTCTAAAGGAAAGGAGGGATGTCGCTGATCTAATTTCCCCGGGGAGAGAATTCCACAGGTGAGGGGCCACCACCAAGAAGGCCCTGCTCCTCGTCCCCGCCAATCTCACTTGTGATAGAGGCGGGGCAGAGAGCAGGGCCTCCCCAGAAGATCTTAAACTCCGAGGCTGGACGTAGAGGGAGATCCGTTTGGACAGATACGCTGGGCCGGAACTGTATAGGGTTTGGTTGGTCAAAACCAGCACTTTGAATTGTGCTTGGAATTGGATCGGCAGCCAGTGGAGCTGACATAGCAGAGGGGTGGTATGCTCCCTGTATGATGCTCCGGTGACTAATCTGGCTGCCTCCCGCTGGACTAATTGAAGTTTCCGAACAGTCTTCAAAGACAACCCCACGTAGAGTGCGTTGCAGTAATCTAATCGGGATGTAACAAGAGCGTGGACCACTGTGGCCAGGTCTGACTTCCCAAGGTATGGGCGCAGCTGGCTTAGAAATGGAGACGAGCACTACCACCCAGTCAGACACAACTAGACTTAATGTCAAGGGGAAGGAAACCTTTACCTTATTCAAAGTAATCCCAAACATCAACACAATTTGAAGTTATTCATAATACTGCTACGCCACTTTTTGGTAGGAGCCCCCATTGGCACAGTGGGTTAAACCCTCGTGCCGGTAGGACTGAAGACTGATAGGTCGGAGATTCAAATCCAGGGAGAGTGCAGATGAGCTCCCTCTGTCAACTCCAGCTCCCTATGCAGGACATGAGAGAAGTCTCCCATAAGGATGATAAAACATTTTTTAAAACCATCCGGGTGCCCCCTGGGCAACGTCCTTGCAGATGGTGAATTCTCTCAAACCAGAAGCAACATGCAGATTTTCAAGTCACTCCTGACATGAAAAAACCCTTTTAGCTACTAATTGTCATTTATATCATTCTGTGAATTTTTTATATTATATGTACTAAGAAATTCAGTACACAGCTAATCACCTCAAAGGTACAGTACTGAATGCTATTGTGTAATGTCACAAGCAATAGAATAGTAATAAAGTGAAGTGTGGAGAGATTATCACATGTTCACATTTTTCTTCTACCAACGTGTGCTTGTAAACATTTAAAATAATTCTTTCATTCTCAGTACATTTCTACCCTTTAATAATAATTACTCCAAAAGAGAATAAAGTTTGTGCTTACAGTGTAGTAAACATAAGATTTTATACATTAAAATAAGTAATCTAAACATGAGAAGAGAGTGATAATGCCTTATAATTTGTGCATTTTTCCTAGGAACCGCCTTTCTAATATACTATGGTGAATCAGGATAAAGGTTAATTAATTAAAATGTGTAAAGTACAAGTTATCACATGAATTCGAAAAGACCCCGAATTATGGAAAATAATTGTCTGTTCTATATGCATACATAGTTTTTACTTGTTTTGGTGTTCATTGCAAAAGCTTGGAACATGGCAGTAGTGACAACTGAAATGAACTAATGAGGAAATATGACTACGGAGCTTGCAAGAAAAGTGGTCCTTGGAGACCTTATTACTGTTTGTGATGCTCTTTGGCTAATAGGAATTGCCACACACTGGTTTAGGACATTTCACTTTAAAGAACACAGTTTCAATCGCCTTAGAGATATGAAAAGAAATGACACCATTAGAGACAGAGCTTGACAAGCGGCAGAATGAACACCAGCCAGATCACTGTTGTATTTGAATAATATAAATATTTTTGTAAGAGAAAACAATATCTGCCATCAGTTAAAATGTAAACCAGATAGTATAAAATTAACTGGTGAAAAGATTTAGCTATAAAGTACATGAGCCGAGAAGTATATTTTCTGATTATTCATAAGGACAGGCCTAGGGAACTTTGTTTATCCAGATTTTTTAGACTATAATTCTCACACATACTATGAACAATGCTGGCAAGGGTTTCTGGGAGCTGAACCCCAAAATTTCTGGAGGGCCAAAGGCTTCCCAGTTTTGACATAGGATGACTGCAACTTGACAGCGCAAAAGCTTAGCAATCAAAGATATTGCCAATGTGAGAGCAATTTGAAAGAAGATGTAGGATTGAAAATGTAAAGAAAGGCACAAATCCACTCATGAAAACATTATTCATATTCAGCATTCTTCAAATCCTACCAAAGATAATGGGAAAGAAGAAAACATGTGTAGAATCCTGCTATTTAAATGGATTAATCAAAGATGTTGTTGTCCCTCTGAATCACCTCTGGTTCTGTCTCTGCAAGTCACAAAATTCTATTGCTTCAAAAATGAGCTGTCAAGCTATTAATATGAAATGTGGCATCCCTACTCTGTTTGATGAGTTGTGCCAGATTGAGATTCGCCTAGTGAAGATTGCAAGGGTTACAGCAAATAAAAAGTACTGAAAATTGATACATCTACCCCATACATTTCTGCCAAATTGCTGCAAACTACTCATTTACTTTGCCAAGGAAGAAAATCTACCATTGATATGATGAACATCTGAGCAGCAAGTTTGAAAGTTACTGGAGTTATGTATCATTAAATTCTAAAGGAGCAACTGCTGGCAAAGAAAGGTAGCATACGTTTAGCCTCCATTTGATACTACAAGACCAACCTTCTAGACCAGAGGTTCTCAAACCTTTTCAGTTGCGGAGCCCTTTATATAAGAAAAGTTTCTCATGGAGCCCCAAGAAATGTTTATCAGTAAACTAATTGAAAAAGGAACAAATGCCTATGCACACGGCACATATCTCATTTGTAGTGCAAAAAATAGAAAGAGATACAAAAGAAAGAACAATACAATATTTAAAATGAAGAACAATTTTAACCAACATAATCTTAACAGTATTTCAATTGAAGACCCAAGGGTCATCATCCAACCCCTTCCTGCCATGCAGTAAAAGCACAATCAAAGCACCCCCAACAGATGGTCATCCAGCCTTAGTAGTAGTAGTAGTAGTAGTAGTAGTAAGAATAATGAGAATAACCTCAGAGTGCATCCAGTCAACCCACTTATGCCATGCAGGAAAAGGACAAAGTGCCCCTGGCAGATGGTAATCCCACCTCAGTAGTAGTAGGAATAGGAGCAACCCCAGGGGCCATCCAGTCCAACCCCCTTCTGCCATGCAGGAAAAGCACAAAGTACCCCCAACGAATGGCCATATAGCCTTTGGAATAATAATAAAAACAGCAGCAACAGAAACCTGAGGGGGCATCCAGTTCAACTCCCTTCTGTCATGCAGGAAAAGCACAATCAAAGCATCCCCTAAGTGGTGGGAGCTAAAGAGGGGTTTGAAAGCAAGGGGTGGGGGAGAGACTGGACAGTAAAGGGAGCTGGGGAAGAAAGGGTCTGTGCCCTGGGAGGACGCTGCTGTTGCTGTTGTTTCAACAGTTCCAAACTTTAATTCCCCTGCATTTCTCAGGAGGAGGAAGAGGAGGAAAGAGGAGGAGGAGGCGGGAAGCAACAAGTTGCCACCAAGTCTCTCACTATCACTCGAGGAGCCCCAAGAGTAAAGTTTAAGAACCCCTGTTCTAGAGATGTGATCCTTGAGTAAATAAGATAGAAGGACCTATAATTGCTCTGCCCAGAAGTACAATAAAAGAAAGGACTTACCAGTAACAAGACACTATGTAAAGTGTTAGAAAATCCTTGGGGAGCCAGCAATGAATAATTTTCTCATGAAACACAGAAATTCTTCCTATCTATTGTTGAGGTAAATTTCTGAGAATTTACCTCAGAATTTACCTCTGACTGCAAATGAAAGGTTTTTTTTTACAATATTCTTAAAATTAGGTGAGATTATCAATATACAATATTATATTATGTGGATGCCATGTCTCTGTGTGTGCTTTCAAATCGCCTGCCCAATGAATCTTCTAAGTTTTCTTTGCAAGGTATATTCAGAGGTCTTCTGAAATATAGCCAATAGCATCTGGTATTCATTGGTGGTTGCTCATCCAAGATGAGATTGCTTAGATGTTTTATTTATCTTTTGTTGATTCTAATTGTATTTAAAATGTAAATATCAATATTTTTAAACATCTCTGGAAGCTGCCTTGGATTCCACTCTGGGAAAAAGGTGTGTTAGTGTATTTAGGCCAATAACGTGGACACTGCTTTGATTTAAATAATTTCCAACCATTTACATGCAACAAACAGAGAGGTCCTTACAACTGAAAAAAACATGTACAGTAGAGTCTCACTTATCCAACCTTCACTCATCCAACGTTCTGTATTATCCAACGCAGTCTGCCTTCTGCCTGAATCCACAGCTGTTTCTCCAGGCAGTCAATGTTTTCAATACATTTCAATGTTTTAATGCTAAATTCGTAAATACAGTAATTACTACATAGCGCTACCATGTATTGAACTGTTTTTTCTGTTGATTTGTTGTAAAACATGTTTTGGTGCTTAATTTGTAAAATCATAACGTAATTTGATGTTTAATAGGCTTTTCCTTAATCTCTCCTTATGATCCTATATTTTCGTTTATCCAATGTTCTGCCAGCCCGTTTATGTTGGATAAATGAGACTCCACTGTATGTGACCAAACATAGCACTGTGCTAACACCATGTTTTTAATTTATTTAAATGATGTAAATGGATAAGGAGCTAAACTGGAATACATTGATTATTATAGTTTTAATGGTTTTTATTTATTTATTTATTTAAAGGTTTTGTATATTGACCTTCTCACCTCTCTTGAGGGACTCAGACCGGTTTCCAACCATAATATCATATACAGTCAATAAAACATCATAATTCATATTACAGTAAAATGTTAAAACAGCAATTTTATATGGATTTTATTAAGCGATTTAAATGTTTTTAACTGATGCATATATGTATGTTATGGCATCTAATTGTTGCCAATTTGTACGCTACCTTGAATCGCCTTCGAGCTGAAAAGAGCGGGATAAGAATGCTGTAAATAAATAAATAACTTTCAATATGTATTTTTTCTGACACTTTAAGGCAGGCCAGCACAACTTGTGCTCCCCCAAGTGTTTAGTACTCCCAGAAGCCCTAGCCAGCTTGTCCAATGGTCAGGAATTCTGGGAGTTCAAAACACTTGGAGGGCCACAGCTTGTGCAGGCTTGCTTTAATGATTTTTGAAACAACAATAATATCTTATATGGTAAGTTGTGCAACAAAGGCTTTTTCCAAGCAACAACAGTTAAAAACCACCTTAAAATAAAGCATTAACGTTTTGTCCACACATCTCCCACATTGATGTCACACACACGCACACCAGGCCTAAAATAAAATGAAACCAGAAATGCTGCTATGCTCCTGCGGCTGTATCAAGATCTGCGGCTGCAGATCTCTGAGACGTGGAAGTGTGACCAATTGCTCTGGTCCATCCACAACTGCCCACACTGAGATAGCACCAGTTTTTATTCTGTCACTAGGAACATCCTCCAAGTGCAATTCTATTCACGATGATCTCATAAGGAACGGGCAGAGGCAGTTCTTACTCATTCCTTTCTACTGCTTAAGCTTCAGTATGGCCCTGCAGAGGCTCAAACCATCCTCCAAAAGAAAAGTTGATATCTATGTATGTAGGCATAAATATCCACATGCTATTATATATATAGTAATTAACTAAAATTCATAACTGTTGTGTAATAGATGAGCAATAGATTACTAATTATAATTAACTTTAACAAAAAGAATAAAGAGAAATCAATTTTCGTTAAATATCCCTATTTTATATCCCCTACATTTTAATATTCTATATTTTATGAAACACACAAAACAATATTCAATTGTGTTTTGGGGGATGGGCTAACAAAATAAATCTGAGTGTTTCAGTAGTTAATGAGCCTTACAGTACTTCTACTAGACTAGAACATGCTTGTCAAACACAAGGCCCATGGGCTGAATCTACTCCACCATGTCATTTTATGTGGTTCGTGAGGCTTTCAAATGCCAGGGTAACATTTATACAGTGTTACAATTACAATTGGTCCATTGAAGGCAACTGCAAGGCTGATGTGGCCCTCAGTGAAAAGGAGTTTAACACCCCTGCACTAACATAGCCTAGTTTCATTACTAGTGATCTTCATATCCTGTATTTTCTCTTTGCAGCTTACCTATTTTCTCTTTTGGTTATAGTTATAATTTCAATTGTAACCGTTCTTTAAACTTTTGCTTTGCTTTTTCTCTTTTTGTTATGGCTCCTATCTCTTCCACTCCCTCTAATCTGATACCTACCTGCTGTCCCCCTTCTCCCCAGCTTCCCTTATTTTTCTCTTGTGGAACTGTCCATCAACTGCTCCTAAAGCTGCAACTGTTCATGATTTATTTCTAGCCAGATCTTCTCACCATCTTACTCGCACTGGTTTCCTGCCTATGATACTGCTACTTCAGCTGCCCTCTCCTTCAAAGAACTCTCCTTTTCTCATAATAGTCACCATGATTGTAGGGTGGTGTGAAGCTTCTATTATCTAGCTCCTGACAGTTTCAACTTTTTTTCCTTCCCACAGACTCATTATTTCTCTTCTTTTGAGGCCCATGCTGTGAGACTCTTTTTGGTTCTACACCTGCGGATTGTAGTAATTTACCATCCACCTGGCCCATTTTCAACTTTTGTTCCTGATTTTTATTTTTGCTCAAATTTCTTTTTCTCAGATAATATTCACTTTTATCATGGGTTATTTTAATATTTATATGAATGAATCCAAAGACCCTGCTGTCTTACTATTTTTATTCTTCATGACTTGGTCATTTCTCATTTGATAACTAAAATGCCCTTTTGGCTGGTCTTCCATTACCTCACTTAGTCCTCTAGTTTCCTTTCAACATTCTGCTACAAAGATTAACTTTTTGCCTGTAGTTTTGATCATATTGCCTGGCTTTTGATATCTCTCCATAGGTTATCCATTCCCTTCAGGATGCAGAACAAGTATACTGAGCTAACATCCAAAGTCCTACACAATCTAGCTGCTCCTTATCTTTCTGTCCATTTCTTCTTAGTTGTGAGTAGAATGTTGGGGCATTCTATCACATGTGGTGGTCTTCTGGAAATGCCCAGAAATAGTGGACTCAAATATGTTTGATGCTGGAAGATATTGTTAAGGTTAAGCCTAAGATGAGATCAGAGTTTTATTTCTTGGCAATGTTGGACTTTCCTCTAGAAAGAAAATTTCCAAGAATAATACAATATGTGACAATTGCTGCAAGAAGCAATTAGAGGTGGAAAGAACCAGTTCTTCTATCTCAAGAAGAATGGCTGATGAAACCCTGTGAAACAGCAGAAATGGACAAATTAAGGAGAAATCTTTGACTAACTTTAAGAAAGAATTTAACAATGGCATATTACCTTTTCTCAATGAAGGGGGTATTAATCTGCTGTGCGACTCCTGAATTAGTAGTCTGGTTTTGAGTAGAGGTATGATTACATTACTGTTAATAGGGAGTAGACTAATAAGGAATAACAACCATCAGACAAAGTATTTTTTTCAAAATTGAAAAAAAATTAAATAATGTTTTCTGCATCAATTCCAATGTATTTTGTAGGCTATTTCATCATTATACTCTGTGCTGTCTTGCGGCGCACACTATTTCTTTTTGTTTACAAAGACGGTGTATACTACTTATAAAGCCCTCATACCAACTTCCCATATTTGTTGCTATTCACAGCACTTGTTCCTGGACCAAATATAGAGAATCAGAGAGTTGAGTCCATATGGGTCATCTAGTCCAACACCCTGTTATGCAGGAAAAGAATAATCAAAGCACCACTGACAGATGGTCATCCAGTCTTCAAAGAAGGAGACTCCACCACACTCCGACACAGTGAGTTCCACTGTTGAACAGTTCTTACAGTGAGGAAAATCTTAATGTTCAAGTAGGATCTCCTTTCCTTTAATTTTAACCTACTGCTCTGAGTCCTAGTCTCCAGGACAGCAGAAAAGAAGCCTGCTCCCTCTTCCTTATAACATCATTTCAAATATTTAAACATAAGTAGCATTCCTCCTCTCAAACTTCTCTTCTGCTGGCTACACTAACAGCTGCTCATAGAACATGATTTCCAGGCTTTTTGTCATTTTAGTTGCCCTCCTCTGGACACATTCCAGCTTGTCAATATCCCTCTTGAATTGTAGTGCCTAGAACTGGACACAATATTCCAGGTGAGGTCTGACCAAAGCATTACTTCCCTTGATTCATATTTGATAATCCCTTTGATGCAGCCCAAATCCCATTAGCTTTTTAGCTGCTGCATCACATGCAAGTCTTTCATTTTATCAATCTCCTATTCTATAATCCTTTTCAAATTTTACCTTCTCATCTTTCCCTTCTATGCTATACAATGACCATGTAGCACAGTGGTTCTCAGCCTGTTTTGGCCTTCATCTCCCAGAAAACCTAACAGCTGGTAAACTGGCTGGGATTTCTGGGAGTTGTAGACCAAAACACCTGAGGATCCACAGGTTGAGAAACACTGCTGTAGTACATTTTCCCCTACTTTCAAGGTAATTTTTCATTCTATTCACATTTTCTGTTTCTTTAATGTTCAACAAGTTATCTCTTTATCTTGAAACTTTTTCTTTCTTTGACATATTTGATATAGAATCTATCCTGTTCTCCAGCAGTTTGTTTCACTTGGCCTTTGGCAGCCAAGGATTATGTGGCAAACATTGTTGATCAATATAAGCCTGAATACGTATGTGGCTTGTTGTCATAAACAGTTTCCCCACTAGTCCATCTAACTGGATAGTTCATCTAGTGCTAGGGTTGTTACTCCAACACAATGGGCTCATCTACACTGACCACTGAGGTTGGTTTGGAACTGGTTTGCCTATGCAGAAGATTAGATTGCAATTTCTGGAACAGGTTGAAGGCTAGGATGGTAGTTAAATTAATCATGGGAGGTGGCTTCGAACCAGTTTCAGAATCTGCAGTATAAAAATGCTCCCCCCTCAATTTTCAGGTGAGATGCGAACATGCACTGTGGAGGCAGATGAGGTGGGGGAAAAAAAGAAAGTGACAGCAGTGAGGTATCAATTACCTATCCCAAGGGGCAATTGGCCAACTTCCTTAATGTGTGCTGCAGAAAGTTTTGGCAGCATACATTGTATAGCCAGCATAGTTTCAAGCTAGCTTCAAACTGCATAATACTGCCAGTTTAGATGCCCTAATATCAAGTAATTAGGATAGCTAAAACGTTTGAGATTGAATTATGATTCTGCTCTGAAGTTTTGACATTAGACTTTGTGCAATATTTTTTGTATACTTGGAACTAGTAAACTCTTTTTTTCTCTCATTTTCTCTTATGTTATCTTCAATATTCCAAATTACTGATTCTTCGATCATGGTTGTGGCTCAAAACAAACTTTTCAGCAATTAATTCTAGTCTTTCTAATTCAGCAACTTTACCCCAATATACTGATAAGGTAGCACAGTGGTGTTCAACCTTTTGGCTTCCCTGGGACACACTGAGCAAAAAACTGTCTTGGGCCACATATAAAAGACATGAACAATCTCATCAGACACATGCACAATGGAGGACTTCTTGCAGCAACACCAGAAGCACTCCAAGTGGCCAGCTACTCGTCAAAGGACATTTAATCAACTATCAAACCCACAAATTTTGTATTTTGTCTGTTTGTTTACTTTGTTCTGTTAGAAATGTAATATAATTGACTGGTTGCCCTGACACGACAAATAAATAAATAAATCTCATCAGACAGGGCTTACTTTAGCGGCATACGACAGTTCAGCCATAGTTGACCCACGGAGCCCATTGGCTCTCATTTCATGATGCAAAGTAACTTCTAGTGGGGCTTTGTGGGTCAATTTCTGCGGAACCGGAATATGCCACTGTGGCAGCAACACAGCAGGCTTCCCATGTTGCACCAGAAGGAATGAGGGGAAGCCACATGGTCGACTCCCCCCCCCCCCCATGAGATCGGCTTAAAGGTAAGCTAGGCGATGTGGGGCAATGAGTTCCCACACACACCCCTCCAACAGCAGTCACTAGATTCATCACAATGTGTGGTGAATCTAGCAGCCCATGTGAAGAGGTCATAATATTAACAATTGCTTATAAGCACCAAGAAAAAAGCCCGTGCATAATTTTTGTGGTATCAACAACTATGAATAGGCAAAAAAAAAGTTCTTGCATAATAATTCTATGTGTTATCCTGTTATCCTATTCTATGTGTTATCCTTTTAAAAGCATCAAGTAGGTATTCTGGCTGAACTGTTTGTAATTATAATACAAATTACAGATAATGCTCTGATATTTGGAGATGTAACATACTACGATTATTCCATTCTGTTTCACTGTTGTAAAAAAGATCACACCCGAGAACCACAAAATTGAATTACAAAAACAATCTTAGAATGTTTGAAATAAGTTTATAATTTTATATTGGGACACATTTGTAACTGTCCTGAGTCACATGTAATCCATAGGCAGCAGGTTGGACAAGTGTGGTGTAGCACATTTATGAATTCAAAATTCCATTGAGATATCTTTCCTAAACCTTCTTACAGTATTCAATAAAAATTCAATATTTGATGCTGATTTTATATATACAGTTGCACTTCCACATTTGCAGGTCTTTTGGAGATGTTATTATTTGTGGATTTGCTTGATTTGTTTTCTCTAAGAATCCTGCCAAAAGTTGACCATAGAGTTCTCTAGAAATTTCTTGGTCCTCCAAGGCAATTCTATGGATAACTGCCCTGCTGGTCCTAGAAATTTATAGAGAGGGTTTTTTTCAGGTAAAAGAAAGCAACACCCCTAGTCTAGCCCCCCCCCCCCCACTCTTTTGTAGGGATCCTGCTGTACCTTTAAATATTTCATACTGGCTTGGGTACCTGGCAATGCTCGGGTTATTTGAAAACGGCATTGTTTGTTTTGAGGTTTTAGATAATATCATTTAGTTAATTAGCAACACTATTTATTAGAAAAAGCCAAGCTTTGATTTTATTGTTTATGAATGCTCACATTAAAATACATAATGATGTGGGTGAACTACAACTGCCAGAATCGTGGATCAATCCTCCCCAAACCAGGCCTGTATGTACAATTGGCCATGTTGGACCTGTGTGCCAAGTTTGGCCCAGATCCGGTGTTGGCTGGGTTCAGTGCTCTCTGGTGGGAATTTACCAAAATCAAGGTAAATTCCCACCAACCCCAGCAGTATGTTCAGTTGATCATGGGGCTTCTCTGTACCAAATGTAGTCCCAGTCTAACTAGGACATCTAGAAAAGGCAGCCATGTTTTGGTGTGGACAGCCATGTTTTTCTCCATTTTCCTGTAAGTGAGGTTGTCTATTTTGTCCCAGTCCTGGGAATTCATCTTCTGGCTGATGTTGATATGGAGGTGCAGCAGTTCCTTGTCCATTTGGAGCCATGGAGAAGAAGAACTCAACAGGTTCCTGGGCAATCTTAACAGCATCCACCCAAAAATCCAATTCACAATGGAAAAAGAAAATGAAGACTGCCTTTTCTAGATGTCCTAGTCATCCGCAAACCAGATCAACAATTGGGTCACACCGTCTACAGAAAACCCACACACACAGATAGATATCTACATAAAAACTCCAACCATCACCCAAGTCAAAAAAAGAAGCACCATTAAAGCCTTGGCAGACCGTGCAAAAAGAATCTGCGAACCCCACCTCCTCCAAGATGAACTGAACCACCTCAACTGGGTTCCCCAGGCCAAGGGATACTCCACCTCAGACATCAGAAGAGCTGCAAGACCAAGAACAAGCCACGAGAGTAAAGATGAAGATCCACCCAGAAGAAAAGTGTTCCTGCCATACATCAAGGGAACCACTGACCGCATAGGGAAGCTGATGAGCAAACACAACATACAAACAATCTACAAACCCACCAAGAAAATCCAACAAATGCTACGTTCAGCAAAGGATAAGAGGGATCCTCTCACCTCTGCAGGAGTCTACCGTATACCATGCAGCTGTGGACAAGTCTACATAGGGACCACCAAACGCAGCGCCCAAACACGAATCAAGGAATATGAAAGGCACTGCAGACTACTTCAACCAGAGAAGTCAGCCATAGCAGAGCACCTGATGAACCAGCCTGGACACAGCATATTATTTGAGAACACAGAAATGCTGGACCACACCAACAACCACCATGTCAGACTACACAGAGAAGCCATTGAAATCCACAAGCATGTGGACAATTTCAACAGAAAGGAAGAGACCATGAAAATGAACAAAATCTGACTACCAGTATTAAAAAAAACTCTAAAATTACAACAGCAAAACAGCAGAGAGGAAACAACCTCTCAGCAAAATATTTTCCCAGGCTCAGCCAGGCCTTCAAATTCTAATGAAGGTGGTCAGTTGAAACATTAACACCTAGCTACAGCAGAGAAGAGCTCTTTGCCCCACCCCAGCCATTCCACAGATCTATAAACCCATTGTCCTAATTCCAACAGACCTCACTACCTCTGAGGATGCTTGCCATAGATGCAGGCGAAACGTCAGGAGAAATGCCTCTAGAACATGGCCCTATAGTCCGAAAAAACCCACAAGAACCTAACTCATTTAAAGCATGGTGAATTCTTCCCAAACTTCTTGTTCAGTTGCTGATAATTCCTGTTTGCTGTGTGTTATAGGAAATGGTAGGAAAGGGTTAAGAGAGAGGAAGTGGACAGGATCATGCAAATTCCACACCAATGTAAGGAAGCCCGAGATGTCCATTCTGGAGGAAAAACAGAACATCTAGGATGAAACTGTCCCCAAATGAAAGCATTCCTTGGGTGGTAGGCAGTATAGTGTTTGGGGAGGTGATTGGCAGGGTTTGGGAGACATGTTCATGGCACCCTCTGTAATCTAAAATGTCCTTTTAGGGAGGATTTTGGTGGCTCATCAGGTTTGTGGGTGAAAGCGGTTTGTGGAGGTGGGAGGCTGTCTGTGTAAGTGGACACCTCTGCCACATACACATTTTCACTTTTATGATGTGTATAGATTTGTGATCTATTTTCATTACTAGTACTAAAAGTGGTATGAAATAACAAATAATAAAAGAAACGAGGAATTGCGCTAAAAAAAAGGTATGCCTGATATTAAAACTGCCAAGTTCTTCTCCATTTGCTCTCATTTTGATTCCGACAATTTTAAGACATTTTGATCCATGTGTGTGGCAATAATCTAATGTTTTTTTAAAAAACAGTCAATCCAAGCAATGTGAAAATTAGTTATACATCTTTTACAGTTTTAAAGTATAATTTTTATCAATAAACAATTGATCTCTCATCCCTTGTTCTTGGGATAATTATCTTTCTTTTCTTTTGTACAAAGAGAATTTTGATTTAAATGGTAATGGATTATGTTAGCTATTATTTCCATTGATAATTTAAACTTTGTTAGTAAACAAGCAATTTGATGGTAATTTGCTGAAATAGCTACCCTCTCCCCTTTCGTAATACTGCTCTTCCTGCTGTCTTTCAAGCTTTGATAATAACTGATTGCATCAAGAGATTAAATTGCTGTGCTAGACTTGGAACAAGGTTTCTTAGATATTTCAACCAGAATCCATGAACTCTATCATTTTCTTTGATTTATCAATCCATATCCAAATTGTCTTATAACTATTACTGCTACACTATGCAGTAATTGGTCTCTGTCCTCAAATTGCTAGAATTAAGTTAATGTCTTCAAAAATTAGTTCTTTCTTTCATGAAAGTTTTAGGCTTGGCAGCTTTTTTAATTGCTGAGTTACTTATTTCATAATTTTTCTCTGTTGGTCAGGAAAGACAGTTTGCATACCTTCAATTGTAGTTCTTCAAGTAGTTATCTTTGCCCTCACACAACTGACATGCATAGATCCATCTATGGAATGTTCCAGAGCTGAGCAACTTTCTTGCAGTAACCATGCCTTTCTGGGCACAAATTTCTATAGTGCTGTGACCTGGACTTCACTTCTGATGTCTGCTGGAAAGGATTGGTAGACCTGTAAGAAAAGAGGGGAGGAGGGCGGGATTGTGAGAGGACACAGGTGACCACTTGAAGAACTACAGTTACAGGTAATTATAGTTACAGGTAACTATAATAACTGCTCTTCTTCTTCATGGTCTCTGTGACTCACACAATTGGGGGATTAGCTAGTTTACCAGTGGAGGAGGCACACATTAGCCAATGATGGATGAAAGCAGTGTCCTACCAAAAACAGGAGGACAGTTCTCTCGTGGAAAAACTGTTACACAATGACAAAGGCAAGTTTTTTTTTTTGGGGGGGGGGGGAGGCAGAAGGACTCAAAGATGTTGCCTTGTAGTTTGTTGTGGTTTTTTTGATGGCCATGCGGCCAGTATCAAGGATTACAGGATGGGCACTATTATGTCTGCTGAGTGGGATGGCTGCTGGGACTAGTGGAAAAGATTGTCTGAGATTTGCATCTCAAAACAAAGCAAATGACATCAACTGCTGCAGACTCTGTGTGAGCAGTGAGATCTCGGGCCTGTCCTGAGATGTTGTGTGCAGAATAGAGGGAGCTATTCAGGATTTTGCCAAAGATGGGGACAACATGAATATCCTTTCTAAGACTGGCAATATTGACTTTTGTTTACAGATGGACACACAGAAATGATGTGTGGGGACCGATTTTTCATTGCCATGTAGGCTGCTTTGAGACATTGGTCCTGCAGGTAAGCACAGTGCCAATAAATCCTATTCTTCAGGACTTGGCTCATAAAACAGAGCAAGAATTCAACTGATGCTCTTCTACAAGACAGAAGAGCCACTCCTGCTGTCAAAATTTGGATCTTTCTCCCACACTGGTGGGGGGGGGGGTCCACATTTAAACAAGGCATTGAGGGCAGGGCAAGGCGTCTGAAAATAAAAAACCACTGACAAAGACTGGATGGGGGGGGGGGAGGGAAGAGAAGGATAGAAGAGTTGTAGGATAGAGAAGTCAAAGTAGCTCACAGCTTTTCAAAACCGTAGCAAATCACACAACATAAAAAGTAGCTCTCACTGCTACAGATATTGGTGCCCAGGAAGGTGGGTCTCCTGCCAGAAAGCTGCTCAGTTCTGAAACATTATATGGACAGATTTGTACACGCCAAATTTATGTGAGGCACAGCAATCACAAAGAAGAATCAGTCTTACAACTCTTTCTGAGTTTCCACCAATACTTCTTCATTATTGAGATTTCTAGTAGAGATTACGTTTTTAAATTGTATCCACATACTCATTTTATTAAGTTAGGAATTTCCACTGATTCATCTTCAATCTTGACATTTTGTCTCCATTTTTATACATTTTATTTTATTTATTACATTTGTAAGATGCTTTTCTCCCAGAGCGGAATCCAAGATGACTTATGTCATATTGACCTTTCTTTGCAATTCTTCAAGTTCTAGATTGAGATTATTTTGAATCAGAAGCCTTCCTTTGTTGTATGGTCACTGCTCTATAATGTAAGAGTTTGGGACTATTTCTTTCTTTTCCTTTGACTGACATTCCAGTAGCAGCTTCAGAGTACTTTGCCTGGTTGCCTAGCAAAAAAATACTGTAACTTAATTTTCACTGTCTAGGATCTCTAGCATCCAAAGGCATATTTGCTGAACTACACAAAGACCAATCTGGTATGGGATTTTATGGGATTTGTTTCTGATTTTTCCATAATTTTAATGGATTTTGCAGCAAAAGTCTGTCTGCCCAAGAAGATCTGCCTTTGAGATCCAACCAACACCAATGCTTCCTTCAGCACAGAATCTTATGGCAGGATATAAATACTTTAGTGTTAAAAAAAACCTTTTCCCAGTGGGAGGGAAAAAGTAGACCAATGATCTCATTGATAATATGTGTTCTGAGATATATCTCAAGCAGACTGGCTAAATATATCCATGAAACAGTTATTGATAGGACCATGATAATTTTTAAAAATGTGTGCCACGTGGAACATGCCACATTATCTTATGATTTGTTACTGATTCATGACTCCTGAAAAGAATCTGAATCACTGATGGTTCAAATATCTCTGTAGACCTCAGTTGGTCCTCAACACTCCAACTTCAATTTAAATTTTATGGACTTTAAGGTTTGATATCTAAATTTATTTATTTTTCTTATTTATTAATCAATTTTATATACCACCACTCCCCAAAGGCTCAGAGCGGTTTACAATACACACATGTGACACATTACATATAAAATCAAGAAGAACTTCGATCAGCAAAATTCAAATGCCACCCTAAATAAATAAGTTTTACAAGCTCTATGAAAAGCAAGTAAATCACGGAGAGCATGTCTTCCAAAGCATTCCACAGATAAGGAGTCACCACCGTGAAAGCTCTACATCTGGTAGACATCAGGTGAATGGTCCTAAAATTGGGAACTTCAAGGAGATTCTGATCATCTGAACGAAGTGATCTCAGGGATTGGTAGGGAGTGAGGCGGTCCCTCAGGTACTCCGGCCCCAGACCATATAAGACCTTAAAGGTAAGAATCAGCACTTTGAAGGTAATCCGGTTGCTGCAAGATTGGAGTGATGTGGCACCTCGTTGGAACCCCTGCGAGAAGCTGGGCAGCAGCATTTTGCATTAGTTTAAGTTTCCAGATTACCGATAAAGGCAAGCCTATGTAAAGGGCATTACAATAGTCCAACCTTGAGATAACCGTAGCCTGGATCACCGTGGCCAGGTTGTCTCTAGACAGATAGGGAACCAGCCGCCTAGCCTGACACAGATGGAAAAATGCGACTGCTCGCAGCAGAGGCCTGGGCCTCCATCGTCAGCAGAGGGTCTAAAAGGATTCCCAGACTCTTTACCAAGGATGACGGTCGTAATGTCATGCCATCCAGGGTAGGCAAGCAGATTATTCAGTGACTAGTGAGAACTGCCACTTTTGCTTCATGATGGCAAGGCAGGGTTTTTTTTACTTAATAACAATATTAATACATCAGAATCACTGAATCAGTTACTAAATGATAACTCAACACTTATATAAACACCACAGATTTAAGGGAGCTACTCCGATTGGGACTAGTACAGGCAGTCCCCAAGTGTAACTCCAGCCAATTTTGCTAAAGCTTTAGATAGCAACGGCAGAGTTAACACTCTTATGATGTTTGTTTACCTGTCTTTACCCCTGTTCAGAAGATTTCACCTCACTTTCTGTCTCTGTGACCATTGGATTTTGAAATTTTGGCTTGTTGTGACAAAAAGGATTGGTGACAATGCTTCAGTGGAAACACCATTTCCCCATGATAACTCTTTCAGGAGTGACTTTACCTTCTTGGGGGGCGGGGGGCGCTAGATTTCTCTCATCTGTTATCTCACCCCCCCCCCATTCTTAACTATGAGTCATTTGTAAATCGGATGTTTGTAACTCGGGAACTGCCTGTAATTTGATTTAAGGTCCAATTGTTTCAGTAGTACTTAAAAATACTATGGTTCTATATGCTGTGCCAAACACCGAACCTTTTATTAGGGATACACAAAAGCCTTTTCCCACAAAAATCTATGGAACTAAAAGGGCAATGTGATCATGTAGTTTCTTAAAGCTGTGTGTGTTTGTTTTCAACTACTGAGATTATACAGATGATTGCATTTGGGTCTTGTGAATTATCAAATGTCTCCTTCTTTATTACAACAAGTCTAATTTACAATACTACTAGTAAACAGAAACTATTTTGAAAAGTAGAGAGAGATTAATTGACTTGGCTCAAGGAATGCAATGTGGTACATATATATTGTTCACTTCAGCGTTAATGCCCCCTAGAGCATAAAGCCAATTAACAAAGCAAAATAGGGATGCAGACATTTAGGAATAGATTTCTGCATCATACAGCATTTTCTCACACTGTATATTAGCACCACACATCCAGTTTCTTTTGAATATCCTTGGAACAATGTGAATGTGAATGCCTTCTCATTTTACGGCACATCATTTACAAAGTTGGGGTCAGCCAAGATGATGAATCACATTCAGAAATAATTAGAAAGTGAATGCTGACTTTCCAATATTACTATTGTGTTTAATACTGTCAAGTTCAGAAGGAGATGCAGACCTGCTGACAGAGGACAGCTAGTGAAATAGCTCTCTGGATACCATTCTTTTAAATGAGCATCTCTAGAACAAGCATGATAGATATAATGTGGAAAGGCGTTGAAGCCATGATATATTAGGTAGTGCAAGTACTAAGTCATCTTGGACATATGACCTGAAGACACACTATCTTGTCAGAAAAACCTGAAGACAAATCTTTCTATCTATATGTCCTTCAACAGGTCAGAGCCTCCATTAACATGTATGCAGAATCTCCGAAACTTTTCATTAAGTTAATTTGATTGTTATCAAAGTCAATGAGAGGTAGCTTTTTATGGGGCAAATACTTTACTACAATCCCCCTAATGTTAATGAAATACAGTATTAGATTGCGTATTTTCTTTAACTAAACAGTCAAAAGCTGATCCAAATAAACTGGCTGTAATTTATTATTTTTATCAATGCATTCATACAATTTTTTCAAAGTAACTCATTTACAATTAACCCTCAATCCAAGTTTTAAAAATACCTGTCATGCCAGAACCATAGTTCAACATGCACTTCTCTTACACTTTGTACAGGATGATATTTTACAGGATAGGTTTGAAAACTGTGAATTACAATTGCTCTCAGGTATTTAACCACAAAATCTTTAAAGGAGTATGAAGTCTTTGTACTTCACAACTCAAATTGTCAGTGTCCAGACAGCGGGAGGTTCTTGAAGACAGTAATATGGAGCTCTTTAAAGAGAAATGAATTGCTGAGAGTGAAAGAAGCTGGTAAATGCACTAGCTTTCATGTTGATTTTCACTATATATATAAAAAAACCTTGAAAATCCATTGTTTCTGTCAGTTATTGCCAAGTAGAAAAAAATTATCTTTCATATTGTTTATAAAGTTGCTTTTTCCCTATGTTATCAGTAAAAACATTGACCTTCCTCTGAGAAGGTTAAACTGTTTTATTTGAAACACCAGAGCGTCTTTTCTCAGAAGAAATGCTTACATGTTCATGCCGCAAGCAAAGAAGAAGAATACACTATAGTTCCAGCCCTTCATTAGTCAGTGGATCTTGGCAACAGCAATGCTGTTGAATACAATCCCTGCATGAAAAACTGTTTTCAAACGTAACCTTGCCAGGAGCTATGTTCTATCTTGGCAAAAGGAAGCAAACTTTACTTCTCTACCTATCAGCTCAGTCTGCATGAAAAACAGGTGTTGTGGTAAGAAATGGGGTTTGAAGACGCAACAAAATAAAATTATGTTTTTTAAAATGAAAAAACAAGATAACACTGCAGGGCCCAAGTGTTTCTGCAAAATGCAAATTATGAAAATGGTTAAGGGATTAAATGCTCTTTTGCAAAAAGTGACCATGGAGATTATAATCATTAATTAAAATCATGTAAATAATGGTTTGAAATAACTCTCTCTTTTTATCTCACAGATTTGAAAAAGCCTAGTTGTAAAAAGGTTTAGTCCCAAAAGGGCTGCTCTAATTAAAACTAAAAATCTATTATAGTAAGTGTGAGAAAGCTTGCAATCCCATTCACTTAGCAAAGACCAAGTTTAAACACTGAAGTCATGTGTGATGCCCACTTTGTCCATTAAACTATGGACAAAAAAGTGATTCATATTTTCCATAGGCTGATTTTGTCTACCAAATATGTACCAGTAATCCAGAAGATAAAAGCTATTCTTCCTGAATAACAAGAATAGAAAATAACTGATTTGAAAAAAAAGAAAAACAACTGTCCTTAATTTCATTAAAGTCCACGTATTTTAACATTTTCAGTACTCATATCCATCTAGCCAGTTGTCTGTTATAAACTAAAAGTAGTCTCTGGGTTACGGACAGGATAGGGTCTGTAGGTTTGTTCTCAAATTGAATTTGTATGTACACTGGAACTCCAATTAAACTTTTATTTAACTTTTGAATAGCATTGGGAAGGGTAAACTGACCTGTAAAATGTGTTTTGCTGTCTGTACCCCTATTCAGAAGATTTGCTTCTGTACCCCTATTCAGAAGATTTCACCCCACTTTCTGTTGCTGTGACAATTGGATTTTGAAAAGTTTGGGTTGTCGTGTAAACAAGGATTGGTGATAAAGTTTCAGTGGAGATACCTTTTCCCCATGATAACTCATACAGAAATGAATTTCCCTTCCTAGGGATAGATTTTCTCTCACTTCCTGTTGTCTCACCCCAATTTGTAATTAGGGCTCAGATGTAAGTCAGATGTTTGTAACTCAGAGACTGTCTGTATTCAGAATTCCATATTTTCAATTCTGAAGAAAGCTCATTTTTCCATTTAGCTCACTGTGTCCCACATGCTGTAGATAAAACTCTCTCATATATATATATATATATTATGATATGGTCAGGACCAAGATGCAAACTAGTTCCATTTTTTTATTCATACTTTCCTACTCTACAATATAAGAACAGGAAATACATCTTGTAAAAGAGATGAACGATCACTTGGGCAGGGTGGACAACAAATCCCAACCACTGCCCAACAGTGTGCAGATGTTAACGTTCAGCTGGACACTACTTTAACCAAGACACAATGACTACGACAAGGGGGAAAGACTCTCTCCTCCCACCTCAGTAATAATGTTAAGTGACCAACTGTATGAACGTTGTTAATGACCGATGTACTTGATAGATTCGCCACCACCACCTCAATTAATGTCTGAGGAAAACATAAGTGTGAATGTGAAATTTAGGTAAAGTTATATTCAAGCCCTTTGTTCTTCTTTAACCACTGCTCCTTTTGCTGACTGGACTGAAATTGAATGATCTTTAGGCTAACTGAGATCTAAGGATTGTGACAGACCGAGGCAGACACCAGTTTAAAGATGAAATAAGAAACAGGTTTATTTTAAAACTTGGTGAACAAATCAACTCCTGATAAGAGTGGCACATAAGCGTATTGCGGTTACTGAGGCTAAGCTGGTTAGACAGGCAGTCTTACTTAAGACTATAACTTTTGTTTCCCCGTGAGTTCCTTGCTCCACACTGTTCACTAACTCTGACACAGTGTGTCTCTGAGCACAGTACACAGACTGCCTCACAGAGCAAACAGGCATTCCTTCACTGACCCTAACATGTACAGTGTTCCAGGAACCCTTGCCTTCCCTATGCTCTAACTCCCAAGGCTCACTACAAATGTTTTCCCTCCCTGCCTAAGTTCTTCACAGCTCCCTCTTCCTAAAATATACTTCTTCACTCTACCATGTTTAAAGCTCAACTCTTCCAGCTTGTCAAATAAGTCAGCCTTTTTCCCTCTAAAAGCTAACTCCTCCCCTGACTGCTCTAGCCAATCAGGAGTCGGCTGACTCCTCCCTCCTGCCTCTTAGCCTTCCCTGCCTATCTCTCAACATGTCAGCTACTGTCTTCAGGCCTCGGCCTTCCTGGCAAAAGGTTAGATTCACTACACATGTCTATAGTTAGCATTGAAAAAGTACAGATTTAAAGTTTCAATGAACTACATATAGACAGTATCTATATGAA
Source organism: Anolis sagrei (assembly GCF_037176765.1). NCBI lineage: Eukaryota > Metazoa > Chordata > Lepidosauria > Squamata > Anolidae > Anolis > Anolis sagrei. Next base: position 247,051,084 of record NC_090022.1, on the reverse strand, counting down.
TGTCATCTCCAGGTAAGGCTCTGCCAACTGGGGAGATGCTGCCACATGAGCAGAAAATAATTAGTTAAATGAACCAATGGTATGAATTGGCATAAGGCTGCTTCCTATGCTCTCTGAGTTAAGATACATCATAAAGCTCAACATTTTGAAATAAAATAACTTTTGTTTTAGTTTTAAGATTAACAAACCTATCTTAGAAAATTCAAACCATCATCTCACATTGTATTAACTAATAAAAATATTGTGAAGCAAATACCTTTTAAACATTCTTACATTTAACTGCAATAGCCAAGCTTAAAATAAAGTAATCTTTCTTCATCATCACTTTCTAAAATAGTCCATAGCTTTATCAACTTTATTAACCAGTATATTAAACTTATATTTAATCTTCTTCATTAAGTCATATGATCCGTACTTAAATTTATCAAAATTATGAAAATAAGTCATTTCATTGTTTCAGATAACTGAATGAAAAAGCCACTAGGTAGTTTCCAAAATTATTCAAGTGTCATTTCTCAAATCAAAATATACATATTAATTTTCATCCAGTCAAATTAGAGAGTTATATGGAGTAATTACTTATTCTATTTACTTGCTAAGCAAAAAATAAGAAGCATTCATTTTTTAAAATATGAGGCAACTGCAGCTGAATTTGAGAATAAAATGATTTACATAGGGTTTTTTAAAGGGCATTGCATTATCAAAGTGCAATACTGGAGACAAACAAACCACAAAGTACAATATGTGAAAAAAGCTAACAGCCTACCATGTCTTTTACAATCATTATTTTACACAAATTACGTGCTCAAAGACAAAACCAAATCACTGGGGTATGACTCTGGTACACAAACAACTTATGAAATCCCCATGGTTTTCAATTTGCAAAATTAATTATATGATTGTTTATATACCTTGCATACAGATGCTGGAAATCTTTTTAAAGAAACGGTACAAGAACATAGCAGATTCTCAATTATAGCTAGAGAAATTTCTGAATATGTCCACAGAAAGTTTGCATAAATATTTCTACTATGGAACAACTTGATTCTTCTGTAGTGACAGTCTTTCTAATAATAAATTTAACAGCATAATAGATCACACTAAAGAACTGGTAATTCATGATGCAAATCACCTTTTAAACACAAAAAGAAATTCTAAATTTTCTCACACTAGAAAGCCCCGATTTCAACATTTGTATCTGGCCAGCTCCACCCTAATAAGATCAGAAACAGAATTGTGCAAACGGTTGCAGATCCAAACTTTTTTGACCCCAACTAATGTCTCCTCAGATTTCCAGAATAATTCACCCTATCACCCTAAAAAGTCTTACTCTCACAAGTTCTCAGAAAGTCAGCCTCTAAATAGCATCAACCAAGTCACTTCTTGATCAAATCTGCCAAACATAAAAAGGCCATCATAATCCAATGTGTAATTGGATAAAAGGAGATACAGTAAAACAACTTCTGCAGAATGTTCTTGACATGAGACATCACAAAAAGAGGCTTGTTCTCACTTGCAAATATAATTGCAATGGAAGTGTACATTTGTTTTTGGCTTCCCTCATGTGAGTTACAGACTCCTTCTTCATAATCCAATATTAGAACCTGAAGCAGAGAACTTCTGGGTTGCCATTGTTTTCTGTCATTACTGAAAAATTGGAAAAACAGGCATCTTTTAAGTAACATAAGGGATCCCTGAGAGAAAATCAAGTGCTATGAAACTTAGAACTACTATTATTGTTCATGGATGAAGAGAGATTCAAATCCTGGTTTCCAGAGTCATAGTGCAAACACGCATACCACTAACATCAATGAAAGGCCATTAGTTTTGGGTAAATGACACTAGTTATGTTTATAACATTAGGGATTTCTTTCATATCCTCTGAGTGTCTTCAGAGGAATGAAATTGTTGGACAACATACTGGATGAATAAACATTCCAGAATGGATTTTCTTGCCCCTCGCATCTTCAACATTCTGATCCAGACATAGTATTAATCCATATTTTGGTTTGTGTGTCGCTCAGCTCTTGTTTCTGCATGTAGGAACAAAACCGCTATAGTCTTTTCATTAATGGTAGTTGATAATGTCCAAACTTGGACTTGCAGTTAAGCTGAACTATGGTTTAGGGTCAATTTCCTGTCCCTAGAATGCAATAGGGGCTTAATTATCCCTTTCCTCACAATGCAAAAATCTAACAAAATTAAACTGCAGTTGATTAGAAGCCCATTTCTCATTCTGAGATGTTTTAAAAAATGTTTTTGTGCAAGCAGCCCCTGAAACCTATATAAAAAGCTAGCAGCAATTTCTGTCTTCTTTCCTGACATGCTGTGATTTGAGAAATATAAAGTCCATATTATAAAGATGCAAAGATATGCTAGCAGGGACCCCATGAGGTCTGTGGGCAACACTTTTTCCACCCCTTGTTTAAGGAGCAAAGACACTAAGCCACAGGCTGAAGCTGAGTATTTTGCATGCATCACCTATGTGTGTGGGTCTGCAAGATGCTGAATCATAAATTATAAAAATGAAGGCAAAACAGTGTGTGTGGATAACTAATGCACTAATAATGAAAAAAGTCGCACTTCTCTCCAGAGACTTATTTAAGGTGCAAAGTATACTGTAGGGTTAATACAGTAATTCCTATTTATGTAAAATGGAAATTACATCAGTTCTGTGCAGACGTAATTTTGCTGAAGTTAAGATTGAGGGCAACTGAGTATCTACCCTTTTCCTAAAATCATCCCATTTGCTAGCCATTTCGTTCTCCTATAGAAATAGGACTTCTTCCTGAAAAAAAAACCTCTGAAAAGCTTTTTGCAATTGTTTTAATGGTCCTCTATTTCAAGGTGAAGGGATGGTAAAGGAAAAGCTGGTAAACCTTCTAAGGATTGCTGATCATCTTCTGATCCTACTTTCCCACAGACATAAAGGATTATGTTAAAATATTAAATGTTAAGCCAAAATAATTGTATCAAGCAATGTGTACACCAGTGAATCAACCAATGTTTTTAGAAGGGTTTTTTGCTGTAACAGGGGAAAATTCCAATATTCCAAGACAAACCTCTTTTTTTCTGAACCAAAATAAAGTGTGATGGAAAAATGAGGATGCACTGTTCTGCAAAACATAGATATTCTTGTAAAAATACTTTTGTGTCATGTTGCTAATTCCAAGTAGCCATAAACTGGCCTGTTGCTTTCCAGGCAGAACTATATTGCAAGAATTTGTTGTTAGGCCTTTTTATGTGAGCAGTGGAATGTCACCAAAGAAAAGGAAAAAGGCTATGTCATCGTTTCATCAAATGCTTGTTTCAGGGCATATTTAAAGGCGGAGGCATTCAAGGACCCTTTAGAAGTTTGTTTGAAATGTCTAATTATGAATGGATGCCACAGCAAACAGACAAAGAAATTCAATGGGTGTACACAGACCTAATGTTAGCTAGCCAAGTTTTAATTTCCAAAATGACACAGAGGCCGCTCACTAAACAATGCCTGTGTTTAGCTCATCATACTGAGACTGTACTTGTGCCAGCTAACTTAAGCTTTTTGCTGTTACACTATTCATTACAACAGATATCAATATTCTTCAGTTTCCGCCAAGGTTGAGACAGAGCTCATTCATCATAAGCTGAATGTTAGGCTCAATCAAAGGATTCAAGGAAAACATGAAAAAGTGTTTTGCATGCAGACTTTGGCCTCTGGCAGTGTGTGCTAACATAGTACTCTTTCCAACTAATTCCATTCATTAACAGTACAGCACTTTTCAGTTTCGGCTAATTCCATTCATTTAAAGTACAGCACTTTTAAGCTAAATTGAGTTACTTCTCTTCAAATTTTGATATCATTAATTACTAGTGAAAAGGAGCATTTTGAAAAACTGGGTTCAGAAGTCTGTTTTTACTTAATCCAAATATTTTCCTTACGTTCATCTACACTATTGAGAAACACAAGGTTATTTTCTTTTTTTCACTAAAAGTGATCAAAAAAGCCCAAAATTTGTGCAAAACAGATTTTCAAGAAAATATATTGACCAAAAAAGAAAAAAATAAGCTGAGAACAAGTTTATTTTTTTATTTGAGACTGCAAAGAATTAATGGAAAATCTTTGAATTCTACATTAATACCAGCTAATATAGGGCCTACTAGTTGGAAGTCCATGTCTACCTTATAATAAACTAGAAATATATAAAAATAATTAAAAAATAAAGAAAAATCACTTAAGTTTCTTCTTAATTTGATGTTACATTATTTTAAAGCATCATATATGATTAGTGGTTAATGCAGGTAAAAATGGAATGCTGACTACAGCTGACATTAAAAAGGAAATGCCGACCTATGCACGATATACCACTAAATGCTAAGGCCATATATTGACTTTTTCTTGTAATAAATACTGCAGGACAAATAAATCTCAAAGAAAAGTCAACACGGTTAGCACTTCTGTTTGGTTTACTAATCTATACATTTTTGCCAGTCCCAGCTATGAAGAACTTTACAACCATCTATTGATTCATGTTCTGTAATAACCTTTACAATCTGCTTATCCTTAAACTTATTTTTCATATCTTTGAGTCAATCATTTTATTAGGCTCCTTGAACACACTCTTTACCATGGATTTTTCACAAATACAGTAAGATATAGAATAATAAGGATGTTGCTTACTTGTAACTATGGTTCTTTTGAGTGGTCATCTGTGCCCTCACCCAAATGAGTTTTCATGCCCCTACCAAAATGTTTTACAGCTGAACAACTTGGTGGGAACTCCACTCTCTTCTGGGTAACATGTCTGCCCTATCCCATCAAGCTATCATTCCCTCTGGTTTGTAGTCTGCCAGAAAATAAATGACAGGAACCTAAAAGAAGGGGAGGTAGGGTAGGTATGTGTGTGAGGGCACAGATGACAAAGAACCATGTTACAAGTACAACAACAACAATACTTTAATGATTAGTCAATTTTGACCATATCAAAACATGCGAAACATACAAAAACATACACACTTGCCCATACATACAGTAAAACCATATATGAATACATGGCATCCCGGCCTACTGGCCTGTCAACCCACTCCTAAATTATTGTGCAACTACAAGATTAAAAAATTAAAAGATTAAAAATTGATTCATTCCTTAAAGTAGGGTTTGGGCAGGGGCGCGGGTAGGTAAAACTAGTGGCATGTCCATATTAAGTTTTAAGTTTGAATTTTGTTGATGGCAGCAAGATCACCTCTCTCTGCTTCCATCTTCTCGCGGATGGCCAGTGCTTTTTGCGTAAAGAGGGTCAATTTTAAAATAGAGTTTTTATCTGAACCCTGTAGGAGGATGTGCAATTTCTCCTTATTCTCTAAATGAGTATGATTCTCCAGCAGAAGCTCTAGGTAGTAAGACCAGATCCTATTGTAGTAAGGACATTTTAAGAAAAAATGTTCTGAGTCCTCCATTTCTGCATCTACCTCACGGCACCCACAGATTCTCCTCGTGTAGGGAATATTCTGATGTCGACTCAACTTGGACTTAATGTCGAGCTGCTCAAATCTAGCCCAGGTAAAAAGTTTTCTAATATATAGTGGGAGTATAAAAGAGAGGTAAAGTTCCATGCCCACGTTACATTTAAATTTGGCCAGGTATGGAGTGGCTCTAGCTTGCATGTTACAAGTAATTATTATTATTTATTTTTTATTTACTTCATTTCTCCCCCATCCTTCCGACCCAAGAGGGAACTCAAGGCGGCTTGCAAATCCGGCAAAAATTCAGTGCTGCACAAGTAAACAATGAAACACATCTCATAAAAATATAAACAGTCTAAGCATATAAATGATTAACTAAGCATATAAGTAATGCTCTTGCATTGTAAATCCTCTAGAGCAGTGGTTCTCAAACTGTGCTCCTCCAGGTGTTTTGGACTTCAGCTCCCAGAAAACAAAGCCAGCTTACCAGCTGTTATGAATTGTGGAAGATGAAGTCCAACGTTTGAGAAACTCTACTCAAGAGATTAAACAGCTTCGGTGATTGTGTTTCTCTCCCAGACACACACAAAAACTTTGTAAGAGTGTCCAATAGTGACATTTTCCAGGCACACAACAAGCAATTTTTGAAAAGAGAGGTAGAGGCTGTAGAAAGTTGGAGAAAAAGGAAATGGAGAGACGTGCACTGAATTGAATTCTACACATATTGCAAGTTCTGTAGGATTTTAAAGTACCACAGGTTTATGGGATCAATTACTGATACTATAGTTTGCGAATATGGACAGGATACTTATTCCATCAGCCAACTACCCACTATTTTTTTCCTTGCTCAAAAATATAGCAGGGATGCATTGAATACATGATCCCAAGGAAAGGTACATGCCTTAGGTTAACTGTTTTGAAGATGAGACCCCCTCCAAATTCTGAAATGTTATAACACTGATCCCCTACTGCAAATACCCCATTCTTGATGAACACTAGCTCTGTTCCTAGTATTACATATGAAATTGTTTAACATATGTAGTTAACATCCTTAACTGCAGCCAACTTTTCAGTGATTCCACACATTTCATATTTTCCTACTGTCAAACTTCAAGCACAAAAGCTCTTAAGCCCTATCACACCTCTGAATCTGCAGTTCCCCCGAGGTTTTATGCTGTCCTCAATAAATCTACACCAATAGCAGTATGTTAATGTAAGCCTTCAGGTCACTGATATATGAAGGGCTTCCATACTTTGATTCCAAAAAGCTATTATTCATGTAACCTCACACCAATTTTTCCACATCACCTTTTACAAAAAAACAAACAAAAAAAACCAAACAAACAAAAACCTCCTATGATATCTTTTGTCTCAACACATTACATTCTGGTGGAGAAAATTTATTCCATGGAAAAATTAAATGGATCTATTTTTGCCTCAGTCAACTGTACATGTTTGTAAAACAAACAGTGAACATTACAAGTGGCAAAAATTGAATGTAGTGCTTAAAACTTTTTATGTTATGTTATAAGGTTTGAAGGAACTCTCTTGTACATATCCATTTCTGTGTGAATTCTACAAGAAAACATGAAACTTGAACACTAAAATATACTGTTTGCTAATATTAATATTGTTCTATTGTTCACCTTTGAGTGAAGGTCTCTGGGAAGGTCCCTTAAGGCTGTATGGCTTGGGGACCTAGGAAAGAGATTACTAATCTTGGGGCTTGAATTGATGGTTTCTTTTTTTGGAGGCATATGGGCTAGGGGAGGGAGGGCCTTCCAGTACGATCATGCCAGAGTTAGCAACACATGAAATTTGGGTCTGGTGATTCACCCAGGATGTGGATGGGATGATCATAAAGGCATTTTTTCTGGCACAGCTTGGGTTTATATATATTTAGCTGCTTAAAGTCAAACATCTAATAATTATTAAATCTGCACTATCAAGTTTTGTTCAAAAATAACAAACAAATACATACAAGCATGTGCTTTATACCCTTGTGGTAAAATATACTGAAAAGTATATAGAACACAGAACTGCACATTTTATGTTCCACAAGTTCTACTTTCCTTTACTATTCTATACCGCGAAGAACGGTTTCTATTAATGCTTCTAAAATCAGTGAGCGATCCAAATTCTGTCACAGTTTGTCAAATGGTTTTTAATATATTTTGTTTCTATAAAAATTCTAAATTCTCAATACTAGCATTATAGCCATTGTCAGTATCAGAAGACTATTATCTAATTCTAATAATGGCTTTCATGGTATCTCCATCAGTGTTCCCAGTGTATTTTATGTTTACTAAGGGGGACTTGCACACATTTTATTTCACTGATCAGAGCTCCCCCTACTGCATTTCTTATTTCTGTGTTGGTTGTTCTTCTACAGTAGCATTAACCTATGTGCAGCTTATATTTATTTTCTTACTTACAAAAAGGTAGAGTATCTGATTAAAGAAATGAAAACAATTTCCTGTGGAAATTTTCTTTTAATTACTTAAGAGAGTGTAAGAACATCATAAACAAATAAATATGTAAAAATATGAACCACCAGCACCATATCCTATGCTAGGCTTAGCATTATCACTCATACTCCCCCACCCCCACACCCAAATTTCAAAATCGAATGTATTGGGAATCTCACATCAGAACAACATATTTTATGTGTGGCCAAGACCCAAAAATAACATGTAAAACAGTTCTGTACTTAAGCAAAACAATATGTCTGAGAACCCCATATGTAGGGCTGATCGGGGTAAATTGTAGAGGTGATAATGAAATATGATGTATGTACTCAGCTTGATCAGTTTATCAGTTTTATCATGTCTTATCATATTTATTTACTGTATTGCTATAAGTGTCTTATTTTAACTTACTACGTGGAGTGTGATCAAGCCTTGTCAGGCCTTGTTCTGTCTCTTATTGTGATATGGCCTAAGGGCTAATCAATAAAATTACTACTAGAAGAGAAACCATTTGATATGGCTGACAAATCCTAGAACATTTTAAAACAAAAACAATATTGCGCTCTTCACAGATTCATTCACTTCTTAGTTGTTTTCACAGATGACATAAATTTATTAGAAAGAAGCAAAGTTTGGTGTAATATTATTTTTAAGCACTCGACATTGCAAGTTTAATTTAGTTGGAAAACAACTTTTAAAAAGCAAGTTTGTGACAGTTATAATTTTAAGACCACCATCAGTTACCATTAATTTTCAGAAGTAAATACTTTCAGTTTCTTTAAAGTAATATATTTTGTTATCTAGTTACTTCCTTCTAAAAGCATTTAACTAAATGCTGCCGCTGCAAGCTACTACCATTGTATATCCAGAGAACACATTTTTGTATTCATCTTATATTGACTCTATGCCCACAGCAGACCATGAAGTTACTACTTTTAAATCATTTGATTTCATGAAGCCATAAACACTTTGATGAGACATTGGCCTTCTCAGCCATGGCACCCCAGTTGTGGAATTCCCCTCTCCTCAGAGACTGTCACCAATACTGGTTTCATTTAGGCACCAAGTGAAAACATGGGTATTCACCATATCCATTGGGACTCACTGATTTATCTCAAATGCACATGATTTTGAACTTCTAATCTGTTTTAATATGTTGATTCATGTGGTTTTAGTTTAAATTATTTTATGGCTTTTTGTTATTTTAAATTGTTTTAACTTGTTTGTGTTAACTTCATTAGTATACCATCTCAAAATCTTTTGATGTAGAATATTAACAAGATCCTGGCAACAACATCCCAGGTTTTGCTTCATTGACAAGACATACTCACACTATAATCCAATCCACTGAATTAAATGTGTCTGTGGCTTTTTCTCTCATTTCCACTCACCTCTGCCCATTCTACTGGTTTCACTGGTATTGAGGATACCTTTCACTATGAAATAAGCATAAATGTTGGGTGGGCAGAATGAACCGAATATTTGAGTAAGATCTCAGTGAAAATCTTGATTCAGGGTCTGTAGATCCAGTAAAAGATGTCTACGGGACAATTAATATTTCTAAGAAACAAATTAATCATAGAGTCATAGAGTTGGAAGTGACCACAAGGCCCATCCAGTCCAACCCCATTCTGCCATGCAGGCACACACAAAGCACCACCAGTCCCTGTTTAAAAGAATAGATTCCATCACATTCCAAAGCAGCATATTCTGCAGTTGAACAGCTCTTACTGCCAAGAAGTTATTTCAGACGTTTAGGTGGAATCTCTTTCCCTGTAATTCAAATTCATTGCTCCATGTCCTAAAATAGGAGAAAACTAAAATAGGAGAAAACAAGCCTGCTCCATCTTCAATATGACATCCTTTTAAAAATATTTAGACAGGGTTATCATGACACCTCTTAGCCTTGTCTTCTCCAGACTAAATATGTGAAGGTTGCTTACCTGTAAACATGTTTTCCCGAGTGACCACCTGTGGATTTGCACCTATGGTAATTCCTGCGCACGCGCAGGCAGCATCGGACATTCTCGAGACTCTCATAAACCGTTAGCCAAGCCACGCCCACCTCCGAGTACATAAATAGCCCCAAGTGGAGCTAACGGTCAGTTCTTCCGCCGCATTAAGCAGACAGAAGTCCTGAAGCATGACGTAGCGGGGAGGTCAGGCGGGCTGTGCAAATCCACAGGTGGTCACTCGGGAAAACATGTTTACAGGTAAGCAACCTTCACTTTCCCCTCGTGACCACCTGTGATTTGCACCTATGGTAATAGACTAGCGAGCTGCTAACCTTGGATGGTGGGCGTCATGCCACAGCTGAAAACAGAACTGCTCTCCCGAAGGCAGCATCCTTCTTGGACAATATATCAAGCTTGTAGTGCTTCACGAAAGTCAGAGGTGTAGACCAGGTCGCCGCTCTACACACTGCGTCGATCGGGACCCCTTTCATGAAGGCTGTTGTCGTAGCAACTGCTCTTGTTGAATGCGCTTTGACCTGTAACGGTAAAACTTTTCCAGAATTACGGTAAGCCATCTGGATAGCCAATACAACCCATTTTGAAAGTCGTTGCGACGATACTGGTAAACCTACAGTATCTTTTCGATAAGTAACAAACAACCTTGGTGACTTCCGTGATTTAGCTGTCCTATCTACATAGTAAGCTAATGCTCTACGAACATCCAATAAATGCAACGCCTTTTCTAAAGGCGTCGTAGGATTTTGGAAAAAAAGCCGGCAAAACAATCTCTTGAGACATATGAAAGGTACTGGCTACCTTTGGCAAAAAGGCTACATCTGTCCTAAGGACCACTTTATCCTTATGCATCCGCATATAAGGATCATCACACCGTAGTGCACATAGCTCACCCACTCTCCTAGCAGATGTTATTGCTACCAAAAAGGCCGTTTTCCACGACACAAAGGAGATATCCGTTGTTGACAACGGTTCAAAGGGATGTTTCGTCAAAGCCGTGAGCACTAATTCTAAGCTCCACGGCGGGGCTACTGGGGTAACTGTAGGCCTTATATTCCTTGCTCCTTTCAAAAACCAAGAAATTAAAGGGTCTTTGAAACAAGATGTCAAACCAGCCTTTCTTCTATACCAGGATAAAGCTGCAAGATAACATTTTAATGATGAGATTGAAAGGCCCGAGTCCATTAAGGACATCAAAAAATCCAAAATTAACAACGTGGGTGCTTTAATTAGTTCTACACCCCTCTCCTGGACAAATTTTGTGAACCGTGTCCATTTATAAGTGTACGATCTCTTTGTTGACCGCCTATGAGCTGCGTCTAAAACTGCTTGTACTGGTTGAGATAGAGTAATATTAGCAGTCATTGACTCGGGAATATTCTCCAAGCCGTCAGTTTCAGGGTCTGAACATCTGAACCGAATATTTGAGTAAGATCTCAGTGAAAATCTTGATTCAGGGTCTGTAGATCCAGTAAAAGATGTCTACGGGACAATTAATATTGTCCCGTTGCTAGAAGATCCTTCCTGTCTGGAAGACGCATGTATACTCTTCGTGAAATCTGCAGTAGCAGGGGAAACCAAGGCTGTCGAGGCCACCATGGGGCTACTAAGATTCCTTGAGCTTTGTCTTGGAACATTTTTGACACCACACGTAGCAGCAGGGGAATTGGGGGAAAGGCATAAACTGTTGTGCTCCCCCAGTCCTGCAGGAACGCATCTCCCAGACAATTGCACAGTGCAGTCCGGCTCAGCCGTGCACAAAACATCTCGCATTGTCCCTCTCTGCTTGTTTATATAAAACATTACTGTGGTATTGTCTGTAACTAGTTGGATATTTTGATTTACGAGAAGCAGCTGGAATGCTTTTAATGCCTTCTCCACAGCAAGTAACTCCAACAGATTTATGTGTGACTTTGACTCTTGCTCTGTCCACCTGCCCTGGGCGGTAAAGCCCTCCACATGGGCACCCCAACATTTGAGTGAGGAATCTGTTGTCAAAACTGCTGTCGGTTCTGGTTGCTGAAAGGATAGGCCAGCACAAACATTGTGATGATCTGCCCACCACAGCAGGGATCGGCGAATATCCCCAGGCAGGGAAAAACAGGTATTGGGATTGTGATGTAAGGGCTTGAAAACCGACAGGAACCATGATTGCAGGGGCCTGATGTGCAACCTCGCATGTGGTGTTACTCCCGTGGTTGAGGCCATATGACCTAGTATTTTCTGGATGTGTTTTACTTTTATTCTGTCTTGTTTTACTGTTTGTAGAATTAGAGTTTGTAGGTTCTTGAACCGGTCTTCGGGAAGAAACGCCTTCTGCACTTCTGAATCCAACATGGCTCCAATGAATTGTATTCTCCTCGCTGGGTCGAGGTGGGATTTTTCCCAGTTCACTATTAGACCTAGGGACTGGAGAAAATACAATGTTTTTCTAATGTTGTTTTCCAATCTATACCTAGATTTAGCCACCAATAACCAATCATCAATATACGGGTATATTGTTATCCCAGCTGTGCGGAGATATGCCGCTATTACAGCCATACACTTTGTGAAAACTCGTGGCGCTGTTGCTAGCCCGAAGGGAAGCACTTTAAACTGGTATGCCTGGTTGTCAACCATAAAAGTCAGATATCTATGATGGTCTTCATTAATTGAGATATGGAAATAAGCGTCCTTTAAGTCTACTGTTGCAAACCAAACATTTTTATTCAATAAAGGTAAGAGTACTTTCAGTGAAACCATTCTGAACTTCTTGGGAACGATATACTTATTAACGTTACGTAAATCGAGAATGGGGCGTTGACCACCACCTTTCTTAGACACTAAGAAATATATTGAAAAGTAGCATCTATTATATTCCGATGGATGTACATAGGAAATCGCCCCCTTCTCCAACAACTTACTAATTTCATCTAACAGTGGGCCAGAGGACGAAGTCGACCTCACATGGCCAACAGGAGGCAATTTTTCGAATTCAATACTGTAACCGTTTTTAATTATCTCTAAAACCCAGGCATCTGAAGTAATATTAGCCCAAACATCATAAAAAGGGGTCAAACGTGACCCAAAACGTGGTAAATCCTGTTGACCTAGATTATAGGTCTGTTTAGGGGAACATGCAACATTTGATAATACACCAAGTGGTGAACAAACATTAACCAATACGGTTTCTGATATATCATGTGAATGAATGTCAAAAACGCTGCTTGTTGCCCCCTGTATGGTTAGGTTTGTTCTGGTAAGGTTGGAAGCGATTCTTCGTTCCATAGACTTGTCTTCCCTGTGTAAAGAGTTTGTTATTTTGGAAGTGTCGTTGACATTGTTGCCCATTATAGTAGTTACCAGGGTATCTTCTGTAATAAGGTTGTTGCCACCTTGGTTTTTGTTGGTAACTTGATTGACGTGGAAAACCATAGATCTGCATGGTTTTTTTCATTTCCTGAGTATGTTTAAGTCTCTCATCTGTTAACGGATTAAACAGACCACTCTCATTCATTGGGAGATCCTCAGCAAGAGTGCGCCCATCCTCCGACAAGGATGACGCTCTTAACCAAGCATGACGTCTGATCGCTGTTGCGGTCGCAAATATTTTTCCTGATGTGTCTGCTAAATGTTTAGCGAAATCCTTTTGAAATTTCGCCAACAACAATGCCTCCGTTTGGTAGGCTTTCGGCAGGCGTCGCTCATTCTGAGGCAGCAAGTCTATATAGGAACACATTTTGTTCCATAAAAACGTTTGATAAGCAGACATATAAGTGGCATAATGTGCCATCCTTGTAATTAGTCCTGCGGCTATATGAGCCTTCTTTCCCAATGTATCTATCTTTCTACCTTCTTTGTCAGAAGGCGCAATTTTCTTAGATTTCTTTCCTTGGCCAACCTCTGCTACAATCGTATTGGGTGTAAAGGGTTTGTAAACCCAATCCGCAGTAGATAGATCTAGTCTGTAAAGGTTATCCACTCTCCTAGGTATAGCTGGTGCTGACACTGGAGACCCTTCTGGTACTTTTGTAACTTTTAGGAGATATGGCAATACTGGTAATGTGGTATTATTCGTTGCCTCTTGCTGATCTGCCGGGAACATAGGATCTTCTACTGGTTCCGGTGGTTTTGGGTTAGGAAGATCTAGCGCTTTAATTAGTCTAGATAACATCGCTGTAAATTTAACAACATCATCATTAACATTGGACGCAGGTCCTCTTCGTCTCGCGTCGTCATGTGTTGTTAATTCATCATGTGATGTATCAGTCATGTCCATCTGCTCCGATAAAGGAGCTTCATTGTGATCATCTTGTTCTGACAGTGGTTCATCTAGCAATGCCACATCACCTGATATTGAAGGTAAATGCCCGTGTGCCCTTGTAACCCTGGGCTCATGAGGTCTCATATCAAAACCATTTTGAATGTTGGCATTTTGCCATTGATAAGGAGGTGGGAAACCTCCAAAAAAGATAGGGCCTTGTGGTGTCATTTGCCAGAAGCCCCCTTGAGGGAGCCCTTCTCTCATCTCTCTTCGTGAGCTGGAAGGTGAATGGGAACAACCCCTCACTTCTTTATTAGTTTGTGTCCTGTTTCCTCTACTCCTTCCCCTTTGGCATTTCTTCTTTGCTCTGGGAGGGGAGGAGTCCGAGGAGGAGCCCGAAGAGGGGCTGGAGGTGCTCTTTGACGCCGAGCGTTCCCGGCGCCGATGTCCTCCTAACTTCTCTCCCCCGGCGTCGGTTGTGCGGCGCGAGGGGGCTTTCGCCCGGCTCCGCACAACGCGATCATCCTCCCTAGCTGAGGAGGGGCCGGGTGCATGGGAGGAGTCCGTGGGAGGAGCTTGGCACGGCTCCTCCCTCGAAGCCGCGACATAAACCATGGGAGGAGCCGGCGCCGATAGCGTCGGCATCGGGGGAGTGGTTTGGCTCTCCCTCGCCTCTTGCGCATGCGCCGTTCGTTGTTTTGCCGATCCCGGCTCCGTCTCTCTCAGGGACGCATGCGAAGGAGCGGATCCCTCTCCCATGGTTGTCTCTTTAACGCTCACTGGCTGTTTTGGCTCAGCATGAGCGATTATCTTCTTGGCCGAATTAAGCAGTAGGCTTGGGGCCTTTTCTTTAGTTTTTTTAGTTTTCTTTGGCCACGCCTTTGTTACAACGGACGACGATGATTCAGGTAAGTTCTTTTCGCTTGCTGTGCTCTCATCGCCAATTTGCCGCTTCGTAGGCAATGGCGGAAGAAGCGCCTGCTCATAAAGAGCTGCTTTAAGGCGAATCTCCCTCTTCTTCCTCGTTTGAGGCGTGAAGAGTTGGCAAATATGACATTGTTGATGCATGTGCTCTTCGCCAAGGCAAACAATGCAAAGAGAGTGCGCGTCATTATCTGGAAAATTAGATTGGCAAGCCGTACAGCGTTTAAAACCTGTCGTATGAGACATTTCCAGTTGTAAACCTCACAAACACTCTCTATTAATTGAAGTTAAGAGTCTCAATTTATCCGACTGCCTGAATGCGGCGGTTAAAGAGAACTGACCGTTAGCTCCACTTGGGGCTATTTATGTACTCGGAGGTGGGCGTGGCTTGGCTAACGGTTTATGAGAGTCTCGAGAATGTCCGATGCTGCCTGCGCGTGCGCAGGAATTACCATAGGTGCAAATCACAGGTGGTCACGAGGGGAAAACCCAGATCCCTAAGCTGCTCCTCATCGGGCATGGCTTCCAATCCTTAAGACACTTGAAGCAATGATGCTATGCTTCACAATATAGGAGAATACAAAAACTTCTCACACAATATGACCCAAATAAAGTTAGTTTTTAATCATTTATATAGTAGTTTGATTAAAGCCTATCTGTCAAAAATGCCTCATAGGATAGCTCTCATATAATTAACAGTCTAATTAAAGGTGAACTTTTCCAACTACTAAGTTGCCAAATCACTAGAGGTCTATTTGTATTTACCCATGCTTTGTTGCAATGAAATCCAATTCTATACAGAAAATGGAAAAGGTAAGCCAACTCTAAAAGTCTGTCTACCATAAAGAAAGAAAAGGCAAATCAGAACTTTATACTACCTTGAAATGTTCAATATATACTTGCAAAAGTAACATTCATTTTTAAATATAAGCCTTATCATTTTATGCGAGCATTCAAACCATAAAAAGCCACATGCCTTATCATTACTTTGCACAGAATTTTTTTTGCGTGCTTTGAAATCTTTTAATAAACAGTAACTTTCCAAAGACTATTTAGGGATTTTTCCCATTTTCAACTCCCAGCAGCAGGTGATTTTTAAAAGGAATTTAATGATACCCAGAATGATAAGGTAAAACAGAAAATAATTTGTGTCTAAAAGCTACAGCTGCTTCACATAGTGTGCATTTTCTTTCTTTTCTTTTTAAATAATTCAATCCAACAGTATTTGGGCCCTCTAGAGGTTTAATTCACAAAACAGCAGACCACAATAAATAAGTACTTTCCCTCAATAAACAAATTATTATTATCTACAAAAATTACATAAATAACACTAATTGCAACCTTTTGGAAATTAATTGCAAGTTTAAAAGCAAAAGATAGAAAATAACATTTTAATTAGTGCTCTTTAGTTTTATCTGGCATCTAATTGTTCTTTTAAAGAAATAAAAAGCAAATAAAATTGAACAGAAGTTCATAAATTCTGATTATCACCTGCATTTTAAAAGCAAGCACTACTACAGTACCAACTTAATTCCAGGGTCAGGATCTGAAAATTGTTGTCACACCTCTGGATGATGTGATAAAGTAACTGAGGTAAATTATGATTGGTTTGAGCATTGGTTTAGGACACAGGGTGAACAAGGTTTGAATCCCGACTAGTCCACAGAACAAGGCAGGGGTAAATTTCTGTCAAGAAAACTGTTGGTGTCACCTTAAATCAGAAATGATTTTAAGACACACAACAATAGCAAGTCAAGAGATGGGCTATGTAGGTATGATAGGAATATAACAAATGCTTCTCAATGGTCTGACACAATTAGAAGTCTAATAAATACATGCTTTAGGCACTCATTAACCTCAATTTTGAGTTCACAATTTATCTGTGCAATTAAAAGCCTTAAGGATATTAATGGTCCATTAAACTGATCATGCTTTTTCACTTTCTACATATTGTTTAATACTTCTCTAATGACTTATAAAAAGAATTTGGCAGTTAACTGAATAACCTAAAGAGCTTTTTCAGTGATTACAAGCTGAACTCAATAAGATGGAATGTATTGTTAAGATTTTATTAGTTTTTGTAAATTTCTGGAAGATGCTGTAAGGTAGTCATATATTAAATACAAGCTTTTTTTTTTTTTACAATTCTATGAGATGGAATCCAAAATTTTCTGCTTTCAGCAACCATTTCACACCACCCAACATTTCACTTAACTATGAAAGGAATTATAAAACTATCTGACAAGGAGAAGAGTTTTTAAATATATACTGAGTGTAAGGCACAGAATAAAATTAAAAGAGTAATCCTAGCACTGAAGTAACTAGTTTCTAGAATGAGAAGCACCTGTGTAAGTCTATCATAAACATTATGGAACCTGTAACAAGAGAAACATGGCTAGTGGCGTTGACAAAATGTTAGACCTAATTGTTATATTATATGGAGGCAAATGGAATGCTCCTTCCCAGGAATCAACTCCTAACTTATTTTTAACCCAGGAGTCCAGTGACAAGGAAATTAAGAGCAAATGTAAGAGAGCACTGTGTATTTTACTTGGGCAGAAAAATCCAAATCCTTCATTGTTAATTTAATAGAAAAACAGTTTAGTGCCAGTATTCGTACTAACCAGCATTAAAGCTATCTTTTGAAAAAGGAGGGGGGAATCAAGGCTGCAGAACATCATTGTTCATTACACAGAACACATAACAATAGGAGGGTCAAACAGCCATCTGGCACATCCATTTCAACTCATTACAGCTGCCAAGTTTTACAGTACATGAATCTTGAGAAGACACACACAATGAAAGACCGTGCAATTAATAGATGTTGCTTAGGGTTATCTCTCTACTACAGCACCAACTGTCTGTAATGGAGCAAGTCTGAACTAATACCCAAGAAGATTAGATTTATATATCCTAGAAAATGTGTTATACGCTGATGCACAGCATAAAATTGACATAATGACTCTTCAGGGCCACAAATGTAGCTTTCCCCAGTTTAATTGGTGACGATTAGATTGACCTTTTCTCTATAACTGTAATGATAGTAGAGCAATTAGAGAAACTACCACCTCTACTGCTTTACACATATATTTAACAAAAAGAGAGTAAAAACACCCAGTTTCAAGCCTTCAACTTGAGTTAACATAAAATGGAGCTGAACAGAGTCAATACACTCCAATTATACACGAAGAGACATTTTTAAATTGTAAAATGTAATGAATAACTTCTAATACTGTAGCATTTAACATGCAAAAATATTCTCATCCTTTCACATATGATTAACACTGTTTGGAATGGAAGGAATGTTAAGACACATTTTCCAAAAACACATCATGTGACTTCCAATTCTGAATTGGATTTTGTTGTGCATTGCTGCACAGTTAACATGGATACCCTTGAATATTTTAAACGAAAGGAAACCAAAGGACTGGGACTTAATTATTTTAGGTTTTCTACCTTCAATAAAGGCAAACCCTTTCACTGGACTCAATTCAGGACTACAATTTGGTGAGCTTTACCTATATATATTTATATAGTACCTAAAAGTTTTTCCAAAAGTAACATATTTCAGAAATTCATTGTTCACCACAGTTAACTCTGCATAGGACAGGGATAGCTGAATCTCATGAGAAGTTGCTTTTCTGCTGCTAAGGGAACTGAAATTTGATTATCTTTTATTACTGTATCGTGTATTAAGGGAATGGGTTCTGCCTCCAATGAAATCCTCCAATACGATACCATTTCAGTAATATGGTAATATGTGTCTCTTACATCATAATTTTTCACTTATGTGATTTTAAACATTTTTGTCTTATAGAGAAAGTAGTGAAGCTTTGAAAAACTGCATAATGTATTTCATGCTCTGGGATTGTCCCAATAATGGTACCAGTGGTTTGTGGATTTTATTTTATTTTGTTGCATGGTCAGCACAGCTATTTCTGAATATATTTGTTGGAGGGTGGTTATACTGATCAGAGATGTGGCAATTAATTTGTTTCAAATTGGATTGTACTCCCCAGATAACTACGGTTCCAGTTTGAGAGGCTACAAATAGGGCTACAAAGTGGAATCCATAACATGCGAGTGTGGAGAAAAGCAAACCACTGACCACCTGCTGCAATGCAACCTGAGCCCTGCGACATGCACAATGGAGGAACTCCTTGCGGCAACACCAGAGGCACTCCAAGTGGCCAGCTACTTGTCAAAGGACATTTAATCAACTACCAAGCTTGCAAACTTTGTGTTTTGTCTGCCTGCTTGTTTGTTTGTTTTGTTAAAAATGTAATACAAATGTCTGGTTGCTCCTGACACGATAAATAAATAAATAGTTTGAGGGGCTACAGGATCTGCCCTTACTTTAAAGGTTGAAGTGGCATCTATAGGCCAAAAAAATGCATCATGGTTTTATTGTATTTTGTTAAATGCAGCTCCTTGAGAAGAGTCATGTCTGTTCTGCTGACAATTTAGAGTTGATTGCTACAATGCACTGTATACTGTGATGCAACGACAGAAACGTCAGTTGAATCAGAACGTTAATGGCAGATACTGACTAGAATTTCACAACCAAAACATACCTTGCCGAATCTGAAAGACTTTAACTGCTTTTCCATCTGCTTCAGTTTATCATGTTTGAGACTACTTGCCTTGGTTAAGGCACATGTACATCTACCTACTTACTAACATCCCTCATCAAAGTCCCCATTCTGGGCTTTCAGGAGATGACAAGCAAGGTTTGAGTTTTTCCTGCAGTGCTACTTTAACTGTGGCATTTTCTCACCAGGGACACTTACCAGCTTTTATGTGTCAAAAAACACAAACACACAATAAATAAATAAATAAATAAATAAATAAATAAATAAATAAATAAATAAATTTGTTACTTGCCTTTCCCTGTGGCTCGAGGTGGGTTACAACACAAATAGAAGACAATTGCATTAATTTCTGTTTTGCTACTTTGCTGACCAAATTTAAAATATTTATATGCCACCTTTCAATTTTAGAGTAATAAATCACAGACCATAAGAACTATTAAAGGCCACACCAAAGCAAAACATAATGCAACACCTACTACTTAAATGATTCACTCAAAAAAACAGGGAAAATAAAGGGATAAAAGCCAGTAATATATTCCAAGGCAGTCAAGATGTCAAGTTCCAAAGGTCAATGTGCAACTAAAGAGAAAAGGGCCTGCCTAGGCTTTGTCCAATAAAACAAATTACACTGAAAACCATTCTTTGAGATTGCATTATAAAATCTAGTAGATTGAGATTTGCCCTTTTGGTCAGCTGATGGAATTCTCTTGTGGCCAACTGGCTGATTGTAAATTCAACTTGCTATTCAGCCTGGTTATGCTGGCTTGGAGAACACAGTTTGCTGTGGAAGATTTAGTTAGATGTGTAACTCCAGACAATTCTAGGAGAGGTTTGGCAGTAACCCTTTCCTTGACATATTCATACATATTAGAAAAAGCCTTCTTGAAAGATAATATATTACAGCTAAGCACAATTTTTTGCATTTAGCAAAAAAGAATGGCAAACAGGAATCTGTCACGATTTCACAACTTCAAAATATATGAACATACAAATTATCCTATCCATTTTACCCACACACACAAACATGCAACCTTCATATTTAATAAACAGATTTTTACCTCTAACTGTGGTTCTTCTGCGTCCTCACACAAACAGGGTGTGTGTCTGCATAGACACCTACTTTGGAAACTTCTAGAACTGAGTAGCTTGTCAGGAAGTCTCATCCCTTTCTGTCTACAATATCTAATCACCAAGCTGCTCTCCCCTCAGTTTTAAATTCATGGAGTACAAGGACCAGAAAAGAGGGGAGGTAGAGTGGGTTTGTGTGTGGATACACATGACCATTTGAAGAATCACTGTTACAGGAAAGTAACATGTTTTTCTTCTTTATGGCCTCTGTGCCTCACACAATTTGGTGGTGAGACAGGTCACTGCAGAATGAAGGTCAGGCCAAGCTGTGCATCTGCTCAAACCCTGTATTCCAGTCTGTAATTATCTATACATGTTGAAGGCTGTGACCACAGTGCTTCCTCACAGACATCTGGAAATGATCACCACGCACCAATACAGCTGAAGAAGCCACTGCCCTGGTGAAGTGAGTCTTCAGATCACTTCACCAGGAATGGGCTATTTCACCAGTTCATAGGAGTGTGTGGAAGTCTGAAATATCTATTTGGCAAAACTTTTTGAGATGAGATCTGGTATCATTTTCAGGGTTCACTAAAACAGACACAAAGTCTGTGGGTTTGATGAAAAGAATAGATGTGAGGACATGTCAATTACATCCTTAGAGAATCTTGAAGTAGATCAAAGTTCCATACAGACCAGTACTGAGGTGTCCTGAATCAGAGACAAGCAAGGTAAATCACAGAAGTGGAAGTGGCAACGGGACCAATGACCGATAAAGATTAAACTTAGCATACAGACCCCCATGACACAGTCTACATTCTGGTGTGGTTTAGGGGAAGACAGACTATGGAAGATTGGACATGTAGTACCTTCATTCACTTCCCAAGACCTCTGCAACCCTCATCCAATGACTGATCAGTACCAAACTTGGTACACACAGCCCCCATGACCCCACTCTACATCCTGATGGTGTTTGGAGGAGGATGGACCATGGACCATGGGACTTGCAGTACCATCACTAACTTCCTGAGACCACTGCGAGCCACATAAATAACTGATAAAGACCAATAATGGCATACAATGCCTTTCTCAAATAACCCGGGCAGCGCCGGGTCCCCAAGCTAGTATATAATAAAAAGCATCTTCTTTTTCTGTGCATTTTCAACAGATACTTGAAGAATCGTCAGCTCCCAGAAATCCTAACAGCTGGTAAACTGGCTGGGATTTCTGGGAGTTGTAGGCCAAAAACATCTGGGGACCCCAGGTTGAGAACCACTGGCTTAGACAGATATCTACTGTGATTTCAGAAAAGCCAGGCAGTCTATGATAAAAAACGTTTACGACAGAATTTTTTTGATGTCATGGCATTTTCTATTGCCAGGTAATTCCTCTATGTACACTAGCAGATCACAATCAAGATTTTATAGCATGTATATGAATGCTCAAGAGCCAACTGAGAAGCTCTCTTTTGGCAATACTTCACTGAATTCTCAGCCTAACAAGCTAATTGCTAAGTTCCAACGATGGACGTCTGCAGTGAATCACAACAGAAAAGCAGTCCCTTATAACATAAATACCATGCCTTGGGAATATGATCCATCTGAGCAGATTCAAGCAAATAAATACCTTGCAGAAGAATATTTTACTGTAAGGCCACATAATCACTAAAACCTTTAACACAGCAAGTAAGTCAGTTCTAGGCCAGGATATTATGCATACATTAAAAAATGTATTTTAATATTTGCAAAACATGTTAATTTATGTTTATGTAGAAATATTTAAATACAATATTTTCCTTTCTCCTTGGGGTAAGCTTATGGACTAATAGATACTTTCTGACAGAATATTTTCCTTGTATGACCATTCCATACATTATAGTATTTTTTCTGTCTTAGCCCTTTGTGAAATGTATGAAAACACTATGCTGTATTTTTGGAAAAGTACAAGAAAATATGTCATAAAGATCTTTAGGACAATGCTAACTTTATCATATACATCTAATTGTTCTAAATAAGATGAACAATGAAGAATAAGAATTTAGTTTGGAGTAATAAAAGCAACATGTAATACTATCAAATCGTGTTTTTTGCATACATATGGCAGTGTGCCAAGTAGGCCTCCTTACAACAGACCACTGCTATGGGAGGTATACGCAGAATGAAATAATAGAGGAAACTGGCAAACAAGAAAAAATGGCTGCAAGGAAGAAATGCATAAAGGGATTTTAAACTATGAGAAAAAAACAAAATTAACAAGGCAGGCAGAACTGACAAATGTCTTGCTGAAGGCACAGGTACTGGGCTTAGTAGTTATCAAAAAGTCCTTGAATAATGCTGTCAGCCAACCCTTTATTAAAATCTTGAAAAACCTTTCTCTGGCTTCATTTCCTGTCCAATTGCATTAAACAGCATTAGAACCATATGGAAAAAGAGGATGAACACAATAAAAACAAAATGAAATTAATTATATTTGTTAGAATTCATCACCTGCATATACTGAACTGACAAAATTATTTAATACATATTCTCTTTCTTTGCCAGGCTCCTAGTTATATCTGATTTTCAGTTTTCTAGTAACCATATATGCTTATGTTTGTCTGTCTGCAAACCATTATAGTCACCATCACTTGCAAACATAATTTCATATATTTGCTAGAGACCCTAAACCAGTGTATGTCATCAGTTTTGGACTGGATGAGAGCAAACAAATTGACATTTAATGTTGTGATAGTCTGCTGGCAGTGATAGTAACACTAGTTTTATTAGGAGAGGCAGGAAAACTACTCGCGAACAAGACTATGATGAAGAGTAACAAAGGAAAAGAATCCTGGAGATACTTAGTGAGCCAACAGATGAGGATTCTTTTGAGGGTTTTGATACAAATGAAATGGATGATGGGATATCAGATTCTGGGTCTGATGGGATGGATTGGATAAGGGTTCGAGGGATTCAAGATATTTGTGCTGAACCCACACGGAGTGACACATTTGAAGGTTGGAATAGTGAAGACTTGGATGGGACTTGGGGAACTTCAGAATTAGACCAGAGATGGACTACTTGGAGGAGTGGTGGAAAAGGCACAGCTGGGAATGGGTTGGGCTGAACTAGGGGCGACTCCAGTTCGGATGACGAGCTTCAACAAGATACAGCTGGGACACGGGTGTTGGCTGAATCAAGTTCTGATGAGGACTTGTAGATAAAAAGGGAGTGTTTGCTATTGTAGCCTTGCAATCGGCAAGGAGTCTTGTTGGGCGCTTTTCTGGATCTTTGCTACAGAAGACGGGTTTGAAAGAAGACTTTGGGACGTAAGTTATGCTCTGGGTTTTAGCAGCAAAGGGGGCTGGAACTGTGTGGGGTTTTGCTGGACTGCATTGTTTTGATGTTTGCATTAGCTGCCGTATTGCCCAGCTGCTTTGGCTCCTTGTGTTTATTCATTGGATCGGGACCTGACCTTGCAGCTGTTCGTCGCTCTTTGGATCGGACCGGACTGGACTTCATTCTCTGTCGTTACTCTCTCTCCTCCACATCTACGGTTGAGCGTCTGGAGCTAGCGTTATCTACATTCCTGCATTCCAGTTCCTACTGTGTTTGAGGCTCGGGTTTCTTTTTACAACCCTTGAAAGGCTGCATTTAAGCATTTTTTGAGTTTAATTCAAGTTATATCTCCGGTTCATCCAGATTATATTCTGTTGGGATTTTGTGGGTTCTTTTTCACACTGTAAACTAAGTGTTTTTTGCCCTGTGGTTTTGTTTTGGGCTGATTTTGTGTTTGTTTGAACAATAAACTATACTCCTTTAATTGGCTGGTGTCTGACCTTGACATTTAATCCAGACAAGACAGAGCTGCTTCTGGTCAGTCAAAAGGCAAATCAAGGAATAGGGATCCAGTGTGTGCTGGATGGGGTTTCACTTCCCTGAAGGCACAGGTCTGCATTTTAGGGCTCCTCCTGACTTCAGCCCAGGTATCTGCGGTGGCCAGGAGGGCCTTTGCACAATTAGAACTTGTGTGCCAACTGCGCCCATTCCTTGAGAAGCCAGCTCTGGCCACAGTGGTATATGCCTTAGTTACATCCTGTCTTGATTACTATAACGCACTCTATGCAGGGCTGCCTTTGAAGAGTGTTCAGTAACTTCAGCTAGTTCAAAGAGTTGCAGACAGGTTGCTAACTGGGATTGACTACAGTGAGTGGACAACCTACCCATTGCAGCAGCTCCACTGGCTGCCATTCTGTTTCCAGGCACAATTTAAAGTGCTGATTGTGACCGTTAAAGCTCTATGTAGCTCAGGTCCACAGTACACTTATCATTTTATTCATGCACAGCAATACATAAACACTTGGTGCATTTATGAAGTCTTCCACTTATATGTGTGTAATCTTTTTCTTTTGTTCTGAGCATGTCATAAATACTGAGCAGATCAGCATCCTATGTATACATCAGCATTCCAAGGGGTCATATAAACATAAAACAAAACTCAGCAAAATCTGCATTTGGAAGAATCTTCACACAGACATCACATGCATGATACATATCATTTGAAAAGTGGTTTAGTAATTCTAATATAGAGTACCTCAGACAGCAATTTCCCAGACTACTCTAGATTCAAATGAATACTAAACCCGTATTTTTATGGCAGACCCCATTTCAGCTGTGCACACAAATATACAAATTATAAAATAATCTACATTACAGTTGAAAACTCATGTGCCAAGAGAAAGCCCAAGGCAAATATAAAAGATGAGTTATGTATCCTTCAAAATTTTTGTATATAATGGAAATACTGACAGTTTCTAACCAATGCCGTCAGTGCAGTAAATCATCACGACAGCCATCATTTTTTCTTCTTCTCTAATACAGCTTGGGCTAAATATCCACCCTAGTAAATTACAGATAGCAAGATCAATAGAACCAGCAGTTATAATAAACATACCTTTTTGTGACGACTTCACTTTTCACTATATTGTACTACTTAACACATGCAAGATTATACTTTAATCTACAGTAGAATTATGCAAATAAAGTCTTGCAGTATTTCTTTTATTTATTGAGTTTATATCCTGCTTTTCTCCTATAATGGGATTCAAGGTTGCTTTCATTAATTTAAAAATATTATGCTACTAGATTAGATTACTAAAGTTTAAAAAGATTAAATAATAGTTTTAAATTTAAAAACACAATTTAAACATATTCACAACAGAATTTCAAGCAATGAATGAAAAATACTGCATAGTACTTCATGCATATACAAATTCTCCAAAATTAAAATTCAAAGCCCTGCCAGAATAAAAATGCTTTCAACTCCCAGTGGAAGGGGAGGAGGGAGGAAGGTAATCATCACTACATGGAAAGAACTTCACAATCTGGGAGTAGGCACTGAGAAGGTCTCTCTTGAGTTCTCATCAAACATGCCTATGAAGGTGGTGGGACTGAAAATAGTCCCGCAAAGATCTGAACATTTGAGCTTGCTTGTCTTAAGAGATACAATCTTTCAGATAGTATCCAGCTTCTGATTCTTCTACAAAGGCAACCTCGCATAGAACATATGAATTAGGTTAAAAATGATTTGAAGGCACACAACTACTACTACAACAACTGCTACTACTACCTTAAATGAATTGTACTGCCTCCAATATGTTCACAGTCTGAAATCAAGATGCTTCTTGTGACATTTAAAGGCGAAAAATGGCTTGTGAGCCTGATATCTGAGAGAGCATTTTTCTCCATATGTGTTTGCCTGACGATTAAGATGTGCTGGAGATGGGTCTCTGTGGTGTCTCACCAGTGCACGATGCCAAGACATGGGAAAAGGCCTTTTAAGTCATGACACCCCAAATGTGGAATGCTCTCCCATTAAAGACTCAATTTGTGCCAACACTTTTCATATTTAGAT
The DNA here is from genome assembly GCF_037176765.1 of Anolis sagrei. NCBI lineage: Eukaryota > Metazoa > Chordata > Lepidosauria > Squamata > Anolidae > Anolis > Anolis sagrei. The sequence continues at coordinate 247,024,488 of NC_090022.1, read as the reverse complement.
GCAAAGATATAATGCCTGTTCATCAAAGCCTTTGGTCTCATCATTATAGTTGCAAGACTTTCAAATTTTAAAAATCTATTTTAACTCATTACAATGTATAATGTTTTTGCTTAAACTTTCTTATAGTGTGCAACCTGTTAAACTTTTTTTAAAGCTATTGTAATCTACTCCAAAGTCTCTTGATATAGCACAGATTATAAATGTTTAAATAAATAATTGTCTGTACCAATCCATGCAATCCATGCACAGATTTAAAGGTCACTTTGGATTCTGCCCAGACATGGACTAGGAGCTAGTAAAGTTATTCAAACAGGAATTCACACAATCAATAAACAAGTCCTGATCAACAACCCAGCTGAAGCATTTTGGATCTGAAGTTTCTGAATACAGTGATACCTTGACGTATGAGTTTAATTCATTCTGTGACTAAGCTCTTAACTCAAAACACACATATCTCAAAGTTAATTTTCGCACTTAAATGCATTAAAATTGTATTAATCCATTCTTCCCCTGAAATCCCCCATTTTTTTCCATTATGTGTTTTTAAATAAGAACATGTACTTTATAACTAACAAATAACATATAAATGCCCATTCACATGGAACAATAAAAAGGTCAACATTAAAATGGTAGAAGCGCAAAGCTAAACATATCAGGAATAAAAACTAGACAAAATCTACTGACCCAAAATTCTCCAAAGCAGACAAGAATAAAGCGAACAGCAATCTCCCAAAGCAGACAAGAGCATGAGGGACAGAGGCAAGGAGGCTGCTCCGCTGAAGCCCTAAAGCCCTGTAATCTTGCACTAGCACACCCTCTTGCACTAGCTTTTAACTCAAAATGCTTTTACGTCAAAGTGAAACCCATGCCAAGCAACAGCTCTTGTATCAACAGTGAATCTGAGCAATTTTACTCACAAAATGCTGTCCAAATTCTCCACGTGTCTAAACACAAAATTCATTCATGCTTCATATGCCATTTAAACACATAGCATGAAAGATAATTTAATTGATGACATTTTAAATAACTGTATGCATGAGACCATGTTCATGTATTTTAAAAAAGCTATCAGAGAGCAACTGTGTCACTGTCTCAGGTACCCATATGGACAATTTTGGATTTTTTAGTATTTTGGAATTCTGGATAACCTGTACTAAGTTAGCAATGCATTCTCAGCATGTAATAAGCAACAATTTATCTTTTACTCTTTTCACAAATTAAGAAGTATGGCCCAATTGATCTCTTTTAAATAAACAACATTTCAGCTTTAGACTTAGAATGAACTGTCATACTTTCTGCAATTGCTTTACTTCCCTTACTTTTGAACTGTCACAGAAAACCACATACATGCTTCCAAAGTTCCATTCAGTTTACTTCATTTTACTCCTGAGGAAGTTGCATATGATTGGAAGCCACATTTAAGTAAAGCCTGCCATATTTTATTACCACCAATCAAGCCCAAGTAATTTATGCTTTGATTTAACATCTACATACCTCTCTTCAAGAAACGTTTATGTCACAATTCATAAAACGGTGAAGGTTGATATCAGATCCCTTTCACTAAATAACTAATCACAGAAGATATTTATCATCTCAAGCTTCTTACAAGAATATTGTCAGAATTAATCACCTTTCTCATATTTTTACTATTCACGGTACTTCATTTATCATACATTTTAGCAGACAACGTTGAATTGTTTTAGAAACTTTTATCAAGATTCGGGATTCAGGAAAAAACAAGATCTAACCCTCCTCCAACATGACCACCACCCTGTTAAAATACAATGCTTCTAAATGTTTCTCCACACTTCCCCCCACTTTTTGGAAGGAAGTTCATATCTCTTTCATTGTTCTCTAGCTTAGACCACTTAGAATGAAAACCTTCATACCTTAATTGTGATTGTTTGCAGAATATTTTTTTTTAAAAAGTAACTCTCCCCTCCAACATGTACTGTATTTTTTTTTATTCTAAGATGTCATCAATTATAACTGACACTAATTTCACTACCACCAAAGAACAAAAGCCTTGATTCTAAGAAACAAAATCTTACAATGACTTTTACAATTGCTTCTGAATACAAAATAACTTTCAATACGTAGTAAAATATTTTATGTGGAATGACATAAAAAAATCATGGGGTGAGGAGGGAGTGTGAAAAAAACCCACTAGTCAACTGTCTAGATGAGTCTATATTAAGTTTGTGTCCCTGTTACGGAGGTGCTGGAAAGAGGAAATCCCCACAGAGCAGTTTGGAAAAATAAATAACTTTCTGTCTGAGGCTGATGACAAAATGGCAGGTGCATAACACAGCCATTTGAGGCCGGGGGTCTTCCTCTACCTCCTCTCTGTTGGGGCAAGATGGTTTGGGGATGAGGTGGAGTTCTCTCCTTTCTCTCTTTTGGAGGCTTTTGAACCAGTGATGGGAAATATCGCTTCATGTCAGTGGACTGGCGAAAACATAAACCAGATTGATACGTACCCAATGTATTAGGGGACCGGCGTACGGTTTCCCCACCCAACTCTGCATGGGTTCTCAACATTCTCACAATGAGCAACTTATTGGGAGCTCTCTGTGCATTTCCCAGGCCAAACAGGTTTATATTTCCCTCTTCAGTTTGCCTTTTTGGGGGACAAAGACGTGGCAGAAAGTCAGTGCCAGCTCTAGGTTTTACAGGCTGCCAGAAAGAAAAAAACCTGATTCTAAGATGTACCCTGTTTTTAGATTTTTATTTGGGGAGGGATGCTTTTGAATCCAAGAAATGCAGTAATAATAATAATAATAATAATAATAATAATAACTTTTTTATATACCACTCTATCTCCCTGAGGGGGACTCAGGGCAGTTTCCAAGTAACATCACTGAAACATACACAGTAAACAGCATAACATAAAGTTAACAAAATAACATAAGCATAAAGTTATCACAATAAAACATGTATATTAAAAATAATCCTGCCTGTTCAGAGCAATTAAAAAGCCGGGCCAAAGCTAGTGCAAACTCAAAATATGAGAGGGTTGGGAATTAAGTACAGGGCTATAACAGGCTAACGGCAATAGCAGTATTATGCACCCTGGGTGTGAAATCAAAACTGGAAGCATGATTCACACTATCCAATTGTGTTTCATTTGACAATCACATCAAGGTGTCATCTGACTGAAAAAGGGGAAAGTGTGTTTTGTCTGAGCTCAAGGTCTTGTCTCCCTGCTGCCTTCGTTTATGGATAGGAACACTTACCCATTGTTTCATAACAACTATTAACATGGCGTTGCTTTCTAAGTCCATCTTCCCTCACCAACCCAAAATATTAATGAATCCTAATACCAGTATTTCAAATACTTGATCATTCTGTAAGCCAAACTGAAGCATCCATGACCCTGATCAACATCTGGGAGCCTGCTGTACTGACCAAGTTTTGATGGTGTGTTCTATACTATTAGAACACACCATGAGAGGATGCATTTGAGTCTGCAAATCTAGGTTTGAATAGATTGCAAAAGAAGCCTTAAAATTGGGATCAAGCTGAAACTACTATATTTTTTCAGAGCAGTTGGGGGACTTGCCCGGATTTGGGAATGTTAGGCCAATACATTCATCAAGGTATTTTTACCTGTGAAAAAATTGATCTTACCCATTAGAATTTGATTCGTGGAGTCCTGTTTCTGATCATATTATCAATCAAATTAGGGCACATACTCAGAGTGCAGGCAAAAGTAATAGTACTTTCACTTCTGATCCAGTTTAAGTCTTTCATCATTTTTGAAAAAAAGTTTTGTTACACCAAATTAGCAGCAAGGCAGTTTGTATTGTTCATTGCTATTATGGGGGAAAGCTGATTTAGACAAAGAGATTACTCAAATGTGAGCCGAATTCAGCCCGTTATGTCATTTTATGTGGTCATCTAGATGCTAGACTACAACTTCTGTATTCCTCATAATGAGACATCATGACAAGAGCTGCTGGGAGTTGTGATTTTATAACATCTGGAAGCCTGCAGTTCAATCAGGATAGGAAAGTTCAACTTGAGACACAAGGCTTGCAGATATGATGTCTGAGGTTAAAATGTCTGCTACCTTTCCCCAACTTCAGAGGCACACATGCTGTTGGGTTGCAATTTTCATTATCCCCAGTTTGAATGACAGATAATCAAAAGTGATGGAACTTGTTGTTCAATATAATCAAAGGACCCAAACTGGGTAAAAACTAAAGAGAACCAACCACCATGGTTGAAGACAACCATAAGGCTGGTGTGTTCCTCAAGGAAAATGAGCCTGACACCCCTGATCTAGACAATTCCCAGACTCAGTACTTCCAATTGCTTCGTTCAGAAGATGCTTCTCCTCTGATATCTCTGGGAAGAGAATATTTTGTCACAAGGAGTTTTCTCTATCACAGTAAGATTTACAGAATGAAACATGTGACCCTTCAGATGTTGTGGCAACTCCCATCTGCTTTAGCTAGCATGGAGGTATGATTGATTTTGCAGTTCCCCGTTTGTGCCATACAGATCCATCCCATAACACTGCAAACAAAAGTAAACCATTTATATTTATTATATTTTATATCCTACCTATCTTAATGCCTCCCTTCTGGAAGGCAAAATTCCAGTGAGCTTAAAACAAGTTGTGATCAAACTGCTGTTGAAAAGACCATCACTAATTTGAATAAGTTTCAGCCAGTGTCCAATCTCCCCTACTTGGGCAAAGTCGTGGAAAGTATGGTTGCTTCGCAGCTCCAGGCGTTCTTGGAAGACAATGATTATCTAGATTTGCCACAATCTGGCTTCAGATCAGGAAACAGCCTTGGTCTCCTTAGTGGATGATCTCCACAGAGAGCTTGACAGGGAGAATGTGTCCCTGTTGGTTGTCCTGGATCTTTCAGCAGCCTTCGATACCATAGACCACGGTATCCTTTTGGGACGCCTCACGGGAATGGGCCTTGGGGGTACTGTACTTCAGTGGCTCCAGTCCTTCCTTGAGGATCGTACCCAGAAGGTGTTGTTAGGGGGCACTTGATTGGCTCCACAGCCATTCTCCTGTGGAGTCCCACAGGGATAAGTACTGTCCCCCATGTTGCTTAATATCTACATGAAGCCATTGTGTGAGATCATCCAGAGTTTTGGAGTTTGGTGTCATCTGTACACAGATGACATCCAATTCTGCTACTCCTTTTCACCAGCTACTAAGGAGGCTCTTCGGGCCCTGAACTGGTGCCTGTTCGCTGTGTCAAGCTGGATAGGGGTGAACAAATTGAAGTTGAATCCACACAAGACAGAGGTACTCCTGGTCAATCGCAAGGCTGAATGGGGTATAGGGTTACAGCCTATGCTGGATGGGGTTACACTCCCCCTGAAGGCGCAGGTTCACAGTTTGGGAGTCCTCCTGGACTCATCGCTGAGCCTGGAACTTCAGGTGTTGGCAGTGACCAGGGGGGCGTTCACACAACTAAGTCTTGTGTGCCAACTGCACCCATACCTTGGAAGTCTGACTTGACCATGGTAGTCCATGCTCTTGTTACATCCCATTTAGACTATTGCAATGTACTCTATGTGGGCTTGCTTTTAAAGACTGTTTGGAAGATGCAAATAGTCCAACACACTGCTGTCATGTTGTTAACTGGGGTATCACACAGGGAGCATACCATCCCCTGTTGTGGCAACTCCACTGGCTGCCTAAGCTAACGAGCACGATTCAAAGAGCTGGCTTTAGCCTATAAAGCCTTAAACGGCTTCGGTCCAACTTACCTGTTTGAACATATCTCCCTCTATTAACCAGATTGTAGATTAAAGTCTTCAGGGGAGGTCCTGCTCTTGGCCCCACTGGCCTTACAGGTGTGGCTGGTGGGGATGAGGGACAGGGCCTTCTCAGTTGTGGCCCCACAGCTGTGGACCTCCCCCCCCCCGAGTGAGATCAGGTCAGCCCCCTCCCTCCTGACTTTTAGGAGACAGCTAAAGACCTGACTTTGGAATCAAGTGTTCAGCCCATCACAGGAATATCTAAAGTGAAAGTGAAAGTTAAAAGTGCAGTGACCCAGGACTATTTAAGGACAACGGCTATGTCTTTGTGTGATACGTGATATTATTTTATGTGCTGTGTCTAATAGTATTTAATGTTTTATCAGGGGAGGGTCAATTTTGATGTTTTATACTTTTTTTATTGATGGCACTGAATTGTTGCCGACACTGTGAACCGCCCTGAGTCCCCTTCGGGTTGATAATATCACAAAAAAATAAATCTTCTATTATGGAATTTAAGGTAACACATCTATAAATCCCAGCCACTCATTTAAGCACTAATCAACCCAAAATGCCTTATTATTTCATGATGCATTTAGACCTGCCCAGTATTTGTTTATACTTATTATATTACTGACAAGGAACAGTTTTTTACATAACCACCGCAGGAATCCTGAGAACACACTAGAACAATTTTACAATGTATCAGGCTACGGTAATAATTTTTAATAAATTCACCTAAAGACAGCTAAAGAACATAAAAGAACAGCATTTGTAAACATTTGAGACTGCTAATCCAATAAAGATTCCCTAACAGATTTATAACCACTTTGCATTGGCTCCAGATGTGAAGCCACAAATTGTTTTTATAATTTTATTTACCAAAAAGGTGCATATGCTCTGTGCATACGTCAAAGAATTTAAACACCTGCTGAGACATTCAGAACAGCACACACTGCCCTAATAAGCCATTTAAAAATAAACTACATTAAGGATGCTTTTTATTGCCCAACATCTGTAAAACATGTTTGCTCATCTTGATGAAAAAGTAGTTTTCCCTAACCATTAAAAATAATTCAAAGCTATCTTGCATGAACATGCTTAAGTTTAGGCAAAAAGACATTATCAGTACCCCATGCTTGCCTTGAAGTCACAGATGTTTTAAAACAAAACAACTTTCAATACAACATGAAGTATCATCAATGGTTCTTCTATTAAAGATAACTGTTTAAAGACACAGTAGCAAAAAACAAGCTAGAACCCAGCAGAGGTCAGCGGCTACTGAAAATGAGAAATTCAAAGCAAATACCACAGCACAATTCAATACTGTGCTAAAAAATATTTAAACCACAGACTATTCCACAGACCTCACTACCTCTGAGGATAGGGCTGGGTGGTTTCGTTTCGTAATTTCGTAATTCGTTAAAAATTTGTTATTTTTTTTATAACGAAGCGATATTGAACCATTCAGGAGCAACTAAAAAACGAAACGAATTTTTCCAATTCGTTTCGCAATTGATTCGTTATTGATTCGTTATTGATTCGTAAACGTTTCGTTATTATTTCCGCATGTCTGGTGCAAGTTTTAGGGTTGCTGTTTGTTTTCTCAGTGAAAAAAAAAATATAATTATCACACCAACAGTCAACAACAGAGGGAGAGGGAAGCTTCAGAAGTTTTTTTAGCGTATTGCGCGATCGCAGCCGCCATTAACGAATCGATTCGTAATCGATTCGTAATTGTTTTGTAATTGGTTTTTTTATTTCCGAAATTTCGTAAATATCAAACTTTTTTTAAGGAAAATTTCGGAATTCTTTTAAATAACGAAACGCAAAAACCCCCTAAAAACGAATCGAGTTTAGAAACAAAATTTTCCGTGTTTGGACAGCCCTATCTGAGGATGCTTGCCATAGATGGAGGCGAAACGTCAGGAGAAATGCCTCTACAACATGGCCCTATAGCCCGAAAAAACCTACAAGAACGTAGTATTCCACAGATAATTTGCTCAGACACAGACATAACAGGACAATTATTTAAATATGGTGTGCCTAAAATTTAGTACTACATTCTACTTCTACTAGGACATGTCTAAAGCATGGCAATTTTCAGCAGGTTTCTGTATCTTTAATAGTGACATTTGGAGCGAACAAGGTGGAAGGAGCTCACAAAGATCCTTGGGCATCTGTGGAAGATGATACAAAGCCCTCTGGATCTGGAACAGATCTGTAGGAAAATACATTCCCTTTCACTTCAAACTTAAATCCAAACCACAACATCTGAAGCCAGTTCTGGGCAATTTCCCCAATATTCCAGACTTGGCTTCGGGATATACAATGAACTACAGTGGAGACTTCTCCCAGTTTTGTTGGATCCTGCTGTTCAACCAATGCAATATCACTACTATACAAAATTATTAACTGGTTATTAACTAGTGAAATCAAAGTAAGATCATGTCAGCTAAACTGGATACAACTAGCATACGTAGGTGTGCATGGGCAAACAGACTGCTAAATGACTTAGTAGAGATTCTAAGGAGCATCATAAATATATGATATTAAAATCTTCTCAAGCATATTATTATTATTATTTAATTTGTTTATTATTATTATTATTCTACACAGTAGGTTTAAAATGATTGAACTAGAGATCAGGAAAAGCAGAGAAAGCACCCATTTGCTAAGCCAAATGCAGTGCATCATTTCCTCTCACTCGCTTCAGAGCTTTAAACACTGCCGTTTAAAATAACTTCATTAGTTATAAATGCAGTCCCCTTAAAGTTATGACTAGCTATTATGGTGGTGGTGGGGGGGGGGGGGGTTGTCAAAATTAAAAGCTCTTTGTTTTTCCATTTCTCAAAATTAACTACAATTGTTACTGTTTATAATTTCATTAGTTATAATTCTAGGTTTCCTAAAATTTTTCACAATTAACTAAACCTATAACTTTTGGTTGCTTTTTTTAAAAAAAAGCATGAATGCTACACACTGCTGGCAGAACACACTTTTATCTCTCATTTTTGCCTCTATACCTACCATTAGGTATAGTAGGAAACAGCATTAGAGCAATGTCATACTACCTCTTTTTCATCTTGTAGAATTTACAAAATTAACAAAAATGAACACTTAGATAACAAAAGGAATGAAGGTATCCCTTATGCAGTTACAATTATAATGCAATGTTAATAATCATTTAAATAAATCTATTAAAATAATTAATTATTCCAGTTCTTGTTGGTGTGTGCGTGTGTTCATTCTATAAGCAATTTGAGTTCTAATGAAAATGTAATGAACATTATTTTGAATTTGAATAATTTCATTACTATTGGAAGAATATGTTTTCTTGTGACTAAACCCCTTAATAAAATAAATTTGATATTTCACACTCTTGTTATGGACAACCAAAATAAATAAATAAATAAATAAATAAATAAATAAAAAATAAATAAATAAATAAATAAATAAAACTTTATATGTATACTGCCCTATCTCCCCAAGGGGACTCAGGGCGGCTTCTAACATATTTCCTTTCCCAACCCCAGTATGGGAGCAGGAAAGCACTTTGCTCCCTTACAGTGAATGGAGAGGCAAACAGTCCCGGTAGGGACTTGTTGTGAGTGGGGCTAATCTCAGCATGTGCCCCACTCACCTCACTAAATAGACTTCAAGTATATATTAGGCATAAGCACATATTGGTGTGCCTCACAGGAGGATGGAGTGTGTGATTAAATTCTCCACCCATTTACCTGAGGGGTCCTCTTGGGAGCAACATGTGGGTTGCATCCAGGGACCATGGTGTCTCACTCTTGTTGGATGATGACATGGTCTTGAAGGGCCACTGCCTTGTGCTATGACATATCAAATTCAAGTATAAGTTCAAATTCAAGTTCAAGTACATGTACAAGTTCAAGTTTATGTTAAATCTTTAAATTTGGTTGGCAGATCACACAGAGATTGATTGGTAATATATAATAAAAGTTGCGCATAGTTAACCCAAAATGTGGTGTTCTCTTGTAATTTCACTGGTGGGAGAGCAAAAGGCAAAACATTCAATTGCCAGAAAGGAAAACCATGCAGACAAATTAAATAAATATCATAAAACGTGAAAACCTGCTAAAACATACACAAAAAAATTAAAAACCAATTTCATTATAACTCCATCAGATGGGTTCAAAAGAACACAAAAAGAAGATTGTCCTTTATATGTACATTATATCTTGGTACACTTTACTTTTCAAGTAAGACATCAAAATAAAAAATAGTGAACTACGAAAATCCTTGGCTAAAATAAAAGCTATTAAAATTAAATGCAGTCAAGTTGTATCAAGCATCTGTGTTTTTAGAATATCAAGAGCATTTTACAATTCAGTCTATCACACCATCCTCAATTTATTTTCATTATTCAGTCTTCTGTCTGCTGCAGTATGCTGCATACTGAATAAGTATTTCACATTTGAACTTTAATAAAAAAAAATCCATCCCCTGCTTTTCAAAATATGTATAAGGTAGGTTTTTTCTGAAAAACTGGTAAGGTATTGTGACACACCATGGGATATTCAGATAGGGCAAGGATGCGAGACGTGTGACATTCTAGATACTGAATTGCTACTGTAGACCAGCAACATCTACATTTCAATTCCTGCCATATGGATTAGCATCCACCACTTCATGAGCTAGAACTAGACGAGGCTGAGAAATGTAACCAAACATGAAACAGACCTGAACTTCAATACTGTATTATGCCATAATCTGCAGACTTCAAATGAACCAAATTCTGAACTTCTTTGTAAGCAGAAATTCTTCATGTTAACAATTTTAAGTTACATTTTCATCCAGAAACATAGCTTTCCAGAGCAACAACACAAAACTAACCAAGGAAGAGCAATAGTTAATCCATACAAATCACTTTCCCAGGGGAAGGGGAACACAATATAGCTACTCAACCTTTTCTTTAGGACTATACATTTTTATAGACAAATTGCTCCCAATTTGAACATTAATGTCCAATAATTTAACCTTATTATTTCTTGTTTATAAGAAATCTACAAGAACTATCCATTCTTATAGCCAAACTTATCCTAATCTGAACTTTAATGTTCAATAATGTAACCTTATTATTTTTTTGTTTACTTCATTGAGGAAGCAAAAAAGAAAACAGCTCCATCTCTTGTTTCTGCCACCATCCTTTTGATCACTGCTTGTCTAACCTTGGGCTAAACATTTATTCCTTTGAGCCTTTAAATGAGGATTTGAATTAGCAACTTGTAAATGCAACTCTTCAAAGGCCTGCATACACATAACCTTACTGAATAATCCCATGTGGTAATAACATTGGTTAACTCAGAAGTAATAACATTGGTTTGAATTGAGTTCATACTTTTACTATGTATTGTAATAGGATTTTTTCTAGCCACCCTCTCAAATTGTTACACAGATGCCATGTGAAACCTGACTGAAATCCTTTCTGAAGTTTAAATATCATCCTGGTACATATTATATCATTAGAGAACAGAAAACAGATTGATTTTGATATGAAGTACACTTAATAAAGCAATGATGCACTCTATTTTAATTGATCTGAAGATGCTTTAATGTAAATTTAGTACTTTCTAGAAGTTTATCTTTTTTTTCTTAAGAAATAACAAATTATTTCATGACTTTCTATTGCTAATTATTATTGTGTGTTTGTTTTTTAACAATTATATACATTTGATATCATAGTTTACTGGTATTTTAGGGCCTCTCTGGATTCTCAACATGTTGTTATGCCATGGGTCTGATAAATAAGACATTCTTTACTGTAATGAAATAACGATTCTCTCCAAATTCTTCTTGTCCTTTCTCCTTTCTCTTACAACCATCAGTTGCTTCTCATATCTCCAGAAATGTTTTAGGGATTCCAGTTCCTTCCATAAATGCAAGGAGCTTCCAATGAACAGAAGGGCAAGTGTTGATCCTATTCACAGTTTCTAATTCAACATATTTTTGTTTCCAGGAGAAAACAACTGAATCTGTTACCTTCCCATTTAAGAAGGAAATTTTAATGCTACAAATATAACAACCAGTGGTTATAAACTAGGTGACATACAACATATCATTAACATGACAGGTGAAAAAGAAAAACATAACAGAAAACTGAAACTGAAAAATTAGACCCACTGCATTGATTTATCAGCAATCCGATTCATCAAAATATTCAATGTGAAGATTAACTGTAGCTACATTAAATCTAAAAACTATTTTGCAGAATTCTGAGTTTCATTATTCCCAAGGTTCTGATAAATATAAACTAGTAATAATATTTTAACACAAAAGGTTAACTTGCTTTTTCTATAATGAAGTTACCTGTCATTTATAATCCAGTTCAGACACAGATTGAGGGAAGTAAGGTTTTTGCATCTCTTTACTATTTCCATCACTGTTTCATTATCCAGTTCTGTGATGTGACGTAGATCCAAGCTGGAAAGGTTTCTTAGCTATTAAAATAAATACAATGGTAGGTATTGTAATTCATATCTAAATACTGAATTACTTATAGAATTATTTACAATGTTGAATGCTTGAATTCCCAGTCATTCTTTAAAAAGAAAAATGAAGCAGGAACACCTGAAAAATGTCCACATCAATTATTATTTAAAACAAAATTGATACATTTAAACAATGTATCATTATTTAAAACAATATGGTTTTACACTTTTGAAATCAAGTCACTAATTAAAGCAGCTTAGTGAAAACTGTAAACATTGGGTGTGGCCGGCAACAGCACAACTTCCTAAAAGTTGCTCTCAACAGTTTTCTATATCCGACTCACACATATCTACATAATTCAGCAGCATTACCCAAAAATTTGCCAAGTGTCTAAAGTAGCTGGTTTAAGGAAGGAAGGGATGGCAATAATGTTACCTTCTGCCAGTCCATTTGCACATAAATAAATTTGGATCAAGTCTACTGGGTCAACTGCCAATTACAAGAATTCCTAGGATATACAGAAGCTTCTAACACACTACAGCATTTCTTCTGGTGAAACAAATGAAAAGAGAAAATCTGTTGTTTTAAATCATTACACCTTAATTCATTTCCCAAGACCCCCTTATAACATGTTTTCAAGGTCTTCTAGAAGAGTAGGGTATGGTATTGAGAATTTCACAGTAGGAGAAATCAATGAAAACTGCTTCCCAGCTTCTGCCAGCAAGAATATAGTAAGCTGAGCTCTGAGCTACGGCAAATATTTCTACTGGCAGATTGAAATGCTGGGCCCAGAACCAAGTCAGATCCATATTTAGGTTGGACGATTGAATTTAATAACTAACTTCTATCCCATTGATTTCAATAGGATTACTCTAATGATGACTTTGTTGGAATCCAACCCAGTATCCTTTCCAGCTGCAAAATGAGAAGTACTTTTTCTAATGAGCAACAAGCACAGTAATAACTGAGTGCCTTATCACAGTTACCACACAAAATAACAAGGGAATAGGTGGCAAAACCCCCCTGAGGTCAGGATCTTATAAAAAAGTTATTACAACTGCTAGAAACAATACCAAAATTTATTTATTTATTCATTTCTAGCATTTCCACCCCGCCCTTCTCAACCCCCTAGGGGGGAACTCAGGGCAGCTTCCAGCTGGCACATATTCGATGCCTACAGTTAAACACAATAAAATACATATCAACAGTAATTATAAATAGTTAAAACATTGAATTATTACAATAAAATCTCATAGAAAAAAGCCAGCTTGGTGGCCATCGTTTCATCGAGTTCCGTAATTAGTGAGCCATTCAGCTTATCATAATCCGTTTCTAAAGCTTTTGTCGTCATTGTCCTTGTTAATCTGCCAGATTACACAAAGGCCTGGTCCCATATCCATGTTTTTAATTTCCTTCCAAAAGAGAGGAGGGACGACGATAATCTAATTTCCCCAGGGAGTGAATTCCACAGGCAGGGGGCTACCACCGAGAAGGCCCTGTCCCTCGTCCCCACCAGTCTCGTTTGTGACAAGGTCGGGGCCGAGAGCAGGGCCCCTCCAGAAGATCTTAAATTCCTTGGTGGGACGTAGAAGGAGATACGTTCGGACAGGTACACTGGGCCGGAGCCGTATAGGGTTTTATAGGTCAAGACCAGCACTCTGAATTGTGCTCGGAACTGGATCGGCAGCCAGTGGAGCTGACACAGCAGGGGGGTGGTATGCTCCCTGTATGACGCTCCGGTTAAAAGCACCTTTAAGATACTGTGCTGGTATATTAATCATAGAACATTATTGTATTATATTGAAAGTTGTCATACTCTTTAAAAAGTTAATACATCCAGTATAAAAGTGAACTAAAACAGACCTCACAGGCTCTGAAGATGCTTGCCAAAGATGCAGGTGAAATGTCAGGAGAGAATGCTTCTAGAACATGGCCATATGGCCCGAAAAACCTACAACAACCCAGTGAACTCTTCACTATAGTGAATAATACAATAGCCAGCACCTAATGAGATACTTCCAGGGATGGAACAGCAGAAACAAGAGGGAATGATTCTCCCTCCCTACTTTAATCCCAAAGCACCACCACAAAATGTTCTGAATAACTGTGATACTCCACTGTTTGGAGATGCTGCAAAAACTGGAGGATTGAGAGAAGGGATTTGTGTGTGTGTGTGTGTGTGTGTGTTGGAGGTCAGACATCAACAGTAACACTGGATATAGGCCACACTGTTATATGAGTAATTTAATAGTGTCATTATTCCATATTGTTGAAAAATGTTTAATTTTTGACAACAGATAAACATTGCTGTCTGCATTAATACCAGATTATCCATGTATGGATGATAATAATAATACCACATGCATTCATATAACTATATTATGCCATGAATGATAGAGAAGCATGACACAAGCAAGTAGTGAATTCCCTACCTGTTAGGGCAGGAAAAGTCTAAAAATGTAAGCCCTGGAAGTTTGGCAGCCATTTTGGAAAGGATGCCGGGGGCATCCATTTTAAAATCTCATTTCCTGAAGGGGGCGAGCTTAGATACTTGGAGGGAAATGAGAGGAGTTAGTGATTGGCTGGGAGAGAGTGGGCGAAGATTAACTTGGAAAAAGAAAAACATTGACTTTAAGGGGACATTTTAAAACCCTGTAACTTTATAATTTTTTTGTGAAATGAAAGCAAAACTAGCTATCACAACATTTTCATGGCATATTGTATTTAATTCTTAGCCTCTCAATGAGAGGAGGTGTGCTCATATGAGCAGAACTCTATGAGCACCACTATGAACAAGGGGCTAGAGCACCTTGAAGAAATCCCTAAGGAAATATTCCAGAATTATAATAGAAACAGGGAAACTTAGAATATGGAAGTATTACATATTTTACAAGACATTCCCTCAGTTCTGTGACCTCCACAAATAGCAGAAAATGAAAAATAAAGAAGGCAAGGAGCCTGAAGCAAAATTTGGCTGCAACGTAACAAAGCATACCTCAGGGAGATAACCTGTATTTAAGTTAATCAAGATCAGCATGGGTAAGGATCTGGGCCCCATAAATTATCAGAATTTAAGAGATGGATAACTAGACTGATCAGATAAATCCTTGATTACTATTCACAGGCTAGTGATACAACAGTTCCATATCAAAATTCTACTTTCTTTCCACAACTAAGGTATCATCCTTACAGCTTTCTGTTAATCAGGCTAATGCTGCTGGACAGCTCCCCAGCTAGTCTTTACTATGTTGCCCTGCTTTGCAGGAAATCTTAATGGTTAGCCAGCAATGTTCATTTCAGTTGAAAGGCAGAATACACCATGACTTTTACATCCTCATTAAGAATATAAAAATATAACATGTATTTGATTTGTAAAATAAAAGTATAAAACACAGATAGCAACTTTCTATAGTTTCAAATTCAGATTATTATGGCATTAATTGCAAATAACAAACTCTCTATGCAAATGCTTGGATCTGCAAATGAGCATCCAGCTAAAGATAAATTGTGGATGCATGTTTGTACTTTCAGGTTGCCTGTCGCCCAATAGCCACATCATAATGGGGTTTTCTTAGGAAAGGAACACGCAGAGGTGATTTCCTTCCTCTGAAATATAGCCTATAGCACTACCATGCATATGTTGATGGTCTCCCATCCAAGGGGAATTTTTGAAGTCCTAATTTTTTAATGCGTACTGATGGGAGTCCAAACTTAAGGGTGACTAGCAAAGAGGGTATCTTTGTGACTGCTTAACAAAAACTTAATCTACGTGCATCTGATATGAAAGAAGCAAATACATGTTAGATTATTTAAAAATGGAAAGCAACTGCTAACATAATCAGATTTTACACAAATGTATAAGGTTCCCAAACTCAAAATGTTATATGCGGTTTTGACCACCACACATCCAAAAAGATATTATAGTGCTCATGAAATTCAGAAAAGGGATCAAAATGATCCAGTAGCTTATGTACCTCCTACATGTCATGGTAATGTGAACCAAAAAATCAGCAAGAAAGATGTGATAGGCATATAATAATGATGATGATGATGATGATGTAAGAATAAGAATAATACATTTTATATATTACCTGCCTCTCATGAAGGCTTGAGGCGGTGTACAACAAAGTAAAAAAAAATACATACAATAAAATACATAGATAACAATACTACTATTTAAAAAATAAAACATACACCAAACACAGGATACAAATTAAGCATATAGCAGCAATAGAATGTATTCATGATTGAAAGTTATCTGAGTTGGCTTGGCGGAAGAGATGGGCCTTCAATTTGGTCTTTAAGTCCAACAGCTGGTTTAGCTGTCGGATCTCTTCTACAGGTCATTTCAGTTACGGGGTGGCCAATGAAAAGGTCTTCTAGGTGACGGTCACCAGTCAAGTTCTGGCTGGTTGAATGAAGTGTCCCCCAGAGGACCTCAGTGTTTAGGGCAGATTACAGGAGAAAGTGATCCTATAAGTAACTTGGACCCAAACCATATAGGCTATGGAGGTCAAAACCAACACTTTGTAATTTTCCAGAAAACAACAGTAAATACTGGAATGTAATGTGCATCTTTTGGTTAAATTGCTTAGTCAAAATGGAGATATGAATTACATTTGATGGCACATTAGAATCGCATGCCAAAAGTTGTCTGTGTTCCTCTGTCAGGCTGAGGCTAGTAAACAGTCCCGGCCTGATGGAGGACGGCAGTTTCGCAACTCGCTTGAATGGCTCTGAAATAGGTCCACTGGGAAGCCATGCCTATCCACCAAGCCAAGGCTAATGAGTTTGCCAGTCTCAGCTTGGTGGGGGCAGCTACTTCTCCTTGCTTCCCAGCTGAGATGCAAACCACCCCCCACCCCACTCCGCCTTCCCTAAGCCATTCTTCTTAGCCTCCCAGTTGAGAGGCTAAGGAGAAGGGCCTTTTTGACCCAAAGTGAGGAGGGAAGCTGAAACAAACCAGCTAAAATAAACTGTTGCTAACCATTGGAATTTGCACAGCAACTTTGACTATGGTTTTCAATACTTCCCAAACAGTTTTCCTTGGCTCCCAGCTGAGAAGATAAGAAGGGACTCCCTCCCTTCCCAGACTTTAAAATAAAAGAAAGAAAATGGTTAGAAAAAAGTACTCCTTTGTACGGAAGTTCCAAAATCCCTCATCCAGCAGGTTTAAAAAAGCTCATTTGAAATTGCCTTTTTTTAAAAAAAAAAAAAAAAAAAAGGAGAGAGAAGTGCTTAGAAGGGTTTTTAGGAGGACTGCAAGCCCCAGATTTCCTCAACTTAGCTATTTATTTGGCCTTATGAAAAAGGTCTATTTTTACATTGCAAGTGCCAGAATATGACAACCAGCATGGTTTTTCTTTTTAAAGCAACTCTCTTGAAACAGCCTTTACAATAAAAAAAATAGAAAGAAAATATTTGGACAAGCTTCTCCTTGCTTCTCAGGCAAATTATTTTTCTCTCTCTATCGATGCCACACTATTTGAGTAAATATGGTAACTGGCAACCAGTAGAGTGACATTAATATGGGTTTAATATGCTCACTCCTACATGTTCCTGTAATCAATCTGGCTGCCATGTTTTGAACTAACTGGAGTTTCTGAACTCAGTACTGAGGTACCCCAATGTACAGCACAATACAGAAGCCCAAACTTGAAGTTACCAGTGCATTCACCACCATCTTTATGTCCTTGGATTCTAGGAAGTGGCGCAGCTGGTGTATCAACCGAAACTGGTAGTAAGCATTCCTTATCATCAAATGTCACGGCCGACATTTGGAGAGATGGATCCAGGAGCGCTCCCAAGCTTCAACGGGAGTTTAACCCCATCCAAAACTGGCTGGCATACCTCCATCCCTCTGTCTGAACACTTAATGGCAAACACCTCTGTCTTATCTGGATTCAGTTTCATTTTTCCCCTTATCCAGCCAATTACCTCCTCCAAGTATTCAGTCACAGGAAACACACTATCCTTAATGATGCTGTTTTTTAAGGCATGGAGAAATATATTTACATATAATCAGCATATTGATAACACCCCATCCTATGTCTGTGGATGAGCTTTCGCAGAGGTTTCATATAAATATTAAAAAGCATTGGAGATAAAAGTGCACCTTGTGGGAGTTGTTAAATGGCAATATAACAGTTCCTTTTATGAGGAGCAGCTATCTCCAATCCCATTTGGAACCTGCCTGACAGGTACGACTGGAACCATTGCAACACAGTGGTTCTGATTTCCAACTCCTCTAGGCATTCCAGAAGGATACTATGGTTGATGGTATTGAAAGCCACTGAGAGACCTAGAAGCACCAACAGGAACACACAGGGTTAAGATGGAAATGATTCACTACGGCAACTACAACAGTCTCAACTCCATATCCTGCTCTGAAGCCTGTTCAAAATGGGTCAAATGTGTGTCATCCAATACTGCCTGGAGTTTGAGGGCAACTGCCTTCTTAATCACCTTGTCCAAAAAAGGAAGGTTAGATACTGATCTGTAGTTATTAAGGTTCAAGAGATCCAGGGGGGGCTGGATATACAATTAAATAATCTGGGAAAAACAGAGACTCTCCCACCCCAACACCCACCCAAGGAACAATATAAAAAACTGGGGTGAAGCTATGTTGTTGAATGAGGCTAGACAATATTAACTCCTTCTTCACAAAGCACATAGTTAAACTATACAATTCACAAGTCATATAAAAGTGGCCAACATGGATGGCTCCAGAACAGAAGTGGGCAAGAGGTGCCCTGACAGCTGCATGTGGCCGCCAGAGCTGTTTTAGTAGCCATTCAGCATTAAAAAAATGCAGAAAATATTTTTGTTTGAAAATCTTACCACCACATGGGTGGGGATAGAGAGCTTTTCCATCATATTTGGAGGTCCAGAGTCCCCGGGAAGATATGCGTTTTTGTAAATTGTTTCAAAACAATTTTTTCTATGGAATTTCTCAAAATGTATAGGACTACCAAAATTTATCACAGTACTTACATTGGTAAGGTGTATGACTCCTTTAGATGTAACAGAACATCCCATAAACCCAACATACTGCAACTCAGGACAGTGTTCAGCAAATGCCTTAACAGATTGATCTGTCACCTGCAAAGACAAAAAGGAGCAATTGATGATGGCACTGACTATTTGCAATCCACGAAGTCCAGGAAACATCTCAGCATCAGCAGTGTTACATTGCAGGTTCAGTAGCTTCTTTTGTCTTAACAGCATGAGAGAAAAAGCAAGATGTTCTTAAAAGGTCTTAAGGTAAAAAATGAACATGATGAAAAGTGTTCTTCTCCTCCAGCAACTGACAGAGTAGGAAGTAATGAAAACAGAATGCACCATATTTACAGAGATTAAAAATAAAATCAATTCTTTCTGTGTTCAAAACTTAAAACTCTAACCAGGAGAAACATTCTTCATGTGTTCCCAAATGTTCAAAAGAAGACATAAACTAGGTTATATCTCAGATAGTTTTGAAAACTAAAGACATTCTGAAAATCAGGCACACAAAATTCAGAGTAACTCAGTTTCCCAGTCTAGTAAAAACACATGCACATCATATATGTACTTCATATAGTAATGGCTTTATCTTCTTTAGTGTTATACACTAATACTGCATAGAGGTTTAGATGAAGGGAAATAATTTGTGAACAAGGGCTAGAAATACATATATTACTAGTTGGCCACATATTTAAAACTACATGTCCAGGAAATCTGATATTTAGAAAAGAAATCATGCATCACTAAACAAGTAACATCTTCTGAACAATGGATGGTGAATATTTATCTTTCTAACCTTGAAACAGAAATCTTTCGGCAAAAGTAAAACCAGGCAGATTGCAAGGGGTACTTTGATTGTGTTTTTCCTGCATGGCAGGGGGTTCGACTAGATGGACCATGTGGTCTATTCCAACTCTATTATTATTCTAAGACTTAAGAACACCGATCCTCAGTTAAATTTCACATCAGAGGAATCATATTGTCTTGTGTTATACAATCTGAACAAGTTGGTGAGTAACCTCTTTTTGGTTGGAGGTGCTACTGATATTAATTCTGCATTAGAGACGAAAGGGTATTCCTAGATGCCCATATTGTTTTAAATTACATTCCTGTTAGGTTTTTTGAGATGCAATAGTATTACTTTCAAACATAATACATAAAATTTGAGATCTTGGAGGCAGTTTGAAATTCTTTTCCTTCCCAGCAGCTGTAAAGTTATACACTACAAGATTAGTTTAATCTGTAAAGAAAAACAGTAAAGTATCCTTAGTCAGCAACAGCAATCTCCGTGTCAGCATTCCTTGCCACCCTAATATTAAAAAATGTATTTTTTCAGTTCAGATACAGTATAGGTATGTTAATTCAGTAGTGCTTAGTAAAGTGCCAAGAAATTTCACTAGATATTTCAACACATCATCATTCTTTCCCATGACTATAGTTTGAGAGCTTCAACTGGGTTCTTTTTTTAACTCTGATTTGTGTTAATGAATGCAGAGACTGATATGAAGGGAAGCTAATAATCGAGGAAGTTGCCAATGTAATGGTTTCTTTTGCAGAAAAGCCAAGGGTACATTGCCGCAAATTCTTTTTAAATTTGCCCGTCACATGGCAATTGATTTCATGATTGTTCATCTCTTTGACGATGACGACAACAACAACAACTTTATTTATAACCCACCCTCTCTCCCCAAAGGGCAGCTTCCAAAGACAAACACAAAGTAGAAATAAACAGCAGTGGAAGAACAATTAAAAGAAGCAATTAAAAATTCACAAATAACACAGTAATCATTAAAACAAGTAATAGGTTCCATAAATAACATAGTGAATTAAGAAAATCAACATGAGAATTGAACAATAAAAACATGGCTGTGGTATGAGTTAGGGCACTTTGTTCTCAGTCAGCCTCATCAGGCAGAATAGAATCATAAGAAGTTAATAAAAGAAGTTACATCAATTGCAAAGACGTATTTGTCATTTTGTGATGGTCAGATGATATTTATAGATATCGGACTTGAAAACCACTAGGAAGAATGGTCAGAGATTACTCATTGGTCACACATTGATAACTAAAGTAATTCACCAGCTCACAAGCCCTGATTGCCCCAACTGCCCTTCTTTACAAAACAAATGGGAAAATGCTTTCTTTCTATTCTTGGAAGTTTTCAGGAAGAGCAGCAGAAAGATTGATAAGTCCCCAATTATCCGAAGTTTTTTTTTTCATAAACACTTTTGCCTGGATTTTTTTTTTTTTTTTTTTTTTTTTAGATTTTAAAACCTTGTTCACTCTTTAGAAGGCAGCTGCAATTTCTCTCCTAAGTCCTAACAGGCTATTCCAGTTAATGTACCAGTCATAGCATTTGGTATCAGAAGTAGTTCCCAGATTAATATCAACAAGATCTTGGGTAGAGATCTAAACTAGGGGCTATCAGAACATACTTAGCCAGGGCTGGTGTTTCAGTCCAAGAGCAATACTCACAATAATGCAAGGGTTATTATGCACTTATGTATATGAACTATTTATATTTTGATTTTTTTCATGTCCCCATTAGCTGAAAAATCAGCAGTACACATTTGTACCAGTGCGATCACTCAGAAAAGGCTTGATTTAAGAGCATAAACGTATCACGAACTTTATTTTCCAAAGATAGTACAACTGCATCCAGAACCATTAAATCCATTAAGATCAAGACAAATCTGTCACCAATATAGCAAATGAAACAAGAACAGCTAAAACACAAATGTGCCCCATGTTGTGTAAAGCTGAAACAACATGGGTCAAAGAGATCAATTTAACAAGACACATTATGTGTTGCAGGATATAAATTTAAAATTATACATTAAGGCTTCTTAGGCCGTGCAATTACCCCTTTGTTCACCCAATTAAAAACCTTTTAACTGCTACATTTTGTTTACCTGAAAAATTGGTGCTGCTTAGAAGCATCATCAGAACCTTATCATGGCAAAGAGATAATGGCAATTGTTACTCTTCAGTAATTTAACATATTACTATTATTGAAACTGAAACTTTAACATGGGAGTTAGTCATCAGACCCTGCAAAGCACAATTTAGCTAAATCAATCCAAATTGAGCAAAGAATATACTATACTTTTACTAGAAATGCCCCCTTGTGAATGAGGGCACAGATATTCACAACTAATCACATTACGAAGGTCCATTAGTGTTCACTGAGAAATCTGTAATAATTTGATTGCCTCTTCGACCTTCACTGACTTTCTTTCATTCTGCCTTATATTATGTTAGGCTTGCTTTACAAAAGTCATATAAGATGATGAAAAGAGATTTATAAGCTGTGCACAAAGCATGGTGAGTAGGAAAGAAATCAGCCCAGAACTAATGGCACAGATATTAGACATTCAGTAAAAATACTATCATGACTTTGGCCATTTTTCTTAAACATACTTGACAACTTTGTTATTGTAGTTTTGAAATGCATTGCTGAATTATAGGAACAGTGAATTTTTCTTCTATTTGAATTACCCTCCACAGAACTATGATTATATAAATATAACTGTATATATCAAGCTATCTTTTGACAGCATCTATAAGCTATATAAGAAGTATAATATTTTCCTCAAAAAATTTCCCCCATATTTTTGTTCTCTATTATACAAATACAACCCCAAGAAGCATCATATGATTAGCTTGCCCAGTACTAATACTTGTAAACAATTAAGAAGGATAGCTGTGAAGTGCTGAAAAAGCCAGGTCATTCCTTTACCTGCCCTCCCCACAATTTAATTGTTGGAGCAACCTTCTCTTTCCCCTCCATACACACACTTTTTGACATATTCATATCTGCAGCACTTCCAATGTCCTAGGTGTCATGTAATCCAACTAACGAATTAGTGCAGTTGATTGAGGCAACTGCCTTCCAGCTGACACAACCCCTTTGGTATTAAGAGACTGAATAAGCCAGATGGCAATAGACTGCACTAATATGTATCTGTGGATGCTGAAACTCCATCATATAACAATGGTGTAATAAAATGGTGCCATTTATGTAAAGCATAAGGCATTTTCTGAATATATGATTCTGTAAAGAACTTGGTTATTACTCAAGTTTTGTCAGCTTAAGGGCTCCTTTCTCCCCTCCTAACCTCCCACTTCTGAGAAGGCCACCCATAGAATGTCTCCGTTGCAACACTTTGGTCCGCCTAGACCAGGTATGGGCAAACTTTGGCCCTCCATGTGTTTGTGACTTCAACTTTCAGAAATCTCAGTCAGTTTACACTTTTAGGAATTGTGTGAGTTGAAGACCAAAACACCCGAAGGGCCGAAGTTTGACCATGCCCATCCTAGGAACCTTCTACACAACTAAATAAAATCCCACATTATCTGCTTCGAACTGGGATATATGGCAGTGTGGACTCAGATATTCCAATTAAAAGCACATATTGTGGATTATTCTGCCTTAATATTCTGGATTATATGCTGCGTGGAAGGGCTCCTGCATTGCTTCCCTGTTGAAGTTCCAGCTCTCTTCTATTTTTCGTTTTTCCCTCTGACAGTCTATTGACATACTGCCCTCCTGTGGTTCCATCCGAGCACTGCATACATGCATAAATATTTATTCATTTTTGGGGCCCTATCCCAAATAGGGCAGATTTTTTAGTTAAAGTCCCACCAGTCTTTTAATTTGGAACACAAAGGGTATGTGTACCATGTTTGATCCAAATCCATCACACCAGGCAGGAGCCTTTGTGGAATAAACATACATATATACTTATATGTGGAAAAATGAAGGATGGCCTTTTGGATATATTTTTGAGAATTAATTTCAAGCCATAGGTGGCAGAATCCAGAGATACAGAGGGCTGAATGTACATAGATTGTATCCTAAGAACATGAAAGCAATTAATTTTAATTACTCAGCTATGCAATTGAAACAAAAGAAAACATCTGGATATAGCAAGTTCTAGTCTGACTGTGCTGGCTGTTCTGTCAAGAATTGGAAGTTGGCTAGGATTACTACTTCCTCCATTTACCACCTGGAAATGCTGTGCTGGACCCAAGCTGTTTGCTAGCGAAAGATACTGGACCCAAGTCATTGTTTAGGAAATATATCTAAGTATGGAAATCTATTTCCTTTGTTCTAATTTTCCTGGTTTACATATCTGTCTAGCTGCTCTGAGTCTCACTGAAGAGAAGAAAGCAGGAAATAATAAGAATAAAAATAGTAGTTTAAACCCTGAGATTACACTAAATATACTAATTAAAACTACTTTGCAAAGACAACAGACCAATAAGAACAATATGGTTTGGGGGAATTTATGAACCAATGCAAAGTTTTAAGATGTTTCTAGTAGCAGCTTTAATACAAAATTAATCACAAGAGAATACACCAACATTTTGACATCTTACCTCTTTGTCCTGAGATTTTATTACACGTGAGATACAACTAATTTACATTAAGATAGTTTATGCCATTTTATTTATTGTCTAAATATTGTGTATTACGAATTGTTCAAAAATACTGCTTCGAAAGCATAATGTTTGAAGTTCCTTAGAGTACAATTATACAGAAACCTGCTAACTTTCAGAACTGAAGAGATTTGTTTTAAAATTAAATTGCAGGTGGCTGGCAGCACTGCGTTCAAAACAATCTGTAGAGATTTGTAAACAATTTATTCACTGTGGATTTGGGGAATCTAATGTCTGCAAACTGTATTTCCAAATACTAAAAGTACTCAATGTAGATATATTAAAATAGTATACACTAGCTTTGAGTACAAGTTCAAGTTCTGCTTGCATAAACAAAACATAAAGCACATTAGTTACATGAAGTATTCAGAGTTAAGTCTCCATTGAAATAGGGAATAGCAGAAAATATGAGATACATACAGTCTTGCAGAGGACAGTTAAAACAAGTATGAAGATGAACTGAATAGTTCAAACGAAGGATTCCTTTTGAGTTTGTTGTTACTATACACAGACATGTAAGTGTGCAATGTGCAGTGGAAAGACCTTACTTTGGTATGGAAAGGCTTTAGGTAAAAAGAAATCCAATTTATTTCCACAAGGAAGGTACTGCTGCACAATGTACTACAAATGTCCCCATTGAGTCCACAGAGACAAAGTCTTATGTCAAATCAAAGTGTATGATCATTCATAGTTATGAGGTATTTCTCAAATCTCCCGTGGACATGTGAGCGTATGAACTAGAACCACTGTATTGCATAACAGGAAAGAACCCTAACAAGCATTTAATCCATTCCTCTACCATGAAGGGGTCCGTAGCTGAAGCACCCAAGAGATAATAATCACACATATTTGTGTGATTTATAGCCCCTCAGCTGTGGAACAGGAACAGAGAGGGACCCAGTGAGATTAGATGGGCCCCTTCCCTCCTGATGTTCAGAAAACAACTTAAAACTTGGCTGTGCAAGCAGGCATTCGGTGAGTGGTAGTATTACAGACGCAGCTAAATGACGACCATGGGAATGGTGCAATGTTAATTTTTTTTTATTTTGTTATGTTGTTTCATGTATAGTGTTTGAATGGTTTTAATTCATTTCTATTGTTATTGATTTTAGTTAATGTTATGTATTGCTTTTGTATGTATGTTCAACATTGAATTTTGCCTTGTTGTACATTGCTTTGGGGTGTGAGAGAGCAGTATAGAAATGCAATAAATAAATAAAGAAATAAATAAAATTTCATAATCTCCAGTGAAGGACAGTCCACCACATCCTAGGATCTTGCATCAGGAATTGCTTTCTAATTCAGTTTCTGAATATCTTGTATTTAAATGGATTTTATCAGATGAAGTCCTGGAGCAAAAGAAAAGAAGTTCACTATGTCTTCTACATGACATTCCATCAAATGTTTAAAGAGGGCTATCATATCACCTCACAAATTTCTTCTTTCTTAGTTGAACATACCCAGTGTCCTTAGTTGTTCTTCAAAGGGTCTAAATTCAGTTATTTTGGTTATCCTTCCATGGACATGTTCCAGCTTGTTAATGCCCTTCAGCTGTGCTGCCCAGAAATGGATAGAGCATTCCAGGTGAGGTTTGTTGCACCTTAGGGTTTAGTGTTGATGTACACATCAGCATTCCTTATTTATTATCGCCTTCTGGATGATCATACCCAGGAGTACCAAGCAAAAATATAGTATTACGTTTATATAGTATACATAAATGCTCCTATAGTTTAACTGTTGTAGTTACCTAATCACAGAAATAAATAATATGACAATATTTTGGGTACAGGATTCTATTATTCGCCATTTTGAATTTCTATGGGGGAAAAGGCACCTGGAAATTAATATTGAAACAGTTTCAAAGTAAAATGGGATTTTCACAAATTTCATCAAATAGGAAAAACATCTAGAAAATTTAAGTGCAATTTTTGGTTTGTGTGAATGGTATTCAGAAAGACTTTTTGCTAAGCAGATCTATGCTTTCAAGTTCTGACATCTCATACGTATACAACTATTATCTTCCTTAAAAAAATCTTCAAACAAAAATGAGTTACAGTCTCAATCGGAAATTAACTCTTTGAAGTTCTAAACTGTCTGGCAATTCTTCTTTAGCACAGAATTGTAGCCCAAGGCTTTTTTTAGTATTTCCAACAGAAAGTTTTTACCTTTATATTAGCATTACTTAGCCAGAAATAACACACAATTGTAAGAACCAAATAATACATGCTAAGTTTTACAAGCTGCAAAGCACATCATGGCTGCTAAAACACAGTTGAATAATAGTTAAAAATTATTTACATTTAAGCTCACTATATACACTGACGTATCAACTACAAAAATGGTGGCAGGGAGAGCACTTTGGTTTCCCTTTTTCAACTCACATTATAAAAAAATGTTTTAACAGAACTCACTTGACTGGTAATGATACTTTATATTCTCAGAAATGTAGTGCTTCCTACTGTAGCCAACTTGTTTAAATCAACTCATTCTTTATCTCCACAAGTGATTTTATTCCTGATCTTGAACAAAATTAAGATAGTCCGTAATATTTGTAATTTAAATTAATCAAATATTCCAGGGCTGTTTACACAGGCCAGCAATAGTAATAGTGACTGGCTCCACTATCTCCTGTGTGTGACTTCAAGCAATAATGTGATGATCTGGTTATATCATAGCTAGCTGTGTACATGGTACCACTTTTCAAAACAGGATCTGGGAAATCCAGCAGTTTCAGAAACCAAACTTCCAAAAAAAAGGATGGATGACTGGACCTGAATTGACCTGGCCGATACTGACCATGTGACAACCCAAATCACCTGCTTTTGGTTGCTTTCAGATGCCATGGTAGCAGCCACATGCACACAGGATTTTCCCCCCTTCGCCTTGCCTGAGCCAATCAGAGCAAGAAAGCAGATAAAGTGTTTGATTAAATTCCAATCTTTTTCTTTGGCATTTTTAAAAAAATGTTCTTAGTTTAATATCTTTCAGTCTTTTTAATTATTATTATTTACTATTTCGCGGGTGTGCATTTGGGAAAGCTGTGAAAGGGCATTTTTGGAGTATGTTTAAATATGTTTTACCTTTGTGGGGGAGGATTAATTTAGGGAGAAGAGGGGATAGCCTGACTCCCTTGAATCCTCACGGAAAGAATACTACCAGTATTTCAGTTTAAATCCTTCCCCAGCCCTATCTATCTTCTTGCTTCTGTACTCTGTTCTGCACCTTCCTTACCCATGAAAAAAAATTATCAAAAAAAGTCCTTTCTTCTTGTTATTCACCTTTTTGACTGACTCATTTATACCCCTCCCCTGCCCAACTTTCTGGCTTGTGTGTACTCCTGCCCCAGTTCACCTAGCCTGACAACTGTGTACAAAAGCAAAAGCTTAGGAACAAATCAATTTTCTTCAGCAAAACGATTTCACAATAAAATTGTATAAAATTAGTGAAGCAAAAAAATCCCAATTTTGATTTCATTTATTTAATACAGAATAAAAACAAAGGTTCTAGCTCATATTATGACTAGTAAACTAGCAGAGAGAAGTTAGAAGATTAATGTTAACACCCACTAAGGTAATGTAAAAAGGTTTACATTAAAAGGCCACATACATGTTTGCATTGTATTTTTGGGCTAATTTTTTTCTATTTTTAGTGTGTACATGGCCCATCAACTGGGAACACACCACAACCTGAAAAAAACAGAAACCAGTATATTAAAACATCATAAGACCCCTTTTTCCAACAATAGACCCCAAAACTGTCGCCGCCACTTTACAAGAATTTACAGTACTTTATCTAACTCACACTCAGGCTGAGCTCAAATGACTTTTTAATAAGTAGATCCAAAGCTTCAATTAACATGCTTGCTTACCAAATACTTGATCACAAAAATGGTATTTTTAAAATAATAGCGGAATATTATTCAAGGTATTGCTTCACAAGTCCAAAAGTACATTAACAGCATTTATTTTTTCTAAGTCCATTTTTGTCAAAGACATTTTTACTCAAAACAGATACTACACAAGGAATCTTTTTCTCTCAGGAAATATCGCCTAAAAGGGAAAAAGTCTAACCTCTCATAAACCCAGAACGGCTGATTTATTTACTGTACATTACTAATGGATGAGGCTTAAGACTTTGATAAACCCTCAGTACTCACTTTGATGTCAGCAGTGAAAAACAGTAGTTCCTTTTGTGCTCATACTTAAAGAATAACATATATTTTTAATGTTCTTTTGACAGCCCCAGTATTAGTCCTGACTTTTAAAGGTAGACAACTTTAAGTTACAGGATGCATACAACATTCTATTTGCAGGCATTGTCGGCTCTTCCTTTTTCAAAAAAGTTTAAAGACTTCATTAAAAATTCACAATTTTCAAAATAATCTAAAATATTTTTCATAAAGAATAGATTGAAACAGTGTAAGGGATAACTAAAACTGAATTATTTAAACTAACTGATGGTTATCAGAAACATGGGAATGATATTTAAAAGTTGCTTTCTTCTACATAACCTTGTTTCCTTGAAGTAAATATTAGAAGCAGAAAACTACACTATTTTCTAAGAAGAATATTGAGCAGTACTAAAATGGATGTTATTACATCTAAAGGAAATAATGCTTGGGCATCTGCTTTCATATAGGAAAGAAATTCTCCTGGTCAGTTCTAAGAAGGTAGTTTGGGCAGGTATTTCATCTAAGGCAAAGGATTTCGAAATCAATTTTTGTTTTGTTCTTTTTAACTAGAATTCCAAGACTATTCACTTAAACTAGAAGCAAAATGCTGGCTTATTGGCTAGAGACAATTCACTATGGCTTCATG
Organism: Anolis sagrei; assembly: GCF_037176765.1. NCBI lineage: Eukaryota > Metazoa > Chordata > Lepidosauria > Squamata > Anolidae > Anolis > Anolis sagrei. The sequence continues at coordinate 246,995,031 of NC_090022.1, read as the reverse complement.
AGCCATACAATAAAATGGGTCAACAGGCAGAATTATTTGTATCAGTCTAAGTTAAACCTCAAAATTGTTAATATCAAACAACAGGAAACTGGAGACCAAATCAAACTGCAACTGTATCTAGGAAAGAAAGGCATGTCCCTAATTAGGAAAGCTGTAATTTACTTGTATTTAATAAAAATTATATCTTCCTTTAAATTTGGGTATATTCTTGAATCCAGCCCTGATCCTAGAAGCCCAGATTTTATAAACCAGAAAAGCATTTGCACAACTATGACTACTATACCAGGTTATAATGAGATGCCTTATGTACATCTTGAGGGACTATGTAATTCTTGACAGAACAGCTGATAAGAATTTGGGAGAATTATTCATAAAACTTTTTGTTAGATATCAAAATAAAATACAGTACTGCTAAGTTGGTGTGAAACTCTATACAACAGCTTATTTGGGAAGTGGAAATATTGATGCATGTGATCATAGAATCATAGAATCATAGAATCAAAGAGTTGGAAGAGACCTCATGGGCCATCCAGTCCAACCCCCTGCCAAGAAGCAGGAATATTGCATTCAAATCACCCCTGACAGATGGCCATCCAGCCTCTGTTTAAAAGCTTCCAAGGAAGGAGCCTCCACCACACTCCGGGGCAGAGAGTTCCACTGCTGAACGGCTCTCACAGTCAGGAAGTTCTTCCTAATGTTCAGATGGAATCTCCTTTCTTGTAGTTTGAAGCCATTGTTCCGTGTCCTAGTCTCCAAGGAAGCAGAAAACAAGCTAGCTCCCTCCTCCCTGTGGCTTCCTCTCACATATTTATACATGGCTATCATATCTCCTCTCAGCCTTCTCTTCTTCAGGCTAAACATGCCCAGTTCCCTAAGCCGCTCCTCATAGGGCTTGTTCTCCAGACCCTTGATCATTTTAGTCGCCCTCCTCTGGACACTTTCCAGCTTGTCAATATCTCTCTTGAATTGTGGTGCCCAGAATTGGACACAATATTCCAGATGTGGTCTAACCAAAGCAGAATAGAGGGGTAGCATTACTTCCTTAGATCTAGACACTATGCTCCTATTGATGCAGGCCAAAATCCCATTGGCTTTTTTTGCCGCCACATCACTATAGAAAATACATGGCATGCTGAACTTCAAATTCCTTGTTTTAATTCCTCATATAAAACATAACATGTTTAAGCAGTTTTAAGTGGAGCTTAGAATTAGCACAAAAAACTGAGTTCATTACATTTTTAGTTAGAGGAGCCTAAAATCTAATTAATTTTGCATTACCACTTTATCATTCTTTTAATCAACCTGCAAAATAATCATGAAATTACTGGTCACATTTGAAAAACTAACCAAGCAACCCCAGGGGCCATCTAGTTCAACCTGTGCAGCTCCCTTCCTAAGGATATTAGATCAATCCCCTCCTTCCTGACCTTCCACAAGAGAATGAAAATGTGGTTTTGTGACCAAGCCTTCAGAGAACTTGTGCAATAGATAGATTTGGAACAATGTACAATGACCATTGAAACGGCCCGGATTACGCTCGTGGATTACATGTTTAACTCTGAATGTATTGTTTTTAAATGTTTTGTTTCAATGTACTTTTTAATTGTATTTTAATATTTATTTAAGTGTACATTGTGTTTTAAGGCTTCAAATCATTGCCTGTATGTAAAGTTGCCTTGAGCCCTCTTTGGAGCAAGAAAGGAGGGGTAGAAATGCCATAAACCTCCATCATACAGGAATTAACAGCAACAACAATCTTATGTTTAAAAACTTCCAGTTAATGAGAACTTCTTACCTTTTGGCTAATCTATTTCACTATCATCAAGAGATGCCCCTGCCCTTCTTAAGATCCCAATTTCTAAAATAAGTCATATGTTAATATTGTCAGCACTATTTCTCCTTTGCTTTCTGATTCATTTAATTGGATGACTTTTAGTGCTTCAAATTGTGCTCCCTGGAAATATCTAGATACTTTTAACTAAAAACTTCATGATTCAATCAAATGGGGATGGTGAGATTTTTTTTAATCTAAGATATCTGGAAACTACTGAATTGGAAAAGATTTGCATTTACTAGATTTTTCTGTGAATGCATGAGACGTCTCTTCACATTAAGAATGACAGTTTTCCAATCTTAAATTCTTCTCTCTAAAATCAAGAACTGGGCAAAATATCAAATACCACAATATAACTGTATTAAAGGACATCAAGTTCTGTCTGCTTGCCAAGGCAGTTGGTCAGAAAACAGAAGAAACACAAATACTTAGGGTCTTTCTACACTATACCACTACTCTACTTTAACTACTGCAGCATTCAGACTGCTGAGCAAGAGAGCTCAATATCTCACCAAACTACAAAGGCCAAGATTTCATAGGATGGAGCCATACAAGTTGAAGTGGAATCATTATGCTATCAAAGGGCAAAAGAAGCCATAGTTCTTCATGTTTGCTGTACAAGGGTCTTTCAATAGGGGAAGTAACATTTCTATTCCTGTTTAAATCAATGCTCACTCAAATAAGATACTTTATATAAATTTTTCAAATTTTTTCCTTCTATGTTGGTTATTAGTTGTAATTTTATCCATATTTTGGATCTCATATTGGTAGAAAGATTGTATATACAATGAACAAAAATATAATAAACCAATTTTTCTTATGTGTTCGACGTGCGAGTGTGGAGAGGAGCAAACCACTGACCACCTGCTGCAATGCACCCTGAGCCCTGCCACATGCACAAGGGAGGACCTTCTTGCAGCAACACCAGAGGCACTCCAAGTGGCCAGATACTGGTCAAAGGACATTTAATCAACTCTCATACTCACAAATTTTGTAATCTGCTTGTTTGCTTTGTTCTGTTAGAAATGTAATATAATTTGACTGGTTGTTCTGACATGACAAATAAATAAATAAATAAATAAGCATAATATTAGCACATAAGGTAAGACAACCAATGTTATTTTATTCTTTAGGCACAATGGGAAAAACTGTAACCCGAATAAAAGAAGTATCATTTAAGGAGATTATGAACAATAATTTAAGACATATTAAAGAAGACGAAAGTAATGGCAATTATTAGGTGAATAATTTGTAAATAGGTTTTATCACTATAAACTGTCATATTGTTAAAACTCAGACAGTTAAATTACCCCCTCCTGCATGGTATGAAGAATTAGTGTGAGGACACCTGGAGACCTACTAGGAGAAACTACAGCTGGCTGATCTTCCTGCATCATCATAAATCTAGAAAGAAATAATATGCATATTAAGACCGAAGGTACACTTCTCTTCAGAGCTGCTATGAATATCAAAAAGTATTACTAAGTATGTTAAACAACTGATAAGCATGGGATCTATAAGAGACATATCAACATAGGGGAAAAGATGAAAAACAAGTAGAAAATGAAGGAACAAGGCTAGCCAATACATTTCCTCCACAAGTTCTGAGAAGTATGCCAAGTCTGGTCCTTATGGTTCACAGTCGACATCCAAGTATAGACTACATCACATGCCAAGATCTTTTAAATTCGGGATAATTTCCAACAGTCATTTGTGGTATGGCAAAAATTCAGTTAAATAAGGAGGAGAAATAAACCTCTCACGCGTCAAATTCAAGCCCTTCATACGCATCTCAAACAACTCTTTCTATCCTACCCAATCTCTTCATTCAAAGCTTTGATGAATTAAAAAAATTGAGTTATCTGGGCAACAGAAAAATATAAATTTTGAAACAGAAGCTATTTTAGCCTGCAACAAACAAACGACAAAACACTTTGGGTGGAGACTAGCTGGTTTACTATCATGCAGAAAATACCAATAATTGCCCACATCTTCCAAAGGAACAGCCATAGACACTCCAAACAAGCCTATGTTTCATGCAACTCACTCATTGTTAAATACTGATGCCTTAAAGAGGATTAATAGATCAAAATTTACACAGAGCTTTCAAATTATAAAGTAGTAACAACTCAGATTACTTCACTGGGGTCACAAAGGGTCATGGAAAGTGTGACCTTTCTTAACCATGAAATTGCCATTCTTTCATTTTCTAGAACTGGGCATGCCCAGGACTCCTGGAAAGCTATCCCAGTAGGAGTTGTAACCTAAGAGTATCAAGACAATGCAGCTACCCCTAATCAATGTGCTTTATCCTTGTAAAATTCTGCCATGACCAACCATCAATGGGGCAAATGGTAAAGGGAACACACACTGACAAAGGAGGGAAGGGGCATAACCTGCTATCTTTTATCTCTAATAAAATGGCTACTGTCAACAAATACCATAAACATTTGCTTGTCATAAAATTCGGCATCAAATATTTCTAGAAACCAAATTCTACTACATTATGGCAATTTGTAGTAGTTATTTTGTTGAAGTTATTTTTTCTTAACAATTATACCTTTTTATTTTCTGTAAGTAAAAAATGTAGGTGCAACGACTGTTCATTAAAAAATGTAAAAATGTTTGCTTAATATATATTATTGCATAATCTTGTCTATATTGAGCTATCTTTTATAAAATGCATGTTGGCTTTTTATGAAACAACCAAATCTATTTACAACCTAAACACAACTGTAAAAATTAATACATATTATCACTAAAGAGGAACAACAACAGATTTTATTTTTAAGATCACCAATAAATTTGAAAATCAGAATTAAAGCTAAAGTATGGTGAGGCACCATTTTTATATATATATATATATGCTCATGCCAGCCACATGACCTTGGAGGTGTCTGCGGACAACGCTGGCTCTTCGGCTTAGAAATGGAGATGAGCACCACACCCCAGAGTCAGACATGACTGGACTTAATGTCAGGGGACTACCTTTACCTTTATATATATATATATATGAATTAACAAACTGGCAGATTTATAATAGGGTTGTTGTAGGTTTTTTCGGACTATATGGCCATGTTCTAGAGGCATTCTCTCCTGACGTTTCACCTACATCTATGGTGAGCATCCTCAGAGGTTGTGACCTCTGAGGATGCCAACAACCCAGTGATTCTGGCCATGAAAGCCTTCGACAATGAATTTATAATATCTTGGCAAACCAAGAACAATGGGTTGTATCCCATGCTGGGCAAATGCAAGTTTCCTCATAGTAGAGGAATACTCACCCATCCACCCTACTACAGGAAGCTCTGCCCCTGAGGATCAGAGAATCCTAATCCTCCTCTCATATAGTGCATTTATTTTTTTTAAAAAGAAATAGATACGACTCTATTACACAGACACATAAGAATATCATATCTACATATACAGAGGCCTGATATTCCAAAACAGTGTAAAATAGCTTTCACTCAAGTGTAAATTTTATTTCAAAGCTATTTATCAGCAGTGTGTAGATCCTGCAAACACTTCAAAAGCACATATGCCAGATAATCTACTTAGCATCTTCAGACCCTGGGGCACCGTTAGATAAATCCTCCAGTGAAGGATATAATCTCCACATGATAAGAGCTTGTTCTTAGATTGATTCTGCATATAATTCAAACAGTTGGGACCTGTTATAATTTGCTGTGAAGATACACATCTAGCACAGTACTGATGTAGTTGTGGAAGAGGTCTTAAAATATAACTTATCCAGCCTGCAGAAAGAGCAAAATTATTTGTCATAATAAATTTCTATTCCTTCTTTACCTAAGAAGTATTTGCCTTATTATTACAGTGAACCAAAATATCGCAAAGCTATTAATTCGGAATTGAACTTTACCATCTTGGAGAAAGTGCCATGACTAGCTGAAACAATGTAACAAAATTGCAACTTTATAATATTGATCTCTATGTGCATAATGCAAATGGAAATCTAGATGCACACAAAAAGAATAGGAAAACATTTTACTAATTTCCAATTATCACAGCAAAGGGGAAGAGTCCAGGTTGCATTCCCACTAAGAAGGCCCATTTTTGTATATATTAAAAATCCAAGTCCAGCAGAACTAATTCAACTCAAGCTCTTTCTAAAGATGGTTAAAATAGATTTCAAATTCTGCAACAGAACCATAAAGACAAAGCCATACATCATGTACAATATGACATGTCTCACCAATGATCAATGCAAAATGATAGCAATATTAATCACTTTTGGGGTTTTAAGAACAAATCATTAAAATTAAAGTTATGTGCAAAAAGAAAACAGAAAAAGGTGGTCTTGAACTCAAAAATTCAATGTATTACTAATCGTCATTTTCCATTAAACATATACTAAACATTTGAAAAATAGCAAATATACAAACATATTACACTTTTATTTCACTCTATCTATCATGCCCCAAATCAACTGAAAATAAATATAAAAATAAACAAGAATTAAAATCACAATGAAGTATATTTTTAATCTGTTTGTATTTGTTATTGTTTAATTTTGTTTATGATTATTTACATTTGATGTAATGCCTTTTTTGATTTTCGCTTTGTATCTATTGTGTTGATTTTCTTGTAAGCCGCCCCGAGTCCTTGTGGAGAAGAGTGGGCTATAAATAAAGTTATGTATTACTATTATTGTTGTTGTTGTTGTTGTTGTTGTAAGTGTTTCTCATATCAAATTGACTTTTTAATAAAATATACGAAGGACTGAAAAACTACTTTTACTTGTTTCAAATTATTATATAGATAAACAAAAATATTCACAAAGTATTACCACTATAAGTTTCTCTTTCTAGAGTATGTCCTTAAGAAACACAAATAAGAAAAAAAATTGGGTATCCCTTCCACAAAATGGTAAATGTTTAAGTTACATTCACAATAGGAATCTGTAGTCTAACATTCTACTGCATCCTAAAATACACCAAAAAAAAAATCTCAAACAAACAAAGCATCTGAATCAGTGGCTTGAAAAGTGTATATTTTGCATCTTATACAGGCAGGCATCCAATATTTCTTTGAAACGCATTTATTAATTTAACAATATGCCAAAAGGCAAAATACCATAATTCATCTTAAATTAGCAGGTTTTTTTTAAAAAAAATACATAATGCAAATTATGAAATACAAATTATTTGAGACCTATTTCTCATGCCATAAACATTAAATTTATTAACAATATTTAAAAAAAATCTATATTTCTTCCATTTGCAATACATTACTGCACCTCCTATATATATGTAGAAGGTGCACTAAACATTTGTCTGTGGTTCAAATGAAACATGTCAATTTGCAGAAATCACTTACTAAAAATATAATTTCTTGGTATACATTTATGTTATGCATGTATCCCTTTAAGTAGCTTGTCAACTTAGGGAAACCCCATTAATTTCATAAGAACTTCCTGTGAGAGTTGTTCAGCAGTTGAACTCTCTGCACAAGCATGGTGGAGCCTCCTTCTTTTGAGGCTTTTGAACAGAGGCTAGATGGCCATATGTTGGGGGTGTATGGAATGTGATTTTCCTGCTTCTTGGCAGGGGGTTGGACTGGATGGCCCCCAAGTTCTCTTCCAACTCTATGACTCTATGATTCTCTTATGAAAGGAATATTCTGAGGTATTTTGCCAATTCCTTTCTTTGAAATATAGGCTACAGAACCTGCTATTTATTAGCATAACCTCACTTTAAATATACACTTGCAGTAACTTTTCAAAGACTTTCATTTTGATGTGCTACTAATGTATCACCTTCAAAAAACTTTAAAACTGGTAAATCGTTCATGTTTAAAAAGCATAATATGAGAGATAGATGAGATATAGCACAGCATTCAGAGTGAGTTATTATACAGCCTGATACACATTTATTTTATTTGACTCCAACTATTGCTATATCTTTTAAATTTCAAACAATTACCTTCATGCTGAAGTTGTGTAACATTATGAAACATCTAACAAGATCTATCAATGTTGAACGTTTTATGGATGTCTTTATTATAAATTCATATTAAATTCAGTATTTCCACAAAATAATACAAAGGATAGTATTATGTTCTTATTACTGTACCAATCAGTCCTAAAATTTAAAATATTTTCCCCTTTATAACATGATTTCTATTGTAATCCAGTTTGAAAGAGGAAAGCCATAAAATGTTCACTGTAATTTTCCTGAAATGCTTCCCCCTTAATAACTTTGTTCTATAAGGAAAATACAACACTCCAAACATTACATGATTTTTTAGAATTGAAGTATACACACACACACACACATATATATTCATTTATAAGATTCACAAATATTGTGAAAACACTAATGAACAACCAAAACAGAAAATATAGAAAATGACATTTTACTTATTTCTTTTTATGTGTATATTGGAATTATATCTCCCCTACTCTTCAGGGACAGAGTATAAAAATAGCCAAAATAATGCTGAGAAATTAGAAGCTGTATTACTTTAAGCATAATCAAGAAATTATATTTAGCAATATAATTAGACTGTATTTTAAAAAACTTATTTTGATATGTTGAATTCAAGCATATATGAATTTTTGCTGAATAATTATAAGTATAATCGTATAATCTTAGAAGGAAATATATTTACTAAAGAACCAGGGTGTGGTGATATTTTTAACTATTGTGTTGCTGTACTTTTACTAGTAAAAAGGTCTTATGAAAGACATATCTCATGTGCATGCACAGAGTGAGATCTTCATTAATTACACTGCACAACAGAAGAAAATATCTCTTTCAATTGTTAATGCTTCAACATAAAGTTAGACTTTAAAACTTTTTAAATCCAGAGATTTAATTATACTTCTAATTTATCAACTATCAATATTTTTAAAGATTCTAATATATATGATCTTTTAAAATATGAAATGGCATTCCTGTAAAGTTGGGAGGAAATTAAGAAAATAAAACCAGAAAAAAATTGATAGAAAATACGTGAAACTTTGCTTCCAGAACACAAATACTGAACTCATTCTTGCATTATTAGAGTGCATCTTTGTTTACAAAAACGTAAAATATCCATGTAACTTTAAAAAAAAATAGCGAAGTATACTCTCATTTGCAGTTATAATAATTTGACAGTTATACGGCTGATAGGAGGAATAATCTTGAATTAAACAAACTGAAATATAAAGATTTAAATGTATGTTTCAGAAAACGAAAGTTGTTCCAGATAGCAGGTACAAGCTAGAAAGATGATGGAGTACAAGAAATAGTTGCTATATTTAATTTTAAGCTTTCTTAAGTTTCACTGCACTCACCCTATGGACTAAACCAATCTTCCATTTCACTCAGAATCCAGAATTACTTCTTGAAGGGTGGAAGGCATAATATTCTAGATTGCAGGCTTCCAAATTGCAATTTATTACTACCTTAGAAATGTACATTGCTATATATTATCTCCATTTACAGACAACTCACATTTTGAGTGAGTCTGTCCCTGCTCTTCACTATTCAATGGCTCTGGATTAATTCCAAATTGATCTCCTCCTCACTTCTGATGCATGCTTTGACACTGTGTCTCTTGTTGCAAGCAGTGTTACAATTCCGAAGGATTACAACAAATAAAAATCAATGGAAAGAGTTCACACTTCTGCATAGTAAAAGGATGAATATGGAAGCAAGGAACTCGGTATCAAGCTTAAGAAGTATAAATCAATTATTTAGTGTTCAATCCTTACAGAATTAGATGCATTTCAGACTTTCTTTTTAAAAATGTTGTACCAACTGAAAAATTAGGCAGCTCCCCATAAATACTAAAATACTTTTCATTTAAAAGCTTTTTTGTACAAAACCTTTAAATATTTATGCTTATACCCATTAAACAGCTATAAACAAAAATATTAGTTAAAAGCAACTGAAAAAAAGAATTTGGTTTAAACTTATTGTTCCTTAGTGTTATACATACAACACAAAGATATAGTAATATAAATGTCTGAGCTGAAAGAAGCCAGTGACATTCAAACTCTCAAATGTATACCACTGTTTTCGGCACATGTAATCCCTTGGTAGCTTTTGATTATACAATCAAGCCTAGGTTTACTGCTTAAGCATACAGAGTGGTATTGATTTCCTTCTCTGTAACGTCATTACCGCATGTCAAACCATTAAGCCACAACTACACAAGTCCTCTGCCATTTTCATCTATATTGAAAGACTGAAATATTTATCATTCAAATATATCCAAATACAATCTATATTTATGTTTGATATATACAGTGTCCACTAGTGGAAATATTCGTAAAACTGTACATTTCATCCTTCAGCTGAAGTACAATTTTAAGGTTAAAAAAAATGATAACTATTTCTGTTTTTCTGACTTTCCCGACTTTATACTTGGCCATGTAAATGAAGACAAATGATGTAAATCTTGCTTACCAAGGAAAAACCTTTTTGCTGAAGGGGAAAAAACTGCTTCGGAGACATAAAGTCATATATGATACAAAAAAGCATAATTTTTACAGTATAGCCCTACTTACATCTAGAGAGCAAGGAAATGTGAAAGAACTGCAATAAAGTATATATCTTGATATAAAATTAAGGCACATTATAAAACTTCATATATGTTTTAATTCTATATACCAAAATATACTTTACTAAACAAAGCCCAATTTAAAATGTACAGAATGTTTAGAATTATTGTCATTTCGGATTACAGCAAAAAAAAATCTGGTATTATATTTGTTGATTACACAGAAACTTTTTAAGGTTATGTACTAAAACTCCACAAAAACCTAGCTGTAAGATTTGTGTGCTTTTCAGAATTAAGTAATCTGTATGTTTGGAAGTTTGGTTTAAAAAGTCTTTGCTGGATAATACCATCTTCAATTGTAATTGGAGTCCCTCCCCGTGTCTGTGTCTGTCCTTAATGCTTAATACCAGCTTTATTTGCAAGTGGGATCGCTGTGTTTGTGTGTACAACTTGTTTGTATAAAACATAACAATTTCATATATTGAATTATGTGAAACTTTGTTTGCATATAAAAATATAATTAAAGAACATAATGTACAAAGGCCATTGTATATTGTATTTTCCAAATTCTGTATCTATTTTTTTCTTTCAAACTATTTTCATTTGTTGATTCCATCCAGTCAGCAGTATGCCAGCTGAATGTAAAGTGGAAGGTCTATTACATTTGGCCAAAGAATAGCAAGTTCTTTGCAAACAAGCAAAATCTAGTTATTGGCTTGGATTGGCTTATGGCCCTCAGGGAAGTGAGCTGGCAACTGTAACATCTCAAAAACATCCATTCTTTAAATCTGTCCCAAATCACTTCTATGTTCCAGATAAGCAATTTAAACATGAACCAAACAAATGAAAAAACCTCTGAGATTTGCAAGAATTGAATTGCTGTAAGCACACAGGAACAGCCCTGAACCTTATAGGGATTTCAAGGAATGTCTTCCTTACTGGTTTATGAAGTTCTGGGTAATATCAACGACTTCTGTAATGGGCTGCTGTCTATTTTCTCTCATATGCCTTCCTGCTTTTCTCTTATGGTTCTATAGAGTTGATGACAAAGGCAAAATTGTGGCCAGAATTTTTTTTGGGGGGGGGGGGGTCTTAGTTCGGTATTAACTATCTAAAGGTTTTTTAAAAAAAATATGGAAAATCTAACCATTCTTGAGGTTCCCAAACTATTCTATCCTACAAAGTGTATTGCTGGTGGAGATGGTGAATGGCACAATGAATCACCGAGACCAAGTTATTACTAGTATCTGTAAGATACAAACTTGTTTTCTTACAGGGAGAAAGTCTTGTGATTTATTCAATGCTTGTATCTTGGGATTTGGATGGAATAATCCAATAAACAGGGGCTTTTGTGATAATTTGGAATGCAGTCTTATGTACTTTGACTGGTGTGGTAATTGTTCTTGTTTCTAGGCGCTTTAGAATTTCTATGTAATTGTTTAAAAACTGAGGCCTTTTGAAGAAGGTAATGTTTCCAAAGACATTGTGTTGTTACCACTGCATGCAATAGTGAGTATGAACATTTCAAAGAACATATTCTGAAATTGTTCTTGACATAGTTTCTGTATATATTTCAGATTTCAATATTAATGTCAAAATATGTAGTATGATTTTACATAGGATTTGTGCTTCATTAGAACAGTAAAGACAAATATCACTTAAGTAAAATGAACAATAAATATTAAATAACCAGAAAAATAAAATAAGGTGAAAACACTAAACTAATCTGGGAATCTGCTATTACAACACATCCAATGAAGTGATTTAAAACCACTATAAAAAAAAAAAGATTAGGACGCAATACATTCCAGTCTACTTGGAATACACGAAGCTCATACCAGAAGCGTGTTTAAGAACTGGTCCAAGAGTCCAGAAGAGCTTTGACTCCCAATGTGACCACCATCCCACTTTCTTTGCTAGTTTTTTTGTACCCAAAAAACAAGTTAAACTAGCAAAGACAGTGGGATGACACTAGCAAAGAAAGTGGGATAACACAAGAACTTGTAAAAGTACTTGTGTTAGGCCGAAGAGGGTCTATTTGCCTTTATAGGGTGCTTGTATGTGATTAGTTTTTCAGTGTATAATAAAGGTCTGATGCTCATATGATTATTGTTCAGGAACCACAGAGAGAAATCCATATTGCAGTGCCTTACTTTCTAGTGTCACTTGTTAGTAGGACACTTGTTAGTAGTTTGTAGAGGTGTGCCTATCTCCTGGGATCAGGAGTTGTTTGTGTAACTGTGTGATGTGGAAAGAAGAATCTTTGCTGTGGTGTCCATATCACAGAAATAATACAAAGAACCTAGCATCAGTGGTGTTTAAGGATTTCTATTTGGGTCAAGGTGTTGTGATGGAATGGCAATTTGAAACTGGCGAGAAAGACTGTTTCTAGAGAATTGATGATAATTAGGAAATATAATCATCTGAAATGGAAATTATTTTAAGATGAACAGCTGGATTAACTAGAAAAAGTAGCATGCATCTCTTAATCATAATCTTTGGCTCAGAAGAAGCAAACTCAACAGAATATAAGCAATGCAATTAGTTTTATTTTACTTCACAATGATTATGTATCTGTAATTATGTGTCATACGTCTTTTCTTTAGTAGTAGTAATTCCAGCATGGAAGGGATCTGTCATCTCATTGTCTTGTTGGATACCACTATTACATTTATAATTTTTGGAAATTAGGCTGTATCTGTTACACTGAAGATAAGGAGTAAGCTTTTGTGGCTGTATTAATTATTTAAGCAGTTGAAACTCAGTTTAAAAGTTCCAAAGTGCTTAGTGTTTTTGGGTTCTGCCAGTACATATAAATTGCAATGGCTGATTCTGGATTTCCTGTATTTTCAGCACCACACTTCAAAATGAATCCTCCCATGCCTTGACAACCTACTGATCAGAGCACTTACACAGAGCTGTCCTTGAAAACAACCTACAATCACATTATATTTTAAAGAAGCTACAAGGGCTACTTATTCCCTTCTAAGGCCAATTCCAAGCACTAATGCTTAGCCTTAAAACCCTGAGTGGTACCAAAATTAAATATCTGAAGAAGAAAATATTTTGCTATCTCATCCATGACAAGAAAGGGGCTATTCCTTGATATACAACTTTGAATATGGAAAGCCCTCTTTCTATAGCTACATCTAGCACTGACACCGCTTTTGTTCTATCTGCACCAATATTTTAAATCGAGCTATTGTACTTTAATGTTTTTTTACTGCATGATACACAGATTAACTACTTACCATCACACACATATTGCACATCACATTATTTTCTTAAGTATATAAATAAATAGATAATGACAGCAAAAAATGAGTGAGAAAATCAAAAGAAACAATAATGATTTTACTCATCAGTTTACAAATTCTTGAAATAATTGGCAGTATATTCTGCCTCAAGGATTATGTAAAGAAAAAATGTTAAGAGTCAGGTTTCTATATAAACATATCAATTTTACATTCCTAGAGACCTAGTGTTAAACAAAATTCATCTTGCCTTAGAACTTTGCAACGCTTACAGTAATGTTTTGAAAAAATAGCAGAAAACTCGTGTTCTTATTTTTAAATATCAGCAGCTATTTAATGGCTATTTTCCCACTGAAGGAAAAGCACACATAGTCAACAGGAAATAAAACATGTTGGTCAGCAGAAAAAAGATATAAAGAACATGCACATATATAAAATTCCATGTAAGGGGGGAAATCCATGTGTGGCCTAATACAATTTTATGAGTGGCCTAATACTAATAAATGGATAACAATATTTTTGAGTACTGGAAAAATGTAGACAGCAGAGTAGTCAAGAATACTCTTCATTGATGAAGGTTAAAATAAACTAAGCAAGTTTATGAATCAATCAAGATTAATATTATTGATTAAAAAAACTGTATTGCCATCTATTTATACAAGCTTTAGTAACTTTAGTGCCATAGGAGAGGATCAAATTTCAATGTATCTGTATAAAACATAGCACACAAATTTCTTCACTCTATATTGAACACACATGCACACTTCAAAGCACTGAACAGAAAGACACAGATGTCTAAAGGTATTGGGGGGAGGGTGTGCCTTCAAGTTGTTTCTGACTCATGACAACCCTAAGGCAAGCCTATCATGGGATTTTCTGGCAACATTTGTTAAGAGTTTTGCCTTCCTCACAAGTTCAGTCACCCAGTGGGCTTCTATGGCTAAACAGGGACTCAATCCCTGGTCTCTAGAGTCCCATTCCAACACTCTTCTGCTAGCCACAAATAAAAGGGAAAAACAGGCAAAATCACCTTTTATAGGTGGAGCTCAAGATACCTCCTCACAATTGTGGAGGGATTTCTTTCTCTATATCCCCAGCACCATATTCCACCACGGGTAGCAGGGCCACCTGGACACTGCATAACCATTTTTAGAAGTTTCTGTTCAATGCAGGGAGAGAAGCAGGCATGAAAGCTATGTTTTACATGTCTGCTTCTCTGAATTGATATTTAGATCTACTCTTTTGAGACTGTTTTCCAATAGCACTGTCTTTTCCCCATTGCTTTTTCAACAGCAATGTTTATTGTAAAATGTTTAGAACACATCACAATCTTTAGAACACATAATAATTTACTTAGCAATAGTTTATGTAACTGTCATTTCTGTACACTTTTCCCATTCTCTTTATATATGCTGCCTTTGTGTGAACATTTCACGCTCTGATGAGACATCGACACATCTTACAACAGGACCAGAGCCAGTTCCAGTGTTATGTAACGAAAGCATATTTAATTGCTGCAAAAGAAAAAGGAAATAAAAATCTTCCTGTTTTCAATTCCATTTCCATCTTTTCCTGTTCACTGTACATCAAAAGGAACCAGCTCCACCTGACACACAAGGCGCATTTCCCCCACTGACCAGGCAGGTGTCAAGGCCAGAAAGCAAGCCTATTTTCCACAGCCCCTTTACCTTGTTTGATCACTGCTTACTTTTGATCTGACATTGCCCTCACTCGAGTAATGACTTCCACCTCATAGAACTTACCTCGCATCTGTCAGAAAGAATAAAAGACTTCAAACTGAGTCCTGACAAGGCCTGTGGGCCATGAGCTGCACTGCCAAGGGAACATTCCCCAGCTCCCACAATTTCCAATTCAGCTTCTTTTGTTCTGGTGGGTAGAAGGGTTAGGGTACCATTGAGAGCATGAAGGATTATGCACACACTGTGAAGCCAAGTCTTCCTGAATTACTATCTTTTCATGTCAGCTTCTTCATCGCCTTAAACGCTGTGAACGTCATGGTGGTTACCATGAAACACAGATTCTACAAGTACTGTTATGGAAAGTTTGTTTAAATCTTCTTTCATATAATGGATACCTTGTAGCTGAACTGTGGAACTTTTAAAATGTGTTCAGACTAGTGTGGTATCAAGACTAGGAACCAGCTATCAACTACTACAAATAATTATTTTTAGGTAGCCCATTAAATACAATCCAGATTTAACAAATGTCCCTTTAAAATTATGGTTGTGGGTAGTCTATAAACTGACAAGACACAATGAAAAAGCACACAAACAAAGCCTGTTATTTAGATTTAGTATTCTTAGAATTGGAAATGGTCATTTTAGGTTCACAAGAACTACCACAACAAAAGAATTGACATGGCATAAATAGTTAAAATAAACTTTTCCCACATCCAGGAAGTACCTGAACACAAAATATTGGAGAAACAAAGAGATAACCACAATAAATACTTACATGACAACTATTTCAACAAGTTTAAAGCCTAGAATACAGATGCTCTTTTTATCAATACTTAGAATACTACACCCAAGCATTCAGGGAGTAAATTTAAAACAGGTACTTACTTTCAAATCTCTTTGAAATTTTAATTGTGTAGCCTTTACACATTTAATAGTCTTGGAGATTCTCCTGAAGCCCATTCTTCAGCAACTCAAATTCACAAAGGCCAAACACTCTCCAAGATTAATCTAAGAACTAAACTTTTTGCATATATCCTTTTAAAATCGCACAAAGGCTTGACTCAGAGGAAATAAAAAACATACAAAAACATGCCTCACACATGCAAGCGATTTCCACTGCTGTCACAATCTCAGTGCAATAATGACAGAGTCATAGGCCTTTAAAAAAAAAACACTGTTCTTTTAAGGCTGAGTTTCAAAAACACTAGGTCCCATTGAACACACACTTAATTCGGAATAAATATTCCCAGGATTATGTATTAATGTAATTGGTCAGCACAAACCACAAAGAATGGCATTAATTTGTTCCAGGAGCAGAATCTCGAACTGACAGTCCTTTATCTATAATTTGTCCTGTATTGGGTGCATTCCGTTTCAGTTCAGTCTTGAATAGTACTTCTTTACAGCATTACCAGTCCAAAGTAGCATAGTTAATCCAAGCCTTTAAATAAACCCGTGTTTTATCTACAATTGGGAATCTATAGTGACTTATCTGAAAAGTATCCTGAACCGACTGTGTCAAATTTTACTCTACTCTATTTAATGGAAGTAGTCCTTTAAATCTTACTGCAAAATTTCAATACCAATGTAATTTTGTTGCAACTTTTGGTTGTATCTTAATTACTTTTGATAATTTTAATTTTGCTTTGCAGGCAGTCTGAATTGCTTCAAGTCTTGAACTAGAAAAGCAAAAGTAAAATAATAAGTACTTATGAATAAAAACAACCTTATCAAGCTATAATTTTTGTCTGGAAAAAGAAACTCTGTGCTAACAGAGAAGTATACACAAAGGATTGCACCTCTCCTTCAATTTTGGAACAGCAAATCAGATATTGATCATAAAGGGTTGGTACAGATCTAAAGTTTATCAATTTCAGTCTCGTCAGGACAGTTTCCCCCTCTCTTATCTTCCAATATTAACCATGTTATAGCATCTTCATCAAGAAACCATATTTATACAGAACTGTAATTGTATTTAGTTTGGAAGCCATGATTAAAAGCAATAGTGGTTAGTGTTAACCATTTTGGAAACACTGAAAACAAACCTAGGCTAGTATTAATCTCATGCACAAAAGCTGCATAAAGACACAAAGGCATTAATCCAATTTAACCCACAACTAGAGTAAGATAAATAGTATCAATGTGTTAATTTACAAGCTCTAAGTGCCAAATATATATATGACATGCATGCAACGCACAAAATATGTAAATAACATTTTCAATACTAAGTTATATATATATGTGGTTCTCAACACATAACCATATATGCAGTTCTCAAAATTAACAACCACACAATTCTCATGATTCACAGCTCTTTATAAACATGCAAAAGAGCAAGACTGCAACACTGAGGAATGATGCCATGTTTACAAAATGAAGTCTCATTGCACTAGAACACTTAATACAATAGAATCTGTCTGTGGATCAGCTGGCCTTGCTTGTTACCAAGTTACAGTTACAAAGATAGTGTTTACAGCCTTTCCATGCAAAGTAATGTCATATGAAGGTATGTGATATACCTGATTTATTTCACACAAATATGTTTGAATTTCCCAGATGTTTCCTTATTTTCTTGTTGAATATTTATGAACTCTCAATTTTAAGAAAACTATCCATTTCAATAAGTCACAGCAGACAGCAACAACTTTGGAATTCTTTTAAAACGGTATTTACAAGCTAAGATTAAAAACTGAATAGCTTGCCTGAATATCCTAAAGACACCAGATCTTGGAAGCTAAGCAGAGTCAAACCTGGTTGGTAATTGGATGAGACATTGTCAGCAAATACCAGGCAATGCAGACTATATTATTATTATTATTATTATTATTATTATTATTATTATTATTTATATCCTGTATACAATTTAATTAGTATACAATTTAAAATAAATATACAAGCATTAAGACAGAATTAAACATAAAGAACACTAAAAATTAAAACTGATCAAAACATATTCAGGGCCCAGGTAGGTTGGTACAAGGGGATGAAGTCAGCAAAATAGCCTGGGTCTGAATTGTCTGGGCTTTAAAGGTCATAGCCAACACTTTGAATTGTGCCTAACCCTATGAAATTCATGGGATCACCATAAGGTGACAGATGATTTGAAGACACATGTGCACATATACCTTAAAAGCTTAAAGAATATCATTAGGAATAATTTTCCAAGGACAACATATTTGCAGATTATAATGAAGGCATGATGCTAATTTCTTGTACACTGCACTTTGACGTTATTACCTTCTTTTATTTCAAGTACTGTATAAATAAATTTCCCCCTGCAAAAACATCAACCAGAGCTAGTGAAAGCGAGGTTTCGTATTAGTTCAGGCTCTATAAACTAACTTCAAAACATTATCAGCTTCCATGCAAGTATAATCTAAACCCTTCCTTAAGGCCAACAATGGAGAGAAATAAACATAGTAGAGGGCAGGTTTCCATAGCGCCTGGTTTACTAACACAGCAATGAGCTATCATTTTAGGTCAGTGTACTGCCAAGCAATTCCAAAGTGCAAGAAAATCCACTCTAATTCTTTCAACATTTAGGCTCTTAATTCACAGGAGAAGTGAGTGATCTTGCAAAATAGCCTATAAAGGCCAAATTATGTGCCTGAAGCATCCCTGATTAAGATATACACCTGCGGTGGGAAATGTTGTTGTCTGTGCAGCATATATACACATTTTATGTACAATTAGTTGGAACAAAGCCTCAGTGAACATGATACATCTGAATATAATAGCACAAGATGATGCTCTTAAAGTCTAGCGATAACCAAAGAAGCTTCAAGAAGATCATGCTTGGAATGGAGCCTTGAGAAAAAAGGACTACCCAACAATATGTGGATGAGACAAATTGTAACTACATAGTAATATAGTTGCAACAGGAAAGTATTCAAATCTGCTCCCCAGTCATTCAGGCTTAGTATTATGAAAATCAAGCTCAGAAATGCCTTAACATGGCAGCTCCCACAGAGTATGTTTCCACTCTCACACTTCCACTGGGAAAGATAATAAACAGAAAGCACAGGTACAGGCACAGTGCCAATATATTTTCCTCTTTGTGTCCTTCCTCCAGCAAGGCAGAGAGAGAGAAGCACTAAAAGCTTCTGCTTGCAGGTTCTCTATAATTCTAACCCTGCATCCACGGAGAATACCTAGCCCTAGATAATGGAAATAGCTGGATGGAAAGCTTGCAGGAGGCAAGGGAAGGCTGCAAAATCATCATGATTCATGCAGCATAATCATGCAAGCAGTGGGGTCATTGTGATTGATGTACGGTATTGCCTATCATGGTCTAGTTACAGCTACAGTTGGAGGAAAATAAACCCTGGACAAAAGTAATATAAAATGTATGGTACTTCTAATTATTTATTTCTTCATTATTGAATCCCCAGGGTGGGATTCAATAGAAAAGCACTGCACAATAGAAAAGCAGCTGAAAACTGTTTACGTATGCATTCCATGTAGATATGCATTCCATCTGATTCTTGCACAGACACATTTTGTAACTTTGTAACTTCAGTGCATATTCAGAGGTAGCCACTAGGCCTGTTTGATCAAGAAAAAAATTGTTTCTAAAATCGATTTGTAATTGGGGTGTTTTTTTGTTTCGATATTTAAAATATTTACAAAACTTTCCAAAAAAATGTTTTGTTATTTACGAAATTTCGTAAATATTTACAAAACATTTTGTAAGTGGTAAACTCCATTTGCCTAGTTTCCAACAGACCTCTGAATTAAACATGATGTGAATGTACTACTAAAAGGGAAGTCCCCCACAAAGCCTAAAAAGTTAATTTCAAAAATTAAATAGTTATAGAATCAAAGCTCCAAAGATAAATTACAAACATTGTTATTATTTAGAAAAGTTAACTGTTTCTCAAACGTAATTAAAAGTAGTTACCTTATTAAGCTATTTATTTCTAAAATCAAATGATGCAGACCTGTGTCCCAAAACATTATCCCACCGCATCCAGGAAGTGCCAGGAGGAGGAGGAGGAGGAGGGCGCAGGAGCCGGAGCCGATTGGATGGCGCGCGCGCGCGCTCACCCTTACACCCGGCCTCCGCGCGCCATCCAATCGGCTCCGGCTCCTGCGCCCTCCTCCTCCTCCTCCTCCTCCTCCTCCTCCCAGCTGTGTTGCAGCCAGGAAGTGCCAGGAGGAGGAGGAGGAGGAGGAGGAGGAGGGCGCAGGAGCCGGAGCCGATTGGATGGCGCGCGGAGACCGGGTGTAAGGGTGAGCGCGCGCCCGCCATCCAATCGGCTCTGGCTCCTGCGCCCTCCTCCTCCTCCTCCCAGCTGTGTTGCAGCCAGGAAGTGCCAGGAGGAGGAGGAGGAGGGCGCAGGAGCCGGAGCCGATTGGATGGCGTGCGGAGGCCGGGTGTAAGGGTGAGCGCGCGCGGGCCGGGCGCCCAACAGGCAGGGGCGGTGCTTGGCTCACTGGGTGTGCGCTCGCGCCGCCCCTTCGCCCCGCCCGCCCCATTTACTGCTGGGGTGCTTGGGAGCGCCGGATTGGCTCCCAGGCACCAGCAGCACAGTCAGCAGCCTCCATCCCATTAACGACATGAGCTGAAGCTCGTAAAATATATGGGGCTGCTGTTTCGATATTTTTAAACCCTTCCGGGTTTAAAAAAGTGTTTTGATATCGCGTCGGATATGGTAAAAATAACGAATTAATAACGATATAACGAAATAACGAACGAAACCGCACAGGCCTAGTAGCCACGTAGGCCACTTTCGTATATACAAACAGAGACTAGCTATAAAACTGCATTTGAAACAAAAATGAGTATCAAATCTATTAACATAAGTGTATCCAATCAGAATTTGTTAATTGATTTTGGGGTCCTTATCCAACGGTAACAGAGAATTAGTGACCTAATGGTGCTTTAAGGCAGCTTTTAATCAAAGTGTTTACAGACCTTGGGTAAAAATTTAACTGAAAATGAATTTCATGGAAACCATCCAGACAAACATTAATCACAAAGGAGTTTCAGATCTGGTTGAGGCTTCATGCTGGGAAACTGGAAAGCATGAAAGGCTGGGTCTGAAAGTGTGAAAGGATCCTGTAGAATAAATGGGATGACATCATGACACATAAGAATGTTCCATTTTCACCAGATTATGTGTCCCTAGTCCTCAATATGGGGGACTAGCTGCAGTCTGGAATACTTAAGATATGCATAGGATTAAAATACTATGCAAAAATCACAAACAGCTTTTTCCTTCCATCACTATTCCAAGTGCCTCTGTTTGCAGTTTGTGAAACTTTAGTACAAGAGTCTCGCTTATTCAACCTTTGCTCATCCAACGTTCTGTGTTATCCAACATGTCCAGGGTGGGAGAAAGAAAGAACCCTTGTCTGTTTTGGTACTAAATTTGTAAATACACTAATTACTACATAATGTTACTGTTTACTGAACTGCTTTTTCTGTCGATTTGTTGTAAAACACAATGTTTTGGCGCTTAGTTTGTAAAATCATACCATAATTTGACATTTAATAGGCTTTTCCTTAATCCCACCTTATTATCCAACATTTTCACTTATCCTACGTTCTGCCGGCCTATTTATGTTGGATAAGTGAGACTCTACTGTATCATTGACAGAAAACAAGCAACAGCTTTAAATGCTTCAAAAACTGTTTTTCATATTTGCTAGCCTCTGAAGATGGCCCCCAGTGGCGCAGTGGGTTAAAGCGCTGAGCTGCTGAGCTTGTTGACCGAAAGGTCACAGGTTGAAATCTGGGGAGCGGCATGAGCTTCCGCTATTAGCCACAGCTCTTGCCAACCTAGCAGTTCGAAAACATGCAAATGTGAGTAGATCAATATGTACTGCTCCGGCAGGAAGGTAACGATGCTCCATGCAGTCATGCCGACCACATGACCTTGGAGGTGTCTACAGACAACGCCGGCTCTTCGACTTAGAAATGTAGATGAGCATCACACCCCAGAGTCAGACACGACTGGACTTAATGCCAGGGGGAAAACTTTACATTTACCTTAACCTCTGAAGCTCTTTTGTATTCCTGCAAACAGCTACAAAATAGGAAGGTAGGGCATTATCTTTTTTAAGAAAGATGCTCAATTTTTAAGCGTTAATACAATCCACCAATTCTTGGAGCTATTTGTTTTAAATTTGGCAGGTTACACACAACCTCAGAAGAATCATGAAAACAGAACTTTATATCCAAATCTATTACCTACCTATTGGTTATTTTTCCACTATAGCAGGCCCCTAGTATGTACTGGGGTTTGGTTAATTTGAGGGAGATACATCATAGGACTGCCCTGTGAGTAAAGCCTAAGAAACTAACTATTGACCTCAAGATGGATTTCAATGTTTTTCCTTCTGTTATTAAGCACACAGAATGTAGATAATTTCATTCGAGTATTTGTAATTCAAGCTTATCTCCATTCCTGACTTATTTATTTGAAATTGTCTGAAAATGAGAATACAAATGCCACAGTGAAGTGTTGAATTTACACACTTGTAAGTTTACCACTTTAAAGTGTATTTTATATATGATCTTGTCAGAGAGACAACTTAAAAAGGAAAATAAAATATGACTTCCTTCAACATTTCTGCACAGAATCCCACAATTGAAAGGGACCAAACAGTTTGCTACTCCAACCCCTGGCCACAAGTAAAACAATCTCGAAAATGAAGGCACTTTATCCAACCTCTGATCAAAAAACTCCACCAAATGAAAGTCTATCATTTCCTGAGGTAATCTAGTTACTGTGAAATAACACTTGCCATCTAGTTCCTTTTTTGGCTAAATTACCAAAACACCTAGAACTCCTCTTTAAGGGAATTCATCTGTAATTTAATGGCCCTGGCTCAATGCTATGTAATTCTGGGAGTTGTAGTATGGTGAGGCATCTACACTTTTAGCAGAGAAGGCTCAAGACCTTGTAAAACTATAGCTTTCATGACTCCATAGCATTGAACCACGGCAGTTAAAGTGGATCCATTCTATAGCAGAGATGAACCCCAAGGTTTTCTTTTCCATTGCTGAAATCTTTGGTATTCCAACGCTTTTGTTTTTAAAGAAGGAATTCTAAGCTGGCAGCAACTATAACTGCCATATTACAAAGAGTGCACCATTTGCAGCTGTGCATTACATTAGTCAGCAAATACTTTTTTTTTTGGTTTCAGAGTTTTGAAAATTGAGGTGTGCATTAGATTTGATGGCACATTAGACACAAGTAAATATGGTAATTCTAAATCTTTCATCATCTTGGCACAATATTACAAATGTCATCTGACGCAAAATGCAAAGATTCACAAGAATACTGTTTTAACTCAATAGCCATATCAAGAACCACTTTTAAAGAAACGCTGTACTTAGTGTACAATTTTCAGTGAATAAAATAAAAGGAAATGCCTAATCCATGTTTCCATTTTAAGGGACACTGTAGTCAACGGGTCCAGTCCAGTGGTCAAATGCCCAGAGTCCAATGAGTAAAGTCCAAGGATCAAGGGTCTATACCATAGTCAAAAGCCAGTCCAGAGATTCAAGGTTCCAAGTTTCCAAGAGTTCAGGCAGCAGGTCAGGATACCAAAAATCCACAAAACTGGGGGGAAACCACCAATATCCACCACTAGAATAGGACAAATACTTTTCTCCCAAGATCAGTCTCCTTATAACCAGTAAAACCCAGCAGCAACCTATCTGTTGCATGCTTCCACCCTTAACTGCTTTCACCAGTAAACTCTTACTTACAGATTACTCAGCCCTTTAGAACTATTACTTACATTAACCCCCTTCCATCACCAACGGCTAAGCCTGCCACCATCAACATGACATGAATGGCATCAACTTGCCAATTTCTGCAGTAGAGCACAGGAAAAAATTGCTACAGAACACCCATGGGGAGATAGCAGTTGTCCAAGTTCTTAATTGTACTCCTCTCAATGATTCAAAGTACTGCTTTGGCTTCAAGCTGTTCTAAACTGTGTTACACATTTGTTTAGGATTTCTGTTTGTTTGTTTGTTTTTACAGTGACCTTGCAGAAAGCCAGTAGCATGCTGTTTTTATTCCTCCGCTGCAGGAATCCTGTGAGGAATGCAAAGACCTAATTCAAGTGGGGTTCTATTTTGAGGGTTTAAATGAATACTTCACTGACATACGGACCTTTCTGTCACTGTAAGCCACCACATATTTAACAAGAAGAACTGACAGAAGATACAAGGAAGACACTGAATGTAAGAGTGGATTCACACAATCCAAATTCTCTTCAGAAGACAGAACAATGTCCTGATGGTGCACAATAGCAGCATATGTAGCAGG
Organism: Anolis sagrei; assembly: GCF_037176765.1. NCBI lineage: Eukaryota > Metazoa > Chordata > Lepidosauria > Squamata > Anolidae > Anolis > Anolis sagrei. Next base: position 246,970,442 of record NC_090022.1, on the reverse strand, counting down.
CTTGGCTGATTTAAAAAATGGTTCAAAACTCAGTTCGGAAGTAGGGGGCGCTGTTGGTTCAATTCTAAAGTCACTTCCAAATTTTTCAGAATTTTTTAAAAAAACTTTCCAAAACTTCCAAATCAATTTGTTAATGCGGACGCACATGCACAGTAGGGAAAAACAGCACTGGCACTGGGGAAACTTCAGGGGATTTTCCCTTCCTCATTTTTAGACCAATCCTGAGGATACTTGCTATAGTGGTAGAATACATGGACCACTGTTAGCTCACCAAATTTCATAACCTTTGGCTTATCCATGGATCTCTGGCAAATTCTCAAAGTTTTTATTTTTTTTTAAAAAAAAAACAATTTTTGATAATAAAGAAAATTTGTTCCTGGTTTGAAAGTGTTCTTTCCTGTTTCATTGGGTGGGCTTTACTTTGAAAGTAGTTGTTTGCTTGTATGGCACAAACTGTGTTAAATTGGTGGAGAACACAAATCATAGTACAGACCCCCTTCAAGGGACATCTAGACTGACCCCCTTCTGGGCAGGAAGACACCACCCAAACTCTCCTGACATCCATTTGCTTCCTCTACTGAGTTGGAGGGGACCCTCAAGACACATCCATCCATTTATTCCTATTTGCAGATGCAATCAATCATTTTATTTTATCATTACTTACTTACTGACTGTAAAGAGCTGTCTGTCTGGCTGTGGCTAGCTACCCCAGTGTCTTGTTCATGGCAATCAGGCCAAAGTAAAAGAATTGTTTTTTAAGCAGTTTGTGTTGGCTTTGCATAAGTTGTTTATTGCTTGCTTTTTTTAGACTTCTTTGTAGATCAATCAGTTGATTTTATATTTAGACGAAGACTGCTACAAACAGCTATTTTTTTGGGTCCTTCAGACATCATTTGGGAAATGTAGTTTAACAGCAGGGCTTTTTGCAATTTCTACCACTGGGGGTCTGGCCTTCCCAAACTACAGTTAAGATAGCTATGATTACCCATGCCCAATGCATCCCGTCTTGCCAAAAGAATGAGATTTTTAAAGTTCCCTAGCTTTACTTGATGCTTTTTTTGGCTTTACCGAAGTTGCTTAATTGTTGTGAAAATTAAAATAACCTTGGGAGACATCCGAACATTACAGAATAATTACAAAAAAAATGGGTAAGTGGTTCAAATTCGGAATCCCCCCCCCCCCCCCACACACACACACACCTTTCCTACATGGTTCAAAACCTGCTTTAGATGTCCAATTTTTCCAAATTTCAATCATTTCCTAGCATGTCTATCCAACCTTAATGGCAGCAGAAGGTTACAAGCAGAGTTGCTGTAAAGCAAGGCTAATAAAGTAATCACTGGTAGTGAAGGCTACTTTTCCGAGCATCCTATCTCTACTATGTTTGACATCTGCATGGAACCAAAAAATCGGAATGTTCTATGGAGACTGGGACAAGTCATCTGGTCAGAACCCAGCAGCTTTTAGGATCCACCCAAAGTCAGATACTGCAGAAACAGGCTGCTCAAAGCTAGCAGACTTCATTTCCAGGAATGATGTTTACCTTCTTTCACAGATTCAGAGCCTTATTTCAAAAACTGCAGCCAGTAGAGAAACAAACATTAGAATAGCATAGTGCATCAACAGGATTCCAGACATAGGGAGGTAGCCTTTGTTATATTAAGAAGGGGGGAAAGTAGAATTGTCAAGATCCAAGGGGACAAAATATGGATTTTGATATGACCAATGGATAAGCCAAAGACTAATCCAAAGATAGCAGAAGGCCCCAGTACTATCTCAAGGCCAGCTGTCTCTAGCTGCCACTGCCATTTCCCCTCCCAGGCACTCAAAAATCAAAATCTGAAACAGTGCCATGGCAGATAGAAAAGAGGGGATTGGTGCTTCTTTTAGGCTCTCCCAGGATGAACTAAGTTCATGCCTTTTGCAACTCTATTCATAGAAGCAAATAGTTCCTTTTCTGAAAAGAGTTACAGTACAATAATCACAGTGGCCCATGGATAAGTGGACCCAGGTTTTTTGAGTTGATGTGTGACTTAAATGAGTATATAGGTTATTTGAATCAAGTCATTCACTGAGGTTAAAATTTGGCTAAATTCCATGTACAGTATATTAATCTTTTGCATACCCCAAGGATCTTAAAATGACTTCAATGTAGTATTCTGAAGCCTTGTCATTGGTGCTTTTTTATTTTAGGCTCTAAAATTATTTACCAAATAGTTCCCACTTTGTGACATCATTTCCAAGTGAAAGAATCTGACTTCTTATTCTAAAATTATGCAGCAGCCCACATAGATGCCAATCACCACTACATCAGTTAAATGCACTTGAAGAACACAATGTCTAATCTGGAAAACAGACATAGAACAACTGAAACAAGAAAATCCACTAATGATGTTATTTGTTTTGTGGTATCCTGTGCTCTCAAATGTAGTTTTTGCTCAAGATAGCAGGCAACATAAAATACATAACAATCTGAAAGCTACAGAATGCGTTTGCAATTAGTCTGACATATTGCTTAATGAGCATTCTTAAAACATAAGTGGCTAAAAAAAATAGCCAAGTAGCAGTGCATAATATATATGAGAAGTTACTTAGTATACTAATGCAGGAATGAAATCCATTAACCAAGCTGTCTATAGAAAGACAAAGCCAGGTTTAGAAAGTTATGCATACACAAATACTGTGACAGAATTCCATGGGTGAAATATTTTTTTCCGTGCCTGAAAGTACCCATCTTACACAAACCAAGCATATAAAATAGCCTTTGAAAACATGTGAAGCATATTCTAACTCCATGAAGAATGTTGAAGTAAATATAAGGCTTTGAATAAGATGAACTGAACTGATGATTACATCCCCCTTTTTGCCATTTGGGAAAGGTATATTTTTCTATTAACATGTTTTCAATTTCAGAGAAGCACTGAAGTACTTCAGATGGGGAAGACATATCAAAATATCATGTTGATACTTAATTGTTGGTCATATTTCTACCAACAATTCCTTTGGGGAGAGAGGGCAGGTTATAAATAAAGTATTCTTATTGTTATTGTAATTTATTATTATTATTATTATTATTATTATTATTATTATTATTATTCTCCTCTATGGTCCCTTCTACACTGGTACATATAATCCAGATTACCTGTTTTGAACTGGATTATAAGGAGCCCCCGGTGGCGCAGTAGGTTAAACCCCTGTGCCGGCAGGACTGAAGACCGACAGGTCATAGGTTCGAATCCGGGGAGAGGCGGATGAGCTCCCTCTATCAACTCCAGCTCTTCATGCAGGGACATGAGAGAAGCCTCCCACAAGGATGATAAAACATCAAAATCATCTGGACGTCCCCTGGGCAACGTCCTTGCAGACGGCCAGGCCCGTAGCCAGTATTTCGTTTCGGGGGGGGGGGCTGATTTTTTTTTCAGGGGGGCTTTCGGGGGGGCTGAGTTTCAGGGGGGAGGGCTGAGTCTGAGTGAAAGAGGGTCTAGCCTAGCAAACCTTTTGTATCATTACCCCAATACCCCCATGCATATGGGATATATTGAGTATGGTGATCAGATCATGATATGAATAAACATAACAATTTAAATAATGCACCAGTAAGGCCTTTTCACGAACCACCATGAGAATTTCAGGGGGGGGCTGAAGCCCCTCAAGCCCCCCCCCCAGCTATATGCCTGCAGACGGCCAATTCTCTCACACCAGAAGCGACTTGCAGTTTCTCAAGTTGCTCCTGACAAAATTAAAAAAACCTGGATTATATGGCAGTGTGCACTCATATAGCCCAGTTCAGAGCAAATAATGTGGATTATCTGCTTTGATAATCTGATTTATATGGCAGTGTAGAAGAGACCTATGTTTAGCAGGGGGAATAGGATACCAGTGTTAATAGCAATCACACTGGAATACCTTGTAAGAAAAATAATCAATAAGCTTGTATTTAACTAATCGTGTTTGTGGTAATATTCCAGAAAGGGGTTTATCAGCAATTAAACACTTTGGTGTTTGGGAGATATCAGACTGCTTCCTGTACAGAAAGAAATTATAGGACAAAGAACATCAGAAATTATATCTGTTTAGAGCGAATAGCAATAAATGATATCTGAAGATGCTAATGTCTAACTCATTCCATGTTTCCATTCCAAGAAAACAAAACCAGATGGACTAATGTGTAAATATATTGAAAACACAATTAGAAATTACCCTAAAATATTATCCTGCAAATATGGTACTGCATAAACCTGTATAATCTCTTTAAAAAGGACTACTGTAAAGGCAATGCAAAGAACATGAAAATTGACACTGCTACTTGGGAACTAGAAAATTATTTCTATGCAATATCCATTACTATACTTGCAGTCCATTATATTCAGCACTTCATTGTTGTACCAAGGATACAAAGGTATGTAGCATCTCTAAAGTCAATACTGCCATCTAAAGGTCAACAGAAGTAGGCTTTTCTACAGATTCTACAGGATTTACACATGCTAATTAACATGTGGCATTTTAAGTACTAGGAATTTTAATATATTATCAAGGTAGACAAAAAATGTTAAAATGTTTTGCCATTTACAAACAAAACAATGAAGACAGATCTGACATTACTAGTACTATCAGGAACAATGACATTTAGCATAGATTTATTATTATTGCCTAGTCTCTATTCTATGACATTATTAAAAAGATTTGGCTTCTTACTTTAAACTTCCAGAAAATAGTTTTGATTTCAGTATCTTCTCCATTTAAGGGGCACCTTAGTAACTCAAGGTATATTCCCAGATCAGCATTTGTTTTCTTAAAATTAGAATGAATCTTCTCAATCCCATAATTCTTACTGTGAAGTTGCTGATTGTTGCAAATATCAATACTATATAATCTGGGGAGGTCAGATTGAATTGACTCAGAAAACAGAAATCACTTCAGAAATGAGTTCATAAAGTACCATTTCACAGTCATTTTGGGTCCCACTCCGGGAGAAAGGCAACATACAAAAGCAACAAATGTGTTTGTGTGTGTACACACAAAAAAGCAGTGTGTGTGTGTGTGTGTGTGTGTGTGTAGAGAGGGGGGGACGCGGCAGCACAACAGGCCAAACCACTGAGCTGCAGAACTTGCTGACCAGAAGGTTGGCGGTCTGAATCTGTGGGATGGAGTGAGCTCCCGCTGTTAGCCCCAACTTCTGCCAACCTAGCTGTTTGAAAACATGCAAATGTAAGATCAATAGGTACTGCTTCGGTAGGAAAGTAATGGCACTACATGCTGTCATGCCAGCCACATGAGCTAGGAAATGTCTACGGACAATGTTGGCTCTTTGGCTTAGAAATGGAGATGAGCACCACCCCCCAAAGTCTGAGTCGACTAGACTTAATGTCAAGGGGAAACCTTTACCTTCACTTTATATGTGTATATATATGTATACGTGTGTGTATATACACATACACACAAAAGTCAAAAATGTAATGACAAATAAAATTAACCCCAAAAAGCTGAATCAATTTATCCACGGGTCAACATAAGAATTTTCTCTGTTATGGTTCCATTTATGGTCTTTTGAGTGTCTAGCTACATTGACATAACATTGAAGGGGATGCTGCTGCAACCTCCAGAATCCCCCAATCTGTGTGGAATCCATGGGCCTCCTCCCCTACCACTATTCTGTGCCTTCCCTTCTAGGCCACATACAGAGGAGTATGCAAGTTGAAAATCACTCCTCCCCCCCCCCCCTTTGCCAAGAACACTTCCCATTTGACCTGTTGCTTCTGCTGTGGTAGCACTTGCAGACCTATTCTGGCTCCTAGGCAGCAGTGCTGTACTGCTACTTCAGTTGTCAGTGCAATCAGACATGGATGCCTCCAACCCTAGGACCCACCATGGCCAGCCATGATATTATAGTCCATTATTTCCCTAGATTTACTGAAATCAAGTTTCTTAAAGGTTTAGAATATTTCTGACTGTACTTCACTTCTACTGAAACTGAAAGGTTGTTGGGATAGAACAGAACCAAGCACATCATTCTGAGCATCCTGTACAAAGGAAATAATATAAAACAAGAAAAATAGTTTTAAAAAGGAACAAAATAGTGCACCACTAATCTAAAGTTCAGGACTTGGAAACCCCAACATATCATGCCTTCAGAAAACCTAACTACACCTGTTTTATACAGTATAGTATTTCTAAAGGTTTCACTTAATAAAGGTATGTTTAAAATAGAATTTTCTAAAAATTAATTGCATTTCAACTAACCAAGATTACCTACCTGCTTACATAATTTCATTGGAGGATACTGCTGAAGTAAAATACTACTAGACCTAAAACAATATGCTAAATCACTGCTTGTACGCCACACCTTCTAGCAAATGACCATGAAGAATTGTTTTGTGCCAATGATATCATGAAAGTCACCAAACTGAAAAGTTGCTGTTTTCATAATATATCAACCTCACATCATTGTATTTGTTACATACATATTTCTGTGTTGTCAGAATGGAAACATGATCACACGCCATGGGAAAGGAATATGGATATTACAGAGGAAGAGTACGTTTGGGGGAGGGGTGGAGATAGAGGGGATCACTATATAAATACTAATTCACTTTCAACAATCTTCAGAGTTAGGCAAGTATTATAATCCCATATAGGAGGAGGAAAAAATGTGATAGTGCCTAAGATCCCATGTTAGAAGGCAGAAGCAAGCCTGGTGGACTCACCTGTTGCTTGCAGTCCTGCCCCAGTTTAGTATCAGTGGCAGCAAAACATTCCCACTGTGTCCGTATAGATGAACAAACAATGGACAAATGCATTCCTTTGACCTCTTCCAGAGTTCATGAGGATGAAAGCGGTGTGCATCCAGCTACAAGAATACAGCTGGATGCTCCAATCACATCATCGGGAGCCTTCCTCTCAAAGGTGACTTTCAAGATAAAGATGGTTGAAGGAGTGAAGGTTGTTTGGATTTTTCTTTTTAACCACCTCTTGCATTAAATGGAGTACAACACTTTCCAAAGTGCAGCCACATGACAATTGCTATGCTAAAAAAATCAGTACTTCTTAGATCACAAATGTTCATCATTATGAGGAAATTGTTTTCAGAGGATACAAGTGCAGAAACTATTACAAGTATAAAAGACTGTCATTAGATTTAGGACTCATTCACAAATAGTTTCTTAAGCTGTATTACAAAAATGAAATATACAAAAGAGGGCATTGTCCTACACCAAGTCTTTCTGACACAAGTCACTTGGAACTGTTTTCTGTTCCCCATGACTTTCTGGTGTTATTTGCACCAGGTCTGAATAGGCAATATTATCCGCTCTGCTCCAGGGATGATTCCAAAAATGTATGCTTCTCATTAAGTGAGAAAATAAGGGGGGGGGGGTTGCAGTGTTGATCAATTTAGGTAAGTCGCCACAATAAAACACATCCCTCTTCCAAGGTAAGGATAGACTACCATGTACAAACATTTAAGACATTTTCTGCTGTTGGGCATCAGGTGAACAAAATCTAGTGTAAATCCCCTGCTCAAACTTCCATACAGTGGCCCTTATTTCTCATGCCAGTAAGGTAACTCTCAAGATCCTTCAAGGAAGACTCCAGCAATACATGGAGAGAGAGTTGCCAGATGTACAAGCTGGGTTTAGAAAAGGCAGAGGAACGAGAAACCAAATTGCCAATATCCGCTGGATAATGGAGAAAGGCAGGGAGTTTCAGAAAAACATCTATTTCTGTTTTATTGATTATTCTAAAGCCTTTGACTGTGTGGATCATAATAAATTGTGGCCAGTTCTTGGTGGTATGGGCATACCAAATCACCTTGTCTCTCTCCTGAGGAATCTGTATAAGGACCAAGTAGCAATAGTAATAACTGACCATGGAACAACAGACTGGTTCAAGATTGGGAAAGGTGTACAGCAGGGTTGTATACTCTCACCCAACCTATTCAACTTGTATGCAGAACACATCATGCGATGTGTGGGCTTGACAAATCCAAGGCTGGGGTGAAAATTGCTGGAAGAAACATTAACAACCTTAGACGCAGGTTCGCAGTTTGGGTGTGATCCTGGACTCATAGCTGAGCCTGGAACCTCAGGTTTCGGCGGTGACCAGGGGAGCATTTTCACAGTTAAAACTTGTGCGCCAACTGCGCCCGTACCTTGGGAAGTCTGACTTGGCCACGGTAGTCCACGCTCTGGTTACATCCCGTCTAGACTACTGCAACGCTCTCTACGTGGCGTTGCCTTTGAAGACGGCTCGGAAGCTCCAGCTAGTCCAACGCTCGGCAGCCATGATACTAACAGGAGCGGAGCGCAGGGAGCATACAACTCCTCTGCTGCACCAGCTCCACTGTCTGCCGATTTGCTACCGGGCTCAATTCAAAGTGCTGGCATTGGCCTATAAAGCCCTAAACGGTTCTGGCCCAAGTTACCTATCCGAACGTATCTTTGCCTATCAGCCCGCCAGGACCCTAAGATATTCTGGGGAGGCCCTGCTCTCTATCCCGCCTGCTTCACAGGTGCAGCTGGCGGGGACGAGAGACAGGGCCTTTTCTGTGGTGGCCCCCCGGCTGTGGAACGCCCTTCCTATGGAGGTAAGATCAGCCCCCTCGCTAATGGTGTTCCGAAGAAGATTAAAAACTTGGATGTTTGAACGGGCATTCGGTTAAACAGTGCAATGAATGTGATGATTACAGGAATGGAAATTTGGACGACGGATTGGATCACGACTCTAGTTATGAGATGCATTGTGTTGTCTATTGTTGTGTCAATATTGTATATTATGCTTTTATGGTTTTAAATTGTATATCGTTGATTGATTCTTATCCTTGTTGTAAACCGCATTGAGTCACCTGTTGGGCTGAGAAACTGCGGTATACAAGTAAAGTAAATAAATATGCAGATGACACCACTTTGATGGCCGAAAGCGAGGAGGAGCTGAGGAACCTTCTAATCAAGGTGAAAGAAGAAAGCGCAAAAGCTCGGTTGCAGTTAAACATCAAAAAAACCAAGATTATGGCAACAAGAATGATTGTCAACTGGGAAATATAGGGAGAAAACGTGGAGGCAGTGAGAGACTTTGTATTTCTAGGTGCAAAGATTACTGCAGATGCAGACTGCAGCCAGGAAATCAGGAGACGCTTACTTCTTGGGAGACGCTTACTTCTTGATAAAATAGCGAAGAGTAGAGACATCACACTGGCAACGAAGATCCCCATAGTTAAAGCAATGGTATTCCCCATAGTCACTTATGGATGTAAGAGCTGGACCATAGGGAAGGCTAAGCGAAGGAAGATAGATGCTTTTGAACTGTGGTGCTGGAGGAAAGTGCTGAGAGTGCCTTAGACAGCGAGAAGATCCAACCAGTCCATACTTCAAGAAATAAAGCCTGACTGCTCATTGGAGGGAAAAATAGTAGAGGCCAAGATGAAGTACTTTGGCCACATCATGAGAAGAAAGGAAAGCTTAGAGAAGAGTATGATGCTGGGGAAAATGGAAGGAAAAAGGAAGAGGGCAAGATGGATGGATGGCATCCTTGAAGTGACTGGATTGACCTTGAAAGAGCTGGGGGTGGTGACGACCGACTGGGAGCTCTGGCATGGACTGGTCCCTGAAGTCACGAAGAGTCGGAAACGACTGAACAAATGAACAACAACAACATACTGATTTTTTTGAGATCAGAAAAATACTAACAACCTAACAGGATATGGTACCAAGAAGTTCTTCAGCACTGCAGGCACAAAGCCAATTAACAAGGCAGTTGAATTGCTTTTCAATATATTTTGCGTAAGCTTTCTGCAAAGTGCACTGGGCAGCAAATACAACTATGTATTTTTTTAAATACTCCAGCAACTTGTTTTTGAGACATAGTTTTTCATTGACATATGGTGAAATCAATCTGTCAAAGGTCTTTGGTTCCATTTGATTCAATTTCACGAAGTTATACATTTAACAACTCACATACACTGAGAAGAGAATATAATAAAAAAAACCTCAAGGCCTACTGACTGCCCTTTCTGTAAAACCTTACATTAAACTGAGAAGTAGGAGCCGCAGTGCCGCAATGGGTTAAACCCTTGTGCCACCTGAACTGCTGACCAGTGGTTCGAATCCATGAGACAGGGTGAGCTCCTGTCTGTTAGCTCCAGCTTCCCATGTGTGGTCATGAGAGAAGCATACCACAGGATTGTACCACATCTGGGCATTCCCTGGGCAGCATCTCTGCAGATTGCCAATTCTCTGCAACCTGCAGCTTCTCAAGTTGCTTCTGACACGATTAAAAAAAAAAGACTGAGAAGTCCATGACAGTTTTCTGTTGCTAACTCTTTTCCAGTACATTTCAAAAGTTCTCCAAACAAATGGTCATGTTGTCAGAAAAAGATCTAGTTGCCCTATGAAGACCTGCAGAAAAGTTAGTAGTATTCAAAGCAAGCTGGATTTTTATGAAGTTTGATCTGTTACAATGTTACTCATGTTCTTTTTTTAATGACATATCTCATTTAAGTGTATGAAGTTCTATCACCAAAGAATCATCAAAGAATATTTTTATGAAATTATCACAAGGTTATAATGGGGTTTTTGTGCAACTAACAAAATGTGTCTGCCTTACTGAATCAGACCAAGCTTCCATCTACTCACCATTCTGTGCCTAAACAATTGTCAACCACATATATTTGAAAAGCTTGACCTAGGATTTACATTCAACTATACACTAAATTTCTACACCTCTTTAACTCTTTATACAGTTATTATTTAATAACTGACATAGTGTTAAAAGCCGACACATCTTTATCATATAAACAGTCATGTAAACAAGTCCTGCAAGCAGAAAAGGAACAGGTATATAAATGATGCAAACCCATTTACATCACCTTAAATCTGCAATAATTTATAAAGAAACTTGTGTGTCCACTACAGCACTATCCTCCAGAAACCCAACTTAGATGTATACCAATTGGCAGTTTCCAAGCATGTTACAGTAGAGGAAATTGGTCAATTTAATCAACAGCTGGGGAAAATTTGTGTTAAGATACTTGTATTTTGAATCATTGTGTAGTATACTTTGAACTTTGACAAGCTTTGTTTGTACATTGAATGCTCTATGACTATAGTATATACATGACAAACATTCTCATGGTTTATATTATTAGATTATATTATTGTTTATAGTGGCCTCTTGCCCTTGAAAAAACAAGAGAAACATTTTCTTCAGTAAGCAGTCCACTCTTAATAGTATTGATCAGTGTAATCCAAATGTTAATAATAATATTTTAGTATTTTAAATCAGCATTTGCATTGTAGGTTAATTTTATCAGAAAAAGAAAAGACTCCAACCAGGTCACACTTAAAACAAAATTAACATACAACTATGTTCATGGGGTAGGGAAGGAGATGGACAAATATGCTGGCGTTTCCCATTTTAATACATGATAGCAAGTACTTACTAATTTGTTTTCCTGCATGTATATTCTCTGTAACTTCAGGCAGCCTTTGGCTATAATGATCATTCCTTCATCTGAGATCTTGTAACATTGTCCAAAATGAATATCTTTCAGTTCCCGACACTCTGAGCCCAGCTGCAAATGAAGTTAATACATGCATAAATATAGCCACTTAGTAATATATACCTGCCTTCAAACTTCACAATATATATGCAAGTATTACAATGTTACAGAGCTAATTTCAATGTTAACTATTAAACTGGTGACAATATTATATTGCTCCCAAAACATAAAATCACATGAACTCTATATATGTCAACAGTTCAAGACAGTTATAATGCAAGCTAACTGATATCCCTAATTTATTTTCTGCCATTGTAATAACACTTATTAACATATAGAAAATATCCAATGTAGCCGTCACCTCCAATTGATAAATAAAACTTGCATCTAGAAAGAGAAGCACAGAAATGATAAGGATTGATCAATTTATTCAAATATTTGAAAGCCACTTTCAAGAACAACCCAAGTTTGATCTTAGAATGTGGCAAGGATTCTATCAATGAAGGCAGCCCTTTAAAACCCCTAACTACTTTAACTGTCATGGCTCCATCGTACAGAATCCATGGACTTGCCATTTGGTCTATACTTAGAATTTTCCTGTACACTCTCCTGAACTCTATTAAGAGCTCCATGGCAAAGAGTTCAACGTACCTCATGAAACTACAAATTCTAAGATGGAACCCTGGCAGTTAAAGTAGTATAAAGTATAGTATGGATATACCTCAGACTAAGTCCAGCACTTTGCACTGGGTCAAGAAAATACAATGAAAATCACCACAACTGATGCAAAAACTGAAGTTATGTTTAGCATAGCAGAATGTCATATTTTGCAAAAGCTCTATCTTCCAGACTTCTCTCAAAAATAGGCCTACACAACCTATGCCACTCCAGGTGTTTTGGACTTCAGCTCCGAGAATTCCTGATCATTTGAAAAGCTGACTAGGACTAATAGGGGTTGAAGTTCCAAACACCAAAAGGGTGACAGGTAGTGCAAGCCTGCTCAAAAGTAACCTTGTGTGAAACACACTGCAGTAGAAGGAAATCAGTATTCAACCTGAAAAATCAGCGGCTGACAAGGAAATAGGGGATATGCAACCCAAAATAGGTAAAAAAGTACTCAAGGAATACCTGGCTACTCTAAACAAATTCAGTTCTCCAGGGCCAACTGAACTACATCCAAGAGTATTGAAGAAACCAGCAGAAATAATTTCAGAACCACTGGCAATAATCTTTGAGAATTCTTGAAGAACAGGAGAAGTCCCAGAAGACTAGAGAAGGGCAAATGTTGGCCCTATCTTCAAGGGGGTGGGGGGAGGCTCCAAAGAATTACTGTTCTGTCAGCCTGACATCAATACCACGAAAAATTCTGGAGATCATTAAGGAGGCAGTCTGTAACCAGTTAGAAAAGAATGATGTGATCACTAAAAGTCAACATGGATTTCTGAAAAACAGGTCACAAAATTTGGAACCAGATTTTTTTTTGTTGTGTAAGGAGTAACTTGAGAAACTGCAAGTCACTTCTGGTGTGAGAGAATTGGCTGTCTGCAAGGACGCTGCCCAGGGGACGTCCGGATGATTTGATGTTTTTTATCATCCTTGTGGGAGGCTTTTCTCATGTCCCCGTATGAGGAACTGGAGCTCATAGAGGGAGCTCATCCGCCTCTCCCTGGATTCGAACCTGCGACCTGTCGGTCTTCAGTCCTGCCGGCACAGGGGTTTAATCCACTGTGCCACCGGGGGCTCTGGAACCAGATTAAATAATCAAAACATTTAAAGCGAAACTAAAAAGCATCTATCCGTACCCATTAAAACATATATGCTGTTGGTGACTCCCTTTAAAATATATGCAAGATTAACGAACATCCAGGTGCTTAATCTAAGTAATATAGTTGGGACAACCCATTAGGGGAGCTGAGAGGACAGCAGACACAGATGGTGGTAAGTCCTGAATTGGAAATCAAAAGACAGAACTCAAACTGCTGAGCCACCATACGGTTCTGCTTCCATTCTTTTGTAAGCAATTAATCTGTAAACTTTGAAGTTGACATGTTCTTGGAACACAGAAGTAGCACAAGAAAAAGCAGCATAACCAGTAGTACCCCATTGAGCAAATTGTTCTGTCACCACAACAAAAAGCCGTCTTTCACATTTTTGCCTTGTCAGGTAGTGGGATGCTGTCATGCAATGGGTTGAGCACAGGGCCATAACACCTCTGCACAATTGGGAATGGACCCAGAACACAGACCATGCAGGTTTTTTTTTAACATGCCACTAGAACACAACTATCAATGTTAGAAGAGTTCTTTATAAAAACTTAAACACTAGAGTCACTTTATATGCTAAAAGTTTCCAATAGAGATCTTTTGAGTTCTAATCTTCAAGAGCGATCTTTGAGTTCTTAAGAAACAGAAAACTTCTGTTTCTGCACAAATATATATTTTTATTTAACACTTACATTCTAGTCCTATAAGTGGTTATTCAGGAGTTGTTAGGATCAGTGCTGAAGACAAGGATGAAGGGCCTTTCGGATTTGTGTCAGCATTTGTGTCTGCAGCAGAGTTGGAGCAGCAACCTGCTCTGCAGAGGTGATTCAGGAGTCTCAAAAGACTAAGGAGGATGAGCCAGGGCAGGATCAGAATTTCCAGTGAAAGAGCCAGAAATAAGGATCTCAACTTAGCTGCAGTTAAGAACTGAGAGCATTCAGCTGAGAAGAATGAATCAGTTGCCTCAGCAAAGAGCAAACAAGTGAGGGCACTTGAAAAGTGGCAGAAAGAGCTAAAGGCTGGACTGATTCTGTACTGAGAACAATTTTTGTAGAACTGCACAGCCAGGATCCCTGCTGCTGAACTCTTGTCTTGGACCTTGATTCTTGTTGGACTGACTATGCTTGTCTTGACCCTGGACTCGCTTGCCTTGAACCTTGATGCTTGCTGGATTTGTATATGCTTTGGAAGATGCATTTGGATTTATTGATACTGTTTGGCTTGAACACTGGACTGAACTGTGACTATTCCTGTGCTTTGCTTCTACTGAATTGATTCATGTGTATAACCCTGGACCAACTGCCACTGTTACTGGTGAGCAGCTGTGTTGGCAGGGATTCCTGACAGGAGTCCCACAAAATCTTGTTGGGCTTTCCTTCAAATTAGAATGCAAGTTAGAACCTGTAAAATCTTCCTGGCATTAAGTTCCATTTTACTCAACAGAGCATATTGTAACCAGACATATATAGCATTGCACTGTACACAACGAGGACAGTATAATACACTCAAAATTTTCTTTTGAACCTTTCACCAAGCTTACCTGCTTGAGTCCTTCATCTGTAAGCCGATCTTGGTTACCCACATGTACTTTCTGTAGTTGAGGACACTGTGAGGCCACTGCAATTATAGATGTATCAGAAAGCTGTTTACATCTATAGGCCGTATACCTTAGCAGTCCAGGGCATTTAGATGCCAGCACACATACTCCAGTATCTGATACATTACGGCAATCTGAAATATTGATTTCAGTTATATTCTGACTCCGTGATGCAATTCTTTCAAGTAACTCATCAGTGACCTGTGAAATAAAATTCAATATGCAAAATTAATTTTGATAACTGTTTTACATTTTTTTATAAAACTGGATAAACAAAACCAGATGGAAGTATCAGCAAGTTCCGCAGTATATACCTAGCACTCATGAGCAGCATCCACTCACACAAACCTAAGTTTCTTTACAACATAAATTTGTAAAATCTGCTAACAATCCCAACTGTAGTATTATGCGAGCACAACAGATAAAGAATGAGCCCAAAATCTCCTGGATTCACCTCAATTTCCATCTGACTCTAGCCCAACTCTGACATTCTCTAAAACCTCCACTCTGCTATTGTAGCATTTATGAGGAGCCACCAATCTGGCCATGGTACAAAGGTTTAACTGTTCATTTGCACTGGAAATAACATTATTCTAGATACTAAGTGATCAATATTCACATAATCATGTTCCATGTGTCTTTAGTCTGTTAAGAGTCTTAAGGGTGATATTAACATACTATCTTCCATCCTATAAATATATTAAGCCATAAGGGTTGTAGCTATAGTTGTCAACGTTCGTGAAAGGTGTTTTTTAAAATAATAATAATAATAATAAAAGATAAGAGCTACCAAACCAAGGACAGACAGGCTTCTTCTTTATCCAATGACTACAATACATCATAAAAGTATTATTTAATATTTATATACTACCCTTTCTTCCTCAAAAAGCCATTGCAGTAGTTAAAAATAAGCTTACAATAGAAGAATTTTAAATTGCTATTATTAAAACCTATAAAATGTATTATACACAGTTGGCCTTCCACATTTGACCCACTCAGAAATTAAAAAATGACAAATTTTGTAAGTTCCCCCAAAACATGCATTCCACAGACTTCTGTAAACAGCACCAATCTATCACTAACTTTCCCATCCTCCTAGGAACCCACAGCGAGATTTCAAACACCATTCCAGCCCATGAATTTGATCAACCCATTCCTCTTCCTCCCAGCCCACCTCCCTTCAATCTCCTTTCCTTCCAACAGAATCATTCAGATTTTAAAACCATTTCCAGACCATCAACCTCCTCACTCCATTCTTTTTCCCTCCCCAATCCTCTTTCTCTCAATCTCCTGTCCTTCCAACAACACAAATCAAACTTTGAGCCCCATATTAAACCCTTTTCTCTTCCTCCCAATCCACATTTTCTCAATCTCAATGTTGACTGGAACAAGATGGAATGGGATTGCTTTTACAGATGTATTCATTTTTCAATAAATGTTCTTTCATACCTGCTGACGACTACTAAGATCCAATTGCTTCCAAAACTGGAAATCTAAACAAAGATCACGCCAATATTTACAAACCAATGATGCTGAAAGACATCGTTCATTCAAAGATAAGTTGGAAAATATCTACAAAAGGGAGAAAAAAACAGAAATTAGTTAAAGCTAAATTTCTTGAAATTCTTTCAAAAATATGCCCTGAAAACAGTTTTCTTCTGAGTTTGCGTCTTCGCACTTCACAAAAAATTATTTAATCAAGCTACAACTCTTTTAACTAAAATACCCAGAAATAACATGTGTACTAGATGAATGACTGTGCCATATACATAGGCAGCATTATGCTGAGTAAAAAGCTTAAGGACTTCACCAACAATGAGCGATCATAAAGCAGTTCTATTTGGCTAGAGAACTCATAGACTCCTAGAGTTGGAAGACCATTCAGTCCACAAAGGCCATGCAGGAAAAGACAAGCAAAGTACTCCCTACAGACGGCTAACCAGCCTTAAAAACCTCCAAAGAAGCCTCCACCCTGCTCCAAGGCAGCATATTCCACTGCTGAACAGCTCTTACTGTCAGGAAGTTCTTCCTAATGTTTATGTGAAATCTTTTTTCCTGCAATTTGAATCCATTGCTCCAGTGTTTCCCAGTCTTCAGAGCAGCAGAAAACAAGCCTGCCCTTTTCTCAGTGTGACATCCTTTCAAATATTTGAACAGGTCATTCATGTCTCATCTCAGTCGCTCCAAGCTAAAGACCCAGATCCCGATGCTATTCCTCATTCTAAACCTTTGATAGTTTTGGACGCCCTTCTCTGGACACATTCCAGCTTGTCAAAATCCTTCTCAAATTGCACGGCCCAGAACTGGACACAGAGTGGATCCTGTCTGGTCCTGTCCTTTGGGATATTACTTTACTTTCCAATTTGGTATCATTTGCAAATTTGATAAGCATGCCTTCTATTCTGTCATCCAAGCCACTGATAAATATGTTGAATAGCACTGGGCTCAGGACAGACTCCTTTGGTACCCACTGGCCACTTCTCTCCAGGATGAGGACAGGATCACAATCCAAAATAACTTTAACAAGTTAGAGAGATAGGTCAAAACTAACAAAATGAATTCCAACAGGGAGAAATCCTCACACTGTGGCTCTCCATCTGTTTCGGCCTCCAACTCCTAGAACAGTGGTTCTCAACATGTGGGTCCCAAGATGCTTTGGCCTACAACTCCCAGAAATCCAAACAGATGACAAACTGGCTAGGATTTCTGGGAATTGTAGGCCAAAAGACCTGGGGGGCCCAAAGGTTGAGAACCACTGTCCTAGAAGATCTAGCCAGTTTGTTCAATGGTCGGGAATTCTTGAGGTTGGAGGCCCAAACAACTGGAGAGCCGGAGTTTGACGATGCCTGGTCTAGATCATAGCCCCACTCTATTCTGCTTTGGCCAGACCTCACCTGGAATAACCTTGGCCCACACCTGGGCATCACAGTTTAAGGTCATTGACAAGCTGGAAGGTGTCCAAAATGATCAAATGTTTTGGAACCAAGCCATATGAGGAATGGCTGAGGGATCTGGGTATGTTTCGCTTGGAGAAAAGGTGGCTGAGAAGGGACATGATTTATTTATTGTGTCAGAAGTGAGTTGAGGGTACAGTTAAAATGCATTTAAAAACACAAAGTTTAAAAAAAGAACTTGGCTTTATACTAAATATTATTTGACCAGGGACATGAGTGACATGTTAAAATATATGAAAGGATGTCATGCTGAGGAGGGGGCAACCTTGTTTTCTGATGCTCTGGAGACTAGTACACAATGGATTCAAATTGCAAGAAAAATATTCCCATGAAATGGGAGAAAAAACGTATTTATAGGAAGAGCTGTTTGACAGTCGAATGTGCTGCCTTCAAGCATGGTGGGGCCTCCTCTGGAGGTTTTCAAACAGAACCTGGATGGCCACCTGTCAAGAGTGCTTTGATTGTATTTTCCTGCCTGGGAGAAAGGGGTTGGGCTAGATGGCCCTGAGGAGGGTGTCAGTCTCTTCCACCTCTAAGGTAAGTCCAGTTGTGTTCAACTCTGGGGGTTGGTGCTCATCTCCATTTTTAAGCCAAAGAGCCAGCATTGTCTGTAGATATCTCCGAGGTAAAGTGGCCAGCATTACTGCACGGAGCGCTGTTACCTTCCAGCCAGAGCAGTACCTATTGATCTACTCACCTTTGCATATTTTCAAACTTATAGGTTGGCAGAAGCTGTGGCTAACAGCAGGAGCTGTTCCCCAGATTTGAACCAGCGACCTTTTGGTCAGCAAGTTCAGCAGCTCAGCGGTTTAACCCACGGCACTACCAGGGGGCGGGGCATAAATAAGGTAAATAAATAAATGGCCACCTGTCAGAAGTGCTTTGATTGTATTTTCCTGCGTGGCTGGATGGCAGGGGGAGATCGGTCTCTTCCATCTGCCCCCCCCCCCGCGCCCACATAGTTTGGCCCAAAGTGGTGAGCTCACCTTGAGGAGGATGGAGGGCGGCAGCTGGTTGATGTCCGGGGTGGGGCCGGGGGGCTCCCCGCGAGAGCAGCAGTCGCCGGGGTTTTCGGGGGGCTCCTCGCAGTCGGGGGGCTCTCGCCGGGGCTCC
Organism: Anolis sagrei; assembly: GCF_037176765.1. NCBI lineage: Eukaryota > Metazoa > Chordata > Lepidosauria > Squamata > Anolidae > Anolis > Anolis sagrei. The sequence continues at coordinate 246,951,524 of NC_090022.1, read as the reverse complement.
TGCTGGCGCCGCTCGCCCTTCTTGTTCTTCTCCTCGCCCTCCTCCTCCTCCTCCTCGCCGCCGACTCGGGGTGCTTGGGGCCGGGCCCCTTCGGCGGGCAGCGCCCTCCCGGCCCCGTTCTCGCTGGCGGCGGGCTCCCTGGGCTCGGAGGCGGAGGGCAGCGGGCAGGCGAGCTGCGCGGGTGGCGGAAGCGGCGGGGCGGCGCTGTCAGGGCCGGCGGCGATGGCGGCGCAGCGGGGCTGCTTGCGGGGCGGGCAGGCGGGCAGTCCGACGCCTTTGCGCTTGCAGACCATCTCCGGCGGAGCCTGGCCGCTCTCCAGGGCAGGGCCGGGGGCGCCTCGACGCCCGGGAGGGGGCGGCGGCGGCGGCGGCGGGAGGAGGAGTCCGGAGAGCAGCAGGTGCCGGCGGAGGCGTGGGCAGCGGAGGCCGCGCTCTTCCTTCAGCGCCGCCAAGAGGCGCGGGGAGGGCCGCCTGGCCTGCGGGGGCTCCTCGGGGGCGCCGTGGACCAAGAAGCACAGCATGCAAGGCCCGCGGAGGAAGCAGCCCCGGCTCCCGCCGCTCAGCGCCCGGCGGCGGAGGCGAAAGCGGCGGCGGAGGCGGCTCTGCTCCGCGCTGCGTCCCGGCGCGGCTCCCGTTCCCTCCTTCCGCGAGAGAAAGTGGCCCATAAAGGAGGAGGACGCCCTCTCCCTCACGACATGGCCCCTCACAGCTCCACGCAGAACCGGCGAGCCATTCTCAGGCCGGCGACCACAACACAGCCACTTCCGGGATCTCGGCGGAAAAACACTCCTCTTCCGGCGCTCTCGAGGCAAGCAAGCCCCGCCCACGAGCTCGGTTTGTCAACCACCAAAACAAAAAGGCTCCGGGATGCCTTCACTTCCGGCTTCTGAGGGATTTCCCTCTACGCCTGCGCAGTGGAGCTCAAGCTTCGCTCCGCCAGGTTCGTTTAGACTTCAACTCCCAGAAGCCTCAGCCAGCTTGGCCCACTGTCGGGAATCCTGGGAGTTGAAGTCCCGAAACCTACAGGCTCCACTTTTGGGCAGCATTGACATAATAAGACGAGACGGCTAGCGGAATGTGGCCATACAGCGCGAATATCTCACAGCAACGCAGTGATTCCGGCCATGAAAGCCTTCAACAACACATTGACATAATACATGGCTGCCAATCTGCTACCGAACACAATTCAAAATGGGTTGTTGTAGGCTTTTTTCGGGCTGTATGGCCATGGTCTAGAGGCATTCTCTCCTGACGTTTCGCCTGCATTTTGGCAAGCATCCTCAGAGGTAGTGAGGTCTGTTGGAACTAGGCAAAAGGGTTTATATATCTGTGGAAGGACCAGGGTGAGACAAAGGACTCTTCTCTGCTAGAGCTAGGTGTGAATGTTTCAACTGACCACCTTGATTAGCATATAATGGCCTGACAATTCATAATGCTGGCTTTAGCCTATAAAAACCTAAGCAGTTCCGGCCCAGCTTACCTGTCCAAATGTATCTCCTCCTATGAACCATCTAGGAGTTTAAGATCGTCATGGGCAGGGGTCCTCAAACTACAGCCCGGGGGCCGAATATGGCCCTCCAAGGTCATCGACCTGGCCCTCGCTCAGTGGCAACCTAAGTCTGAAACAACTTGCAAGCACACAACTGCAACAACAATTCTTTCTCATCAATCAAAAGCAGGCTCATACTTCCCATTGAAATACTAATAAGTTTATATTTGTTAAAAATTTTCTTCATTTTAATTATTGTATTATTTTAAAGTGTTTTTCTTTCTTTTTTCTTTTTTTTTGCATTACAAATAAGATATGTGCAGTGTGCATAGGAATTCATTCATGCTTTTTTCAAATTATAATTTGGCCCTCCAACAGTTTGAGGGACTGTGACCTGGTCCTCTGTTTAAAAAGTTTGTGGACCTCTGGTCTAGGGAGTCGCTGCTCTCAATCCTGCTTGCCTCACAAGTGCAATTGGCATGGACAAGGGACAGGGCCTTCTCAGTGGTGCCCCCCCCCCCCCCCCAGCTATGGAACTCGCTCCTCAGGGATATTAGATTGTCCCCCCTCCGAAAAAAGGTAAAAACGTAGCTCTTTGAACAAGCTTTTGAGAATGGAGCGGAATAGATAACATGAAACTAGGATTGATAAACAAGAAAGGCTAGACCAGTATTTCTCAACCTGGGGGTCCGGACCCCTGAAGAGGTCGCCAGGGCGTGTCAAGAGAGGTCTTCAAAGACCATCGGAAAACACAGCAATTTCTGTTGGTCATGGCAGTTCTGTGTGGGAAGTTTGGCCCAATCCTATTGTTGGTGGGATTCAGAATGCTCTTTGATTGTAGGTGAACTATAAATCCCAGCAACTACAACTCCCAAATATCAAGGTCTGTTTTCCTCAAACTCCACCAGTGTCCACATTTGGGCATATTGGGTATTTGTGCCAAGTTTGGTCCAGATCTATAATTGTTTGAGTCCACAGTGCTGTCAGGATTCAGGTGAACTACAGCTGCAAAACTCATGAACTTCCAGTATCTTCTGTTGGTCATGGGAGTTCTATGTGTCAGGTTTGGTTCAATTCCATGATTGGTAGAGTTCAGAATACGCTTTAATTGTAGGTGAACTGTAAATCCCAGCAACTTCCAAATGACAAAATCAACCCTCCCACAACCCCACCAGAGTTCAAATTTGGGCATATCGGTGTTGGGACTCAACCTGTGTGTGACCCTGTGTGTGACCTTGAGCCTGAATCTCTGATTGTATTGCCTAATGTGGATAATATTGATGTTAATGTTGAAGGGCCTAGTTTGGATAGTGAGGCTGAAGTGATCAATGAGGATGAGGTTCAGGATGGAGACACTTTGGGCAGTAAAAATCCTACAGGCTTTGATTTAGAGACTACAAGAGAAAAACCAGGTTCTCATGAGAAAGAAAATTCACTCCCTTCTTCTGACTCGAGCTTGCAAGAAAACTTGACACCTGGTTGGGTCAACGATAACAGCCGCAGTTTAGAGATAAGCCAGAGCCACGGGGAAACTCAATGTTTACGTAGGTCCAAGAGAATTCGATAAACAGTGAAAGCGTGTATTGGTTGCAGAGCCTGTAAAAGTGGAAAATAATAACTGCAAGCAAGAGTTATTTGAAGTGATGTCATACTTAATGTCTATTCCTTCTGCCCCTCACATGGACAATTCAGTCAATTACAGTTAAGAACTAAATGGTTATCCCAGAGAATGGAATTTCACATCTTTGGTAGATAAAATGCTGATAAGACTTGTGTACAGTATATATTTAGGAACCGGGGGTGGCAACGGCCGACAGGGAGCCCTGGCATGGGCTTGCCTATGAGGTCACAAAGTTGGAAGCAACTGAATGAATAAACAATAACAATGCCAGTGCATTATTACATAGGGTTGTTGTAGGTTTTTTCGGGCTATATGGCCATGGTCTAGAGGCATTCTCTCCTGACGTTTCGCCTGCATCTATGGCAAGCATCCTCAGAGGTAGAGAGGTCGTAATGTATGTGTTTTTCAGGAATTTTCTCCAGGTTGCATTTGAATTACTCTTAGGACTCTCACTGAAAAAGCACAGAGCTTGAAGTGCTGTGGTCTCTCCGCAGTGCCGCCCCCTTCGGTTTGGTAGAGAAACTGCAATGATTCTATTCGGAACTGAGAGCATTGTACTTGGCAGAAAGCAACCCCGCAGTGGGTGGAAATTGCTCACTTACATCAAAATTTGAATTGAAGTACTGCTTCTACAACACCCAAGTTAAATATGGTTTATATATAAAATATAAAAATATATTATAAAATGTATTATATTTATAATATATATTATATAAAATTATATGTGTGTGTATATATGTATGTATGTATGTATGTATGTATTACATCTGTGTGTATGTGTATAATACATATATATAAATCCAAAACAGCAAACCTTGATTTTGCTATTTTATACAAGAGACAACATTTTACTATGCCATTGTGTATAATAATGAGACTTGAAGTGCTCTTGCCTCTTTAGGTAATATATTGTAGATACCTCCTAATGAAATTATTACCACATTGCTTCTTTTGGGATATTTTTTCTAGTGGAGCAAAGTTAAGTCAGTTTGAAAGACAGCTGGAAGGCTCTGGCTTGTAACTTATCCATTTTGTCCTTAGATGGCAGCATTGTTTCAGGCAAAGTGAAAACTTGTAGCAGCATCAGAGCTAATAAGCAAGCAATCATAAGAAAATTGGAACTAACGATTTCAGTAAGATGAATAAAATGGTCTAAATATCCTAAAGTTACCAGATCCTGCCTATTCTTTGAAACTAAGTAAGATCAGTGCTGGTTAGTACCTGTAGGTTATATTTCAGAGGAAGGAACTGGCAAAGAACCTCTGAATATTATTTGCCATAAAAACCCTACAAAAATCATGATCTTGACATGCAGCTTGAAAGCACATACACACATACTGAATGTGTGAGATGAAACTGAAGATCACACACAAATTTAGAATTAAAAACTGAGCAATTTTCTTCCTAGTTGGTGAATGAATATGCAAGCCATCTTCTATCCTGTATGTATTTGAAAAATAAGTTAATTACAGCGCATGGTGTTAATGTACAACTGGAGGTCCTTTTTCATATGAAGGACTGAGGGAGAAAGGCATTAAGCACAAAGCCTATGACAAATGTAGCTAACGACAAGTGAACCCAGAGCTAAATAATGGTAGAGCGTGTTATGAATAACTTTCCCACACTGGAAAGGCATATCCCATTTCTGACACCAATTTGTCATGAATAACTTTTTAATAACTTTTAAGCATAGGTTCTTTTTATTGTGATTTCCAGTGTGAGAGGGTCTATCAGATTACAGAAAAACGTTTAGACATACAGATTCTATGCAACTACATTGGATTTACAATTACATGGCTAACCAACAAACAAAGGGGAATTACATTTTCAATCACCATTCACACACATGTACATGCATTCATTGTCATGCATCCAAATATTACCATATCCTTTTCTCTCTCCTTGGAGAAGCACCAGTTAGGTCAGACCCTGCTTTCCTGCAACCTGCCAACACATAGATCCAAAACTTCCATAACTTCAAAATGCCAAAACTTATACCCTAAAAACAATGGCAAGGACCAGATCTCTGTTTTCCATACAGCAGAACCTGACTCCCTACACAAAATCCAAGACTCCAAAAGCACACTTCTTCCTCTTCCCTTCAGAAAGAAGTCCCAAAGTGTATAGAATCATGCTTTCCCATAGCATATCTGACACTCGCCAAGTACACCATCTCTGTCCTTCCCATGGAGCAGAGAGGTGGGTGAACCAGACTCCACAGGTCTGTCACACTTTTAGAATTATTAGATTGAGTCTTTTATAGGAATATTCGTTGATGTAGTCCCAAAGTTCTAAATTAATGATAGATGTCATGCATCCTGGTTCCATCTCAGTTTCCTAGCCAGATGTTGATTGTTCTTGAATGGTGTTGATCTTATGTTGACTTCCTTCTTAACATTGTAAATATTTCTGTTGTCACTGTTCCAGTTCGTATCAGAGTTTAATTTTCAGTTCTTATTAGCAACTTTTAATTATGGCCCAGCAAGCAGGCCTTGGTCTTTTACTGGTGTTTCCAGTATTATAGTTATAATATAGTTCACCCACATCAACAAAGCAATGTGTATGCAACTGTTGGATCTGGACCAGACTTGGCACAATTACCCAATATGGCTAATTTTGAATACTAATGGGATTTGGAGGGGGGGCACCAAGTGCCATATACCAAGCACGCCTGCTCACCCCTTCCCACTCAGAAACATCCCTCCCCATGGCTGAGAGACTGGTCGATCATAGCAGAAGGAGAGCTCTTGGTGGGAGGATTTACCCTGTTTCCAAAAAAGAAGAGAAGGACAGGCAGAGAGATCTTCAGCCTTCTCTGCCAAAAGGGTTCCTAAGACCATCAGAAATATGTGTTTTCTGATGGTCTTTGGCAATCCCTCCGAAACCCCCTTTGCAACCACCCCCAGGGGTCCTAAGCCCCAGGTTGAGAAACACTGAAATAGTGCAAAAGTGATGAGAACCAAAGAAGATCACAGGTTGGGAACCACTCTTTACACCAGTGGTTCCCAATCTGTGATCCAATGACCACCAGTGGTCTGCAAGAACTAAAATATCATCCATGACCTCACCATTGCTACACCATTGCAACGAGAGTGGCTGGTCTCGGGAAACCCTCTTATACTGCCGAGGTTTAATAAATATGGTTTTCTATGAGCACGCAGATGGCAACTACTGAATGGCATATGTTCTGTATCAAAAACTGAAGATGATATGGTCTATCCAATGCAATTTTCTGAATCAGCACCCCAACTAACCAACTAAATCTAAAGTTGACCCGAAACTGATTCCTAACCCTTTTGGTATTGATGTTGGAGAGTGGTCCCTGGTTAAAAAAAAAAAAAAAAAGATTGGGAACCATTGCTTTAGACCAACTAAACTTTCTGAGCACTTTTAAAAGGTATTATTTATTTATTTATTTATTTAAAACTTTTATACCCTGGTCTTCTCAACCTCTATAGAGGGACTCAGGCCGGCTTACAGCATACATTAGTACACAAATACAATTAAAACATAATCACATCAAAAAATTAAATACAACAGAATAAATACAGAATAAATACTGAATAGGCTAATTGTGACATTCGCAGCCGACGCAAGTGACTTCGGCCTACATTGATGACATCTCGATGTTGCCAAGGTTGTGTCCGCTTGGAAACAGGAGACGCTTTCTGCTTGGTGTGAGACAACCAGCCAGGATCAGTTGAGGAAAGATGAAACAGATGAGGAAAGCCAGGAGGTTACTTGTTGTTGTTTGTTTGATTTGTTTGTTTTGTTGGTTTTGTTTGTTTGTTTAAGGTGTGATCTAGATTTACGCTCGGAGCTGTACCTCCTGAGCCAGAAGCGGGCCTCTATCAAAAGATGTCTCTCTCGACGCAGCATCAGCACCGTCGCGGCAGCGGCTCTCTCCCGCCCATCACAGCGAGTGGCAGCCACAGGGGTCAGGCCATGTCAGTTTGGCGCTCCAACAAATGCTGCAGTTCCCTTGTGATGAGGCGTGACCGGACTCTTTGTCAAAGACTCATCGAGGAGACCGAGAGGGTGGGCGAGGAAGGAGGCGGGAAGTTGAGGAGTTCCAACATGGCCACCCCAACGCTGCTGCCGCCACCCACTTGTTGGTGCATGGGTTGTACTTCTCAATAGAGTTGAGGCTGGAGCTGCCGTTGTTGCTGCCCACCGCGTAGAGCCACCCGTCCATGGCCACCAAGTCGTGGGTGCTCCTCTGGATGTTCATGGGTGCCACGCTTTCCCAAGTGTTTGTTTTGGGATTGTAGCGCTCCGCTGAATTAAGGCAACTGGTCCCATCATTGCCACCAGCCACGTATAGCATCCCTTCCAACACAGCTACGCCAGTGCTGCTACGGCAGCTGAGCATGTTGGCAATAGGGGTCCAGGTGTTGATCTGGGTAGCCCCATATAGAGCACATTTCAGTAGTCCAACTTGTATGTAACCGAGGTTTGTGCTTTATCTGTGCAAAAGCACTCCTGGTCACTGCCGACACACAGGTCTCCATGTCGAGAGCCAAATCCAGGAGTACTCCATAACTCTGAACCTGTGTTTTCAGGGGGAGTGTGATCCCGTCTAACACAGCCTGAATCCCTTTTCTCCGATCTGTCCTTTGACTGACCAGGAGCTCCTGTTATCTTGTCTGGATCATATTTCAGTTTGTTTGCCCTCATCCAGTCCATTTCAACTGCCAGACATCAGGTTAGCACAGGAACAGCTTCTTTGGAACTAGGTGGAAAGGAGCAAGAGAGATGGGTGTCATCTGCATATAGATGGCACTGCACACCAAAACTCTGCATGATCTCTTCCAGCAGTTTAATGTATGCTGAACAACAAAGACATGACACCTCTTTAACATTTTTCATCTCAGGCATATTCTGATGTTTGGCCACACATGTCCTGGCTTTCACATGTGAAAAAGTGGAGACACATTCTAAGAAGGTTTAATGGACTTAGCCATGATTGAATGTGATAAAATGTTTTTGTGTCCTAACAGTGAAGAACATCAACAAACTTTTCTGACAGCTGCCTGAAAGAATGAGTTCAAACATGAAATTAGATTCTATCACCCCACTCATCCCCATGAAAAAGTATTCTACCCTCTTCTTCCTTTTCACGTCGTCCTATAAATATAGAAGCTTTTTAGGCATTGCATCAATAAGTGCTGATTAGAATAGTTTTATAATTGGATTTTAAAATGCTAAAATTTTATAAAATGCTTGAACCAATATACTGTTACTGGGATTAAGAAAATGTTCTTAAGGTTTTGTCATGCTAATGCGTATAAAACACTTTTCATCTTTGAAGACGGAAAACAACCCATTTCCAAATTGAGGAATATTTACTCTAAGGCCTTGGGCAATTTTCTTTTGTGTCCTCTCATACCATGCATGAATCATCATTGTAAAAATATCCCATACTATAAGGAAACAGAATTCTAATATAATCCTGAGTGAAAATACTAAAATCCACTGTGATTTATTATCCCTTCTTTATTCTATTTGACATGATTTTAATAGTTATGTAAAACAAAATAATTCTTCAAGCTTCCAAGAAAGTAGGATTATAATCATATGTATAATTCCTCCCTTGCTCTCTTAAATAAGACTGTTTATCTGTGTGTGTGTTTGTGCCTTCAGGTTGCCTGTTGATATACAGCAGGCCATTTTTTTCCATGTCAGGAGCAACTTGAAAAACTGCAAGTTGCTTCTGGTGTGAGAGAATTGGCCGTCTGCAAGGACGTTGCCCAGGGGACACCCAGATGTTTTGAATTTTTTTACCATCTTTGTGGGAGGCTTCTCTCATGTCCCTGCATGGGGAGCTGGAGCTGACAGAGGGAGCTCATCCACGCTCTCCCTGGATTCAAACCTCTGACCTGTCAGTCTTCAGTCCTGCCAGCACAAAGGTTTAGCCCATTGCACCACTTCAGGCTAATTAATTTTATAGGGTTTTCGGAGGCAAGGAGTAATTATTGGCAGTTTTTATAAGCAGCAGTGCAGCCCCAATCCTGAAATAGTTTTAATCCCTCTTTTAAAATGTCTTGCTATAAAAACTGGTCTTTGCATAGAATTTCAGGCTGTGTTTTTGCTTTTTAAAAGATTATATTGACTAACAAGCTTGCCTAGTTTCATTAAAGAATCATTGCAGGGAAATGAAAGGAGGTGGTTGCTTGCTGACCTCTCTTCACCCACTTCAACATTACTAATGGACTTTGTCTCCAAGTGGAAGCACTAACCAGCTATAACAAATTATGTGGTACCTTTGGCAGAATGGCTCCCTGTTCCCTTGTCAGATTTAGTGTTCCCAGCCATTAGACAGACACACAAAGTAATACACTATTTACAGGCTCCACTTGTCTATCTTTTAAGGTATTTTTCCCCTCAGAGGAAGTGAGATTTCCTCAGCCTCTTCCAACCTCTGTCAGACAGATGTCATGTTGAATGTGCACCTTGGCCAAGAATAACTCTATACTCTGGAATGTCTTGAGTCCAAATGAAGTCTAAACAAACTCGGTTAAAGATCTGGTGAAGAGAAACTCTGTGAGAAATACTACACGAGTAGACATTCATGCTTTTTATGTTGCATTTCATCCTGATGGTGCAGGTTGTTGGTGAATTTAGACTCTGGATAAGAAGACCCCTTTTGTCATCCTTACAACAGAGTGGAATTGGCAAGAAAGAATGCTCTCTCAGCATCAATTCACACCAGTGTAAGTCTTTGCAAAGACATATGCAGGGAAAACATGAATGAGATTTTTTTATTAGCTTGCACAGGTCTTTGCAAAGGCTAGGAGTGCTGTGAAGTGGCACAGGTTGTATACCACACATTAATGATGCCTTTCCGTTTGCTGGGAAAATGAGTCCCACAACTCAAATCTTTAATAGAAAGCTTATTATTATGCTTTTAAATCCCTGCACTTGGAGACACCGGGACGATATTAAATATTTATACAACAAACAGTATCTCCCTTTTTCTGTCTCTTAAATAAACAAGTGAGATACTAAAAATGCATGATGTAAAAATATAGCCAACATTATATTATAGCAGTTAAAGAATAAAAATAGTTCTACCAATGTAGCCAGTTGATCCTATTGGATTTATAGTGCAACACCACAATTATCTGCACTCTATAAAACATCTAGTGTTGTAGTTCTGTGCACACTTACATGAGAGTAAATCCCCCTGAATCCAGCTGCTGAGTAGACATATATAGGTTTGTGCTGAGGTTAAAGATTAGCCCAACAGTGGGAATTGTGTATGCATATGCCTATATACTTTCAAGTTGTATGTTAACTTATGGTGACCCCATGAATTTCATAACGTTTTCATATACCAAGAATATTCAGGGGTTGTTTCCCATGGCCTCCTTCTGAAATACAGCCTACGGCATTTGGCATTCCTTGGCAATGGTCCATCCAAGGATTAATTGATCTAGCTAACCTTCTGAAATCAGGGAGGATCTGATATCTTTAGGGTACTTTGGTTGAAAGGACCAAGGCAGTGACATCTCCAGCCCATCCTCTGTTTGGATACCAGCCAGCACGCCAATGGCTTAAATCGAGAAACAACTTCCTAAGATCAAGAGAGATACTTGCAGGAACTCCTCAGCAAGCAAGAATTTAAAAGTGGCAGGTTAAAATCCAGCATCTTATTTATTTATTTATTTATTTAAAACTTTTATATTCCGATCTTCTCAACCTCCGTAGAGGGACTCAAACCAGCTTAATCAGTGGCTGAGACCAGATGAGAAACTCCCTCCTGGGTACATAGAAGACTGGGTGCCTTGGAAGGTGCTGAACAGGCTGCACTCTGTCACCACGAGATGCAGAACTAACCTTAAGAAATGGGGCTACAAAGTGGGGTCCACAACATGTGAGTGTGGAGAAGAGCAAACCACAGGCCACCTACTACAATGCAACCTGAAGCCTGCCACATGCACAATGGAGGACCTTTTCACAGTGAAACCAGAGGCACTCCAAGTGGCCAGCTTCTGGTCAAAAGACATTTAGGATAATGCCAAATTTTAAAAAACTTTGTGATTTTAAATGCATTTTAACTGTACCCTCAATTTCCTTCTGACACGATAAATAAATAAGGGTACTTAGGTGGCTAATAGGAATTATGAAGCTTCCATGGGTTGTTGAACAACCCATGGAACCTGCGTAGCCAACATAGTCACCAATGGCTATACTGGCTAGGCCTGCTAATGGTTTCAGTCCGACAACAGCTGTAAGGCTCCAAGTTGAGGAGCCTAGGGCACAAGTCCTAATTATTCTATATGGCTCACAAGGTGATCTTGGCAACAGATGGTATTCCTACCAGTTACAGTCCCTCAAATTAACATAACCTCCCCCTCCCAAAATATTAGTAGCACTTTCAGATTAATGGCATCACACTGCCCTCCTATTGTGCTATTCCCCCTTGTGAGTTTTTAAAAGGCTGTGTTATTTTTTAAAAATTCCACAGGGGTGAAGAGAGAATACTGTCACAAAAGCCCAGACCTCAGTATACGAAATAAGTCTGAGACCATGGTGTGATCAGAGGCTACTGAAAGGTGGCAGTCAACTGGCAGTGGGTGTCACATGATGTCATGCCATTGGGACTATTATCAAAGGTGGCAGCCCTGCTATTGGGCTGGCTTCTACCACTGTGTGATAAAATCCATCATATAGTGCTTTGCCCATTAGCATTCATATTACTTTGGAATATTCCAAAGAATTATCTGATTCAGCAAAAACTAGATTTATTACTAACATATATACCCAGCATTGGCTAGGTATGTATTTTCTATTGATATTTATTAGAAATAGTAAGTGGCTAGGTTTACAATTTTAGGGATGATTCAGGGAAGTGATGAAAAATATCCTCAATGTATTGTTTTTAAAACCTTTTGCACTATATTTTTTTTCATCCCAGGAAACCCCACACAGCCCAACTTTCCAGATCCGATGGGAAGAGCTAGGGAAACCAGCCTCCCACACACTAACCGTGGGGAAGGAAGGAATAGGGGCACTTCCTCAGCTGTGATAATGGTCGGCACAACGTCGCACCCACTTTTCCTCTGCTCCAACAAGGGTGATAGTGACCTTCTTATCTTGTGATGGTTGCTACCTTGCTGTCACAAAATTTGCAGGGTATGAGAGATTTGAGATGTTGCAGGAGCACCAGGAGCCTGCAATAAATCTTCCTCTCACAAGATTCGAGGGACTTTCTGCCTGACCCAATTTTTGTGATTGGAGCCCTGGCCCCAAAAGACATGGATTTTTTAAAATTTAATCCCTGCCAGTATTTTAATGTTGATAATGGATATGTGTACAAAATCTGGTCTAAATCCATCAAGCCATTATGCAGCTTCCATAGGTTGTTGAGCAATAAGTCTCTGAAGTACATGCATACATACCCCTTGCATATTCCCTTTGCATATTTGTTCATATGGAAATGATAACATGACGCACTGCCTTTTTCATATGTAACTTGTAGGCGTCCGTATGTAAAGTATATGCAGTGAGTACCTTTTGTAAATGCATTTGCAACTGTCTTCACCTCTAGTTAATTTCTTGTTGCACATCAAGTCACAGCTTTCATAAGTTTGTCAACTGTGCCTGTGATGTATCCTTTGTGTTTTTTTGGGGAGACAGCATTTTCCTGCTCCTCAATTCTCCTTTGTTGAATTGATCAGCAGTACACTTCTGCTGGCAGTTAGAGAAAGACCCTGAGTAAAGTCATATATGTTTTCCACTTTCACATTATTGTTTCCTTTTAAAAAAAATAGTTTCATATTGCACATCTCCATGGAAACAGAAAAATGTTTTTATGTTTCTCAGTTGGGATGGAGGTTACAAATTTGTGCAGTTGCACACTATCTGCCAAACAATTTTTTAAAACAATGACAGTCATATTGGGCAGGACTTCTTAAGCTTTTTTGACTTGTGACACCATTTTACATCAGAAATATTAAAGGGAAGGTATGTGCGCCCAGGAGAAGAGATGTGGAGGACAAGAGAGAAGGCAGCACAGAGAACAGAAGGAAAGATAAGCACTCGCCTGAGGGAGGATACGTGGAAGATGGGGGAACATTGGACAGATTGGAAGGAGCCATCCCTCTGCCATGTGATAAGTCCAAGCACATTACATTATTAGATATTGGAAGGAGAGAACCACAAGTGTTATGTGGTTCCTATATATCCACAGGTTATGTACTTGAACGGTATTTCTGCGTTATCACTTTTTAGATAGTGTTGTGGTGATTATAATTGTCTTGCTGAAAACCAATTTGTTTGCAAACTAATATGGGTTTATAATTCCATACATATTTTCCTGGCTTTAGGTCCTGTTGAACTCAGTTCCTTTCAAGTAAGCATCTAAGCATTATCACAGTGCATTGTTACAGCATTATTGTTCCACTGACAGCCATGGCTGTCCCTTATGGAATTCTGACATTTTTAGTTTAGTGAGACCCAATAACATTCTGGCTAAGGATCCTAAATGCTGCTCCTTGGACTGCAAATCTCTGCATGTTGTAAGATGGGACCATGGAAGTCAAAAATGGAATAATGGTGCTATTATAGTGTAGCATGATAATCTAGTTAACATTTTCATTTTGATGGTGTCTATTTGTCTTTTTCATATTCACAGAAAACATATTAATTAAAAATAGCAAAATGGCTACTGTTGTGCCAGCTTTCCTGAAAATTGGCATTCAGGATCTGAAATAAAAAAATCAATCCTTGACTAATGCACCTTTCACACAAAAAACCTTTTAGATTTGATGATATTCCTTCCTGGCATTTTAGTTTTAGCAGGAGGTTAATTAGACTCAGTTCAGCACTGCTGAGATGCTTTGGAGTACAGCACAACAGACCAGTTTTAAATGTCTGTATTTTATCAACCCTGGGAGATGCCAGCATGAAACCTGTAACAGATTGAAACCAAAACTTCTTCCATGCAACTGTATTGAGTAGAACAGAATTTAGTTCCCTAGTATAAACTCTAATTGGGCAAGGTTTTGTTAATGATATGCTCCTGAAGGGCATCATAAAAATATATCTGGCTTTGTTTGTGTGGCTTTGTTTTAACATCATAGCTTTCAGGCACAATGCAAATGTTAATATCCAGATGTCCATAACCAACAGGGATCAAAGATTTTCATGCTGCATACAGAATGCTCACCGTTCTGGTTTCTACAAGTCAGTTTGTATATGTACATTTGGACACATTAAAAATAGAGAGCAAAGGTCAAAGAGTGCTGTTACTTTTACATGCTAATTTGTGGCATAGTATGAAATTTGTTAGTGTGCTACCTGGAAGACAGGGAGATCATAAATCAAATTACTGTCTTGTGATACGAATAACAACATCTTCAGTGAAGCAGCAATGAAGGAAATTTCATTTAATTATTCCTTTTTGTCCAGAAAGAAGAGAGAGATGAAGACATTGCTAAACTAACTGTTCCATAGGTTATAGATATAAGGATTGTAAGAAGTGACTTTAAAAGGCACACTACAACAAGAATGATTGGTATCATATTTAGTCAAACATATAGCACAGATTTCTATGCAGCAATGAATAACAGTATAAGAAAATACAGATTTACTCTAATGCAGAAAAGTGTAATACATATTTTCCATATTGTCTGAGTTAACCGGTTGGACAGTGGCTGCGTATCTGGGACTAGTCAGACTAGTCAACCGCTTTGCCATAATCATGAATTAAGTATATCGATTGCCTTTTGGCACCAATCATTTTTTGTTGTTTCATCCCAGGGAAAATAATAAGATCCCCCTCCCATCAAAATGTCTATATCTTTTCCTTTTGCTCATGGGGCAACTTAGATATCTGCACATTTGTCCCAGTCAGGAGAACTGAAATTTCTTCCATGATAACAAGATTTGGCATTCTCACTGGAGCCAGGACCTAAGTGCACATTAGACCCTAAGTAATTTACAACCTAAATATTGAGGTTACCCCCCAAATAGTGGAATTCTAATGTGGCCAGGAAATGTCCCACAATTCCCTCAAATTGCTTTTTAAAAAAAAAAAACACACAGAGCATGAGAATAGGCTATTAAGCATCCTTTCAGAAAGAGTTACACGGGAACTCTTGTTTGCTCCCATGTTCCTAAACCGTTGGATCCTAGTGCCTAGGAACTTCATAATTTTCTTCAGCAATCTGTATCATAAACATATTATGAACTAACTTGTGAGCCCCTTCCAAAACCACTCTTTGTAGTTCTGCTGCTGAGCTAGCCATAAAATTCATAATAAAGCCACTTCAATATCATAATGAGTTCTGCGATAGAGACTGGCAACCAGAGAACACTTATAACAGTTGGAAGGAAGGCAAAGAGTAATGCTACTTACTTTCCAAACTTTGTATAATATTAATACTAATCTGTGAATATTAGGATCTAGACATGTTCACAACTGTTCTAACAGCTGAATGTCTTAAAGCCAAATTGATTTTAGCCTTTAGACACCCATTAACAGCTCTGCTTCCTCTTTATTTAATGGAGTACAGTTGTTTCAGGGTGTTTGTGAAATGACATCCATTTGATTTATAACTGCCCTTGACTGAATGAGGCAATATGTACCCTAGAATTTAAATGAACACAGATTCATTAGATTACTAAATGGTGAACGTTACTCCTGAGACAATACCAAAATCTACATACAACTTAAATATCAGTTTCCCACACAGCCTATTGGAAAGCTTAAAACTGGGATGGAAATTTTTGGCCTCTGGACTGTATGCAGCGAGGGAGGGTAACACCTGGTCTCACTTTAAACCCTGATTTTTAAAAGGAAAAATGGCACCATTTCTTTCTAACCTGAAAGAGGAAAATGGCTTTTAGAAGTGACTTGCATCTTCCAGAAACATCACCTCTGGGTTGTTGCCAACTCGGCCAGTACCACCCATTAGGAGTTGAGAGATGCCAAAAATTAACCAGCATAGAAAACGTGAGATCCAGAATAGTATAGTGGTTAGAGGGTAGGACTAACAAAAAGAAAATACAAATTCAAATCCCCACTTAGAATCCTTCTATACAGAAACTATAAAGTGGTTTGAAGTCAGCTTGAGGGCAAGGTGTCGATAAAATGCACAACGCATTAAAAAAACTCACAAGAAAGTAGAAAAAGCCAGATAATTCGACTAAGCTGATCAATGTTGTGGTTCAGCCAGCTGATGAAGATGAGGGGTTTGGGGGTGGAGGGCCTGATGGTACTGTGAGTGCCCAAAAAGAGAGGGGGTGTCTTAGACCAAAATTCTCCAGCTGAAATAACAGAGGGAGTTTTGGAGCCAGATGCTGTGGCTGAGTCAAAGTGTGAGAGTGAAACTGATTTGGAAGCCAACAGGCAGGGAGGAGAGGATAACATTAGCTCATCTGAGGAAGCAGCTAGCTTAGACAGAGATACCAAGCTGCTTCTGAGGGGGCAGAATTTCAGGTGCAAGAAAAGCCACAGGAAAGAGAGACAGAAGCGGGCCGCTCTAGGTCAAAGGAATGCGCCCATGTTTTGCAGCCCTTAAATTAGGGAGAAAGGATTTCAGATCAAGCAATGTCGCTACAGGAGTGAGAAACTCCTATTTTGTTCCTGGTTCACGCTTTAGCTCAAGGTCCAAGATTCCTGGTCAAGTTTTGCTTCTGGCTTTATGGATTTTTCCTATGGATTCATGATCTTGTTTTTTTTTCTTGTTTCCTCGATTAATGTTCATGTTTTAATTCTTGTTTTTTGGATTTACCTATTGCCTTTGGGACTTACTTTCTTTATTAACACTTGGATTTTTACCCTATTATTTGCTTAAGGTGCCTTTGGTCCTTTCTTATAAGTGTTTGGTCAGTAAACTGTTTATTACCATGTCTGGTTTCCTGGTGAGTGCTGTGTGCAAGGTGAACTTCTGCTGAGGTGCAACAATCAGAGTATATCCCATGCAGGGCTCAAATCCGAGATCAAAAATGCAGAGTGCTTGCCAGGATACTACTAGTGCAACTAAATCATTATTGCCCCAGGAGAGGAAACCATATCATGTTAATGGGAATGCTCACTTTCTGCCCCTTTGTTCTCATTTCCTGTGCCCTGTCATGGTTTCGCACTGATTCCAAATGTGCATGGATATGTTCATAAGTGCATCTCATCAGACTGGGTAAGGGGAAAAAAGAAACCCTGAATTTTCCAGAGGCTGTCTAATTGTGCATACCATGATTTTCTGGGTTTGGTTCCAAGCTGCAAACAGTGGATACTGGGACCTCAAACTGATTCCTGGGATGTTTGTGTTGGCACTGCACAGTGAAACGGGTTAATTTTAATCCACCTCCAAACTGCATTACAGTGTCTGTGTATAAGCACCCTTAGCAATGATAACTGGATAAATTATTCATCATTTTTTTCAGGCAAGTAGATTGGAAACAACATTTTCCAGGGTGAAGTCCTATAGCAGTTTCACATCTACAATGTGAACGTCAGCAAATAGCATTCTATAATCTGCAATTTTCCTTCTATAAGGAAATAATATCAATAACTTTGCTAAAAAATGTATATGAAAATGTGTGCCATATTGGTCATTTTTGCACACATGCTGGGTCAGGATAAAGGCCTGTCCAGTGCAGCATATTCTCCCAACAGTGGCCAAGTTGGTAACTGTCACTTCATTCTGTGAGAGCTTATTCTGTATTTAACTGTATGCTATATGAATATGCTTTTTTGGAAAGCATAAAAGTGAATAACACTTAAATGCACGCCTGTGTAAGTGCCTAGAAGGATCAAAATGATCAAAATTTGATGTTGTCATTTGTGTCCAGTCTGAAAATCTCATGAGAATCAGACTTCAAAGAAACATTCATTTCAGGAGTATGTTAAATATCAAGACTTAGGGTGATCTCACCACCAGTTTTGTATAAAACATATATCATTAAATACAATTATGTATGAAACTGGAGAAAAACACAGAGACATATATTATACAAAAGGATCGCAGCTTGTCACCACAGCAATACCTTTCAGTATTCTGTTTGTTTTGTATTTTTAAACAAGCATCTTGTTCATTATTTAGCTCATGCCGTCATTTATTATTTAAAAACTTTCTCCCAGGGTATCTTTGTCGCATCGTAACATGAGCAGAATTGTTTCCCTTGATGTGCAGATTGAGGGCATTCTCTGAATACAGACATTCTGAGCAAAACATGTGAAAAGATGCCAAATACTGCACATATACATCTTAGTAAATACTGTATTTATCCAAAGATACACATAGCTGGTTACACAGTTGCAACAGAGACTTTATTGAATGAAGAACTGTTCTCAGCTATTCAGGCTATTCAGGCCCACTTGGTTTTCTGTTAGATTTGTGTGTTTTGACTCAGCCCTAACTGTTTAGTTCATAGCCAATTAAAAATGTTTTTGCTCTTGATATAGAAGATACCTAATCTGGAAATAAATAATAAAGTATACATAGCCTACTGTTAAGAAAATTGAGTAACCTTGAGATCTTTTTTTATAAACAAATAATTTTCAAAGAAATCCTAGAAATTATAAACCACGGATAGCCATATTTTTGGTTCTATACTTTGGGCTTAAGGGCATTGTAGGAATTAATGTGTCTTTGAGAAATTTTGGTATCCAAAACTTCACACAAGTTTTCAGGTATAGCTCTGTATTTTGCTGACAGCTGTGTTGCTTTCACAAGCACCTTTGAAAGCAGGCATTATTGTCATACAGTAACCATTTCTCCATCTTATTGACACAGAGTTATGTCATATGCAGATAGACTGGTATTCAAAGAAGCAAACTACAGAAGAGCAAGCAACACCATGCATTTTAGGAGCAAAGGCCAACAGATTTGGATGGAGAATCAGAAACAATTCATCCAAACTTGTTCCATTGTGCCAGGCCCGTAGCCAGGATTTCGTTTCGGGGGGGGCTGAATTTTTTTTCAGGGGGGGTTTCGGGGGGGGGGCTGAGTTTCGGGGGGGGGCTGAGTCTGAGTGAAAGAGGGTCTAGCCTAGCAAACCTTTTGTATCATTACCCGAATACCCCCATGCATATGGGATATATTGAGTATGGTGATCAGATCATGATATGAATAAACATAATGCACCAATAAGGCCTTTTCGCGAACCACCATGAGAATTTCGGGGGGGGGGGGGCTGAAGCCCCCCCCTGGCTACATGCCTGCATTGTGCCTATGACTAGACAGTTCACCAGATAACTGGCCCCTAACTGTAATTTTCCCACAGCTCCTGCACTTTAATATGGTCTCCTGCCACATAGTTCTGGCATCCCAATTCCAAATGACATTACCCTTCTAACCATATTTTCACTGGATTTTTTGCGCTTCTCCCTTATCCCTGCCCTGAAATGATTGCACAAACTCTAAGCCCCTCCAAACTCAGTATTTATTACTATTCAGGCCAGGGATAACTTTTATGATGTTGTGTTGTCTTATTGTGATGTGTTATTTTATTTTTGATTATTTGCTTTTAATTCTGATTGGTTTTATTGCATTGTGTTTTATTCTGCATCTTCTGGGCTTGTCTCTTTGTAAGCCCCCCCCCCCCCCCCAGTCCCTTCAGGGAGATGGAGGTGGGGTATAAAACTAAAGTTATTATTATTATTATTTGAAACACAACAAGATGAGTCCACAGCAGACACTTTGTTGGCTGTTGTAGTGGATCACATGTTGGACACTTCCAAGTGTCTAGGACTGTGTGATGTATCGGCGAATAATGCATGCAGATCCCATAAGATGGCCTTCTGCAGATGGCAGATGGTAATGTCAGCACCAATTGTGTTTAAGTGCAGGCCAAGGTCTTTAGGCATTGCACCCAGTGTGCCGATCACCACTGGGACCACCTTTACTTGCTTGTGCCAGAGTCTTTGCAGTTCGATCTTTAAATCTTCATATCGTGTCAGCTTTTCCAGTTGTTTCTCTTCAATCCTGCAGTTGCCTGGGATTACAACATCAACGATCCATACTTTGTTTTTTAACACGATTGTGAGGTCAGGAGTATTGGGCTCCAAAACTCTGTCAGTCTGAATTTGGAAGTCCCAGAGTAGTTTGACACATTCATTTTCTGTAACATTTTCAGGCTTGTGATCCCACCAGTTCTTTGTCATAGGCAGATGGTATTTGTGGCACAGGTTCCAATGAATGAATTATCTGAGCAACGGTGTTATGCCTCTGCTTGTAGTCTGTCTGCACGATCTTCTTGCAGCAGCTGAGGATGCGACCTTTTATTTCATCTGCTTCCTTGCAGAGTCTACATTTGGGATCTGTCGTCGACTTTTCAATTCTGGCTTTGATGGCACTGGTTCAAATGGCTTGTTTTCGGGCTGCCAGAATCAGGCCCTCTGCCTCCTTTTTCAAAGTTCCATTTGTGAGCCATATCCATGTTTTTTCTTTGGCAATTTGGCTCTCAATTTTTCCCAGGAACTGTCCATGGAGAGCCTTCTTTCATCAGTTTTCTCTTCTGCTCTGGATTGTGTTTTTACAGTATTCACTCTTTGACTGTTGCACTTTAAGCAGTGTACTACTATTGACTTCCCTCAATGTTCCCTCAATATTATTATTATTATTACTTCACATCAGTGTTCTTGTACAATTGACATCAATTTCAATATGACTGATGCAGTATACTGTGATCATGCTTTAGAGATCAGTCAGTGGGATGAGTAACAATTTCTAGCCATTGTTAATATTTACATTCCTTTGGATGAGGACCAGACCCTAAAAAGCAAAACAATAACAAAAAAACCCCCAAACAAGCCCATTGTAATGTCACAGGTTTCTGTCCTAGGCCCTGTGTTGTTCAACATCTTTATTAATGACTTAGATGAAGATTTAGAGGTCATACTTATCAAGTTTGCAGATGACATCAAATTAGGAGGGATAGCTATACTCCAGAAGGCAGGATCAGAATTCAAAATGACTGTAACAGATTAGAGAGCTGGGACAAAACTAACAAAATTAATTTCAACAGGAAGAAGTGTAGAACACTTCACTTAAAAATGAAATGCACAGATAAATCATGGGTGGCGCCTGGATTGACAACATAAATGTGAAAAAGATCTTGGAGTCTTAGAGGACAACAAGTTGAAAATAAGCCAACAGTGTGATGCAGCAGCTTTAAAAGCCAATGGCATTTTGGGCTTCATCAAAAGGAGTGTTTAAATGAGCATTTCTCAATCTGGGCGTCAGCACCCCAGGGGGGTCACAAAGGGGGTTTCAGAGGGGTCGCCAAAGACCAACAGAAAACACATGTATCTGATGGTCTTAGGAACCCCTTTGGCAGAGAAGGCTGAAGATCTCTCAGCCTGTCCTTCTCTTCATTTTTGGAAACGGAAGGTGAATCCTCCCACCAAAAGCCTGCTGTGATTGACCGCCCTCTAAGATGGCCTCTCAGGGGTAACTTGAGAAACTACAGGTTGCTTCTGGTGTGAAAGAATTGGCCATCTACAAGGATGTTGCACAGGGGGCCCCTGGATGTTTGATGCTTTACCATCCTGTTTAAAGGATCAGCAGTGGAACTCTCTGCCCCGGAGTGTGGTGGAGGCTCCTTCTTTGGAAACTTTTAAGCAGAGGCTGGATGGCCATTTGTCAGGGGTGATTTGAATGCAATATTCCTGCTTCTTGGCAGGGGGTTGGACTGGATGGCCCATGAGGTCTCTTCCAACTCTTTGATTCTATGATTCTATGATTCTATGTGCCCCTAAACCTAGCAAATCTGGAGGGCTGACTATAATTAGAGGAGGGGTATGCAATTGTGGAACTCAAGATGCTTTGATCTGTTATCATTCACTGTACAGGTAAAGGCCAATGTAGGCATCGTTGCTCATGCTTAAAAAGAGCTGCATGCATAGGCAGAAGTCTTAAGCTATGGTGTGATCATTAGGATATGGCCCATTTTGGAGGGAGAGCAAATAATCTAGCCACAGTACTTGAGTATGCAAAAGTTTAGTGAGGAAGTAGATAGAACTTTTTTACTGTGGTAGAAAGCATGTCAAAGTAATGTTTCTATTGCAGGAGGGATGGAGAGGACTATTAAGGGGAAATTATAAAGGAAAACAGATAAGATTTTAATTGCCTGATGAATCAATTAAAAATAGACAATTGTGTAAAAATTACCTATCTCTATCTGATTATACTAAATGCATTGCTGAATTCTCCAGGGAAAGAGAGAGAGGGAGAAATATACATGCAAGATTTTACAAGGTGATAATTTCCGGAAACATATTGTGGAGTTATGCACTAGTATTTTTTAAGTGAATGAATACATTGAAGTCTTTTTGAACATTGGTTTTTCAGTGATGTTCCTGTTGGCCACAAGGTGGTGCTGATACATTTCAAAAGCTTGCTAAAGAATCAGACCACAATATAGTCAGTATTCCACATTGTCACATCCAACAGCTATCTAGAAAACTAGTGTTCCAAAATATACTTGGTTTGAGTTCCAGGCTTGGACTCTGGAAAACCTGGTTTTGAATTCCACTCTGCCATGGAAATTCACTAAGTGACTTCCCTGAAGTCATGCTCTCTCAGCCTTGAAATGTCCTCTGAAGAAATCTTACCCCATAAATAAAAAATAACTTGAAGACATTGCCATACCTTGTCTGGGGAACATTATAGTTCACCACTTGCTTCCTAGGGCATGCCACCTCTCAAATCTTTTTTTTTTTTTTTTGGCAAAAGTTTTTATTAAGTGAATTAATGGCATACAGAATAAGAGAAAGAAAAGGCATCTACATAATACAGTTATGCTATTCCTCAGAATCCCCCGCCCTCTCCTCCCATATGTGAACCACCATTCAGGCATGTAGCCGGGGGGGGGGCTCGGGGGGCTTCAGCCCCCCCCCCCCGAAATTCTCATGGTGGTTCGCGAAAAGGCCTTACTGGTGCATTATTTAAACTGTTATGTTTATTCATATCATGATCTGATCACCATACTCAATATATCCCATATGCATGGGGGTATTGGGGTAATGATACAAAAAGTTTGCTAGGCTAGACCCTCTTTCACTTAGACTCAGCCCCCCCCGAAACTCAGCCCCCCCCCCCGAAACCCCCCTGAAATTTTTTTAGCCCCCCCCCCGAAATGAAAACCTGGCTACGGGCCTGCCACCATTTTAACTAATATCTTCCAAAAAAAAAAAAAAACCCTACCCTTATCCCCTTATAATTACTTTGAAATCTATTTTTGTCTTCTTTTTTGGATATCCTTTTTTTTTTTTAATCAGGAGCAACTTGAGAAACTGCAAGTCGCGTCTGGTGGGAGAGATATCCAAATGCAAGTCTTCAATTGTCAACAAAATCTTCATTGCTTCCTTCCTGTATGCCATTGGATAGCTTGGCCATTTGGAGATATTCTAACAATTTTTCTCTCCAGTCCTTTAGCAATAGCAATTTTTCTCCTTTCCAAGATTTTGCTATTGTTATTCTCTACATCTTTACTGATTTTTTCTCCAAATAGCCATAAGAGGCAAATCTCTGGATATTACCTAACCTTTTTAGTGATCATGTTATTCATTTCTTTATTCACTTTCCCCCAAAAAGGTTGTACCACGCTACAGGTCCACCTCTCTCTCAAACCTGATTTTATTGTTCTATTTGCCTGCCATCCTGCAAGCATGATGGAACACCCTGCTTTCTTCACAGTATTCTATATGATTTAAAATCCCTGCCAATATCTAGGCAAGATTTGCATTTGAATGGAATCTTGTTGTTGGAAAAATCTGAATTTCTGGGGGGGGGGGGGGGGGGCTAGATGTTTAGCAGTAAGGAAGGCTTCTCATTTGTTTCTTCCACCCATAGCTGGAAAGCAGCAGTCATCTCTGCCATTTCCATTATGCACATGGCTGATGCTTACATTTGGTGTTTCATGTATAAATTTGAGACTTTTTCTTTCTTCAGATGTGTGTCAAAAAAGAGAAAGGTTTATTCTCAGAGGTTTCCTCTTCCATGTTATCTCCTGCCTCCCTTAAATCCCCAGTGCTCCCAAAACAGCACTTCCATTTGACCCATATGCCCCCTGAATATATGGGGTTGGGGTGGGGAGATTGCCAGCCTCTACTGATTTTAGTTAGGACCATGGTTAAAGAGGTCCATATCTGGTGAGCATCCACTAAACCAGATCAGCCAGGGCAGAGAAACACATTCACCAGGTTGAAGACAAGTCACAGAGGTTTATTATGATTCAACACAAAAGGATGAAAGTACAAGTATTTTTTTCAAAAGGTACAAGCATGAGTTCACAGAAAAATGCAAGACATTTTATATAGTTCTGATAGCTATTCAAACTTCCCTCTCCTGATTGGTTGAAAAAGAGGCAGGCATTTCACAACTCCAGATCTCTGGAAAGGTTTTTAATAAAAAGAAAAAATGTATTATTTGATTGATGTCTCTTGGTGAATTATAAATCTTTTTTTGGGGGGGGGGGGTATTTTTGCTTGGAAACAAGCCCAGGAGATGGCTGGCAATCCTTTCCCCCACCCCGAGCCAACAGTCCTTCTTTGTTTTGCCTTGTTGTCCTGAAAGGGCTTTGGATGTACATCTTGCATCTTCAGATTGCTCTGTTGGAAAATGTGATAACTCATAACAGAATTGCAACCTTAGCCAACAAATGAGTAATAACTGAACTGCACTGATTGTACCAAGACATTTTTGAAGTAGGATCTTAAAAAGCAAGTGAAGTTCAGACCAGCATATTGTTATATCAGTGCACACCCTTGCAAAACTGGCACCCTCCTCATATGTTGGATGGCAACTCTCTTCTTCTCAGTCAACATAGCCATGGCTAAAAGATTTTTGTGGTGGATAATGAAATCAAAATTCAAGGCATTTTGCCATGTTGTCTGATGGCTTAAGTCTGACTAGTTATATGGTAGAAACAATGTTATTTCCTTCTAAATTTTTCATTAAGTACAGGAATAGATGTATTACTTATATATATCCCTGCATTCATTTGATTTATTGAATAACAAATATAAATAAATTGATAGATAGATATAATCACATGTATGTGTGATTGAAAGTAATGAGGATGTTCTTAATGTTTTTAGTTGTAATAGCCTGACACATTTTTAGAAGATACAATTTGCCTTTTTTTAAAAAAAAACTGCTTAGATGAAAGGGTAAAGTCTCTTAGCCTTCATTTTGGCAGGATCGTTGCAATTGTGCCTAAATGTCCTCCACAGGTATTATTTGGTCATGTGAGCTATCAAAACAGTGTATATTTTACTAAAGCTTTAAGTAGCAAATGGATTAGGGAATGTCCACAAATCTAGTAGAAGTTGCTCTTTAAATAGCGAGCTATTATTTATGTTTTCCTGATAGCCTTGCTCCACTCATTCTCAGCCATCATACGGTTCCTTGGAGACTGCAGCCAGACCAGCTGGTGTCAGTTAAAATCTCAACTTGTGCCAATCTTAATGATGTGGCCACAGCCAACTAATGAATCTGGTGTTTATAATTGGCTGGCATCCCAAGTGCTAGTGCACAAGAGAATCTGTTCCCAAGAGCCCATAAACAGAACATCTTTGCAGCTGAAGTACAAGATTGCTTAGTATTTCCAAATTAAGTCTCATTTCTTCATATTGTTTTCTGGTTTATAAAGACATAATGACCAATTGGAAAAGAATTTCCTGGCAGCTAATGTTGGGATCAACATCCAAGGCAAATGTGGACATTTCAGATGGTCAGTATCTGCCAGGAAATATTTGACCTTAAGGTCACAGTGATGGGATCTCAGTGTGTGTGTGCATTTAACAAAGCAACTCTATATATCTTCTCAGAATACTAGTTGGGTTATAGGCATAACACTGCTATTAAGAAAGCTGTTGCATGTACTGGAAACTGTGCATGATGCAAGGCAATACTATGTGGTTGTATTATTGCAATGATATGCCTTGCTCTGCAAAATGCTGCTTTTCCGTTTCTGAACAAATTGACACTTGACTTTGTACAACAGAGTCCTGAATTTTTTTGCGATACTTGTTCTAAGACATTGCCTTCAATTGTGTCCAAAATCCATTGTATTCAATATGATCTTTTTCTAATTAATGTCTCTCAGAAGATACTAATCCAGAAAGTGTGTCATGACAAACCTGTTGTGTTGTGCCAAGTCCTGGTTAAACAAACAACATAAGATTCAAACAAGGTCTCGATGTTAACACATAGGATGATATCACAAGAGCTCTAAAGTGCTGGTCCCTGTTTCCTAATTGCCCAGTTTGCTTCTGTGGAGCCTTTGGAATTCTCAGAAAGGTCCTACATTTCCCAGAATTCTTGGGTGATTGGTCAATACAGACCTGGCTTTAGAACTCTGGATGTGATATCATCCAGAGATAGCCCAAAGGCTAGAGTCCATGTAAGCTTGTGGTTTTAGCTCATGCCAGCCATTGGGAGTGAGGCAAAGCCCCAGATCAGAGTCCAAGTTACTGTGATCATGACAAAAGAGTTCCAAAGTCCATGCAGGAACAAGCACCAACCAGAATTCTAACCCAAAGTCAACAAAGCTGGTAGTCCAAAGACAGCAGAGACCGAGGTCCAAGTCAGAATCCAAAACACAGCAGTCCAAGATACAGTCCAGAATCGACAGAGTCTATAATCCAAAGAGTCCAGATTTAAACCACCCCGAGCCCCTCCAGGGAGAGAGGGCAGGTATAAATAAAGTATTATTATTATTATTATTATTATTATTATTATTATTATTATTATATTTATACCACGAAGCAAAGACATTGCCAAATTCAACAAGAAAGAAACCTTGAGAACCTTTTATCCTATATTCTCTGGTGTTTATTTATTTATTTGAAACATTTATATTCCGCCCTTCTCACCCCGAAGGAGACTCTGGGTGGAGCACAACATATAAAGAGCAAGCATTCAATGCTGGGACATAAATAGACTATACACATACATAAATGTTAAAAGCATTAATGTAATTTCTCTCAACATTAAAATCCACATCAAATCTTGTTGCGTGGTGAGGTTTCTTATTGCTGCCTTATGGAACATTTGGTGTTGCCTGTGCTGAGCCCATTTCTCTGCTAATTGCGCAGACCTGAGGGGTGCAGCACGCTGTATTCTAAAAGGGACAAAGCACTTAAGCCATCATCAACCTGCTCTGATATACTGGCTTCCGCTTGCTTCACCTGCTGGGAAGTGTTAGCTACCTATTGCTGAAGGCAGTAACTAAACTAGACTGGGAGGGCTGCTGAGAGCTGCTGGTCTCCAACTCCAACATTGCCCTTTCCAGCAACTCCTCATCCTCACTGTCAGAGGTGACCAGGACAAAACCAAGTAAATGAACAATTCTATTGTACAAACTTGGTAGAAAAAAGGAGGAAAATCTGCTTGTGGTCCATGGAACACCCATGATGCACCCATGATGAATGATCACTTTAGATTATACTCAATGCATTCTAATGTCTTGTTTTTCAGCTGGTCTTTACAATAATTAATTGGCCAAAATGATTATGTAATGCTTCATGTATGAATTTATTTTGCTTATTTCAGAGTCAGTGACACTGTATCTAACTTATTTGGAACTTTAAAAAAAATGGTCCCCTTGTTGCATATGCAATTGATCAAATGAAAAATAATGTGCCACATATACGCCAACCTTTGAAGTTCTCTGCCTGCCACCATCATTCTATGATTCAGACATTAGGAGGGAAGGTGGGTGGTGATTTAGAGCTGCATTTAAAGCAGCACATAATCAATGTGCTTTGCAAAAGGCACATTTTGTGAGCCAGATCAGACAGGAATACAGAAGTCAGCCATGGTGTATGCCAAGTGTTCTATGAATCAGGATGGAAACATATGCAAGCCCAAGTCTCCAAGGTTCTCTGCCATGGGCTACTTGCACACAACAAAATTAATATGATATAATAAGCATCACTGAAACCTGATGGAAGGATTCTCGTGATTGGAATGTAGTAATAGAGGAGTATAACCTATTACAGAGAAATAGGCCAAACAAACAAGGAGGAGGAGCCTTATATGTCAAGGATATTTACTCCTCCTTTTTTTCTTTCCTTAAATGCCCCCTCCCCCCTTTTTCTTTCCCCAAAGTTTTATTGTTGAAAAAATCCTTTAATAAAAATCTATATTTAAAAAAAAGGAAAAAAAAGATGTTTACTCTTGCAAAGAGATGTTTAACATAAATCCTGGTTGGGAGCATCTGGATAAAAATTAAGGGGGAGAAAAACAGCAGATGTCATTGTGAGACTTTGTAATAGATCAGGCATAGGCAAACTTCTGCTCTTCAGGTGTTTTGGACTGCAACAATTCCTAAAAGCTGGTAAACTGGCTGGGATTTCTGGAAGTCCAAAACACTGGAGGGCCGAAGTTTACCCATAGCTAGATAGACTGAAGATTTAGGATGAGACCTTCCAGGAACAGATAACAAAGACATTCAGAAAAGAGAGATGTAGTATTAATGGGGGATTTAAACTACTTATTTATTTACTGCATTTATATCCCTCCCTTCTCACCCCAAAGGGGACTCAGCCAAAAGACTATCCTTACATTTGTTGAAAGTTGAACTCTGCCAAGAATATAAGATCTATCAAATTCCTCACATGTCTTGCAGACAATTTTATTGTCCAGAATGTGGAAGAGACAACAAGGGGATCAGCTATTTTAGATTTGATCATAACCAATAATATTGAACTAGTCAATGGGACTGAAGTTGCAGGATCCTTAGGTGAGAGTGATCATGTTCTCCTGGAGTTTGTTGTAGACCAGAAAGGGGAAAACAAGCATAATCAGACATGCATTTCTAAAATTTACAAAAACTAATTTTAGTAAACTTACGAAAATACTGTGTGTGATTCCATGGCCAAGAATAATAAAGAAAGAAAAGAGATCATGATGGATGGGAGATCCTTTTAAATATTACCTCAGTTTAAAGTTTTCTACAGCTACTGAAGTACAATTTCAAACATTTCCAATGAAGAGGAGAAATAGTAGATGTCTAAGAAAACCAGGACGGATGTCTAGAGAACTTTAAACTGAGGTAATATTTAAAAGGGCATGGGAAAGAAATGGAAAAAAAGGTGAATCATCAAAGAGAAATTCAAATAAATAGCCATCATTGGTAGGGAGGAAGTCAGAAAAGCTAAAATGCAGAACAAGGCTTGCTAAATAGGTCAAAACCAATAAAAATGATTTTTGTCATGTCTATAGCAAAAGAAAGAACAGGGAAATGGTGGGGCCATGAATGGAGAAGATGGCAATATGCTAACAGGGGTCGGAGAAAATGCAGAACTCTACACCTTCATTTTTCATCCTGGGGAAAACAAAGAAAATAATGCAGTACAGGAAGAAAAGAGTACAGGAATACCTGACCACTCTAAATTAATCCAAGGGTATTTGAAGAACTGGCAGATCTCAGAATCATTGTCAATGATCTTTCAGAATTCCTGGAGAACAGGAGAGGTCCTAGAAGACTGGAGAAGGGCAAATCTTATTCCTGTTTTCAAAAGGGGGATGGGGATGGTAGAGGAGCCAAATAATTCACGGCCAATCAGCCTCACAAGATTAGCAGGAAAGCTTCTAGTAGCGTTCCAGACCTTTGATCATCATGTTCACTCTTCTCTGTACATGCTCAAGCTTGTTGATATCCTTGATGTGGGATGCCTGGAGCTGGATACAGTATTTCAGATGAGATTTAACAAAAGCAGGGTAGAGTGAAATTACAACTTACTTCATTTTCAGATGATACTGGATACAGAGAAGCTTACATTTTGTCTGGTGAAAGTTACATTTATCCACCTGGATCAGTTGTCCTTGACGGTCCTATCCTCCCAATGAAGAACTCCCACTGCCTACAGCTAGGCTTCAGAGATGATGGAATATCAAAAGTCCCTCTCTTTTACACCTACACACACACTTAGAATTGTTTCATTAGACTGCAATCTAGCCCTGCAGCAAGCCTCATTGACCTTAACTGGTCTTATTCCTAAGTGGCCTATAAAGGATCGTACTGTTATTCCTTCAAGTAACCTGTCATAAGGCTTCACCCCAAATATACCAAATCTTGTCTGATCCTAGAATCTAACCAGGGTCAGTTTTGGTTAGTACTTGGACAGGAGAATGGAAATCAATACCAGGTGCTGTAGGCTATATTTCAGAGGAAAGAATGGCAACCCACCACTAAATATTCCTTGTCTAAGGGTGCTTCCAGACTGGCATTTATCCTGGGGGCTCTCCTGGTACGTAGAAATGATGTACAAAGAGAAAGGGGGAAAGAGAAGAACTTACCCGGCCTTTACTCTAATGGAGGCTGGGTAAGTTCTTTTGTTTTAAAAGTGCTTCGGGAGAAGGGGTTGGTGTTCTCATGGTTTTCTGAGCTAATTTTGCCCAGAAAACCATGGGACAATTGTCTGGATTATCCCCTCAAAAGTCCAGAACTTTTGAGGGAGCAGTCCAGACAGTGGAAGTAGTGGGTTTATCCTGCACCTTCCAAGAAGGTGCGGAATAAACTCACTAACAAATTAATTTGCCACACATCAGGGTTTTCCTGGTTTGTGGCAAATTAATTCGTGTTTCTCAGGGATGTCATCTGGACAGCCCTCTTTTAATTTCAGGAACTCCTGTGTTAAAGGGGCTGTCTGGATGGGCCCTAAGAAATCCCTATGGAATCCATGGACTTACCATGAATTGACAAACACACGCACACACAATCTGTCATAGTGACTGCTTAGTGTCTGTTTAGTCTCTTCAAAGCAACAATTGGCTTCATTTCTATCATTATCAAGGAGGCCAAGAGCAAACCAGCAGGGAGGCTGCGTTCCATTTTAGAAAATACCTTTTCATAACTGTCTCTTTCTCTCCCCACCCACAATCCCTTTCTTTGTTTAGTGTATAATACATAGGGGGCTGCTAGCAGTCTTGGCTATGAAAGGTGCTATCTTCTTGGAAAAGAAACCTGTTTCCAAGGATAAAGTCGGAATGAATGATAGAGTAAATATAATCCATATCATGTATGTAACATTTTTCTGTTTTATTTTCAACACTCCAGTCATTGCAGTGTGTAATATAATTTTACATTGCTTGACAAGGGATAAAAATAAAAAGTATGTCAAACCCTTACATACTGCTTGCTGGTACATTCAGTGACTACATTCTCTATCTGCAGGTACAGAGGTTTGAACAAAATGTTTATTAGTCAGTTATTCATCTTCTGAACAATACTTCCAACTTGGTGTCATGTACAGGGCAGTACAATGAAACTGACTGCTTGCTGTCTTCAAATGCCACATGAATAATATTTGCAAATGGCTTGTTTTATGTATTTGCCTAATTTCAATTTCAATTTAAGATGCATTGGCCAGCCACTCACTGTCTGACAGAGTCTCAAAAACACAATTTACTACAAAGAAGAGCAATTACACAGAGAATCAGGCAACCCGGCCACCCCCAATGCAGAAAAAGCAGCCAGTGCTAATGCACATAGGAAGAGGTTCAGATAAGTCTCACTAACAAATATGAAATCCACTACACCCACTCCGATAAAAGGTCTCTTCACAGGAGGGAGAAATCTGAGTAATTCCAACAGAAGGGAGAGGTCTGCTCTTCAATTCTGAAGTCAAATGTTTCCCTGTACAAAACCTTCAATTCTCCTAAAAATAGTAATTACTTAGCAATCATATTGCACTTTTCATCCAAAGACGTCTACGTACTTTATGAAAAGGAACATCCAAAAAAGCATTTCTCGCATTCTGCAATTTAGGACTGACAAGGAAGAAAACTGTGTATTCAATTCAAAGTAGATAATGTGAGATTAAGAGCTCTGGGGATCAGTTTGGAATGAAAGCAAATTTAACCTCTAAATAGCCCTTATTCCATATATCGTCACTTGATTGTGTGGGCAGACACACTCTCATTGCAAGAGTACACAGCTTCGTAAAATACAAGAAAATCCCAGATCTACAAAGCAGCAATAGGATTCTACAGACCAAACAAATGCACAAAATAACAAAAGTATTAGGCAAAAGTACAGATGGTAAAGCTTCAAATGCTTGCAACATTTTGGTTGGTCAGTAACAGGATGAGTGGGTTTTAGAGCATTTTAAGTGCTGTATTGGAAACTCCTTATTCCACCCCTTTATCTTCTTCCCTCTGCTATATCCCTTCTCTCCCTCTCCATTCTTTTTCTTCCTTTCATAGAATGTCCTTTCTTTCACCATGATGCTCGTTTATCCTTTTCCTCTTCTTACGGATTTCTCTCTTTTACTAGGCAGCAGAACTCTTTAAAAATGGTTTGAATAGTTTGTGTGGCTCTCCAGGGGAATTATTGGGTGGAATTATCTGGAAAATGAATATTGCAAACTAATTTCTAGTCATTAGGGAAGACTTTAAAAGTCTTATGCATCGCTATTGAAGATGGTACTGGAAGCTATGGAAATATCTAAGGAGAACAATTACCCTATAGACTCATGTATAACTCTAGAAATTTCAGTTTAAAAAGAAACTCTTATTTAAAAAGGAATCATTCCTTCTCTGAATAGAGAGGCAAAAGGCAAGTGCTCAGTCAGGCCCAGGAGAACCTAAAAGAAGTGCCAAACTCCTCTACTCACTGCCGTGCTGCCAAATCTGGCCTTTTTGAATGCCTGGGTGGGGAAACGGCAGTGGCAGCCAGGGGTGACTGGCCTGGTAAGTTAGCATTGGTGCTTTCTCCTCTTCACAATGACCCTCAACCTATCCGTGGGTCATATACAAATCCATAATTTTGGCCCCCAAACCTGCCCTTGACTTATACATGAGATTGACATGTGCATGGATATATGCAGTAAATCCTGTGCATTCCAGTGCAGTGAAGAGGAAACCAGCACATAGAATTATCTAGAGCATTCTTTCTCAAACTCTGCACCTCCAAGTGTTTTGGACTTCACCTCCCACAATTCCAAACTGCTGGGATTTCTGGGAACTGAATTCCAAAACACTTGGAGGAGCAGAGTCTGAGAAGTACTGATCTAGAGTAGCAATTTGTGACTTTTTGTATCTTCTGACCAATCAACTTGACACAGTGCCATTGTGCTGGTACGGCTGTACCAGGAGCTCCAACTTTATTTTCTTTCTGTTAAAGTTTGCAATCATAGGGCAGGGCTCCTGTCCATCATAATTAAGCTTTGGTTCCGCCTCTTGTTCTGGGCTCTGGGAGGGAAAGGAGCCATTTTTAGTTAGTCTCACACAAGGTAGCTAAGCTATAGGACGTAGAACAGCTCGTCCGATAGAAAAGCTTCCTTTCTTAAGAGCATTCAGGGAAAAAGGACCATCCAGGGAGACTGAAGTCCAGGGAACTCCAATAACATCTGGGGATACAGAAACAGAAATTCCAGGGCTCTGGAAAGGCTCCCAAAAGGCTCTGGCTGAGAGCTCACAGCCTCTCAGCCTCACAGCATCAGAGGGAAACAGCCCTGAAGTTCTCAAGGAATTCTCGGAGGGAGAACAGCATTACAGATCCACTGAACTCCAGCTGAAATATCTTCAAGCCTCGGCTGGTAGGTCTACTCGATACTCAGGTGCACTTGGATTTGGTAGTAGCATCCACACCAATGAGGCATTGATAGAAAGCAGCCTGGGAGAGGTTAAAAAGGGTTTTTCCTACAGAGAAAGTTTAGTTAATCAAAGTCAGGTGCCAGTCTATTAAGGAGTAGACTAAGAAAGCCTTGAAGTGTTGTTTGAACCTTTGAAGATTTGTTGCTTGTTCCATAATAAAGACTTTGTTGTATCATGAAAGACTCTAAGACCATCGCTTCAGAAAAATCTCTGAGAACCTCTCTTTGAGGCGCCCCTGGCTTCCCGCTGGGCTTAAAGTATACGTCCTATAGAAAAGTACAGCTGTTACAGGCCCAGCGCGCAACAGAACAGCCATAGTGCTACCATGATGCAAAGCACAGTGTTCCCTAACTAAACTGAAACATTTTAGGAGAATTATTACTATTTGCCGCCAAACTGATGCAATTTATGGCAGTTCTATGAATAGCAAACCTCTATGGTCCCATGTCATCAGTTACCCTGCTCAGAACTTGTAGGCTCAGAATAATGGCTTCTTTTGTAGAATCAATCTACCCGAAATGCAGTCTTTTTCTTTTCTGACTGATTTCCATTTCATAAAGTAATTATCCTTTTTTCCAGCATTTCATGACATTGCCTCATGATAGGTCCAAACTACAATAGCATCCTGACTTCTAGAGTTTTGATTTGCTCTAGGACCATTCAATTGTCTTTTTAAACAGTCCATGGTATCCCTAGAACTCTTCTCCTTCACTACACTTCAAATGCATTGTTTTTCTTCCTATCAACCTTCACACCAATACCCAAAACAGACAAAGATAATAATCCCATTAGTAGCTAAAATGGCAATAACACTTTTTTTGAAAGCATATATTTTTAATACTGTTAACTAAGTAAGTGCTTAAGTTATTGCACTGTATTGATACATACTTATGACAGTTCTCCCGTATTATAGTGCTACAAAAAGAACAAACAATAGCTACAACAGGCTTCAGGAAAAACACTTTGAGTAGAAATGTTACTATTCCTCTAAGAGTAAAGTTGTGTTCCACCTACATGACTTTTGTGTCCCATTAGTAAAGTGCGTACCACTCCTGAAAATGATAGGTTCTAGATGCTATTGAGGAACAAGTTTCCCTGCCACTAGGTTTGTCTCTGGGGATATCTAAAGATTGGTATCACATACTACAACAGATTTTAGTTAAGTAAACACTATGATATATATATATATATATATATATTAAAGAAGTAATGAATCTCATACAGAACTTGGAAGTTATTTTTGGGCTACATTTCCATAATGCCCAAACTGCACTGTGGAAGTGGCAGCTTCAACATAATATTTCCAAGCTCTGGATTTAATCCTGGAGGAGCGGGCAGATCTGGCGTGCATCACGGAGACCTGGCTGGATGAAGCGGGGGGCGTAAACCTCTCCCAGCTTTGTCCTCCAGGCTTCTCCGTGCAACACCAACCAAGAGCCGGAGGACGGGGAGGCGGTGTCGCAGTGGTCTATAGAGATTCCATCCATCTGACCAGGAGCCCCATCCCGCAGACCACAAATTTTGAATGCGTCCACCTGAGGGTGGGTGACCGGGACAGAATAGGGATTCTGCTAGTGTACCGTCCACCTCGCTGCACTACAGTCTCCCTACCTGAGCTAGCGGGGGTGGTCTTGAGCCTGGCGGTGGAGTCCCAACGGCTTCTTGTGCTGGGGGACTTCAACATCCATGCCGAGGCAACCCTTACAGGAGCGGCTCAGGACTTCATGTCCGCCATGGCAACCATGGGGCTGTCCCAACGAATAACTGGCCCCACCCACTGTGCTGGACACACATTGGACTTGGTCTTCTGCCAGGGATGGGAGCAGGGTGGCGGTGTGGAGGAGTTGTCTATCTCTCCGTTGCCATGGACCGACCACTTCCTGATTAGATTTAGGCTCGCTGTGCCCCCTAACCTCCGCAAGGGTGGAGGACCCATTAAGATGGTCCGCCCCAGGAGGCTAATGGATCCGAATGGATTCCTGACGGCTCTTGGGGAGTTTCCCGCCACCTCGGTAGGTGACCATGTCGAGGCCTTGGTCGCTCTCTGGAATGGGGAGATGACCAGGGCAATTGACAGGATCGCTCCGGAACGTCCCCTCTCAAGTAACCGAGCTAAACCAGCTCCTTGGTTCACTGAGGAGCTGGCAGCGATGAAGCGAAGGAAGAGGGTTCTAGAGAGCGTGTGGCGCTCGGACCCAAGCGAGCCAAATCGAACACGGTTTGTGTCCTTTCTAAGGGCATATGCCGCGGCAATAAAAGCCGCAAAGAAAACTTTCTTTGCGGCCACTATTGCGTCTGCAAAAAACCGTCCGGCGGAGTTGTTTCGGATTGTCAGAGGTCTTTTAACTCCCCCTATCTCAGGTGGGAGCCCTGACAATTCGGCAACGCGCTGTGAAGCATTTGCTCGGTTCTTTGCAGACAAAGTCGCTTTGATCCGCTCTGGGCTGGACGCCACATTAAATGCAGTCTCCGTGGATGTGACACAAGCACCTGCTTGTCCGATTTTGTTGGATTCTTTTCAGTTTGTGAAACCCGAGGATGTGGACAAGATACTTGGAGGAATGAGACCCACCACGTCCATCCTAGACCCCTGCCCATCCTGGCTTCTGAAGGAGGCCAGAGGGGGATTGGCCGAGTGGGTAACGGTGGTGGTTAATGCCTCCCTTCGGGAAGGCAAGATTCCAGCGAGCCTAAAACAGGCTGTTATAAAGCCGCTGTTGAAGAAACCATCACTTGACCCCACTAAATTGGACAACTTTCGGCCTGTTTCCAATCTTCCCTTCTTGGGCAAAGTCATGGAAAGCGTGGTGGCCTCACAACTCCAGGTATTCTTGAGAGACACGGATTATCTGGATCCGGCACAGTCTGGTTTCAGACCGGGACATGGTACCGAGACGGTCTTGGTCGCCTTAGTGGATGATCTGCGCCGGGAGCTAGACAGGGGGAGTGTGTCCCTGTTGGTGCTCCTGGACCTCTCAGCGGCCTTCGATACCGTCGACCACGGTATTCTTCTGGGGCGCCTTGCAGAAATGGGTCTTGGGGGCACTGCTTTGCAGTGGCTCCGGTCATTTCTGGAGGGTCGTACCCAGAAGGTGTTATTGGGGGACTCCTGTTCAACGCCACAGCCGTTGACCTGTGGCGTTCCTCGGGGCTCCATCTTGTCCCCCATGCTGT
The DNA here is from genome assembly GCF_037176765.1 of Anolis sagrei. Classification (NCBI taxonomy): domain Eukaryota; kingdom Metazoa; phylum Chordata; class Lepidosauria; order Squamata; family Anolidae; genus Anolis; species Anolis sagrei. Next base: position 246,914,680 of record NC_090022.1, on the reverse strand, counting down.
TTAACATCTACATGAAGCCGCTGGGTGAGATCATCCGGAGTTTCGGGGTGCGGTGTCACCTGTACGCAGATGACGTCCAACTCTGTCACTCCTTCCCACCTGCTACTAAGGAGGCCGTCGAAGTCCTGAACCGGTGCCTGGCCGCTGTAATGGTCTGGATGAGGGCGAACAAACTGAAACTAAATCCAGACAAGACAGAGGTACTCCTGGTCAGTCGCAAGGCCGAGCAGGGTATAGGGTTACAGCCTGTGCTGGACGGGGTCGCACTCCCCTTGAAGGTGCAGGTTCGCAGCTTGGGTGTGACCCTGGACTCATCGCTGAGCCTGGAGCCCCAGGTTTCAGCGGTGACCAGGGGAGCATTTGCACAGCTTAGGCTCGTGCGCCAGCTGCGCCCGTATCTTGGGAAGTCTGACTTGGCCACGGTGGTACACGCTTTGGTCACATCCCGCCTCGACTACTGCAACGCTCTCTACGTGGGGCTGCCCTTGAAGACGGCCCGGAAGCTTCAGCTAGTCCAACGCGCGGCAGCCATGTTGTTAACAGGAGCAGGGCGCAGAGAGCATACAACGCCCCTGCTGTCCCAGCTCCACTGGCTGCCGATTTGCTACCGGGCCCAATTTAAGGTGCTGGTGTTATCCTACAAAGCCCTAAACGGTTCCGGCCCAAAATACCTTGCAGACCGCATCTCGGCCTACGAGCCCACGAGGACCTTGAGATCATCCGGGGAGGCCCTTCTCTTGGTCCCGCCTGCCTCACAGGCACGTCTGGCGGGGACGAGAGAGCGGGCCTTCTCGGTGGTGGCCCCCCGGCTGTGGAACACCCTCCCTGCTGAAGTTAGACAGGCGCCCTCCTTGATGGCCTTTCGTAGGAGCCTGAAAACATGGCTCTTCGAGCAGGCCTTCAACTGAGTGTTTATCATTGGAACGACACTGGAATGGACTATGACTATGAAATCGACTATGACCCCAGGATTTGACGAAGCGGATTTTTAGCATAAGTATATGTTATGTAGTAGTAGTTTGGTATGTACTGTCGTGACTTACTGTACACTGTCTTTTCTATGTTGTTGTTCACCGCCACGAGTCGCCCTAGGGCTGAGAGTGGCGGTCAATAAGTGCAAGTAATAAATAAATAAATAAATAAATAATATTTATGGAAAGTATTTCTTCTCTCTCCTGTGGATCCCTGAGAGAAATGCATTGCCCCCTCCCTAAGGATGCACACATTTTCACCTATATTCTAAAAGAGGGATGGAAAGCATATAGCCTTTGACATGTTCCTGAACTGTAACACACATTGGTTCTTTTGTGTAGTTTGGTCCCTTTCCTGTATTTCTGACACTTTAACGGCTAAGGGCATTACCCTTCCAGCCCAGCACTCTGAATGTTGCACTTTCCCTCGGCTCTATTTTAGGAACCACTGCACTTACTCTCCGAACTCAATATCATTTTTTGTTCAGCCATGATATTGTTTTTATGATGTTTCCTGATTGTGATGTTTTTTAAATTGATTTGTTCTTGTTGATTGTATTTTATTGTGCTTGTTTTAACCTGTAATTTTTGGACTTGTCTCTTTGTAAGCCGCCCCGAGCCCTTTGGAGAGATGGAGGCGGAGTGTAAAAAAAGTTATGATTATTATTATTAATCCTTCCTATGATACATCTGTTCTCCAAAATTCTGAGATATGTACCATTCTCAAAGAAGTGTGGTAGTGAGAGTGCCCCAACATAAAATTTGCAGGGTAATCTTGGGCTGGCTATACACCCTCAGATAATCACATCCAGCAGATTGTTGAAAAGACAAATTGTAGATAAATTGCCCATTTCTGCTCTTCTGGAACACTAGAAGGAAAGGCAGGACAAAGGTGACGTAAACTTATTTCTGAGAGAAGCAGTTCATTTGGATTGGCTCTTACACTTGCTTGTCTTCTTGATGCAAGATATGATGATGTTGAATATTTTAAGAAATGATAACATTTTAATCATTATTATTATATCGTAATCTAACTTCAGCAATTTCTGAATGTCAGCTTTTGATCATCTTTACACCTGGCTTCCTGGTTATGGTCGACCTTTGGAATTTAATTGCTTTGGGTGGGAGATGAGCCGGACTGACACAGGGAAAGAAGATCACGTCACATTGCTCCAGCTTAATAGCTAAGCTTCCCCTCTGGGGTTTATGTTTTATTTCTCACACTGTGTGGGATGGTGTAATCAACGGCTTTTCTCCTGTCAAAAGCACAGAAAGCTGATGCCAAACCAAGTGCATAAACAAGGGAGGTGAACAGAAATACTACAGTGTGGTGGGTCTCATTTCCACTTCTCACATCTGCCTCCCTGTTGCTGTTATTTTCTCAATTTAGCTGTGCACTGTTTTATCTATTTTAAGTGGGAGTCGGATGAAATTATGCTTTTTTAAGTACAGCAGCAGCAGCTGCAACAAAAGCTAAAGGGATTAATGATAGGTCTAAAAGTGCTACAATCGCCCCTCAATTAAAGTCCAGTTAATATTCTTTACTAATGACTGTAGTTGCCCTGCTTTTTCCTAGTTGGGTAGGATGGAATATAATTGCATGTACATAAACATCTAGATGGAACTCTCATGCATGGAATTAGTATATCTATTTTAAGGGGCCATTTCCAACTAGAATAAATTGAACTTTCATATTTGGCAGCAGCATACAATATAACCCCCACCCCATAACTGTGGGATCAGGGTCCATGGTTTTCTCTGCCCACATTTGATAGAATTGGTCCTCTCTAGGAAACTTCTTGGTTCTCCATGTGATTCTCTTATATACTTTTGCCAGAAATTATCATGTTGTCACCCTGGAGGATATTGAAAATGCTCACTATTCCAGCATTTTAATAGGGTTTGCTATTACCCACAGTTTACTGTTCCATTATAAGTTTAGGTCATACTGTGTCTATTTTTAAAGGTCTAGACATAGTTGTTATTCCCAACTACAGTAGATAGAACCTTCAAGTTTGGAGGCAGGCCTCAATCCAATTGTTAGTCCCGCTTTTTTGTTTGTCATGTAAGGAGCAACTTGAGAAACTGCAAGTCGCTTCTGGTGTTAGAGAACTGGCCGTCTGCAAGGACATAGCCCAGAGGACACCCAGATGTCTTGAGTTGACCACAAGATCTTCAGATGTTTAGACTTCATCTCTCAGATGTCTCAGCCACTGCCAGCATGATCAGTGCTCTGGAATTCTGGAAGGCAAAGTCCAAAACATCTAAGTAATCAAACGTTCAGAATCACTGCCTTCAAGTGCACCTACACTGCAGAAATAATGCATTTTGACATCCCAAATGCACTTTTAGTCCAAAAACTACCATTGATCAGTGCTATGGAATCCTGGAAGTTGTAGTTTAGAAAATTTTGAGAAAGACTTCTCAAGTGCCTTACCAAACTACAATACTCAGGATTCTACTGCATTAAGCCATCACACTCAAAGTAGTGTTGAACTGCATTAATTCTACAGTGCAGATGTACTCTAGACTCATCCGTATGAGAATTCTAAATACAGTTTCCTGAAATATAGACTCCAGGATTCCATCAGATATTCCATATGATGTAGTTAAAGTGCCATCATTGTGAAAAGGCTCAGAGTTACTTTTGAGCAGGAACACTTTAAAAAATGAAGCTGCAGCAATTATGTCATTTATCAGATGAGGCACTGGTCAGCAATTCTTGACACTTTCCCGAGAATATGTAGTTATGCACATGAAACAGTAGACACAACTCTTGACATTAGGACAAGATTCAACTCACATAGCTGTTTCAATGCAAAAATGCACTACTGGTTAAAATCAGTTTTAAAAAGTCGCTTTTATGAGGCAGGCAGGAATATTACAGACAGTCACTTTTCCAGGTATGGGATTCATGGAGCTGTAGTTGTGAAAGATGGGAGAATTGGCGTGCCAAAAGAGGAGCTCTTCAAAGGTTCTGTCTGAAACAGGGTCAGTTAAAAGACCTCACTCAGATTTGTTAGCAACTCATAGCAATTGCCTATTCGCCTGAGGCAAAGTAAAAGATTTAAATCAAAAGAAAATGTTATTATATCTATTAATTTTACAAATATAAGGGGTAGATTTGGAGTTAAACTTCACCTTCTACCTTTTTCATTCTAATAAAATCATGCCATTCATTTATAGGAAGAATAAAAAAAACAATTAAACATTAAATCAGAAGAGGAAGTGTTCAGAGGTGAATTTTTCCATTTTAAAGAAATGTGAGTTGCTGAACATTTCAAATGTTAATAATACTTCGGCCAATGAAACTTGTAGTATTTCTTAGACTACCGTTAAACTCCGCTGTTCTCATTACTGCCCATCTACATCTCTCAACGCAAAGTTCTATTTGGAGCTTTCCGTGGCCTCTAGTGCTTTTCAGCTGCTTCAAAGTAATTATAAAATCCTGACCTCGAAAAATGTATCATAAAATCTAAGTTATCTGGGAGGAATTAGAAAGAGCTGGTTTGTACCCATGAAAGCACTTTGCAATTTGCCCACTGTAAGCCTCAACACCAATTATCTAAATGAAGGTAATTTGGACCAAGCTGAGGACAAGATTCAAGAAATCACAAATTTATTTTTATATTTGATGGCATCTATTTCCCTTATAAGCCATGAAGTGAATTTAGATTTATGGATGAATGTGACTTTGCAGCTTGCACCAAAATTATGTTGGATTCCCTGTAGTGCCATTGTCTCACAGCTGGCTTTATGCAAGTATGAGACTGGATTATTAACTATATGCATCAGTAGTTCAAAGTGAATGTGGAAGACAATGTTGAGAGTCTATTGTTGAGGAAGGGAATCAAACAATGCAGGAGTGGAGTGGGGGAAAGAAGCATTTTACATTTGGAAACAGTTTGTTGTGTCTTGTGTGAATTCTGAGAAATAGCTTCACTGCATTCCCTAAACATCAATTCAAGATCACAACACAACTTAAGATACATTCCCTACTTTCTCCTCTGTATGCCTTCACTCGGGAGCTGAGAGGCATTGCCCATCCCAAAGTACCCTAGCAATTGAGCTAGTAGCCACTGGGTGGTGGTGATGAATTGAAAGAAGAACTGCAATTCATTTAATGTCACTTCAGCTAAATTTAATATAGAAAATGTTGCAGTGCAAGTAAGTTTTTCTATCAGGGTTTTTTCTTGGACCCTGCATGGTCTCTATTCCTTATTTGGTTTGGGAGTTTCAAGCAGCACCCGTGGAAAGCAGAAACGACTCTGCAGAAGCGAGACTAGTGTTGCTGAGATAGCAGTGTGTGGGCTTAGTAGTGGGCAGCTGCTGGAAAAGCACCTGTTTGGAGTAAAATATATCCCCCATATCTACAGCACTGCCAAAACCATTTTAGCTAATTAAAAACAACATGTTTCCTGTAAAGCTGGACCGGAGAATATGGGCTCTTCCAGGTGGTGTTAGACTGCAGCTTCCATCGTTTCACACTGTCTGAGGCTGGTGCAAGTAACAACATCTGAAAGACCACATTTTCTCCAGTCTTGACATAAAGCAGAAACGTGTATCTAAATCCTTGCAGATTTACTTTGCCTGTTACTGGACAAGCTAGAATCAGTAGCAAGTCCCATAGGTCACGTTTAAGAAGCAGGGTTCGTACCTCACTAGACCAAGCAGGCCAGCAAATCTACAAGCAGAAATTGATTCATTTAGTTTTGTTCTATATTTACTTTAGCAATGAGAATGAACTGATTATAAATGAATCTACTAAAGCTCACATATCAATGTCCAATTGACCTGGAGGAGTCTAGGGACAGCAGTACCAATAGAGAATTTAAAATAGAAAAGTGACTGCTCCATTGGCAGTTCATTTCAGTAGAGTGGCGATTCTACTACAGGGTTTTGCTCCAGGTAAGAAAAGAATTATTTGAGGTCTTGAATCCCTAAATAGGTTCAACATCTGAATAGCTCATTAAAATGAATCTCATTGGTAGATTCACTGCATCACCGACTTAGGAGTTTTGGAGTTGAGTGTCATCTGTACACAGATGAGATTCAACTCTACTACTCTTTTCCACTTACTGCTAAATAGGCTGTTCACGTCCTGAGCCGGTGTTTGGCAGCTGTGATGGTCTGGATCAGGGCAAACAAATTGAAATGTAATTCAGACAAGACAGAGGCACTCCTGGTTAGTTGTAAGGCCAAACAGATTATAGGGTTACAGCCTGTGCTGGATGGGGTTACACTCCCCCGAAGACACAGGTTTGCAGTTTGGGAGACCTCCTGGATTCATCGATGAGCCTGGAACCCCAGGTTTCGGTGGTGCCCGGGGGAACTTCCACACAATAAAAACTTGTGCACCAGTTGCCACATACCTTGGAAAATCAGACTTGGCCACCGTAGTTCACACTGTGATTACATCCCAAATAGACTACTGCAACACTACGTGGGTTGCCTTTGAAGACTGTTCAGAAGCTGCAATTGGTCGAATGGGCAGCAGTCAGATTGCTCACTGGAGCAGGGTACAGGGAGCACATGACCTCACTGTTATACCAGCTCCACTGGCTGCCAGTTTGATATGGACAGGGGCGGCTCAACCATTACGCAAAGTAAGCATTCACAGTATAGTTGATTTTGCCCAGGGGCGCTCTTGAGGCGCTCTTGGGGGGAAACAGACCTTGACATATGCGAGTTGTCATTACTGGGATGTATAGTTCACCTACAATCAAAGAGCATTCTGGATTCCACCAATGATGGAATTGAACCAAATATGGCACACAGAACTCCTATGACGAACAGAAAATATATATGAGTGATTGGTTGGGGGGGAGGCACCAAAATACTGTTTGCTTACCCTTGAAAATTACCTAGGGCCGCCTCTGGATATGGAGCACAATTCAAGGTGCTTGCTTAAGTCTATAAAGCCCTAAACAGTTCTGGCCCAGCTTACCTGTCTAAATGTATCTCACTCTATGAACCATCTCAGAGGTTAAGATCATTTGGAGAGGCTCTGCTCTTGGTCCCAGCTTCCTTGCAAGTGCGACTGGTGAGGATGGGAGAAGGGCCTTCTCAGTTGTTTCTCCTTGACTATGAAACTCCCTCCTTAATTAAATTAAATCAGCGCCCTCCCTCATGGCCCTCAGAAAAAATGCAAAACTTGGCTATGGGACCAAGGCTTTGTGCAGCAAGCAATACATGGAATGATCTAGAATTATGTGTAATTGATATAAGACATTTGGAATGGCCTTGGACCATGATTTCTGGATTATGCTATTTTTAGCGTTTATATTAATATGTTTTTAACTCCACATTTTAATTGCCTAAATGTTATGATTTTATGATCTAATTCAGGGTTTCTAAACCTGCGGGTCTGGACCCCTGGGGTGGGGGTCATGAGGAGATGTCAGGGGAGTAGCTAAAGATCACCAGAAAACACAAAATTGCTATAGGAAAACTACTAGAAACAAGGTGTAGTTCTGCAAATAGCAGACTACCATAAGATGATATATGTGGGACTGCTTTTGGTGATTTTTTTGGAGGCAAAACGGAGCAGCAAAGCTCTTGAATAACACCATGCATCCTACAGAGGATCCCAACTGTTTCCTGCCATATGTCAAAGGACTGTTTGGGGCCTAAATTGTTCTAAGATTTTGGTTGTTTTCTCCCTTATATCTTTTCATAAACTCAAAGATGTGTTTAGAACAGTAGTTTTTAATTTGTTTAGACTCGGGATCCACTGTTAGTTCATACAAACAGTTGGAGGCTCAAAACACTCTCTCTCTCTCTCTCTCTCTCTCTCACACACACACACACACACACACTCACACTCTTACACATTTGTACTGTGGTAGTGTTTTGCAGCCCCAACCTCCCAAGTTTAGTAGTGATCCAATAGTGAATCTCATGCCGCAAGAAGGGAGTTCAGTTCATTGAAGACAAATGGTGATGTTGATTAGGGAAACATTGCGGCCATCTACACTGACCATTTAATGCAGTATCACTTTGCTATGCAGATGATCACATAGGAAATCCTGGAATTAGTATGGAACACGAACCACAGAGCACTGATGAGCACCGAGGGCTTTCTTTAGAGCACTTTTGTGAGAGTTTGTTATCTGACCATCACAGTTTGAAGCTAGTTCTGAACTGCATTAAATGTCAGTGTAGATGGAGTTATTCTCAGTGACTGAGAATGTTGTCTGTTGTAGTAGAGATGATTGATAACCCAATGCAGGAACCAGCATGGGCAAGGATTTGCATACCTTTTGACTAAATTTGGAGTAGTTGTCTCCATACACCTGTTGTATATCAGCCTGCTTAGCCTGCAATTGTGCCTGATGTTCATGTAGATGTTCATGATGACATTGGAGATGATGATCCGGTTCCTGGGCCAGGGTCTGTTGGATTAGGGGGTGAGGATGCAATATCCCTAATAGTATGGATATCAGTTGCACTTCCACTTTCAAGAAGAAGAAGAAACAACCAATAATAGTTCAAATAGTTTCCATATTCTGATGGGAAACTGTAATGTTATACCATAATTTCAATCATATTTTCTGGACAGATTATTCAAATAATTGATCTGTCAAAATAAACAGTGGTTTAATATTCAATCGCTGAATCTTGGTGAGATCATGCTAAGCATTAATGTGCATAGTTTATTTTAAGGAGAATGGTATGAGTCATTATTGTGTAGTAACTAACATTATACAGAAGTTGCTTGCTTTCTTTTTATTTGTGGTCTTACACTTTATTCATTGCTGATGAGAAAAAAAGTTTAAGGTGACTACTAGCAAACCAAGAACTGTATGGAATCTATTCAATAGATAAAATAGAGGACAGTGCACATCTTATTTTCACTGTCTTTTAACATTACTTCATTTTCAAGGTCCTTTTAACCACAGAAACTAAAACATTGCTCAATTGCCAGTACAGATTATCAGCAGTACAACCGGCACTGAATTGCTTGAGACATTTTTCAAGGTGTGAGGTAGTCAGTATTTATCTGAGCAACTGAGAATTTGTTTAGCAATCTGATACAGATTTAAACTGACTGGGCAGCGTTACCCAAGCAAATTATCTTTATATTTGTGAAGTAATGTATGAAACATCTGTATGTCATTACATTATAACATTATATATTGCTGTGGAACAAAACTAACAAATGGAACAGCTTTTCATGAATACTGAAATGATTTCTAACATTCCCTTGGATCATGATAGATACAGAAATTATGAACAAAAGTAGCAAATGTAGATCAAAAGTAAAGGGATAGCAAGAATAGTGTAACAGTTTGAGTGTTGGACTACAGCTCCGACAAATCAAGATGTGAATCCGCTATTCAACATGGAAACCCATTAAAAAAAACCCTCCAAAAAACCCCACATGGAAACCCATTAAGTGACCAAGGGATAGTTGTATACTTTCAGTCCCATAGGAAAGCAGCAGTAAACTTACTTGACTAAATCTTGTCAGGAAAACTAGGAAAAGTTGAAAACTATTTGAAACCACAAAGCAAGTTATTGTTGTTTGGGTTCCACTGGGATCGGGTATAAGCTTTTCTTTTTTAATTATGCACCAATCATAAAGAAATGGAAACACCTTTTCCTTAAATGCTTTACTGGCGCAATTCCAGACTTTTATGTGACAGAATTACAGAACTGAGTAGTAAATGCAAACAATACTTTCCAAGATAAGTAAACTGATCTGATATTTCCAACCTTCTTTGTGCCACTTATATAAAGATTTCTAACTTCCCTTGTGCAATTGCAAATAAATGTATGGAAGTGGGACCTGTGGAAACCTGCCACAAATGAGAAATCATTATAATCAGATGCCTCAGGGAAAGAGAAATATTATACAGAAAATTGTTGATTATACAAGTTCACAGCATCATACTCAATGCCAGTGGGGACATATTAATGTAATAAAAATAAATGTTGCTCTACTGCTACTTAGAAATAAGATTTGATATCCTTTCGTGTGCAGATACTCAGGAGGTAGATTGGAATATATTGTTACAGTTAAGTTTTTTTGCTTCCCACCTGTTTAACAAAATCAAGAAAGTAAGACTAACCTATAAGTAAACATGCACAGAAAGTGTCAACACTGTGATTGTGCTCACACCCAGAATACAGCCCTACTGTGTACATTGCTCAGGGTTTACTAGGTGTTACACAGAACTTTTATCTTTAATGGCGCTGATAAAACTGGTTATTCCTGAAAATCTACAAGTAAAATCATTTTCATTTAAGACTGGCCTACTTCTATTGGTCTCCCATCACAGGAGATTTAGGTTTGGGCCAGATGACCTTTTAAATTCTTTGATTCCCTTTGTCTCTCATTTTCCATGTTCTCCAGCTACAGAGATCTTGGTTGTGGTAACCTTTAAATTGCTGCTAGTATTCCTGATCTGAAACGAATAACCGATGAATGGATCAGTTCATATGTTATATTTGGCTCTGCATAACTCCCATTCAAACATCTGATAATCCAGCTCATGATGGGATGGGGTCCATCCCATCCCTTCCCACCCGACTCCCTAGGCTCTGTTTCTCTCCACTGATGCAACACTGCCAGTACGGAACTCCACAGAGTCCCAGCAGAAGTAGCCCTCTTTCATGTGATGGACTCCAGGGGACTCCATGCCAGCAGTGCAGAGAAATGGGGAGAAGGCACTTCTCTGCCTTCATCTGATGAGGGTGCAAGTCTGTTTGAGAAGCATCTTAAGGTAATTTGGCATCTTATATATTCTCAGCCTCTTTCCCTCCTCACATACATCCACAGGTACTATGTAATGCTTCAAACAGCAACTGACTATTCAGCTATCACACTGGGTTGTCTTGTGGCAAACCACGTTGCCAACTGTGTTGTCAACCGTGCAACTTCCTTCTCCTGTGTAGGAAAGGGAAATCTGTGACATCTGATGGCCTTTTATGTTCCTTCACAGAATTGATCTCACAAACTCACAAGATTAAGGAGAGGCTATTATATAGATATATCCTGCTTGTCTTCTCTATCTCAGTACTATCAAGGGGCCTATGTGCATCTAACAGACCAGAGATTGTGTGGTCTTCCAAGTGCTGTTGGATTGCAACTTCCTTCAATCCCAACCAGACTATTAGGCAATGATGAGGGATGATGGAGTTCCCGCCTGGAGAGCCACATGTGCTGCACCCTCATATTGCTGCTTTCACCTCTGGATCATTGCTAAATGTGTACTCCAGCACTGAGCCCTTTCTGCCTTTGAAACGTCTCATTTCTCCCTCTTTCTCATTGTCTTAAATTTCCATATTCAGTTTGTCATACCTTCTACAAAGAATTCCTCCTGCTCAGGCAAAAGTTCTAGTTGGAGGGCAGATCACTGCTTAGCATTCCATTATTGGGAAGAACAGCTTGCTAGGAGAACAATATCAACTTTTAAAGAAAATTACATGCCTGGGAGAGGAGTATAAATGTAAGAGGCAGAATAGCTCATTATCATTCCTCCAGGCTGGGAAGGCAAACCTCAAGCCATTGCAAATTTCATCATAAAATACTCTCTTGGATATACCAAAGAAGGCTATTATGCACATGACAGTAATGTGGGGAAAATTATTAGAGAGGGCAAAAATATAATAAATGATGGCAGGCACAAAGTCTTCTGAGGAGTGAAACATAATAAGCTCATTAATAGATAGCCTGCAAAAGTAACCGTTCAGAGTTCTGAGCAGATATTGCAATCCTTGGAGTGCTCAGGCAAGAGATGGCACTTTTTTATTCTCTTTCTCGTTGATGCAGTATTTCTTTAAGCCATATATGAAAATATGTGTTCCTAATATGATACATAGCCCTGCATAAGTAATTGGCATTTCTGGCTAATAACCACCGGCAACTGCACAAAATCAAGCACGGGCTGGAAAAGCAGTGCTCTGAATAGCCAATAGTCATAGTGCTAACCAAGTCCCTAGTGATGGATCACCCACCACTTGAATTCTAAAACCAAAAGATATTACTAGAAGACGTTGAGGAGTAATTACAAAACTTTCTAGTTCAGGTAAAGGGAAGGTAGTGCTGTTTCTGTAATCTTACACCTGTTAGTTACGGAATTTCACAATATAACACTAATGTATGTCAAGGTGCATGATGGACAAGGTGCACAATGGACAAGTTGTTGTGCAACTGGGAGGCAGAATTCTTAAGAGAGGGATTGCAATGAATATAGGTAATGCATGGAGACAATGATGCTACAAGTCCAGAATTGGAAGAATAACAAGCAATGTGCTTTCATATGTTATTATTATTATTCTATTGCATGTGCAATGGCCCCAAATGCACAGATCCACTTACTTTGTTGTCAGTTGGTTACAATCATTTTGCATTGTCTAAAATAATCACTCCACATGCCTACGTCATCACCAACCCAATAGAACCCAATAGGGAGGCATGAGATATGGAAGAAGGACAGCAGCTTGAGGTGAGGCATGGGAAGGAGAAGAAGGGGACATGGTAAATTTTATTACACCCAAGTCTACCAAAATCATAGAACTTTTCGGACACTCAGTTGTGCCACTTCTGCCTCACAGGCAGCAAGGATGGACAGAAAGGAGGTCAAGTATTCCCTGACACAACTAATGTATGTTCATCTCTTGTCTCTCAGTAAATTGTTGCATTCTCTGCTTTAACCACATTTTTTACATCACTCCTTACCAACATTTGTGAGCATTATTTTCCCTAGTCTTAGATTTGTGGACCTGGGGGTGGCTTTAGTTAACAATAACAAAATAAAATCCTGATAGGTTAGAAAGTTTTGAACCATAATTCCAAAAAACCATTGCACAGTCTGGACACACACTTCAAAGCAAAATGATTACCATATTTACTCAAATCTTAATATCTTAAAAGGTCGGTGGTTCAAATCCGGGAATTGGGGTGAGCTCCTATCTGTCAGTTCCAGCTTCTCATGTGGGGACATGAGGGAAGCCTCCCACAGGATGGTAAAACATCTGGGCGTTCCCTGAGCAAGGCCCTTGCAGACGGTCAATTCTTGGAATGTATCCCCTTTAAGAAAGCAGTGTAAGTATGCCTGTGTATTGAAAATGATCCAAACATCCAGCTAAATACATATTATTTAGAACCCTTTTAAAAGGGTTCTAAATAAAAGATTAAGCTTCATATCAAATACCTGAATGCTGCAACCTTGTGTGCTCCTGATTATAAATGCAGCTAAGTTATTCCTTATATCAGAGCTTTCCAAATGGGTCCAAGTATAAAAATCACAGGTAAACAATGCTTTTTAAAATCTGGTCCTCATTCTTCTCCCACTCTAACTTCTCCAGCAGCAAGAAGTGTACACTGAGGCCCTTTTCACTCAGCTGAATAAAATCCCACATTTTCAGCTTTGAACTGGAATATATGGCATATAAATGGACTCGGATAGCACAGTTCAAAGGAGATATTCTGGATTATATGGCTGTGTGGAAGGGCCCTGAAATTATTGCTCCCGATGTCTCTGTTTAATGATGGAGAGGCTGTGGCAACAGAGGTACCTTAAAGTATTTTTGGCTAGATTAGATACCCGAATGAAATTCTGAAAGGAGGTTGTGTAGGTATATGCTAATGGAACCAATAAAAAAACAAGTGGTATAGTGCTTTATTTCTATTATCTACGTTTCAGGGTGAAAATGCAAACTTGCACCAAAAGGAAGCAATATTCTTTTAGAGAAGAGCTTTCTAAACTCTGGGCCCTTCCATACAGCCATATAACCCAGAATATCAAGGCTGAAGATCCCATGTTATTTGAGTGTGGACTCAGATAACCCAGTTCAAAGCAGATATTCTGGTCTATAGGGTTATGTGGAAGGGCCCTCTGTGTCACGATATGTTTATGTTGGCTGCAGCCTGTAGGTTGTGTGTCACATGAGCGAAACGAGAAAGATTTGCATCTATGTGAAATAAGCAAAAAAAAAAAAAACCCAAACCCCCCATATATATATGTGTGTGTGTGTGTGTGTGTGTGTGAGAGAGAGAGAGAGAGAGAGAGAGCTTTTTATGAAATATGTTGTATCTCTTAGGCCCCTTCCACACAGCTGAATAAAATCCCACATTATCTGCTTTGAACTGGAATATATGGCAGTGTGGACTCAGATAAACCAGTTCCAGGCAGATATTGTGGGACTTTCTGCCTTGAAATTTTGGGATATAGGGCTGTGTGGAAGGGCCCTGAGTCCACACTGCCATATAGTCCAGTTCAAAGCAGATAATGTGGAATTTTATTCAGCTGTGTAGAAGGGGCCTAAAAGTGTGTCAGCAACATGTAAGTAATCTTTGGAAAGCTCTGCCTTATATACTTGTAGGGCTGCATCAGGCCCGTAGCCAGGATTTTGATTCGGGGGGGGGGGGGGGGCTGAGTTTGATTCGGGGAGGGGGGGCTGAGTCTGAGTGAAAGAGGGTCTACCCTAGCAAACCTTTTGTATCATTACCCCAATACCCCCATGCATATGGGATATGTATTGTCGAAGGCTTTCATGGCTGGAATCACTAAGTTCTTGTGGGTTATTTCGGGCTATATGGCCATGTTCTAGAGGCATTTCTCCTGACGTTTCACCTGCATCTATGGCAAGCATCCTCAGAGGTGAGGTCTGTTGGAACTGGGAAAAAGAGTTTATATATCTGTGGAATGACCAGAGTGAGACAAAGGACTTTTTTCAGTTGGGCTAGGTGTGAATATTTCAACTGACCAACTTGATTAGCATACAATGGGCTGTGTCTGGAGCAAACTCTTCTTGAAAGGTAATTAGATGTCCCTCCCTGTTTCCTCTCTGCTGTTTTTGCTGTTGCAATTTTAGAATTTTTTAATACTGGTAGCCAGATTTTGTTCATTTTCATTGTTTCTTTCTTTCTGTTGAAATTGTCCACATGCTTGTGGATTTCAATGGCTTCTCTGTGTAGTCTGACATGGTGGTTGTGAGAGTGGTCCAGCATTTTTGTGTTCTCAAATAAAATGCTGTGTCCAGGTTGGTTCATCAGGTGCTCTGCTATGGCTGACTTCTCTGGTTGAAGTAGTCTGCAGTGCCTTTCATGTTCCTTGATTCATGTTTGGGCGCTGCGTTTGGTGGTCCCTATGTAGACTTGTCCACAGCTGCATGGAATACGGTAGACTCCTGCAGAAGCGAGAGGATCCCTCTTGTCCTTTGCTGAACGTAGCATTTGTTGGATTTTCTTGGTGGGTCTGTAGATTGTTTGTATGTTGTGTTTTCTCATCAGCTTCCCTATGCGGTCAGTGGACAATTGGAGCCCCCGATAGGGCAGTAGGTTAAACCCCTGTGCCGGCAGGACTGAAGACCGACAGGTCGCAGGTTCGAATCCGGGGAGAGGCGGATGAGCTCCCTCTATCAGTTCCAGCTCCTCATGTGGGGACATGAGAGAAACCTCCCACAAGGATGACAAAAACATCAAATCATCAGGGCATCCCCTGGGCAACGTCCTTGCGGATGGCCAATTCTCTCACACCAGGAGCGACTTGCAGTTTCTCAAGTTGCTCCTGACACGACAAAAAAAAAAAGTGGACAATTTCAACAGAAAGGAGGAAACCATGAAAATGAACAAAATCTGGCAAACAGTATTTAGAAAACCTCTCAAATTCCAACAGCAAAACAACAGAGAGGAAACAATCAGGGACAGCTAATCACCTCTCAACAAAAGATTCCCCTAAGCACTAACAAGCCACACCAAAAAACTGCCAGGCCGTCAAATGCTAATCAAGGTGGTCAGTTGAAAAATCCATAGCTAGCTCCAACAGACAAGAGTTCTTTGTCCCACCCTGGTCATTCCAGATATAAAAACCCAAATTTCCTAGTTCCAACAGACCTCACAACCTCTGAGGATGCTTGCCATAGATGCAGGCGAAACGTCAGGAGAGAATGCCTCTAGAACATGGCCATATAGCCCGAAAAAACCCACAAGAACCCAATATATTATTGACTTGATAGTAATGGATAAAATAACTGTATTCTGTTTTTAATGAGCGTGTCTCTTTAAAAATCGAGAGGGGTCCAGTTCCTACGTCACGTCCGGCGCCAGGCAGCCTTAAACCCAAGCCGGAGTCTCCAAGTCTTCCCCCGCTTCCCTTTCCCGGCTGGGATGCAAACCCAACTCGGCCTCCTCAATGAAAGGAAGTCTACGCCCTCCCCATTCCCTTGCGGGAGACAAACAGCCAATCACCGCCTGGGTCAGCCGACGAAGGGCGGGAACGACGCCTGTCTCCTCCTCAACGATTGGCGAGCCGAGAAGTTGACGCGCATCGGGGGCGGGGCCAACGCGGATTGGCCGCTGCTGGCGAGAGAGTCCCGGTGCCGATTGGCCGCACGATAAAAGGGGAGCGCGAGCGGATAGGCCGCGGCGGCCTCACGTGACCTAGGCGGGGCCGGGCGTATTGTGGTGGAGGGGCTCGAGCTTGTCAGGTAGGTGGGCACCGCCTTTGGGGCTTTTGAGGGTGGCAACTTGGGACCTCCGGCCGGGCGAGGGGCCTTCCGGTGGCTGGAGAGGGACTGGGGCTTCTTTGGGGTCTTCGACTGTGTAGGCCCCGGGGTAGGGCGGCGTTCGAAGGCGAGAGAGAGAGTGAGGGAGGAAGGAAGCGAAGGTTTTGTTCCTCTCAGGCTGGGAAGGCTTTGCTTCAACTCCTGTGTGGGAAAGTGACGAGGCTGGGAAGGACTGGGGTTGAGGAAGGCGTGCCTAAGTTTAGGGTGCGTCTACGCCAGGCATGGGCAAACTGCGGCCTTCCAGGAGTTTTGGACTTCAACTCCCACCATTCCGAACAGCCTCAGGCCCTTTCCTTCCCCCCCTCAGCCGCTTTATTTATTTATTTATTTACTTCATTTGTATACCGCTCTCTCAGCCCGTAGGTGACTCAGAGCGGTTTACAACCAAATCAGTATACAAAGTGCACAACATTAGCATTTAAAACAGTAATCATGGCAACTACATCAATATAACAATACATCAATACATCAGTATAATATTAATACATCCATATAACTAATCCATCACGTCTCATCAGTAAAGTCATAATCCGACCTCCTTGTCCATTATTCCATGTTCCAATAATCAATTAATTGCACTGCTTAATTAAACGCCTGTTCAAAGAGCCAGGTCTTCACTCTTCTCCTGAATGCCAGTAGGGAGGGGGCCAATCTAGTGTCTACGGGAAGGGCGTTCCACAGCCTAGGGGCCACCACTGAGAAGGCCCTGTCTCTCGTCCCCGCCAGCCGTGCTTGTGAGGCTGGCGGGATCGAGAGCAGGGCCTCCCCAGACGATCTTAATGTCCTAACTGGTTCATAGGGGGTGATGCGTTCGGACAGATAGGTCGGGCCAGAACCGTTTAGGGCTTTAAAGGCTAAAGCCAGCACTTTGAATTGTGCCCGGTAGCAGATTGGCAGCCAGTGAAGCTGGCGCAACAGAGGAGTGGTGTGCTCCCTGAGTGCCGCTCCTGTTAACAGCCTGGCTGCCGATCGTTGGACCATTTGTAGCTTCCGAGCAGTCTTCAGAGGCAACCTCACGTAGAGAGCGTTGCAGTAGTCTATACGGGATGTAACCAGTGCGTGGACTACCGTGGCCAAGTCAGATTTCCCAAATTACGGGTGCAGCTGGCGCACAAGTTTTAATTGTGCGAATGCTCCCCTGGTCACCGCCGAAACCTGGGGTTCCAGGCTCAGTGATGAGTCCAAGATCACACCCAAGCTGCTGAGGGGGGAAAGGAAGGGGCCTGAGGCTGTTCGGAATGGTGGGAGTTGAAGTCCAAAACTCCTGGAAGGCCACAATTTGCATTTGCCTGCTGTAACCCAAACCTAGTATTGGTGGCCTGACACACACTCTGCTGCTACTATTCGTCCAAGCTTAGAACAGTGTTTCTAAACCTTCCTAATGCCACGACCCCTGAATAGAGTTCTTCATGTTGTGTTGGCCCCCAACCATAACATTATGTCCATTGTTACTTCACAATTGTAATTTTGGTACTGTTATGAATAGTCAATATTTGATACACAAGACGACTAAAATGATCAAGGGTCTGGAGAACAAGCCATATGAGGAGCGGCTTAAGGAGCTGGGCATGTTTAGCCTGAAGAAGAGAAGGCTGAGAGGAGACATGCTTTTTTAATGTTTAACTGCAACCCAGCTTTTGCACTTTCTTCTTTCACCTTGATTAGAAGGCTCTTCAGCTCCTCCTTGCTTTCAGCCATCAAAGTGGTATCATCTGCATACCTAAGGTTGTTAACTGTTTCTTCCAACAATTTTTACATGATAGCCATGTACAAATATGTGAGAGGAAGCCACAGGGAGGAGGGAGTAAGCTTGTTTTCTGCTTCCCTGGAGACTAGGACGCGAAACAATGGCTTCAAACTACAAGAAAGGAGATTCCATCTAAACATTAGGAAGAACTCCCTGACTGTGAGAGCCATTCAGCAGTGGAACTCTCTGCCCTGGAGTCTGTGGAAGCTTTTAAACAGAGGCTGGATGGCCATCTGTCACGGGTGCTTTGAATGCAATATTCCTGCTTCTTGGCAGGGGGTTGGACTGGATGGCCCATGAGGTCTCTTCCAACTCTATGATTCTATGATTCTACGTATTTTCATTCACTGGACCAAATTCGGCACAAATACCCAATACGCTCAAATTTGGGCAAAAGTATGGTAGCTGGGACCCAATGCCGAGACAGCGCAGCGAGTGAGAGATGCAGATGCGACAGAGTCGTGGCAAGGTAGTTCGCCAGAAAAAAGGAGGGGGGGCAACAAACAGCCAAGCATAGTGCTTAAGAGCCGTCGCAAACTCTGTTCCTGTGGGAGCAAACCTTGCTAGCACGTCCCTGACGTCATCAGCCTGCACCTCTCTCCCCGCCCCTTTCTCCGCCCCTTTCTCTTTGCCAGTGTGGTTTTTCCTTTGCTAGGGCAGCATTGCCCGCATTTTCTCTCAGTTGAATTCTGCCAACTGAGAGAGTATGCTGGCAATGCTGCCCTAGCAAAGGAAAAACCACTCTCGCAAGGAGAAAGAGGCGGAGAAAGGGGCGGGGCGAGAGGCGGAGTCTCATGACGTCAGGGACGTGCTAGCAAGGTTTGCTCCCGCAGGAACAGAGTTTGCGACGGGTCTTAGAGCCGTAGCAAACTACTGGAAGAGAGAGCGAGCTTGTGCTCGAGCTCGCTCCGAAGCCCCGCCTTTTCCCCCCCGAGCTGCTCTCTCTCTTGCTAGTGTGCCTGTTTTCCCTTGCTAGGGAAGCGATGCGAGTGTACTCTGGCAGTTGGCAGAATTCAACTGTGAGCGTACGCTCGCATCCCTGCCCTCTGCAATGGAAAACAGGCACGCTAGCAAGAGAGAGAGCAGCCTCGGGGGGGGGGGGAAGGCGGGGCTTCGGAGCAAGCCCGAGCGCAAGCTTCCTGTAGTTTGCTGCGGCACGAGCGTACGCTCGCAACGCTGCCCTAGTAAAGGGAAAGAGGCGGAGAAAGAGGCGGAGCATCGCTCGTGCTGGCTTAGTTTGCTCTCGCAAAATCCTAGTTTGCTATGGCTCTTAGGCTATCTGGATATTATATTTATTTATTTTATTTACTACACTTTTATCCCGCCCTTTTCAGCCCGAAGGCGACTCAGGGCGGTGTACAGACTGGCAACAATTAGATGTCCAACACACATAAATGCAGTGTTTAAAACAGGTTAAATCACATAATAAAATTCATATCAAAACAATTTAGAGCTATAAAAATCAATGACTTCTGGGTTTAAGTCCATATCTATTTGCATTGTTAAGCCATTCCATATTCGTTCACAATAATGAGTTTATCTGGTTACAGTGAGGTTCCAAAAGCTTGCTCAAGGAGCCAGGTTTTTAGTCTTTTCCTAAAGGTCAGGAGAGGGGGCGGGGGGCTAATCTGATATCCCCAGGAAGGGAGTTCCACAGCCAAAGGGCCACCACTGAGAAGACCCTGTCCCTCGTCCCCACCAAGCCTCCTGTGAGGCAGGCGGGATTGAGAGCAGGGCCTCCCCCGATGATATTAAATTCCTGGAAGGTTCATAAGGAGAAACATGATCAGATAGGTAAGTTGGGCTTTAGGGGTTTATAGGTTAAAGCCAGCACTCTGAATGGTGCCCGGTAACAAATTGGGAGCCAGTGGAGCGGGTGCAACAGCGGAGTATGCAAACACGTTCACATACGTAACGTCTTTGCTTCTCTAATTCTGACCTGCGTCGTGCAACCAGCATTGGGTCCCATCTATCATACTTTGGCCAAATTTGAATACTGAATGGGTTGTGCGAGGATTGATTTTGTCATTTGGGAGTTGTAGTTGCTAGGATTTATAGTTCACCTACAATCAAAGGGCATTCTGAACTCCACTAATGATAGAATTGGATCACACTTGGCACATAGAACTCCCATGACCAATAGAAAATACTGGAAAGGTCTGGTGGGCATTGACCTTGAGTTTGGGAGTTGTAGTTCACCTACATCCAGAGAACACTGTGGACTCAAACAATGATGGATCTGGACCAAACTTGGCACGGATACTCAGTATGCCCAAATGTGAACACTGGTAGAGTTAGAGGAAAGTAGACCTTGAAATTTGGGAGTTGTAGTTGCTGAGATTTATAGTTCACTTACAATCAATAGCATTCTGAACTTCACCAACGAGAGAATTGGCTCAAACTTTGCACACAGAACCCCCTTGACCAACAATGCTCTATTTTCTGATTGTCTTTGATGACCCCTCTGACACCCCCTTGTGACCCCCCTCAGGAGTCCTGACCCCCAGGTTGAGAAACAGTGACTTAGAAAGAAAAGAGATCCACCCAACTTGCTCTGTTACCCCATGTTTCATAGTAGATCACAAATGATATTTGTTGTTGCAGAATTGATATAAACTCCTACGGATTTCATTTAACAGATTTGTGTGTTTTAATGCTTGTATATGTTCCAAGGCATTGAATAATTACCATATGTAAGCTGCCTTGGGTCCCCTACAAGGTAGAGAAAGGTGGGGTATAAATAAGGTAAATAAATAAATTGTGTGTTTTAATTTCTGTGTACAGCCAGCCACATTCACTGGGGTTAGGGGCACGTAATAGTACTAGTAATAATAACTTTATTTCATATTAACTACAGTTAAACTTGAGCGCCTTCAAGTACTATCATTTTTCATTTTGTCCAAACTGAGAAATATAACTTGAGATTTCGGCTCTTTTACACTGCCCTATATCCCAGGATCTGATCCCAGGTTATCTGTTTCAACTGGATTCTATGAGTCTACACTGCCATTTAATCTGGGATAAGCAGACAATCTGGAATCAGATCCTGGGATATCAAACAGTGTAGAATGGGCCTAATTCAGCAACCTTTCTGGCAGAAAACAAAAGAAACTACACACCAAGGCAAATGCTTGCTGCATATACTCAATTATAGGTCAAGAATAACTTAGCCACCTGCTCCTTAGTTTTGCATCCTACAGGTTGAATATCCCATATCCAAAACACTTGGGACTTAAAGTGTTCCGTATATCAAATTTTGAAACACTTACATATGCATCATGGGACATCCTGAAGATGTGACTCAAGTCTAAATGCAAAATTCATTTAGGTTTCATATTCATTTTATACACATTGCCTGAAAGTACTTTTATACACAACAATTTAAGAATTTTGTGCATGAAACCAAGGTTGTATTCACTGAACCATTGGAAGGAAACGTATCACTGCTATCTCTGCCACCCTCCTGGACAATTTCTGATTATTGAGGGTTTTGGATTTCTGCATAAGAGATGCTTAACCTGTACTTACAATATGCTTATGGCCTCCCTATACCATATCCACAATGGATCTCTTTTGTCATTCGGCCAGCTTCACTGGGTGAACCCCTTTTCCCTTTCAAAATGTTTCCTTTTTTGTTTGTTTAAAGCATTTCTATCCTGCCCTTCTCATCCTGAAGAGGACTCAGGATGGAGCACAAGATATATACGGCAAACATTTGATGCTGGAACATAAAATAAACTATAAATATACCTAAACACTAAAATCTGTTATCTCCACTTTAAAATAAATTGTTTAAAACCATCTTCAGATCATCCATTCCAAATCCAGTCAGCAGGGTAAAGTTTCTTATTGTTGCCTTATTGTATTGCCCCAAAAGCTTGGTCCCACAGCCAAGTTTTTACCATCTTTCTGAAGGACAGGAGGGAGGGGATTGATTTAATTCTGCCAGGGAGGGAATTTCATAGCCGAGGGGTGATCACTGAGAATACCCTCTCTCTCATCCTCTCCAATCGCACGTGTGACAGTGGTGGGACCAAGTGCAAGGCCTACCCAGAAGATCTTAATCTCCACGGAAGGTCATAGAGGGAGATGCATTTGGACATGTAGATTGGGCTGGGGACATTTAGGGCTTTATAGGCCAAAGCCAGCACTTTGAATTGTGCTGGGTAGCAAACTAGCAAGTGGAGCTGATGCAACATGGGAGTTGTGTGCTCCTTGTATGCTGCCCCAGTTATTAACCTGGCTGCCTTTTGTCAGACTATTTGAAGCTTCCAAACAGTCTTCAAAGGCAATCCAATAAACAATGCTAGAGGAAGTGCTAAATGAACAATTAGTGAAAAGTAGGTTAATAACATCCAAACTCCAAGGGGCTAAGAAAACAATAAAATGTGTTAACATGTTTTTGAGATGGTTTTCAAGGGGCTGCCCTTGAAAACGGCTCGGAAATTCCAACTGGTCCAACGGGCAGCGTCCAGGATGTTAACTGGTGCTCCTTACAGAGAGAGGTCAACCCTCCTGTTTAAGGAGCTGCACTGGCTGCCGTTTATTTTCCAATTTAAGGTGCAGGTGCTTACCTACAAAGCCCTAAACGGTTTGGGACCACCCTACCTGCGTGACCGCATCTCCGTTTATGAACCCACGCGCTCACTTCGCTCATCCGGAGAGGCCCTGCTCGTGATTCTCCCTGCGTCGCAGGCGCGTTTGGTGGGGACTTTTTGGTGGAGACAGGGTTTGGTGGAGACAGGGCCTTTTCTGTGGTGGCCCCCCGACTCTGGAACACCCTCCCCAAAGATCTTAGACAGGCCCCTACATTGGCAGTCTTTAGAAAGAACTTTAAGACCTGGCTGTTCTGATGTGCCTTTACAGAATAGGAAAACTCTAATAACAAGTCCCAGAAGCACTTTATTAAAATTAAGATGGCTGCACACTGCACTTACCCTATAATCCATACATATCACCTGTCACATCAGCACTTTTAATCTTGTACCCGTTACTCTGTCCCAACCCAGTTTTATTGTGTCCTGGTGTATTGTTTTATTGCTTGTTGTTTAATATTGCTTTAACTGTTTTTAATTTGCTTTAGGTTTTGTATTGTTATGTTGTGTTTGAGGCCTTGGCCTTTGTAAGCCGCATCGAGTCTAGGGAGATGCTAGCGGGGTACAAATAAAGATAATAATAATAATAATAATAATAATAATTTCTAATAATTTCTTTTTAACAATCACATATCAATTTTTGGCAGTTAGGTAAGATGACTGAATTTTTTTCTTTCTCTTCTATCTGATATACAAAGAATCTTGCATGTTTCTTTACCCATATATTATCTTTATTACTACTTATCTTCAGCCCTGAGAATTTCACATGTAACCACAGTCTGAATTGTATAATGCAAACTATGGAATTCCTAGAGAGCAAAGATGTCTTTGTACTTATGATCCACTGTGTTACCTTGATTTCTACAGTACAAATATTTGCCTTCCTTTCACCCATTTTTGAAAATCAGGCTTGTCATTCTATAACAGGGGCATAGAATGACAAGGGCAGAAAGGCTATTTGACTGCTTCCAGGGCAAACCAGGCTGCCACATTTTGGTTGTAGTTTAAAGGCTGGGAGCTAAGTCTTGTACATGCAAAACTGATTTAATAGTTCACATTACCTACTCCTTCCACTAATTAGATTCATTGAACTTTCTTTTATCCACTTTTGATTGAAATAGTGCTCTAGTTTCTTTGAAATATAAACAGAATAGAGATTGAATTGAAAGTTTCAAAATGTGGTAAATGCACTTTTTTAAAAAAAAATGCTGGTACAGTAGATTTTCAGTTAACTAGAATTCAGGCGATCCAGCTCTCAAGCTACTGGCAAAAAAATGAAGAAATGATGCACATTTCACTCATAAATCTGTTTTTATAATACACCAAGACTGTTGCATCAAGTTAAGTTTGTATCTTTGTCCTAATTTGCTTTTATTTACAACATTTCAATATGAATATCAAGTTAATACAGTGTTTATGGTATAGTATGTGGTATAGTATTAGTAGGGATATTTTTAACAGATATTCTCACGCAACAAGAAAGCACATTTATCCAGGCTCTATCAATCCCCATGGGTGCTGTTTAACTGACAGTCTACTATATTAACTAGTAGTTGTAGAAGAAGAATGTGAAATAAAGTAGTCCACATTCGTGCACTTCATTTTTGTGGTTTTGATTATTTGCAGATTTGAATAATATAATTTCTAGTAATCTGTAGGTCCTCTGGTATAATTCTGTGGTCAGCTGCTTCTTGCAAATGCTGATTTATTATCAGTAAATGTTTGATTTTTACACTTATTATATATTTTTATATACCTGGGGTCCCATAAAAAATTATTGAGTTGAAAGAGTTTGCGAATGGCCATGATCTAGATTAAACTGTTTTCATTAGCAGTCCCTTTCAGCCCAAGCCATTTTAACAGTTATAAAAATAAAGTATTTACTCATAATAAATAAGCATCTGGATTTTAAACTCCCTCCACCTGTCCTCTACTTCCCACTAAACCCTCATCCAGATTTGGTAGGGGGTTGCTCGAGCTATTTGGGTATTTGTTTGTTTTTACTTTTGCAGTACTCCTGCATCCCTCATCCTTGCAAATGTAGAGGGCTGGGTGTGTATCCAAATCTGCTTTCTCTCAAACTCTTCCATAAATAGGGTTTCCAGATGGCATGGCCTTGAGTTTTCAGTTTTTGAGAGTCATATCCAGGTGGGAGACAAAGATGCACGTTCTTTAGTTTGGGGGGCTCTTCCTAACAAGGGGAAAGGGCTGTTTGCAAATCTCCACTCAGCTAGGATAGAAGCATCTTCATTAATTGGTTAAGGCATCATTGATTTGTTTCTGCAACTTGTAAAGACTCTTTAGGGGATGTCTGTGCATTTAGGTAATGCACTGGTTTGAAAGAAGTGGAGAGAAGATGGAATTCATAACTCCTGGCTGTCCGTTTGAGTTCACTGTGTTAAGAGTTTTTATCATTTTTTAAGTAAGTAGTTTAAGTATCAAAAGCCAAACCACCTGGCTAGCATTGTGTAATTACAGCCAGGATGAAGTAACAGCTGGGGTAATAAAGGAGTTAGAAGGTTGGAGTTCTGAGAGGCTTGCGTATTGAGAAGTGAAGGTTGGAGTATCAAGAATTGGACTACAAGACCAGCCTGTTGCAAGTAAGAAGTGTCCAGTTATCTGGAAGTATCAGGAAAAAAGGCTGAAGAAGTATCCCAGTCTTCAGCCACTGTAAATGAACTCTGTATATATATTTTTGTATAAAGTTGGCTGCAAAGAAAAGGTGTGAGTCTAATCCTTAATCGGAGGGGGAAACTACACATATTAACCCTCGTTGTGACACACTGGCCTTCAGAAAGAGATCGTTTCTCAACTCTCAATAGGATCTTGAATCTCAAGCTTAAAGTGTTGAACCTATAGATCAAGGGTCTGAGCCATATGGAACATCTGGTGATCAAAAGACCCAATATCCTCAGCAATAAGAGTGGATGGGGAGAAAATCGGCAGATAAAGAATTGCAAACTTTGTGTCATGGAAGCTACTTTGTGTCTTAATAATTCATATGCTGTGGGAAAGTAGTAAAGAAGATTATGGGCTATGGGGTATAACTAAACTTTTAATAATTTTGTTGTGGATATGCAGACTTCTTTATGGCACAAGAAAAACATAGAGGTTCAGCTTTGTGAGATGACATTTCTTTTCCTATGGCTGCCAAATTAAAAACACAGTTTTTTTTCTATATAGGTTTAGCATTGAAAGTGCAGAGGAATCGGAAGAGCTGAGAGTAAGAGCAAGGTAAGAGTTCTGGAAAAATAGATTTGTGGTATGAAATTATTTGAAAGGTATGCAGACCTAGCTAGGGAAGATCTTTATGGTATTTATTTCATAGTGATTCCCATTTAAAGGGCTTTTGTGTATAAGTTTATGATATATTTATTTCTCATGAACTGCAGAATCTGAAATCGTTTGGAAGTAATGTTACTTATACAATGAAAATGAGAGGTCTGCTCTCTTTGACTTTTAAGTTAATTGTATCAGTTTGACTTGTGTTTTTAAGAAGCTGCTTACACAGGTTAGTTTTGTCAAAGGTGCGCTAAAGCTTGACCAATTGTCATCTTTGAAAAATTCAAACATTTGTTTAAACCACTACATAAGAATAATGAAAACCTTAGACTTGTAAACTGAACAGATAATTGTAAACTATGACATCTTATTGTATTATTCTGTCTATGAGAACGGAACCGATGGGTGAGTAATATTTGTGGGTTGACTGAAGGGGTTATTTTGGGAATCATAGCCCTTCCTCTTTTAGTTTGAGGACTTCATGTTTAAGTTCACTTCTAACTTTAAAGGAATATAGTACAGGGACAGACAGCATTGTATGTTCCCCTTTTGAATACTGTCTTATTTTTAACGTTAACAGATGTGCTGACCAGAAGAATCTTTTCTTAGTGGCCCTTGGTAAATCTAGTGCCTTATAAAAGATGGGGTTTGGAAGTGACCTGAAATGTTCCCATGAAGCTTTGCTAAGACTACAAGATTGGGAGTTACGTCTACTGGAAACGGTGAAGAAGTTTATGGCCATGAGAATAAAAAGTGACAAAGAATATGCATCTACTTTACAGAATCTTTGCAACCAGGTTGATAAAGAAAGTACTTCACAATTGGATTATATTAGTAATGTATCTAAGGTAAGAAGTAATATATAGAATTTTAATTGGAGAAAATGATTACTGTAGTGATTTGCAAAATAGAAGCTATCCATAGCCTTAAAGATAAAATCTAACTTTAGAATGAAGTTGTAGCATGCGCATTGAGCTATAAGAATTGCATTATAGTACACAATTTTAAAATTATCTTGTTAATATTGGAAACTTTCCATTGCTTAATGTTTGAGGTAGATGTTTCTGGAATGGAACTTGTCTGGTTTATTTGGATACTTATCACATGAGTCATTGTTACATCCTCATTAGTCTGGTTGCTGACACCCCTCTTGAATTCAACTTAATTATTGGTTGGGTTAAAAAGTGAGCCTAATACACATAATCTACACAAGTTAATATCAGAAACTGCTAAAGGATTTCTTGCAATTTGTGAGCTGAATATATATTTAAAACCTTGATTGTAAGCTTACCGTTTGGGTTTAGCTGACTGAATATGTCATGTAGAAATTTCTATATTCATAACCAGTTATAATAAGCTTTTATTCTTTACATAATTAAAGAATTATTTTAGACTAATGCTACCAGCTTTCAATTTCTTAGGCATACAAATTCCAGAAGTTAGCATTCCTCCCTTTTTCTACAACGAGAAGTTGATAGCAGAAATAGCAAGATCACTCTCTGCTATCTGTGTATTTAAATGCATATCTTCCTTCACATTGCAACCTTTGTTTTCTCAGCATTCCCAATTTTTTGGATGTATTTCTCACACTTGCAGTCAGTGCATTTCTCACACTGGCAGTCAGTGCATGTACAGCAGAGCTGTCTCCTACTATCTACTTAGTTCTTGTAAATACTAAAAAAAAATTCCTGATTTGTGAAGGAAACAAAGGAACAATTTGATTTTCCATTATGTAAATTTGATACATGAAAAAGACAAAACACACAATTTTTTTTTTAGATATATAAAACTATTGAAACCACTCAACTGCTTACTCTACTACTACTGAACTACGACTAAGCAGTTATAGGTATTATCCCTTGTTGGTCTCTTTTAACCAATAATGTTAATCATATTTCTCTTTTATGCAACATTCTACTAATTCATGTATTTTACAGTTGATAAATTTTACAATTGTTGTGACAAAGTAATGAATAGATACCAATCTTTCTTAAAGATTTCTTCTTAAAGAGCATAGTCAATTTGTCTATGTTTGGTAATTCACAAATCTTTTTAAAAAAGGAGGAAAGGAGGTGGTGAAGTGTGTGAATAGAAGAACATTAGAGTGTTCAGTTGCTATTTAGAGATTGTTTGGTTAGAGAAAAAAATGGCAACGCATCATTTTGAAATTTAAAGTGGGAAAAGGAAAGTGAAAATGAGAAGATGTCACTAGGAAGGAACAGAAGGCAGCATAGTGAGCAATAAGGGCATTCAGTGAATTAGATAGAAAATAGAAGTCCATTACACTAGTGTTGTTAATGACATTGGTTAGGTTTTTGGTGTTGTTGGTTGTTCATCCTGTCTTTCTTTTCCATTACACTGTCATCCAGGTCAGGGCTTTTAATTTTTTTTACTCGTGACCCCTTTTGGCCTGAGAAATGTTTACATGTTCCCAGGAATATATCTATAGAAAATAGGCCTCCATATCAAACATTTACTGATAACAGATCAGCATTTCCAAGGCTTGCTAAACAGACTGATTTTTTAAAATGAAGTACAGGTGAAGCATCTTCTGCAGGTTCACTGTAAACACTGCACAACAGATTCATATAAATGTCTAAAACAGACACTAGGTAACCTTCAGAAAACTATCATTGTTGCCAATTTTTTGAGACCCAAGCATTGAGCTAAGGGGACCGTACTTTTCGTCAGGAGTTGCCATTGATCTGGGTGCTCACCTGGATAATAAATCTCCTTGCTTTCTGTTGTCCACGATCCCATGTAGATTTATATCTATTTCAGTTTTTGAACTCTTCAGCCTTGTTGAGGGGGATACTTCTTGGTCTGTTCTAGCCTCTTGGAATGTCCCCTCTGAAATGCAACATTGGCAGTGTTTTCTGCCTTGCAAATACCTATATTGTGAGAGTAGTCATTTTGGATTCCACAAGTTCTAGGGCTAAAGCCTAGTCTTTCTAGAAATATATCATAAGGCTTTCTTATTTTTTCAAGAAGATTGGGGAAAGGTAGGTCTGGTGTCAGAAACTGATCACCTTTATTTGTGCCTCTCGTCATGCCAATGTCTTTCAAGGAATGTACTGGTATCTTACGGGATTTTCAGGTTCTTGGCAGACAAGCAAAATCCTGAGATGGTTTGATTGGCATACCTCTTTGTTTCTTGTATTAAATCAGCACTTTGAGTTGTGAGATCAAGTGGGTGTAAGATTCATATATTTATTGAGATCTAATCCTGTTCACTCAACAAGTGACCACAATGAACAACAGCTAACCCACCCTATGCGATATTTTCCAAAGGAACAAATAACAGCTACTTCTGGAGCCCCTAGTGGTGCAATGAGTTAAACCCTTGTGCCAGCAGGACTGCTGACCAATAGGTCATGGTTCAAATCCGGGGAGAATGGGTTGAGCACCTTCTGTCAGATCCAGCTCTCTATGCAGGAACATGAGAGAAGCCTTCCACAAGGATGGTAAAAAAAATCAAACATCCAGGTGTTCCTGGGCAACGTCTGCAAGGGCGCAGACGACCAATTCTCTCACACCAGAAATGACTGCAGTTTGTCAAGTCGCTCCTGGCATGAAAAAAACCCCCTGCTAATGATGCTATAAAAATTCTAATAACCAGTACTAGCCACAGTCTCCTTCTTGGAATTCTGTTCCAACTACATCTGGTCTAATTTCTAGGTTTTTCTGTCCTCCTTTCATCCCCACCTAATTGTGGAGAAGTTGAAAGCTTTTACGTTTTTGTGGCATTCTGGCTGGTACTACAAAGTTACTCCTACCCTTTGAATTTCATACATTTCAAAATAATTTTCCTGCTGTGATAAATTTGAGTTTGATTATAGGTGTACTAAATGATATACCTGACATGATTCCTTATTTTGAAGATCTTTATCAGTAATTTCAGAATCCATGGTGTACAGAAGTGTTTATTATAAAGTGTTTATTATAATGTGTTTATATCGGTATTTGTGTTTTACATTGGTTGCCTATGGCCTAGCTGTGAGAGATAGGTTGCCATGGAGACAAGACAGAAGAGGAGGTGGGAGGAGCTTAGAGACAAAAAAGGTTTGAAAGTGACAGTTAAGGTTCAGTCAGGAGGAAGAGACCCTGAGAGAGTGGCAGAGTCAGATAGGGACTCTGAGAAGGGAAGCAGTGTAGACTCAGTTAGGTTTTTAGTGTTCGTGAATATTTCTTCAGCTAGGAAGCTGAAGGGAAAACCTCGTTAGTTTACTTTGAGTAAAAAGAATCTAACAGAGGCGTTTTTAGGATCGCCAGTAGTGGAAGACTGGAGATCAGTGGTTTGATCCAGTATAGGTCAAACAGTGAGAATATTCACAACAGGGAACACTGAAATAATAAAGCGCTTCACTACAGAAAGAGTTTATAAGTTGTAACATCAAAAGCCTGAATTGTATCTCAACCAAGCCATATTGTAACCATCAAGCATATGCCAAGCTCAACATCTTCATAGTGCAACAATACGCTTTGTTTAACAATAAACTTGTTCTCTTTGTTATTTTAAAACTGCTTCATCTCCATTGATTTTACGTTCGGTGCACCCACTCTACCAAAGTTACCTCACAACACAAACAGAGACTATAATACCAGCGTCTCTATACATTTGGTGGCAGGTTTAATTTAACATTCTCGGAACTTCTTTACAATTTTTGGTGGCATTCGGTGGCATTAATACTTCTTTACACATGGGTTGAAAAATCAGACCGTATAACACTGATTCTAAGAGAGACCTTTCCCACAAAATAGAGGCTCAAAAAAGAGATTTATCTTAAGATCGATGGTGTTTTAGATTTGTTGTTATTCCTTAAAAAAGATCAGGTGCAGTGGTGGTGGCGGCTGAGAGAGCAGAAGGGAAGCCAGTTGTCCTGGCCAACCCCACATGTAATGCTACTGCCCTGCTGCCTTTCAGGTTGCTACTGCTGACTCAGTGTGGCCAGTACATGTGGCTCTTCCTCTATGGGCTGCTGCTGGTTGTTTTTTTTGTTTTGTTTTTGTTTTTGCTTCTGTTGTCTTAGTGTCACAGGGCTTATTTGTTTTTGAAGGGAGAGGATGGGGGCTGGCTGTGACTGAGAAAACTGGAGCTGCATGGTTCGTCAGCATGATTTTGACTGTGGTGGAAAATTTCTGTTCCCTTGAAGAAGGGTTTCCTCACCAGCCGGTTGTGGCTTCCTAGACTGGCTGCAGGGCCTGGATTCTGTTTGTAGGATCTGGCTTCTCTCTGTGTGCTGCTTGCTCCATTGGGACTGGTGATAGCAGTGGTGAGGGCATGGAGAGATGTGCCTGAAATGGGAGGCAGCAGCTATGAATATGAGAAGCAAAGTAGAGTTGCTACCACGCACTCCTGGCAAACAGGGCTTTTTCCCTGTTCTCTTTACCACTGCTACTTCCACTCTTGAAGGTGCAAGTAATGTGGACAGAGATAGGGAGAAACCAGATTTCAGACTTGCAGTCTAGGTTTCTAGCCCCTCTGATCCAGAGAGCTGGAGCTAGCTGGTAAGGATGGTCTGCTTGAAGTGTGCAAGACTCAAGATTTGTTTCTCTTTGTGGCTCGGATCAGTGCCAATGAATTGTATGGCTTTGGTAGTGAGACAAAGAGGAAAGTTGGGGGTGATGACTAAAAATCCTCCCCCCCCCCACACACACACTTCCCACCTCCCCAAATCAAGGCTCTTCTGCAGCTGAGAGTGGAATGGAAGCCAGTTGTCCTGACCAACCCCCCACCCAATGCTACTGCCCTGCTGCCTTTCATGTTGCTACAGTTGACTCGGTGTGGCCAATTCATGGGGCTCTTCCTCTGGACTGCTGGTGGTCTTTTTCCCCCCCTTCTTCTCTTGTCTTAGTGTCACTCGTTTTTTTGTCTTTGACGGTAGAGGATGGGGGCTTGCCATGGCTGAGAAAACTGGAGCCTCAGGGTTCATCGGCATGGTTTTGGCTGTGAGGGAAAATTTCTGTTCCATTGGAGAAGGTTTTTCTCGCCATGTGGGTGTGGCTTCCTGGCTCGGAGTGGCTGAAGGGTCTGGACTCTGGATGGAGGATCTGGCTTCCATGCACTCCTGAGAAACAGGGCTTCTCCCCTCTTATCCCTTTACCACTGCTACTTCCACTCTTGAAGGTGTAAGTAATGTGGAGAGAGATAGGGAGAAGCCATATCCCAGACTTGCAGTCTAGGTTTCTGGCCCCTCAGACCCGGAGAGCTGGAACTAGCTGGTGAAGAGAGTTCACTCCAAGCGTGGAAGACTCTGGAGATTTTTATGGCTCAGATCATGTTAATGAATTGTGTGGCTTTGGTTTGTCTGCCACCACGTATGTCTGCAAGTGTCAGCCATCCTGAGGCAGTGCCAGAAGGTGGCAGTGGCAAGAGGGCCAAAGGGCCAGCAATATTGTGGGTGGGCTGGAGCTTTTGAGGGCAAGCCAGGACAGGGAGGTAGCGAGACAAAGAGGGAAGTTGGGGGTGATAACTAAAAATCCTCCGCCCACCCCACCCCCACCTCCCCAAATCAAGGCTCTTCTGTGGATGAAAGAGCAGAATGGAAGCCAGTTGTCCTGGCCAACCCCCCACCCAATGCTACTGCCTTGCTGCCTTTCATGTTGCTACTGTTGACTCGGTGTGGCCAATTCACGGGGCTCTTCCTCTCTGGACTGCTGGTGGTCTTTTTTTTCTTCTTCTCTTTTCTCTTCTCTTCTCTTCTCTTTTTTTTTCTTTTGAAAGGAGAGGATGGGGGCTGGCCATGGCTGAGAAATCTGGAGCTGCACGGTTCGTTGGCATAATTTTGGCTGTGGTGGAAAATTTCTGTTCCCTTGGAGAAGGGTTTCCTCACCAGCCGGTTGCTAGCCCCCTGACCTGGAGAGCTGGAGCTGGCTGATCATTAGGGTTTGCTCCCAGTGTGGAAGACTTTGGAGATTTGTTTCTCTTCATGACTCAGATCAGTGTCAATGAATTGTGTGGCATTGGTTCTCTCAGCTGCCAGCATTTCTGGTCCTCTTTTTTTCAGGAGAAACCCAACAGTGTTGGCAGCCTGGAGAGGAGAGGCTGTAGGTGTCGGCCATGCTGAGGCAGTGCCAGAAGCATGAAGGACAGAGGACCAGCAATATTGGGAGGTGGGGCTTCTCAGGGCTGGCCAGAACAGTGAGGTCGCGAGATAAAGAGGAAAGTTGGAGGTGATGACTAATCCCCCCCCCCCCCCCAAATTAAGGTTCAACAAGGGTTTTACATTAAAATCGATGGCATTCTACAGTTGATGAAATACAGTACTTTGGTCTAGCAAATTCCTCACTCCTGCTCCTCCTTTATTCCTCTCTTTAACATATCATGCGTTCTCTTGCCATCATCTGCAGCTTTGTCTCTGTGTCCATATCTTTTAAAATTTTCTTCATTGGCATTGAATGTCGGTCTTCAATCATGTCAGCACAAGGGTTTAACCCATTGTGCCACCAAGGGCTCCTTTTCCTGCTTCTTGGCAAAGGGTTGAACTGGATGGCCCACGAGGTCTCTTCCAACTCTATGATTCTATGACTGAAAAAAAGGATATTGTGTGTAAATAATGTACATCTGGCAATTGTTGCATTATGTGGTTTGTCTTTTCTGAACAATGTAGAGTTGTGCCTTGAAATCCTCTTCTGCACTTTCTGTTGTTTAGACATAAGTGAATATAGCTAAGAAAAGAACATAATGTTAACAAGGATTGGAATAGATGTTATAAGAACTATTTTGGGGGCATTTTAGCAGTTGGTGAACAGACATGATTTTTTAAAATTGTTCAGAGGTATGCACCAATGACTTTCCCTGTAAGTATGGCAGTTTCAGTATTACCCTCAGTTTGCAGTATTACCCTTCTCTTTTTGATGCCCTTTTTGGGCATATTAATGATACTCACTGTGGACTCTAAATATTATTGATCCTTTATACTATTGAATTGAATTATATATTATTCAATCTCTAATTTTCAGTTGCAATTTTCTTAAATTAATAATTAAATCATTCATGAATCTAAGCATTCTTGGAAGTTAAAATGCTACTGTTTCTTATTCTTGTATTAGACCAGACTCTTTCTGACAATATTCTCTTGGTGCATTTAGTACATTGTATTTACTTTGTGCCTGGAACATCCCCAGATTACTGCATTGATTCAATAGTAGAATGACTTAATTTCACTCTGTAATTTTTGTTACTAATATATGTGCTTCCAAGTACAGACAGGTTATTTTTTTGTTCTTGAGTCCATAATTGCAGCCGGAAGTGTAACTGTACTATATAGTGTTCTATATTTATATTTATATTATATATATGTATAATTCTGTATCTTTCTTTTGCTTCTCACCAATAGCAATATAACCTCTAATTTATCTTCTTTTAAGTCATGGTTGATTATAGTGCAGCAAACAGAACAGCTTAGCAGGGTCATGAAGACGCATGCAGAAGACTTGAATGCTGGTCCATTACATAGGCTTACAATGATGATAAAAGACAAGCAACAAATTAAGAAGAGTTACATTGGTGGCCATCAGCAAATTGAGGCAGAGATGTTCAAGGTATGCTACTTAAATTATTTTCTATTTTTTTCATTTGATAGCAAAGTTTCAATTAATTTGACGGGAAGTTTTGTGCATAGAAACATATTGATTTGAAATTGTATTTAGTTTCCAGTTCTTTTTATTAAACCATATGAACATAGTAATAACCTGCCCCTTTCAGGAATTTCAGTGTAGCAATCTTACTCACTTTTTCTTAGACTGATCTCTATATGCTTCTGTGAGTTGAACAAGGAAAAAAAATGTCCTAATAATGCTATGCATGCTGCTACTTTAAGGAGATAGTTATCTATTTTTAAAGTATTTTCTACTGTTTACTTCTAGTGGTTCGCAATACAAACATATACATAAATTGAAAGTGCATATTTCATCCAGGCTTACTTTAATTAACAGTCTCTGACGGAGAAACTCCATATTATACCTGCCCAGCTCCCACCTTTTTCTTTGTCCCCTGCTTAGTTGAATTTTCCCCCACGCTATTGGAACTGCGTGATGGTGAAGAAGTGCTGCAGTGACACTAACTTTTGGAATATGACTGTAGCAGTGTGTTTACAGTAAAGCATGCAAAAATGTTTCGGCTGGGAAATAATGTGGAAGGTATAGATGAAGGAACATGTTTGCACATCTGTATGTGCAATGGTTTTCATGTGAAACTGTTTCAGCTGATGGGTGCCATTGCACTATGTTGAAATAATCATTCCACATCCATTGTGCAGTTTACGTATGTGTATTTCACTAACAAGGTGCTAGCAATGTCTGTTTCAGCCCACTTGCCTGCGTAGTCTCTTTGTCCTTTCTGAACATTTCATAACGTTCTGATATGCTGCTTTTGTGTAATGAAGCGTAGTGTATTGGTGGTAATGTTTATTACTTTCCCTTCCATAGGTTACAAAAACAGAACTGGAAAAATTAAAGTGTAGTTATAGACAGTTAATTAAAGAAGTCAATTCTGCCAAAGAGAAGTATAAAGAAGCCCTTTCAAAAGGTAATTGTATGATTCGTTTTAGACTTACAGGTGCTATAACCCTTATGTAGATTCAACATAGAACAGTTGCACTAATTGCAACAATAAAAATAAAGAAATGACCACTTTCTCAATGATAAATAGTATGTTTACTTCTGCTGTGATCCTTTCATGATTTATTTAGAAGTTCAAATCAGTGTAGTGTTCACCTTTACCCTATCCACAGTCAGCACTGGACAGCATTTCTTGTATTTAGGTACTCTGCAAACCTTATCTGCAGTTCCCTTCCAATTATCTTTTGAGGCTCTTAAGGACAATGAGGACAAGTTGAATAGGTACCCGCAGTGCTCCACAATCACTGGCATAAGTACTTCCGGAAGAATAGTGTGATAGTATTTCCTGTCCTGTGCCTTCACTTCCATAATCCCTTGTTCAAGAAGGAGAACATCTTTTGATTAAGTTGGATGTTGCAGCCCTCTAGCATTAGTACTGAGCACTTTAGCTTGAAGTTTAAAACCTAGGAGGAAAATTTTCAACTTTCTGGGACAACTTCTCTCTCTCTCTCTCTCTCTCTCTCTCTCTCTCTCTCTCTCTGTCTCCCTCTCCCTCTTTCTCCCCCTTTCTCTTTCTCTCCCTTTTCTCTTTCTTTTTTACCAGTTCTTTGTTACTTCCCCCAAAATGTCTTTGTTCTCCAGGGCAGCTAAATTGTAAGTTTCATTTCGCTTACAAAAAGAGTGGCTGTCTTATTCCTTCGGCAATTTTGGATATCCATGAATATTTGATATTACAGCATGTTGACATATTGTTGCCTAAGGCTTATGAATTCAATTTTTTTTGGCCTAGAGGCATTAGCTGGGATCCAAAGTCAGGCTGAAATTTTTGTGGGGGAATTAGCCCAATTCTCTTAACTTTAATTTCTGTGGCTTTTTGCTGTGTAACAAACTGCTTTTGAAGCTTCGAAACACATTTCCTATGGGGTGTGAGGAGGGGCTTGTTATTTAAGAAAGGACAACCCTAAAATGAATATTCAGTGTGGTATTTTCTCAAACAGTACAACTCTGTCCAATTTTAAGAGATTAAAATAATAATAATAATAATAATAATAATAATAATAATAATAATTTATAACCCGCCCTATCTCCCTGTGGGGACTCATGGCGGTTTCCAGTGGAAATAACATAGTACCAAACATTCAATGCCAAAACAACATATAACAGGCAAAACAACATATAACAGCTACTTAATCAGTGACATACAGGAATGCCACTGCCAATAAATAGTTCATACATTCCTCAGACCCTGAGAAGTTTACAGTAATTGGGCAGGGACATCTCCATCTTTTGTTGTTATGAAAAGGATAACGTAAGCTATGATGTTTAATATCTTCCATTTTATCCAGCCCACAAGGACCTTATCAAATCCACCTTCAAGATACATGCTTATGGATATGATTATTGTTTAATATTTCCCATTTCAGCCATCCCTCAGGGCCCCTTATAAAATCTGCCCTCCAGATACATGGTTATGTATCTGAACATTGACATTAGATGAAAAATTGCATTGAATAAAAATAATTGGCATAAAATAAGATTTCCTAGTAACAGTGGATAAAATCTGTGTCATCATGTTTATGAAACAGCATCTGACGGTGAAGAGTATTCTCTATCACCCTTGAAAACCCTTTAAACTTTCAGGTTTTAAAGGCATACAGAGAAAAGGAGTGAGAATTAAGGCATGGGAGTTCTGTTTTGCAAGTAAAAGTTTGTTAGACTAATGTTGACTGTAATTAGGTGATAAGGTACAAAAAGCTAAATTATCTGATATTATCAATAGAATAAGAGACTTCCATGGAACTGATAAATTATTATAATGTTTTCCGAGTTTTACTGCACACAAGATTATTCATAGTACCCCACGAAAATAAATTGTTTTATTCTAGTATATATAAAATAGCTGAGTTCCAAATATCAGGCACTGTATGCTACTGCTTAGATGTGTCTGAGAATCTCTATGGATCCTAACCAATATACACATTTAGCTAGAAGTCAAATCTTCACTAAAAGTGAAGATGTGGCACTTGAGAATTAAGCATTTTGGAGGCTTCTTGAATTCAGTTGGACATATTGCACTGAAATTAATGGAAATTGACACATTTTAATTTCTCTTGGATTTTTTTATTGTTACCCAATAGAGTAGAATTATAGATTTCTTTCTCTTGCTTTTCCTTCAGGAAAGGAAACTGAAAAAGCCAAAGATCGTTATGATAAAGCCACTATGAAGCTTCACATGTTGCACAATCAGTATGTCTTGGCACTGAAAGGAGCACAGCTACATCAGCATCAGCACTATGATGCCACACTTCCTCTGTTTCTTGATTCTCTACAGAAGATGCAAGAAGAAATGATTAAAGCACTGTAAGACATACTTGTTTAATCTAATTTTTAAAAAGTGCACCTAATTAACCTGATTGATTACATTCCACTTTTGGATATAAGCAACTGTGATATGAATCGATGCACACTACTGCTCCTATGTACTAGTGAAACTCTACTGTGGCAAAGGGAAGCATTAATTCAAGATGCTAGTCTTGCTTAGTAAAATTTTGTATCCTGTAGAGCAGTGGTTCCCAACTTTTTTTTGACCAGGGACCACTTGAATAGGGACCACTTTGACCAGTGACCACTCTTCAACATTAGTATCAAAAGGGTTACGAATCGGCTTTGGGTCAACTTTAGATTTGGTTTGGTTATTTGAGATGCTGATTCAGAAAATTGCATTGGATTGACCACATCAGCTCTAGTTTCTATATATGCCATCTAGTAGACACCATCTGTTCACCCATATTTAATAATCTTGAGCTGATGTAGTAGTAGTACTCTTTTGTGGGTAGTCAGCCTCTCCTCTCCCGACTTCCCTGTTGCCTTGGCACTATAAGAGGGCTTGGTGAGACCAGTCGCTCTTGGTGCCACATGGTTTTGAGGCAACAGAGTAGTCATGGTGAGGCCATGGACCATATTTTCATTTTTGGGGACCACTGCTGGTCCATGGATCACAGGTTGGTAACCACTGCTTTAGAGTCACAGTATCTGAGAGATCACCTTTTATATGTACATGTACCATTAGTCCCTCTCTTGATACCACTCCCTTCAGACATGAAAAGGTTCCCTTTTATGATGGTATCCTTTGTGTGGAATGCTCTTTCGATGGACATACAGCTGGAACCATCTCTTTCTGGGAA
Organism: Anolis sagrei; assembly: GCF_037176765.1. NCBI lineage: Eukaryota > Metazoa > Chordata > Lepidosauria > Squamata > Anolidae > Anolis > Anolis sagrei. Next base: position 246,875,823 of record NC_090022.1, on the reverse strand, counting down.
GGGAGTGTCATAAGGCAATTTAATTTTCCACGGCTTTTAAGTAATACTCTTAGTTCCGCTGTTTCTTTCTCTTGCTTCTGTTAATGGCGGAGATTTCAAATTATTTTAGTGTTAACTATTACATTTTTGAATTGCTGTTAGAAGTTACATATGAAAAATGTTGTGAAAAAAAGCCTAGGAGTCATTTGTTTTGCTCATTGGTCTGCACTTGGGTTGAGTAATCTTCGTCTCCATGCTTCCCTTCTTTTCTATTTTGGCAGAATAATTCTATATGGGTCTTTCAAGGTAAATGGAACTGCAATTCAATAGTTTTTATTTGTTTTAGAATAACTTGCTGTAGACATTCTAAAACCAGGTTACTTGTTCTTCAAACATGGGTTGAAATATTAATAAGTCTTTTAGGACAAACACCACGGTTGCTTTATTTAATCTTCTAAGTAAATTATTCAGTTGAAGCCCATATTTGCCATTCCCAAAGCAATTGACCCTGTTATTTATTTTGTGTCTTCTGTTACTTTTTTATTTTACTATTAGAGAATACTGTCACTTCTCTCAGCATAAAGTTGTGCCTTAATTCCTTTAATTGTTCAATGCTTTGAATTCTCTGTGGAGCAATTGGGAACACTAAATTTTCTTTTTGCTTATCAGACTTGTTCAGATGAACCAAATAAAATGACAGATTTGGCTCTTCCATTTCTAGTTTATCGTTACAGCCTTTCGTCACTCTGAAACTTGTTTGGCTCCTTTGAAGCTCCTTCACACTTTCTGAGAAGCAGCGAATGACATGGAGTGGCCTGTAACCTGCTCATTTTAGCACACTGAGTACTAATGTTCAAAATAATTAGTTGCATTTCTGAGATAAGTGCTTTAAAACTTTGTTCATAGCAAAGACTGTAGAGTATAATTTCATTATTTGGCTTTCATTTTTATCAAGTTACCCTGATCAGTTGTGAACATGTAGCAATGTTATTATTCCTTGGTTCTGATAAATAGCTGCACAAATGACTATCAAATGGATAAGTTTTTAAAAGACTGTTTATTCATTCTTCCCCAGTGTAACAGAAACGTTAGGCAGACAAGAACAGATAAGATTAATATAATTGTTTCAGTAATTCATAACAAAAGATCCACAAATTTTCTTTTATATGCACTTTGGTAGAAGAAAGAAGAAATGGAAGAGAGTTTCCTTCAGATACTAAGATATCACTCCCTTTCTTTCCAGCATGCAAACTGCAATCCAAGTAAAGATAGTGTTACATTTGGAAGGCATAGCTTAGTTATGAGCCCATAGTTTTGCCCTGATCTGACCATTTTCTTCTGATGTTTGGTATAAGTTCGATTTGCGCATTGCATATTGGTTGGCCCTTGTGTCAATTACAATGCTGTATTTACCCACTTTGAGATGCAAGCTTTCAATGTTTTAATTGCTTGTCCTTTGTATCAGTAAGAAAACAACTTTGTCCCCTTTCTGCAGCTCTTTAAAAGATTGTAAAATGTTTTCAAATGACTGTACAGGAATATGATGGGATAAACATGCATCTGTCAAGGGTACTTTTATTGTGCTTTACCTGCATGGCAGGGGGTTGGACTACATGGCCCATACGATCTCTTCCAACTGTATTATTCTGTGATTCTAAGCAGGAAGAATTAAAAATATACATCTTTTTGGATAGGGAGAAGTACCAGGATTCAGGATTCAAACAACAACAACAATAATTTAAAACACAGCAAGATGAGTCCACAGCAGACACTCTTCTGGCTGTTGTATTGGATCACACGTCGGACACTTCCCAAGTGTCTAGGACTGTGAGATGTATCGGTGAATAATGCATGCAGATCCCAGTAAGGTGGCCTTTTGCAGTTGGCAGATGGCAATTTTGTCAGCGTCTATAATTATTATTATTATTTTATTTCTTACCTTCCTCTCCTTAAGGCGGGTTAAGAACAATTAAAACACATAAGCACAGCAAAAACACCACAAGTACACATATTAACATGTACCTCTATTAAACCCTAGATTGCATATGTGGATAGCATATTTCAGTGCATAGCCAACTCACCTTTCCTGATTTACATATTTATCTATATGCAGCTAAGAGTAACAAAAATTGTCTGTGTCTATACAATATATCTACAATATCTTTCTGTTTTCCCCCAGAAAAGGAATCCTTGAAGAATATAGTCAGATCACCAGTCTTGTAACAGAAGAAATAGTGAATGTTCATAAAGAGATCCAGACATCAGTTGAGCAATTAGATCCTAGTTCAGAGTACAGTAGTTTCATAGAGGTTTATAGGTAAGCTATCATTAAATGTTCTGTTTAATTCTTAAATCTATAATATGTATTAGATAGGTTGTTTGTAAATTTTCATAAGACATGATGCAGTGACTGTTTTCTGTCTAGCATAGCAGCAAGTGTGATCATCTGACTGAAGTCACCTAATTATTACAAGGATCCACTTCACTTACATGTTTTAACAAGCATGGGGATATTGCAGTAGGGAGCCGAAGAAATGGAACTGGTCCCGAATATCCTCTTTTTTGTTGTAAATTGTAGCTCTTTCGCCTCCTCTTCTTCCATTTTCAGTTTCTCAATCAGACTAGTAGTTCCTTGCCTGACCTGAGATTTGTAGCTCCAGCAATGGCTGGATGGGAGGTGGACGGGGCTAAGTTCACAATATAAGAATAATTTAATCCTTGATCCATAAATTCTAAGAAAAATCCCGCAAACCAGCAGGTAATGCACACTGTTTAATGCTATTTAAAGATGCTTAAGTTCTAATATTTAAAAATATAGCTCTCTTTATCAGCAGTTCTCCAGTTGCTGCTTTCCCCCTTGGATAATTAAAAAAACAAGCAAAAGACAGACTTTTTTCCATTTTGGTGCCTTGCTTCCTGAAAAATTGTGCTTTCAATGCTTGCAAATTACTGACAAATTCTAATAATTTGATGAGAGGCCCATATTTTTGTCTATTCTTTTAACTTACAAGGACTCTCTTGGGTCTGCATATATGGTCCCAAGGCTTGCCTATGGAAAAATTGTAACTGTCCTTGAATTAATTTTGTGCGCAGATACCAATTGTACAACTGCTTAGGTTGACAGTGAGCTGGGCATTTTTAAAAACAGCTATTTTAAAAAACTGCTATTATCAGTCGAGCGCTCAACCCCGACTTGGCTTCGAACTTGCCACCTTTCGGTCAGCAGTGATTTATTGCAACTGATTAACCGGTTGTGCTACCATTATTATCATTATCATTATCCAAAAAATCCCATTGTCTGATTTTTAACTAATTTATTTGCAAATTATGGTGGAAAATAAATATTTGGTCCATAACAAAAGCTCATCTCAATACTTTGTTATATTTATCCTTTATTGGCAATGACAGAGGTCAAATGTTTTCTGTAAGTCCAAGGTTAGCACACACTGTTGCTGGTTTGTTGGTCCATTCCTCCATGCAGGTATCCTCAAGAACAGTGATGTTTTGGGGCTGTTGCTGGGCAACACGGACTTTCAACTCCTTCCAAAGGTTTTCTATAGGGTTGAGATCTGGAGACTGGCTGCGCCACTCCAGGACCTTGAAATGCTTCTTACGAAGCCACTCCTTCGTTACCCTGGTGAGGTGCTTGGGATCATTGCCATGCTGAAAGATCCAGCCACGTTTCATCTTCAGAGCCCCTTGCTGATGAAAGGAGGTTTTGCACACAAAATCTCACGATACATGGCCCCATTCATTCTTTCATGTATACGGATCAGTCGCCCTGGTCCCTTTGCAGAGAAACAGCCTCAAAGCAGGATGTTGCCACCCCCATGCTTCACAGTAGGTATGGGGTTCTTTGCATGCAACACAGCATTTTTTCTTCTCCAAACACGAGTTGTGTTTCTGCCAAACAGTTCTACTTTGGTTTCATCTGGCCATATGACATTCTCCCAATACTCTTCTGGATCATCCAAATGCTCTCTAGGAAACTTCAGTCGGCCCCGGACATGTACTGGCTTAAGCACAGGGGGACACGTCTGACAGTGCAGGAACTGAGTCCCTGGCGGCGTAGTGTGTTACTGATGGTAGCCTTTGTTACGTTGGTCCCAGCTCTCTGCAGGTCATTCACTAGGTTCCTCCATGTGGTTCTGGGATTTTTGCTCATTGTTCTTGTGATCATTTTGACCCCACAGGGTGAGATCTTGCGTGGAGCCCCAGACCGAGGGAGATTATCAGTGGTCTTGTATCTCTTCCATTTTCTAATTATTGCTCCCACAGTTGATTTCTTCACACCAAGCTTCTTGCTTATTGCAGATTCAGTCTTCCCAGACTGGTGCAGGGTGACAATTTTGTTTCTGGTGTCCTTCGACAGCTCTTTGGCCTTCACCATAGTGGAGTTTGGAGTGTGACTGCTTGAGGTTGTGGACAGGTGTCTTTTATACTGATAACAAGTTCAAATAGGTGCCATTACTACAGGTAATGAGTGGAGGACAGAGGAGCTTTTCTTTGAGACCCAGAAATCTTACTTGTTTGTAGGTGACCAAATAATTACTTTCTACATAATTTGCAAATAAATTTGTTAAAAATCAGACAATGTGATTTTCTGGATGTGTTTTCTTATGTTGTCTCTCATAGTTGAGGAGTACCTATGATGTCAATTACAGGCCTCTCTTTTTAAGTGGGATAACTTGTATAGAAATGTGTTATGTTCTGTTCCAATTGAAATATATTCCCTGTTAGAGAGATCTTAACATGTAAATTTTATTCCCAGAGAGCTATATTCTGTCTATTCCTTTAAAATAAAAGTGGGAGAACTTGTACAATTGGTATCTGACAGAATACTCCCCCCCCCCCACTGTATATCCTTGAATTCCTCTTATCCACCAGTTCCACTTTCTGACAGCACTCCATTACTTAGCCTATCAGATAAGTGCGAGTTTCCAAAGACTCAATTTTATTCATACCAATAAATTTGTATTACTTGCATCAATTATATTTTATCATATTTGCAAATACATATATTGTGTCTATACGAAGAACATAGAAAACATTTAAGATTGACTGTAATACAATGATTCAGAATATATACCTTCAGTCACTTGACAAACAAGTTCCCTTCTGTAATCATTGTCTTCCTTCTGTTCAGTTCTATTTGTAAAAAAAAATCCTCCATGTTTTTTGTACATGGCAGTAGCTTCATCTGCTAAAGCAAATATAGATGAACTAGGAGATGATTACAGAATGAATAAAAGAAATGAAATGAAAATTATAAGTTGATAGATTGTTTGTTGTCTCCAGGGAAATCGATTTGCATTACCTATGCCTTATTTTGGTAATATAAATGAAGTTTCATTATCTCTTGTAGACACAATTATTGGTAAATTCCTACTTCAGATATTTAGTAATAGTATGTGTACCACAGGGCCCCCTGGTAGTACAGTGGGTTAAACCGCTGAGCTGCTGGACTTGCTGGCCAAAAGGTTAGTGGTTCAAATCTGTGGAGCGGGGTGAGTTCCCGCTTTTAGGCCCAGCTTCTGCCAACCTAGCAGTTCGAAAACATGCAAATGTCAGTAGTTCAATAGATACTGCTTTTGCGAGAAGGTAATGGCGTTCCCTGCAGTCATGCCGGCCACATGACTTTGGAGGCGTCTGCGGTGAATGCTGACTCTTCGCCTTAGAAATGGAGATGAGCACCACCACCTAGAGCTGGACACGACTAAATGTAATGTTAGGGGAAACCTTTACCTTTACCTATGTGTACCACCTCTGACTACTCTCATTATGAACTCTTTAAATTTGAATGTTTACAGGGTCAGAGTAGTCCTAAAGGTGGCTATGTTTTGTTGATATGCAGATTATTTGTATTAAGGTCAGTCACACTGCTGAGGAAAGGGCTACCTTGTACTAGAGTGCAAAGTGTCTTTGTGTATTATATAAACTAATTGTTTTGAACCTCCAAGGACACCAGATGTTGAACAACAAGAGATAGAGTTTGATACATCTTTATTGGAAGAAAATGAAAATCTTCAGGCTAATGAGATTATGTGGAATAATTTGACAGCTGAAAGTTTGCAAGCTATGTAAGTAATCTAGTCGTCCCCCCCCCCCCCCAAGTAATATGGATACTTGTTCTATGACAATAATGCCCAAAGCAAGCACATAAAGTAATTTCATCTTTATGTAACTGCTATGTAAAATGTGTGATGTGGTGGTTTGAGTGTTGGACAGGGATCCTAGAGTCCAGGGTTCAAACCCCCGCACAGACATTCAAGCCCAGTAGGCGACTTTGGGCAAGTCACACACTTGCCCCAGTTGAAGGCAAAAAACTCTTTGCTTGTCAAGAAAACTCTATGATAGATTTTCATTAGAGTTACATTTGCAAAATGTATTTTGTTTTGATTTTTTGGACTTTTTTGTTGGAACTCTCGTTGGAAAGGAATTCATGAAACAGAATAAAGGACAAACAGATTAGAATAGGTTACTAATGCATTTGGGAAAGAAGGCAATATTATGCAGGTATTGAAAGATATAGAAGGATATGGCAATATCACCCACCCACCCCCAAATATCTAACTTTTGTAGATTTAGTATATAACGCAAAACAAACCATAATATGATGTGGAGGGACAATTGCATAGTACCTTTTCCAGCAGAATTACTGATAGTCTACAGTGCTCTGTAAGGCATGGACTAGGCATGGGCAAACTTTGGTCCTTCAGGTGTTTTGGACTTCAGCTCCCACAATTCCTAACCGCCTCAGGCCCTTTTCTTTTCCCCCTCAACCACTGAGACTATTAGAAATTGTGGGAGTTGAAGTCCAAAACACCTGGAGGGCTGAAATTTGCCCATGCATGGCATAGACCCTTTTTCCCTCTCTTTTTAGAGAATGAAACAAAAGAACAATTCTGAGTTTGTAGAAATTGGACGTTTGAATTACATATTATTAAGTTATATCATTCAGATAATTTCTTTCCATTCAAACTACAGGTTGAAAACAGTAGTAGAAGACTTGATCCAGACACAGCAGACACTTTTGAATAAGGAGGAGTTAGTTTTGGAACTGGAAAAGAAGATAGAAGAATCTTCTAAGATATGTGAAAGGAAATCTGAGTGAGTACAATAAAGCTATGCATTTTTAATGTGAATAGATTTGATATCTGTTTTTGTATCTGAAAGAAAGCTGGTTGTTTGGTGTTCCGGGAATTTAGGTGTCAAAGCCAAAACCAGGTTTTTCACAATTTTTGGTTCTCTTTTTCTTCCTTGCTACTTTTTCTCTCTCTCGCAATATTGTGTCAAGTTTTTTGTCCCTTCGCACTGTGTCATGGGTGCAGACTAAATCTGTACTAAATCCTGTTCTTTCATTTTTTGTACAACAGACTTTGGAAATTTACTATATATGTTTTTACTAAGGTGCTCCCTCATATCTTGTTCTTCCACTTATTCAAAATTAAGTACGTAGCTGGACCAGGATTTTTTGCATTCCTCTTAAGGGAACCTCACTCAATCTATGGTTCATGTGTGTAAGGCTGGTTAAACAGCTGCAATAAATCACTGCCGACCGAAAGGTGGCAAGTTCGAAGCTCGAGTTGGGGTTGAGCGCCCGACTGTTAATAGCTGTTTAAAAAAAAGCTGTTAAAAATGCCCAGCTCACTGTTGACCTAAGCAGTTAAAAAACAGCTGTGAGTAGAGGAATTAGGGACTGCATAAAGCGGGGAGGCTAATTTATGACACCATAAAAATGCCGGAGAGCAAGGAGTAAATACTAAGATCAAAAAGGCTCAACGTTATAGTGGACGAAGCAACACCTCTCCCTGTGGCCAAATTGAGCAACTTCCAGGAAGAACTGCTTGAATGGCCTCTATCTATCTATCTGTCTGTCTGTCTGTCTGTCTGTCTTGAATGTAAAAAATGACATTGAATGTTTGCCATGTATATGTACATTGTGATCCGCCCTGAGTCTCCTTCGGGGTGAGAAGGGCGGAATATAAATACTATAAATAAATAAATAAATAAATAAATAAATAAATAAATAAGTTGCCACAAGTACACAGCAGGTACAGTGAAAAAGTGTATCAGCTTGCTATTATGGAGGAACCACTTCTGTTCACACCTAAACTGGAAAAATCAAAAATTAGTGATGAGTGAACATTTTCCTTGATTTGATGCAGAGCGGTTTTTTTTTTATTTTGCAGTCTTGGTTTTCTATCAGGAAAAGTGGGTGCTTGACTGATTAATACTAAGCCCTTTCAGACTTGGGTGAAAAATCCTTCTGTTACACAAATGAACTCCCCAGACTTTGATAACAGGTTAAAGTTCAATTATTAATCATAACAAAAACTAACAGGATTTTTTGTTGTTGTTTTCTTTAAAAGGAATTTTGTTTCCATCTTTTTCAGTGTTGTGCTTCTCCTAAGCCAGAAGCAGGCGTTAGAAGAACTGAAGCAAACTGTTCAGCAACTGAGGTGCACTGAAGTTAAGTTTGCCGCACAGAAAGAACTCCTACAGCAAAAAGTACAAGAAAATGATGGGAAGGAGCCCCCACCTGTTGTACATTATGAGGAAGATGCCAGATCAGTCTCTTCTATGGTAAATCCATGTTTCTTATTCTAGAATAATGATATCAGAGTTGTATCATATGGAGTTGCTTTCCTCTAAGGCCCTTTCTACATTGCCATATAAAATCCAGATAATCAGCTTTGATCTGGATTATATGGCAGTGTCGACTCAAATAATCCAGTTCAAAGCAGATAATGTCTTATCTGATTTGATAATCTGGATTATATGTCTGTGTAGAAGGGGCCTCAGGCTGAGAGAGTGAGACTTCTTCAAGGGCAGCCAATGAGTTTTTGTAACCGCATTGGAGTTTGAATCCCAATACCTTGTATTCCTAATCCAGCTGCCAAACTACTATATAAGGCTGGCTCTCTCAGAAGCATTCCACCTTTGATTATTACCAGAGGTGGCCCTAGGTAATTTTCAGTGGTAAGCAAACAGTATTTTGGCGCCCCCCCCCCCCAACCAATCACTGATATATATTTTCTGTTTGTTGTGGGAGTTCTGTGTGCCATATTTGGTTCAATTCCATCATTGGTGGAGTTCAGAATGCTCTTTGATTGTAGGTGAACTATACATCCCAGTAACTACAACTCGCATATGTCAAGGTCTATTTTCCCCCAAAAGCGCCTCAAGAGCGCCTCTGGGCAAAATCAATTATACTGCAAACGCTTACTTTGCGTAATGGTTGATTATTACCTCTGATTATCCAGAGGACAACAAGCTAAGGTTGGATGCACTCATTGGTTTCTGCTCAGGGATGTCTGCCTGGCTGCTAGTAGACTTCTGGTGGATTTTTTTGTGTGCATAATGTTTCTTTCTTTCTTTCTTCCCCCCCCCCCCCCCCCGATAAATCTATAAAGTGCTGAAAGGCCATATCCATAGAATAGTCTGGCTTCGTTTGCTCTCTTAGCTGTAGACAGAAAAAAAGAATAGTGATCATTAGAGGCCTAACTTGTGTTGTGGGGATTCTCTGGTTGGGTCCCTCACCCACATAGACATGCAGAATTTTAGTGCATGGTTTTTTTTTTAAATAAAAGAGATATTTTTAAAATTCTCCAATTTCCTGTATCTTTTTGATACAATTTTCTTGCAATACACTAGATTTAAATTTAGTTTCTTTAAAGAACAACATATTTTTCTTCTTTTAGTCAAACTATTTGAACCATTAACATTACAGGACAAATACCTGAAGTTATGACCCATTCAAATTCATAAATGGCAGGTCTCCACTAATAAATTATCTTAAATAGCCAAATCAGACAGACTGGTTTTGCTTTCTTCTTTCCCAACACTTTTGAACTGTCAAGCTGAGTTTCCTTCCCTGTTGTGTTTTCTCGTGCTTCATTTTGATGTTTATTTCTTTTCTTTCTTCCCTTTGTTTACATTTCCAATGACTTCCCCCAAAATCCTCTTAATTTAAGGAATAAATCTCTGTTTTTTCTACTGAGTTGAGCCAGAATCTTTCTCCTTTATATTTAAATAAAATGCCTCCTAGCTTATCCCAGCTTAGAGGAAGCTTGTGCAGAAGCTGTCTGTTCATTTACGGATATATGTGCACATTCATGTTGAGTTGAACCATGTGAAAGCTTTGATTCTGAAGGTTGTGACTCTGTGCCAGATATTTCATTGCGTTCTAAGAGATCAAACTGTCTGGAATATTATAATGTATGTTTGAAAAATACCACCCTTTGTAAAATTACATCTTGTGACTTCTTAAAAGCTTACATTTCTTTGTCTGATTTGAATGACTAGAGTATTGATCTTCTATGATATGCTGGAATCCTTAATAAATTAGTTAAAATATCTAGACCCGTAGGCCAAGTTGCATTTCATTTCATCTATATTACTTTTTGTCTGTTCAAAGGGATTTCTGTTTCTTGAGTCCATTATGCTTTAAGCAGCTCTGTGATGCTAGGTCAAAACAAAGTGACTAACCCATGGACTGAACTCCGTATTTGAAGTTTTTTTTGTGGCTGGATAGAATTTCCAGTATTTTACTTTCAAACAAAGTGGGTTTTTTAACAATTCAACAATCTCCTCTCCCTCCTCATTTCCTTCTTAGTGATAATGCTGTTCCTGCATGGTGATGCAGAGATCTCAGTTTGCTTCTCTGCCTTGCCCCGGATTGCTTGCATGATGATGTTGGCTAAGCTGTAGAGATCCAGGGCTTTTTTTCTGGTCCAGAATCCTTTGGACTTCTGGTTTTCTTTTGGAAGGGGGACCTAATCATTGTAATTGCAGAGTGGATGATGCCACAATTTGCTCTACAAGTGAATCCCTGCTCTTAGTAGGTGCCAGGAGCAGGTTTTTTCAGTGTTAAATCTGCCCCAATTTGGGAGAGGAGTCCATGAGCCCCTGACGTGTCATGTGGTCCAGGGGACCTGTGATTGTTTTCTGTATGATAACTGTAGAGATGTCAAAATTCGTTTTCATTTTCAGACCAACTGATGTTTGGTGAATCTGGGGCAGTTCAATGTGTTTTTATATAAATTGCCTTATTTTAGGAATATATCTTAGGTGAGAATTATGTATGCTGTGGAAAGCATACTCTGCAAATATGTATATGTGGTTTTGTCCATTTTATAAATTTCTAACATCTCTAAACAGCTTTCAATTATTTCTTTCATGAATAGTCAGTAATATCATCTCATATTTCTATGCAATGATTCTTACTGATTTTAAATCAGTTTTCATGGAACAGCAGATGAAATGTTGATTCAGAAGGTTCATTATTTCTTCAATTATGAGTCAAATATCACTTTGCTGCTTTAATGCCAAGCAGATCATTCTTAAATGCTTTGAGCTTAAGTATTTATTCTTATCAATGTACACAGTTTGTTTTCCCGTTATTAAATTCTCTCTTCTAATTCACATTCTAAAAAGGGATGGTTGTTTTCCTAAACAATGACAAAGATGTCATAACATAATAACTAAAGAAAAACTGCATTTATCATCATCTGATCTTATATTACAACACCATTGCATGTACTATTCAAAAAGCATTTCTCCAAAGTTTCATCAGGGAAGTCCACCTATCTTTGTTAGTGTATATAACCTTTAAAGCCCCAAGGTTTAAGGTCTAAACGGTTTAGGCCCAGGCTATTAAGTAAACCACATTGCCACATGCAAACCTACTCAGGCACTGTGGTCAGCAGAGGAGGCCCTGCTCTCAGTCCCACTCACATCATATGCATGGTTGGTTGGAAAGAGAGAGAGGGCCTTCTCCATGACCGCCCCCTGCCTCTGGAACTCCCTCCCTAAAGAGATTAAAACTGCTCCCTCCTTAACCTCCTTCTAAAAGGAGTTAAAAACTTTCTTATGTGCTGAAGCATATAAAGACGAGGAGGCTTTGTATGTTATATGGACTACTCACCCTGGCTACTGGTGGTAGTTAATTTTATAGTTAATTTTATAATTTATAATTTTAAACATATTTCACTGGTCAGACTCCTTTGTTTTCTTGATGGATTACTATGGACATGGAAATGTTACATAATGAGTCTTATTTTTGGTTTATATATGAATCTGCAAGGGTTTGTGTGGGATGGTTATTTGTTTATGTGCTTTTCTTTTTTTTTGTATTAAATGTTTGCTGACTTGTTGTTCACAGTACTGAGTCCCTTTGGGGAAATAGGATGATATATAAATCTATTATTATTATTATTATTATTTGGCCACAAGATACCTACTAACCCAAGGAGTGACCATTACTAAAAATATATATATATCAAAAAACAGTGAAAGGGACTTAAAAAACCACAAAATAAAAAATGATACAACGCATGCACAAATGCCCCCCCCTCCCCCCGCACACAAAGGAATACCAATGCACCAACCTTCCATGACAAGCTGGCAGTCCCTGTGGGCACCGAGTGAGGCCAGGCCGTGGAGTCAGGCTGCAGCTCGGACACACATTGTAGAACGGATGCAGTTTGGCCCCAGGTTTAACTCTGGAGGGGTGGCCAAGGCAGCTGCCAGGAAGAGGGCAGCAATGGGACACACAGCAGCCAAGAACAGCCCGAAACTCCCAATGCGAGGGGCGAAGCAATAAAAAAATATATTTAAAAAAGAGAGGGGGGGGGGGGAGTCCGGGTGTGAGGTCCAGAGTCCAGGTTTTCCAGCCACACTTAGCTGGGGAGCTGGAGTGGGCTGGTGGGAAGGGTTTGCTCTAAATGAATGGAAAACTTTGGAGATTTGTTTTCTTTGTGACACAGATTTATAGAATCAGTTTGCCAGTAGATGGAGCTCATTGCTAGTAGAATAAAAAGTATTGATTAATTTGCAACATTGTTTACAGAACATTTTTTTGTATGTGAGGCAAGAGAAACTATTTATAAAATTAATATTTTCCTTTTTGTAACACTGCTTAAATCTAACAGTGAGTAGACAGAGGTTTTAAATGGATCCGTATGTTTTTGCTAGCATCGTAAAGCCCCCAAGCATTGGGAATTGATAGTTATTGGCTGTTTTTTTGCAGATCACTCAAATGAAAACACATGTTATTATCTGTTTGTATTAATTATAGGGCAGTTTGTGTTCTTCGTTCAAGAAATTAATTATTGTCAAAATGGGAAGACTAAGGTGCTGTGGAATTAATGCAGTTTGATGCCACTTTAACTTCCATGGTTAAGGCCCCACCTGCACTTTACAATTTGATATCATTTCAAACCAGTAGTGAAGAAAGTGGTTTTGCTGTGCAAATTATTACATAGGAAATATTGGAACTTGTTTGAGACCTGGATGGTGATTGCACAAACCAGAGAGGACTGATATATGTGAAGGACTTCCTTTTGCATGCTTTTGTGGGTGTTCGTTGTTTGACCTCCACAGTTTGAAGCTAGCTTTGAACTACATTAAATGGTCAGTGTAGATGGGGCCTCACATGCCATTGAGATCAGTTTGTCAAGGTGATGTTCTTGGAGCAATTACAACCTTGGTTACCACACTGTTATATTAGTACTTTAATACTATTTCTAGTTTTGGCAAAGGTACTCTTTTAGGCTTGGCATTCTTTATGTCAGTGTTGGCTTCACTTAGCATTCAATGAGATCCATATTAGTTATGCATCCTACAGCCAGTGCCTTCTGTCTCACATTACTGCTCTTTCTGCCTGTTCACTTTACCTTTTCAGGTGAGCAGGCAGTAAGAGAAAGAGGGCATCTGCTTGCCTTGTCTTATCCATCTAGTCCAGAAGACAATGCACATTGCCCCAAATGATAAAGCAAATCAGTGGGTAATGATGATAGGAATAAAGGAACCAGTTTGAGGGCTGGATGGGAGAGATAAATGAACCTTTTTGAGGCCTAGATAGATTCACAGTGGAGCTAGGGAATCCCAAATCCCACCAACACTGGGAATTGAAATTTACTCCTCATCTTTTGTAATATAATATGCCAAGATTTGCTATTGCTTGGTAAAATCAATTACTTACTGCTGGATTTAAATTCTTTTATGTTTTTAAAAAGAAACACATTGTGAGAGTTGAAATATTTTCTTTACCTCTGTTTCTATCATACACTCTGTCCCTACCATACCTCCATCGCAGTAGAATGCATGCAAGTGTTCTGAACCTTTTCGGCAGCAGAATTTTCATATTCAAAGTGACATAGGAAAACAGTCAACCTCTGAAATGTTCTATTACATCACTAAGTGGAAGCTAAAGAGTGGAGACTGAAAGAACTGCTTGTTTGTATCCTTAACAAAATGGAACTATTTCTTAGATTCCTGGAGTACATGCAGTCCCCCAGTTAGGAACATCCGCCTTACATACGACTCCTAGTTACAAACGAGCCTTTCTCCTCCCTCCCTGCCATAACATCTTAGTGCTGAGTATGTCTACCTCTCTCCTGCTCTTTCCTTTGCTCCCTGTCTATATCTCTACCCCCTCTTTCCTTTCCTCCCTGTTTATATCTCTCCCCAGCTTTCCTTTCCTTTGTGTCTATATCTCTCCCCACCTTTCCTTTCCTTTCCTTCATGTCTGACACCACATTAATTGCCATGGCTCAATAATAGCAATCCTGGGATTTGTACTTTGGTGAAACAGTGGTTTTCTTTGGCAGAGAAATCTAAAGGCTGTGTAAAACTACAGCCCCCAGGATTCCATAGCACTGAGCAAGAACAGTTCAAGTGGTGTCAAGCTGTTTTCATTATACAGTATAGATGCATCCCAGGAAGGCTGCTATGGGATAAACAGGAGAGGCTCCTAAAGAAAGGTTTACTTATTTCTCTGGTTTTCCTTTCCATTGTTGGAAGCTTTTGTGTTCTAATTATTTTGTTTTTTAAAGAAGGAGTTCTAAGCACGCAACAACTGTTGTTTGCATAATTTTTGGCCAAATTTCAAAGTGCACATTTTTTGTCCAAATTTCAAAGCATGCACATTATAGCCTGGGGGTGGCAGCGCTCCCCTCGCATTCCAGCCAGCCATCAGCTCACACTGGACCTGTTCCAATTTATATACAAATGTACCTGCTCCATCTTACATACAACTTAAGAACAAACCTATGTAGGTAACCCAGGGACTGCCTATACTATCAAAGAGTTTCCTTATGAATCAGAATGGAGTTAAGTGACTGCTAACATGTATTGTAGCAAGGACTGTGGAGAACCTATAAGTAAGTGGAAGAAGTGACTGTAGTAAAGGATAGCATTGGCTACCAATACTTGCTTTGCAGTATTATCAGCCTACACAAGAGAACCAGTTCTGACTGCCAGTTCCTAATCCCCTTGAGAATCTTTAACAAAATTGAAGATTTTACTCTGGTTATAGTATTTTTTTCTTTTCATTTGATGATCGTTTCATTTAACATAATGATAAAGATGATGTATTGCCGATCAGTAATGGAAGGGAACGTTTAACAAGCAAAAATAAAAAAGGGGTAAAATCCATTATGGACCAGAGATGCAGCAAATGTTTAGGAAAACATGGCAGAACTTGCGGCAAGTGTCCAACATTGCAGGCAGAGCCTGAACCCTGTGCTCCACGTGAGAAGTGTGAATCTAAGGGTCCTGCAATTCCTGCTAAAACGGTCACTCTGGTTCTTCCACCTTCTTCCAAATCCCTCGCAGTTTCTACACAAACACATACAACAAATACAACACATGCATCATCATCTACTAGAGATAAGGTAAGAATGTTAAAGCTGTCTGTCTACAATATAGTTATTTGTTTTTTTATGAATAATTTTATTGTAAATATTTGAAATCAGTTATTCTTTTTCAGTTGTGTTGTCAATGAGTAAATCATTAAAAGAATATTCAAAATACTGAATTACAGATGAATTTACAGGCAGAGTATTAGAATATGATCCAATGAACCCACTTCTCTTAACTATCCTTCCATCAAAGGAATGGCTTTGCATTTGTTGGTCAAGTATCTATAAATATGTATGGGAATATCACTAAATTCCTTGTGACATCTTCTGTTTCTTATACTATTCTGAAAGTTTTCCCAACCGTCTAGATGAGGTTTGGGAGAGAAGATTCCTGCCGGAGTGCGCAGTGAGCAGCACTGATGCATATCCAAAGTTTGTTGTCATTGTCATCAAGGCTGCTCCTAGTAGAGGTTCTGTCAAAGCAACATTGTTCTAGTAGCTCTTGTAATAGTTATTGCTGTAAAGAAACCAAAGTTTTAATTAGTCTTTTTATTTAAGAAAATGCTTTTGCTTTGTTTGCCTTTTTCTTGAATGTGTTAAGAGCTTGGTAATGATTGTATCTGAAGAGAAGAGACTTCTCTATCCATGGGGGCTCTCATGTGAGGTAGACCCTAATTTTCCACTTTTTGCTTGAGATGTAAAGCTGTAATACACAGGAGTATTCCTCTTCATATCTGCTGCTTTTCTCATGAATAAAACAACTGCAGTGAGAGATGGACTACTGAATAGACTGTAAAATACTGGAATATGGCTTATACTGGTTATGTCATTAGTTTCCAAAATACAACCTAAAAGCTGAATCTAGTTGAACTAGAAACTCATGTGAACCTATTGGAGAGCTAAGTATTGTTCCCTTAGCAATATTATCCAAAATAGCTAATTAAGTTATTTATGTGTAAATCGCTTTGAGCCCCCCCCCCCCCAGGAGTGAGAAAGGTGGTATATAAATACTGTAAATAAATAAATAACAAATAAATACGTTTTATGTTACCTTCAAAATAATGTGTTTTACATGTTCATATGCTTAGTTATGGCTCAAGGTTGATATGAAAGTATGCCATCAACAATTGTTGAGTTAAAAACCATTAATAAACTATCCTGATATCATGATCTGTGCCAGATTCACAAAAGTAATTAGTACTCCTTTGACAACTTTCAAAGGGAAACCCTCAGGGAATCTTGCATACATTGACCTTTTCCAGGTTTTGGGCCTGGTTTGCAAAAATAGATCTTTTATCAGTCTTAACACCCCAAGGGCAGCTTTATTTTATAAAACTAACCAGGGAACTTGACATGCTTACCTTATTTAGGATCCGCAAATAACCTGCTCCTCCTTTTATCTCACCTGAGTTTTTAATCAGTTTTTTAATCATTTTATTCTGCACATGCGGCCCACTCATTGTCACTGAGACTGTGTTTATTGTAATCTCATATTGTCAATATATTCATATCTTTTATGTAATTATGATGTTGTTTTATGTAATTATGTTTTATGTAATTATGATGTGGTTTGTTGCCTGTGTTTTTGGTTTTATTTTGCTGTAATTTGTTGTTTGGGCCTGGCCTCATGTAAGCTGCCCTGAGTCCCCATTGGGGGAGATGGTGGCGGGGTATAAATAAAGTTATTATTATTACTCCAGATGAGGATATCCTGACTCATGCAGAATATAGTGAGACTGCTGGTGGTTTGTAATGTTGAATGACTCTTGTCCTTTTTCTGCATTAAGATGTGAAACAGTAATTTATGATATTTAATTTATTCCTGTATATTTTGAAACTAAAAATAGAGACTTCCATTATGTGAGTACTTAAGATCCTGTTTAAAAAATAGACTGAATACTAACATTTTTTTCTATTTTAGTGTACTTCATAGTTTATAGTCCTAAGAAATTAATGTTAAGTGATAAGAAATCACACAGTAAGAAAACATTGTCCACATAGACATTAAAATAACTATCAAAGACCTGTTGGTCAAATATGTATTCATAGTTGTGCTGGCTGCCTGCCAGAAATAGCAACCTTCGTTTTAATCTATTCAGACTTTGTATCTTTTTCTGTTTCAGTTTATGAAAGCGTACGATTTATCCTTTAATACAGTTAATGTAAAAGCTAAACTGGTTAAAATGCATTTCCTTCCCTATCTTGCAAAAGCTGATCAGGGTTAATTCCATCAGGCTTCTGTTTTATTGAGATAAAGAATTTTCAGTATCTCTCAACATGACTTTCTGAGCAGAGTAGAGCTACCAGACGGTCATATCTAACTAATGTTTTAATAACCTTGCTTGTGAAAACTGAGGGGAAGAAACGTTAGTTGGAGAATGTGGTAATTCTAGGTAGCTTGCAGGCTTAATGTTTGCAAAGGCAGCTTAATTGACTCTGCGTTTTCCCACTGAAAATGTAGTTTTAGAACTTGATCCAAACCAAATCATGTGCAGTCCCCCTAGCATTTATATTCAGTGTGTTAAACTGCCAAGGATTTTGACTACTTAGTAAATAAGTTAGAAACTGACTGAATGATGCTTGTTTTTCCCCCATGTACTTCAATAGCTATAAACTGATATTAAATTGGAGTATCAGCAATTCACGGCTGACACCTGTGATACTTACCCTTGCATCATACCCCCTCCCCCTGTACCCCCTCCTCCAGTAAATACTTTATTATGGAGATTTGAGAGGAATGAGAGAAGTCCATATTAATGTAGTCTTGTAGTCCCTTTAAAACAGGTACGGATAACCTGTGGCTTTCTAGATGCAGATTAAATCATTTCTTATCATTCCTAATAATCATAGCCAATGTTGGGTGTAATGGAACATGAAGTTCACCACATATTGTATATCCATGTTTTAGAATCATGGCAATCCTTCTTCCTGTGTCATATGGCAAAGTTACTTTGAAATTCAGCAGAATCCCCACCATTTTTGAGTTGAGAGTAATTTGTGCATTTAAGCAGTTAGAAGTCAGATTTTGTAATCTGAAGCCAGTAAACCTACTAATAAAGATCTCAAAAATGTGTAGTTCTTAATATTTATGTAAGACAGTGAATGCTTTATATACTTACATATAATTTGACTTTGTGTATAAATTGAAACTAGGTTTTGGAGTCAAAATCATTTTACAAAGAGGAGGAAAACATCAATGGCACCTCAGGGCCAGCTGATCCTGGCAGCTGTTCCTACTATTTTCCCACCCAGGCATTCAAAAAGGTATCCCAGCTCAGAGAAGAGGGTGGTTCCCTTTTGATAAAAGTTAAGATACAGGACTTGCATTAGAATCATAGAGTTGCAAGGATCTTGTGGGCCATTCAATCCAACCCCCTGCCAAGAAGCAGGAATATCACATTCAAAGCACCCCTGACAGTTGGCCATTCAGCCTCTGTTTAAAAGCTTCCAAAGAAAGGACCACCTTCACACTCTGTGGCAGAGAGTCCCACTCCTGAACAGCTCTCACAGTTAGGAATTTTTTCCTCATGTTCAGGTGGAATCTCCTTTCCTGTAGTTTGAAGCCATTGTTCCGCATCCTAGTCTCCAGGGCAGCAGAAAATAAGCTTTTTCCCTCCTCCCTATGACTTCCCCTCACATATTTATACATGGCCATCATGTCTTTTCTCAGCCTTCTCTTCTGCAGGCTAAACATGCCCAGCTCTTTAAACTTTTCCTCATAGGGCTTGTTTTTCAGACCCTTGCTCATTTTAGCTTCCCTCCTTTGGATACTTTTACAGCCTGTCAACATCTCCCTTAAATTGTGATGCCCAGAACTGGAGGCAGTATTCCAGGTGTGGTCTGACCAAAGCAGAATAGAGGGGTAGAATGACTTCTCTGGATTGAGATTCTATACTGTTATTTATGTAGGCCAAAATCCCATTGGCTTTTTAAACTGCCGCATCACATTGTTGGCTGATATTTAACTTGTCTACGAGGACTCATTGACCCATAGAAATGTCAACTCAAGTTTGAGGGTCAATTGTCTGACTAAAATTTCTACTTATATATATACACAGCGTATACACAGTATACACAAGCCTTTGACTGTGTGGATCATAATAAATTGTGGCAAGTTCTTGGGAATACCAAGTCACCTTGTCTGTCTCCTGAGGAATCTGTACCACACCCAAGTAGCAACAGTAAGAACAGGCCATGGAACAACTGACTAATTCAAGATTGGGAGAGGAGTACGGCAGGGCTGTATACTCTCACCCGACCTATTCAACTTGTATGCAGAACACATCATACAATGTGTAGGGCTTGACAAATCCAAGGCTGGAAATAAAATTGATGGAAGAAACATTAACAAGCTTAGATATACACATGATACCACTTTGATGGCTGAAAGCAAGGAGGAGCTGAGGAGTCTTCTAACCAAGATGAAAGAAGATAGTGCGAAAGCTGGGTTGCAGTTAAAAAAAAACCAAAATTATGGCAACCAGACTGATTGATGACTGGCAAACAGAGGGAGAAAACATGGAGGCAGTGAGAGACTTTGTATTTTTAGGTGCAAAGATTACTGCAGACACAGACTGTAGCCAGGAAATTAGAAGACGTTTACTTCTTGGGAGAAGAGCAATGACCAATCTTGATAAAATAGTTAAGAGAAGAGACATTACGCTGGCAACGAAGATCCGGATAGTGAAAGCAATTGTATTCCCCATAGTACCCTATGGATGTGAGAACTGGACCATGAGGAAGGCTGAGCGAAGGAAGATAGACGCTTTTGAATTGTGGTGCTTGAAGAAAATTCTGAGAGTGCCTTGGACTGTAAGAAGATCCAACCAGTCCATACTCCAGGAAATAAAGCCCAACTGCTCACTGGAGAGAAGGACATTAGAGGCAAAGATGAAGTACTTTGGTCACATAATGAGAAGACAGGACAGCTTGGAGAAGACAATTATGCTGTGGAAAATGGAAGGAAAAAGGAAGAGGGGCCAACCAAGGGCAAGGTGGATGGATGGTATCCTTGAAGTGACTGGCTTGACTTTGAAGGGGGTGGCCACAGCCGACAAGGAGCTCTGGCATAGACTGGTCCATGAGGTCACGAAGAGTTGGAAGTGACTGAATGAATAAACAGCAATAACATACACAGTAATGTCAACATTAGGCTTAAGATGTGGGAAGGAAGCAGAAAACAAATGGACAATTTTTGTAGTTCACATCCACAGTTCTCTCCACCAACCCCAAAAGGAGATTTTACTTCCATTTCAAGATGTATTTGTACAGATTTCAATTCTTTCAGTTTCTTATTTCATTGTAACTAGCAACATTTTGTGGGATTGTTTTGCTTGTGATACAGATGATCTATTATGTCTGTTTTTAAGTTTAAAGCTTGTTTGCATATAGATGCATGTGGCATGAAATTAGAAATTTTGAAACTCTTTGAGAAAAACTGGCAAATTAGCACTACTATTTAAACAAAAATATCAGCTAATTAATTACAGATCACATTTGGGTAATTTCTGTTTTATCAAGGTATTGTGTCAGTAGGTTAATTGGGTTTCAGGATCAGGAAGTGAAATTGATAAGTTTGATGCTATGGTAGTCAGTGAGCCACCTCTGGAAGTGAAACTAATTTAATGTGCTCAGAACAGTTGTGTTCATTAGGTACTTTCTTTATACAGTATTTACAATATTGTAATTTTGCATCTTTATCATTCTTAATTCTTATAATTCTTAACTGTGATTAACATAAATTAAGATTTCATTGCTCGAAATTATTAACAATTTTTTTGCAAGGTAAAATTGCTTCAACTTGTTTTGATATTACTATTTGATAACATATTGTGGCATTTATATCTATGTACAGGTTAAGTATCCCCTGTCTGATATTCCAACATCATTTTTCCCCCGAGTGGGCAATGGAGATAACAGTATCTTTATTCTTTGGTGATTAAGGGTACACAATGTTTCATGCATAAATTTATTAAAAAATACTGTATATTAAATTACCTTCAGCTTACGTGTACAAGATGTATATGAAATATAAATGATTTTTTTGTTTAAACATGGGTCTCATCTCTAAGATATCTCATTATGTATATGCAGGTATTCCAAAATCTGGGGGAAAAAATCAGAACTATGGAACACTTTTTGGTCCTTAGCATTCTACGTGAAGGGTAGAATCATAGAGTTGGAAGAGATCTCATGGGCCATCCAGTCCAACCCCCTGCCAAGAAGCAGGAATATTGCATTCAAAGCACCCCCATCCAAGCCTCTGTTTAAAAACCTCCAAAGAAGGAGCCTCCACCACACTCCGGGGCAGAGAGTTTCGGGTACTCAATTTGTATTTCTTTTTCAGAATAGCAAACATTAAATTACAGCGTTCCTTCTCCCAAATCCTGTGAAAAAGGTTATAGAGAGGCTTACTAAGCTCCAATTTTGAACTTTTAGGCATATAGTTGATTTGCTTAAGGCCTTGTGATAGGCAGAGCTGACTATTTGAGACCCAAGAGGAGTATTTCTGTTAGAGAATAGGCTTATGTGTTTTATATTGCATTCCTTTGGCAGATCTCACTGTTTTTTATTTTACTGTGAAGCACCCACCATATACATGTGATAGCACCATGTAAATGATGATGATGATAATCATGATAATATACTGCAACTGTTTTTGTTGTTGTTTATTCCCTTTCCCACCTTCTCCATGCCATGCCAGTGAGTATGTAGAGATTATTCCTAAGCATTTTACCTGTCAAATAGTTTTCCTGATTTGAAAATTGTGATATTAACATCACTGTTGGCTTTAGAAGATGAAAAAGGATATAGTCCATTCCCAAAACCACAAACAGAATAGAAATCTACAGCAAAAAGACTTGTTCTCCCTTAGTTTCCGTCTTTCCTAATCAGTTTTGAATGATGAAGCAACTTAGATGTACAGTCAAGGCCTTTCTGATGATGCTGTCACCTTGAAATGAATGTGCACATTGCCCCTTTCTATTTTGCTTCTAAATTGTGGAATGTTTTAAAAGAAAATTTGAAGATACCCCACCTTTTTGAGATTTTTTTTCTAGCAGCATTGTTTTTGTTGTTTTAATAATTTACTGATTAATACCTCTGTAGTGACTGAATCCAGCTAGACTATCAATAGAGTATCAAGCTAATTCATTAAGTAAAAATTACATAATAGATGATTTATCAAATTCCAATTGATTCAAATGGTCTATTGTAGTTGAGACCAGTGATTGAATTAAGGTGTATGGGGTTTTTTTGTGTATGTTTTGAGGTTTTTTAGTGACTGATTCTTAGTGGCTCTGGCAGAAAGTCTAGCAGGAAAGAATACTGTGGCCGATAAAATAAAATTAAATAAAGTTCTCAAAATGTCCCTTTAAAGGAATAGTACAAATGAAACTAATGAAACTTTTTGAGCTCTTATACAAAAATGTAATTGTTGCATAAGTCTGTTGATACTTTTCTGCCTTTTTTTCTTGAAGTGTTGATGTAAGGATTATAAATCAATTAATCACATGGGATTTGTTTTTCACTTGTGTATTCGTTTCTAGTTGAAGAAGCTTATGTTTTGGCAAGCATCTACCATTTTGAAGTTGCTGTTAAAAACTAACAGTTGGCTTTTGGGAACATTATCTTGTCAGCATAATGAAAGGGTTTGATGACTCAGCCTTTGAGCATTAGCGTGAGGACCATCTGGAATTTTCTTCAAATGTTATTCCTCTTTCTCATAACATTAGTAGAAATTAAGGAAGATGCCGCTAGAGCCATATAGGTTTCTTCAGTGTCCATAAAAAAAGGCAGTGATATTTAGTGATGGCCCTGAAGTGTGAATTTAATTGGCGGCGAGGAAATTGGAATTTAAGTCCCAACTGATGTAAAATTCTAAGCTCATTATCATGTTGTATTATTATAAGTTCCTTTGCTGAAAGTTCTCTCCATTACCATCTAGTTCTCCTTGTCTCTCAAGTCTGCTCTGTTAAAGCTGACCAATATTAACATGAGATATCAGTGGAAGAGAAGACTATTGGTGGAGGTCACATTTTTAGGACTTGACAGATCACATAGTGTCTATTGTTACCAGGGAACAGCCAGTGCTTCTAGTACAAATGACTGGGGGAGGATGGGATGAGTAGTTTATATTTTCCATGCTTTGTAGTGGCAATTATAAAATAATTGTGTGGAATGCTTTTTAATAATGTGTTCCTTTAATCTCTGTTTAAGGAAGATGATTATATCGTTATTACACACAATTAATGGAGTTTCTCTATATTCTACTATCCTTGAGAAGGGACTGTGTTGTTTGTTTGATATATAGCAGAAAAGATTATTAAGCCACCTGCTTATTCTCCCATTGTAAGAATATCCTGAGATTCTTAAGAGGATTAACTGGCCTACTGGTCTACATTGCTCTTTACAACCTTGGGGAGCTCACATGATCAGATTGGTATATTAGAAGGAACTCCAGCTAGATATAAATGAACTGACAAGTGGCAGTAAACCTTCAGTCCCTTATGTGAATGGATGATGTAGGAAAATGTGCTTGGTTCAGTGTTAATAAGAAAGTAGTCATTAGTTTAAGGAACAAGTGGTTTTCAAAGTTGTCTAAGTCATAGAAAGAGATTCAGTTATAGATCGGTTCATTGAAATGAACAGGTTACCTGATAAAGGAAAACATTGTTAAGAATCTTAGGTCTTGTATTCCTCTTCTTACCCAAACATAGAGGAAGGAGTAGAGCCCAAATTATCGTTCAATGTTATCTATGAAAGTATGTTTGCTCATTTGTTTATTGATAAACTCAATTGGGTACTAGGTGTGTAATTTCCCTTTTTATTCAGGAATAAGTCTACACATACTCTCGTTTGCCTATATCAAGAGATGCATTTTTGTCTGGTATATGTTTGATTTATGCGTGTACATCTCTATCTAAAACAAAATAGATGAGATGTTTCTTCATATGTATGTTTATATTCCACAATATTCAAGAGAATTGTTTTCATTCTTTGTGATCAAGCATATCAATATTTGATTTTCAGTATGACAGGAAGTCTGACCTGCATGGTGTTTAACAAGTAATAGAAGAGTACTCTTATGTCATGTGAGAGTTTTTATTTTATCATTTTCCTACTGTGATTTCCTTCCTTGACTTGACTAGTAGTTTCCAAGGGATGCTGTGAAACAAATGTCTTGTGTATAGTTTTATAAGCTCCCTGTTTGCTTCTGAACAGATGTTAAAATTGCACCTGCTACGATTGACTTGCATTTTACTCTGCTTGTTTTCTCGTGATCTTAACTTGTAGGGCATGATAGCCTGTTGATTAGACTGTATGATTTGAGACTGTGGGGGGTTTTGCAGATTTTGCAGGCCAATCCTAATATGTGTGCCACTCTTGAGTCCCCTTCAGGATTGAGAAGGTCAGGATATGAATATGGCAAATAAATAATTTATTTGTATCATCATTAATACAAGAAATGTGACTTAGTGGTTTCACATACCAGGATTCATACTCTTAATTGAAACAATTGCTCAAGTGCATATGGGAGATATGATGAAAACGTTATTATCCCCTACCGGAAACTTGTAAATGGCTTTAGGCAATAGTTCTTTGCTGATACCCTTATCATGGTGCTTGTGTTTTGGATGCATATTATGCCATCTTTTTAAAACATAGCACAGTTTTGGTATCAGTCTTGTTAGCTGCTATTTCCAACCTTCCTATATCCAACAGCAGAAGTCTAGTAACCTTTCTTCCCCTGGCAGCTTCTCAGCTTGCTGTTTGTGGAAAATATTGAAATGGGTGAATTTTAATATCCTTAAAGGAAATAAGCATATCCATTTATTGACTCGAGGCAAAATAGAAGAGCTAAGAGAGCATTGTCGTCATCCATCTTCAGGGCACAAAATGTAAAATTAAGGCATTACTTGAATGAATTTGTAGGAAAGCTCATCAGGATGCATACATCACTTCTCCCTTTCCCCCTCAGTGATATGAGAAGGAGTCATTTAGCTGCTGCTAATCCCCATGACTCGTTTATCTGAAGGAGACCCTTTATCTTGTCATTACCTGAGGTGCGTGAAATGAGCTGATCATCCCAACTCCTGGCAGACCTAGAAGCAAAATTAGGCACCGTATCCATGGTAATGCAGAGAGTGGTTTCTTAAGTAGCCATTTAATCCACTGATATAAAATCGACCTGCCAGTGGACTCTGAGCAGCCTGTGTTATTGTTGGACAGATTGTAATTTAAAATTGATATGCCATCTTGGGTAGGTACGAGATAGTTTAAAGGGAGTTGGACATTTTATTTCTTAGGATCCTGAATGCAGATGGAATAGATATTAGTTGTGA
The DNA here is from genome assembly GCF_037176765.1 of Anolis sagrei. NCBI lineage: Eukaryota > Metazoa > Chordata > Lepidosauria > Squamata > Anolidae > Anolis > Anolis sagrei. Next base: position 246,849,854 of record NC_090022.1, on the reverse strand, counting down.
TGGTTTATTGCTGTGTCTCGGGATTACTTTGATGTAGAAGTTAAAATTACATCTGTTCTTCTTTATTGGTTTGTTTTCTCTTCTGGTTTTCCTAAATGTTTCACTGCAATATCAAACTCAGTGTATTGGGTCTGAAATTTCCATGGCTTCTTTTTTCAAGTTTTAGTAAATTAACCCATTTATGTGTGGGAATGTTGAATTTTCAGTTTTCATTGCCTTATAATCTAACAATACGTTGTAGAAAATCATACATGTTGAGAAGAGGAATGAGAAAGCTGGTTCTTCGGGTGCTTTGGAACAACTCTCAGAATCCTCAGTCAGAATGACACAGCTAGGGATTATGGAAGCTGTAGTGCAAAAAATTCCAATCCCAATTGTCTGCATTTACTCAGTTACATTAAACATTGCTATAAATATTATCTTATCCTTAGAGCAGCATTTCTCAACTTGGGGTCGGGACCCCTGGAGGGTCATAAGGGGGTGTCAGAGGGATTGCCAAAGACGATCAGAAACACATATTTCTGATGGTCTTAGGAACACCGGAAATGGAAAAAAAGGGGGAAGACCTTTACCCTATCTGTGTATTGTATGTTGTTGTTTGTCACGTAAAGGCATTGAATGTTTGCCTTATATGTGTACTGTAATCTGCTCTGAGTCCCTCCAGGGAGATAAAGCAGAATATAAATAAAGTGTATTATTACTACAGGACATAGAGCATCTTCAATGTTTTTCATGCCACACTAGCATTTGCCAGCTTTTACAGAATTTTGTGGTGGATATTTTGTTAGCAAGTACAGCAAGCCACCAATTTTGATGATGTAATTTTATCAGCAGGTATAGCATGTGTTGCAAAAATGAAGGGGGAGGGACACTATACTTCGGAATCCAGAGATTTTGTGCTCCCTTCCCAATTCCTCAAACTTACTTCTTCAACATCTGCAAATATCTCAATTACTAATCAGTTATAGAGTTTCAAATAAATTTGGTAGGAAGCTGGAACCAAACCTCAAAGGTTTGGTTCCAGTACTGAAAAGAAAGTCCAAGAACACATTTAATTTTGCAACCCCTATCTTTTTGAGGGAGCATAACACAATAGCACAATAACAGAATAACACAATATTCTTGGAAAAGAAGAGAATTGTTAATGCTCATTGGATTGCTGGATTTGTGCTTGTCCTTAACCTTTAGGTAGGTGAAGATGCATCAGTACTGGGTTATTTTCCATGTCCAGGCTTTTTTTTTTAGACATTTGTAGTTTGTGGACTTGGTAACACTAAGGCATTTCAGTAGGCACTGGAATTTTTCTCACTGCAAAACATTTTCATTGCTTGAAATGAGTAGCTGCATATATTGGTATCTTCTTTCCTTTTGTAGTACTCCAGAACTTCTCCTAAGAGTGACTAAAACTATATCTTCTGTAACAAATCCCTCAACTTAAGACATCATTAATTCTGGTCCTCACAGTACATACAATTGAGGAAATCAACTACTTCTGAAGTTCCTTTGTAAACAAATATTAAACCATTAAGCTATTGAGTATCTTATCTGAATGTAGCCTGCGTTTAGATAAAAAGAGCACATGTTGATGTAATGCTACTTCTCTTGTACCTCCAGTCTACTGTGTTTCTAAGACATTTTACTGCAGAATTGTCAGGAAGGTATCTGTTTAGGAATGTATAGAAATACATAGCCTGTCTTTCATAATTAAGGGCCAAATGTGAATATGGCAATTCACTTCCCAAAAATATGTGCGTAAAAATATAGTAAAACCCATAAAATTGTAAGAACAAGTTTATACTGTTCCATTGGTCTTCTGAATTCCTACAATACCCCTGAAACACTGGAGTCTTTGAGTGGTGTAAATCTTCTCCAATGATTTTTACAAATATTTTGCCTCTGATACACCTAACTTGCCTTTTTGAGTTGCAAAAATATGATATAAAAGACTGGGAGAAAATACATATAGAATGGCAATAAAATTTTAGCTGATTTGTAAACATTCATTTAAAAATACATTCTAGATTAGACTGAAGGACTAAAGAGAAAGAGTTGATAGTTGGCTTTATTATTTTAGAACTGTTGACTACTGTGAAACATTTTGTTCTTTTTAAGCTTTCCGGAATTAAAGGTTTTGGCTAAAACTGCAAACAGTCAGGCAATTTTCCTTAAAGTTTGATAATTAATTTTACCTAATACTTTTGATAAAGCCTAAACCCCACGTAACATTGAGTACTTAATCTACAAAGGATAGCTGATTTAATTTCAAATGGTTTTTCCCTTCCTTGTTTTTTAGGATAAGAAAGAAAAGGTTTCTAGGTTTGATACCATTCGGCACTCCATTGCTGGTATGATAAGATCTCCAAAGTCTATGTTGGGCTCTTCATCGGTAAGTGCACAGGTAACACAGTTCAGTGTTCTTTCATACTGAAACAGATTATTTCTCCTATCAACTGCATATTACTGATAGGATTTATTAACATAAAGCAGATTAGTTCTTGATTAGTCTTTTTCCGATCTTTTTGTCAGTTTCACTTCTGTACATAGGTCCATTCAATCACATTTCCACATGAACCTGTACTTTGAACAAGATAGAGAAATTCTCCCTATTTTGGAACAAATTTCAAAAATTTCATTTTGAACATGTATTGCTGTCAATTTGTTCTTCTAGATATGCTTGGGTATTTTTGTTTTTGTTTTTGAGCCCAGAACCAAAGGATAATTCAGCTTTTAGTTAAATGTTAGTCCATGAGAGACAAGTCAGTTCATTTAAAGTATTTGGGGTGATTTCAGTGGTTTTCAATCCCACATTGGATGGAAAATCAAAGGAAAAGATGAAAAGAGACCAAGGAAAGCTTCCAAACACCCATTTGAAAGACTAATAGAATAGTAGAGCTGGAAGGGACGGCGTGGGCCATTTAGTCCAACCACCTGCCTTGCAGAAAAGCACAATTAAAGCACTCCTGACAGATGGCCATCCAGCCTCTGTTTAAAAGCGTCCAAGGAAGGAGCTACCACCACATTCTGTGGCAGAGAGTTCCACTGTTGAACAGCTCTTATGGTCAATAAGTACTTCCTAAAGTTCAGGTGGAATCTCCTTTTGTGCTCCCTCTTCCTTATAACAGCCTTTAACATATTCAAACATGGTGAACATGTCTCCTATTCTCAAATAGACAACTTGATTCTGAGAGATGCTTGTGGGTTCAAATATGGAAAAGCAGCATACTTCCCTTTTTTTCAAAGACACTCGGGGAATGATATGTGTTGTCTATCTAAATCAATTTGTCATAAAATAATTAAAATGGAATTCATCCAAAGAATGTTTTCAGACCATAATCAGGTGCTCTTGACATTTTTAACAATAAAAGGAATTTCTGCTGGAGATTAAATGAGTCAACTGCTGCATGATGAAAAGCTAATCAATGAAGCCAAAAGGCTTTGATTTTTTAAAAAAGAAGTAATAAACAGGAGCTGAAATCAGAATGGTTTGGGCTGCAAATAAAGCATATATGAGAGGATGTTTTCAATTTAACACAATATGGAATTAAAGAAGAGCTGAGAAAATTATCAGACTATTGTAAATGAGTTTAAAATGAAAGAAGGAGAATTGCAATGAGATCACTGAAGAAAAGAATTATTAAATGAGACAGACTGCAGATACAACTATCAATGATGTCAGTAGAAGAAATACTGAAGAAAATGAGATGTGGAAAACAAATATTTTGAATTCTGAAATGAACTAGGAAGATGGCTTTCCTATAGATTAAGTGAGGAGAAAGAGAAAACATGAGTTTGAAGATTAGAATGGGAGAAGTTATATACCAAGGGAAAAAACTTGATGCTTTACATTATACATCAGTATTATACATCAGAGAAGAAAATACAGTAGAGTATATTTGAAGGAACAGGTGCTATCTGGAATTAGTGAAGAGCAAAGGAAAAGTTTTAATGAGTGGAATTAATAGAGAGAATGAAGGTTTGGCTATCTATGCAATAGTACAAAATATTGGTGAATGGGTTGAATTTACTTTTTCAACAAATCATGACCTCTATTTTACAGAATAAAATTCCAAACCATTTTTTAATGGGGAAGAAATCATCCTGCCAGGTAGGAATGGGAAAGATTTCTGTCTAAAACCCAAATGAGCCACTGCCGCCCAGCAGGGACTACAGTGAGCTGGATAGACAAATGGTCTGACTCAGTAAAGTAGCTGTTCTGGAGAATGAATAGTACTGCAGTTTATTATTAGGATTCTCATTGTAGTGATTTTGGAACTTTTTATTAATTTGAATTAGACGAGTCTCACTTTTGTTTATACTAGAATGATATTACAGTAGTTAAGCTAATTTATTCATGATGAATTTGAGATATCTGAAGACTAGACAAACAAAAATTTCCGGTTTCCTCTGAAGAGATGTTGAAAAGAACAACCTAGGGTGTGTTGTGTGATCTTTTATGTCTTTTAAATAGTTTTTCATGATTTTAACTATTCATTTTAGACAACTCTAGGTTTAATTCAGTTATAATTTTATAGTCTTTTAAGTTTTAAATTGTATGTTGTATTGTTTTTAGCATTGTCTGCCATTTTGAGTCTGTTTTAAATGTTCTGATGTATTTTATAATCTTATTTTAAATTTTTATTGTACATTTACATTGTTTTAATGGCATTGAATAGCTGTCTATGTTGTAAAGCCGCCTTGAGTTCCCTCCGGGGTTGAGAAAGGCGAGGTAGAAATGGCGTAAATAAATAAATAATATGTAAGGGGGAAAGGCAGCATAGAAATAAATATACATAAAAAGTGATGTGCCACTGTTAAGATGACCTTACCTGTGGTAACTCTACAGTTGCATTTCGGAAAGTGGGCTTTCACACACATGGAATTTGATTATTTGCATGGGCAAATAATCCTCTCCACTAGTTATCTCATTCTGAGAGAATTCTTCATTCTCTTGTGAACTTTGATTTTGAATTTTCTAGGAGGTTCATAACATGAACTAATCTGACATATTTTAGTGTGAACAATCCATTGCTCTGCTTTCATCAATGAATATGTAGTGTTGAAAGAAAAATGACAGTCTTGGAAAAAGTGATAATAATAGTGTTTCTTTGTAAGAGCTGGATAACTGCATTAATATATACTTTGTTTTCTTAAAAATAGTTTGTGTTTTAGGTAGCTATTCTGTTCTTAGAGATTTTGTTTGTCTTTTCTTTAAAGCAGAGGTGGGCAAAGTGTGGCCTATGGACTGCATGCCATGCAACCCACACACTGGAACTGTTTTTATGGGTGTCAGGGTCTCACAGAATTAAATATATATATAGTTATACAAATTCATTGTTGGTTCCCTAAATGAACTCTAGGAGAGTCTGGAGAGCATTTTCGCCATGTTTAGAACCCCACCAAGGGTTTAAAGCAATGTTTGCATTTAAAAAAAATGTTTTGATCTACAACTCCCATCTTCCTGGGTTAGTCCCCTCAAACTCCTCCAGTATGTTCTATTGATCATGGAGGTCCTATATGCCAATCTGGTCCAGATCTGTCATTGATGGGGTTCAAAATGCTTTCTAGATGTAGGGTGAACTACAACTCCCATCATGCTGGGTCAGTCCACAATATTTTCTGTTGGTCATGAGGGGTGGGGCTGTGTGTCAAATGCAGTTCAGGTCTATCATTAGTGGCATTCTCTAGATGTGGGGTGAACTACAATTCCCATCATGCTAGGTCAGTCTGCCAAAACCCCACCAGTATTCAAAGGTGGCCATGTTGGGTATGTGTTCCATGTTTCATCCTTATCCATTGTGAATTGGGTTCAGAGTACTCTCTGGATGTGGGTGAACTATAAATCCTAAAATTCAGGGTAACCTCCCCTCCCCACAGACCCCTCCAGCATTTTCTGTTAATCATTGGGGGGGGGGGGCGGTCTGTGTGCCAAGTTTGGTCCAGATCCATCATTGAGGCAGATCATAGGACTCTCTGGGAGTGGGAGCCAATCAGAAATCACCCATGCACCGCTGTCCACATACATACAAATACATACAGATGGATTGATTGATAGATGTTTAAGAAAGGTTTCCATACACACACACTCTGAATTACAATCATCCATCTTAACATAACTCCTAGTTACAAACATAAGGGGTTATAATAGCGCTAGGTGGGTCAAGGAGTGGGTATGCCAGCCAGCAGTATGCTCTGGGCATTTTGCATTTTTGAAAATGTTTAAGCATTTACAGAGGGTTAATCATTCCCTATGCTATCGAAAACTATACAGAAAATTGGCTGAAGATACACTTAAAAATGTATATGTTCCAACTTACATACAAATTCTACTTTAAAACAAACATATAGGGCCCATCATTTTCCTAAATTGGGAACTGTCTGGGTTCATTTTAGTTTAGCAACTAATAGACAAACAATGTTAGGAAAGGTTCTAAAATGTGTATTGCACTTTAAATACAAATTAATCATAGAAACCTAAATTAACCGATCTTTCTGTTTTTGTATTTTTTCTTAGTTCTTTGATGTGATATCAACCACTGAAAAGCCCTTGGCAGATCAAGATTGGTATCATGGTGCAATTCCAAGAGTAGAAGCTCAAGAGCTATTAAAACAGCAAGGAGACTTTTTGGTGCGAGAGAGTCATGGGAAGCCTGGTGAATATGTCCTGTCTGTGTTTTCAGATGGACAAAGGAGACACTTCATCATACAGTATGCTGATGTATGTTTAACATTATTCTAATACTGTTGTGTATATACATGTGTTCACTTTTATCCTTTACCTCTCACAAGAGAGGACAGAGATATTAGCCATATTCCAGAGTTCTATAATGTAGTTACAATTCTGAACCCTCTTTGTCCATGTTTGGAGAGCAATAGTTTTGAGAGAAGCATCTCATCCATCAAGGATCTCCATCCAGTGAGGAACTCTCCATGCATAGAGAAGGGTTTCCTTTTCAGAGAAGGTTTTCCTTTTCTGAAAAGACATGATTGAAGAAGTGGAGTTAGTGTACTCATAACTTATGTTTACTTTCACTCTCGAACTTTCATCACCTGCCTTACTGTTTCTCATGGAAACGTTAACTGAAGGAGGAGTTTAATGATATAAAGGAATCTTCCTGTCTGATGTTCTCTACTAGAATATGTCAGACAGCGCCATTATCCAGCATCTACCCTGATTTAGCAGGCTATTTTGCATCAACCGATAGAAACCAAAACAGGGCTGTATTCTTCCTTTGTACTTAGTATATGCCACATACACAAAAGATTGTAAAATCAATGATGTACCATGGGTGAGTATCTGTATGGTGCATGCACTGCACCATGATCCTCAACAGTTATTCACCCAATAGTGATATGAGCTAACCCTTAGCACTTTGTAAAAGCCAAGAAAGTGTATTAAGCTGTTTAGAGATAGCTATGCTGTATACTGCCTTGCTGATTACAGAAATTATTTTTAGTGGGAACATGGGCTTTAATTGGAAACAGATGTATTAGTGTTGCAGAAAGAAATTGCAAATGTCCTTGGGGATTGTATTAATGACTTGAACGGCAACAAAACATTATTATGTGCAAGACACGTAAATTAATGGTGTTGTGCAGAGAGTCTCTTTGTAAGCTTCAAAAATATCATAGCCGTTTTTGGACACGACATTTGAAAACTGATAATGTTGCATGGGGGTGGGTGAAAACTTAAGAATCAATATGACTTTTTCACAGTATTGGAAGAAGTAGTTAGTTTGTATTTTTGAAATATGAATGCGGGTTATGGCAGAAGTTCTGAGTTATGGAACATACATTAATGATGTACCATGGGTGAGTATCTGTACATATGTTCTCATAATTTTGGTGGTAAAGGGATGGCATTTTCTTTGTTGTTGTGTGTCTTCAAGTCATTTAGGGCTAAAGGTGATCCTATCCCATGATAGGAATTCCTAGTGAGAAGAAGGGGTTTCCCTTTGCCTTCTTCTGGAAGGTGTACCATTAAAAGCAAATACCAATAATAAAAATGACTACATCCAGTTTTCCTGTAACTTGAAAAAACTCTGGGAAAGTACAATATATCTTTACTGGCTGAAACTCTGCAATATTAAATTTTAAAAAATAATTTTATGTCAGGGATATCTGTGTGTCTTAGAACCAAAAGACGACACTTTTAAAAACATTGTTGAACAGTAGTCTCAAAGGTTTAATAGATGGGCTGAATGCAGTTCAAAAATATCAGTATTGTGTACATTTCAACACAATTTGAAGGTAATGCTTCTTAGTGAGAACTATGGCTAAAAGTGCATTATGTATATGTAATAATATCACTTCTCTGTTTGAACCCATCTCTACATTTTTCTTTTCCCATTTATATTACACTCGGGGACTACAGAAGACAGCCATAAAGCACGTCCTCCCATGTTTTGATATGGATTTTAATGGCAAAAGAAACCTTTATATTTACTTTGATCTTCCAGTACCCTGTGACTCACTGCTGTGTGTTTCCAGGGAATGCTAAACTATTAAATATCTCACTAGGTCTTTTCCCCAGCTCCTCTGGTTGATGAAAAGATTAAAGGCAAAACTGTCCTGTCTGATTAAATTCCCAGCTTAGTAAAATGCACATGTGGACATTATCTATTGATATCTTCTTGGAATAGCACAGTATTAGAGGAGATGTATTCCAGGTACTTGTCTTTTAAACCAGAAATCTAGTTTAAAAGAAGTAATTAGAAAATATGCCCTGGGAGGAAACAGCTGTAGTTGTTTCTCCATCCCATCTCTATTCCAAAGTTGAGATCACAGAGTCATATTCTGGAGGGAAATTTTATTCCTTTTGACATTTGGAAGTGTTTCAAAGTATATGCCACACAACCTATAATCACTCAGGATCTTTTAACAGTGACCTTTCCTTCTATTCATAAGGGGTGATATTTTTATACCTCAGTTTATTCAGAAGTTAAGGATTGAAAGAAGTGTAATTGTTCCCATCTGTCTTCCTTTGTCAAGGAAATGTTTCAGTCATACTGTTTTCACACTAGTCCTGCTTGGTCTATTTTAATAAGCCACATTTTCACCAGAACCTTAAACAATATTAAGAACAATAGAGTAATCACAAATGTGCATCTTCATTGTGTTTGGATGGTCTTAAATGGCATCATGTTCTCTAAAAACAATGCTGAAAGTTAGACATTTCCTTATTTATAGTAGCAGGGTGTTTTGTTTAACTAGTTTTTTACCTCAATTTTCCAATTTCCTCTTATAGAATCAATATCGATTTGAAGGAACAGGCTTTTCAACTATCCCTCAACTTATAGAACACCATTACACAACAAAGCAAGTGATTACAAAGAAATCAGGTGTTGTTCTGCTGAATCCTGTTGTAAAGGTATGTGCATTACATTTTAGACTAAATTGAAGTCTGTATGGTTTTACCCTGTTTTACCAAAGTTTTTGTAGTTTTCAGTTAAAAGATTGTAGGTTGTGGACTAAGGAATCCTGTAGTATTTTGTGGAAATTCTCTTCTAACAGACTTGACAAATCACTGTACTGCAACACTACAACATTTTAGAGGTTATTTATGTAAATATACCTCAATGAGTTCCGACTTACCATATCAATGTCTCTGTTCAGATAATATTTTGAAGTAGTTGTTATGGGAAATTTTCTTTCCTCTGCAGCCACATTACAGGTAACATATATTAATTTGTATAAAAACTATTTTCTAGCACTGGTAAAAGTCTTTAATTTTAATAATTTTAATTTTAATTTGTGTGTGTATACACACACACACACCCATCCATCCCTCCATCCATGCTTTTAAATCATGTATAGAGAGAGATGGTAGAGGGATTTACAAGGAGAGAGATCCTTAGATTCTCTTGAACAATTGAAAGGCAGGTGAGAAAATAAGGGTTTAGCACAGTGGTTCTCAACCTGTGGATCTTCAGGTGTTTTGGTGTTTTGGCCCCCCAGCTGTGGAACACTCTCCCTGCTCACATCAGACAGGCGCCCTCCCTCATGTCCTTTCGGAGAAGCCTCAAGACATGGCTGTTCGAGAGGGCATTTAATTAAGTGCTAACAACAAGACAATATGGTAATGAGAACTGGAATGGAACAAGGAATATGAGATTGGCTATGATTCCACTAAGAGACGAAGCGGATTTTTAGTGTAGTTTGTAATTTGTTGTATTGTTTATATGTTGTCGAAATGGATTTTGTAAGTGTCTTCTATGTGTACTGTACACCGCCATGAGTCGCCCTTATGGGCTGAGAATGGCGGTTAATAAGTGCATCAAATAAATAATAAATAAATAAATAAATAAAACTCCCAGAAATCCCAGCCAGTTTACCAGCTGTTAGGATTTCTGGGAGTTGAAGGCCAAAACTTCTGGGGACCCACAGGTAGGGAACCATTGGTTAGCTTGTCCTGGATTGAAATACATCCCCCTTGAAATCTTAGGTCTGTAGCTTGAGTATACTCCTGGACGCAGCCCTCATCCTGGATGTGCAAGTTTCAGTGATTGTGACTTCTTTATTATTCTGTTTCCATCTATTCTGTTTTTCTTCCAAAATTAGTATACAAAACAGCTTTCAATTTAAAAAACAATACATATAAAAAGGATTAAAATGGGATTGAACTATTGACGGAATCAAACAAATTAACAACTACACTTCAAAAGATTAAATATCATTGAAAAATAAAAAGAATAAAATAATGGATTTCATTCTATGTGGGGCTGCCTTTGGAAATCTTCAAAGACTTCTGCAGTTCCAAAGTGAGGTAGCTAGAATGCTGTCCATGGCTGGTTCTTAAGAACATTGAACTCTCTTGCCTGTCTCATAACTTTCAACCTCAGGTCATCCAGTTAAGCTGAATAGTGTGAGCTTCAGACCTTGCTTAGACCTGCAGGTGGATGCACAAGCTGGAACTTTTGTGAAACCGACATGCAAGCAGAAAGGAAACACTTTCAATTAATAAAATAAATACAAATTTTGCGTATTCTTCAGGGAGGGAGAGGTATTCATGACTGCCAAACTTTGCTTAAGGCTACAAAAGGATGCATAAACTTGGACCTTGGCAAAAATGTACAAAGAAAAGTTCAAACAGTAAATAAATGCTTAATCAAGAAGGGAAATCCCCATCTGTACCTGGAATTACCTGCAAAACTGCAGTTACTTGAATTGCTTCTTTTTTAAAAGGAAGTGAATGGGACAAAAGTAGGAAGTAGAGATTACTTCGGTCCGAAGATCAACATTTGCTTGAAGTCCCCAACATCCGGACTTATCATCTGTCCTCTACTAGCAAACATTTGTTGAGAGGTAATTAGATGTCCCATTTCAATGGAAACACAACATACAAACTATTTACAGACCCACCAAGAAAATCCAACAAATGCTACGTTCAGCAAAGGACAAGAGGGATCCTCTCACTTCTGCAGGAGTCTACCGTGTACCATGCAGCTGTGGACAAGTCTACATAGGGACCACCAAACACAGTGCCCAAACAAGAATCAAGGAACATGAAAGGCACTGCAAACTACTTCAACCAGAGAAGTCAGCCATAGCAGAGCACCTGATGAACCAACCTGGACACAGCATTTTATTTGAGAACACAGAAATGCTGGACCACTCTCGCAACCACCATGCCAGACTACACGGAGAAGCCATTGAAATACACAAGCATGTGGACAGTTTCAACAGAAAGGAGGAAACCATGAAAATGAACAAATCTGGCTACCAGTATTAAAAACCTCTAAAATTGCAACAGCACAACAACAGAGAGGAAGCATGCAGGGACATCTAATTACCTTTCAACAAAAGTTTGCTCCAGGCACAGTCAGCCCATTGTATGCTAATCAAGGTGGTCAGTTGAAACATTCACACTTAGCTCCAGCAGACAAGAGTCCTTTGTCTCACCCTGGTCATTCCACAGATATATAAACCCTTTTTCCTGGTTCCAACAGACCTCACTACCTCTGAGGATGCTTGCCATAGATGCAGGCGAAACGTCAGGAGAGAATCCCTCTAGACCATGGCCATACAGCCCGAAAAAAACGTACAACAACCCTATGTCTGTTCTTGTTTTATTGTATTTTAAAGTTAACTGTATTGTTTTAATCTACTGCTGTAAACCGCTCTGAGCCAAATTGGGAGTAGTCAAATAAATAAAAAAACACTTCAAACACCAAAGTAGTCTTAACTGCCTAAAATCAGATTTCTTCTCATTATTGAAAAGTGCTGCTTCAAAACGAGCTGAAAACTGGTTTAGAATGAGTTTAGAATGACATTGTGTAATTGTGAGCGCTTCCGTTCATGTCTAGGGAGCTTCAAACATGAACTACAACCCTCATGTGATAATCTCTTTAGACGGCATAAAATTGATTAGAAGGAGAAAATCTTGCTGCTGATCTAAATGATTTGTTTACTTCACTGTTGAGGTAGGAATCTGGCAGACTGATTTTAGACACCACATATAATACCACTGTGGAATGATTCTGTTACTTCCCTTGATTTAGACACTATACTCCTGTTGATGCACCCTAGAATCACATTGGCTTTTTTTAGGTGCCCATGTCCTCTGACAAGTACACAAACAAAATTCAGCTGTTGCAGGGGACTACAACAGCTTCCTCGCCATCCATATTCAGTAGTCCGAAGTAGGCACTGAAACAACTCTAGGCTATCCTCTCAAAGTTTCCTATTTAATGCCTGTTGGCATTGCTACGGGTCAGCTGAGTTTCTGCTCACTGAGCTCCAGGGACAAGGGCTGCAGCAGTTTCACTGAGGAACTCAACTAATGGAAATTGTATTGCATGGCATGCTTGTTGGCTTATAATGGAATCTGTCAAATTTGCAAAGTCCCTCCATTCCCCCCTCCCCCGACTCTGAATTTGATGTTAGCAGCAGTCAACGTAAGTGATAGAGCACTAAGCTCCTCTTTCTCTCCCTCCTTGTATCTCTCCTCCTGTTCCATCAGTTACTTGCTCCCCTCCTCCTCTTTCTCCCCCACTTTCTCTCCCTTTCCTATGAAGAGCACCACCACTATCACTCTTTGCTACCCTGCATCAGGTTGCCTCTGCCACATTTGCAAAGCCCCTCTAGAATGCGCCAATTGGTGCAAAATAACCCATCCGTGTGATTTCACATTTGACCACTCAAAGAACTGTAGTTGCAACTAAGCAATCTGACCTCCTCCCACCCTTATCTTCACATTTTCCCATACAAAACACCAGGATATTGAAGACAAATGTGGAACAAGACTTTTATTCAGGCAAGCAGGTCCCCCCCCCCCCCCCGCCCACCCGCCTGCCCGCCCACCCACCCAAAATAGATCAAGAAGGCAGTGTTACTTTTATTCAGGAGTCTTGCTATCAATAGTAGTCAAAGTTTAAAGCTGTAGTCCTCTCAGACTGTATGGAGATTCTCTTCCGTTCACCCTGTATATGACTGCCACGATACTGAAGACACAGTTGTTTTCATTGGTGTTTAAAACACAAAATTCTCCCTTTTTCTGGCCTTTGTGAGTAAGCATTTAAGTCTATGTGACAGCACAGTAGGTGGGGAAGCTCTAGTTACAAATTTTAAAAGATACATTGTTTGTGAATGGTGGTGATTAAAGAAAAGAGGTGGGAGTGAAAGTGAAGGAATATGTTTGCGTGTGCTCCTTCAAGTTGCCTGTAAACTTATGTACCACTTTATTATTTTATATACAAATGCAGCAAAAAGAACTATGAAATGTTTGAAGGCTGATAATGTATGAAATGTGTTTCTCCTTTCTTTGTAACCAGTTTCAAAGCTATTGTCAATCTTTGCTTGAGAACAGCTTTTCAAGACGGCTTAAAAAAGAATTGGGCATACTTTACCCTATGCTGTTTTAATGCAAAATGTAGAATAATGTCATGAAAACTATAGAGCCTGGAAGGTGAATGGTTTGTCTTTGATTTTTCATTTGAAACTGCCTTCTTTTTAACCTGTCAAAAATACTGTTGTGTGATAGCCTTTGATATTATTCTACTGCTATGTTCCCATTGATTATACAATACAGCTAACAATTGGGTACTTTGATTTAGAAACTTAAAATAAAGTATATGGAACTAAATTACTATATTCTTTTCGTGAGAAATTTCCTGTCTTCCAGAAAGCTCTCAAATTAATATTTCCCATGAATTCCCTCCATTAAATTTTCAAAAAGATATTTGTGATGTTAAAAGAGATTTGTTGAAGTGATCCTTTGTCCTCTGCCTTCTCCACCCAGAGTAAGCCAGAAAGCAGGCATAAAGCTCTGATGCTCCTTCACCCTAAGCAGCAGGCAACAATTCAACTGCAGTTGAGTCTTAATGTGGACCTTCTAAGTCAATGATTCTCAGCCTGTGCATTCCCAGGTGTTTTGACCTGTAACTCACAGAAATCCCAGCCAATTTACCAGCTGTTAGGATCTCTGGGAGTTTATTTATTTACTATATTTGTATACCGCTCTTCTCAGCCCTCGGGCGACTCAGAGCGGTTAACAATAGAAAAATTCAATGCTCAAAAACATCATAAAACAGTTAAAAACAATTAAAACAGTAGCATAATAAACAGTTAATATAAATCAATAAAACATCTCATTAGCGTCTCATAGTTAAAATCAAGATCCAGTCTCATCATCCAATTGTTCCATATTCCTATGTTTGTTACACTGCCTATTCAAATGCCTGCTCGAACAACCAGGTCTTCACTTTCCTCCGAAATGTTAACAGGGAAGGGGCCGATCTAATATCTGTAGGAAGGGCATTCCACAGCCGAGGGGCCACCACTGAAGAAGGCCCTGTCTCTCATCCCTGCCAAACGTACTTGTGACACAGGTGGGATCAAGAGCAGGGTCTCCCCAGATGATCTTAACATACTAGCTTGATTCATAGGAGGATATGTGTTCAGACAGGTAAGTTGGCCCAGAACCGTTTAGGGCTTTATAGGCTAAAGCCAGCACTTTGAATTGTGCCCGGTAGCAAACTGGCAGCTAGTGGAGCTGGCGCAACAGAGGAGTTGTATGCTCCCTGAGCGCCACTCCCATTAGTAACCTGGCTGCCGACTGTTGGACCATTTGAAGCTTCCGGACAGTCTTCAAAGGCAACCCCACGTAGAGAGCATTGCAGTAGTCTATATGGGATGTAACCAGAGCGTGGACTACCGTAGCCAAGTCAGACTTCCCAAGGTACAGGTGCAGCTGAAGGCCAAAACATCTGGGGACCTGCAGGTTGAGAACCACTGTTCTAGGTGGTCAGTTATGTGAAGCACGGCTTCACAACATTAACAAACACTAATAAAAGAGAGATGCTCCTGCCTTGCTCATCCCATTGCATTTGTCATGTAGACAAATGGATAATGTTCATACCTATTGGATTTCTCTTCCAAAAATAATGTAGACCTTTATGTGATGAAGTGATGCAAATCTTAAATTCAGATCAAAGCTCTGGTTTCATGTTCCACATATGTAGTTAAGCTTCTGCATTAGCTTTCCATCTTGTTTGAATATTAAAGTGTTACTATTTATCAGCGCCCTCCTATGCTACTCAATAAATTGCTTTGGAAATCTGGAGACATCTTACGTATATTTCTGATATTAAAGAGTTGAGTGAATAAGAATGTGAAATGTATTCTTGGGGGCCGTTTGGTTTTTAGCATTTAAGCTATGAGACTGGTGTTATAGGATGTCAAGAGTAGAGTTAGCATGTACAATAGAAATGTGGGGACAATGAGCTCAGATTTCTTTCTTACAGTAAAGCAGTACATCATTCATCTTAATTAATTCCTTACAATGAAGCAGTACATCATTAATCATTTTGATTCTCAGGATGGCAAGGAGAAGCAATCCATTCACTCATAGGTTATTCCCTGCATGCCAACCAACAAGGCAGGAGTTTGAGTTCTTTCTGCTGAGAGCATTGTGATCCTGTATCTTCCTTTCCAATTTTATTCTCTTGTCCTGCCAGCCAGACTTGGGTTCCCTTTCTGTAATCTGTCAGGAGAATTTAGAAGATTTTATAGAGGAAATGGAGAGAAAAGAAGAGGAAAGGTATTGAGGAACTAAGAGTGATTACTGAGACAGCACTGCCTTCAGAGGTTTAGAAAAGGCAGATCCTGTCAGTATCAAATTATGATTCCCCCATCATGGCTGACCAGGTTCGGGGAGAGAGCAGCATAAATATTCCAGTACTGTACCCATATTGCTGCTGTACAGCGGCTATCTGATAAGAATAAGAGATAAATACTAAGGAAAGTTTTCCAAATCTCAAGGAAAAGTCATGATCTCTTCATGATTCATATGTGGAAGAGAAAAGTGAGATAAGACAAGAAATTGAGACAGCAGAGTCAATCGACTCAACTTGAAAATCAAGAAAGATGCAAAAAATAAATTAAATTAAAAAAGGAGGATCAAGGTGGTAAGAATAATTTACCTTTCTCCTAACAGCCAGAGAGAACAGTTGTGACAATAGTTAAACCTCCAAGCACTGCTTTTTGTCCTCATATTGAATTTAAATATTTCGGGGCAGGAGGCACATATGTAGCAAATGAGATAAATCACAATCATCTGTGTGCACACCAAAATTAGCTAATTTGTAGTGGAAAGATGTGGAAGCAAGGCACCATGGGGAAAAGATTTCACCAACTACAATTTGAGTGAAGCCAAACTTTATGAATTATTTCAAAGCAAGAGTTATGGATGTTTCCAGCATGTGTCACAGGAAGTCTAGGTAATAAATGCATCCTCCCACTAGGCAATATGTTGATCCGCCTACTCCAACAGCAGCATCAATTGAGAACATGCATGTTGTTGAAGCTACTGACTTCAACAACATGATTAAGGAAGTAGTAAGAAACAAATTAACCTCCATGTTAAGTGACAGAGCAATCAATTTTTAATGATTTTAGTGCAGTTAATTGACAGACAGATGAATTTAATGAAATTTAAAGGAAATGATTGCCAATTGCATATGAATTCAAGCAGTAATGAAATTGATGATAGGCAGTTTTCAGTAGAGATGGGGACAAGAGAGAAAGAAAATGTTTTAAGGAGAAATAGAAAACACAAGCCAAAACTGGAGACAGAGTTCTTTTACAGAGAAATAGAAAGCATACCAACATAAAACATACAACCCACATAAAGAGAACATATTAGATCATTGATTACTCTCTTTTCTTAAAACACCCAAATCAAGAATTTTAAATCCAAAAAGTCCTAGAAGAGTAAGTAAATTTTGACTGTCTTCTAAGAACATTAAGATTTATTTGATTTGGTACATTGAAGAATATTTTTCAGCTGTGATGCCACTGTATATAATATACCATATTTATTATCCTTTTATTAATACAATACAGTTTTGACTATAATCTATTCAGATACATTTTCTCATATGTTTAAGAAGTTTAAACAGCTTTAACAGGACTCTGTAACTACACAACTATACAAAATTCTTCTTATGTCTTTACAGTATTCATACTTAAGTATCATCATCATCACTGGTTATCACTCATGGCTGAATATGTTTGCCTTCCAAGTGTAGGGTCTTGGTGGTGGGTCCATAGGTGACTTTCTCATATTCACAGTGAGGACATCGATTTTCAGATGGAAGGCAATCCCAACAAGGAGATGTATTGCTAGAATCTTATCCACATGAGGCAATATTTCAAGGCAGATTTCAGTATTTAGTTTATCTGTAATATTGTCGTAATAGTCTTCTGAGCTGGAGCCATGCTGAAGTCAACTTGGTTTTGACTTTATCTCAGCCTCTTTTATACCCACCTTATGCTCACTCAGTTTAGTTGTTGACCAGTGTAAAATGACTAGTTCACAACTGAGTTGTACACTATCTTTTATCCATGAAAAGCACCTTGCTTTCCATAACCATGCCTATGATAATTGTAGGAGTCAATACTTATCTGATGTGCCTATCTCATCTAATGTCCCTGTCATGGTCCCATTCCTGCAGATCTTCCACACACAGCTCAAGACCTTTCTCTGACAACAGGCATTTGGGAAAGGGTAATGGGCATATTGCTGGGGAGCTGGTGGGTAGGATTGGGGGATGGTTGGGGCAGGATTTGTTTCTGTGATTTAAATGCATTTTAATTGTACTTGTATTTTAATTGTATTTTTAATCTAGTACACACAGTACTGTTTAATAGGGTTTTTATTTTTGTATTTGCTTTGTTTTAAACTGATCAAAGGAGAAACACAGAATATAAATAACGTTAATAGTACTAATACTAATAGTAGTAATAATAATAATAATATTCCAGAATCTGGTGGTGTTGAATACAAGTGAGCTTCTTGTTTATATCCAGATCATCTGGCATTATTTCCAGACTGATCTGTACTATCACATATACACACAGAGAGAGAGAAAGAAGTACATGTATTAGCTCTTATTATGGTGGATTAAATTCTGTACTTCAAAGTTACATGAACAGATTGAAAAGATGGCAACAGAAAATCCTCTGGCCTGTAATACTGTGTTTATATGAGTTCCATAGTTCATCCTTGAATGCGTTTGGATGTAATTAATAGACTTCTGCTGAGTTACTGTAGAAACATGTTGCTTAAGTGTCATGTTTTATAAAAGTGTGAATGTCCGTTCAAATCTGCACTGAGTAGGCCTTGTTTTCTTTGTTGGTAAAAACGTTGTGTGTTTTTGTTAAAAAAATCAGTGTGCTTGCTTTTTTATGCAGTCAGACTAAAAAGCTACTTAATTTCTAAACAGAACCTGGCTGCTTATACATGTTACAATATAATTGAGATGGCACTGAAGTAAATTCCTGACTTACCTATTGCATTCTAGGCATCTCTTAAGATCTCCCTATCCCATTCTAGGCATCACTAGAAAATGCAAGCTATCAAACTTCTTGGACTCCATATTCTATTGTCAACTGCTTTCCATATTTCCGGCATTCTTTTTGCATTGCATGACATCTGTGGTTCACATTTTTCCTTATTGAATAATATCTGAAAGGAAATAGTAGATGTTATATGTACCTCAATTTTCACATTATTTTATATGTTTTACAGAGATAGTGACAGTAAGGCCAAGGGTGCTGGTTTTGGAACAGTTTGTACAGTTCCAAGAGTCATTTAGAGTAATTGAAGGATTTTCTTCCCCGGATTTCCTTTTATAATACAACTTTTTATTAAATATCTTTGCTACTAGCGATATTTACTTTTATTTTTACATTTTGTCTGAAGGAGCTCAGTTGAGTATATAATTCATGAAATTCATCTGTACACTTAGAAATATGGTTGTAGGTGGCATCAGAAATTGTTTCTCTTTCACAATCATTTCTCATTTCTGCTATAATACACTGTAGCAACAGGTACACATTTGTTATTCTCTTTGTTTCTCTGCTTCAGCAAGTTTTGACAAATGGTATTTGAATACCTACTTTTGATGAAAAATCGTGTTCTGTGTTAGTTTTGATATCCCTAAAAAGCATTACTTGTAATTGTTTCAAATACTGAAAATGGAAGATTAACTTTTTCTTTTTTCTAGCATTATGCAATTTTTCTCGTGTCCCACAGTAATTTATTTTCCTGATAATTTTCAATGAAAGCTGGAAGCAAATACCTCTTTTCAATGTATTTTTCAGTAGCCAATTTAAAATTACATTTTGTGAAGGGAATAGATAACATACTGACTCGGACTAGAAGAAATATAAACTATGCTTGGTGTCTTATGTTACCTTTTATTCCCCCTTCTCATTCCAGTTGAATAGATGCTCTCGTGTAATCTGGAGACATTCTTCATATGAAAGGAGTAAATGTTTATTAGGAAAATTGTATTCTTGGTCACTGGAACTCATTTCCTTTTTGCATTGTTAGGTTGTATATAGGCCTCTGTGTATGTAACAGCAATAAACACACATAAACAGATTGTTGTTGTTAACTGCTGTCAAGTTGACTTTGACCTATAGTGTCCTTATGAATAAGACACTTCCAAATCACACTGTCAACATTCCTACTCAGGTCTGGTACATCCAAGGCTGTGGCCTCCTTGATCAAATCTATCCATCTGAAATGTGGTTCCCTCTTTCCTACTCCCCTTCTATATTACTAAATATTACTGCCTTTTCTAGTGGGTTTCAGTTTAGGCATCTTGGAGAGTTCAGACATGGACCCTTTACAACAGTGGTTCTCAACTTATTTATTTTATTTAACTTGTATACCGCTACTCCCAATTTGGCTCGGAGCGGTTTACAGAAGCAGATTAAAACAATACAATTAGCTTTTAAAAAAACAACAACAAAACAATAGGTGGCGAGAACTTGGCCGCGATAATGAAAATCTGGTCCACTTTTGGTACTAATATTGGAGAGTGGGCCCTGGTCAAAAAAAGGTTGGGAACTACTGCTTTACAGTATGGCACTTTCCTATTCTTGATCACGTTTATCTTTCTGCCACTCCCTCGCCTTTGAGAGAGCCAGAGAATATCCTGAATTATTTGGTACACAATGGGTAGTTGAAGGAATTAGAAATCTCCTAATTTTTGGTGTCGGCACTGTTAATGGAGAAGCATCAGTTGATCCGCTTTTTCCTCTCCAATTTGTATGGCGTTAACTTTTACAGACTCTGCATGGACTTTCACAATGAGGACATCGATTTCAGGGGGAAGGTGGTCCTCTTGGCTCTTTTCTTTCTTTTGTCCTCTATTTGTGCCTCCTCAAAATCCATAGCACCATTAGTAACAGCTGACCTCCAGATCGTCGAATACACTATGCTTCATTTGAAAAAAAATGCTGTTCTCACAGAGCTCAGAAGGTGTTGTATTTTGGCATTGATGTCAACTTTTGAGGAGAGATGGTTGTCAAGGTATGAGGAATGTTCAGCAATGCCTGTTAATTCTTACATGTTTCTTACATGTATGTCCTTGGCCTCTGCTATACATTTTACCTATTTTGCTCTCATTTGTTACTTGTCATTTCATTTAATCACATATAATTTCCTTTGATTTCCTAATTATTGATTTGCTCAAAATTGCTTGCCCATCCCCCAGAGTAAGAACCAACTAGATTGAAAAATACATTATCTATCTACTGATTGAGAATTGTATTGCTGAATAAGAATAATGATAATGTTTCAACTACTAGGATTCAGACAGTATTCTGTACCCAAACTGGACATTTTAAAACTATGTAAATTGGCACGGTTAGTTTATAGGATCTAATTGGTGAGGCTGAGGCAGAAAGAAGATTCTTATATACCCAATATGTAGCTACTCTCACTTGTAGTACTTACTAATTTGTCTTTAGAAAGCAGGTGTACACTTAAAAGGAAAATAAAACTGCACTGTAACTTGGTGTACCTGCAGTTGATCAATGTATGTAAAATAAGTCTTTTCAGATACCGGCACTCTTTTCAGTGGAACTCTTAGATAACAGAATTACTTTTCAAACTATTGAGATAGCATCCAGTTGCTGACAGCTTTAGAAACTGACTTAGATTCTGGCACAACATTTTCATATACACGACAATATAAGATTGTTTAAAAGTACCTATGAGAGCATTAATAAAGCAGTAGCTGAAATTTTGAATGATTATTTGGAATGGAAATATTTGCTGGGATTGAAAATTTTGACTGTAACAAATGTACTAAGCTTGTATAATAAAGTGGTCTGATTGAAAGGCTTGCAGAAGGGAAGAAAAACACAGATAATTATTAATGTTCTTGTTTGAATAGTGGTAACACCCTCTGACGGCTGATTTGATTGCAGTTTATTGTGTCATTTTGTTAAATTATTCCTCTGAAGCATTATACATCAGATATATTCTTCATAAACAAGTCTTTGAAATGTCATGTTGCCAATGTTTTTAAAAAGTCATTCACCAGTGAATAAAACGTAGGCATATATGAAAATTCACCAGCTTCTCTTTTTGCATATTTTTGTTTCTTCCAGTCTTTAACATTTCCAATCTAGGAGATCATCAGATTAATACTTCAAGAAAATGTTAGTTACTTTTAAGAAAAAAGTCTTGTTTTTCTTTTTTCAGCTTCAAGAATTATAGTGTGTGCTTTTCTTTTTTTTAACTGATTAAATGATAAACTGGTAAACTGAATTGGTGTAGTGTCATTGAGTGTTCTTGTCAACATAATGACATGTAACCAGCATAGTGAAACTCATGGCAACCATGGGGCTGTCCCAAATGGTATCTGGCCCTAGCCACAGAGCTGGGCTACAGCCTTATAGTGCCTAGCTTATAACAGAATGTTTGCACCAGTGATCATGAGTAAAGTTGGTGTTTAGCATTTTAGTATGTTATCAGATATTATGTAAAGTAGTTAACTGCACCACTTACGTCCTGCAAATGGTAATAAGCAGTTACTTAATAATTTCCTCTTGCATTTGTGTGTTGTAAATGATAGATGTCTCATCATCTTTATAAAAGATCACATGCAGTTTGATACATGTAATGAACTCAAGTTTTAGGGTAACATTGGATTATTTGTTCCGACAACAATCTAAAGTAAATGCATTTAAGTAATGGAACCTACCATGAGTATTGTCTTATTTGTATAGTAGATTCATCCTAGCCAGGACACCAGCTAGATTTAGACTACCAGAAATTTGCTATAGCATGATTTGAATTTCCTATAATGTAATAACATATTGAGGGTTACAATCTTACCATGTTATTGATTGAATACTCTGACTAGACTCCTTCTCAGTTCATTTCTGCTAGCTGACAGATGTTTAATAGGAAATGTAATATTTTGTGGACTAAACACTGATCTTTGCTTTGTTGGAACAGGATAAGAAATGGATTCTCAGTCATGAAGATGTTACACTGGGAGAATTACTGGGCAAAGTAAGTGATCTTCTGTAAATGGGAAGGGAAGGAATCACTGTATTCTTGAATATTAAACATAGTCATGACAGAACTGAAGTGATCTCTGCCATCCCATTGTGTAGCATTTATATAGAAAAACACAAAAAAGATATTTTTTAAAAATGTTATAAGCGGCAAGATCCAGCTGAAAATTTGAATTTTGATATGACCTGTATATAAGTCAATGGTCACTCTGAAGGGAAGGCACCAAAACCGCTTCAGGCAACCAGTTGCTCTTCGGCACTACCACTGGCCACTGCTACCATTTTACCATTTAGGCATTCAAATATGCCAGGCATGGCACATGGCAGGAGGGCTCAGTGCTTCTTTTAGGTTCTCCTGGGGTAGACTAACCTCTTCCCTTTTGCCACTCTACTCTGAGAAGAGTATGGTACAGTACTCACATCGACCTATGGATAAGTCAACCACCTGGGTTTTGGATTTATTTTTTTTTACTAAAATTTCTAGACACATACATGAGTATATAGGGTAAGTATTGGTTAAGACACATTGATTTTGATTAGAATTCTAAGCATTTGCATATTCTAAATAACTGGAACAAATTACTACCTTAGTTTGGTAGAATTGTGATTTAAGACTATAACCAGTGAAGATACTATTAATTAGTAGACTTGACAGTTAATATTGCTAAAACATATAAAAGTAATTAACTTTCCAATTTCCTGTGAATTAATAGTAGTGTTGCTACTCTCCACCCAGATTTTCTCTCCTGGCTCATTTAATTTATTTCTGAACCCTGTGTGTGTCTCTGTGTGTGTTTGTGTGTGTGCAGGCACATGCTCACACATTGTCAGGCTATCTGTCAGCGGCAACCTCATGAATTTCATAGGGCTTTCTTAGTTAAGAAATCCTCAGAGATGATTTGCTAGTTCCTTTCTTTGAAATATAGCCAACACTGCCTGTAATTCATTGGCAGTCTCTCATCCAAGCACTAATCAAATCTGATCTTGTTTAGATTCCAAGACCAGACAGGATCTGATAGTCCTCTCTTAAGTGGCCTGATGGGCATTCCTAGGGTGGCTTACAGAAGAATACTTCTAACACGATGAAATAGTTTTATGAAATGTATATTAATATTTGGTAGATACTGCAAAACTAGGCATGATATAATTGTAACATGAGATTTACATAAACAATTTATGCATTTTTTTTCTCTCTCTCATGGAGGTGGGAATGTTTTAAGTGGAGTAAAGAGCATTTAATCCTTCATCTGACCTTCCTTGCCTTGGTGTTCAATATTGCTTCAAGGCCCAGTATTGGAAGTAGACTGGAAAAGTGGGTAGAGTGAAGGGAAAGTGACAGGGCAAGGGAAAGGAAAGATTTTATTTCTCTCATCTCTGTGAAAAAGACATGTGACTTCTCTGTCACATGTTGTTGCATCTTAAAATATCCAGGATATTAAATGGATACTATGGTGTGATCTAGATGTCAACTAAAATATCTAGTTGAAGCAGAGGCAGGACAGTGAAATGTGGAGTTTAGTATTTTTCACCTTGTCACATTTCTTTAGCTGTAACATTCAGAGGGGAGGGATCAGTGAGGTAAGTCTTGACACAATGACTTCCAAGTCATGCACTTGATTTAACTACTTATTACAGGGAGACATGTGGAAGAGATATGTCTTGGGAATGACTGTGTAGTTGGATCACACGTGCTTTTGGATTCAGAAGATGATCCAGAAATTGAACATTCCATCACTTTTACTATGGCTGTTTGTATTTTAATGAGTGTGGTGGTGTTCTTTACAATGGAGAAAGAATGGTTGTTTTTAAAAGCTATTACAGTAAACACATTGCTTCTGGTAAATTTCCAAGCACTTCTTTCAGTTTACTCTTACCTCCCTCTACAAGGTGATAAAAAAAGGAACCATTAACCCCTAATCAAGTAATGAAATGATTAGTAATTGCATATTTTGCACATTTGTTCCAAAGATTCATCAAACCTGAAGTCCAAATCTGAAGATTCTTTCACAGAAATGTATGAATATTTGTTCTGATTCCACCTTTACCTATACCACAACCACAGCTGAAGAGAGTGTGTTCCTGAGACAACAATATAAATGAATCTAAAGAGTCGCAATTTCATATCACATCTCATTAATTAACGCTGTTCATGTGGCATGAAACAGATTACAAAACACACAATAAAATAGTTATGATAATCTGAGAATCACAAACATGTTAGAATAGAAGGCATGTTATGGTTCAAAGATTAAAAATCTAAACATTTGGCTATAGAAATGAGCAGTGGTTAAGAAACCGGGATCTTGAATTGGTTTATAAGAACTATAAAGTTTCGTAGTTTTGCTCTGCAATGTGTCTCTCACCTTGACACTCGTAATAGTAATTGAATTAAAATATATCTGCTAAGGGCAATAATTCCAGACAAAATTGCCGCTGTTTTTGTTTGCAACATAAAAGCATGCACTTCATATTTGCCACTGCATGAAACCATAAGTGCTCCAAAGGAAGCACAACTTATCTTTTCTTCAAAGAGAAAAATATCAGATGAAAGGTTGTTACTGCTCAATCCTCATAGTTTTGTCTGAGGATGTAGAAAAGCAGCATGGATAAACCAGATTAAAATGAATGCTAGAGTATAAGATTATGTGGCATGTTATATAAGGTAAATAAATCTGGAGTTAGTAAAAAAATTATCTTGACCTAAGTTTATCAGATTTATTTCCCCTAATGTCCCAAATTGTTCACAGTTATAACACTATATAACTTGTTTCAGGAACTGTGGACAGATATGCATTTTCTCACTGCGTCTCTTGTTTTCATTTTTTTACATCAGACATGGGAAATCATAATTTGTGGAGAAGTGGTGGATAGGAGGAAGATGTTTAATCTTTCTCCTGGCCTTCATTTTCTCTGCAACTTCCCCCCTACTCTTGGCCAGTATTTAATTCCAGTCCTTGACAATGTGATCTAGCAAAGGGGGAAGCTTAAGAAATGTTATGCTCATTGTTTCTCCACTGTAAAACTAGGCGGGAGGCTTCAGTGTGTAACAGAGAAATAGTGGATTGATTCATCACTTGTAAGTTTAGCCTTGTTGTGATTTCAGATCTTTGTTTCCACCATAGAGTGTAAAAGTATGAAATTGAGCCAAGTGCATGTTGTTCTACCCTTCAGAAAGATTAAGTAGAACTTTGTGTTGTACAGAAGAGAGTTAATGGAAGCAATACTGTATGTTACCTCTAAAGATATATGCTAGCATTTGTATATTTGGCTAAATACTGCCCAATTGAGTGACTGTTACCCACATCAAAACAAAGATGAGGAAATTTTCAGTTGCTGGAAACTGTAGCATGATTACCAAAACCCTCACAGCTGGATGCCAGCATTTTCCAAATTCCAACATAGTGTATTGGTTTAAGTGTTTGGACTATGACTCTGGAGTCCAGGATTTGAAACCACACTTGGCCACAGAAACGCACTGAGGGAGACCTTAAGCAAGCAAGCCAAACTGTCTTAGTCTCAGAAGAAAGCAAAGATCTCAGAACATATCTTGCAAAAAAATATATTCCATGATAAGTTAACTTTAGGGCTGCCATAACTTAGAAATCACTTGTAGGCATACAACCGCCTACTTCCCTCTGGTCTGGCAGCTGTGTATACCTCTTCTTTATCACTTCAGTGGGGAGGCAGGTATCTTCTGACTTAATCCAAGGACATTGGATGTGCATTCATCTAACTTAAATCAATGGGATTTAAGGGTGGGGTTACTTTGTATACTTTGG
Organism: Anolis sagrei; assembly: GCF_037176765.1. Lineage (NCBI taxonomy): Eukaryota > Metazoa > Chordata > Lepidosauria > Squamata > Anolidae > Anolis > Anolis sagrei. The sequence goes on along the minus strand of NC_090022.1, from coordinate 246,823,254 downwards.
TTTACTTTATATTGGGCTAAATGACCCCAGTTCATTAACTTCCCATTGCTTTCTGAACCAGCAAAATGCAAAAATTACATTGTATATGCATAGTAGTTTCTTCTTGAGGCCGATGAAATACCAGTTTAGGATTCCACTTCCGGTTGACATGGTAGCAAGACGTGTTATTGGCTAGCCCTGTAATTGGTTGCAACTTTTAAAATGTTGTTTTCCTTTTCCACCAAGTTTCTCGATGGAACCTTCATATTTAATCTCAGTTAGAAAATTGATGAATTTCCATTCCATCCATTCTAGCCAGATAATTGAATGAATTACTGTCAGATTTCAGGGATACTGTAGGGAGAGGATGTTGTATTGTGTTTTTTTTTTTTTTAAAAAAAAACAAAACAGGAAAAATTGCACTTGTAAAAATATAATTTCAGAAAAGAGGTGGCACTACCTTGTTGTATGGGTTGCAGAATATATATATATATATATATATATATAGAGAGAGAGAGAGAGAGAGAGAGAGAGATTGATTGTTGATTTTCTCCCTTTTATACAGCCATGGGATTCAAGGTGCTGCACAAAAACTGATACAGATAAAACGTCAATAAAAACTTGCAAATGGTAAAATATAATTAAACTATCAATAAAATCAAAAGCAATTTACAATCATACATTTAGTTCCCAAGGACTGCTGGAAGGACACCAAGGGGGTAACATAGCTTTTTAAGGAAGTATGTTGCAGAGACTAAGCACAACCACAAAAACAACTTCTCTAGTGTTCCCACTCAGTGTGTGTGGATAGAGACATGTGCATCCCATGTAGAGCTCAAAATGCAAGCATACTCATATTTGAGAATATAGTATTTTTGAAAGCCAGCACTTGAGACAGTAGGTTGTAACTTTTTAAATCAATGAACCTGTGCTTTTTGTGAGGTTGTTCAGCTTCACAAAAGAAAATAGATATCTTGCACAAATAATGGAAACTGTTTTACAAAAAGAAAAAGGTACCAGTTCCATTTTTGTGCAGGAAGCAAACAGGAGGCTAGAAATTTCATGGGGCTCTCGATTCAGTATCTCTGCAGGATGCCTTGACATGTTGAGACACCCTCTCATCAAGAATGGGAAATTTTGTGAATATTTTTCAAAGTGCCTTTCTGTCTTATATTAAGAAAACGACTTACGTTTCTTTATCTTGCTTTCTTTGCCACTGTTCTGTTATAAAGAACACCTGGAGAAATGTCTAAATACCAAGTCCAAGATGTAACAATTTGATTATTTTTCAAAACAAATATAGGTTATGTAGAACAACAGAGAGCCTCTTATTCTACTCATACATAGCAGCCTGCCAGGTATACCTGCTAAACATACATTTTTACAGTATAGGTTTCATTTGACAGCATTTTCTATGAAGTAAAATGACAGAAGAAATTCTTGTAGCATGCTATCATAGGTTTTATTTCCAGGCAAATACTAGCACGCATGCATGCACATACAGAGAGAGAGAGAGAGAGAGAGAAAATGAATGTACACATTGAAGATGCAATCTTTCAAAATCCAGACACTCTATAAATGTCTGATTCCAGTGTTTGAAAATAGTGTTTATGTGTGTATGCATTAATCGCTATCTCTCTCTAGCAATAAATGGAGACCATGTATTTAACTACTATCCGTTAGTTTCACCTTTTGTCTGTCTCTTTGTTTTCTGCTTTCCTTGCTTGCTTATGTCATCTTATACAGGTTTATGTGGAGGTGATTGGTTGAAAAAAAGAGAGGTTTTTCCTTTATGCTTTGGCTGAATGTCTTGATTTTTATATATGATCCTCTAAAGGCAGGAATTCCATACAGAATTTTACCAGGGACAATTTCATGATTAAGTGAGACACATTTCTGTTGAATAAAAAGGAAACAAAAATATCTATCTTTCTGTTTCATATTCGTAGGCTGCTTATGCTGTTTTTTAGCTATGTGTTACTTGTACTTTGAAGAATATAACTTATAATCACACAGAAAAATATTAACAATACATGGTCTCTGACTTGTCATTCTCTGTAGTAGTAAAAGTATGTCACTTATAAATATGAGCCGCATTTTAGTTTATTTCTGTGCTAGCTTTTTCTCAGACAGGCCCCCAAGGCAAGTCACAAATTAGCATAAATAAAATTAAATAATAAAATTGAACTTCTAGAATTTAAGGCAACAGTCTTTCAGTGATATCTTTTTAAAAACCCAAATGTATTCTCCTCCCAGACTAAAAGTAAAAACCAGCTTCACAGCGACATCAAATACAGCAGGAGAAAAACTGCCTAGAGTCACTATATCCATAGAGTAGTTCTTTGTAAATATCCCAGCAGGTGGAATGCCTTACTACTGATGGTTCCAGACACAATGTATCCCTTAATAAATCAGAAAAAAATAAGCTCCTGTACAAAAGGGAGGAAAGGAGAATTGTGATCAGGTACTTGGGGTTTAACACCACTCCCTTCATTTTGCCCAGTCAAAATAATCGTTCATTGTTATCCTTCTTGCTGTCTTACTGCTTCTGTCTTTTTTTTCTTTTCTTTCTCTGTCTCGAAGGAGAAACTAATATCTGAGCTAATATCTGTATCTCCTCTGAGCCTGAGGTTGGGAAAAGTAGGTGGCTGTGCTAGACAGGATGTTGGAAACCATATTACAGGCCATGCTGATTTGTTTATCATTTTGGAGACCTGGATTTACACCTAGTGTATAGTATATTGTGTGTTAGAGAATTAGAGAAAGAGAATGAAAATAGTGTTATCTGATGGAAAACAGCCAGGAGCGTAGAAGAGGTTAGGAAGAGAATAAAAGAAAGTGAGAAGAGAAAAAAATCAGTGAAGGAAGAAAGCTATAATACAACTTCCAAGACAATAATGCTGTTCTGGACTGATAAACTTTCCAGAGATGCTGAACTGTTGGCAAGATAAACAAAAAGAGAAACAACTAGACTATGTCAAATAGGTATATTTCCCATTCTGATTGTAATGGATACCTGTTCTAGATGTCTGTAGCCATGTAATGATGCTGCTGGATATAGGAGTGCTCAAGAATATCTTTGGATGTTCACAGAAACTTGTTCAGGGTGTATAGTTTTTCAACAGAAGAAATTGTATTTCTAAATAGAAAAATGTATGAATTATATGGTTAAAGATAGTAATTTTTTCGAAGGCTTGCATTATGAGTAAGGTAGGCATAAAATTATGCTTATTTAAAATACTTTAGATCTCCTTTTAAGGATCAGACCTTTATTAATTTATTATTTATTTATTTATTTGCAGTTCTTATATTCCGCCCTTCTCACCCCGCAGGGGACTCAGGGCGGATTACAGTAAACACATATATGGCAAACATTCAATGCCAGTTTGACAAACAACATTTAACAGACAAAGGCTATTTAACTTTTTTTCTGGCCGCCGGGGGAGCTGCTGCTTTCCATCGTCCATCAATGACACCGATGAAGTTCTTCCGCATTCCACATTCCCCGGAGTCTTCTTTCTTTATGGCCTCATAAATTAGTTAAATTTAGCCTCCCACACAAGGTGGTCCCTTATTTTCCTACTTGACAGATGCAACTGTCTTTCGGGTTGCAAAGGTCGACAACGGGCTACACAATGGCTGGACACCCACTCCAGCCCGGGCTGGCTTCGAACTCATGACCTTTTGGTCAGAGTGATCTTAATGCAGCTGACACTCAGCCAGCTGTGCCACAATCCCACAATCCCAGTCTAATCCTAACAATAAACCTGCAAAGAGGGTTGAATGTACATTCTATGAATTTTTTTAAAAAAACTTTATGTCTAACAACATAGGGTTTTTTTTCTCAGTACAGAACATATTACTCGGGCCCCCTGATGTTTCTTCTATTATTTGTGAGATACAAACACTGACACCTGGTTTTTCCTCCCAAGCAACCGCTGCTCTGTGAAGTCTTCTCCAGTTTTCTGAAAGGACCCCCAATGACCAGCCATTTACACAGTAGAGCGAGGGAAGGCCTTGCCTTTTGCCTCCTGCCATCTCCAGCAGGCAGCTGAGAAATAGTCGATGAGTTGACGATTCAAAGAAAATGAGATGAATTGATGTCTGATTTTATAACACGTATTCCATTGATTTGACAATTGTCTCAGAACTCCGTCTCTCCTGTGGAAGCACAGCCTTTAAAACTATGTTTTGTCCAGTTTTGTTCCAATGCACAGAAGTAGAGTTTGCATTCATCAAAATAAGCCATAAGACACCATAAAACATTGATAGAATTAATAATAATGTAAAGTTCATGTGTACTTCAGTTGGAATATAATTTTACAGACATGGAGACACTTTTAAGAGTTTCTTCTTCTCAGGCTAACTGATTTCACCAGCAGGCATCGGACCACTATCTTGGGAGCTGGTCTCAAACACAGACTAGATGATGCAAGATAAAGTGGTCACTTAAAGAAATTGATATATTTTCCCACATCCTTTGTTTACTATATAAGAAATTGTCTAGGTTCTTCATAAATAAATGGGATGTTCCAATTACAGGACTTAAATTTAATTGATATTCCCCATGGGGCCTACTGAGGTTACCAATTCATTTTAAGACTAGGACGTTAAGTATTTTTGTGCTTCTTTTAAACCTTAATATTTCATATTCATTTTGTAAACATGGTGAATATTTTTCTTTTTCATAAGCTATAAAGAACAATATTTTTCTTTCTAACTTGCATTGCCTTATATAAGAACAGTGTTAATTAACACGGTTGTATTATGATGATGTTCTTTGGACAGTGCAGAGAGCAATCTACAATATTTTGTGTTATATCACCTTGTTCATGATCCAATGTTAGGAGCGACAACACCATTTTTCTTCCATTGTATCTTCTAATTTTTTAGTCCTACCTTGCTAGTGGTAGTGTTTTTTAGCACCTTTCCCTTCATCATCTACTTTTAACAAGCACTGTATTATTATACTCTGTATTGTGAATCATAATGTGTGTTTACTAAGGACTTGTAAATGTTGCAATTTCAGGGTAATTTTGGTGAAGTGTACAAGGGAACATTAAAAGATAAAACCCCTGTCGCTGTAAAAACATGTAAAGAAGACCTTCCTCTGGAACTGAAAGTAAAATTTTTATCAGAGGCCAGGTGAGTAGTGAAAACTAAAATAAAACAGCACTTAAAATTCATTGTCTGACAAACAGATCTCATTTACCAGATTGGCAGTTCAGTATGGACGTAAGGATGAAAATAAATGTTTTTGTTAATGCCAAAATTGCAATTGCTACAAAGTCATGGTAATGACTGGAATAGGAAAATGAACCCTTATCATCATTGAGAATATCATCATTATACAGGGTGTAATGAATAAGCCAATAAGAAAATTAATTGTACCCGAATGTATGTTTACTGTAACCAAACCACAGCTACGTAGCGACAGATAAACTATCAAAGTTTTTTTTGAGCAACACACATGTACGTTAATGCCGCTAGGCGTCGCTAGGAGTCGCTGTTTTCAAAATGGCGGAATCAGGCAAAGAGAAGGCGTTTTGTGTGATGACATTTGCTAAAACAATGTCAGTAATTACGGTCCAGCGAGAATTTCGAGCCAAGTATGGCAAGGAACCACCTCATCGACATTCCATTGCGAGGTGGGTAAAGCAATTTGAGGAGACGGGCTGCTTATGCAAGGGTAAAACCACAGGACGACCGCGTGTCTCCGAAGACACAGTGGAATCCATTCGTGCATCCTTTCAACGAAGTCCCAGAAGTCGACAAATCGTGTTTCCATGGAATTGAACGTTCCGCAAAAAACTGTGTGGCGCGTGTTACGCAAACGTTTGCAGTTCAAGCCGTATAAATTGCAAATGGTGCAGGCTTTGAAAAAAGGTGACTATTTGAAACGACACGATTTTTGTGAATCAATGCAGCGAAGACTAGAGGAGGAAGGCTTTGCCAACAGACTGGTCTTCAGTGACGAGGCAACGTTTCACCTGTGCGGGAAGGTCAATAGGCATAATCTCCGCTTTTGGGGATCTGAAAATCCTCATGCCGTATTGGAACATGTAAGGGATTCGCCGAAGGTAAACGTTTTCTGTGCAATAACCAACCGTCACGTGTTTGGCCCATTCTTTTTCGCGGAGAAAACCGTAACAGGCATAGTGTACGCTGACATGTTGTCTGAATGGTTGATGCCACAGTTAGAAGAGAAAGTGCCCGATTTCGTATTCCAACAGGATGGTGCCCCTCCGCATTGGCACAACAGTGTACGCGAGTACCTCAACGAACACCTTCCCAGACGTTGGATTGGCCGTGCTGGAGTGACTGATCTTCCATTCCTCCTGTGGCCCCCCAGATCCCCCGACCTCACACCATGCGACTTTTCTCTCTGGGGGTATGTGAAAGACACTGTGTTCCGACCTCCATTACCGCTGACCTTGGACGACTTAAAACAGCGCATATGTGCTGCATTCGATGCCATTACGTCGGATGTGCTGCAACGGATGTGGAATGAACTGGACTATCGCTTGGACGTCTGCCGTGTCACACGGGGCGCCCATATCGAACATCTCTGAAGGTGAGACAAAACTTTGATAATTTATCTGTCGATACGTAGCTGTAGTTTGGTTACAATAAACATACATTCGTCTAAAATTAATTTTCTTATTGGCCTATTCATTGTGACTAACCCTGTATTTATATCCTGTTTTTTCTCTCTTAAGAGAGACTCAAGGTGGTGACTGCCATTTTGGACTGAAGATAGAAAAGTCAAGGATTTGTAGCATGAGTACAGAAAGATTAAACATAAAATTTCAAATACAGGTTTGAGCATTTGGTATCCAGCATTTCAAAATCTGAAAGAGTCCAAAATCTAAATTGTCCATATAGATGTCTGAGATAGTGACATCTTTGCTTTGTGATGGTTCAGTGTACACAAAATAATTTAAAATATTGTATAAAACTGCCTTAAAGCTATGTGTATAAGGTGTGTATGAAATATAGATGAATTTCATGTTTGGACTCGGGTCCCATCTTCAAGATAACTCAATATATACATATATGCAAATACAGGTTTTTCAAAATCTTCCAAAATTCACAATTCAAATCACCTGCGGTCCCAAATATTTTGGATAAGGGATCCTCAACCGGTATACTCTAGAACTTTCTTACTTTGCTTAAATTGTGAAAGTGTGCTATCTATCCATACTTTCATTTACTTATATACGATGTTGGTGAAAATGTAACTTCAAATTATTAATTTGAATCTGCCCCAAGTTTCTTCAGGGAGATGGAGGCAGGATACAAAAATAAAGTTATTATTAAGGATGAGCGAATTTTCAATTTTAGTTAAACAAGATTTGACTTATTCGAAGTCATGCACAGACATAGAGGGCTATTGTGTTTTTTTCTATTTAAATGAAAGAAAGTTCATGCAATCAAATAAATCTATGTGATGAAATGTTTCCACTCTTTGCAGAATACTCAAACAATATGACCATCCAAACATTGTAAAGCTCATAGGAGTGTGTACTCAAAGGCAGCCAATTTATATTGTGATGGAACTTGTTCCAGGTAATATGTTTACTTTATTATTTGCAATATAAATATTGTATTAGTTTTTTTTAATTTTTTTGTGTTTTTATTTTCCTGGCACATACTTTATACTGCTCATTTGCATTGCTTTGCTTTTTGTTGTTTCAAAATATGCTCTTTTGGTCTGAGTCTGCCTGCTATTTCAAAATCATAGGGTTAGTTGGGTTTTGCCAGCAGGTGGAGATAGCATCAAAGTGATAGCTCCTAGGCCTAACTCATAGTAAATCTTCCAGATCATGGGAGTAGATAAATAATCTGCGATTACATTTTTTTTTCTCTATACTGAATACATATCAAAATAGCAGGGTGGAAAAAAACACAAACACATTACCAGAAGAAATCTCTATAGACTAAAGTACGCATGCAGTTCAAAAACAGAAATGAAGCCATGTCATACTTGAAACAAAAGGATAAGAATGTTTTCATTATGCGAGAGGCTATATGGAACTTTTGAAAACATTTTCATATGTTTTTCCCCAGTTTGAAACTAATTTAACAAATGTATTTTTGTAGCCTCTCCTTCCACTTTATTGGGTAGCCAGATAGATGTTACAAGATACTACTGGGTAGGTGTTGTTTTGGGAAGTAAAATCTACTACCTTCTCTCTTATAATTCTAACTGAAGCAAGGGTCCCTTGTGCAAACAAGAACCCGATTTTTTTTTTAAAAAATGTGTTGAACTTTCACTAAATAAAAACATGATGTCTGATATTCTTGATTAGGCTTGCGAAGGTTCTGGTCTTTGAGAACATGGAGAACTTTGACTCTTTAGTAAAGGTCCTTGATATGAAACCAGTTTTGCAACTGACTGTTAATGTAATTTGGAGGCATAAAATGTTTGCTAGTAGTTCAGATCATTTGTTACTTTCTCTAGAGTTCAGGAAGTTACATTTAAAATGAATTATTTAATGGTTTATCGCCATAGTACTTACTATTTTTAAATAACAATTTACTGTTTCATTTATGTAAAGTAATTGGGTTTTTAAAAATCCAAATGCTACAAGCTGCCTGTCTGAAGCAGAACATACATTTTTTTCTCCGCCCTACCTCTGTGTTGACTTGTTCTGGGTAATAATGGAAACCTATGATGTAGAAAGGAGCAAGGTATGTCAGATTGTGCAGCACATGAAGAGCTGTAAATGAGCACCTTTCTCCAACAAATTCTGGCATTCCAATGAGGTTTTGTTGTACTGCTTGGCCAGGAATACCCTCAGAGCCTGCTCTTTCCCACAGTATAATGACTTAAAATTATTGGCCTTTGATATGAAACCAGATCTACTGCTGGTGTTGGTACACCAGCTCAAGGGAGCATGGAGTTCTTGTAGGAAATTACGCTTGTCTAGTGTTAGCACTAGGACTCAAAGAGTTGCAACTGTTAATCTAAGCTGATCCTTAGGCTTCAGTGTCTCAGCTCCTAAGTCTCCAGGGTCTCATAGAATCATAGAGTTGGAAGAGAGCTTGTAGGCCAGCCATTCCAACCCCCTGCCAAGAAGCAGGAAAATTGCATTCAAAGCACCCCCGATAGATATCCACCCAGCCTCTGTTTAAAAGCCTCCAAAGAAGAAGCCTCCACCACTCGTTCCCACCTTTGTTTTGGCTTGATATCTCCTCCTCTTTATTTACTCCTTGCTCAGTCTTTCAGGTTGTGTTCAAGCACTGCTGGAAACAAGAGTTACAACACAAAAGCATATGAGACAGCCAGGTCTTAGACTCTATGGTATTTCTATTCTTCCATTCCTCTTCTTGGATAACAACAACAAAAAAGGGCACAGAAAGTAACTACTTCAACCAGAGAAGTCAGCCATAGCAGAGCACCTGATGAACCAGCCTGGACACAGCATATTATTTGAGAACACAGAAATGCTGGACTACATCAACGACCACCATGTCAGACTGCACAGAGAAGCCATTGAAATCCACAAGCATGTGGACAATTTCAACAGAAAGGAAGAGACCATGAAAATAAACAAAATCTGGCTACCAGCATTAAAAAAAACTCTAAAATTACAACAGCAAAACAGCAGAGAGGAAACAACCAGGCACATCTTAACACCTCTCAACAAAAGATTTTCCCAGGCTCAGCCAGGCCTTCAAATGCTAATGAAGGTGGTCAGTTGAAACATTCACACCTAGCTCCAGCAGAGAAAAGTTCTTTGCCCCACCCCAGCCATTCCACAGATATATAAACCCATTGTCCTAATTCCAACAGACCTCACTACCTATGAGGATGCTTGCCATAGATGCAGGCGAAACGTCAGGAGAAATGCCTCTAGAATATGGCCCTATAGCCCGAAAAAACCCACAAGAACCTAGAATTTGCTGTATTTGGGAGCAGAGCAGCTGAATAAAAAGTAGATGAATAGTTAGATGGAGCACAGCAATGTAGACTTGAAGGAGATATAGAAAACATGCATCTATCTCTAGCAGAGGAGAAAGAGTTAGGAATGCCCAACTCTTAGTGAACCAGGCAGCAGCAACTATGTATGTAACTTCTTTCCCATGCTAAGGATAAGCGTCTAGAGCAGGTTGCTAGGAAATAGTAGCTTTGTTCAGGGCAGTAGCACTGTGGAGATACAAAATGGTAATCTGGTAGCCACCAGTATCATCATTTGTCAGGCAGCATGAATTACATTGTTGCTCTTAGCATCTCTGTTTTATGGTTGCAAGCACATGACTGTTTTGTGACAGCTGCTTTGTCTGCTTATTTTAGGGCCAATAATTCATGTGAGCTTTTTTCTATGAGCAGAAGATGCCATTTTGCTCTCTGATGCGGCCATAAATGTGGGCTGACTGATGGCAGGAGAAATTCTGCTCACAGCTAATGATTCAGATGATCTGTCAGTAGCCTGGAGCTGCTGCAAGCAGAGTGGTCATATAAGGTCATAAATGCTGTAGTAGAGGGATCCATGTGAGTTAGGGGACTCTCACTACAATTGTATTTATATGTTTCCTCCATTTTTATGATGTGCTCAATGATGTAACTTCATTTGTCTACAGTGCAATGGGCAGAAAAAATAGCTTCATAGGATGAAGAAGTAGGGAATTTGGTACATTGGATTCTGCATTTGAAACTGCTCCTTTTTCCCTTATCATACTCTTAGCTAGAAACTGGTGACATAATTAAGTTCTTAATTTGTTACTTTTAAATGCATATGGGTTTTGCGAAATTTAATATAGATTCAGTCCCTACTAAACCACTAGCTTGTGTGTGTATGTGTCAGCACATAACTATAAAATTCATGCTAGTGTCCTTTTTATGACTTTAGTATTTCAGAGCATATTCTTTTTCATTTCATCCATCAAAATATTGCTGATGCAGCATTAGGCATTTGTGGATACCTTAAAATGTTATTCCATAATGCTCTGTTTGGTTGCTCTAATGTTTCATTTCATGCCTAATATTCCAGAACAAATGAGGATGGGAGAACATAAGCTGACCACTTATCATCATGGTGAATGCACATTAACTGTTTAAAACAGGAGAGAGATCCTTTAATTTATATGTCACCTAAATTCAAAATATGTTTGCACACTACATAAGATACAGTGTCACATTTTATCATTCTCCTGTGACTTGGTAGTGAGATTTTTTTTTAAAGGGAAAGTACAGAGGACAAGAAAAAGAAAGAAAGATGGACTGTGTCTGTGTGTGTGCGTGCGTGTGTCTGTAGACCAGCGGAGGCTAGAAATGGAAGTGGAGATAGTTTGGGATGATACAAATCAGACATTTGTTATTATTCTCATGTCACTGCTACTATAATTTTTAAAAGCCCAGTATATTGATTAATTTTTAATATTTATATTGGAAAGTGCTTATTGTCCTTATTGTATTGTACTTATTAAAGTTGCATATTAGGTGATGTCATAGAATCATAGAATCAAAGAGTTGGAAGAGACCTCATGGGCCATCCAGTCCAACCCCCTGCCAAGAAGCAGGAATTGCATTCAAATCACCCCTGACAGATGGCCATCCAGCCTCTGTTTAAAAGCTTCCAAAGAAGGAGCCTCCACCACACTCCAGGGCAGAGAGTTCCACTGCTGAACGGCTCTCACTGTCAGGAAGTTCTTCCTCATGTTCAGATGGAATCTCCTCTCTTGTAGTTTGGCTGGTACAATAAACCATTCATTCATTCATTCATTCATTCAATACTAATCATTTCTTCAGGGAATGGAAACCTGGAAGTGGAAGGAAAATTTCAGAAAACTTTGTTCCAAATCCAGTCCTTTTCCTATTTCTGCTGCTATCCAGATATTAGCTGATGTCCTTTTTCAAGCAGTATTTCATCTCCTGATGCTAGGCAACAACATATTTAAGAAGCCTTCTCTGGCTTTCAGGGACATTACATATTGCTAACAAGTTGCTGTAGTCCTAGAACACTGTGGCATTATATAGCAACTTGCTTAGCCAGTAACTGGACAAGAATTAATTAATTGGTGGATGGAACTTTTTTTTAATTTTTGCTTTTATTTCCCAGTTCTTTCATTATTGTAAAGAAATAACATGACTAGCAAGAGATGAAAAAAGTCTATTTCTCTTTTATACGGGTTTTCCAAGCTTAGTATTGAGCAACAAGTAGAGTGGCCAGTTGTTAAAATGATTTATTTATTGGCATTGCTGTTGGGAGCTTAAGTGTGAGGTAAGCATGAGGCCAAATATGTTCAATCAATGACTGAAATGAAATGTGTTCTTACAGCAGTAGCCCCATCAACTCCACTTACCAACACTGTCCCAGTTCTGATTATCAGTGATGTTGTCATCAGAGTTTTCCATCGAGTTTGGCCTCTATGATAGCATGCATGCAAGAGTTAATAGGGGCAGGACCCTTTTCATTTTTCTGCTAATAGTCACCCTGTGGTACACACAGCCATCCTTCACATGTTGCCTCCACTCTGTGTCTATTTACAAGAATGAACATACACATACAATTGAACTCATGGAATCTCCTGGAATCAAGGGGCACCCTGCCGAATCAGAATGACTTTCATATAGACACTTATATTGAATATGCATGAATATACTAAGAAGTCACTTTCCTGAACATGTATCAGATGTATGTGATAGGAACATTAATATGGTACACAATTCTAGCAATGGGAAGGATTAGATATTAGAGCATAATCCCAAAGAACCCATTTGTACTTTATTGCCCACACAGTGGGCTTCATGCAGAATCCTCTTTTTGTAAATTATCTATTTGGACATCATTCCTTACTAGTGTCTATTATCTACAGAACCCCCAAGATTGAGATGCATTAGTTAAATATGTTCTTGTGCAGGTTAACAGTGGTAGGGGGCTTGGAACTATCCAGGCTCACAGTATTGTCAAAGTCAATAGGCTTTCCTCCTATCTCTTCTCCCTTCTGTTTTCCTGTAGACTGCTGCCAGATCCAGCTGCTTCAGAAATTGTCATTATGTTAATGCTAATGGCTTTGAGGCGTTCATAACACAAATTCAAGTGGGTTGGGGGTTGGAGGGAGAGAAAGCTGATTTCTGTAATAATGTTGTTGGATAGCATTTTAGTGGGTTTCGTTCTTATTTATTCTATGGAGAAGTGAGAGAAAAAACAGCAGGAAGTATATGTGTTTAGTGTCTTGGGTTGGGGCGAGGGGCGATTCCAAGAAGTCTTTATTCTTTGTATGTTCATCTAGTTCTACTGCCTGTGGTGGTAAATTATTAGTAGCTATTCATCCCCTCTAGATATGAAATATAATAGCTAAAACTCTTTCTTTCTCACACACAGTAACTTCAGGCATTCCTCTATGAAGCAATTGCTTTGTTTACTATCTTAGTAGGGAGATTTTTAAAAAACCAAACACCCTGGCTATGACACACTCACTTCTGGATTGCTGGCCTCATGAGAAAAAATAATTTTGGACTTAAGTTGCTGAATGTTAAGACATTTAGAGTGAGAAATGACTTTTTCCTTCCCAAGAGAGTGAACTCTGTTTTTAAAGAATCCATTAGGAGTAAATACAGCAGTCCAGGGGATTATTCAATTCCCTATTCTTGTCTTGAGTCATAGTTCAACGAACAAAGTCAAGAGAGATGTTCCGTTGGGTGTCATTTCTTCTCAAGTGATGCCAGAGCCTACAAGCCTATTAAGGGAGTTTCTGATATATTTTACTGGGGTGTATGATATAGATGTTATTGTTCTGACAGACAAACGATACAGGCTGTTGCACATATTGGCTCACACATTTTCTTTCTAGAAAAGAAGCCTCAATATGACTTGGTTCTGAACATTTCACTTGAAATGTTTTTACACTGTTCAATGGCTCTGTAATAATACAGAACTGAAATTAAACAGTTTTTCATGTTTCTTCTAACTAACTAGGATTCAGTGGACGGAAGGCAGATCTAGTTCTTGTCATACATTGCTATGTGATGGATAGGCAAGGGTTTATGACTCCCATTTGTTTAACAACATGATTTCTTCTAATTGAATTAGACGACTGGAAAAAAAGGGGGGGGGTCACTAAAACGGATTTCCATTTGAAAAGATTTAGCTCAGGTTAGTTCTGGTCGCAAAAACAAATTCCCAGGTTCAGAATGTCTGCTGAAATAGACTGTTTTTCATTTTTTGTTTTTTGTTTTTTGTGCTTGGGTTGTAATAACAATCCAAAAACAGATCTGAAGAACTTAGTCTGTGCTTGAACAGTGATACCCTTATACCAAGGCAGAAGACACACATAGTAACAGAAATAGCCTATCTCCCCAGTTTATAATTGAATCACCATTGCAGCACTCAAATGTGAAAGAGCAATAGAAGTTCATGTTGCTGTCTGTAAGAGAGAGAGGGAGGGAGAGAGAGAGAGAATGAATTACCTTGCTGAAAGAAGTTTTCTTCGTGCTCTGTCAAAGAAACTGATAGGCTAGACTGTACAGGAGAAGTGGACTCTGGAGCATTTTAGCCCATTATTTGTTTCAAATACAATGTTATCTATTACAACTAGCTAGAGTAAAATTTCATGAATCATTGGACCATTTGTCAGCCTGTTCAAAAGGACATCCTTAACCCTATCATGCAGAATGAAATGTCTAGGAGAATGGAACATTTAACTGAATCAATATTAAGGCTCTCTTCTTTTGAGAATGTGTTTAATACATAATGGATAATCACATATTTTACAGAAACTTGACTTATTCTAATTAATACATTATATCATTTGGAACAAAGAGAGCCTTACTAGGATTTTGTGTGCTATTCCAGTTTTATTGAGTGGCAATCCTAAATTTGTGGCAGTGAATCATAATTTTAGATAGTACCCATGTTTACTCGCAATTTTCAAAACTCTGAAAACCAAAAAAAGTATTTGCTGATGAATGTAATATGCAGCAGGAAAGGTGCACTGTTTATAACAGGCTCATTACAGTTACTGTCTGCTTAGCATTCCTTCTTTAAAAACAATTGTATTGTAGCACCAAAGCCTTCAGCAATTGAAAAAAAACATTGGGTTGCATCTATGCTATATAATCCACTTTATCTGCCTTGGTTCAGTGCTATGGAATGATGGGGGTTGTAGTTTTACAAGGCTTTGAGCTTTCTCTGTCAAAGAGTGTGAATGATCTATGGCCATTAAATTACAGGTGACATCCCTCAAATAGAAGCTCCAGGTGCTCCTGAAGCAGCTTTCCCCTTTGCTTTGGTTCAGAACTAAGATTACCCTATTATTTGTATCTAATGCACACCCTAATTTTGACAAGGTGATTTAGCCAAAAAAGGTGAGCATTAGATTCAAGTAAATACAGTAGTTCTGCCCTCTTGGTTTCCTATAACTTGTTTTTATCATAATTCAATCTCTGACTCAGTTTCTAATGCTGTTTCTTGTTTTGTAGTCTTGTTTTGTATGGTGCATCATCAAGTTTCTGCCAGCATTGTGGAAGGGCTAAAAGAGTGATTTCTTAAGTAATAGATTCATAAAATGAGCCCCAAACTGAACTACGTACTTTTTAAATATATCTTTTGTTTGTATTGATATGAAGGTCCCTAGACCTTTTTATGTAGTGTAAGCTCCAAAAGTTGTGCACCATTTCATGTTAAAAATATTAATTTTTTAAACTACATTACCTACCTTTTTTAAATGGTAAATTTCCTCCAAACACATCTTGCCAAGAATGCACTTTAGGGTTGTGATAGACAACAGCAATTGCATAATTCCAACAGGGATGGGAAAGCCAGGTCTTTTGGCTAATCTGGCCCTTCAGAATCCCAGTTATACTTGAGGTAGCCATGATTCCTTCCTCATGGTACAATTGTTTTTTAGTTTTCCATAATGTTGTTAGTTTCCCACATTTGGAAAGGTTGAATTGTTTCTCCTAAGGCTTATTTTCTGGCTATAAGAGCTTTAAACTAAAATATTGTTGTATTTTGGCCTACAATTACAATGTCAAACCCTGGTCACCATGGAATATGACTCTCAATAATTACAGATGGCATCCCTCAAATAAAAACTCGAGGTGCTCCTGAAGCAGCTTTCCCCTTTGCTTTGGTTCAGCACTTTGATACTTTCCTTTGCAGTGACATATTAGGATACTGTTTCTACAAAAAACAAAAAAACAAAAAAAACATTGTGTCCTATTTGTTGGTATATTGCCATCATGAATGATCGTAGAAGGTGTTTTAGTGAAAGCTTACATTATTGATTAACTGACATATTGAGGTTAAACAAGAGCTGATTAATAATTTCTAGCACCGATTAAGAATTTTACTCATTCAGTCAGGTTTTTTTTATCATATACTATATAACAAAAACAGAATACAATAAAGTGCAAGACAAAAAGTTACCAGTAGTTAAAACAAATAACATTTTGCTTCAATTTTAACATGAACAATAGTTTTTCTTAATACTTAAGTCAAGCCATATAAAATGCATTTACACATCCATGCATATTGCAAAATATTTCACTACTATAATCTTTTACAGTTTTTACTCTGATTCAGTGGAAAATGTTAGAACTTGTTAGTTGTAACGAGTTCATAAAATGATATCTAAGTCACATTTTTCATTCTTACTATTGCTGAATTCCACTGAATACTTTCTGGCTTTATTTTTAAGGTTACAGCACTCCATTTAATACTGAATTTATGTAATACCTAATTTATTTGCAATAGAAACAGCAATGGTAATGAAATCAGTGATCATCCAAGTTACTATCAAGCACTTTACTATTAATAAGAGAGCTGATGGTTAAACCATCAAAGATGCACATGCTTACTTACTTACTTAGGCAATTATTTGAGTCAGATTGTCCTCCAAGTTGAGGTTCCCTGGCGGTGGGTATGTAGGTGACTGTGAGGGCATTGGTTTCCAGGTGGAAGGATGTCTCCCACCGTCTCCCAAAGCAGTTGCTCTACTCTGAACTTAAGAACGGAAAATGGAACATTGGTGGACAGGAAAAGAGATTTAAAGATGGCCTCAAAGCCAACCTTAACATCTCTGGCATAAGACACTGAGAACTGGGAAGCCCTGGCCCTTGAGCGTGCCAGCTGGAGGTAAGCTGTGACCAGCAGTGCTGCAGAATTTGAGGAGGCATGAGTGGAGGGTGAAAGAGAGAAACGTGCCAGGAGGAAGGCGCGTCAAGCCAACCCCAACCGGGACCGCCTTCCACCTGGAAACCAATGCCTTCACTCTGGGAGAAGATGCGGGTCAAGAATAGGGCTCCACAGCCACCTACGAATCCACAAGGAAACCCATCATGGAAGACCATCTTACTCGTCCAACGAGGGATCGCCTAAGAAGAAGGAAGGTGGTCCTGGTTGGGGTTGGCTTGATACGCCTTCCTCTTGGCACGTTTCTCTCTTTCACCCTCCATTTGTGCCTCTTCAAATTTTACAGCACTGCTGGTCACAAGAGACTTCCAGCTAGAGCACTCAAGGGCCAGGGCTTCCCAGTTCTCAGTGTCTGTGCCAGAGGTTTTAAGGTTGGCTTTGAGCCCATCTTTAAATCTCTTTTCCTGTCCTCCATCATTCCATTTTCCGTTCTTGAGTTCAGAGTAGAGTAACTGCTTTGGGAGACAGTGATCGGGCATTCGGACAATGTTGCTGGTCCAGCAGAGTTGATGGTGGAGGACCATCACTTCAATGCTGGTGATCTTTGCTTCTTTCAGCATGATGACATTTGTCTACCTGTCTTCCTAAAAGATTTGCAAGATTTTTCAGAGGCAATGCTGATGTAATCATTCCAGGAGTTACATGTGACGTTTCAAAGGCATATAGCATTATATAGCTGTAATATGCAAAGTGCTTATGAAAAACAATCATTTTTATTTTGCTGTCAAATAAATATTTCCCTCCAGTGTTGACACAGCATTTTTAATGTCTAATCCATCAAAAGTGTCTCATAAAAACTTACTAGCTGACCACCTATTGGTAAAGGTTTCCCCTTGACATTAATTCTAGTTGTGTCTGATTCTGGGGGGTGGTGCTCATCTCCATATCTGAGCTGAAGAGCCCACATTGTCCATAGACACCACCAAGGGTCATGTGGCCAGCATGATTGCATGGAGCACCGTTAACCTTCCTGCTGGAGTGGTACCTATTGATCTACTCACATTTGCATGGTTTCAAACTGCTAGGTTGACAAAAAAATGGGGCTAACAGTGGTAGCTCATCCCGCTCCCTCTCACATTTTCTCTGCTGAATTCTTGAAGTCCGTTGAACAGTTTGCTTAAAAGAGTTAACATTTGTAGCTTCTTTTCGTTTGAAGCATATTCTTAGTTTTATAGGGTACTCTGCAACCCAGCTGTTGTCATTACGTTAAAGGATCCAATAAAGACCTGGATTGTGCTACATTAGATAAAACATATGTGCAAATTACACATCTGAGTTGTCTTTCTTTTGATGCCTTCTTTAAAGGGCTAACGTCCCATATATTTCGTTTTGATACCTAAAGCAAAAAAAAAAAAAAAAAGGTCTCGGAACAGCAGGGAAAGAAATGACAAGGAATTAGGTTTATTTATTTATTATTTATTTATTTAGATAATTTCAATCCCATCCTTCTTGCCTCCAAGGATGGACTCAGGGAGGCTACCAACAGGCACCCTTCGGTACCAAACAATACACAACATAAAATACATTTAATCTACATTAAAAACAGTCAAAATTACATAAGAACAGTTCTCCATTTCATGTAATCCTCTGAATAACTTAAATCAGATCAAGAAAACAGTATCCCATGTGTCAAGAAAGGTTAAATTAGTATTAGACTCCATACCTATAATCCATGGAACTAACTTCTTGATAATCATGTTCGAATTTCTAATATTGTGTTGTTGTGAAGGAATATGCTACGTCTCACTGTCTTATTTGTTTCCATTAGAAGATGGTAGTCATATTTTTAAACTACAGTATATATTCAAGTGGAATTACACATGAATCTCATACTGATATCTATGTTTCCCCTTACAAATTGGGTTTAATAAATTCGGTAAATATTTCCCACTGGTCCTGTTCTGAAGAGGCAATTGTCATCTCTAATTTTTAAATTTCATAATGTAGTAATGACTTCGCTTTTCAACCTATGGGGAAAAGCTATATTATTTCACCCATTTCATGATAATTTTGTATGTCCTAATGTTTACAGAAACAGAATTTCACCAAATGGTAAATTCTATTAAGGCTAACTATACAGCAGGAAACAAATCAATACAAGAGGAATCAAAATGCTCCACTGTGAGCAAAGCAATTTTTTCAGTATGTCTAGACTTTATTGTTTTGGGTATGATGCCGCATACACTTAGCTGCTCAAAATTGTCTTGGAAGTGATACTCAAATTCCATTGCAATACACATACACTGTCATTTAGAAACACATATTGCGCTATTATATAACTTTTAAGACTCAATTATTTTCTGTCTTTCTTGAAAATAGATACAGAGATGATGGTAAACACTGAGGGCATTTTTGACTGCTTTGTAAGCTATTTCTTCCATGAAAACAAAAATGGTGGAACCTTAATAAAAACCTATTGCACATAAAGTCCTGTGAGAAAATTCTTAGTAATTTAATAGTGTTGGGAAAGCATTAATCAGTAAGATCAATCAATTCATTAGGTACAGTTTTAAAATATGGATTATCTTTCTTTCTTTTGCAGTTCTCCCTCAGTAAAGATTACTTGATATTTATGCAGCAGTTGGATACAACCCATACTTTGCTTGATTTTTTTTTTACTGAAGTCTAATACATACTACTGTTGAACACAAACAGTGGAACAGTTACTTTTTGGATTCAAATTTGCAAACTCTGAGTCCACTCTAGTCCAAATGTATCATTTCCAAACTTGGTTTAAGATTTTGTGTGTTGGGAAATTGTGATAATTTGTTTTAATTAATTAGTCAACTTAAATGGTTTGAAGCCAGAACTAATAACAAAAATGTTTGGTTTAGCAGTATCTTTTTAGATTACTGTCCCAGTGACTTAACATGTTCACATAAGCCTGAGTATGTAACCTTGCAACACAACTGGGCATATGCCTTCAAGTGTTAGGAAAACAGGTGCTGCTCATGTGATGTGGGTGTATTCATTAAGCAAGACATATTCACAGTTCTAATTACAGTTTATCTGTACTGGGGAGGAAACTCATTCCCATGACCGTATCACAATTGCATCTTATTGCTGAGTGTCAAATGACTGTGAGTTATGATTACAGAAATAATAATCCCTCTTTATCATATTTCTAATACTACATTCAACATTTATACTATGATTATTCTACCCTCCAGTTATTTTCGTAGCAGCCCATGGTCAGAGATACCCATGTTTGTAGCAAATTCTCCAGTTTTCATGGGGAGTTGTGTGGAAAGATTCCCACATCCTGTATTCCTAAAGATTTGCAGGAGAGTTCCTAGTGAGCATAATGCACAGTGCTATTTTCTTTTCATTCTTATTTGAATTGTAAGGTATGATTACAAGGCAAAAACAAAAAAGAATGAGAGGGGGAAAAAGGAAGTACGTAGGATACAAACAAGCATGCAAGCATGCTTGATGGGACAATATCAATTATCAACTAAATTCTACATCAAATATTAAAGATTTTTCTCATATATATATATATATATATATATATATATATATATATATATAATGTCTAATTTTATCACCTGAAAATTGGGATAATCTCAAACTACACCATATCCCATAATCATATAAAGAGTACCCTGATTTTAGCTGATAAAAGGTATGAATCTGAACCTGAATATATTAGATAATGCAAGAGCTCACTAATCGTGTATTGAAAGAACTAACCCAATAAGTGCCTTAACAACTAATCATAGCACAAAACGATTTTAAAAGAAACAGCTTTGCCTGTGATCTTCCAATTCAATAAGTATCATAGCATAAAAAGAGTATACATTTAATAATGAGGGAGGAGGCTGAATATGAAATTAAGTATACATCAAAATTCATCCCTTCATCTTTTTGTTGATATATGTGGGTCTTAAATTTAATGACTGTAACAGGGATTCTGCAGTGATAGACTGCTCAGTTAGCAGTCCAGTGTATCAATACTTTGACGTTGCCTGAATTGTTGTGAAGAAGTAGCACTGATAACAAAAGAAGGAGGCAGAAAACTTCCAACTACTAATTTCTTGGGATTTTCAAACCCTTCCCAGAGTAACTTGACTTTGAGCTCTCAAAGCTAGGCAATCAAGAAAGAAGTCATTCATAGATTCCCCTCTTATCCTCCCATCCCTGCCTTTCTCACCACCACTGATTTTCTCCTCTATAAGATCTAGGCCCTGAATGTGGCTAAAACTATCTTTTTCTTTCATACTTAAATTGATGCATATTTCTTCCGATTTCTGCTGGTGTGATTTTATTTGTTTAGTTATTTGCTGGGTTTATAGCAGTATGTGGGGGCCTCCAGGTATTTTTCCCCCTAAAATTCCCACCTCTTGCCATTGGGCATGGTAGCTAGGGTTAGGGTTGTAATTCAGAAAGCCTGAATTACAACCATGGAAATTGGACCCAAGCTATTGAGTTCAGTTTCTAGTAGATACTATTTCTTTCTTGTCATTAGATTACCTATCTCTATTTCAAAACAATGTTGATTGTTATTCTATATCAATAAGTTATTTCAGATTCATACTGGTTGGTATTATGTTGTAATGTTGTTTTCACAACATGTATTCCAAATAAATGGCAGTATTAAAGCTTGTTTTTCAGAAGGAGATAAAGAAATTACACAGCTAGAAATATGAACTCAAAAGGCTGAAATGAAATCCTTTTAGCTTAGCTTTGAAGTATTTATGTGGTTTGTTCTTTACAAGGATGAACTGCTGGAACCTTTGCTACAAATCATTACATTTATGCATTTACCAGTGGAATAATGCATTGCTTTTTAAAGGACAGGCAATTAAGTGTTAATTCACATCACAGCAATGTGGATAATTAATTGGTCTAGTAGTTACTGGCATCTTGTCTTATACTCCAACACTTTAGTGATATAAATTTCCATTTTACTCCCCAGGATCCTTAAAAGTCATGATTTAATAGGACAAATGATATTTTGCATGCCATAATATAAATGTTAAGAAATTATTTAAATGACAAGTTACATCAATTAAATATATTAGAAGGGTTGTTGAGAAATATTGTCACACTGAACTTTGGTAAGTGTTTCAGCTTTGAGAATAAACAGCTAGTACTTTGTATCCCAGACCATACTTTCCTATGGGATTCATTGCCTACTCACAATTTGATAGGACTTTCTTAGTAACTAGTGTTGTGAATTAAAACTGAAAGTGGATAGAGCCTACAGTGTAATGCAATGCAGCAATAATAATAAAAATATTTGTCTACTACTGATTTAATAAAAACAGCTTGTAAAATTCAGTGCTGCCTTTTACTGAGCTTTCCACTGCCCCTTCTCTATCTTTTGCCTATAAAGCCTAACACTATCTGGGTCAGGTATCTGTCTTCAACACTACTGCATTTCTGCAGTATAGTTCTGGACAACATATCTCATTGCTGAGTTCCACTTCTACTTTCAGTGCACCTGGGAGCTCCAGGCAAAACTGCTGTTAATCAGTGAGTGGGTCCTCCTGCCAGAATCAGAAGACAGATATGCTGAGCAATTTCCCTGATACCTCTGTCCTTGTATCCATGAGCTTAGACAAAATGGAATTGCAAATCCATAATTTGATTCAGTTACTTCATTTGCATTAGGAAGATGACGAGCACAGAGACAGTTTTCCTGCATAGCTTCTTTTGTGTCTAAGAACTCAAGGAAAGTAACAATGATCCATAGTGTTGCATAAAGGCATTAGTTTCTCTTTAACAGTCCTTTTGGATCATAAGGCACAGAAAAACAGAAGGGCAGGGCATCCAGCCTGACAGGTCACCAGTCAATTCAGTCTCACGTGTCTGACTTGTGTCAGTTCTTGGCTGCATGCATGAATAGATCTCCTAGTGGAGTAGGCAGGAGCTAGCTTCTTTCACAGATTTTTGTGTTCCAATTCATGTGCAGTTGCATAGCATCATCCTTCTTTCACCTTGCTGTAAAACAAGGCACCTAGAATGCACACCCTGTCTTAATAGGGGCAGCCAAAATATTGTCACTGCCACACTGCTAAAATTGAATGGCCCAGTATAAGGTCTGAGTAGTGAGTGTGCTCAACACCTCCACCAGAACGTGCCAATTTTTATCTTTGGAAAAGCATGACCTTGTTAGAAATCATAACCTTTTGGGAAAATGATGCCATAACCTTTTGGGAAATAGAAATATCTATAAACTTTTGTAAAATGACATTCATTACCATTTGGGGAAATCAGGAATCTCTATGAGAAAAAGTTAAAAACTCTCTTGAGTCAGTCTTCTCCTTAGTGGTAAATATACACTAGTATTCATGCAAGGCAATTAGGTTTCTCAGCTGTTGAACTGATATACCTTGATATCTCTTTGAACTGTTAGGGACAAAATATACCAATGCACTATATATATATATATATATAGAGAGAGAGAGAGAGAGAGAGAGAGAGAGGGAGAGCAGAGTTGCAGAAGTGTTTTTTCAGTTGCCCAAAAACATCTCTCCCTTAAAGCATCTTGGTTTTCAATCATGCTCTAAATGGGCAAAAATAACATAGATGGTTTAATCACAAACTTCATGTATTCAGCATATAGGTACTTTGCATATCAAATAGATTTGAAGTAGTTTCTCTGTGCAGATAACACAGGGCATCTTTGTTATAATCAAGAATCCAAAGTTCAAAGCGTCTCTCTCATCTGAGAGTCTAATGGAATCTCTGTTCTCTAAAACATTCAGTTTCTACTGACTACTAAAAGCATACTGTTTCTAAAATGGAGTATGAGTCTGAACAGTCCCCGTTCTGATCATATGGTCTGCAGCCCCTCCCACAACGTAAAGGAAAACTGCATACCAATACACTCGTATACAATACAGTAAGCAATCCAAATTATATACATAACAAATAACTAGTATAGGAAGCTTCTAGAAGGTTGCTATTTCCAACACTCATTCCTGTTTTAGCGCATAGTGTAGTAATTTGCCTTTGATTCTTTTCTAGGGATAGCACGTCTTCATTGATACAAATGGTCCTTTCTTTTAGAAAATGTGGCAGAAATGCAGGATCTTTATTGTGAATTACTGACAAAATATACAGTATTAACAATGCTGAATTATTTCTTTATCAGCTATTATAAAACTCTTGCAGTAAGCATTTTCCCCATATATTATTGCCATTAAAGTATCCAGCTGATAGTGCTTTTTATACAGGAAATTTTATACAGGAATTTGCAATGCTGACAGTGTAGGGAGAGAGAGAGAAAAACAAAGTGCAGATAAATGTAAACAGGTTGGCCAAATCATAAAAGAAAAAAATGACTTTTTCCATTTGTATTTACCCTCTATACTCATGTATATGTCTAGAAGTGTTAGACGTATCCCCAAGGCAATGTGAGTACTGTACTTTCATTCTTATAAATAAAAAAAGGGAGCATCCCATTCTCTGAGTAGAGAACTCAGTTGGTCCCGGGAAAGCTAAAAGAAGCCCCACTCCCTCTACTCTCTTCACTGTGGTGCCACTTCTGGCCTTTTTGAATGCTTGGACAGGGAAAGATCAGCCATGACAGAGGTGGTTGGCCACCTGAGGCAGCATTGTTGTTTTCCTCTCTCCACTGGATAACCCTCCATTTATCCATAGGTCATATCAAAATCCATAATATTGGCCTCCAAACCCACCTTCAACATATACACGCAGTTGACTTATATGTAAATATATTTAGCTGGCCTGCACAGCCTGTGGCCTTCGAGGTGTTTTGGACTTCAGCCCCAGAATTCTTGACCATTGTCTAGGACTTCTGGGTATTGGGAGTCCCAAACATCTGGAGGTCAACAGGTTGTGGAGGCCTGATTAAATATATAAGTATGTGTTTAAATATATACGTCTCAGTAAAGCTTAATGACACAGTTTCCCTGTTGTTGTTTGCCATCCAATTGGATTAGACTTACTGCAAGTGTATGAAAGAGAGACCCCTAAGATACTGTGTTGGTAAGAGCCCTGCCTGGATCTTGCAAACATGGAGTCGTGGTTTCCTTGATTGAGACAATCTGCCTGTAATGTAGTATTCCCTTTTTCTACCTATTTCCACTTCATCAAGCATTGTCTTTTCCAGTGAATCACACTGTCCCCTGTTTTATCCAAAGTAGGATGTCTTCAATTTGATCAGCTTCTAGTGAAATTTTGGGCTTGGTTTGCACTTACACCCATCTGTTTGTCTTTTTGGTAGTTCATGGCATCCATAGAACTCTTCTTCACCACATTTTCTTTCTTTAAGCATTTTTTTATTGTTTGTGTGGTTAACATATTTCTGTCCTGACTGAGGATCGAGAATTGATATGCAGGGACTGATGCAGTAAGCCTCGTTCTTTAGCATATCAGAAAACAAGCATCCCTTGATAATTTGAAGCCAGTGGGATTATCCATCCTAGGCTCATGTGCTCTACTTGAGAGGATTGTCATGTATTTGAAGAATAGTCATGACAGTCCTCTATTTCAAGTTGTCCTCTGAGGGGCTATCCATTTAACTACTGGTAGATGAAAGAGAGTATGGTCTGGCAGTTGTGTATCAGGAAACAGTGATTGCAAGATAATGTTCTGAAACCAAATATTGTCAACATAAAAACAGCTCTAGCAGTTATTAATGGATAGTATTCTAGAAGCAAGCATTTTTATTATAGTTATTTATAGTTACTGCTTAAATACTGTATAATGTTTAGGCATTTTTCATACAGTTTGCTATAAAATCACTACTAAATTCCATATAAATAAGATATAAAAGTAAAGCAGCAGCAGAATCAATTTTACAAGCCAGGAAAAGTTTTTATAAGCAAGTTCTTTGCAAACTATTTTCTGCTGAAGGTACAGAAAATCATTAACTATTTTGATATTTTCATCAGACACTTTAAAGTTATGTAAAGCTTCTTTTGTACTCTGCCTTTGTCCAAGAATGGTAATCAACCAATCAAAACAAACCGAGGCAAGTTATCAGAACTTTTGGGCATTAGGTCACATGAGCCTCCAATTAAAAGATAGGTAGATTGATGAGCATCCCCCAATTATGTTATTTTAAAACTTCCCAGATATGTGAACTACCCATTCATGAAGTCATTGTCTTCATTTTTTCAGCCTTCATCCATCCCAGAACTGCATTTAGTCACTAATTCAGAACATATGTAACACCCTCCCCCCCCCCCCAAAAAAAACTTCGTGGAAAATGAAATTGTTTGCAAGGCAAGTGCAAAATTTGTTGTACCTTGTATTCTTTAAAATCTTTTGAGTTCCAACAAAGATCAGAATAATTGAAGATCTTCCATTGCTACTACGTTTTCCTCTTCTAGTCGTTGCAGGTGGTTGTTTTGAAGAGGACCTCTTTGTGTCCTATTTCAGTCAGTGTTCCTTTGATTAGCTGGTGGTAATGATTAAAAAGTGGAGTATTAATATATGCAGACCCTAGTTCCATACCCTTTAATCAGCTTTTCTTTCTTTTATAACAAGAACATGCTAGCTTTTCTAAGGTTTTGGCTGATTCTGGAGACCACAGGACAAGATGTTTTATCCATGGCTTGTGTTCATATTTCCCTAAATTATGTAATCTTTAAGCTTTACAATGTTTGCTGGGATAGTAGTCTGTTTTGATTCAAACACTTCACTTGAACTTTAAACCATAATATTTAACCCTTCCGACAATTTGCTTGCCTTTTCCTAGCAACACAAGTTTCTCTGGTGGCCTGTTCTTGAAACAGTTTCTGTATTATAACTCATTTTATTTTTAATGTGTATTCCTTGTGAAAACACATACTTTATAAAAAAAAAATAGTCTGTTTGTTCTAGAAAAAAAATTCCTCCTGACAATTCCATTGGTCATCAAAAGATAATTATTAACATCCAGTTTCCTGAAGTGATTTGGAAACAGTTGAATTTGCATTCTCTTATTTGCCCCCCCCCCCAAAAAAACCCATCTTTGTCCTTATGTTGGACAAACAAAATTTCAGCATTCAAAGATATAGCTGTTATTGTACGCAAAGATGTACCTCATGACTTAGACGTAGTCTGTGAAAAGGTTTGCCCCCAACTTCTTTCAGATAGTCTCAAAGGTGCTGTTAGATCCCTTTGCAGTTTTTGTGTGGGAGGGTGCATTGATTTTAATAGTCTTTATATCTGACATTTTCTCTTCTTCCCCTTTCCCCCCTTAGTGTGTTTATTCAAAGTATTCAAACACTACCTGCAGCCATGTTTTTGATGTTTTCTTGTTTCAGTGAAGTCACTGCTTCCCTATGTAACTAGAATCAAGAGGAGATTCATATGTATAAGACTAAATGGTAAAATGAATCTTGTCTGTGCTTTTCTCTTTTAAAAATTATCTACTGTATGGTTGTAATCTACACCCCCATGCCATTCTAGCTAGCTCCTATAGTAATGGCACAAAGGGTGAATATTGCAATTTTTAAAAACAGTGCTCTCTCTCCCATAAAACCTTTTGGTCCTCTCTGAGAGCTTGTCTAAAGCTCTCTAGAGCTTCTTCAGCTCCCTTAGGGAATAGAGTGGCAAGGAACTTTTCAAATCTCCAAGGCTGCTGCTTGCATCTTTTCCCAATGGAAGAGGCAGAGTAGGATTGTGTAGGCTTTACGTGATGATATTTTGTGCTGTCAATCAGAAGTAGCAAGTTGTGACAACACAGCCCCCTTGGACTCCTCTTCTCTGGTCAAGGTTCCTCCTCTGGGGGCTTATCAGGACTGTGGGTGTGTTTCACCTGTCTAGCAAGTGACAACCATTTTAAAATGTAGGTGCAAAAATATAATCTCTGAAAACAAGCAAACTACAAACACAGCATGTAGACAAATATTTTCAAGGTCTTCTATTATAGCACAATAACATTTTTAATAATTTCTGGAAATAAATTAACTTTTCAGGCTGAGGCAATCTTCTACTTCTCCAAGCTGTTTGTTTTCATAATTTACAGGGCCTTCCAGTTTTCCTCTGCTTTATTTCTAACTGCCTGGGGTGGTATATTTCCCCCCCAACACAATGCTTTGTTCTCTTAGTCTTTCATCCTAAGTTTTTTTTGCTAATTTACTGTTAGAAAAATCCTCATAAAGCTGATGAGATAATGTAATTTCTATTTATTGTTGTGATGGCTTGAGTAGCTCAAATTGTGTTGCCAAAGAACAGTCGATTGATTTGTACACCACAATCTTTATTATAAATACATTGTGTTCCAAGCCAGTCACAACCACAAATGCAGTAACAATAATCATATTAAAATACAGTAACATTCATCACTAGACATCGTAATGCATTTACAGCTGCCATGGAAGATAGATCTAAATCTTGTTTAAGGGAGCTGGAGGCAGAGTAGGGAAGTGGAGAGAAGTATGTAGTGGAGTTTCTCAGGACTCTGTTTTGGGACAGTTCCTCTTCAACATCCTCACAAGCAATACTATTATTGGGTGGAAAAGAGTCTCAAAGTAAGAAGCGCTGGGCTATACCATGATCACTTCTGGTTCGTGTTTGGGTTACTTTGGGTCATTTTTCCAGTGCTTAGGTGGTTTCAGGTGTTTGAAGACTCTTGGGGCATATATTTTCAGGAAGAGCTGCAAAAATATTACTGGGGGCTATAGGCAGCCCACAGATTTTGCTTTCTCCACCCTGAAATAGATAGCTCAATTGACATGTCAGCCAGGTATGCAGCAGGTTTTTTAAAAAAATAAATTCAATGTTGAATATTAGAAAAGAAAGTTTCTATTTTTCACATCCATCTTCAAAATAAGCACATTAGAATTCTGCACTCCAAGTTATGCATAACATTTTTTTTGTAAAATGTGGATCATTCAAGCCACTGATGGTGGACTGAATGCTAGTCTCCTATTCTCAAGGTTTATGAAATGCCAGAATGCATTAAGATGCCAGTAGTTCCTACTTCAGAACTGTGACAATACTATTATGAGACAACAAATTAATACTCTTCAGACAGCAGAATAGATGAGAGAACAGTCAAAGGTCTAAGCA
Source organism: Anolis sagrei (assembly GCF_037176765.1). Lineage (NCBI taxonomy): Eukaryota > Metazoa > Chordata > Lepidosauria > Squamata > Anolidae > Anolis > Anolis sagrei. The sequence goes on along the minus strand of NC_090022.1, from coordinate 246,794,158 downwards.
GGATGGCTTGTTGCTTGGAAAGGTTTAATTGAAGTACATGTGATAAGCAGTCAGCGCTTGAGTTTTTTTATCTGAGGAAACAGAACACTCAAATACTTGGTTTAAAAATTATATCAAGAATTAACAATTAAGATGCTAATCCCTCTCACAAACCTGCTAGTTTGTCTGAAGACCATAGCATAAGGAAGTTGACTCTGCTTTTAATAAACACGTCCTTCAACAAGATGATATTTATTTATTATAATGTGCGATGTAAATAAATGCACTGAAAAGGTGGCCTAGAAAGTGGCATGTTACTCTTTAAAGTTAAGGAATTAATTATATGAAAAACCACTTGGTAGATAGTGAAATCAATCAAGCATAGAATAGAATGATGTTTGGAGCAGTATGTGAGCAATCTGTGTGTTTAAGAATATGAAATTCTCTGTGCCATGGATGGTGGAACCTATGTCCTGTAAACCAGATGTGACCCATGTAAGTTCTCCAGTAGCTGTTTCTGCTCTTGTCCCTGGCCAGAGAAAAAAGACTGGGAAGTTGTTGCCAGAGAACTGCACTTTGCAGCCCAGGAAGCTGTTGTGTTATAGGCATGTAATGAATTGGGGAAATTCCCTAATCAATAAGGATTATCTCTAACCTTGTATATTCTCCTTTGGTCTCTGTCTTGTCCTCTTATCACATGTCCTTGTTGAAATGCAATTCCTAAGATCCCTCTGAAATTGGAAGTGGAACTCCAAATGAAAAATAGATTGCCTCTCTCTTCTGTGTTGATTTTTATGACTGTACATTTATTTGTTCATATAAGATTTTATATCCCATATTGACACTTAAATACCACTTGGTGTCTTATAGATATGTTATGGAATTTAGTACACTCCACGAAAATAATATCATAGGTCAGAGATAGATTCAACAGGTAGCAAAGCTGGGAAATTACCCATCTTGTAAAACAAACATCTGTGAAAATGAAACAGTATTCTCCATCTAATAAAACATGGTAGGAGAGGGAACCTTTGAGGTACAAAGAAGTTTGCAATTTAGTTGCAAGTAGTAAGAAACCTTTTCTATTATCTCCTTCAGCATGTCTCAATAACTGGGACATAGATTCTGGAGTTTCATATTAAAGATGCTAAGGGGATATCTGATGCTTTTCCTTTAATGAGATATCTGATGCTTTTCCTTTAACAGCTTGCCCCTGCTTAATACCTGTACCATTTCATAACTATGTTTGAAATTCCATTCTATTTCCAAAGATATTTGTTCTGTGTACTACTGACTGGTGGTGTTTGAGAAACAGGATTCACTTATGTACACATAGGTGTGGGTCTTTGGACTACTTGTGTGGGTCCTGACTAAAGTGGAAGATCCTACACTCTGTTGCAGAGCATATGTTTTTTTATGCAGAAGTTCTAGAATTCCACTTTGGCAAGTCCAGTTAGGTCTGGGAAAGAAAACCTGGAGAACTCTTGCCAGTCAAGGTCAACAGTGCTGAGCTAATTGGACTGACGGTCTAGCTTTGTCCCGGAATCTGAGCTTCTAAGTCATTTTGAAGTAAATTTTTCAAATTCTTCTGCTACTTATAATTACTAAGTTGCCTGGATATTAGCTGTTTCCTCTTTTCCTTACACTTTGCACATGGCACTCCTTTTAAAACTACAAATAGGATTTACACACAAGAGATGAGAGAAGTAGCATTCTACACAAATATGCTTCAGCAGTATTTCTGCTGAAGTGTGCCATTATATCAGATGCATATGTCAGTTTAAGGTAGTTGTCTATTGGTTATTCTGTGATGTTAGCCATTTTTAAAAATATCCTAGCTTCAAATTTATTAGAAAGCACAGCTGAAAATGAAATTTCACCTATTCAGTCAGGCATTACTAATGGGAGATAAATTAAAATATCATTTGCGCCATATCTATTTGTCTGTTTTTTTTTCCTTTAGGAGGTGATTTCCTCTCCTTTCTAAGAAAGAAGAAGGATGAACTAAAAACCAAACAGTTAGTTAAATTCGCATTAGATGTTGCTGCTGGGATGGCATATCTTGAATCGAAAAATTGTATACACAGGTAAGAGAAAGTTCCATTTTCTTTACCATGGGTGTATCAGAAAAGTTTATGTATATTAATAGAGTGGATGGTTGATTTTACCTATTTTTTAAATAGTGATTTCTTTAACAACAAGCATCTATTGTATGTGCTTTAGCATTGTTGTCTAGCCAATGGACTGGGCCGTATTATGTCTCCATTCATTATGTGGGCCTAAGACAAGTAGTAATAGGAACAAATAAGAACTAAAGAAGTATATTGCCTTCAACTGTTGCTTCAATGGCCAGTGTTTTCAGCCAGTCTGTATTATTATTATTATTATTATTATTATTATTATTATTTCTTCTTCTTCTTCTTCTTCTTCTTCTTCTTTGTATGCTACAGTATTTTGGTTGCAGCTACCTTAGTTCAGTGGTCCATAGTCTACTAGTTGATAGATTCAAATCAACTTAAATGTATTCTCTTACATAGAGGAAACTTCTACATATGTATGGTATATATTTAATATGTTTTATTGTTGTATCATTAAGTTTTATCCCTCCGTGTGGTGAATTTTTAACCAACTGTATTGTTTATTTTTCTCACCATACACTTGTCATCTGATAGCATGAAATTTGAAGATTTAAATTCAAGAATTTTGAAAAAGTACTCAATCAGACATAATCCTGATTTATGATTCAGTGTTATCTGGTCCTCACCCATCCACCACATGTCAGACACAGCTGCAAGGTGGAGATGAACAGCTTTTGCTTTTCACCGATAAGCAGTATGTGCACATTTTAACAACATTGCATTGAAACAAGCCAGTTTCATAACTGTAACTGGCACTTGGACTCTATTTCTAAAACATAGCCCAGATCCAATTTTGTCTGTCAGCGTTCAGACATAGTCTTAAACTGTGTTTGTTAAAAATAGAAGGTAGAGTTTCTGACTTCCTCTTTTGAATAGGAGAGGTGCAGGGGTATGAACCCCAAAATTGCCCGGGTTTGTTCAGATTACTCTGAAATATCGTTTTCAATTAGGCCAATGCTTTTTGTGTAGTTCTTGAAAATTATTTTTATTTTTATTTATTTATCGTGTCATAAGCGAAATGAGGGTACATTTATAATGTATTTAAAAAAGAATACAAAGTTTAAAAACTTGGTGTTATATTAGATTTTCTTTGACCAGAAGCAGGCCACTTAGAGTGCCTCTTGTGTCACTGTGAGAAGGTCTTTCATTGTGCGTGTGGCAGGGCTCAGACAGCATTGTAGTAAGTGGTCTGTGGTTTGCTCTTCTCCACATTTGCATGTTGTGGACTCTCACTTTGTAGCCTCATTTCTTAAGATTAGTTCTTCATCTCATGGTGCCAGAGCGCAGTTTGTTCAGTGCCTTTCAAGTCACTCAGCCTTTTGTGTGCCCAGGAGGGAGTTTCTCATCCAGTTTCAGCCACAGATTGAGGTTCCAGTTTTAACCTGCCACTTTTGGACTCCCACTTGCTGAGGTAGTCCTGAAAGTATCTCTGTAGATCTTAGAAAGGTGTTTTTTTATTTAAGATGATGGCATGCTGACTGATATCCAAACAGAGGATGGGCTGGAGATGTCCCTGTCTTGGTGCTTTCATTAATGGCTGCTACTTCTGGGCAGATGTCAAGTGGTGCAATTCCGGCTAAACAGTATAATTTCTCCAGTGGTGTGGGGCATAGACATACTGTGATAATGTGGCATGTCTCATTAAGAGCCGTGTCAATTGTTTTAACATGGTAAGATGTGTTCCACACTGGACATGCATATTCAGCAGCAGAGTAGCACAGCGCAAGGGCAGATGTCTTCACTGTGTCTGGTTGTGATCCCCAGGTTGTGACAGTCAGCTGTCGCCTCCCCCAGCTCCTTCAGAGTCAAGCCGTCACTTCAAGGATGCCATCCATCCATCTTGCCCTTGGTTGGCCCCTCTTCCTTTTTCCTTCCATTTTCCCCAGCATCATAGTCTTCTCTAAGCTTTCCTGTCTCCTCATGATGTGGCCAAAGTACTTCAACTTTGTCTCTAATATCCTTTCCTCCAATGAGCAGTCGGGCTTTATTTCCTGAAGTATGGACGGGTTGGATCTTCTGGCAGTCCAATGCACTCTCAGAAGTTTCCTCCAACACCACAGTTCAAAAGCATCTATCTTCCTTTGCTCAGGCTTCCCTATGATCCAGCTCTCACATCCATAGGTGACTTTTCTATAATCTAAAAATCAGTTCTGCAGAATGTTAGAAGAAAAGGAAAAAAGAAAGAAAAAAATTAAAAAAGAAATACTTAATACTATGTGGACAAGCTGGAATGCTACAAAATAGAAAAAAGTGATTCCTGGAAAAGTTAAATATGTTGGGATAATGTTAATGAAACATTTGATTATGATTTTGAACATCTTTCAGTTTATGCAAATTGGGTTTTTTGCAGTTGTCCATGCCTGTGTATGTAAAATAGTCAGAAAGCTGTAGTCATAAGAGAGTACTTTGTTGCCTGCTCCCATTCTTACGTTTTGTTTTTTTTTAATTGATGTAATATCAGGATGTATTTGGACATATTTTGAAACTCTCTTGATCATTTCTTGCCTTGTAAGGAATTTCCTTAAAAAAACCCTGATACATTGGGACTTTTATTTTACCTATGACATGGGGCGGGGGGAGTAGCCGATGGCGCTATTGCTGTTATGTAGATAGAAACAGTTCTAGTTAGGTATAGTTTGCATGGATTTTCCTTTGAAAATGTCTTAAACTCGAGTGAATGGTAGAGTATGTTATACAAGTTGTCATCTGCATACAGATCTAGACATATTTCATTATTTTTGAATGTATATTTTCTGATTATATATGCAATTGTTTGTGTCAAATAATTAATAAAAAGGTTTTTAAAAGGGGGAAAAGAAGAATAAAAAGGCAACAAATTATCAGTGCCCTGGTGAGTTTTTCTGTGGTTGTGTGTAGCATTGTGGATAAAGGTTAATGTGATCTAGGCTTTATACATAATGATCTAGCTGCCATTCCTGATTTTGGATAGTGGGAGAAAATGCAACTGTATTCACATCAGTGGCTGCTGGCTTGCCATATGTATCCAAGACATATGGAATGAGACCAGTGACTCATTTAGATCAACAGTGTTTATGCTGAGATGTAGCAGCACTCTGGGATTTGGGGGGAAAAAATCTTTCCAGGCTCTACTTGGTGATGCCAGGGATCAAACCTGTAAATTATTGTATGTAAAACATGTGTGTATCATTGGGCTTCTCTACAAAGTATACTCTTAAAACGCTTAAAACTCTTTATAAAAATGAGTGGTGTGTGTATGTGAACACTTGTTAACCATCTCTGGAGGTTTTTAAGCAGAGACTGGATGGCCATCTGTCAGTGGTGTTTTGATTGTGTTTTCCTGCATGGCAGGAGGTTAGACTTGATGGTCCTTATCTCTTCCAACTCTATGACTTCATAAACACAATCACATAGTTCAGGTTTTATGCAATCATAATAGTTAATTGCATGAAGAGCAGATTCCTGCTCTCCTGAGCAGGATACTAGGAGGACCTTAGTCACAAGAATGTTCTTTAATGACTGATGAACTATAAATCCACACAACTGCAATTCCCAAATGTCAGGGTCTATTTTCTCCAAACCTCTCCAGTATTTTCTGTTGCTCAAGGGAGTTATGTATGCCAAGCTTGGTTCTGTTCAATTGTTGGTGGAGCTCAGAATGCTCTTTGATGGCTGGTGAACTTTGATAAAGCAGTTTAGATTTGGTGTATGTTCCCAGAATACAACAAAAAAAATCATCAATATTTAAGATACTTGAACTAACTAAATATGCAAGCTGTTATATGTTAATGTTATAACATATTTATGTCTGTTACTTTGTGTACATTCAAGTTTAAGTGGCATTCCTTGTACCAAATCTCTGAAATATATTTTGTAATGTAATGTATGAAAGGTTATACACACACACTGACTGCCACAGATACTGAGATTCTGCCGCTGCTGGCATGTTGATCACTCTCATTTGATGTACTGTTTTAGGCACTTCAGATCAAGAGGAATACATTTTTTTTCCTTTATGAAAAATATCAAAATACTTTGTTGATAGTTGGAAGCTATATTTGTCTAATTTTGAAGAGCTTTATAGCTTTTTAGTACTGAATGTCATGTTCACTAATGAGCCTAAATATCCTGAACAGTGAAGTATTTAAATAGGGTATTAGTGTTAAAATATCTCTCTTCCTTAAGAGCCGCCGCAAACTCTGTTCCTGCGGGAGCAAACTTTGCTAGCACGTCCCTGACGTCATGAGCCTGCCTCTCTCTCCCCACCCCTTTCTCCGCCCCTTTCTCTTTGCCAGCGTGGTTTTTCCTTTGCTAGGGCAGCATTGCCCGCATTTTCTCTCAGTTGAATTCTGCCAACTGAGAGAGTATGCTGGCAATGCTGCCCTAGCACAGGAAAAACCACTCTCGCAAGGAGAAAGAGGCAGAGAAAGGGGCGGGGAGAGAGGCGGAGTCTCATGACGTCAGGGACATGCTAGCAAGGTTTGCTCCCGCAGGAACAGAGTTTGCGACGGGTCTTATAATGAAGATTAGCCATTTATGTCATCCATTTTGGCTGGTATTGAATACTATAAGATAGGATGTTTTGGATCACTGCTTGTTTATCTGAAAATAAGAATTCCTCCATGTCCTCTTCCCTGGCATACTTCTTTCTTTAAACCCACCTCCAGAACTACTCACATGTCTTCAAGGCAAAGCTGGAGTTAAGCCAGAGAACACTGGAGATTCCACATTGCTCTGGGAAAATTATATTTGAACCATTCATTTTCTAACTGTTTTCTGTTCCTTGAAGTACATTCAACAGTGTCTGACCCTTTCGCAGTAAAGGGTCAGACCCAGGTGAATACTCTCCTGTTTCATTTAATTTGTTATAGATCCATCGTTGTTTGTCACACTGACATTGAAATATTATGGACTTTTTCGTGTTCAGAAAAAAAGTTACCAAAGTATATTCCCTTTTAACATAATTTTGAAGATGAAAAACATTTGTTTTACCTCTGAATGAAGTAAACATTTCACTTAGTCATCATGTCTTTCCCCTTCTCTTTCTTCTTGCATTTCAATGCTTTTCTCCTCTTATATATGTAAATATTGTGAATTTTTCTGTTAATATAATTTTAGTAGTGCTTCATTCTCCACCATTTAAGACAGTGAGAGAACAGAATAGCATGTGATCATTAATGAGTAATTTTAATTCTCTGGAGTGAAATCTTCTCTTCCCTCTTCTCCTCCCCTTCCTCTCTCTTTAATATGAGGAATCATTGCTTATATAAATTGCATTAACAGACAGATTCTCTATTATTGTATCTTTCATTTGAGTCATTTAAAAAACCCTTTGGCTGCAGAAAACCATAATGCAGATACATGACTGAATGAAAATTTCCTTGGTATATAAATATATCTTATGAAAAATTTGCTCTAGTTTGTGTGTTATGCAACATTGTGAATCATTACTTGATTTTATTTTCCAGACCAAGTAGTGTTATATAAAAACAATGAAAGTTATTTTTAAATTAACTATTCCTATATTGTCTAACGAACATTGTTAAACCTGGATTTGTTTAAAGCAAAATTAAGGTAAAGGAAACTCAGAAGAACTTTTCAGGCTACTGTATTGCTTGTGTTGAGTTCTGCCTTTCTATATAATGGTAACAGAAGGACAGGTGAGAGCTGGTAAGGGTCATCTTGTATCTGACACCACCCTACATCAGTTGTATTCCGCTGTTCTCCACTCTCATAACAATCGTATTATTTGTTTATACCCTCCCTTTCTCCTTCAAAGGTATTCAAGATAGCCGGATTTGACAGAGCCTTAGTTCATTTCTTTCTCACCACTGTCAGTCCCCATTACCTAGTTACTGGGGTTGGGAGGGGGGCGGTTGGGTGCTGCTAGGCATGAGTATCACCTATAACTTTAAATGTGTATCTAGAACCCATTATGTCCCTTAAACAGGTGCATTTTGTGTGTTAAAATAAACATTGGCTTTACATGAAATTGGAGTAATTTGAAGTATTTTAGAGCTGCCAGAGGTCCCATGTTAGGTGGGACATAAATAAAACAAACAACCCCCCCCCCCCCCACACACACACACACATTTTAAACACAGCAATACCAAACTTGCTTCCATACAATATGATACTAGAGTTGAATAGTTGAGTGTCTCAGAGTAGACACGTTGAGTGAATTGAGCATAAATGAAAATGGATTTACTAAGTCCTTTTGATTAGTTGGATCTATTCTAGGTAGGATTAACAAGTAGTTTCAGCCTTTTAATTTATGACTGGAAATAAATTCATAGAGAAAAAAAGATTCATCCAAGGGTCTGCATGTGCCATTGCTAACTGTATCTGCAAATCTTGATATTCTTTGCTGGTTATAGGGAATAGGCAACTCCCCTGTTGCAGAAGCTCCACTGGCTTCTGATTTGTTTGTGGGTACAATTTACAATGCTGGTTATGATCTTTAAAGCCCTATACAGTTCAGGACCAGGCTATTTGGCTGATTGCACCCCCTTGTACAAACCTGCATGGGCACTGAGATCCTCAGGAGAGGCCCTTCTCTCAGTCTCTCCTTCCTCTCAAGCTAGGTTGGTAGGAACAAGAGAGGGGGCCTTCTTGGTGTCATCCCCGAGACTCTGCCCAGAGAAGCCAGAATGGTCTCCTCTCAGCTGTCCTTCCAGCAGCAGGCTAAAATCATTTTATTCAGGCAGGCTTTTAAAGAAGAAGGTTTTTAAGATCAAGTCAGGAGGTGTTGTTTGAGCTTTGAATATATTTTTTATCAAATTTTATGGATTTAAACTGATTTTTAAAATACCATTGATATTTAATTCTGTTTTAATGTTTGTATATTTGTATATTTTAATTTTTATTGCAATGTTTGTAATATAAGCTGCTTTGAATCTCCTTTGTGGAGTGAAAAGGTGGAGTACAAATAAGCATAATAATATTTCTTTCATCTTACTATTATTCCCACATACTAAAATTTAGAATAAAATAAAAGATGACACAGAATAATAGAAATATGGAATAGAAAGTAGACCCAATAGTCAACTAATCCAACTCCCTGTTAGTACACAAAGTTCTTCACTAAAGCAAATCTAACAGATGAACATACAACCATTGTTTAAAAGTCTCCAATGAAGATAGTCTGCCACCTTTTGAGATACTTTTTTTGTACCATAGATGAGCTCTATTATCAGGGAAGTTCTTCCTAATTTAACTTTCCTTTCTTATAATTTGAATATATTGTTTGTATCTTAACCTGTGGAAGAACTGAAAACTAACCTGCTCCATCTTCAGATTTTTAAAAATGGCTATCACATCACCTCTCAATCTTGAGTCGTCCAGACTTAATAAATCTAACTACCTCAGCTACTTTCTGTAATACTCAGTTTCCAGCTTCTTTACCATGTTTATTACTCTTTTTTGGATATGTTCTAGATATTGAGTGATAAAATATATTTTTCCAGGTTTACCTTCTCAATAGTGTAGTTTGCATATGAAAGTACTTATATCACTAAACATACTTCAACTATTGCATGGGAGTATTGATGATAGATATTTACTGTAAGTTCCGTACTAAACCAAGGCACATATCTTTGTCTGTCAGTCCACTTGGCATATGCATCCATGGAATGAGGCAGGTGGCTCTGGTCTCGGAAGCAATATTCATTGCATTGTTACTCTACTCTAGCCAAAAAATGTTTCAGTTGGACCAGTTTTTAAGATTTATATTAATAGAGCTCATTGATGCTGCATAATGAGGGTCCAAAAGGCCTTGTATTTTCACAAACGTTCCAAAATCTTTTGATCTGAAGTACACTGAATAAGCCAGCACAAATTTGACCCTGAAGAACTGAACTGCATAATGTGTTGGATTAAAGAGTATTGGGTTATATCCACACTGTGATAATGAGGGAGATAGGGTAATGTAGGTTGCTTCTGACGAGTTTTCTCTAAATCTCTCAATGTGTTTTTGTCTTTGATAGTTGTCCTTGTTACAAAAACGTTCAATTATTAATAGAACATATATCCTTTCTTCAGTTTTGTGTAGCACATTCCTTAATTTATAGGTATCATAAATCTTTTCCTAATGTAGCATTCTCCATTTTGTTACCCCGAGTGCATGTTTTTGGTCTACATGTCCACCAAAATTCACAGAATGAAGTGCTCATCTGCATTGCCCAGTTCCAAAAATTCCCCCTTTATTTAATAATACAGTGTGAGGCAGCATAACTTCCTTTTTTAAAATGTGCACCATTCAGTCGGTTGAAGACGTAGCGGAGCGCTAGTGGTCTCGTTCGAGAGGTGGGAGTATAAAGTTTTGTCCTGACATAGTTCAGTCGCCATCATGCATTGGAACAGTGAGGAGCGTGCTTTTGCCGTTGAGGTTTACTTTTCGAGCGGATTTGGAGTGGCCGGCCCGCTCTCCAGATTTGACCCCTTGTGATTTTTTTTCTATGGGGTTTTTTGAAATCCCGTGTTTATGTGAACCATCCAAGGACCCTACAAAATTTGAAGACCAACATCCAGGAAGAAATTGCCAACATAACGCCTGCTATGCTGGCAAGAGTCATGACAAACGCCAGAAATCGGTTTACTCAGTGTATGGAGAATGGGGGACGTCACCTACCTAATCTGATCTTCAAAACTACGTAAAACAAAACTTTAGATATGCGCCTACATTATAAAAAAAAAATCTGATTCATACAATGGGTTTTATTAAGTTTTGAAAAAAGGAAGTTATGCTTCCTCACCCTGTATAATAATAATAATAATAATCTTTATTTATACCCTGCCACCATCTCCCCCAACGGGGACTCGGGGCGGCTCACATGAGGCCAAGCCCAAACAACAAATTACAGTAAGATAAAACATAAATTACAATAAAATAAACAACATCGCAGTAAAATATTTTTATTACTTTTGTGATGTCTTATACTGTTTAATGTTTTTTATCTATTATGTTTTATGTATACTGATTTGTTGGAAACCGCCTTGAGTCGCCAATTGGCTGAGAAAGGCGGTATACAAATACAGTAAATAAATAAGTAAATAAATAAATACAAAGCATATGAATACAATAAGCAATATACCAAAGCATAAGAAAGCAATAAAAAAAACGTAATGACAGTGAGCGGGCCGCATGTACAATAAAATGATTTAAAAACTCAGGGTGAGATTAGATGTAAATGTTCCTTTCAGATTAGTTTGTTTTAGAAGGTTGCAGTTTATGCCTTTTAAAAAAAAAAAGCTTGATGGTGCATTCTGCATTTACGACAATATCCTTTGATTGTTTGCTGACACCATATATTAAGATAAATAGTGATGCAGTACGATTACTTACAGTGTATACAAAATAATTGTACTGCCTTTTGCCTTTGGGATGATACTTCCTTAGATTAAAGGCAAGCACATAGTTCGAGTGAAGGTGAATCCTTGTCTAAGCATAGTATTTACTTTTATTATTGTTCAAAATGTTTATCAGAAAGAGACTAAATTAGATCTGAATAATAAGAAACTTAACCATGTTTTAAAGGTCAGAGAACAGGAAATGGATAGGGTGTGCAGGTGTCTGATAAAAGATTTACTTGCTTTGCATTATTCTAAATGTCGCAGCTCATGAACGAAAATCTTTTATCAGACGGTTCGCCTAGACTTCGATTAGATGCATCTGTTTTTTATTTTTAAATAGCCTAACTCTGTAAATTCAAAGTTCTGCACACACATACATCTATGTATTTGAGAGCAATAAATAAAACTAATTACGGAAACATTTTTTCTTCTTTAATTACTCAAATTAAAAGTGACTTGTATCCAATGTGGCAGTTAACAATGTTGATGATGGGGTGTTCTAAATTATATTGGTGTGAAGAAGAATTCACATACAGTTGTTATGAGTTCTCCGGGCTATATGGCCATGTTCCAGAAGCATACTCTCCTGACATTTCGCCTGCATCTATGGCAGGCATCCTCAGAGGTTGTGTGGCCTATTGGAAACAAGGAAAATTGGTTTTATATATCTGTGGAAGGTCTAGGGTGGGAGAAAGAACTCTTGACTGTTTGAGGTAAGTGTGAATGTATATAAACCCAGTTTTCCTAGTTTCCAACAGATCTCACAACCTCTGAGGATGCCTTCCATAGATGCAGGTAAACATCAGGAGAGAATGCTTCTGGAACATGGCCATACAGACCTGAACACTCATAACAACCCAGTGATTCTGGCCATGAAAGCCTTCAACAATGCATGGAATCCACATAGTTTGGGTGGTAATTAATGTAAACCAGATTCATCCTATGCACCAGCCCAGAATGGGTCCTCATGGTGTTTAATGTCTCATTTCCCAGTTGAGGCAAGAAGGAATTGTAATGATTTGGGTTACTTCCATCACCACACAAACTATGTGAATTCCTTCTCTGCTCCAAGCCAGAATGCAACCTCTGCAAGCGTATTCTTTCTGGCCAAGTAAATATTGTGGAAATCTGTCATAAAATCGCTCTTTGGCTTTTGATTTTCTGCCTTGACACTGCTGTATAACATTTTAGCATAAACAATCTCTATCCTGAAATGTATGAGATGTTATTTGTGTAAATCCTCAGCAATACTTGAATTATTTTAAAGCTGAACGAACAATGCACTTGAAAATAGACTGCAGAGAATTCATCCACTTTGGCAAAGAGGTGAATTAGAATTAATGGATATGATTCAGTTTAGCATTTGTAGTGCATGGCAGCCAAAGCAGCATTCGGCAGTTTGAGGGAAGATAACCTTCATTCAGCTCTAACCCATTAACTTCTGTTTAAGAAACACAGAGACAGAAATAGATTCCCCCTTCACCGCCACCCAGCTTTTTTCAGACATCCAGTAACACAGTTATACAGTTAAATTAATTTCTAGGTTACTCAGGCTTCTTTCCCTTTTCTTCATGTTTACTTTCTACTGAGCTCAAAGTGATATGTCTAGGATTTTCCTTTTGATCCTTACAGCACCACACTAAACAAAATGATAGCAGTGGCAGAGTGGCTGTGCAGATATACTAGGGCAGCCTTATGTCCATAACACTAAACTGGCTTCATATTAGAAAACTGGATGGTAGAGATAGGAAGAAACATTGGCACAGTGATTTGGCTGGGTAAAGGACAAATGGAACCTGCAAAAAAAATTATTATTTATTTACGACATTTGTAGCCCTCCTTTCTCAACCATACAGCAACTCAAGGTGGGTTACAGATTGGCACGATTCGATGCCTTGCATTCATAAAAGTGCAATTAAAAACGGTCAACACATAAAAACATATATAAAAACCATTAAAACATGTAGTCATGTTGTTAAAATCATTTTCCAGTATCATTGTCTGGCCATTTAACAAGAACAATATGGTATCCCAGCTACAATTCTTTTCAGATAAGGATGCCTTTTGAACATAAAAGGAGGGATGTTCATATTCATTCTTCACATTTCTTCAGTCTTCTCTCTAATCAAGGACATTTTGATTCTATTAACTCAAGCAAAAATAAATCTGAATTGATATTTTGGTTGTTTATACCACTTGTGATGACACATTCCCATTATCTACCCAATAATTTTCTTTCAGAAAGCTTCCAGGAGTGCCTATCTGAGAATACTTTTGTGTCAGCACACTAATCTGCTAAATGGAACTGAAGTAGAAAATGTATTGATTACTTGATTGACTCCAGGATTTGATGGTCATTTATGGATGTTTCTCTCCTTATAAGATTGTGCTTTAACAAATCACTTCAGTGTTTCAACTTTGTTTTGTTGAGTACGTTTGTCATTTGTCCAACGTGCCTTCTCAGATTAGGAACCCCACTACCAAAGCCCAGAAGCACTTTAGTAGAGTTAAGATCACCCTCACCGCACACTGCACTTATATTTTAATCCCATATCCCTCCGACACTTCAGCACTTTTAATCCTGTACCCTACTCCTGGCCGGCTCAGTTTTTAATAATGTCCTGTTGTACTGCTACTGTTATTGTTTTCTGCTTTAACTGTTTTATTTGCTATGTATTGTATTGTTGTATTGTGTTGGGCTCCGGCCTGTTGTAAGCCGCATCGAATCCCTTGGGAAATGCTAGCGGGTACAAATAAAGTTATAATAATATAATGATAATAATAATTTTTTGAAGACGGAATACACATTATTAGGGCAGAGAAAGAGTTGCCTAAGACTATTCAAGCATGTTACCTGGATATTTTGCCCCAAATATTTGTTTGGATCTCTCCTAAAATGCTTTGGGCAGTGATGCAACTAAAGGAGGACCTCAGGATTTATTTCTGGGATAATCCAGTTGCTGCCCTCGTTGATTGCCCAGAAAGATGGCAGTAGCAAGCAGATCCAGTGGGAAAGTAGCAAACACGTCACACATTGTGGAAATGATGTCACTTACCACAGATAATGCTGAGATAGCTGAATGGAAGCACACTTTTTGCCAATTATTTTACATGCCCAGGTTGACTTAGAAGTTAAGTGACACTAGTAGCCAGTGGATTTACCAATAAATAAAATAAAATTCCAGATCCAATAAAATTCCAGATCTTGGCCTTACTGTGAACAACTCATTTATATAACTCTTGTTCTTATCATGTTAATTTACCTGCTTTTGCTTTATCTGCTCCTTCATGTTGTGTTCATTTCTGATGCCTTGCTTGCTTTTCTGATTATGCAAAAAATAGTCAGCCTCACACCATGAATAGAATCCCAAGATATGTGCCAGCATCAGGAGCACTCTTATATAAGCAGCTTTCATTTCTACAATACATTTGTTTTCAAATGCGCACTTGTGTGATGTATCACATACACCATCTCAAATTCATTTGTTTGCACTGTGCTTGTACACAGCATGTGGTGATAATGAAAGAATAATCTACAAAGAAGACAAATTGGAATTAGGAAGGACATTCTTGTGTTAAAAGATGCTATGGATTGAATACATAAAGTAAAAAAAGTCCATTTCTTCATGTTGAACAATTTGTCTCCCAGAATAAAGACATTTATTATTGACCTTAGAAATGCTAATAGTTTTAGATTTGTAGTATTAACAAATGTAGCTATGTTGTAGCATAGCAAACTAATTACAAAGTCTAGGTAATGATTATTTTATTTTTTGCAGGCTGTGTTTGAGAAGGCTGTGACATGACATTTCCTTCTTCTACAGTTAGTAGTTTGCTAATCTCACAGAAACCATGAAGATGGAGGACAAATTGCTTTCCTGTAATTAGTTCTTGAAGTGGTCATCTCTGAACTCACACAACCCTCCTCTTCCTCCTCTCTTAATGTCCTGTCTTGCTGCTGTTTGTGTTGGCAAAGGAACTTGAGATCTAGTTTGAAAATGTTCTGCTGTGGAGTTCAAAGATGGATATAGTTACCATCAAAATGCTTATGCACAATTTTAAAGAGTCCCAAATGCTGCACTGGACAGATGCAGTATAACCTCATTTGTGTAAATTCAAAAATGACCACTTGAAGAATTATAGTTACAGGTAAACAACCTGCCCATCTTTTGCCTTCACTGCTTCATTCCTGTGGACAGAATATGAATTAGGAAGCCATTCTTAACTATAGTTTTCCATTCAAATTGTGAAACTGGTGACAGCTTTGGTACAAGCAAGGACATTAAAAGGCAATTTGAAATTAGAGGTAATAAGTTAACTTGATCCATAGCTTTCTGGTTCAGAAAACCTAGAAGACTGGTTAATTAGAAGTGTCCTGGTTTGGCCATGCCCAGAGGCGGCCCTAGGCAATTTTCAACGGTAAGCAAACAGTATTTTGCCCCCCCCCCCCCAACCAATCACTGATATATATTTTCTGTTCGTCGTGGGAGTTCTGTGTGCCATATTTGGTTCAATTCCATCATTGGTGGAGTTCAGAATGCTCTTTGATTGTAGGTGAACTATACATCCCAGTAACTACAACTCACATATGTCAAGGTCTATTTCCCCCCAAGAGAGCCCCTGGGCAAAATCTTACTTTGCGTAATGTGTTGAGCCACCCCTGGCTATGCCAGGCACGAAAGGACATGGGAAAGGGGCTTTGTGTGCAAAATAAAAAAGTTCATGTTTCAGTTTATTTCAAACACACCCTTAAATAAGATGTGCTGTGTGCTTTTGTTCAGAATTACAACAAGTTCAGTATCGTTAACCAGCACATCAGTGTGAAAGACACTGGCCATTTGAAACTGACAATTAATTGGAATATTTGACTTGGAATTGATGTCATCAATTTGTAGTATCAGTGGTTTGCCATATGAAACCCCACTTCAGAAGAAGAAGCCATGATTCATAAATCTAAATGTACAATGATTGCTAATGAGAATAAAAAGCTTCAGAATGAGAAGCTAAAGTGTTTAGGAATGAGCTTAGCAGGTAAACAAAAACTTTAACTTGCATCACTGCAGAGAAGAAAATGTGGCATATTTCATATTGGGTCTTAATATAATACCACTAGAAATAAAGTCTTATCAAACATTGTGCTGAATTATTGAGATTGGACAAAGGAAAGGCATGTTTTCCAACTGCAGAGAGGAAATATGTTGAGACAGAGAATAAATTGAATTGCAGACCTTTGTTTCAAGATATAAATGAATTATAGAGAAAAAAGTCTTTATTCATAACATAGTCTTGTATTTCGATCCAGCACACTGAAGCAATAATAAAGGCAGAAGAAATTTATTGTAATGTCAAGGGGGATATCTATGTGTATGTGCACGGGTGTCTATACGTGTATACAAAGAAAATCACATTGCACATTGAAATGGGGAGTGATGAAAATTCCATCAAAACAACTTGGAAATGACTATTAAGATACATTTTTCTAAACAACTGCCTCATTCATAATATTTATGCCAATGCTTGAGAATACCTTTTGGAGAATACTTGATCATTCTTAATCTGAATATATTCTGTATTTGTTAGAAAACAAAGTATGTCCTATTGATATCTCTTACTGTATAATTTTTGCAAGTCAATTTGCTTGGAATTAGGACTGCTTTAAATTCAGGTTGTCTAACTGTGATAGGTCCAAGAACATAACTGAAGATGTATGATACAGCAGCTCTGTTGTGGCTGCATATAGGTCTCAAGACAATATCTTTCTTCACTAGGTAGAGACCCCGAATTCGGCTTGATTCGGACCGTTTTTCCAAATTAACTATTCCTAATAGGTCTCCTAAGGTAATCTGGTGTAACCAGGTGAGCGGGCCCTCTGGCTTGAAGGTGGTGTTGTTGAACGCCAGGTCTGTCAACGGGAAAACAACTTGGATTCAGGACTTAATCCTGGAGGAGCGGGCAGATCTGGCGTGCATCACGGAGACCTGGCTGGATGAAGCGGGGGGCGTAAATCTCTCCCAGCTCTGTCCTCCAGGTTTCTCCGTGCAACACCAACCAAGAGCCGGAGGACGGGGAGGCGGGGTCGCAGTGGTCTATAGAGATACCATCCATCTAACCAGGAGCCCCATCCCGCAGACCACAAATTTTGAATGCGTTCACCTGAGGGTGGGTGACCGGGACAGAATAGGGATTCTGCTAGTGTACCGTCCACCTCGCTGCACTACAGTCTCCCTGCCTGAGCTAGCGGGGGTGGTCTCGAGCCTGGCGGTGGAGTCCCAACGGCTTCTTGTGCTGGGGGACTTCAACATCCACGCCGAGGCAACCCTCACAGGTGCGGCTCAGGACTTCATGTCCGCCATGGCAACCATGGGGCTGTCCCAACAAATAACTGGCCCCACCCACTGTGCTGGACACACATTGGACTTGGTCTTCTGCCAGGGATGGGAGCAGGGTGGCGGTGTGGAGGAGTTGTCCATCTCTCCGTTGCCGTGGACTGACCACTTCCTGATTAGATTTAGGCTCACTGCGCCCCCTAACCTCCGCAAGGGTGGAGGACCCATTAAGATGGCCCGCCCCAGGAGGCTAATGGATCCGAACGGATTCCTGACGGCTCTTGGGGAGTTTCCCGCCACCGCGGTAGGCGACAATGTCGAAGCCTTGGTCGCTCTCTGGAATGGGGAGATGACCAGGGCCATTGACATGATCGCTCCGGAACGTCCCCTCTCAAGTAACCGAGCTAAACCAGCCCCTTGGTTCACCGAGGAGCTGGCAGCGATGAAGCGAAGGAAGAGGGTTCTAGAGAGCGTGTGGCGATCGGACCCAAACGAGTCAAACCGAGCACGGTTTGTGTCCTTTTTGAGGGCATACGCCGCGGCAATAAAAGCCGCAAAGAAAACTTTCTTTGCGGCCACTATTGCGTCTGCAAAGAACCGTCCGGCGGAGTTGTTCCGGGTTGTCAGAGGTCTTTTAACTCCCCCTACCGGTGGGAGCCCTGACAACTCGGCAACGCGCTGTGAAGCATTTGCTCGGTTCTTTGCAGACAAAGTCGCTTTGATCCGTTCCGGGCTGGACGCCACATTAGATGCAGTCTCCGTGGATGTGACACAAGCACCTGCTTGTCAGATTTTGTTGGATTCTTTTCAGTTTGTGAAACCCGAGGATGTGGACAAGGTACTTGGAGGGATGAGACCCACCACGTCCATCCTAGACCCCTGCCCATCCTGGCTTCTTAAGGAGGCCAGAGGGGGATTGGCCGAGTGGGTAACGGTGGTGGTTAACGCCTCCCTTCGGGAAGGCAAGATTCCAGCGAGCCTAAAACAGGCTGTTATAAAGCCGCTGTTGAAGAAACCATCACTTGACCCCACCAAATTGGACAACTTTCGGCCTGTTTCCAATCTTCCCTTTTTGGGCAAAGTCATGGAAAGCGTGGTGGCCTCACAACTCCAGGTATTCTTGAGAGACACGGATTATCTGGATCCGGCACAGTCTGGTTTCAGACCGGGGCATGGTACCGAGACGGTCTTGGTCGCCTTAGTGGATGATCTCCGTCGGGAGCTAGACAGGGGGAGTGTGTCCCTGTTGGTGCTCCTGGACCTCTCAGCGGCCTTCGATACCGTCGACCACGGTATTCTTCTGGGGCGCCTTGCAGAGATGGGCCTCAGGGGCACTGCTCTGCAGTGGCTCCGATCATTTCTGGAGGGTCGTACCCAGAAGGTGTTGTTGGGGGACTCCTGTTCAACGCCGCAGCCGTTGACCTGTGGCGTTCCTCAGGGTTCCATCTTGTCCCCCTTGCTGTTTAACATCTACATGAAGCCGCTGGGTGAGATCATCCGGAGTTTCGGGGTGCGGTGTCACCTGTACGCAGATGACGTCCAACTCTGTCACTCCTTCCCACCTGCTACTAAGGAGGCCGTCGAAGTCCTGAACCGGTGCCTGGCCGCTGTAATGGTCTGGATGAGGGCGAACAAACTGAAATTAAATCCAGACAAGACAGAGGTACTCCTGGTCAGTCGCAAGGCCGAACAGGGTATAGGGTTACAGCCTGTGCTGGACGGGGTCGCACTCCCCTTGAAGGCGCAGGTTCGCAGCTTGGGTGTGACCCTGGACTCATCGCTGAGCCTGGAGCCCCAGGTTTCAGCGGTGACCAGGGGAGCATTTGCACAGCTTAGGCTCGTGCGCCAGCTGCGCCCGTATCTTGGGAAGTCTGACTTGGCCACGGTGGTACACGCTTTGGTCACATCCCGCCTCGACTACTGCAACGCTCTCTACGTGGGGCTGCCCTTGAAGACGGTCCGGAAGCTCCAGCTAGTCCAGCGCGCGGCAGCCATGTTGTTAACGGGAGCTGGACGCAGAGAGCATACAACGCCCCTGCTGTCCCAGCTCCATTGGCTGCCGATCTGCTACCGGGCCCAATTTAAGGTGCTGGTGTTATCCTACAAAGCCCTAAACGGTTCCGGCCCAAAATACCTTGCAGACCGCATCTCGGCCTATGAGCCCACGAGGGCCTTGAGATCATCCGGGGAGGCCCTTCTCTCCGTCCCGCCTGCCTCACAGGCACGTCTGGCGGGGACGAGGGAGCGGGCCTTCTTGGTGGTGGCCCCCCGGCTGTGGAACGCCCTCCCTGCTGAAGTTAGACAGGCGCCCTCCCTGTTGGCCTTTCGTAGGGGCCTGAAAACATGGCTCTTCGAGCAGGCCTTCAACTGAGAGTATGTAAATGACTATGGAATGAACTAAGACTACGAATTTTGGCTATGACCCCAGGACTTGACAAAGCGGATTTTTAGTATAAGTATATGTTATGTTTGTATTTGTCTGGTTAGTATCGTCACGGCTCACTGTACACTGTCTTCCTTGTTGTTGTTCACCGCCCCGAGTCGCCCTCGGGCTGAGAGGGGCGGTCAATAAATGCAAGAAATAAATAAATAAATAAATAAATAAATAGGTAGGGCTTCAGAGAAATTAATGGGAGATCAGTTATTTTTAAACAACCTTGAGGTTTTGCCTGTTTCGCAAGTAATACTTATATGCATGCTTATTATTAGTTACCATAAGAAGAAAGAGGTATTGTGTCACATTTAAGACTAATTTATTTCATCATCAATTTCACACATTCCAATTTCTTCAGAGGTACAGGTGAAGCTTCAACAGACAGGCTTATGTAAAAGTGGGGATCTGACAAATAGCGTCTTAATTAAAAGGAGAAAGATGGACGATGCAGAGATAAGCATAAATAAGCAGCAAACAGGCGTTCGCACAAGGCCATGCTGAAGTAATTTAGTTTTAAAGTTGCTGCAAAACTCATTTCTTCCATTCTAGACCAAAACAGACTAACATACTTGTTTCTAT
This sequence comes from Anolis sagrei, assembly GCF_037176765.1. Lineage (NCBI taxonomy): Eukaryota > Metazoa > Chordata > Lepidosauria > Squamata > Anolidae > Anolis > Anolis sagrei. The sequence continues at coordinate 246,773,372 of NC_090022.1, read as the reverse complement.
GAATATAAATTAGTTCCAGGAGTCATGTTTGCATCAACGTCAAGACAGTGGTAACATCGGCAAATATAAACTGTCAGTGAGGGAGAGAAACCTGCATATAATGAAGACCACTAATCATTCATATTTCTCAAATCCATTCTGGTAAAAAAATTATTCCTCATTGTATGGTATGGTATGCTTAATGTGTTTACTTCTCTACAGAAAAATCTCAGAACCTTGCCCTGCAAATTATTAATATCCTACCTCAATTGTGTGCTTATCCTTTGGTCTGATTCATTGTCATTCATGATCATGAACTACTTTGTTTGACACATGCCCTGCTGTTTCAGTTTTAGGTTTCAGCTGGAAAACAGATTTTTCCATGCTGTCCACAGCTCCTAATTGCTTCTGGAATAATGATGTATCTTGACTCCGTGTTGAAGAACCTTCTAATCTTTTTCCAAACTTCCCATTAGATTTCCTTCCTGACAAACAGCGGAAATCATTTTAATTGGTTGCAAGGCACTCAACAGAGAGAGAACTTTTCAAAGCATTCATTTTTGGGTAGATTTTTCTGCTCGGCAGCCCAGAAAAGCCTTCATGCTGCTGCGCATTCAGGAGGCAATTAGAATAAGAGTACAAGTGTTGCAACACGCGGAGATGCTCCTTGAAAACCCCAAATAGATTCCTAAAAAGATTGATAAGGACATATATTTTTCAAGCTCATGTTTCAAGTTCATCCTCCCCCCACCACACACACACTGATGTATTTGCTATTGTGTTGGCCAACAGGCCGTTATTAATTTTCCCCTATTTTTCAGAATTATTTAGGTAAACATGCTTTTGATCAAGAAAAACATGTTTTGAACCAGGGGAAGTCTTAAATGAATAAAGTGGTGCAGACCATATGGGTGTTTTGAGCATAATCAGTGCTTTGCAAGTGATAGAAAATAGAATTATTCTTGTCCTAAGATAAGCCTTCTCATTATAATAAAATTTTAAGTATTTTCCTCCTCCCCTATCCCTAGTAGGGCAAAGCAGTGTTTTCAATGGGGCAGGATGAAACCCTGTATACACATTGATATTGTTTCCATGGTAGAAGAAACATATGATACAAATTTAATAGTACAAATGATCTCCGGTCAGAAGTCTGCATTGAAGGAATGTGCAAGTTCCAAGCTTTAAGGTTAACACTATCTTTTTTTTAATTGTTGTAAGCTACTGTGATCTGGAAAACAGACAGGATAAAAATAAAAGTAATAATAATAATAATAATAATAATAATAATAATCCTTTTAACATAGCTGAATGGCTCTTATTGCAAACATGATGCAACCTTAGAGATTTAGAACTTCTGTGAAAGCACATAGTGAAGAGAAGCACTGAGGATCCCCCCCCCCCCCCAGATCCATGGAAGTTTGTTTGCACATGTGAAGATTTGCACTTGCCACACAGCTCTTTGCACCCAGCAGTTGGGAATGCCTTTTCCTCCCCTGTGCATCCACATCTCACCTCAAAATCCAGTGCCCCATTTCAGATCTGTAAGGGAGGCAAGCTTCAAAGAAACCAAGGGCTGTCAAGTCTTGAGGTTTAAAAGTTTTGAAAAAGCAGCATGGGAGTATGATGTTCTACTACTGCTGGAGTATGACCAGGAAAGATGTTAAGCCTCTGTTGTTGGTCCTTCTGTCCTTCCTTCTTTCCTCTCCCTTGATTTGCCTTTCTTCCCCCTCCTGTATATATCCTTAAAACTTTGGTGAATGTGAACATGACTGGGTTTGGTAGACGGTCAAGGTTGTTAGCGAGGGAGGATGACAATGCTGGAAGTTGATATATACTTTTACTCCCATCTACAGCTTTTCATCTGCAAATGATCCCCTCCCAGATCTGCTTTTGCAGAGGTTTTTTTTTAAAGCAATCTCAAAGCTCAGGTTGTTAGTAGAACTTCCTTCTTACATGTTCCATTCTGGCCAACACACCCAAGCACTTAGTGATGATGAGGTTATAGGCTTTCATGTTTCCTGGGGCTTCCAAAACTAGACAAAGCCACAGCCCATGTTGCAGCCAGAATAACACTGATTCTGCCAAGCATGCTGCCCATGTGGATTGATGCCACTGATGTAACATTTTGCCTCCCTTATTGGTCTGAATCAGGGTATTGGGTTTTGAGGTGAGATATGGATGCCCATTACAATCCCTTTGCCTGATCGTATGTGTACTGACTTTGCATGGTGGCAGACACTGCAATTTTCACTTTCCTCTGTATGCTTTTTTTCTAGCTGTTGAATTGCCAGGAAGTCCAAGTAGGCAGTATACTTACCCACAGGAACTGCAGTGTGACAATCTAACAGCAATGAGATAAATATCTAGTGTTCAATATTTAAATGGTGCATATTTGGACATTTATTTAAATGGTGCATATTTGGACATAGTGTTAATTTAGTACCTTGCTTGATCCAAGATTATTGTGCAGGCCTTTCAATTGAGTGACTTCAGTTTTTTGCCCAAGAAAGAAACACAGAATTAGGTCCATGGATTGTACCGAGCTTACATATAAATAACATTCCATTTAAAAGCCTGTATAATTTATAATCTTAATAATCCTTAAGGAAATCAGACTAATCCTCAAAGACACAATTCATTACTTATGCATAGCAACCTGTCTGTTAGCAAATTATCTGTTGATGCTGAAAGCAAAAGGCAAATTCTTTATAAATCCTTTTTTCAGGAATGACTGCTAATGTTGTAACTGTAATTCTCTACGATAAATGCTTCTGTTCAAATAGTTTAACATTATTTTTCTTTGGACAGCTGTGCTCATAAACAAATGGGAATATAAGCTGTTTTATAATGGTTTTAAGAATGTTTTGAGTTGAAAAGACTCTTTCTTGCTGAATAGCTTTCACTGAGTATTTCTGCTTTGTTTTCAGATTTTTATATTATTGTGAGTTTTGCTTTTTACCAGCACAGTCCTCAATATATTTAAATCAGTGGGAACTGCTGTGAAGTGATAAGGACTTAAGTATGCAAAAGTATGGTGTCAAAAGTGGTTTTGTTTACTGTGACCCTGAGTGAGAGCCTGGAAACAACTTGTTATAAGTAACCCCAGGCAGTCCCCAAGTTACAAATAAGATAGGCTCTGTAGGTTTGCTAAGTTGAATTTGTGAGCTGGAATAGGTACATTTTTAATTGTAGCTCCAGCCATTTTATTTCACGTTTTGGATAACAGAGGGAAAGGTTAAGACCTCTGTGATGTTTGTTTGCTGTCTATGCCCCTGTTCAGAAGATTTCATCTCATGTTCTGTCCCTGTGAAAATTGGACTTGAAAAATTTGTTGTGGATACTAGGTAGACTATTTAACTCCCATGAGTGTCCCCCCCCCCATCTCTCTCTCTCTCTCTCTCTCTCTCTCTTCTTTTTTTTTTTTTTTTTTTTTTGCAGAAGCCACATAAACTTGAATCTACAATAAAGGCATCTTATGACATTGTCACCAGCACAATTTGTGAAGGATGACTCCAGATTTCAGCCACTTAACATTTCTATTTTCCCTACAAACTTAAAAAAATGAAGAAAATTAGTTTTTGTCATTGCATTTCTTTTTGACCCCGTTCATTTAATACCTATAACAGTGAATCAAAAAGCCAATCCATGATACATTTGTTTTCCACTTTTTCTGTCTTTCAGTTAGCCCAGTAATTTTAGTAATATAGCAATTAGTGCTGTAGGCTAGGTTTTGTAAATCTCCACTTGACCATGAAATAAACCATAGGTAACTGAGGTTTCTTTGTCTCTGAATTGCAAAATTGTTCTAAGAAAATACAGCTAAATTAAAAGCTGGTATATTGCACTGAGACACATGAAGGGGAAAGGTTGCTTATAAATCAAACTAATTTTGATAGAATATTATTTGAGGCATGTTTTAGTACTATTGGCGAACGTGAGAAAAGTTTTAAAAAGATTTTCATTCTGTTATGATCACTAAGAACTAAGAATGCAGCCTTTTACCAGAAACAGAAATAGAGACAGGCTGTAGAGCAGTGGCTCTCAACTTGTGGGTCGCCTGGTGTTTTGGCCTACAACTCCTAACCAGTTTACCAGCTGTTAGGATTTCTGGAAGTTGAAGGCCAAAACATCTGGGGACCCACAGGTTGAGAACCACTGCTCTAGAGAATGGATGTAATTAGCAATGAATGTGGGAGAAAATATAGATATAAATCCTGTTCCATGTTTTCTGTGTCCGCAGTTATGGGACTACCACAATAGGTTGCATCAAATCATAGTAAACTTTAGGGTAGTCCCACTAAAATCAAGGGGACAAATGAGTCAAAACTGATTCACATCTCTTTGATTCCAGTGGATCTTTCATAAGAAAGACGAAGTCTGGATTCTATCCTGTTTCTTCAGGCTATACTATCCTTTCACATCAAATATGATTTGATAAGCTGCACTGTACTGGAAATAACAAGCCTCAAGGGCAGCACTCTCACAAAACTGTTGTTTTTCATGTACTTCTGTTAAGATTTTACTATGAGGTATTTTACAGGAACCATTATATAGATTGTATCTCCAAGTTTCTCCTAAAGTAGAAAAGCTGTGAAACTACTCCTGCCTAAGCTGATTCAGTTTTTGTATATTGAAATACAATCTGACTGTATTGATTTAAAGGCCATATTTTTCCCAACACAGGGACCTTGCTGCAAGGAACTGTTTAGTAGGGGAGAACAATGTTCTGAAAATTAGTGACTTCGGAATGTCTCGTCAAGAAGATGATGGAGTATATTCCTCTTCAGGATTAAAGCAAATTCCTATCAAATGGACTGCTCCAGAAGCTTTGAACTATGGTAAGGAAATAGCATCGCTATTTGGACAGTGCTTCTTCCAAAATAGTTTTGAGGTTTTGGTTTGTTTGTTTGCTTAGGGGGTGCCATTCAGATGTATAATATAAACATATGAAAATAGAAATATATATGTCTCTTGTGCAAGAATTCTTTTAGGATTCCCTCTCTTTTAAACAACAAAAAGAAAATAGCAGTTCCGTTTTAAACAAATACTCAGAATACTTAAGGTCTGTTTTGTAAATAAAATCTAAAATTAAGAATCAGCAGGTCCCACATGAACTTACTTTACTACAAGATCTGCTTCAGAGCCCTTTTCTTTATGTTCTTGTCCCTCAGAGTTCAGATGTGTATTGTCACTCACATTAGGACTTTTTCAATGTGTTGTCCTGAATCTGGAATGCTCTTTCCAGTACCAATTTAAGGCCTTTTGAGATTCCCAAATCTTTGGGACCTTTAAATGTATACATATAATATTTACCTGTTTGATAGCTCTATGTGTTTGTTTATATGATGCTATTACATCATCTAAACAATAGCATAACTATTTTATTATAGTAGCTCTTGGAGGTTATTTCTAGATGAATAGTGCATATATACACCCCCTAAATAAACAAATGGTAAGTAGAAGATATATTTTAGGTCTATGGATAGAACACTGTGTTAGATTTCCTCTGTTTATCCTGATTAGATAATCTATAACATACACAACTGAGCAAGTGTGTAAATAAAAATAGATAGGAAGCTCTCTATTTTGGCATTTGGTTTTTCAGACTTTTATTGTATGCGCTACTAGGTGGATATAACACCCAAGAGAAAGCAGTTCATAAATTGTGCTCAGAAAAGAAAGAAGCTGGTATTTTTTTTCTAAACCTTTTAGAGTTATTTACCCAGCACTTTTTATGCATCCACCTGCTGTTGCCTCTGAAAATAAATAAAGGCACACTATTTATGGAGAAGAGAAATTGCCTATAACAAGATGGGTTGGTCATAGAAATAGAATAAGACTGTTCTAAATAAGAATGAAGGAATGGGGAGCTCTAATATATGGAAAACCACTTAAGTAACAGCATGTGGGGTTTAGTCCTGTGAATGGGCTAATACATAGTATTTTGAAAGAAAGAAAGAACTGATTAGATGTTACCACATGTTGACTTATTTTAAGGTCGTGTTATTCTTAGAATCATACCACTTGTGCCCTCCATTAGTTACAACTCAGTTAGAGCTTCAAATCATTTCTTTTCTAGGAATTTACATTTCAAAATTTATCTATTAAACTTTTGGCAAATGTATCCACTGTGTTGGTCAGTTTTCAAAAATACAGTGATACAAGGATGGCAAATTGAATATCCTACATTCATTCTTCGTTGCAATATTGCACAATATGCTTATGAAAATGATATCTACTCTAAATTTAGATCTAAAAGTTAATTTTGAGAGATACAACCTACTTTTCTGAAAATCAATTCTACATCAGTTACATCTCTATGTTACATTTCAGCATCACCTGGGATGTAACCCATTATGCTGAGTATTTGTAAATTTGTGCTGTATTTTTTCTAATTTCCTAAAAATGTTAGACGGTTATGCTGCCCAGTGTCAATGAGACATTTTATAGGGAATGCCATGTGGCATGGTATGCTCCTTCCTTTTCTATCCTGGTGGTTCTTCCTTTCTTATTTCAGGTTAAAGTACCCTGAAATGTTTCCTTGAGGATTTCTGAAATGGACTTGAGATTTTGCAAGTAGATTAGCAGCAAACAATTAATTATTTGCATTGCTATTACTGTATTTTTTACCATCAGCAATCAAGAGGTATTTATGGGATTTTCCCCCTTGCCTCCAAAATAATTTGACTGGTGTTACATACTATGTTTCTAGACCTGGGTGGATAGGTGCTTTGTTTAGAAACTACAGAGATTTAAGATTTTCTGAAGACCAGAATATTATAGGAAAGCTAGTGGTTTTATTGCTGGACAAGGACTCCAGGAGACCAAGGTTCAAATTCTCAGTGTGGCATGGAAATAAATTAGCTGACCTCAGGCATACTGTCTCAGCCTAAAAATTAAGCAAAGACAAACCTCTGCCAAATAAAACCTATGATTTGGTTGTTATAGGTTGTCGTCAACCTGAAAGCTTTTACAGTAGAGTCTTGCTTATCCAACCTTTGCTCATCCAACGTTCTGTATTATCCAACACAATCTGGCTGGATCCACATCTGTTTCAATACATTGCGATGTTTTGGTGCTAAATTTGTAAATACAGTAATTACTACATAACGTTACCATATACTGAATGCATTTTCTGTCAATTTGTTGTAAAACATGATGTTTTGGTGCTTAATTTGTAAAATCATAATGTAATTTGATGTTTAATAGACTTTTTCTTAATCCTTCCTTGTTATCTAATATTTTCACTTATCAAATGTTCTACCAGTCCATTTATGTTTGATAAGCGAGACTCTACTGTAACAACAATAAGCTCTTGTACCACACTTGCAAAGAGTTACTATTGAGATGTTTAAAATCATATTCTATCCTTGGTCCAAACTGCAGTGTCTCTACTTTTCATAGTTGCTTAAACCTCTTGAGAAAATCATTTTTGTTCACTATACTCTCATAGCATAACATATTCAATTATCCAGATCACTTATACTTACCACACATTTCTACTGTTGGCATGCTTGGGGGTACCCAGATATTATACTTAGAAAGATAATTGAATCTGCATAACTTACATTTTCTTTAAAAATGAATTACTTCTATTTGTCATTGCTGAATGTTTTTAATGAAAGTGAAAGGTCTTAAATTACTAGATGCCAAGGTCTGAAAGGAGACTAGGCAGACCTGCAAAAGTAATCATACTACCGGCAGCTCAGCCCATAATTGCTCCCTACTATCCCAGGGAGCCCCCGGTGGCGCAGTGGGTTAAAGCACTGAGCTGCTGAGCTTGTTGATCGAAAGGTCGCAGGTTCGATTCCGGGCCACATGACCTTGGAGGTGTCTACGGACAACGCTGGCTCTTCGGCTTGGAAATGGAGATGAGCACCACACCCCAGAGTCAGACATGATTGGACTTAATGTCAGGGGACTACCTTTACCTTTATCCCAGGTAGCGTAATTTAAAGCAGCATGAAATGGTATTTAGTTTTAAGCACAAACATAACTTTCAGAGGGCAAAGGAGTTAGCATAACCCTTACCCTCAGTATCATTCAGATGCATTTTGTTTTAGCTCGTAGTGAGCAACACATCCTGTCTTTAAAACGATCAGATTCAATGGAATGTCTCTATTTACCATGGTCCCGGTAGCAGACACCATTGCACTAATCAACCAGAAGTTCCCAAAAGACATCACAGCTCTGTTTCACGTTGCCACGTTGCCTCACCACCAGCTACTTTCAGTGGGACAATGAATTCTATGAACAGAAAGATGGAGTAGCTATGGGGAGCCCTCTCAGCCCAGTCATAGCAAATTTCTCCATGGAACACTTGAAAAACAAGCTCTGGAAACAGCAACAAAAAAGCCCACTATATGGTTCAGATATGTGGATGACACCTTCACCATTTGGAGCTATGGAGAAGAAGAACTAAACAGGTTCCTGTACTATCTTAACAGCATCCACCCAAACATCCAATTCACATGGAAAAAGAAAATGAAGGAAAACTGCCTTTTCTAGATGTTCTAGTAATCCGTAAACCAGATCAACAATTGGATCACACAGTTTACAGAAACCCCCCACACACAGATAGATATCTACATAAAAACTCCAACCATCACCCAAGTTAAAAAAAAAAAAAAGCACCATTAAAGCCTTGGCAGACCGTGCAAAAAGAATCTGCGAACCCCACCTCCTCCAAGACGAACTGAACCACCTAAACTGGGCTTTACAGGCCAATGGATACTCCACCTCAGACATCAGAAGAGCTGCAAGACCGAGAACAAGCCACAAGAGTAAAGACAAAGATCCACCCAGAGGAAAAAGTGTTCCTGCCATACATCAAGGGAACCACTGACCACATTGGGAAGCTGATGAGGAAACACAGCATACAAACTATCTACAGACCCACCAAGAAAATCCAACAAATGCTACGTTCAGCAAAGGACAAGAGAGATCCTCTCACCTCTGCAGGAGTCTACCGTATACCATGCAGCTGTGGACAAGCCTACATAGGGACCACCAAACGCAGCACCCAAACACGAATCAAGGAACATGAAAGGCACTGCAGACTACTTCAACCAGAGAAATCAACCATAGCAGAGCACCTGATGAACCAGCCTGGACACAGCATTTTATTTGAGAATACAGAAATGCTGGACCACTCTCACAACCACCATGTCAGACTACACAAAGAAGCCATTGAAATCCACAAGCATGTGGACAATTTCAACAGAAAGGAGGAAACCATGAAAATGAACAAATCTGGCTACCAGTATTAAAAACCCTAAAATTACAACAGCAAAACAACAGAGAGGAAACAATCAGGGACAGCTAATCACCTCTCAACAAAAGATTCCCCCAGGCACTGCCAGGCCATCAAATGCTAATCAAGGTGGTCAGTTGAAACATGCACACCTAGCTCCAACAGACAAGAGTTATTTGCCCGACCCTGGTCATTCCACAGATATACAGGGTCAGGCAGCATAACTTCCTTTTTTAAAATGCGTGCCATTCAGTTGGTTGGAGACGTAGCGGAGCGCTAGTGGTCTCATTCGAGAGGTGGGATATAAAGTTTTGTCCTGACACAGTTCAGTCGCCATCATGCGTTGGAACAGTGAGGAACGTGCTTTTGCTGTTGAGACCTACTTTTCAAGCTGATTTGGAGTGGCCGGCCCACTCTCCATATTTGACCCCTTGTGATTTTTTTCTATGGGGTTTTTTGAAATCCCGTGTTTATGTGAACTGTCCAAGGACCCTACAAGATTTGAAGACGAACATCCAGGAAGAAATTGCCAACATAACGCCTGCTATGCTGGCAAGAGTCATGACAAACGCCAGAAATCAGTTTACTCAGTGAATGGAGAATGGAGAATGGGGGACGTCACCTACCTAATTTGATCTTCAGAACTACGTAAAATAAAACTTTAAGTATGCGCCTACATTATATAAAATAAATAAATTTCTGATTCATACAATGGGTTTTATTAAGTTTTGAAAAAAGGAAGTTATGCTGCCTCACCCTGTATAAACCCAATTTTCCTAATTCCAACAGACCTCACAACCTCTAAGGATGCTTAACATAGATGCAGGTGAAACGTCAAGAGAGAATGCCTCTGGAACATGGCCATATAGCCTGAGAAAACCTACAACAACCCACCGATCAACTTAATATTTAGAAGTTGGAAGCATTCATCTAGGATATGTTAGTGCTGAAATAAAAGTGATGTTGAAGATTATATTTTTTTCAAAAAAGAAATGTTTTTAATCACTTTTAAGGCTTAATTAATTTTTTTAGTGTAAATTGCATCCAATCCATTCATGTCAGTTGTAATTGCCTGGTTCTTCAAACGTTTTTGGACAACAGCTCCTCATATTCCTCGCTGTTGGCCATGCTAGATAGGTTCAAGAACATCTGGAGAGCACACTCCTGATATGTCCCTTTTGAAAACACCTTTTGTTCTCCCTTGCAAATTTTTGGATAACTGAATTCATGAAGACTGCTCTATCTGCCCCAATAATGTTGTGGGAGTCTTCCAGCTTGTAAAGAGACATACAGGGCAAGTCAACATTTCCAAGGACAGGTGAACTTGAGGTATCAAGCTTATACAAATAAAACCACTCAACAATGTTTACATGACTCTGCATGGCACAGCATTACCTTAGGAGGGATGTGATTGATTTGTTCCTAGTGAAAACCCATAAGCAAATTCTAGTGGAGCGTTGATATTTGTCAGCTTATGCAATGGAAAGTTCCACTCTTTCCCACTCCCAGTCCAAAGGTCCCTATCCTCATCTTTTTCAGAATGTCCTCAAACTTCTAGATGAAATTTTGAGGATGCACACATGAGCTACAACAGAGAGCAAGGACCCCATCTCCCTGTTTCACTGATAGAAAATATTTAATTGGAAAGGCTAATTGGATACTCAGCTTCTCAGAGATACCCTGCAGATGCTGCAGTCCTGCTGCTGCTGGACTGGTCTCAAAGTATCTCTGATGTGGAAGAACAAAAGATGCTATGTCTTGCGTGATGATTTGAAGGGTAAGCACCCTCATGTGAAAGACTACTGTAGGAAATCAAGATAGGAATCCGTAGGAATCATTGACCTTTGTAGCTAGTTTCTAACAGTGTTTGACAGAGGAGTAGCAGGCTTGATCTTTGTCTTTGAGCATACAGCAGAGTCCATTTTCAGACTATAATCAATACAATACCATCCTGTTCTGAGGAGATATCAAGCTGGTAATAAATCTGATGAATTCCAGAGAAGCATCCATAGCCTGTGCAAGACAGATGGCGGAAAGATTGCCAGTGCTCTGTAGATTATTTTTTTAAAAAAACCTAATGGAATAAATACATAAAATATACTATGAAGCATTTAATCACAGGTTATTACAGGAACATTTACAGGTATCATCTTGCATGTGTTTTGGTCTGAGCAGAGTGACTTATAAAAGAATAACTATCAGATTTTATGACACGGTTGACAATCCCTTGGTCATCATTGCATCAAAAAAGGTTTTTTTCACTGTCTCGATGTTATGGGTTTGGAGATCGGAGTTTAAATGCTATGATTTTGGAAGTACTTGCCTCTTCAGAGATAATTTAGTATGACCAACAAAAAGCACCTCTGGAAGTATAGTCTGTGTAACATTTAAAAACTCGGATGAAGAAAGAAAACCCATACTGCTTCATAGATTCTAATGTTCTCATAACTGAGCTGGTAGAAATGTAGACGAAATGTTCTGCTCTCTAAATGTCAAGGTCATTGAGAAAGGAAGGATTATCTTTCTTATGGTAAATACTCTTAACAATTCAATCCTGTAAATGTTTCCTAAGAAGTAAATCTAGTTGAGTGTGATAGGGTTTGCTTCTAGGTAAGTGTGTATTGGATTGCAACCAAAAGCTATTATAATATGTACAGCTATCTTTTGTTACCTTTTGCTACTGATCTCTTTGGATGACATTCTGGTGTAATTCTCAACTTTTTAATACAAAGACATTGTTTGAAAATGACAGCAGTGGCAACTGTATTTCTGTTTGAAACATGAACTGCCACTCTGTAATACAGAATAGAAAAAAGTGTAATTTGGCTAGCATGTAAGAACTTTACATTTGAAGTGGAATTTTTACTAATAGGAATAAAGGAGCTTATACTTCAAGTTTTTTTTTATATTTCTCTTTAGCAGATGAAGATTAGGAGGCAGAAGAGGTTGAAAATAATATGATCTTCCATTCATGATTTTTAAAAATAACAATGTTTTAGACTTAACCTCATCAAGGATTTGAGTATAATTTATTTGTAAGCTCTTTTCTAAAATAATTCACAGTTAAAAGCAAAAGCATTACTGTATGAGGGGAATGTTACTAGGTTATATTCATTTGTTTTATAATACATAGTGGCAAATCTGTGTTTTACAAGAACTTTCAATACTTTCAAAGGGCATGACAATTTTATCCATGGATGCAGTAATATTTCAATTTTGGGATCTATTTTCCTGTCACTGTCATGACATATTCATCTAAAACAATGCTGTCACAATAAGAAACAATAATAATGTTTTTCAGTGTGCAGTTCTAATACTTGACTTGTCTTGAAATGTACCTTTCATGTTTCATTTTGTTGTTTTGCAATATATCACACTGCCAAAGAGGCAAGCTCTTTTACAGGATCCAAAGTATCTTGCTTCATCAGCAGAGGGAACAGTGAAAACGTGAAATTTTAGACAAAATGTACTCTACTATTTCAGAGCTGTCATCTGCAGAGGGTTCAGAACCACAACCACAACCAGCCACTATCAGTCACTTTACTCACACACACAATTGCCCAAAGGCCTACATGCCTACAGAGACACTCTCTCTAAATAGTGGCTGAACTGAGTGTCTTTCAAAGCAAGCTTCTCCCTGACTACCTACTGAAAATTAACTTTCAATTCACCTCTTTACAACCTGACCCTGCTCTTGTACTTTCTTATGATTTATGGTTCCCTAACATCAGACTGCTTGTTATTGGATATCTAGAGAGCTTCAGCTTCTAAATCTTTCTGGCTAAATATTAAAGATTGGAACAGATTGCTTTTGGTAGTCAGTCAGGGGAAGCTTGCTTGTTTTTAAAGACACTTGACAGCTGTGGGCTCATAGCCTCTAACTATGTTTGAGAATTTGCATCAGATGCTTAAGCTGTCATCTATCACGAGGGCTTGAAGATCTCTTTTCCAGCTCCACTTCTTGCTGAATGGGATGAGGACTCAGCTGTTCATCAGGTTGAACTGCTGAAGGAGGACTTGGCTTCTGAAAATCTTCTAAGGAAGATGAAGTCTCCAGAGAGGGCATGGCATGACAATAAGGAGTGGTGCCCCTTTCTTTTTAAAAAATCCTATATGGAACCCTCAGTAAGTGATGATGTAGCATGATATTAAATGGGAACCTCATAGAAGCCTCTGGTTGTGCAGTTTTCCATGTTGAGGCTGCTTTATTGCCTCTTGACAGGATCCAGGCCTTCTGGTACACTGTCCTTTCTGATATAAAGGTTTCCTTTAAGAAACACATCTTCAGACTGTTCACTTTTATGTTGACTGGTTGTAGGAAATGTTTGAATCACAGTTTACATAAATTTGGATTATGAAGGTTTGGAATCATTTTAATTTTCTGATGGGAGAGCATTGGGAGCAGCTTTCCCCTTATAGTAATTTAAAGTAGTTTTTTTAAAAAAAAAATAAAATGAATATGTTAGGTAGGTAAGGTTTTCCCCTGACATTAAGTCCAGTTGTATCCGACTCTGGGGGTTGGTGCTCATCTCCATTTCTAAGCTGAACAGCCGGCGTTGTCCGTAGATGCCTCCTAGGTCATGTTGCCGACATGACTGCATCGAGCGCTGTCACTTTCCTGCCAGAGTGGCACCTATTGATCTACTCACATTTGCATGTATTCAAACTCTCTAGGTTGGCAGAAGCTGGGGCTAAGAGCGGTAGCTCATGCTGTTCCCTGGATTCGATCCCGCGGCCTTTTGGTTAGCAAGTTCAGCAGCTCAGCGGTTTAACCCACTACTCCACTGTCACTTTATTAAATGTAAATATGACAGACTATTCTTAGAATAAGTAATGTTAATGAAATATTTTCAAAATGCATGTTAACAAATAAATAAAGAGCTGCCTTAAAAGCTTGCCACTTCACCTAGTTTGGAGTTCCAAAGTCCCAAAGCTGAAGGGCTGAGTGGCTAATGTAAACACTTCACCTGGGAAAACATAGGGAACATTTAGTATTGGTGTAAATATGCTACAACTTTGTGATACATGCATAAGACATACTGTCAGATTTCATTTGCCAACACATTATTGCTTATCCCCTCACCATCTGTTTTCATTAATAGGTCGATACACTTCTGAAAGTGATGTATGGAGTTATGGAATCTTCCTCTGGGAGACCTTCAGTTTAGGTGTATGTCCATACCCAGGAATGACTAATCAGCAAGCAAGGGAACAAGTGGAGAAAGGTGACTGTTGTGTGGCTATTTATGTGTGATTAGTACATTTGAAGACGTGTAATTATGGTGTGTGATTTGTGAGTCTGGGATTTACCAGACTGCAGCAAAGTTTTCCATCCTAAGAAAAAACCCTGAAATAAAGCTTGAGTATCCCTTATGTGAAATGCTTAGGACCAGAATTTTTTGAGATTTTATATTGTTTTAGATTTTTGAATACTTGTATTGTACATGCATAATGAGAAATCCTAGAGATGGGACCCAAGTCTAAATAAGTGCCATGTGCCTCTTATACACATATTTATATACAAAATATATTTTATAATTTTGCGCATGACACAAAAGCTTGTGTACATCGCATCATCAGAGAGCAAAGATGTCATTATCTCACTCACCCATGGGGACATATCTGAATTTTGGGATGTTCAAGCTGTACAGAATTTCCAAACATGGGATGATAAGCATGAAAATCAGTATTATTGAAATGATGTAGCACGTATTTTTCTTTTGTTTTGATATTAGATTTGTATTTTCAAAAAAGAATTATTTAATGCTTGATAATTAAAAGTGTTATATTTGAAGCATGATGTCCCCAACTCTCCAAGAAAGTATCTTTACAAGGTGGAAATATGTAGAGACTGTCTGATTAAGAGGGCTGTGTCTCATTAGAGGATATGGCCATGATACATTTGCGGTCCTTAAGATGCCACGGGACTCACAATTCTATATGGGTCTTTAAAAAAGGAAAGCATCACTTGGAATTACTAATATTATTAAATATGTTTACCCAAATGGATGGCAAAGACACATTCCCCAAATATATGTTTGAAAGCTTCCAAGGATTCCCATGTTCTCATCAATGTTTTGCAAAAGTAATTATCCCTCAAAATAATTCCTCTGAAGCCACTGGAGGCATAAAGACATTTTCTTCCTGTATTTTTCCCTTCTGAATTCTTTTAGGCTCCCTGGGTGTTGGTGTGTTCAAAATTAGAAATTACTTGTGATGATTTCCCATTTTGAAAAAAAAAAATACTCTTAGGCCTAACAGGCATGAGAGTTTCAAAGCAAAAATGCCCTCATCCCACCTAGAGGGCAGGATGAGTTTTACAAAGGGAATGTCATAGCAGCGCTGGGGTGTAGCATTTCAGTAGCAAAGAGAACATACCGCCCATGGCAGGTGCTGATCCCCAGTTTACCCATAAGGAGTGACCTGAGATCTCTTGCTTAAAAGGTGGACAGAGTGAATGTTATCAGCCTGGAATGGATCATGCTTTTTCAGGGACCTGAAATATCAGTTCAGCCTTGTCTCCATTAAACTATTACACCATAGCATCAGCCAAACACCTGAGCTTTTTGTTAGGTAGAACTTACCATTATGGTGTTCATCTTTTCCTTAATATCTGCATGGCCACTATCATCACTTTGCCTGTAAATTTTTAAAGAAGGGCTTGGTTTCTGAGATTATATGATGTATGGCCTATTCATTTCAAATCCTGGAAGCTCATCTTTCATAGTTTTAGAGCAGTGGTTCTTAACCTGTGGGTCATGGACCACAGTGGGCTGCGAGAACGAAAATCTGGTCCATGAGCCTCCTTCCTCTTTATTTTTATTTTATTTTATGTCAGTTCCTTTCGCACCACCTGCCACTCCTTCCCTGTTACTGACTAGCCTGACCCCATTGATAGACCACAGCAGTTCCAGATTATGGTTTTCTGTGGATGAGCAGATGGCGACTACTGGGGGCATATGTTCTGTATCAGAAACTAGAGCTGATGTGGTCTGCCCAATGCAATTTTCTGAATCAACACCCCAAATAACCAAAGTTAACCAAAAACTGTTTTTAACTCTTTTGGTACTAATGGTGGAGAGTGGTCCCTGGTCAACATAGCCCCTGGTCAAATGGTCCCTGGTCAAAAAAAGGTTGGGAACCACTGCTTTAGAGTCAATTTGACCTGGCCCCTTGCCTCCTAGGAATATATATATTTTAAGAGAAATGTGCTGTAGGCTTATAGAGTAAAGAAAACAATTTGCAATGAGCTAGGGAATTTAGAATGAAATGGGGAAGGAGAGGGAAATGTGATCAAAAATGGTCAAAGTAGGTATGGCAAAAATTCCTGGAAGATATGTCAGGATAGAAGAAAGTATGATTGAGGCTCCAGTCATAATGTGTTTACCTTGCATTGCTTTGATTTTAAATTAAATCAGTAAAACTACCAAATAAATCAAAAAAACAAAAGCAGACAGTCACAACACAAATGTAATAAGCTGAAGTAGTTCTAAAAATCATATTTGAATAAATCCATTGAAACTATGTTAGCTATGACAAGGATTGGGAGAGAAATGTGTTATTCTCCCATTTCAGTATAAAGTTACAAAACACATGTTTTCCAAACTTAAAGGCAGGCCAGAATGCCATCTGCTATCAAAGTTCATACATTACTGAGATTTAGAAATGAATTTGAATTAGTGCATACATCTCTGCGCATGTGAGTATATCTTTTGGGAGAATGTGCATAAAACTATGGTTTTATATACTTGTTCATACAAATCCTGTCTATTTTCCATAAAACACATTAAAATGTGTATAACTTTTCATGTTATAAAGTCAGATCAGAAATTAAAAGGAATGATCTTCCTAGTGAAAGTCTATCAGAAATCATGTTTGAAAGATTATTACTACATTTTGTTGGTTGATCTGACAAATAAAGAACAAGAGGGACTCATGGAGCCAATATTTTACACAGGTTGCAAATTTGAGACTGTGATTTACAACTGACAGAACTGAAATTCTGGCATTTCTACCTTGGAGCTTTAAATGTATTTATATCCAAAACTTTAATATTCTGCAGGCATGTACTTTTAAGGACTGAATACTATTTCACATATATTTTCAATTTTTGTCTTCTCTCCATTTCAAAATATATGCTAGGCTATCGAATGTCAGCGCCTCAGAAGTGCCCGGAGGAAATCTATAAAATAATGCAAAGGTGTTGGGATTACAATCCTGAAATGAGACCAAAATTCAGCGAGATTCAAAAAGAGCTCTCCACATTGAAAAAGAAAGTGACATCATGAGAAAGTAATAGGACTCAAACTGCAGGACTCTTCTCCTTTTCGGAAAAGTAATATTTTATGTCATGAACACTCTGTATTTCTACTGCAACTCTTTCAATATTCTTCTAAGATTTTTTTTTTAGAAAAACAAAAAAACTAAACCCTGTTTAAATGTATCCAGGCTGGAAAATGTCAAAGATACCTATGTTAAAGAGAGAGTGCTTTACCAAATGCTTTATTTCCAATCACAGTGATGCTTCATTTAGGTTCCATATATAGTCATTGATATATGAGAAAATCTAAGGAAATCTCACTGCTTTCTGCTTCTGTGATAAAATCTTGACGATGTTTTAGGGCCATTTTTTTCTGCTTCTGATTGCAGGTTCTCCCAGCAATCATACTGAAAAGCTTGGCCAACTTGTGTACCATTCCTATTGAGCTTAAAACAGAAGGCAAAGTTTTAAGAATTATCTTGATTTAAAATATTATAAAACATAATGCTCTGGGGGTGAAACCTATTAGAATCTTGACTACGCATGTATTCTTGCTCTTTTAAAAGTGACACAATTTAAAGTATAACTTTAGAATGGGGAATGCATGCACTAGTTTCTTGCTGACATTTCAAGACAGTAAACACTTCTGATAGAACACATTATTTATTTCTACTCTTAAAGCAAGAGAAAGAAGCACAATTCTCCAGCAATCAACATGCACAAAGCTATGTGTGCTCTAACTTTTTACTGCAGGGAAAATGATAAATCCAAAGCTGAATCCAGGGTTGGATTAAGCATTCAGCAAAATAAGAACAATAACAACAGTAATAATTTGTGCCCTGGTTTCCACATGTAAACAAAACTCTGTGAAGGGTTGGAGGGGGAAAAGAGAGAGGCTGGGCGGATTTGTGGTCACGTGAGGAGTAGCAGCAAATCAAAATTAAGTTCAGAGGCGGGAGGACCAGTCCACAGAAGTTCATTTTTAAAAAAATAAGGATCTTTTACTACTACCATGTTGTGCAGGCCTGATCTAACATAATCATGACTATGTGAATAAATCTTATTCTTTAAAAAGTGACATAATATAAACGTTTAAGAATGAGGAATGTGTGCACTAGTTTCTTGCTGACAGTTCAAGAAAGTAAACACTTCTGATAATAGACATTGTTCATTTCCATTTTTAAATCAAGAAGAAAATACTATTATCCAGCAATTGATATGCACAAATCTATGTGTGGTCTAACTTTTATACGTAGGGACAGGGAAAAGAATAAATTCAAAGCTGATACCTAACTTGTGAAATAGCTGTCAGGAAATACTCCAGATTCATCTGTCTTTCAGAAAGAACAACTATGGCAGTATACAGTTATTTTTGAATGTGCACATTTGGGAATGCTGTCATCACAAAACAAACTTGTCTGAAAATAAGAGTGGCACATAATGAAGGTAACCAGTAGCATTGATTTTGGATAAGAAAGAAGAAGTGAATTACCTGATTGGCCTTTGGAAGCTCTGTGAATTGTTATTTCTGTTCTGTATGCTGCTGAAGATAGGAAAAGAGAGGGGGATGTATTCTGTACACATGTTTCCAAAGGGAGAAAGTAGTTTTCAGGAGCACAAAAATGTCCCAACGTCTCTGTGTGTATATAACAAGGAAAAGCTATATTCCATAAATAATATCTTCGCACACTACAGAAGCTACACATTTTTCACATTCAATAGGAATCGGTTTCTCAACTTGCAACCACATTCTCCTGGCTTTATTCAATAGACAGTTCACATTCACAGAATTACTACGGGATGTCAACATATATGCCACCTCTGGGCAAAACACAACAATTGGATTGTTTCACGGTTCTAGTCAGTCAGAGCTCTTGGATCTGTAGTTAATCAGTTTTGTTGAAATGATTTCATGGTTGTGCATAAGAGACAGAAAAATTGTCACAATGTATTATCAACCTGATCTCTTCTAGCCCAATGGGATGAAATTCTGCCCAATGAGGAGTCAAATAGTGTTGTTTTGTACAGTAGCACCAAGGTTTTGGTGAAGACTTTGATGTTATTACATGTTACATGTTTAGCTGATCCTCCAGACCAGAGCACATTTGTTCTGCTGTGTGGTTTTGTGGTAGTAAAGTGGTGATGTCAAGCAAGGTGTTTACTACTTGTAGTCTAAAGAGGTTGATGTCAATACGGTGATGATAAAATTTAATACTGGCATAAAATGGTGAAGCATTATATCAGATGGCATTCTCCAGATTAGATGGAGTTACTAGGGGGCCAAGTGCTCATGCACAAAGAATGGGCTGTAGGTCAGAATCTAGTGTAGAGGTAAAGGGAAGTGTAATGTTACATATTTTACTCTGGAGTTTTCTTTATTTCACAGTCGGCTAATGCTGATCTTAAACATTTGTTCATCACAAATGGAGAACATTACTTGTTTACTGTGATCCTAAAGGGATCCAAATGAGTGTGCCTTAATTCATTGGCATTCCTTAGTTCAAAAGCTCAAGAACTAAATGCTCACACCACGTGGGAAGCACCACCAATTTGCCCAGTCCTAGATCTCCATCTATGCATACACTAATGTATAAATGTAATGACAAGAATGTATTTTCTTTTATTCACAGTGTTCTTAATTTTTCTTTTAAGGGTTAATATTTTTATATAGGAGGGAGTATACCATTTCTTAAAAGTCTTTTGAATGTACTATTCTGTTTCTTAATTTGATTAAAGGGATACCCTGTCCTGATCTTTTTGTACAGATGTAAAGGATAACTGCTATTTATATTTCATTCATGTAAGCAGTTCAGATTTGCAATTCATGTCAGACTGCTGATCATATTGAAAAAGCTTTTTCCAAACATGGAATACCAGTAGCATTTAGTGTTTGTTTTGTTCGCCTTCTGTCCTAAAATTCAGGATCAGTCCAACTTCAGTTACTGTTTGAGACATTGTCACAGTTGGTTTGCTCACATGCAGCATGTTTACTGTGTTGGCAGTTAACAAGTATTTTATTTTACACTGTCTTCCTAACATGAAACTTCGTAAAGTACTGCTTTTATCATAAAAAAACACTTCCAGCTATGTGTGTTAGGAAGTTCAATCCTATCTGTTAGATAAATATATGGATGATGAAAAGTCAAAACATTACATTATTTGAAAATTGGGCTTTTTAAAGATCTATATAGTTCTCCTGTTAGAAAAAGTTCATAATTTCTCACCCTAGTTTGCAGGAACATGCAATGTTAAATTGAGATTGCATTTGTCTTCGTGCATCAGTGTAAATCTCAGTGGGCTTCGGAATTGCTGATATTGTCAGTGTGCCTCACTGTACACACACACACACACTAGATAAAGTTTGAACCCAGTGTCCATTGGTGTAACTTCTCATTTTCAAGAATTATGAGTTTTTAAAATAAAGTTTAAAATTAAAATTCCAGTCAAAAATGCCATTTTGCAAATCTGAAGCCTCTTATTTTCCAGTCTGCAGTCTGGCAAACCTATGTGAAAATGTTATGCCTGGAAAGAATAATCATCTACTGATGCATAGAAATTTAGTAACTTTCTATTTTGCAAATATTTGTAAAACATTACATGTATTTGTTTGGTCTCGTGAATGAGGTCTTAGTTGGGAAGTGAGTTTTCCAGACTCAGCCTAAGGGAGGTGTGCATTACAATCGATGGCACATTATACTTGGGTAAATATAGGTATTTCCCAAATACCACATCTTTTTACTAAAAAAATATGGAGTTAAAGTATTAGAACAGTTCGATAAATAACAAATGGTTATGAAATAAGTCACCAGTCTATTCGTTGGGAACACAATTGTAAGAAAATACTCCACTTGTTTTACTGCACTGCTTATTGTAATATTTCGTTTTATCAGCTGTTACTATGTATGCTAGTGACCTTAATAGCACAATGTAGGCAAATTCAGTACAGAACAAAAGCAGTAATATCCACAGTTTCAGCTGTTGTTATATATATCTGCGCTGCTGGTTAAAATTCTCTCACAAAAAATTATTAGAAATAGCTTTCCATTCCATCCCTTTTAGTTGGATTGAAATTTGGAGATCGTTTCAGACATTCATTAGAGATACAATTAGCAGTGGTTTTCTCTCCCCCCCCCCCCCCAACAAATAAGATGGTTATTTTGGGGAGAGGGTGCATGGGTTTTTTTGAGGGGGGGGGGAATACAAGGTTGCAATATTATAGCCAAAGTTTATATCTCATAAACTGTCTTTGTATCTAGGCATGTTTCTTTCAAGGAAACAGACAGAACCCGTGTGAATTTGGACTCATGGGAGAGGGTTAATTTTTCACCAAGAACTATCCTTAAAACTTCCATTTGCTGCAAAGGATTTTGTCATGAATAAGACATGTTCAGGTCAAAAGGAAAATGGCTTCTTGAAACTCTTCACCTCGTGCCACAGTTCCAGTTCATATTAGAAGCTGGTGATGTTATTGTTTTTTAAGCTAATTAATATGGCCAGTGCCACATTACTGTAAGACATGGCTCTGAGTTGTTTTCTTAATTTAGATAACAAAATCAACTTTTTGTGGTTTTCCTACCGGCAATCCAATGCTCTGAATAATAAAATCAGCTTCATTACTAAAAACAGCAAAGAAAGAAATAGAATGAATTAACTGATGATCAAAATGGAAGCTCCTTTGTGCTGATTTATCTGTTAATTAGATTAGATTAAACTGGTAGAAGACTTTATGGCATATTATCATCATCATCTGGTTTGTTGATGATATATTCGAGATATTCGAACCAGAACAAACCTTCCATTGTTGTTTTTTCCTCTTTAAAGCTTGTCATCTTCTAGCGTTATTGCATAATAGTTCTGAGAGTTTGGAATTTTCTTTTCCAAGCTTAGCCATTGTCATGCAGGTCCACCAGAATACTGCTTTCTTGAAACCGAAAGCAGAGCCTGATTGAACTATTGGCCAGATATTGCTCATTCCTCCCTCAGATGTTAGAAAATTAGATTCTGAATCACTGAAAAATGTGAATGGCAGAGTACACAGAATTAAAAGTTACACATCTCCTTCCCTTTATAGCCTGCCAATAATTATAAACAGAAAGGGAAAATGATAGAAGTTGAGATGTCTTAAAGAGGGGTTATCATTCAGCATATGGGAAGCTGCTGTTGAATAAGCACAAGAGGCAGTAGCATTAATTTTATGGATCCTTAGGTGCTGGGTTAGATTTCAAAAAAAAAATGTGGAAACAAAGATATGTGTATATATATGGTTGTTAAAAGCAGAGGTATAATACATTGATTTTGGCCTTGAATCATAGGAGGAAATGGCACAAACTGCGGGCAAGATAATGCACAGCTGTCCATCCATGTTTTCAGCTCATCAAGATTCCCTTGTACATAGGAATTGAGTAACTAAAGGTGGGGGAGGGGTTCTTTAAAGGAACCTTAAGATCTGCCAGTAAGAGACTTGGATATCTATAGGATTTTAAGTTGGAGAAATTGAGAGAAAAATAGATGAACCCACAAAAGGGTGAATGAAATTGACAGGAAGCTCCTCCAACAACTTTGTTTTGAAAGAACCTTGAGCTTCAGATATTATTAACTTGATTGTCAATAGCAATTATTGTTGAAGTTTAAAATCATAAATCACTGCGAAATTACACCACTGAGTGAAATGAAGTGTAGTTTCTTGTTACATATTGCTCAGAGCTCGGAAATGCTATATTTTAGCCTGTAATTCCTAGAATCCCACAATCAGCATTACCTTAGGTCATATTGTTGTGAGGCGTATCTTTTCCACACTCTATAGCTGCATAAAGTACTATTTTACCTAAGAGTGGATCGATTGTCCAAGGCAGCTAAGTCACATGAAAAGCAGAGCAATCCAAAATGGAGTGGAAAAAAACCCGCTTATAATTACTAGCAGGTTTACATCAGTAATGTAATTTTAGCTCTGATTTTAAAACACAACATATCACAGTACTAGGAGATCATGTACATCAAAAGGAGGTAGAAAAACCCTCTAGCGGTGCCGTTAACAAAGTAGCGCACTGCATGAGGAAAGAACACTTTCTAAACCAACAAAAGGAGGTCACTGCCATGTTATTAGTTTACAGAGGAAAGATTCTTCTTCAAAGAGAGAAATACAAGAGCAGCCAATACAAACATCAGATTAGTTGTTTTCCAATGCATCGAGGAATGGTACAGGAAATTGCATTTTTCTGAAGGCTTTCTTAAAAAAAAACTAAAGGAAAATGTGTTGTCGAAGGCTTTCATATCCAGAATCGCTGGGTTGTTGTGTGTTTTCCGAGCTGTATGGCCATGTTCCAGAAGCATTCTCTCCAGACGTTCACCCACATCTATGGCAGGCATCCTCAGTGGTTGTTTGGTCTGTTGGAAACTAGACAAGTGAGGTTCATATATCTCTGGAATGTCCAGGGTGGGAGGAAGAACTCTTGTCTGTTTGAGGTGTGTGTCAATGTTGCAATTGGCCACGTTGATTAGCATTTAATGGCCTTTCTCTCTCCCACCCTGGACATTCCACAGATATATAAACCTCACTTGCCTAGTTTCTAACAGACTTCACAACCTCTGAGGATGCCTGCCATAGATGTGGGTGAACGTCTGGAGAGAATGCTTCTGGAACATGGCCATACATCCCAGAAAAGTCACAGCAACACAAACTAAAGGAAAACTGTGGAGTTCTAGATATGTAGACTGATAAAACTAAAACAGGCATGTATAGTAAACCTTCCTTAAAAGTCTATATTTTTCTATCCTCACTGGGGGTTTAATTCTGTCTGTTAGGCTGATGCTGTCTTAGTCTTAATGGCTCTTCAGTTCCAGAAGGACTGAATCCAAGGAACATTTTTACAATATAATTCAATGCCATCAAATGCTATCTGGTCAGACCTTCTAACTTTCTCCACAAAGATCGATGGCTCACTCAAATGCTTTAAAATGAGTAGTTGCTCTTTTTGATTATCAAGTAATTACATGGTCATGTGATTGGACAAGAATCACTTTTCCCATAGAAAGAATGGCTGATTTGACAGCCACAAACGAGGTGCTTTTCCAATTACATTTTCCTTTCTTGTCTTTGTGTGCTGGTTGTACAAAATTGGAAACTGTCACTGGGGCTTGTGTGACAAACCACAGTTTAAGAATGTTACACATTTGGCATAGGGACACTGCAATAGTTTACAGTTTTCTACTTACATGTATTCTGGTGTAGATGGTTGGTTCTTTTTCCCTTTCCCCCTTTTTTTTAGTTAGTGCCAATATACGCACCAGCAGGTTTAATATCAGGTAAAGCACCTTTTATGCTCTTTGTTGTTTAAATATAATATATTTGTGAAACACATTGGTAATACATAACACTGGAAAGGATGGCATCTTCCCAAAAAGTGCAGGTGCTTAACAAAGGGAGGAAAGCAAGCTTTGAGTGGCTTTCCTAGCTTCTAACAAGAGTCAGAATGATAGCTTATGTATACTTACTTAGTTGTCTGTCATGTGTAATTTTAACAGATCTACATTTTATCTTTTATTTATTTGCCAATTTTTTATATTTACATTTGAACCGAAGATAACCTTATTTCACTATCCTAGCCTAAGAAGGGGTCTTTTCTATTCTTAGTACATTTGCAAATTAATTTTGAATGGGATCTCTCTCTTTGACTGGACCAATTACCACTAACCAGGTCTGCGAGACCTTTTTTTACTGTATTATTTCAATAAATGTACAATGTTTGTATTGTGTGTATCTGGCCTCATCTTTGTTGTTCAGTAGTCTCCATATTGTCATTTAAATAAATCCCGCCACTCACAGTCAATAAGTAATCAATAGCTATAAAAATCACTACAATGTTACTAAAATTTTGAAAGCTGGTTTGCGTTTTCCATTGTGTGGGTCAAAAGACTGGAGATACATCTTTCTAAAAAAAATGTTAACTTGTCAATTTGCATTGATGGTTGATGTTCTGTGTGTGCTAATTCCATGGCAGCTGCTTATTTGGGACCAGCACCTGCAGTACATTTCCACCCATATGGATAAAACATTGCAAACAAAAGCAATAAAACACATTGTTGTGAAAGAGCCTCTTAACAAGAGTATAATGAAGACAACAGCTCTTCTTGCATATCAGCAACTGGTTTAAGAAGATGGAACAACTGGACAGTTTTCCTCCTACTCACAGTCTAGAGCAGTGGTTCCCAACTTGTGAACCGCAGCTCACTGGTGGGCCACAAGACCTAAAATAAGGTCCATCCTCTAGATTATTAAATGTTTTTCTGTGGGCAAGTAGATGGCATATGTTCTGTATCAGAAACTAGAGCTGATGTGGTCTATCCAATGCAATTTTCTGAATCGGCACCCCAAACAACCAAACCAAATCTAAAGTTGACCAGAAACTGATTCATAACCCTTTTGGTATTAATGTTGGAGAGTGGTCTCTGGTCAAGTGATCCCTGGTCAAGCGGTCCCTGGTCAAAAAAAGGTTGGGAACCACTGGTCTAGAGAACTAGGGATATTTAATTTATCAGCAAATCCAATTGGAATCAAGGGGGAATAGCTAACAGCTAAATACATAGATGGCACAAAATTATGCAGGAAGATGAAACTCCCAAGTAGACTATGAGGAGTTCCAAAAGGTTCTCTTCACAAGTCAAGAATTCACAGCAAAACTAAAAAGTTACTCAATATGAAATAAATGCAAAATGGCAAATCATGCATATGTGTGGAGAGACTATCTGAAGTAACCAAGTCAAACCTGACACATTGACTTTACTACAATAAAAATCAAAGAAGAAAATCCATATTAAGAATTGAAAATAAAATTGGCAAAGGGTTGAAAATAAAATTGATAGTACTGCATCAAAGTATCTATATCCATTTGGCCTATGATGACAATTTTGAATGTTATGCATATAGTTCTGAACAGATTTAAATAAATAAACAAACAAACTATATTTCACCCCCTCTCCTCAAAGAGACTCGGGACGACTCACAACATAAAAAACAACTTATACAATAATAATCACAAAATAAATCAAAAAGGCAAATCACAATAATTAAAATAAGACCAACAACTTAAATGTTAACTCATGAACATCAAACACTTGAATACAAACGTTAAACAGTTAAAAATATACCATTTTTCAGAAAGGTTAGTGTAGAACTAAAAAGAGTGTAGAGAAGAATAATTGGTAAGTTTAAGCCATTGGACCTTCTTTCCAATAAGAGAAAACTATAGTATTTAATAGCATTGCTGAGTTGGAAGTGACCCTGAGGATCTTTTAATCTAAAATTACATAGAGAAATCTACGGCTAAATCATCTCTGACAGATGACCATCAACCTCTGTTTTAATATCTTTTTTAAAAGCAGGCAATTCCACTGTCAACTATTATAATCAGGAGGTTCTTTCTAATATTCTGTCAGAAAGAAAGAGTTCCTTCTCTGCACACATTACCATTAGCTGGCTTTGGTCAAAATGGGACATAAAACTGCCTGCGAGCTATGTCCAGGGCAGAACCAAGTAGTGCCATTACTTCATTTGATTGATGCATTATATTTCTGTTGAAGCAATCTGGAATTGCACTGGCAGTTATTGCTGTTGCATTTGTGTGGTTCTTGCTGTGCATCATATTAGTGATATATTTACATTATGGTCTACCAGGACTTTGGTTCTTTGAGTGTTGGACTATGACTCTGGAGACCAGGCTTCAGACACTCACTCAGCTATGGAAACCTACTGGATGACCTCTAGTACAGTCTCTTAGCTTCAAAAGAAAGCAAAAACAGCCCTATATGAACAAGTCTTGCAAAGAAAACCCCATGGTAAGGTCACATAAGCCAGAAATTATTTGAACGCACACAGTAACTACTACCAAGATCTCTAGATCTTTTTTTTAGTTCTAACCCAGGTGTCACCCATGCTACATTTATGCATTTTTTTCCTTCATAGATGTAGAAATTTGCATTTATCCCTGTTCTATTTGTCAGTTTTGGATCAGTTCCTAAACATATTAAAGCAACTTCAAAACCTGTTTTGGACCTCTGGCTTATGAGCCCTTCCCATCTTGCAAATCAGATGACTGTTCTCTACAGTCTTTCATTCAAATCATTTATAAACTTGTTGAACCGTATAATGCCCAGGATGAAATCCTGTGGCATCCCACTTTGTCACTTCTCTCAAGGATGGTGAGGAAACAGATGAAGATGAGTACACCCCGAGTGCATTTCAACCAACCACAAATGCATCTAACAGCAGCATCATTTAACCCAGTGATTCACAGGGTATCTGTAGTGTAGGATCAGCAATTATGCAACATGATGATGCCACAATCCCCCGGAAAAGTTTACACGATATGAGGATTCAAAGACATTGGCACAAGCAAGTAAAGGTGGTCCCAGTGGTGATTGGCATATTGGGTGCAGTGCCTAAAGACCTTGGCCTGCACTTAAAAACAATCAGAACTGACAAAATCTGTCAGTTGCAAAAGGCCACCCTACTTGGATCTGCACGCATTATTTGCCAATACATCATACAGTCCTAGATACTTGGGAAGTATCTGACGAATGATCAAATACAAAAGCCAGCATAGTTATCTTGTTTGCTGTGTACTAATCTTGTTATGTATCTAATAATAGTAATAATAATAATATAATAATAATATAATAATACATGATTTATATTCCTCTCGCCGCAGCAGATAAAACTCCCAGTGCAATCGGAGAAAGGCACATCTTCCTAAAATGCTTCCATTCACTTCAAAACCCATGGTGATTTCTCATGATTGCATGAGATTTCCGTGACTCCTTTCTGTCATCCCAATTGCTTCTGCATACATAAGAATATAATGCGTGCTCCTTAGTGTGACCGTTATACTGTTTTGGCATTAAGAAAAGAAAAGTAATGGAAACCTAAGACATTTGTTTTGGCGAAGGAAATATCCAAGAATTTTAACAAAAAATCTCATGAACACTACACTATGCCTTGTAAATAAATATCTGTTTATGCAGAAAGGCAAAATTTTGAGTTTTCTTTGCAAAAATTGTCTTCTGAAAAATGTGAACATAATTTTTAAAAAGGTGGGAGATGTTTCATGTTCTGCAAGGTTTCACCAGTCCTTGTTTTAAACATTTAAATCCTGGTTGAACATTCTGTTCAGAAGGCATTTCTTGTCCAAATGGTCTCCAGAATTATACATTCCTTTTCACAGCTTCCCAGTGTCGTTTAAATCTTTGAGACTCTCTTAGTTCACATGCTTTCTTTCAGCTTGAAGTCTAATGCTTGCTGTCAGTTTTGCCAATTATATAAACTCTCAAGGGATTTTCAAGAATGGAAGTTGTTGATTTTTTAAAAGAATAGTTGGAGGGGGAAAAAGCTATAGAAATGGATGGAGCAACGTGGGAGAATATTAAGAGACAACTTTTTTTCCAACTCCTGCCTCCGTAATGATGACGGCTTGTGGGTGTGAATTCCATTTCATGCATAGGAATTATTCTACTCATATCATGGGTTAAATGTGAAGTACAGATGAACAAAATATTCAACAAGTCTCCTTAACCTAACAATGAATATTTTTTTCATCTGTTTGGATTGTAAGTAAAAGTAGCTTTATAATATCAGTTTAAGCTACAGTTATGGCCTGCAATCATTATTATTATTATTAATAATAATAATAACAACAATAATAATACCCCCATCGGGTGCCGTCTTGACATTGGCGGGGGACTTAACTACTTCAATTGAATTATAGAATTGAATTGAAAAGTCGACAACAGATCCCAAATGTAGATTCTGCAAGGAAGCAGATGAAACAAAAGATCACATCTTCAGCTGCTGCAAGAAGATCCCGCAGGCATATTACAAGCAGAGACATAACACTGTTGCTCACATGATTCATTGGAACTTGTGCCACAAATACCACTGGCCTGCAACAAGGAACTGGTGGGATCACAATCCGAAAAAAGTTACAGAGAATGAACACGCCAAACTCCTCTGGGACTTCTGGACTCAGACAGACAGAGTTTTGAAGCATAATACTCCTGACCTCACAATCATGTTAAAAAACAAAGTATGGATCGTCGATGTCGCAATCCCAGGTGACAGCAGGATTGCAGAGAAACAACTGGAAAAGCTGACATGATATGAGGATTTAAAAATCGAACTGCAAGACTCTGGCACAAGCCAGTAAGAGTGGTCCCAGGGGTGATTGGCACGCTGGGTGCAGTGCCTAAAGACCTTGGCCTGCACTTAAACACAATTGGCGCTGACAAAATTACCATCAGCCAGCTGCAGAAGGCCATCTTACTGGGATCTGCACGCATTATTTGCCGATATATCACACAATCCTAGACGCTTGGGAAGTGTCCGATACAACAGCCAGCAGAGTGTCTGCTGTGGACTCATCTTGTTGTGTTTCAAATAATTATTTATTTATTTATTTATTTATTTATTTATTTGTATTCTGTCCTATCTCCTGGAGGGGACTCAGGGCAGATTCCAGCATAAACAAACACAAAGGCAAACATTCAATGCCTAGAAACAATGAAACAGAGATAAAGGTAAAGGCTTCACCTTCCGGCTCTGAGGAGTGGTGCTCATCTCCTTTTCTAAGCTGAAGAGCCTGCATTGTCCATAGACACCTCCTAGGTCATGTGGCCAGCATGATTGCATGGTACCATTTACCTTCCCACTGAGGTGGTACCTATTGACATACTCACATTGGCATGTTTTCGAACTGCTGGGTTGGCAAAAGCTGGGTCCAACAGTGGGAGTCACCCTGTCCTATGGATTTGAACCACTGACCTTCTGGCCAGAAAGTTCAGTAACTCAGCAGTTAAGCACGTTGCTCCACCATGCCCCCTGAGTGCATGATTTAAAGGAGTAGGGCTTCTGTTAGTCACTGACTTGCATGGGGAGAGAAATAGCACTCACTACATACAACTTTTCAGCTCAGTGTCTGAGGACAGAGCAGAAGGTGAGCTGTGTTCATGGGGTTTGTTGACAACAGGATCTCTTGGAGGCCCCACATTCAAAAGATCTCTATATGTTAAAGGTGACTTGCTAAAAATTAATAAAGGTAAATTTGCAAAATGGATTGAGCTGTGAATTTTTTCTGTGTACTGTGTTTACTTTGAAGAAGGGTTTAAGTGATATATCAGCAGAGAAATTACCACTATTGACCCTATGCCAGGTGACTTTACATTGTTACTAAATGAAAGGGTTAGCCAGTCACAAAGCTTTTCCCCTTTGCCTTATTTTTGCCCCATCTACTCCTTACCGTTTAGTGCAGTTCCAAACCAATAATGAAGAAAGTGGATTCACTATGCAGATGATTTCCCAGGAAATCCTGGAACAAGTTTAAGGACGAGATGGTGACTGCACAAACCACAGAGCACTAATGCAAATAAGTGCTTGTTTTCATGCATTTTGTGGGAGTTGGTTGTCAGACCCTTGCAGTTGGAAGCGAGCTTTAAACTACATTAAATGGTCAGTATAGATGGGGCCTTTGGCATCCACTTCTGTGGTCCAGTATAATGTGAATTTTCTAGGCTGCTATCAGGATTTCCTCCGCAGTGATGTTAGAGACTTGCTTCTAAAAAAGAAAATTAAAGCAGAGAAAATGGTAAATTGAACTAAATGTATTGAACCAGTTTGAAGCAAATATAGCTCTACTATTGACAGGTCTGTGCAGACACCTGATGACATCGACTTAGACTAAATTGCTCACAATTTTCTCAGAGATAGGAATAGCACACACAATCCAAGAGATGTACAAGATATCACCAAGCAATCTATTATCTGCGAAATAGGAAATTATGTGAATTCTAGCTGAGGTTTAGTTCTTACATTACATTTCCAGTCCCTTGTCTTTGCTAACATCTTTGGAACCCATTGCCTTCAGAGACATATATCGTTCAATGCCTCCCAACCTTAAAGAAGCATTAACAGAGACAGCAGTGAATCATGCCCCTGAACCCAGTTCAAGATGTGTAGTACCCTGCAACAAACCCAAGTTGTCTTTCTTTTCACAAGATAACAGCAATTCTTCCCACAGTGAGCTCTTTCCATCTGTAATATGGAATATTTATATGGAATATCTGTAATATGGCTTAGCCCCCGCTGGCACAGTGGGTTAAACCCTTGTGCCGGCAAGACTGTAGACCAACAGGTCAGAGGTTCGAATCCAGGGAGAGCGTGGATGAGCTCCTCTGTTAACTCCAACTCCCCATGCGGGGACATGAGAGGACCCCCCCCCCCCCCAGGAATGATAAAACATCAAAACATCCTGACAACCCTTGGGCAATGTCCTCGCAGACGGCCAATTCTCTCACACCAAAAGCAACTTGCAGATTCTCAAGTCACTCCTGACATGAAAAAAAATCTGTAATAGGAAAATGCAATGGTAACAAAATAAATAACACTGAATTTATTGTCCTTTTGTGACAACTCAACCCTGGTGCCAGAAAAAGTTGCCTTGAGACTCTTCAATGGAGCTAGTGGTTTTGGTAGGGGCAAAAACATGAAACACTGAGCCAATGCAGGAGATTTGGCTGCCTGAGCTATACCTCTCAATCTCTCATGTCTCCTAAACCAACTGGATTGACACCTGATTGTTATTCAAACAATACTGATAGAATAGGGTCACTACCCTGAGAGCATGGATAAACCTTATGGGTGGAACATGTTGAATGGTACACATACCTCCGTCTGCCCATACCTTGCCTCCTCTTTCTACCACACTATTTCCATCTGTTTCCTTCTGTCTAATTGGGGGGGGGGGTGATACTAGCAACTACTGAAACACATCTAAAACATATCACAAGGCATTTCATTTTAGAAGTACTGCTCACATCCATAATCAGCACAACGACTGTTCCTCCTCCTCTAACACTTTTGCAGATCCAGCAGAGATTACACAAAAATACTAGTGACACAGCCAAAGTGGAAACCAAAGGCAATACGAGTACACTTCAACCCCTATCTCAGATTTTGTGTGGATATATGAAACCACAGGCATTAGCAAACCCTATTGAAATGAAGGACTTCCAACCTATAGTATTCCAGAGTCATGTTAGAGTACCAAGAAAATGCTGGCAGAGGATATATTTTGTTAGATGTGAGGAAATGAAACCATGTATGCAGGAGTCGTCCTGTATTTAACAAATCAAAACACAAGGAAAGGTTCTACTGTTAAGTTAGATGGAAGCAAATTATGAGGTGAGCATTAAATTGCTTGTCATGTTGTAAGTCATGCTTTTAAAGCCAAAATGATTACACCAATGTTTGTGGATTGTCCTCCTAGGAAATGCAGAGAGAGAGTGATAAAAGAGCAACAGAAAACAGTCTAGCTAATGGACTGAAACTGTTCTCTTGGATCCAGGTCACTGTGAAAACTCTTGGCTGGAAAAGCATTCTGTGAAAAGCTTCAAAATTGTACTATTGATGCCAGACTGGGAAAATGATTGCCATAGGGCATTCTAAGCCTCTTGATCTGGATGTCTAAAATCAGGATATCTATACAAAGTGTGCAATTAGATCTGGGTCCCTCTTCCCATCTCTACATGGATTTTTTTTTTTACTTCTAGAACTTACTGGGATTTCTTAAACTATCTTCAAAAGTAGTGCAGCTAATGAAGCTAAATGGAGCAAGAAGCCACACAAGTCACAAATAAACCTTTTTCTTTTAAAGTAGATACACCAGGAGAGGAGAGAAGAAGGGAATGCACTGCTGTGAGAATTATTTTGGCATGGTGGTAGCTTAGTCTTCCCTACCTAGTTCGTTTAAATAAGCCGTAATTGGTAAAACCTTCATGTTCTCTGTATTTCAATGAATACCTCCTGGCATCATCTTTTCTTAGCACCAGCAAAAGAAATGGAATAAAGACTAGGTAGGAGGTCACACCTCACTTGCTAATTATTTGGAGGGGAACTAGCTCATATTTTTAAAAGTTGGGTATAGAACAAAAAACTTCTGGATCAGAGTTAAACCAGATGGCCTTGGGTTGGTTCCAATGAAGAATTGTCTTTGAGTATAATACACCCCATCCCTGGTAACTGTGAGGAACATGTTCCAAGAGACCCCATGGATACCTGGAACCACGGATAACAGTGAACCCTATATTTTGATTATAATTGTGCTAGAAGCATATCATAGAATTGTACTGGAGGACCTGGAGAGGCCCACAAACATTTCAGGGAGTATTTGTGAAGTGTGGGTAACTTGAACTGTGGCTGTTGAATCCGTGGATAAGGAATCCTACTCAAACTATTGCTTTTAAGAACATTTTTGTTGAAAAACTGCAGCCTGTACTGTTATCTGAATATTTAAATAAGCAAGTAAACACACGAGTATAATATTTACTCAAGTTTAATGCATCAGCGAGTGTAATGTACACCTCAATTTTCAAAACCATGAACCCAAAAAAAGTATTTGCTGATGAATATAATGCGCAGTAGCAAAAGGTGCACTCATTGTAATATGGCCATTACAGTTGCTGCCATCTTAGAACTGCTTCTTTAAAAACAAAAGTGTTAGAGCACCAAAGCTTTAAGCAATGGTGTGCATCTATGCTGTAGGTAGAATGAACCCACTTTATCTGCCTTGGTTCATTAGTATGGGGTCATAGGAGTTGTCATTTTACAAGGCCTTGAGTCTTTTTTGCCCTAGAGTGCAAATTCCTGACCAAACTACAGATCCCTGGATTACATAGCATTGAGCTATGACAATTAAATTACAGGTGACATCCCTCAAACAGGAGCCTCCAGGTGCTCCTGAAGCAGCCTCCCCTATTGCTTTGGCTCAGTAATAAGATTACCATATGACGTGAATCTAATGCATACCCTAATTTTGGCAAGATGATTGAGCCAAAAAAGGTGAGCATTACATTTGAGTAAATAATTATGTATCAGTATGTATGAGGAAGTCATAGGGAGGAGGGAGCAAGCTTGTTTTCTGCTGCCCTGGGGACTAGGACGCGGAACAATGGCTTCAAACTACAAGAAAGGAGATTCCGTCTGAACATTAGAAAGAACTTCCTGACTGTGAGAGCTGTTCAGCAGTGGAACTCTCTGCCCCCGGAGTGTGGTGGAGGCTCCTTCTTTGGAAGCTTTTAAACAGAGGCTAGATGGCCATCTGTCAAGGGTGCTTGAATGCAATGGCAGGGGGTTGGACTGGATGGCCCATGAGGTCTCTTCCAACTCATTATATGAAATGCAGTACAGTAGAGTCTCACTTATCCAACCTTCGCTCATCCAACGTTCTGTATTATCCAGTGCAGTCTTCCTCCCACCTGGATCCACAGCTGTTTCTCTAGGCAGCAACACACAGCGGGACTCTCCACACACTGGGCACCCGCTGGGAGAGGCAAGATGCAGCCGGTGCAGTCTTTTCCCACCAGGCACAGTGCCCGGCCTCCACCGGCTGTGTCTCACCCCTCCCGACACGCGGAGAGGCCCACTGCACATTGCTGCCTAGAAAAACAAACAGCCCATTGCTGCAATCAATGTTTTCAATACATTGTGATGTTTTGGTGCTAAATTCATAAATACAGTAATTACTACATAACGTACCATGTATTGAACTCCTTTTTCTATCAGTTCATTGTAAAACATGATGTTTTGGTGCTTAATTTGTAAAATCATAATGTAATTTGACATTTAATAGGCTTTTCCTTAATCCCTCCTTATTATCCAACATTTTAGTTTATCCAACGTTCTGCTGACCCCTTTATGTTAGATAAGCAAGACTCTACTGTACTTTCATTCCAAAGACACATTTAATCTTGTATCTCTTGTGACCTCAAGAAACCCCTGTCCATCTTGTCATCTTGTGATGTGGCTTATTTGAGGTGTCCAATGGCAATGATGTATGACTGGTGTTTTTTTTAGCCACATGGCATGGGAAAAAACTTACCGAAACAAAAAGGCCAGGCTACCTTACAGAGTTGACCTTTTCAGCTTCAAACCTGAACCACTGTCAATATTTACAAGGGCGAAAGAATAAACCAGCACACCTATTTAGCCCTTTGTGTCTTTTCCCTCCACCTTTGTGCAGCCCCCACTAACTGCTAAAAGCTGAATTACTGTTCAGTTGCAGTATAAAAGCCCTGTTTCCTTGTCCTCAAATTTAACTGTCAGGAATTAAACTGCACATCAAATATATAGTAAAGGTCAGGTATGTTGAGTCTTCAAGAAAAAGCTAATGTTCTTTTCCTTTATTGAATCCAGGGTTCAGAGAGTACATTTAAAATAAATAGACTGTCATCGTGATGGTAATCTTAGCACTTCTGTGACAAATTATTATATCAGTTTAAGAAAGCCTTTTTAAAAATTAAGTGCTCCCTCCCACCTCCATTGTGATAAACTGACACTGAAAAAGTAGACTAAAAACCTTGACTTTGCAGATATCCGATTTATAGCTTATATCGTTGGATATTTGTAATGTATCAGAATGACAATTACTGAATCTAGAAACTGGTGCCTGTATTTCCCTGGGAGTGGTATTTGCGTGAAAGAGAAGGATGCATTTTTACACATTGTTTCCTTTATTACAGAGGTCTTTAGAAAGGTAGGGGGGCATGCTGCTTTTTCTATAAATCAAAGAATTTGGGGAAATCCATTCCTGCAGAGCAAGTGGAAGAAAACAAAAGTAGGGTTTTAGACAACAACTTAACCTAGTGTTTTTCAACCTGGGGGTCAAGACCGCTGTGGGGGATCTTGAAGGGTTGTCATGGGGCTCACCAAAGAGCATAGAAAACACAGTATTTTCTGTTGGTCATGGAGATTCTGTGTGGGAAGTTTGGCCTAATTCTATCATTGCTCTTTGATTGTAGATGAACTCTAAATCCCAGCAAATACAACTTCCAAATGTCAAGGTCTATTTTTCCCAAACTCTACCAGTGTTCACATTTGGGCATATTGAGTATTCGTGCCAAGTTTGGTCCAGAAGGCTTTTTGGTGGGAGGATTCACCATCTGTTTCCAAACAGGAAGAGAAGGACAGGTGGAGAGATCTTCAGCCTTCTGCCAAATGGGTTCCTAAGACCATCAGCAATTTACCATTTTCTGGTGGTCTTTGGTGACTCCTCTGAAACCCCCTCATGACTCCCACAGGGGTCCTGATCCCCAGATTGAGAAACACTATATAAGGGAATACTGGTGTGGAGATACTTCCCCAGAGGAGTCCTAGGCACATCTGCAAATTTAAAAATGTTGGCTTACACATGCAATATCACAGTATTTGGGGTGGGGGGGGGGAGATAGCTTTTAAGTTAATATTTATAGTGCCAGACATACCACCTATTTTGCAATTTACACATCTCATCAAATTAAAGACCGTCAGAAAAAGCTGATATGGCTGGTTGAGCTTCTTAAAGGTTGAGACGGATTGAAATGTATACATATCTGAAGGCAATAAGTTCCAGAAATATTAGCAAAGACAAGGGACTGGAAATGTAATGTAAGAACTAACCCTCAGCAAGAATTCACATAACTACCTATTTTGCAGATAATAGATTGCTTGGTGATATCTTGTCCATATTTTGGATTGTATGTGCTATTCCCATCCCTGAGAAAATTGTGAGTAATTTAGTCCAAGATGTCATCAAGCGTCTTCACAGACCTGCCAATAATACAGCTAAGAGGTGTTTTAGACAATCGTTGCTTCAAACTGCTGTGATATGTTTGGATCAATTTACCATTTTCTCTGCTTTAATTTTCTTTTTCTTTTTTTTAAAGCAAGCCTCTTACATCAAGGCTGTGCAGAAAATCCTGGCAACAACCCCAAAAAAATCCACATGATATTGAACTATTGAGGTGGTTGTCGAAATAAGGCAAAGGGAAAATATGTTTGACTGGTTAACGCTTTTATTTAGAAGTAATGTAAAGGTGCCCTGCTAACAGTACCAATTTCTTTGCTAATATTTCAGTGAAACCGTTCCTCAAAGTCAGCAGGAGAAATGTGCAGCTCATTCCATTTTGCAAAATCAGTGTTGTTGTTTATAATTTCTATCAAATCATTTTAAAGTTAAGATGACCCTATGCATGAGAAACCTCCAGGTGACCCTGTTGTCAACAAACCTCACAAACATAGCTGATCATCGGCTTTGTCTTTAGACACTGAGCTGAAAAGCCAGAGGCAGAAGTCATATAAAGCTAGTGGCTGCTAGCTCCAGCCCAAAGCAAATTAGTGACTAACCAGAAGCCCACTTCATTCGACTATGCTCAGAGAGAGACAACACTTTTTTAAAAACTCAATGAAAGATTCAAGGTTGACCCCGCAAACACAGCTCACCTTCTGCTCTGCAAGGTTGTTCCCAGAGGGGCAATTCTTTCTCTCTGGGCCCCTCCAGACAGTACCTTTATCCCAGGAGTTCCCACAGTAATCAGGAGGAAGTCCAGACGCCGTTCTTTGTAAACCTGGGAGTAATCGGTACAAAAAGCAAAAAACGTGAGATTTCCAGGTGCGGGTTTTAGTCGTATATCCAGATTTTTGCATGTCTGTATGTCCCTACAATCAGAAATCATGGGATTTTTAAAATCTGGGTTTGTTCCTGGATTTTAGATGTTTGTTTCTGATTAGTCGGTTCCTAAAAAGAAGGTGACTGTTGAGTAGAAGGCCAAAACTTTGTTTGTGTGCCAGAAACTTCATGAAATGCGTGGAGGGCATATTTTCTCTGGTCAGAACAAAATTGTGGCCCCTTAGTCTATTTTTTATGTTTACATTTTTTTCACAAGAAGAACAAACAAGGACAGCCATGTATAACCCCGAAACAGCACCTGTTGTTCTATGCTACTAGTACACCACTAAACCAGTCTGGACAGATGGCCAGGCAGCCTGTAAAAAGTGACAATAATTACAAAGTTCTGTTCCTAGCTGAAACTGTGTGCTTGTTCCATTGTGTAGTGTTGACTGGACAGAGGTACTCCTACCCGGAAAATTTTGTTTGTGTGGCAGATACTTTATGAAACATGTGGAGGGCACAGTTTCTCTGGCCTGCACATAAAAAAGAACTTTTGCAGTTATGCAGATATGCCGATATGCAGATACCTGCAAACCTGAATCTCTAGGGTTTCTTTACTACCTACTACTGGCTGGAAGAGAAACACTGAAGTGCTAGAGAGGAATGCAACTACTGAGAGCCAAGTTCATGCAGGTGGCTAATAGGAAAAGCCATGTATAACCCAGAAACAAGACCCTGCTGTTGGATGCCACAAATATACAACCAAATCTGCCTAGGCAGCCAGGCAGTAAAAATAGTAGATAATGACAAAGTTCTGTTCCTGGCATAAAAGTGTGTGTTCCTGTTTGCTGAGTTAGGCAGTAGTGGTCTTACCCCATGAGGGTTTTTTTTTTTTTTGTGAGGGAGGTAGTTCATGAAATGTCTGGAGCACAAAATCAAATTTTTGCAGTTATCCAAACCTCCGCATATACAAAAATTGAGGATTTTTTAAAAAAACTTCTGGTTTCTGGTGGGAGTCCCCTAGCAGCCATCTTGGGACTCTCTAAAACTCAGAACAAAGTACGAAGTCTGGAGAACGGAGGCAGTAATCCTGGGACCAATAGGTCTGTATGTGGACCTCTCCTGAAGTCCCAGGAATTTTTTGCCCCTCACTAAAACTCGTGATTAAGTGCTGTCTGGAAGTGCCCTCTGTCTCTGCCTCACTCTTTGGAATGTGAAGAATTTAGACCCACAAAAACTGACTTGAATGCAGTGTCAGACGCTAAGCCATTTTGAAGCATTTCAAATCATTATTTTTATGAAATGTTTATTCTTCACATTTTCTGATTTTAAATACAGGCTTTATGAATAATATTAGTCATAAAACTGATTCTTTCACAGGTTTCTTTTTCTGGTTCCTTTCTCCACACAGAAATTCAATTGTCAGGGTCTTCAAACTCATGGTTCAAATGGATAGATCCCATACTGATAGACATAGGTATATCTCAGATGGGTTGCTGAGCTTCATCTACACTACGTTGGATAAAATGTAGCCTTCCAAGTGATGCTTTTGTGTCCAAATTCTTGACCTATTTGGCCAATGGTAAGGGATGGGGAACTGCATACCAAATAAGAGTGAAGCTGGTTCCTTGCTCCAAATCTTCACAATGTAAAGACATATCAACAAGAGGGAGAAGAAAATAAAATGGGAGGGTTTAAAAATTGCAGGCCCTATCTCAAACTTAAACTGATATTAAAATCCAAAAGAATACAATATTTAAATGGCTTATTTAACCTTAACAAAAACATTGTTTTAAATGTACTGTATATACTTGAGTATATACAGCCCTTTTTTTAGGCTGAATAAGTCTCTCAACTTATACTCACGTCAAGGTTATTTATTATTTTACTCTATTTATTATTATTATTATTATTATTACATTTATAATATTTATTATCTATTATTATTATTACATTTATTATTTTACTTTATTATTGTTATTATGTGACTGTATTATTATTATTACTATTACATTTATTATATCATTCTATTATTATTGGAAGGATATATAAGCACATTTACACTCAAGAAGGTTAGAATACTGGTTGGATAGTCTTATCTTAAATTACAGTATTATGTAAATATTCAAAAACATTTAACCTACTGATGCCTCAATTAATGTAATTAATAGGTATCTATTTTTATTTTGAATTTTACCAGCAGCTGATTTTCCACCCTCAGCTTATACTCAAATCAACACATTTTACCAGTTTTTGTGGTAAAATTAGGTGCCATCTTATATTCGGGTCGGCTTATACTCGAGTATATATGGTACTTTACATTTCACCAACTGATATGGGTAGAAAAATTCCTGTGTGCCAAACCGAATTCACACCTGACCCGTCAACTTTACAGAGGCAAGAGTTGAAAAAATGTATCTTAATATTCTCCCACACTGCTTCATTCATTTCTAGATTTTTTTCTCTCTCTCTCTCCAAACTATTCTTTTTAAAAAATCAACAACTTCCATTCTTGAAAATCCCTTGGGATTTTATATAATTGGAAATACTGACAGAATAGGACTGAAGGAAAGTATCTGAACAAAGACAGTCACAAATATTTAAAAAGTCCTGGGGAGCTAGTAAAAGGAATGTATAATTTTTGGAGACAATTTGGACAAGATGTCTTATGAACAGTTTAAAACAAGATCTGGTGCAATCTTACAGAATATGACCCCCCCCCCTTTTTTTTT
The DNA here is from genome assembly GCF_037176765.1 of Anolis sagrei. Taxonomy (NCBI): domain Eukaryota; kingdom Metazoa; phylum Chordata; class Lepidosauria; order Squamata; family Anolidae; genus Anolis; species Anolis sagrei. The sequence continues at coordinate 246,732,683 of NC_090022.1, read as the reverse complement.
AATTGTTCATATTTCTCAGAAGGAGATTTTGGCAAAGTAAATGCAAAATGTATACAAGGTCATGAAATGTATTTCAAAAAAATCTTGAAGATTTTCTCCCCTAAACAAACTTCTTCGGCTTCCGGGACTTTTCTTTCTTTAATGGTGCTGCCCAAACAGTATAACAACCACACTATGGAGCATACAAAATTATTGTCTTATGACAATGACAATGTTTTGAATGCGATTTTCCTGCTTCTTGGCAGGGGGTTGGACAGGATGGCACACGAGGTCTCTTCCAACTCTATGATTCTATGAGTTTATGAATGCAGAGGTTTTTCTGCTGGAGATATGGCATGCACAAAGGGACATTTTCAGATTATCATTTCTAATGGATGCCACAAAGTTCAATTTAGAAATGGAAAAGAAAGAATTGATGATTATTTTACTCACAGTGGCAAGAATTATAATCGCAAGGAATAGGAAAATAGTAACTAATCTTACACCGGAAGTGTGATATAGGGAGGTATGGAACATAGTCTTAAATGATAAATTATCAATGGAAATGAGGGTATTCAGAGGGGAAACTAATAGATAAGATGTTGATGCATACTGGTTGGTTTTTATTAAATATGCTTTAGAGAATGAAAATGGAAAACAATATAACCTTGTTGGTCAGGAATTTTGGATATGACATTTGAATAATTGTTGATTTATAAATATATGGCAAAGGAAAGGATACTTGTTCAGGCCTTGGTGGTGGGGTTATGTGTTTGTAAAATATTTACTGTTTTGTGTTGTGTTTACACTGTAAATTGTTAGTGCATGTAAATAAAAAACTACAAAAAATGAATGCAGAGGTTTTTAGGATGCCATAAAGAAGTCACCTAGTACAAAATAATGTAAACTTCCCACGGCTTATTAAGGGAATGGAAACATTTTAGGGAGAAGTCATGCCATTATCCTATCTACCCTTCCACCACAGACTGCACTGGAATGTGCTGCCAGAAGAGAGATTTTAGTTCCTCTATTAGGCCTCCTAAACCCTCTGATAGAACATCTGGAGATTCAGGAATTCCTGTAAGTATATTCATGTAAATAGACACTTGAGTTTAAATTCAATTGCTGGTCCCAGTTTGAGTAGACCCACTGAATCAATTAGATTTATACATATGTTGACTCTCTGTGACAAGTGACTCAAAGGTTCTGCTCACAGTGGAATTAGTAATTGGATTTATGTCTTAAAGTGTAATTACATTTGGAGTGCCATAGACACTCTCCCCCATAATTTAGTCAAATGACCAATAGCAACAAACAGATGCGTCTAGTAAGCCTACAACCAAAACAAGAAGGCAATAGACCTTTCCTGTTATTTCCCATTGAGCACTTTAAGGTATATGAATATGAAGGTCATGACCACCATCTTGCTGATTACATGTAGCAGTGTGCAACCCATTCATTATGTCAATGTATGTATTTTTAAGATTGTTGTGGAAGGAAGCAGCAAGCCTCACACATAACCTCAATTGCTGACAGAAGAGTGCAATCTATGGCCAGTCAGTGGAGTGGAAGAATGCCAGATAGTTTTTCAGCAAAGAAAAGGTATAATTCTCACATTCTTTCAACATGCTTTTTGTGGGCCTAGAAGGGCAACAGATCCTTCTTATGGTGCAAAACTGCAGCCAGTTGGTGCCTGAGAGAAGTACTGGTTCTTGAGCCATTAGCTGTTAGTTTCTGGCAAGTTTCTAGGAAAGAAAGATATGATTGATTCCAATGGGTGCAAAAGCTGTGCTGGTCCCAGGAAAATTGGGGAAAATGCATTCTGATCTTCTACATCAGATACCCCGAGAAGCACTATGTTAGATGATGCTACTGTCTTTTGTTGATAATCTGTACCCTGACTGTGCCCCCAATTTCTCACCATCTTTGAGGAAAGTGATAAAATGGGTGCCGTAGGGTTCCATCCTGGACTTCTATGGCTCAACAAATTTAGAAATGATTTGAATGAAAGAATGAGGGGATGGTGATCAGATTTACAGAGTACACCAAGTCAGGAAGGCCTACTAACACAAAAGTCCAAAACCAGTTTCAAAGTTGATTTAATGGATTTAGGAATTGGTCCAAAACACCAATTTAACAGGGATACTTTTTACAGGGGTGAATGTAGCCTTCTGTATTTTGGGAGGAAAAATTAAATTTACAAATTTACAAATGTACTTTGGGTGAATTAACAATATCACATGTGAAAAAGATCTATTGACCCTAATACGACTCTATTATGTGTTTTTCTTGGCAAGATTTGTTCAGAGCAGGAATTTGCCTTCCCTTCTTCTGAAGCTAAGATACTGTATTTGTTGAAGGTCGCTCAGTGGGTTTCCACAGCTGTGAGGGGATTTGAAGACTGACCTCCAGAATCATATTCTAGCGTCATAGTCCAACACTTCATTACATCCTCTGCAGACCATAATTTAAATAAATATCAACAACATGAAACACTACAAAAACTCGCAAATGCAATAGCAAAAAACCCAGTGCAATTTTAGAATGTTTCAAAAGAAATATAATGCCTAAATCAAGTGAAGTAACAGCATTTCTTTGTTCAGTGTTGGTCATAGCTCATCTGCAGTAATGTGTCATTTTGATCAAAAAATGTGAAGGAGGACACCAGCTAATGGTAATGTGTGCAGAGAAGGATTTTTTTTCTTTCTGATGAAACCCGAAGAAGTATCTCCTGACTATAAGAGTTGTTTGACAGTGGAATTGCCTGATTTAGAGGGTGATGGTCTCTCTATTGTTAAACGATATTAAAACAGAGGTTGGATTGGTTAGAGATGATTTAGCTGTGGGCTACTATGGGCCTCATCACATGCACTTGGAACCCATCTCTGAGACTCTTTGTCTATGGAAATCTATTTTTGTGTGTGTAAGGAGCGACTTGAGAAACTGCAAGTTGTTTCTGGCGTAAGGGAATTGGCCGTCTGTAAGGCCATTGCCTAGGGGACTCCCGGATGTTTTTTTTGTTATGTTTTACCATCCTTATGGGAGGCTTCTCTCATGTCCCTACATGGGGAGCTGGAGCTGACAGAGGGAGCTCATCCATGCTATTCCCAGATTCAAACCTCTGATCTGTTGGTCTTCAGTCCTGACAGCACAAGGGTTTAACCCATTGCGCCACAAGGGGGATCCTATGGAAATCTATAACACCTATCCCATTTCATAGGTATCCTGTAGGATCCTGTGGACAAGGAATATGCAGCCAGGAGATTTTGAAAGACGGGGAGGAATAAATACACTTGTCTCTAAGTGCATTAGACACCAATCCCTTTGCATGTGATGGAGCATCCCTTGTGCACCCATATGCTGTTCTCTTTGGCAGTGATGTGTCATTGTAGACATTCTTCATGTGTGATCCTTTCATGCCCCTTGATGCTTTTATTCAAGTTGGCCACCATTAAACTTTCAGAACCAACTGGGGCAGACTTATTCTTAAAATATTTTTATGGATAAGACTATGTAACTCTGATAAGCCAGGGTGCACATTGTTTTATAAATTATGGAAAGGGTAGAGGGATCCTGTGTTATGGGGTATGTTTCATCCCTTCTTTCATGTCACTTTGCATACTTTATGTGACAGGCTGCATGCATACTCAAAAAGATGCTTTCCACCTTGTGTATGATGAAGCCTTTCATAATATTTTAGAGTAAATAATCCTTAAGAGTCAGTTCCAACTCAACAATGCTATTAAATACTATTGTATTCTCTGATCGGAAAGAAGTGAGTGTCTTTCCTCTATGTTTCCACATTGTGTTTTGAAATCTAACCTAGCCCCTAATGATCCAAAAATCAATGCTATCAACTCTTGATTCAGCAGCAGCTTCCCATATGAATAATAAGAAACCAATCACGAAGCTGGGTGAAATTTCAGAGGCAATGTGATCTAGATCATAAAACTGAAAATCAAAGAAATCCTACTTAGCGCTCACGGTTGTTACTCCAAATAATGTTTCAAATCCCAGGAATCATGAAGGCAATAGACCCTGGCAGATTTTTCCTCCATCTTTTCAAAACACCCACGTAGGTAGAAGAGGACTCTGCACACTAGCGCTGTCTCCAATGTTCCCATCAATTTCACTCCTCACTTTAGTGCAACGAGCTGAAGATCCAAGTGAAAAATGCAGTGTTGCTGATTCTTGGCTGATTTTGCTCACTTTCCTCAAACAGATGGGAAATCCGAAAAATGCAGTGCCTAGGCTCTTAAAGCACAAAGATTGAAGTAGAACAGTATAGTTTTGTAGAATCTGGTGGCATGAAACATTTGGTGCATACATTAAACTTTACTTTATCTAATGCACTGAAGACATTAACCAAAGATAAAATTTTGATTACCCCCCAAAATCTTTCTGCATCTGTGCACTACTTCCTCAATTGTTAATCAATCAGGTTTTGTGTGTGTGTGTGTGTGTGTGTGTGTGTGGAGGGGGATGGCCTTTAAGTCACCCAGACTTCCATCATTTTTATTCCTGTTTATAGCTATTGACAGGCTATAAAGGGAAGGAAGGATGTAACTTTCACCTGTGTGCACTCTGCTCTTCTTCACATTTTTCAATTATTCAGAATCTAACTTTCTAACATCCGAGGGAGGAAAAAGCAATATCTGCGCTCTTTAGGTTTCAAGAAAGCAGCAAATTGATGGGTCTGCATGACAATGGCTAAGATCAGAAATTCCAAACTATCAGAACAATTATGCAATAACGCTAAAAATGGCAAACTTTAAAGAGAAAAAACAACAATGGAAGACTTGTTCTGCTTCGAATATCTCAGATGATGACGATAACTTGCCATAAAGTCTCCTGCCACTTTAATCTAATCTAATTAATAGATAAATCAGCACAAAGGAGCTTCTTCTTTGATCATCAGTTAATTCATTCCATTTCTTTCTCCACTTTTTTTTGTAATGAATCTGATTTTGTTATTCAAGGCTTCAACATAAAACCACAAAAAGGTGATTTTTCTCATCTAAATTCAAAAAACAATTCAGAGCCAAATGGCATTTTATATTAGTGTGGTACTGGCCATATTAATTAACTAAAAAAAAACCCCAATAAAATCATCAGGGTTGCTGTGAGTTTTTTGGGCTGTATGGCCATCTTCCAGTAGTGTTCTCTCCTGACGTTTCACCTGCATCTGTGACCAACATCTTCAGAGGTCTGTATGCTGGCCACAGATTCAGGTGAAACATCAGGAGAGAAAGCTACTGGAACATAGCCATACAGCCCAAAAAACTCACAACAACCCTGTGATTCCTGTCATTAAATCCTTTGACAATAAAATCACCGGCTTCTAATTTAAATTGGAACTGTGGAGCAGGGAGAGGAAGAGTTTCCACAAAGTATTTTCATTTTGACGTGAACATGTCATATCCAGGCTGAAATCCCTGGCAGCAACTGGCAGTATAATTTTTTCAAGGATAATTTTTGGTGAGAAAATGCTGCTGATAGGGGGAAAGTAACCCTCTCCTATGCGTCTCAATTCACATGGGGTTCTGCCTAGAAAGAAACATGGCTAGTCACACACACACACACACACACACACTATTTTTGAGATATGTACTTTGGCTCTAATATTGCACCCTTGTATTCCTGCTTAGGGCCCCCTGGTGGTGCAGTGGGTTAAACCACTGAGCTGCTGAACTTGCTGACCAAAAGGTTGGTGCTCCGAATCCAGGAAGTGGGGTGAGCTCCCGCTGCTAGGCCCAGCTTCTGCCAACCTAGCAGTTTGAAAACATGCAAATGTGAGAAGATCAATAGGTACCACTTCTGTGGGAATGTAACCGCACTTAATGCAGTCATGCTGGCCACATGAACTTGCAGGTGTCTACGGACAATGCCGCCTCTTTGGCTTTGAAGTGGAGATGAGCACCACCACCCCCACCCCACCACCACCCCCTTGAGTCAGACACAATTAGACTAAATGTCAGGGGAAACCTTTACCTTTACTTTTTATTACCCCTTACCCCTCCTCCCTCCCAAAAAAATACCCCACAGAACATCTCATTTATTTGAGGGGGGAGAAGAGAAAACCACTGCAAATAGTAAAAAAAGGGGGGGAAAAGAAAAGAAAACTGTCTATCTAATTAGCATCTGTAACAATTTTCAAATTTCAATCTAACTAAAAATGATGGAGATGAATGCATTTTTTGGTAATTTCTGTGACACTCTGGCCTGCCTTTCAGTTTAGAAAGTGTGTTTTGGTAACTTTATACTGAAATGGGAAAGAAGATATTTCTCTTGTCATAGCTAACATGATTTCAATGGATTTATTCAAATATGACTTTCAGAACTACTTCAACTTATTTCATTTATGTTGCAACTGCCAGATTCTGTTCTTTGGATTTATTTGGTAGTTTTACGGATTTATTCTCCACCTGGAGAGCGGGGCAAGCTCCCACTGTTAGGCCCAGATTTTGCCAACCTAGCAGTTCGAAATCATGAAAAATGTGAGTAGATCAATAGGCACCACTCCAGTGGGAAGGTAACAGAGCTCTATGCAGTCATTCTGGCCACATGATCTTGAAGTGTCTACTGACAATGCCGGCTCTTCGGTTTAGAAATGGAGATGAGCACCAAAGTCAGACATGACTAGACTTCATGTCAGGAGAAACCTTTACCTTTTATTTGTATTTGGACATTTAATGTTTGCCTTTTTGTGTGTAACCACCCTGAGTTCCCTTAGGTAGAGAGGGCGGTCTATAAATAAAGGTTTATTATAGTAAATCCATCAAGATTTTAGTCTGAATTTGAGTGGAATTGGAATCACTGACTTGGAAGATACCACCATTACAACCCAACCCTCTGTCATGGAGTAATACTAAACCAAAACACTCCTGAAATCCAATGTTTGTTTTAAAACCTCCAGAGAATTGTGCAAGATGGTAAGGGTTCAGTATCGTTGATAGTTCCTTTAAACCTTATCGCCTAAAATGAAAGCAAATTCAGTAATGCACTAACATGAAAGCCACAGCTCCTACTGCCATTAGTACTTCCACAGACATCACAGCATGTAAACAATTCAAGGAACTCTGGAACCGATATTATCTATACATATATTGTTACATGAACCAAGGTCCGTGACATAGTCAATGAAATCTATGAGGCAAAAAGAAGATGGGCAGGGCATATAAGTACGAACAAAAGACAACAGATGGGCATGTCGACTAACAAACTGGATATCAAGAGACCACAAGCAACCCTTGTGCAGACCTCGTATTTGATGGGACAAACCAATGGTTAATCTATTCAGCCAGAATTGGAAAAGAAAAACACAGCATCGTATTTTTTTTGGCAAATGGTAGAAGTGTGTGAAGCCCAAAGGAGTGGATTGATGACAATTTGGATAGGATACAATAAGATATGTTACATTAAAATACTTACAGTTTTAAAAAAATGCTATAAAATGAAATTGCCAATAATAGATAACAACAAAGTGGGTGGAAGGGGTGGGAGCATGGTGTGAAGAAACAAGTTGCAATCATACAGTCAACATAACTTGATTCACTTTGTGCATGATTCAATCAGACAGACACTGGCTGCTAATACTATGCTATTTACCAGGAGAAGATATTGCCTGTGGAAAAAGAAGATATTGTTGGTGGGGAAAAAACAGAAGCAACAAGAGAATGTCAGAAGAGAATTTAATTTATATATGTAATTTCTAATTCTAATTCTCTCAAATCTTCAGGAAGTGTTGGCTTTTTGGAATTTTGTTTCACCTTCTAAAAAAGGGACTAAATTTCCCCTTCATTAGCTAGTAGAAGGGGATTTTCCTCTTTTTTTCCAGACTTTTTCCATTAGATATCCAACTTTTTTTTTTAATTCATAGATAGAAGAGTTGTTGAAAAATGTAACTCCTGGGCATCTATGGTTCTGAATTTCAACAGTTACTTAGAAAGATTTTTTTTAAAAAAAATAATTTTAGCAGTTTTCCACATTCTCAGAGCAAAGTTGTCTTAAAACTTCAGTTGATCATTTAAAAATAGAGTTTAGGCATTCAAAGAAAGGGGGCAGACAATGTTACTAAGGGAATGTAAGACCAACAAATAGAAGAACTTCAGATGTCAGTAATTTTTGACCTTTCACTCTCTGCAATACTACAAATTTAGAGATTGAAGGAAAATTTCCTTTGTGGGGTAGAATTCCTATTTGCAGGGGCAATGCCATTACTTTGCCTCCTTGCTGCTGTCACCATCAGTATTATCTGCTAGAACACACCATACCAACAAATGAACTATTTGGAAATACACTTTAAGTCTTCAGCCCTTGCAGACAGTTCATTAGCATTTAGAATACAATTTGTCAAATGCTGCTCTCATTGATTACACCTCTGAGAAAGTCTGGTCTTGACATTATTATTATTATTATTATTATTATTATTATTATTATTATTATTATTTGAATCACAACAAGATGAGTCCACAGCAGACAAGATCACTCTGCTGGCTGTTGTATTGGATCACACGTCGGACACTTCCCAAGTGTCTAGGACTGTGTGATGTATCGGCGAATAATACGTGCAGATCCCAGTAAGGTGGCCTTCTGCAGCTGGCAGATGATAATTTTGTCAGTGCCAATTGTGCTTAAGTGCAGGTCAAGGTCTTTAGGCACTGTACCCAGTGTACCGATCACCACTGGGACCACCTTTACTGGCTTGTGCCAGAGTTTTTGCAGTTCGATCTTTAAATCCTCATATATGTCAGCTTTTCCAGTTGTTTCTCTTCAATGCTGCTGTTGCCTGGGATTGCAACATATTATTATTATGATTATTATTATTACTATTATTATTATTATTAGGAAAAAATATTATCTTACCATTGATCTCTATGGTACGACTGAGAACAAAAATTGCATTGAATTGTGAAATAATCTTTACTAATGAATAATTAATACACAATGATTTAATCTGACGTTTTCTCATCCCTGATGAGCCAAAATATTTGTTTTTATTAGAAAAGTACAGACAGAATTCAAGAGGGACAAAAACCACTGTAGAAAACCTCACATGATTTGTGTCTGCTTGTTTGTTCAGGAGCCCATTCCACCAGACCGAAGATGCCTCCTTCCAATTCCTTTTTAAAAGAGGTAAAATTGCTGTCAGATGGGTCAGAATGTGGAGGACTTTTATAGCCCTTCAGAGCTTCTCTGATTCATGAAGATATTACATGATAAAGGAAAGGCAGGAGGATATTTGAACTTGTCCAAAGGCTGAACGGCTGACAAACATATTGAGTTCTTATAGAGAGTCTTACTTATGAGAGTCATTCTAGCATCGCAATGTAAGAACAGAGTCTGGGATTTCAGCATGCTTTTAAAAATATGTATTATTAGTTTGTTTTATTGATTCTTTTTTATATATACTGCCATGTCTCAAAAGAGCTCAGAGTGGCTAAAAGCACACTTCCAAAAATGGTTAGTGTTAGTATAACACTTTTCAGTTATAGTCCCCAAGACAGTTTACTGTATGAATAATGAACAAACAAATGAATGAAGGGCAATGTAATGTCCATTTTCCTCAAAATAAAATGTCCAATTATCCCTCATCAGAATCCCCTTTTAAAGTATCTGCTGTAAGATCCAGTAGCCTTAGGGATAAAACTTTTGAAAACAACATTATTTAAAGAAATTCCAAGGCTTGAGTGTCTTTGATTAATAGTGTGTTTGAATTTTTTAAAAGTTTTAGACTTTTTGCACCTGATAGAATTGTTTGATCTCTCCTGAGGGTTATTGTGTATTTTGTGTCTTCAAGTCGTTTCCGACTAATGGTGACCCTAAGGCAACCCTATCATGTGGGTCTTCACAAAGCTTAAAGTTTGCCTCTGAGATTGGGAGCACAATTTGCCTAAGGTCACCCAGTGAGTCTCCATAGCCAAGTGAGGATGGTCTATCAAAATCCTAGTCAAACACTCAAACCAGTATGCCATGCACTTTTTCTTTTACCCTATCATTATTTTCAAAAGAATCTTCATTTATTATTTTTAAATAATTTGTACCACCCAGAGAAATTTGTTTATCCATCATCCCAGAAATAAAGTCAGAAAGATAAACTGATAGATAACACATAAGCATTGATTCCATATTACATTGCTGAAATACAGCCTGGCTGCTGGGAACAAAATATTATGAAATCTGCAGAGGTGAATGAATCTCACCTTCCATATGATGAAAACATAGGTGGCTGGTCTTTGTGCTTACTGTAAAATCCCTGGGAATCTAATAAAGGCTTAGAAAACAGCTGAAGATTTTGAAGAGACCTGAGATGGCAGAGAGGGAGGGTTCTCCTACTTTCCTCCTCTTCCTTTACTTGTCTTCCCCTTGTCTCCTTCTTATATCTGTTTAATTTCCCCTTTTTCTTTTTCACCACATCTCTCCAACAATAACTTCAAATGTGTTGAAGCTGTAAGGCTTCGCAATGCTAATCCAGGTGATTAATTGCAACATTTACACTTGCCTCCAACAGACAAGAGCTCTTTTTCCAACCCTGGACATTCCACATATATATAAACCTCACTTTCCTAGTTTCCAACATACTTCACAACCTCTGAGGATGCCTGCCATAGATATGGGCAAAATGTCAGGAGAGAATGCTTCTGGAACATGGCCACACAGCCTGGAAAACTCACAACAACCCAATAACTTCGAATCTTTGTTTTTGCAAACCAAAGACCCAAACTTTAAACTGGTTTTTTTAGATATGAGGTGTTCTAGAGGTTCTTCAAGAGTTAGTGTGGCAGAGCAGTAGGAGTGCTGGTTTTGGGCATTTGAAGCTGAGGGCCCAAATCCCCACTCAGCCACGGAAATCCAATGGATCACCTTGGCATGTCATGCTCTGCCTCAGAGGAAGACAATAGCAAACACCTCGGAACAATTCTTGATAAGAAAACCTAATGATAGAGTCACCAACATTTAGAAATGTCCTAACAGAACACAACCAAGCTTGTTAAAAAACCTCAACATCAAACCATAACACAAATGATATTGAGAAGCTGGAACCCATCAAGAAATAGGGTGGCCAAAATATTAAAATGTTTGTAAGCCAAGCCCTATGAAGAGGTTAGCTCAGCTATGAGAAGGCCAAGCAGGCAAATATTTGCAAAAATGTCATATCAAGGAGGGGCAAGCTTGTTTTCTGCTGCTTTAGAGAACTAGGACATGGAGCAAAGGATTCAAATGGCAGGAAACGAGACTCCACTTGAACACTGGGAAGAACTTCCTAAATTTAGGAGCAGTTGGTCAGTGGAATATGCTGCCTGGGAGTGTGGTGGAGTCTCTTTCTCTGGAGGTTTATAAAGAGAAGCTGGAGTGGTTTGATTATGTGTCTCTGCATGGTAGGGAGTTGGACTGGATGGCCCTTGGGTTCTCTTTGAATAGATTCTATGACTCTAAGTCTATTTCTCTTCATGGCAGCAGAAAGGTACCGCTAGCTGTCAGTGTTTCTCATTGAAATAAATTTCAATGAGAAATTTCCTTAACTGTCTACAGGCCTCTGTTAAAGCTGTCAGCAGTGACTTGAATGGACCAGGGCCCACTGGTCCTTCTAAATGTGTCTCCAAATGCCTGCTCTTGAATAGTAGCATCTTAGTCTCCTAGACCCTCTATGAACCATCCAGGAAATGAAGATTGTCTGGGGATGCCCTGCTCAGTCCCGCCTCCTTTGCAGGTATGGTTGGTGGGGACGAGGGACAGAGCCTTCTTAGTGGTTGCTCCTCAGCTATGGAACTCCCTCCCTAGCAAAATCAGGTCAGCCCCTTCCCTCCTGAACTTCAGAAAGCAAGTAAAACATGGCTCTGGGACCAAGCCTTTGGCTACTAACACAGTGCAATAAAATGGAAATTGTGAAATAACGACTGGAACAGCCTTTTGACTATAATTCTGGATTGTGTAGTTTTAATAAAGTGTTTTAATGTTTATATTACTTTTAAATTTATATTTTTAATGTATATGTTTACTTGCATTTGTTTGTTATGGCATCAAATTGTTGCCTTTTGTAAGGCTGTGCTGAGTCCCCATCAGGGTGAAAGGGGTGGGATATTAATACAGTAAATAAATAAATAAAATAAAAAAGGCTTGGCTTCCAGATCTTTGATCATTTTGACAACCTTTCTCTGTACAAGTTCCAACCTGTCAATATCCTCCTTAAATTTCAATGCCCAGAGCTGGACACAATATTTCAGATACATGATGTCTTTCTCCCTTTTCCTTTAAGCCTTTCAAGAAATTCAGGGCAATCTCAGTATTATGTATCTTGCTCCTTCCCAGCTCCCACTTCTATTGCAGCTTGCAACACTGATGTTTACCAGGCAGGTTGTGAGAAACTACTAAACTGTGTCTATGGACACTATTCTTCCCTTCTCCATAATTAGGCAACAGAAGAAATGAGAAAACTGGCAGCTTGCTGCGCCTTGCTTCCTAAACAAAGAAACAAATGTATTCTGTGCTTGGATTGATGTAGCACCATGAAATGTTTGCAAAAGGAATCAAGCCATCCCAAGGAAATTTTTGATGTCCCTCTTGGCAGTTCCCTTTCCCTATCCCTCTCTGCCATTCACGTTTCCACAAACAATTTGTATTCACCGCAAAACCACTATTTCTTGATTAAAATTTAAGAGCAAGTCACAGCAATCTCTGGTTATTTTTCTGCTTTGCTTTTTGTGTGCATCATCAGTTTTTACAAACTGATGCATAACTATAAAACATTAATTGCTCTTCCCTAGAAAATAATCTGAGTCATAAAATGAAATATACCAATAATATTACATACTTTGGTTGGGGGGGGGGGGGGGGGGAGAGGAAAGCCACTCAGTGCTGTAGAAATTATGAAAGAATACATTGTGACTTCCAAATGTCGAAGTTGTATGATGCTTAGACTCCAAAAGCAGGAAATATGACTACAAGCTAACAGGTACATCTTTATCTATAATTTTCATCAGCTAGATAAGAAGCCTCTGGCATCCACAACATGCGAGTGTGGAGTAGAACAAACCACATACCACCTACTACAATGCAGTCCGAGCCCTGCCACATGCACAATGGAGGACCTTCTTGCAGCAACACCAGAGGCACTCCAAGTGGCCAGCTACTGGTCAAAGGACATTTAATAGAATACCAAGTTTTTAAACTTTGTTTTTTTTTAAAAAAAATGCATTGAAACGGTATCCTTGGTTCGGTCCTGATACAATAAATAAATCTCCCTAGATCTAAAAGTCAGTACCAGTGTCTAGAAGGAAACAGCTTGCATCAAACACATCTTTTAAAATGTCTTCTTAATAAAGAAATAATTATTTTTGTTCAAAATCAGCTTGTCTTTGATCTTTATTTCTTTTTTCTTAGGGCTACTCTGGTGAATTTTCAATTTTTAACACTTTTAGCCTGCATGAGCTTGTAGAGAGTTAACATCTGGAAGAGATCCCCCCCCCCCAAAAAAAACCAGTAAACCCAATGCACTGCTCTTATCACCACCTGGTATTAATTGGTGGTCTCCCATTCAAGTACTAATCAGGTACTCCCATTCAAGTACTAACCCTACTTAACCTCTAAGATCAGACAGGCTCTGCCCCTGTGGAAACTGTCAGTAGCGTTCCTTAGGTTGTTTATTTGAATGCACTTTCTATTATTCTATGACTACATAACAAAAATCAAGACATAACCTTATGGAAATATATGCTACTGAACCCCAAAATGGATCTCGGCCATCATGTGCCAACTGAAATTTGGAGCATATCCCCCATTCCAGTAGTATGGAAGCAGCCACCACCCACTGGCTCTTGCATTCACACTCCGCTTCTAATCTTCTGACAGACAGCTGGTTGTCCACTGCAGGGAACCTTTGATCTGATCCAGCAGCATTTGATTGCTTTTCCTGTCTTTCTGTGAAAAGCAAAAATAAAACTGCTTCTTTTCTACTAGAGTCAAATTTATGTACATCAGGCATTGTCCTTGGAATCTGAGATTTTGGTTGTTGTTGTTGTTATAATCATCCATGACAATGCCAAGAAATATAAAATTCTATCAGAAAATAATGCTATTGGACACATTTGGCCTCTTTCTGAAGTAGATGTAACTCCTAGTTTCCCTTTCTCATAGGGCTGCAAGAGCTGGAATTTGAAATAAAAGATCTTTTTTGATTGTCTTGAACAATCAGTTTGAATTGCAATTTGTACTAGTCAAGGTGTTTCATTTCCACTTTTACTTTAAAAGAAGTGGATTTGGCAGCCTTTCCAGGAGAGAAAATAAGTTCCATTGAACGGATGCTACTGCTCCTGGAACTTGGATCCACTTGGATTCACTCTTCATAAAGCTATTTAGATGAGATTCCTGGAACAACAAATGCATTCTGACAAGCGTCCTGTATAAGAAGGGAGCCAATTACTGGGTCTCCTGAACTGGCATTGCTGTACAGAATGATACAGAGAACTCAACCATATCCGTCAGCTTATTATTCCGACAGTCATAAGGATATTACGTGAAATCCCTGAAGGTAAGTCGGCCTCATAAAACCCTGGCTGGCAGAGACTCTGAAGTGCTAATTTGTTCTCTCCCTCTCGCTCCCTGCCAGAATTAAGTCAAAGGTCCAAATATAGATACCCCTGGTTATTGCTAAGCCTGCTGGAAAGCTGCTCCTTTGTCCTGGTTTAAAAGATAGAAAACCTTGAAAGCAATGCCCTGGATGCTTTTCTAACTCTCAGGCTCCAGTTGACAGCAGAGCTGGGGAAGCGCACATACATTATTTACGTGTGACATTCACTCAAGCAGAGATTACAAGGACTGGTGTCTGTGCTCCTCTAATTGCAAGATCAGTTAATCCTTGCACCCCACTGCTTATAGGAAGCCTGAAAGAGGGGGAATCTAGAGCCTGCCCTAAAGTAAATTCAGCATGTTTGCATTAATAAATCTATCTGAGATAGAATGTCAATGTTAACTAAGGCATACTTGTCTAGTGTAGGTGCATTTTGTTTAGCTTCCAAACATGAATACATGCTGTACTTTCGCCCTGTCTGGCTCTGTCTTACCTTTGATAAATGCATCAGACAGCTCCACAGCAACATGGCTTTATTTATCTGTGATTGGTAGCCATATTGATTTGTTTTTTTATTGTTTCCTTCCGGATGCCTTCACTAAACATGTTGATTTCAGCAATGCCACCCAGACCTGAAATTGTTTGATTCATAAGTGAGAGCTGGTATGTGTGTTCCCAATGCTTTCATTTATAATGAATCCTGAGTCCAATCCAGGGCTATTTCTGTAATTCTAGCTGAGCTAATTTGTCCTTTCTGCGCCTGCTCACTCTGCATGGTTGGCATGATGAAGCACTCAAATTCCACTACCTCCCCACTGATGGCGTAAGTCACATACTGATGTTTGTAATGTACCTGCCTACTTTTCCCCATTGCTTCTTTCCCATCTTCTGTGCCTGTGAGCACTGCACATGGCATATGATTGCAGCCAACTGTGAGGCAAAATACCATATTCCCCACCTGATGTTCCTAAGATATTGCAACATTGTTCCAGAATCTTGTAGTAAGCAGAAATTCTATACACAGTGGCCAGTTTCCCCATGTCTAGTTCCTATTTCCCATAGTATTTTTTTCTTTTCTTTTGGCACTCTTCTTGTAAAAAATGTTTATATGCAACTTTTATAGTGTGATAGTTGTCTAGAATTGTTCTACTGGAAGTTAGGAGCAACTTTATGAAAAGTTATCCTTGATCAATTTCTGCTAGTTATACAGAAATACCACGTCTACCATAATTTTCAGTGCTTTTTTGTCTGGCTTTCACTGGCTATATTGAACTGCCAACCATTTCTTTCAGCCACCACAAACAGGATGATCCCTGCCCACCTCCAGTAGTTTTACTGCAAATATTTTGTAGCATAGATTTCATGCCATTTCAAGCACAATCCTGAGTAAATATATTTAGGTTCACACAATAAAGATGTGGATTCTGTCAAGTAATTTTTGTTTCAACGCTGAAATTAGATTACTACGAGTATCTCCATTGACCAAGAATATTTGATTAAAATAAACTTGCTATCATTATTCGGATTGTGGACTTCATCATAGAGCATCTATCCACTAGGGATGGGCGGTTTCGTTTCGTTAATTCGTAATTCGTTAAAAATCCGTTTTTTTTATAACGAAGCGATAACAAACCATTCTGGAGCAACTTAAAAACGAAACGAATTTTTAAATTCGTTTCGTAAATGCTTTGGATTCGTTATGTATTCGTTTTGTTATCTGTTTGAGGTCGTTTCGTTATTATTTCCGCATGTCTGGGGCAAGCTTTATAGTTGTTTTTTGTTTAATTAGTGAAAAAAAATTATAATATCACACCAACAGTCAACAACAGAGGGAGAGGGAAGCTTCAGAAGTTCCCCCTGTCCCATTTGGAGGTTTTTTAGCGTATTGCACAGTCGCGTCCGCCATTAACGAATCAATTCGTTATTGTTTCGTATTTGTTTCGTAATTTCTTCAACATTTACGAAATTTTGTAAATATTGAACTTTTTAAAAGAAAAATTTCGGAATTCTTTTAAATATCGAAACGCAAAACCCCCCAAAAAACGAATCGATTTTAGAAACAAATTTTTCCGTTGTTACCCAGGCCTACTATCCACTTTAAATCCGGTTGCTGCCTCCTGCAGAATTCTGGGATTTGTTATTTAGAGAGGAGCCTATAAACTGCTCAGCCAGAGAGGACCTGGGCCTCCCTAAACTACAAATCCCAGAATTCTACAGGAGGCAGCAACTGTATTTAAAGTGGATAGATGCTCTAGTGTGATGAAGTCCTAATTCACCCCAACCTCTCCTTTCTTATTGGTGCTACTGAATGGTAAATTTCCATTGGTGGAATGGCAGAAGCTAGTTTGAACCAGGTAAAGAGATATTCTCCTAGGTTCACTAAAAAAAAAAAAGTGTTAGCAATGGTGAGCAGAAACAGTCACGAGAGTGTATTCAGCCCTTCAAGGTTTCTCAGAGGGACATTATTGTTGACATTTCTAAATTATGGGGACCGACCTTAAGATGATGCTATTACTGTCATGATGAAGATGAATGTAGACACTGAAACGTGGAAGCCTTTCACCTTTGACCAAGGAACAAACTCAGTCGTTGTATTTTGCAGAGTTTATAAAAGACCATATATACATACAGTCAAATGTTCTCTTTGAGACACAAGCCTTGTAGAACTCCAAACTCCTTCCAGCGAACTCCTCCAACTCCTCCAAATGCACCTCTCCAACAACCCACTCCAACGACCCACCTCCAACAACCCACAGCTTTGGTTCCTTTATTCCTCCTGCAGCTGCCCCACCTGGCTGTAACTACACAATGCTGGCTAGGTGGTTTAGCTCATTCCCTGCTGCATTGATCCTTACATCACTTACTACTTGTTACTTCAGAAATGAACTCTAACAATTACAAGATTTATTCACAAGGTGTTTACCATTGCCTCCTCTGGGACCAATTGCTTTCTATTGACAAGCAGTGATTCAATCCTTGAGCTCCCAGACTTGCAGTCCAACACTTAGCGGTAAGTGACTACTCCACACAACTTCTCAGGAGAGCTATATCATCCTTCCAAACCCTAGCAGCTACCCATCTCTGCTATAAAGCCTTCCTCACATCTACTGCTGTCCTTCAGGCATTCTTCTGGTTCCCCTGTCTTGTGCTCATAGGCCACTGCCATAGTTTTACTTTGTTCAAATAAGTGCCATTTCCAGACATCCTTTCTTATCTATATTGGTAACATACTTATTAATCTTCTAGTAAATAATAAATAAATAAATAAATATTTATACCCTACCACCATCTCCCAGAGGGATTTGTGGTGGCTCACAAAGCACTCAGGGTGCAAACAAGCAAAATACACAAAGTGCAAAGACAATGCTACAAAAGCAATAACAACCAACATAAACATCACAACCTCCCTGGTTAAGATCAAGAAAATGCAACAATAGCTGCAGGTGTAAAACAACAGCAATCAATATCACTTTCATAAAGTGCACGGTGAAATGATCTCTAGTTCCTCAAATATGTTCATTAACGGATTCCAAACATGGTCAAAGGCTTGTCGAAATAGCCTTGTCTTCAGTTGTATACAGAAGGTTTGGAGAGTAGGGATTAGCTTAAACTCTCTTGGGAAAGCATTCCAAAGTTGGGGGGGGGGGGCACTTAGACCCTGTCCCCACTAGCCGCATTTGAGATGGAATTGGGACCAAGAGGAGGCCCTCCTTGGTTGATCTTAGTGCCCATGCCAGTTCATAGAAGGAGAGGGGTGTTTTTTTTTTCCAAATGCAATTACCTGTTTTGCAATGGCCTCAACCTCCTGTTGGCAATCATCTCCTCCATTCAAGGTGCTTATATTAGTTACAGTCTTTCTTTCTTTTCCAGAATGTTTTTTGCTTTGCATACCCCATGTATGGAAAAACCAAAGAGAATAACCAGAGCAGACTATGAGTGCTTTGAAGCAACACAGACAATCAGCCATGTTTCTCAAACTGACAGGGATACCCACTCCCCAGAAAGTGTTTCACATGTGAATCTATGATAACAACAGAGGAAAGATACTGAAATGGTAGCATTCCTCAGCAGGAGCTAGCATCAGCTAGTGGATGAGTAGGCTCAGGCCTGTGATGGGGTGGGCAGCAACAGCATTTGCCTTTAGGAATCATATCTTTGCATGCTATGGGTCTGGCAGCCTCAATTCAACATACAGCTATTCTCAGCCCAAAGGATAATGGCTTGACAGTAGGTTTCCAGTGGCCAAGGGGCTTATACTGATGCTGATCTCAGTCTCCCTGCCTAGTTCCTAAATTGCAGACACATTTCCAAACAGCATGAGGCAGCTGAGCTCTGTTGCCTACAGGCTGAGGCAGAAGACAGACAGTTGTTGTCTTGCATCATGAGGGACATGTTAGGACTACAGATGTTATCCCTGTTATTTGTCTTCTTTATGCTTCTCAGCCACAAAAGAGCTTCAAGAAATCCAGAGATATTGTCTTTTCAACTCCCTTCATGGAGTTGTTGGTCAGCGGTGCTCCAGAAGTGCATCATCCAGAGTTTTTTGCTCATCCATAAGAGTGGTAAAAGCACACAATAGATTGTTTTCTTTTCCAGAGAGAAAAAGAGTTGATAGAGTTGTCAAACATTGTGGCACTTAGAGCTTTGAAAAAGTGAGATATCTGGGTGTGCTGTATTTGAAAGACTTCTCCAACTGCCAGTCTCTCTCTTTATATATATATCCAAAGCCAGTGGAATCCTGTTAGATTTATTTTTTACTCTAATGAGCAGCAGCCCTGTTGTGTTATGGGTGGAGGGTGTTCTGAAGTTAGGAATACAGAAACTAACACAGTCTCTCTGCAATTTAGGAACTAAGACCATTGGTCACCAGATAGATAGATTACATTTTCCCTATATACATTTCTGTATAGTTTAAGGATGTTTTCAGAGCCAGTAGGAGATTATAGTTACTCCTGGTGCTTAGTGGTCTGTCATTAATGAATTCAGAGTGGAATTAACCTTTATCCCAGTTTTAACAATACAGGATTTTAAAGTATTTTAATAGTATTTTAATTTTAATTGTTTTTAGTTTGTATTGTTTTGGGGAGCCACCTTGGGTCCCAATTTGGTTCTGGGCGTGTAGCAATTCAAACCAAGGGAATTTCCCTGGGCGTTTGACATACCAGTAAAGTCAATCTGCCACATTCCCACTGGTGCTGGATTTAAAGCAATAGGGAGGAGGCTCTCTAGTGTCCTCCCCAAGGCAGAATGGGAGAGAAATGGGGAAACAAGAGCTCTCTGCTCAAGCAGCTTAAATACCTACTGTACCCTGCCCTGCCTTTCCAATCCCAGGATCCAAGTGGCTGGAGCCAGACTCCTTAAAGAGATATTGCAGCACCATCATGGTGTAGTGCAGGGGTCCTCAAACTAAGGCCCGGGGGCCGGATACGGCCCTCCAAGGTCATTCACCTGGCCCTTGCTCAGGGTCAACCTAAGTCTGAAACAATTTGAAAGCAAACAACAACAACAATCCTATTTCATCAGCCAAAAGCAGGCCCACACTTCCCATTGAAATACTATTAAGTTTATATTTATTAAAATTGTTATTCATTTTAATTATTGTATTGTCTTGTTAAGGGTTTTTTGTAATACATATAAGATATGTGTTGTGTGCATAGGAATTAATTCATGTTTTTTTTTTCAAATTACAATCCGGCCCTCCAACAGTTTGAGGGCCCGTGACCTGGCCCTCTGTTTAAAAAGTTTGAGGACCCCTGGTGTAGTGCAAATGGATCCAACCAATAGTTTTTTTAAAAAAATTAAAAAGAAGAAAAAAGAACATGAGTAGAACTGGTTTATTCATTTTCATAATTATTTGAATACTCCTGGAACATGATGTTGGAAATTAATCTCTGTATCATGCTGCACTGATGTACTTTTCTGATTCCACTTTTACTGCTTGGGTTGCCTGCTATGGAGTCCTGTGGTTCTACAATCCCCAGTCAGGAAGCTTTTAGGCCTCCCTCAACTACAAACCTCAGAATCCCACAGAAGGGATTAAAAGTAGAACAAGAGTGCTTTAACAGTGTAGACTCTAAACCAGGAGTAGGGAACTTTTTCATATTAGATGGCAGCATTATTTTAGAGGTAACGAAATACGGCTATATTCAATAAACTTCCATTACATATACTTAAAAATGTACATTATTTTGTAAAAATCTAGCCACTGCATACTTAATAATTTAAGAAAATGGAAACAAGTTGATAAATGTAAAGTTAAATTACCTATTAATGACTCTGTTGTGTGCCTCTTGTTGGAAAGCATTTGGATATTTCGTTACGGCATGGAAGTCTGCAGTTGCAGTTGATTCTTTCAATGGGTATAAGCTATTTGTGATCTCAAGTGTGTCTTGGGTGAAACATACAGAAAAGAGAGCATTGCATTGTGGTTTACGTGTTGGATTAGGATAGGCCATAGTATTGAAACCCCACTTGGCCAACTAAACCCACTGGATGACCTTGGGAAAATTGTGCTCTCTCTCAACCACAGAGATGAAGGCTAAGTTTCTGAGAATACCTTTTGTGAAGAGCCACATGATCGGTCACCATTAGTCAGAAATGACTTGGAGGCCCAAAATACGCAATGACACTCAGGAGAGATCAAACAACTCTATCAGATGCAACAAGTCTGAAGCTTTAAAAAACCACAAACCCAAAGAGGTTTTAGAAAAAGAACAATAAAGCCCTGGAATTTCTTTCAATAATGTTTTCAACATTTTATCTCTGAGGCCTCATTTACAGTCTTTCACTGGATCACGCTGCAAATATTCAAGTAAGAGGTTCTGATGAGACATCACTGGATGCTTTATTTTGAGAAAATGGACACTACATTTCCATTCATTCATTCATTCATTCATTCAGTAAACCGCCCTGGGGACAACAAGAGTTATACTAATACTAAACATTTTTGGAGAGTGGAAATTTCAAGTGTGCTCTTAGCTACTCTGAGCTCTTTTGAGACATGACAGTATAAAAAAAGAATCAATAAAACAAAGTAATAATACATATTTTTTAAAGCATGCTGAAATCCTAGACTCTGTTCTTATACTGTGATGCTAGAATAAGTAAGTCATAAGTAAGACTCTCTATAAGAACTCAATATGTTTGTCAGCCGTTCAGCCTTTGGACAAGTTCAAATATCCTCCTGCCTTTCCTTTATCGTGTAATATCTTCATGAATCAGAGAAGCTCTGAAGGGCTATAAAAGTCCTCCACATTCTGACAGCAATTTTACCTCTTTTAAAAAAGGAATTGGAAGGAGGCATCTTCGGTCTGGTGGAATGGGCTCCTGAATAAACAAACAGACACAAATCAAATGAAGATTTCTACCATTGTTTTATCTGAATACTGTCTGTACTTTTCTAATAAAAATGTAAATTTTGACTCATCAGGGATGAGAAAAAGTCAAAGCTGTGAGATTAAATCATTGTGTATTAATTATTCATTAGCAAAGATTTCTTCAACGTTCAATACAATTCATGTTCTCAGTTGTAAGATATAGATCGACAAAAAGATAAAAAAAATTCCTTAACAACAACAACAACAACAATAATAATGTCAATTCCAGACTTTCTCAGAGGCATAATCAACAAGAGAGATATTTGACAAATTGTATTCTAAATGCTGATGAGTTGTCTGCAAGGGCTGAAGGGTTAAAGTGTATTTCCAAACAGCTAGTTTGTTGGTATGGTGTATTCCAGTGGATAACTACAGCAGCAAGGAAGCAAAATAAAGGCATTGCCCCTGCAAATGGGAATTCGACCCCACAAATGGTTTTTTACTTCAATCTCCAAATTTTTAGTATTGCAGAGAACAAAAGGTGAAAAATCACTCTCACCTGAAGTTCTTTTATTTGTTGGTCTTACATTCCCTTAGTACAGTGGTTCCCAACCTGTGTTCTGTGGACCACCGGTAGTCCCCAAGAACTAAAATATGGCCCATGGCCTCAGCGTTACTATACCGTTGCAATGAGAGCAACTAGCCATGCAAAACCCTCTTATAGTCAGGGGCGGCTCAACACATTATGCAAAGTAAGCATTTGCAGTATAGTTTATTTTGCCCAGGGGCGCTCTTGAGGTGCTCTTGGGGGAAAAAAGACCTTGACATATGCAAGTCATAGTTATTGGGATGTATAGTTCACCTACAATCAAAGAGCATTCTGACCTCCACCAATGATGGAATTGAACCAAATATGGCACACAGCACTCCCACGACGAACAGAAAATATATATCAATGATTGGTTGGGGGGGGGGGAAGTTGGAGGGCGCCAAAATACTGTTTGCTTACCGTTGAAAATTACCTAGGGCCGCCTCTGCTTATAGTGCTGGGGCAGCTGGGATGTCAGGAGGGAAGAGACTGACAACCCACAAAAGGCACAACAGTAAGCCTCCTGACTGCTGCTGCTTCTCCTCCTTCCTCCCCCTGAGTGCAGTCATTCCATGTGATGCCTGGATGTGGGGGCACCTTGGTGTCTTTGTTTTTAGGCCTGTCCCTGGGGTTATTTGGGATGCTGATTCAAAAAATTGCATTGGATAGACCACATCAGCTCTAGATTATTAAATATGGTTTTCTGTGGGTGAGCAGATGGTGACTACTGGATGGCATATGTTCTGTATCAGAAACTAGAGCTGATGTGGTCTATCCAATGCAGTTTTCTGCATCAGCACCCCAAATAACCAAACCAAATCTAAAGTTGACCAAAAACTTATTTGTAACCCTTTTGACATTAATGTTGGAGAGTGGTCCCTGGTCAAAAAAAGATTGGGAACCACTGACTTAGTAATATTGTCTTCCTCCTTTCTTTGAATTCCTAAACTCTATTTTAAATGATCCGCTGAAGTTTAAGACATCCTTGCTCTAAGAATGCTGAAGGCTGCTAAAATTATTTTATTTTTATTTGTTTTTTTGGGGGGCGGTTTTTTGTTTGTTTTTTTTACAAAAAACTCTTTCTAAGTAATTTTCGAAATATGGAACCACAGAGACCCAGGAATTACATTTTCCAACAACTCTTCTACCTATGAATTCAAAAAAGGATTGGATGTCCAATGGAAAAAGTCTGAAAAAAGGAAGAAAACCTGAGAGACAGAGACTGTAAGAGACCCTTGGTATCTGCCATGTTTGGATCCAGCACCATCACTGGATACCAAAATTCATAGATACTCATGTCTCATTATATACAATGGCATAATAAAATGGTGTTTCTTATATAAAATGGCAAAATCAATACTTGCTTTTTAGAATTTTGGATATTTTCAAGCCTTGGGTAGTTGGAGCCACTGATACAGAATCCAAGCATACAAAGCACCAACAGTCTGGGAGGAAGCCTGTGAGACAGAGCCAGTAATATGCATTTTAGCACCTGGACAAAGAAGATGAATGTTATCTGTAGCCTAAGAAGGAGAATTTTAATACCTCTGTTAGGAGGTGAAACTTCTCTTTTTCACTTCCAGAAGACTTAAGAGAATCAGAAATTAAATGTCTTAAGTTCAATGAGAGTGACTCGTTCCCTTCTGACATCATCAGATAATGTCACGGTGCCTGCTTGGCGGATGCCCTGTGTTCATCTTGTTGCTTCTGTTTTTTCCACAGGCAACGTCTTCTCGTGATAAATAGCATAGTATCAGCAGCCAGTGTCTGTCATATTAGATCATGCGTAAAGTGAATCAATATATGTTGACTGCACAATTGCAGCTTGCTTCTTCATACCATGCTCTTGCCCCTTCCGTCCTGTTTGGCACTATCTATAATAGGCAAATTAATTCTATAGCATTGTCTTTCTTTTTTAAAAACACCCTAAAATATGTATAGATAATCTCGGTTCTGGTGTTCTTTGAATTCTTTACTTGCTGTTGGTTGTTGAAATACAGATCACAGTGAAAGCTGTTGGCTTTCATATTGGTGCATCACTGAATTGGCTTTGGTTTTAAGAGACAAGGTTTAAAGCAGCTATCCATAGTACTGCACACTAACACCAGTAGAGTCAGCATTTGGCATAATTCTCTTCAGGTTTTTAAACAGAGGTTGGATTTCAATAGTGTTTTGATTTTGTATTTCTGCATGGCAGAGGGTTGGATTGCAATGGTGATCTCTTCCAACTTCGTGATTCCAATTCCTCTCAAATTCAATCTAAAAAGTGAATGGATTTATCACCTCACTGACACTGAATCAGCTGGCTTCCAATAGCCAGTAGAAACCCTGAACGTTGGACTGGGAGCTCATTAGTAGCACTTTGGAGGACTGCAAAAGGTAACCTGTGCATATAGACTCCCACAGGCTTCAGCACCCCACACAAGCAGAGTTCACGATTCTAGGGAAAGCTATACACATAGAATTTTACTTGTCTTAGCTTCCTTTTGCAGATGTCAATATTTAGCACATGGATGTTGGGTGATGTGGGCATGGAGAAACCAAATAACATTGGGGTTGAGGACGGTACTATAGCTTTGGTTACTGCTTGTCCTCATTGTACAACAACTCCATTCTCTAAGTGTCCATCCTTATGGAGTCAAAATAGCATCCTCTCAGACAAGATGGAGTTACTGTAAAAGTACATAGAAGTAGAAAAATCTCTGGGGCCATCAAAGGTGGTTGGGTGGATGAGATAAAACAACAAAATCTGGAAGAAGCATGCTTAGTAGGGCAAGAAATTACCTTGAGGGAATGGACAGTAAAACAGATGTCAAGAGGAGATAGAAAGAAGGATCAGAGAAAACCTCATGGCTGGCTAGATAACCCTGTAAAGGAACATGACCCACTGCAGCGTTTTGTTGTAAGTCCTACCAGTATTGCCTTTTCTTGTCCAAGCAACCACAGAAGTCTAAGAAGTTGATTTATTATTTTTGAATCTATTTCTTGCATCCTTTCCCCATGGCAACTACAAACTTCCCTATCCAAGGTAAGCTACAAAGTCACTTATTGATGTTAACCACATGTGTCAGTGTTTAGAATGGGAATTACTAACAATTAGAGGGGACCTGCACAACCTGTGCCCCCCCCCCCCCCCAGGTGTTTGGGACTCTAACTCCCAGAAGCCCTAACCAGCTTGTCCAATGGTTGTGAATTCTGGGAGCTACAATTCCAAACATCTGGAGGACCACAAGTTGTGCAGGCCTGCACTAGAGTGACCTTAGAATAACTTGTTGCTTTGCAAACTTCCTTTTCAACTATAATAACCAAAGTCCACGTGATGGTCATACTGGCTGGGAGATTCTGGTAAGTGCAGTCCAAAAAAGAAGGATTTTAAACTCTTTCATTAGAACTTCATAAAGCATTCATATCTATTTTCTTGCTCCTTTTCATTCTGAAACCTCTAGTTATTGTTAAATATTGAAGTGGATGGTGAGATTTATTGATTAAACAGGATAGTATTTTTCTTAATCTTGTACTATGTTAGATAACAGCTGAGATAAGAAGGGGGCAGCAATTAAAATTATTGTATGTGGTGGGAGGGAACTGAATTGCTTCTGAAATGTAGGAAGAGGGGGGGAGGTGTTATCATATGATGTTATCTGAGGCTGTTCTAAAACACCTGTTCCCTTTTCATATCTTCTGAGATTAGGTACGGTTGAGGTGGGAGAAAATAGGCAAGATGTTAATGTTTATAACATCAAAATTAGACACCATCTTGACAAAGTGAAAATGGTGCATGAGCTGTAGCGATCCTTTCCCAAGCTATGTGTCAAATTTGGGTCAGATTATTCTAACTCTGTAAAGCAAATGGTGCTGATGGGGGTGTTTGAGTGGTTGTCATCCTTGGATTGGACTGTGCCACAGTGTGGGATGAAGATATAGAGACTAAGTGAAGCAATGTATAAATTATCTCTGAGAAATGTTCCAAGAGGAAAGAATACTCTGCCATTCTGTGAAGGACAACACCTGATATATCACTATACGCTTGATTGATAAAATGAGTAGCTCCAGTGACTGAAAATTGAAGCAGACCAATTGCCATATGTTGGCACAGGGAGATGTGTGGGTATTTAAAGAAGAAGTTAAATGGGATATGTTCAAGGCCCATCATTTATTATTTGAAAGGGATGGTGAACCATAGTGTTGTCTCCACTCCTGAGTTCACAGCTTTTTCTATCTCCAGGTTTCAAGCATTGACCTCTACCAGAGCTGGGATACTGATCACATAGGATCTCAGTTTCCATAGAGTTCCGCAAGTGATACATCTTTTTAAAAAGCAGATATACCAACAGCAATAAACGTTGTGAAACACTAAAGATAATAATAAAGCAGAGAAAAAGAGTAATCGCAGAAAGCAAGCAACTACCTGTTCCCCAACCTCACATCCACTCCACCTCCACAAAGTCTAGCAGATAACTAAGTAGATGGGATCTTCTTCATCAAAAATATAGAAGAAAAAAATATTGACAAGTAAACATTTCAAAACATCTCATACTAAGAGACTGTGTGCTAAGTGCTCTTCAAACATGGAGGACAGAAAGAAAACTGCAGGCTACAAACTCAAGGATCTACAAATTCACACTGATTGGAACAGGAAAATGAGGGTTACTTGACTGAATGCAGGAGAGGACGCTTGTTGCTCTCATATTAAGCGGTTTTTGGATCAGGAAGACTTACATAAAATTTGGTCAAGTAGAACCTTACTTCCCTTATCCTCTACTAAGCCCCCTTTTAGGCAAAGAAGTCCCCTCCAACATAACTATTTACTAGTTGGTGGAAAGTGGGGGTGAGGGCAACAGTAGTGAAACATTGAGATCCATTCCTACATATATGAATGTACATTAGTGACATCCATCTTTGGGACTTCATCCATCTTTGCAGAGGATACTGGGCTGTGTATCTCACTACAGGAAGAGAGCAAGATGATTCACCCACATTCCAGTTTTTAAATTCAAACAGAGTAGACCTGTTGTATTAATGTATTATTTATTATTATTATTATTATTATTATTATTATTATTATTATTATTATTATTATTATTTATACCCCGCCACCATCTCCCCAAGGGGACTCGGGGCAGCTAACATGAGGCCAAGCCCAAGAATTACAATAAAGCTAAGTAAAATACAAACAAGCAATAATAGCATCAAAGTAAAATGCAAACAATAGCAAAATATGTAATAAAACAAATGCAAAATAAATTGGTAGAGGAATTAAAACACAGTGGGCAGGCCAAATGCAAAGGATAAGATTATAAAAACCCTGGGTGAGATGGATAAATTGAGTAATGTATCTGAGCGGATACATTACTATTATTTATCTATTTCCTGTTATTTCAGTGGATCTACTCTAGTTGAGTTTAACAATTGGAATGAGGTCCAGATGTTGTTGGACTGCAACTCCCAGCAGCCTTAGCCAGCATAATTAATGATGAAGAATAACACCTTATGGGCTGCGTAACTCTTTTTTTCCCTTTAAGTTTGGCTGCTGAATGGCCTTGGACAATATTTTATCAGCATAAAAATAAACAACAAATATACATAAGAGTGGATGTGAGGTTGACACAGAAAATGAGTTTTTGTTTAGACATTATAATCCTAAACTTTTATTGCCATTTCTACATTATAACAGATAAGTGTATGTGCATTTTAATAGGCAATGAAGAGGATTTAGAAAATGAGCCACAAACTATTGTCTATTAATTGAAATTCACCCTGGTATTCCCCCCCCTCCCCCACTCCCTTTGAATTACCAATCTGGCTTCTAAAAGAAACAGATATCTTTCATAATAATACTCAATTTTGTTTTGTCGAAGGCTTTCATGGCTGGAATCACTGGGTTGTTGTAGGTTTTTTCGGGCTATTTTACCTGATAAGATATATGGAATAAGATATATACATATATAGGTTCATTGTTCCTCCTCCACAAAACACTTCTACTTTTTCTTTAACTAAAGCCACATTTTCTTGAACTCACTCATGCCATTTCATGTTATTTCATATTAATGTAAAGAGGAGAACTGTTTCAAATTTTCCATTCAGCTGCCACTTCCCAGATCATACATTCTAAAGTTATATTTGACTTGATGGGTGGAAAAGGTTACCACAAAAAGACTGTGAAGAAGACTGCTAGGTTTTATGTCTCATCTATAAATCATTCCTTGCCTTTTGTAACCTCCCTTGCTCTTCTCTATTACATTTAGGATGACATGAATGTCCAGTCCCAATGTATGTAACTAATACTTAGAAATTTGGACGTCACTTAAATTAAATATAAAGATGTTTATCTGAACTGATGGAACACTTAAAGAAATGCTAGCTATGCATGCACAACATATCAGGGTCAAACTAGATCCTGATTAAGATCTTGCATTGTTAGATGGAGCTCCATCCTGAGAGCTATGCCTAATGATTTGACTCCTTCAGCTATGAAGTCACACCAACAAATGAATTTGAAGGAGCTGGAGAATGAGATGCTGAATCATGACTCATACGGTCATCTGCCATAAATAAGGTGTAGTGTGAAAAGCAGCAGCAGTCTCAACTCCTTTTGTACAATGCTTCAGTAGAAAGAAGGAGCTGGAAGCATCAATGTTCAGAGCCCTGCTCTCCAATACTTCAGGACTCCTTTAGTTGGTGAGCTGTCTGTCTTCTAAGGTGAGGTTTGAGGGGTAGATGGAGGACTATACATTTGAATTAGTTAGACTATCTTAAATCTGTCTTACACATTATAAACACTGAACAGGATGCAATCTGGTAAAGGCAGAACATTTTTACAAGTCACACTCCTTCAAATAGTGAGAAATATTGGGTTGTTGTAGGTTTTTGGGCTATATGGCCATGTTCTAGAAGCATTCTCTCCTGACGTTTCACCTGCATCTATGGCAGGTTGTGAGGTCTGAGGATGCTTGCCATAGATGCAGGTAAACGTCAGGAGAGAATGCTTCTAGAACATGGCCATATAGCCTGAAAAACCCATGATTCCAGCCATGAAAGCATTTGACAATACAGTGAGAAGTATTTCTTTGTAATTTTCTGCACTGATGTACAGTATATATTGAATTTAGTTTACTTCATAAATCTTAAAGTTTAATAATAAGTAATTAATCTTAAAGTTTAATAAGGAAGTCTGACTGCTGAGCACATATACCCGAGAAAACCCATTTGCGGTAGAGCTTAGTCACAGGGAATACATATTATATGAAAAGTATCCCTTATCACATATCCTTGGGATCAGAAGTGCTTTAGATTTTTTCAATATTGGAATTCCTGTATTTGCGTATACACACAAAATGAGATATCTTGGAGATGGGACCCAAGTGTAAGCATAAAATTCATTTGTGTTACAGATATACCATACACACTAACAACCTCATCATACAGGGTAATTTCAGTGGCATATGCCAGTTCCTCTTTATTTGCTACATGAACCCTGCTGATTCCTACTCCATAACATAGAGCTACTTCCAGCAGGACTTCGTTGTGCAAATGGAGAGAAACCGGTGCATGCCGCTGCCGTGGCAACATAGAAAGCTTCCCGTGTAGCATAGGGATCAATGGAGGGAAGCTGGGCAGCGGATGATTCTCCCCTTGGACTTAGGCAAGGAGGAAGCTGGAAGATGCGGGACATGGGTTCCCCACACCACCACTGAATTTGCCATGATTTGTGGTGATTCCAGTGACTCATGTGATAAGGTCAATAGTCTGAAGATAATTTGATATACAATATATTTTTTAATTATTTTTTTTTGCATGAGACAAAGTTTGTGTGGACTGACCCATCAGATACCCATGTGGGCAATTTTGGATTTCACAGTATTCTAAATAAGTGAGGGTGAACCTGTATTTTGAATATCTAATTTGACCCAGCCAACATTTCTCACTTTGTGTTCCACTTTGCAGTGCAAATAACATAATGACACATTTTGCAATAATGTTCTCCTTTGGAAGAAAACAATATTGCCAACACTGACAAGGCATTCTGAAAAGTGAAGTAAAATATTATCTAAAATGACTGCAGGCATTAGGAGGAAAAAAAACCCACCTTGAGGCAGAATTTGATCAAAGATATGTCAACACAGTGGAAGGGACCACAGTTATGATTAAAAGGTGGCTAATTGGTTTAGCATTTGATAAAGATCACAAACCAGCTGTAAGTGACTGACAGAAAAATGGGAGTCAATCCCTTGATTAGCCAAACCTTCCTTCATCAATAATTTAATTGCTGCTTTCAAACATTTTCGCCTTGGATTTTACATAAGAATTCAACTACCCCCAACCTGGTGCAGTTCTGATCTGTTGGTTTACAGTTCCTATATGGGGAAGACGGCTGCTATAGGCAACCATATGGAGAGAACATTAGATTTTGCTTTTGTATATGATATGAGAAAAAGAAAAGGATAGGGACTCCTCCTCTGCATCTTCAAGAAGGTTTTAAGTGCTGGCAGCTCTGCCAGGTTATAAAAGGTTTATGGCAAATGGCAAAATGATTCAGCAGCACCCCATTTATGACAATGATGACATATTTATTTTGGATGTAGGTACCAGGGGGATGACTTTTTCAGCAAATATGTAGAAAGCTAAGTAATGAAGAGAGAGAGAAATGAATTGCCTGGGTCTGTAGTATCTGGCAGCTTTAATGGATATTCCAGGGAAGGATTCCAATTTGGGGAGCAGGTCTCTAGCCAGGAAGCTGGTTGGCTGCTTCAACCATGGAAAACTAGATTCTGCAGCATCTAATTCTGCCATAAATCCAATGATTTATTATTTACAAGTAGAGTAGATCCACTGAACCAATAGACCCCTGGTTATTCAACACTTATGTGAGTTCCATTGATTCAGATGTTGTTGGGTCTAACAATTGTCTCTGGACATCTTGATGGGTTTGACTCCCCGTTTGGCCATGGAAACACACTAGGTGACCTTGGGCAGGTGACATTCCCTTAGTCTTAGTGGAAGGCAAAACAGCCCCCCTTTAAACAAATTCTGTCAAGAAAATCCCCTGATAAGGTTATTTGAAATCAGATATGAAGACACCACCATCACAACAACAAGAAGAACTGTAGCTGTAGAAGCACCTGTCCTAAAGAAACACATTCATAAGTTAACACTGTATATTGGATTACCAAAGAAGGAATTCAGAATGAATTTGGGTCTCTGGGATTGAGGGGCATCACATAGATCATAAGACGAGATTACACCCGAAAATTACTCCTAAGGGTATGAACTGTTTGACAGTGTAATAGATTCCGAAAAATGGTAGACAACTCTTTTTTGGAAATATTTTAACAGGGATTCAGTGGCCAACTCTAAGCATGAATTTAATTGTACAGTCCTGCATGGCAAGAGGTGGACTAGATTGTCGCTGAGGTCCTTTCCAACTATATGATTTTAAGAGTCAGGGTCAACTTTATATAGCACAAAATGGGAGTTTTCTCTCACACTTCCAAGGTGAACACAAGAACTATTAGTATGGGTGAGCTGAGCACTTCTGAGCCATTTGTGAAGGCAAACTTAAAATAGCTATCATATGTGAGGCAATTTTGCTTCACTGGTGTTCCAATCAGCATCATACCTGTGATCAATTCAGTGCTACCATGATTGAAGATAAACTCTACAAGAAACTGAGATGCTGTTAGTCATTCCAGATTGTCACAGAGTGATTGAGGTTGGCTGTGCAGCTGAATATCTTCTTTTTAGCAGGCTAGCAGGCCAATCCTTCACCTCAACAGATCATTGGTTCTGATTAATGACAAAATCATTCACATCTTAGGGTAAGCTGACAAAGGCAATTTTAAAAGAACAGCAAGGAAACAAGCAATTGAGCCATTTGATGCAGCAAGTTCCTGAACTACTGTACCAAAAAAGTGGGGGGAGGAACATAGATTCAATTTAACATTTGAGACACATGTCCACGTATATGATATAAATGCAGGAGGGAAGGATTTTTATTATTCTATAACTGTCTGTGATCAATGTTAGACAAGAGCTGAAGACGTTCTTCACAAATCAGAGAAACCAACAAATCTGCATTATATAGAAAACCATATAATAACTCCCAAAACTGGCTGTAACTCTAATGCTTCTTAATGGGAAGTGGAAAAAGGGCAAATGTAATGACAGGAATATATTTGGAGTGAACCAATGAGCCAGTAAAGGCTGAAGCTTAACAGTCAGTCCTGGCTAGTACTTGGATGGGAGACTGACAAAAATACCAGGTGCCACAGGCTATGTTTCAGAGGAAAGAATGAACAAAACCACCTTGGAGTATTCTTTGCCTAAGAAAACCCTGTGAAATTAATGGGGCTGTCATAAGTCAACAGAAGACTTTCCACCTCATCACACGGGGGGCTTTGTTTGATCCATTGATCACCAACAACAGGAGTAATGCATTGCTGCCCTTTCTCCCATCTGATGGGGAGCAGGGACAAGGCACCAACTTGCCTTGTCCCGATGAAACAGAACTAAATGAGGGTGGCCGGGGGGGGGGGGGGGGAGGCAGTTTGAAGGCACATCCAAATATGTGTCCTAGAAGGCACATGCAAACAAATACAAAACCAGCAATTCAGAAAACTAGTTAAAAAATCTCAATGAATACATAGCTTTGTCCCATACCTCCCAATAAACACTAATAATTTCCATTAATTTTCTTATTTTGCCAACAAAAAGCTGAAGCTGATAATGGAAAAGATAGTTTGGAGAAGAAGGGAGATTGCAACCTAAGGACAGCTGTCTACCTAGAAAACTAGGTTTTCAAATTACATAACTTTCTGGAGCACGCCATAAACATACGTGCAAATTAAACTCTTTTCCTGAACTGTTTCACCTAGATTTAGATTGGGGTCTCTAGAATATTTTTCATGGTGACAAACAGAACTTCATAGCAAGGGTTACATGGGAATTAGCATACAATACCAAAAGAGTTATCTTTACCAATTAAGTAGTTGTTCTCGTGGTTACTAAAGGAATTGCCAAAAGAAGAGGTCCTTTCATAAGCACACTGACTTCAGAAAGCGTTAAGCGAGGAAAATTGCCTGATCAAATACAAATGCCTGTTTCGAAAAGCGAGAGGGAGGAAGAGAAAGAAACCTAATTATATGTGACAGCACTGTTCTCTATCACAGTTTGAAAGGTGCATATATCTATATTTATATCTATATTTCAACTATATTTGAGCTGGTTGTTAAATCAAATCCCATCATTATCTCGAGTCAAAAGAACTCTAAAGGCTATTGTATTATGAGCTAACAGTAGCCTAAATTCAGTTTCAAATTCATGTAGGCCCATTGACTCTACAGTTACGTAAGTTCTGCTGAGTTAATGGCTTTACTCTAGTTGAAGCTAGTAACTGGATCTAAAACTAATCTATGACACAATAGACTGACACCAGAGAGCCAGAGTGGTGTAGTAGTGTGAGTGATGGGCTCCGGAGACCAGGGTTCAAGCTCACCAAGGGATGCTAGGAAAGTCATACTCTCAACTTTGCAAGAGGAGGACTAACACATCTTGTCTCCCCCAAGGTCAGTGATACACTCACTTTAGGATTGCCATAAGTTGACAACAACTCAAAGGTACACAACAATGTGACACCAAATAGTGTGGTGTTATGGATAAATCTAGAAGTCCTTCACTTGCTGAAAGACAGATAATACTGCTGCAAATAGGTCTCATCCTCATTTCAGGTATTTTTCTCCAGTTAGTAGCAATGTGAAGTCCTCATAGAACACTGGTATTAAAGAGCAGTCTGTGCACCAAGAAGATCTCAGATTCAATCCCTGACATCTTCAGTGAAAAAGACAGGCTATTTTGCTAGCATTAGTTTCTGATGTCCCACAGGATTTTGATCTCCTGTCTTCAGAAGATGGCTATATTTTCCTATGATTACTGTTTATACACAGTATGTGGGTGCATGTGTTACCCCAAATGGAGGTAAAAATTTCATGTTTTATTTATTTCATTAGGATACTTAACCTTAAAAGGAGTAAGTCCGACTACAAGAACTCAAGAGAAAATCCATGATACTTGGTGATCAGAACTGATGAAACAGAAGCAGATTGAAACTGACTGATTAAAAATTGAAAAGAACTTTCAGCATAACTCATTCTGTAGCTTAAGCAACATATGCAAATTTTGTGCCTGAAGAAATTAATTATAAAAAACGCCCAGACAATTGAGTCTGACTTGCTTCTTCATTAAGATTTCATAAGGTGTGAGTGATGGACAGGAATTTTAAATTTCTTCATGGCTTCATTTGTTGCAGGAATTAAAACAGGGAAAAAGAAGTGCTATAGAAAGAAACACTATAGAAAGAGACTTAATGGGCCTACCCGCAATATCCTTACTAACCCATTAAGGCTGATCCCAAAAAAGAAAATCTGCATAAGACCTTGAAAATGAGCACAAGAAACCTGCAGCATCTGTAGAATCTGGAGTCAGTCATAGGTGTCTATAGGAGGGTTGAAGGATTCTTGCTTCTTTGGAAGTCCTAAATGTAGCAATCTATTACAGTGTTTATAAAGAGATACACAACCAACTAGCCAAAACCAGCAACCACTCCTACTGAGAGATGGACTTCAAGACTCTACATTGTTCTTGGAGACCCACCCTGGTTCTATTATTATTATTATTATTATTATTATTAATAATAATAATAATAATAATAATAACCTGCTTTTCTCCCCCATCGAGGATTCAAAGTGGCTAACAACAAGGCATAAAACATGCAAAGTACATTGGGATAAAAGAAGTAGACGTAATTTTTAAAAATAACAATTGAAACACAATAAAGCACTTAGACCATAATATAACGTGTTACAGACTAAAATACATTCAACACTTTAGGTATAGTTAAAACTAAATAAACATAAACTGAAGCCATTATCCATCCAATTGCCACTTGCCCATAAAGTTATTGCACAAAAAAAGGTTCAGCCCAAATGTTACTATGGCATCTGTCGCTCGTGTATTATTCTTCATCGACGGCCTGATCCCAGAGAAAGGTTTTTATCTGGTGCCTGAAAGTTAGTAGGGAGTGGCCATTCTGATGTCTTTTGGAAGGGAGTTCCTGAGCCGCAGAGCAACCACTGGAAAGGCCCTCTCTCTTGTTCCCCTTAAAAAGGGAGCTGAATGGCCTAAGACTGGGATTTGTATTAGCACCCCTTGAACCAAGCTATCAAAATTGGACCACAAAGATTCCTGTGTAGTCGAGCATCCTTGACTACACATCCTCGACTACATCGGGAAGTGTACTAAATGATGATACACTGAAAAATATTAAGAAAGATATTGTTGATTTGTCCCAGGAATAATAAAGACTGCTGACAATTTATCCCATATGCATTTACTTAAGAGTGAGCTGCACTGAATGCATGTGTTTATAAGAATCTTCATATTTAAGGAGGGTTCAGTGATGGATGGGAAAAATAATTTGCTCTCTCCTTGCAAGTAGACAACATTAATAAGAGTTTTCCTGCCAGTGTTGACCTCCCCCACAAACAAAGATTTTCAGGATCTCGAATGAGTCAGATATTTCAATCTCGCTGAATACCGTCTCTCTCTTATTAGATCCTATCAAGACACGTGCTGAGGATCCAAGGAAGTAGAATAGCCTAGTAAGAAAGACTTGTAAGAACAGCTCAGGCTTTGTTTTGTTTCTTGCATGTTCAGCCAGAAATTAATCCTCTTGAAACACTACTTGTTTTGGAAAGAGAAACCTAATTCTTTTTTCTTCACATTGCTTCTGCTTCATTTTTTTCCATCCCGGGGTTAATATACTCATTTAAAAATAGTGTTGTGGATGGAAGAGTGTCAGAAAACTTTTTCATCAGACTTCCAGTTCCCTCACCCCAATCCATGTCTGGAACCATTTGGCATCAGTCATTTCCCTCTTGTAGGCCACCATCATTTCTTGATAGATAAAATACTTCCCAATCTTACATTTTCCAAGTAGTGTTTTATCCTGATATGAAACCAGACCTGAGGATGCTCTTTCATCATTTTTCTACCTAATGGCCCTGGATGCCTGCATAAAGGCCTTCTTAAGCAAACATGTTCAGTAGTCAAAGTCTTGAATAACACATATCTTGAAGTCTTCAACCAGCTGAACAGCTGCAGATTGATAACACCAGGGAAGCCATAGATATGCACAAACTTACTCAGCATGGGAAGCAAGCAAAAAACCTAATTTCTAAATAGACACTGTGGCACCATGGTTTTCATTTCTTTCTTATGTACAAATCCTTTTTTTTATAACATATTGATTCCTCCCCTCTCCCTCTTTCCCAACATTCACCTACCCATACACACATTACTATTTTTATCAGATGTGGCTGCTGCTGCTTCTCTTGCACTTTCCTAAATCATTTGAATATGTGGACTCAGTATCTTCTGTGTAATGCAAAACCAACCCTAAACAGAGCTTCCAAACAGAGTTGGAATTAGTCAACCTTTGGCAAGTGCCACTGTTCTTGCTTCAGATGATATGTCTGACAACTCTGTGAAACCGAATCCTGAATAAATTGCCCAGTTTGTGTGAATTAGAGACAGTCCACACTTTTTCTCAGTGACAAATGTGGCATACGGCAGAAAACCATAACTGTATATTTGGACAAATCAACAAAAACATGAAGAGAGTGCCAAACATCCAGCTTATGTAGCAAACACCACAGCACTTAGACCAAGCAAAGCCCAGCCCACAATCTGTTGTGAACTGGTGCTGCAGGACAAACCCAATGCCAAGCACACTGTGAAACCAACCAAAGCCTCCAGCCAAATGAAGCTTAACAGCAGGCGAGCAGCAGGAATGAGAGTTTGAAGGTCTGAACTGGCGAACATACAATGGCTACAGGCCACCTCACTGTAATCCGTGTTCATTAGTCACACCAAATGGCCACCGAAATAAGGGGTGTCACCTTACTTGCACTGCAAGCAGCCAGGACCATGTCACCTAGAGAAACACTGGCTATCCCAATCTGGCCAATAGGCCTTACAACCCCAACCAGCCAACAGCTGTTTCTTGAAATTGGAGAATCATCTAAAGTAATTTGATGTGAGATAGGGAGTACTGGAGGCCATAGCCCTACACAATCCCATCTGTTGCCTAAACGGGCTTACTGAAAGACACCAAATGAAGTGAGACATTTGCAGTTGTTGCTTGTTTTAAATCTATAACACTCACCATCAGCAATTGGGAAAGTAACTTTTCAAGCCTTGCTGATTACTTTGCCTTTTCTGAACAAACATGAATGCCTTTGAGCTAGCAATTATTTGTTAAATTATATCCCACCTTTGTTCCAGTACAGGACCTAATGCAATGTACACATAAAAATAAAATAAATTAAAACTTTTAAAACAAAGTTAAAACAGCATTCA
The DNA here is from genome assembly GCF_037176765.1 of Anolis sagrei. Taxonomy (NCBI): domain Eukaryota; kingdom Metazoa; phylum Chordata; class Lepidosauria; order Squamata; family Anolidae; genus Anolis; species Anolis sagrei. The sequence continues at coordinate 246,694,822 of NC_090022.1, read as the reverse complement.
AAGTATTTGATATATTAAAACAGAAAAACTCTACAGCCTATCTCATTAAAAAAACCCTCTGCCATCCCCAAAATGCACCTAAATTTCAAAAAGAGAGCCATGAGGGTACAAACTAGACTTTCCGTGGAAGGGAGTTCCAAAGCCAAGTGCTCACCTTGCAAAGCTGTGAAGTCAGAGAGAAATCTTTCCCCTGCAGATCTTAAAGCCTGTGTTGATTTATATGAGGAGAGACAGTCTTTCAAACAGTCAAATACAAATCCATTAGGAGTTCTCTCCATCATGCTTTCCTTAGCATTTGCAACAGGAATGATTTGCTGACCTGCTATATACTTGTAGTAATAATCATATTATGCAAACATTATCTCCTCTCCCCATTCCTTGTGTGGCTTCTGTAGCATTCACAGCTGAAATTCAGCAACAGCAAAACATGAAAACTGGGGCATTGTTGTTGATTATTTTTGTTTCGTTTTGCTCAAAACAAAGCACATTCACCTTGCTCCATGTTTTAACTTCAGGCTTTGTTGGCCTGGATGTAGGCTTTCCCCCCTCAGCTTTCAGCATTAAATTTGGTGGTATGCAGTGGCAAAGCCGTCAATACTCCAAATTTTAAAGAGACAGTCCAGATTAACCCTCTGTTGTTGTCCCACATTTTCAGCTGTTTAAAAAATGTCCCAGTTTTAATAATCTCTTCCCACTTTCCCCCTTTGACTTCAGCTTACTTCAGTTCCTGCAAACTTCAAAATGCAAAAGCAACTTTTGCGGGAAATCCATGAATGCAGAATCTGTGGATATGGCTGGACAACTGCACACTTGGAAAGATAACTGAAGAGATAAAGAAGATGCCAAACTAGTTAGTACCTTATGGTTGACTCTCTTGACTTCATCATAGAATCAAAGAATCAAAAAGTTGGAAGAGACCTCATGGGCCATCCAGTTCAACCCCCTGCCAAGAAGCAGGAATATTGCATTCAAATCACCCCAAATCACTTACTATAATAAACATCCTAGGATGCTTTGAGCCTTCCAGCAAAGGGCCCACCCCCAACTGATGTGGAAGCACTCTTGGACGCTTCCCCCCAAATATGAGAGCCTTCTCGTGTTGTGCTGGCTCTGGGGAAGCATCAACATGGTGGAGTGGGGCAGACAGAATAGCCCTTTGCACCTGCCATTTCGCCACACTTGCTGGCAAAACGGGACCGGCGAGGGGGGGGGGGGCTCCATGTGTATTAAGGTCGTAAAACAGTTGGGATAACATAGTACCAAAAGACAGATTGAGGACACTTGGCATGCCAAACCAGATTGAGGCAAGGCCATGTAAGAGGCAGCTCTTTTCCTGCACCACACAAAATTTGGAGCTCAAATCTTGTAATGCTCCAGAGCTGGTACTCATTGAGGATTCCTTTGACTTCATCACAAAGGGAGGATTTTTGTGGCATGCACTGGCTCTGCCCTACTTCACCCATGGAGCCCACCGGCTCCCATTTAAACAATTCTGGCGGGGCTCCGTCAATGAGGTAGGATGGAACTGGTGCATGCTGCCACTGCAGCAACACGAGAGGCTTTCCATGACACCATCAAAATCAATAGGGGGAAGCCAAGCAGTCGACACGCGATCCACACTTCCCACCATGAGATCACCCTCAGCTGGAGCTGAGTGATGCGGGGCATAGGGCGCTAGATTCCCCTCACACCCCAATGATGCACAACATTCTTGGCGGCCATGTGACAAGATCGTTAGTCACTGTCTTAAGCATACTGAGCTATTATGCTAACCAGATTGGTGCAGAAAGATACCCACTATCCTTCCCGAGCCAACAGAACTTCCCTTCCACTGGGAGGGGGGCATCCAGACAGCCCCTTAGAAGTGCAAGCTTTTGTTTCTTTACATGGAGCATCCAAATGATGCCCCACATAAACACAACTGCATTTGGCACAAAGCAGGAAAACCCTGTCAACGGGAAAGATCTGGGTCTTATTGAAAGACTCAGGTTTTTCCTCTATGGCCAGAGTTTGGATTGCCCCCTCAGAAGTCTGAGGGGACCATCCGTACAGCCCTCTCACACCTTTCAGGCTCCATGCGCCCGGAATATCTGAGAGGGCTGTAATACTCTCCTCAGCCCCTTCCCCTGAAAAGTGTTTAAAAAATAAAATAACTTACCTGTCCACCATTAATGTGCTGCTGGATCTCTCCTGACACATAAGAATGACATGGCAGGAGAAGGGGGGGGGGGAGGAAAGTTGCTCCTGGCTTGCCTCTCTTGGTAAGTCATTCCTACATGCCAGAAGAGCTCTGGCAGTACTTTAATGGTGGCCAGGTAAGTTATTTTATTTTAAAACACTTTTAAAGGGGTTTTGGAAGGGGGTGGGGGCTGTCTCTCTGTCCTCCCGAAAGGTTCCGGGAGAGCATCTGGAGACCCCCCTCCCCCAGAAAAGCATGCGCTTTCTAGGGGGGTGGATGGTAGACTTTTATTTATTTATTTATTTATTTAAAACATTTATATTCCACCCTTCTCACCCCACAGGGGACTGAGGGCGGAGCACAACATATATACGGTAAACATTCAATGCCAGGACATAAGACCATAAATATATACAAACATTAAAAACACTTAACCTGGGAACAATCGTGTTTTATAAACATGAATGCTCCTGGGTTAAAGAGCTGTCTGGAACCACCCTGGATTGCAATCAGGGGGTAGAGGATTGTTTTTAACTACATTGGCCCTCCTTATCTACAGGTTTTGTATCCACAGACCTAAGTATCCATGGCCTGAAGTTATATAAGGTAACAATTTTATTATGTCATTGAGCACCCATGGGTCTTGGTATCCATGAGGGATCCTGGAGCCAAACACCAGTGGATACCAAAAACCCACTGTACCGTGACCATTTCAGGTTTGAAATATTACAACTGGAACCTAAGCCTGTTTACTCATGGATTTTTATATTCAGTGAGGTTGACTCTTAGTAAACCTCAATTGCAACACAGCAGAATATTTTGCATGTCCATTCAAAAGTAATTACCCTGTGTTTAACAGGGTTTGGTTCCTAGTAACTATGGGCATGCACCTATGCACACACACACTCTCTCCTAGCTGTATTTGTTTTTTTGGGGGGAAACCCACAATGGGACTTAACATTTGAGTGAAGATCGATAGGACTAGGCTCCAATTTTGGAGCACTAAGTACACTTACCAGGATTAAATCTTACTCAGTTTATTAAGCCTATTTAGGATTGTTTAAGCTGTCCATGCCAACTTGAGAGAAGTCTGATTCAGTGCAGTAAAATTAATTTCCAGGTCTTGGCTGCACTTATTTCAGGATATATTTAATTAATCTTAGTAAGACTTAACTTCTGAGTAAATGTTCCTTGCCTTGGGCTCTTAAAGTATTTCTTTCAAATGTAGGATACAAGCAAAATAAAATGGCAAATAATTTCTCTGATATAATTGCTGAGGGAAAAACATTCCCTTTAGCAGATGGCATTAAGTAAATATTCATCCTTATGTACATGCATATAACATATCCAGAAGTTCCCAAAATGTTACAAAGGAGGAAATTGGGAATTTTTTTATATCTAGGACATTTGTTTTAACAGCTTCTAGAATCTGTAGGACATTATGACAAACCACTCTTAAGATGAAATCGGCTTAGAGGAGCTGTGAACATTGTTCCAATTGATTTCCATTATGTCTGGAAGCCTTTCTGTGATAACAAAAAGCAGCTGCAATAGATCTCTTTTTGGCCATAAAAAACAAGAATTGACCTTGAAGATGGACTCAAAGGGAGAAAATACTTCACGCGTAACCTTCTGCACTAACCCTTTCCTTTTCTCAGCATAGCTGGATTTTTGAATTTTGACTTTTTTAAAAAAAAAAAATTATTCTGGTGATAACCTTTTTGGCCCATTTCTGTGGGATCCCAGTTTGGGACATTTACAACAAGAAGGTGGAAATGTTTATTGCTTCCACGTTTTTGCTTCTTTTGATTAATTAATGATGATAATTGTGCAAGTGTACTCTAAAACATTATTAGCTCAAAGACATATTAAATATTATAGATGGGCAAAGATTTCTGGACTAACTATAGCCATTGTTGGACATGACACCAAGGAACATCTTATAATCTGTGGGTGACATTGCCTTCTAACAAAGCAACAATGGTTGATTGGCATTCATTCCCTCTCATTTCAGAAGTTATTCCTCCATGTCTTCAAAGAACATATCATGGGGAATTGGACTCAATGTACTGATACATGAGTTGTCAAAAGTATGCAGACAAAACACCCTACCTCTAAGTTGATGACCTTCACTCTGTGAGTCTTCACACAACATGTACTAAACAGAAATGCACCCAGAATCCACCTTGCAAAAGGGAACTTTGATCATTCCGAACAGTCTTCAAAGGCAACATGCTCTACATGGGGTTGCCTTTGAAGACTGGTCGGAAGCTCAAGTAGTTCAATGGGTGGCAGCCAGATTTCTCACGGGAGCAGGGTACAGGGAGCATACAACTCCTCTGTTATGTCAGCTCCACTGGCTGCCAATCTGCTACCAAGCACAATTCAAGTGCTGGCTTTAGCCTATAAAGCCGTAAATGGTTCTGGCTCAGCTAAAGATGTGGATGTGGAATCAAGCATTCAGTTAGTAACCCACTAGAGTGCAATGCCAGTTTTGGAACAGCCATGGATTATGATTTTGGATAAGGTGATTTTAACAAGTGTTAATATATTTTTGATATATTTTTAATTATTGTTTTAAGATATGTTTATTTTATTATATATGTATGTTTTACATGGCATCAAATTGTTGCCTATATATGTAAGCCACTATGAGTTCCCTATGGGGTTGAGAAAGGAGGAGTATAAATAAGGTAAATAAATAAATAAATTCAGAATGACTTACCAAGTGAAACAATTTAAGCACTTTCCATTGGCAGGCTAATATTCTACCTTCAGACCTGATTGTCCAAAGCATATAGGTTGGGGGCTGTGGAATCTAGTGAACTGGAAGCTAGAAGGTTGAGGCATTGGGGGCTTTCCGTGGCTTACAATTAGAAATGTACAAAGCAAACATAAAACAGACGGTATTTATTTCATCAGAGGTCTGCTTCTAAGGGGCAATATGAAGGCATTACCTCCAAATAAAAAGTTTGCCCTTCATTAATTTTTTAAAATCAATTCTCAACATTTCAGTTGTGTGTTTAAAAATAGAAATTATGCATCTTTGGAAAAGGGGCAGAGACAGTTACCAAGGAATGCACACAAAGCAAATACAGGCGTTCCAAATGTGAATAATTTTCAGTGCAACATATTCTAGATAACTAAAGATACGAAATCTGAAGGTAAATTTTATTTTGAGTGGCACAATTCTTATTTGGGGGGAGATTGCCCTCATTGTTGCATCCCCCCATAGCTATGCCCCAGCTTTCGGCTACTGTTAGCAAGCACCCTTTATGCAACCCCCCCCCCCCCATCCCCCATGCTAGAGGATTTGTGTTGGAAAATAATATGCAAAGTGATGCACATTTTCTACAAGACATGCTAATATGAAGCCATTTATATACATTTGTATATGCAAAAATGGACTTCTTCTCCCTTCTCTTTTATTTGCATAGCTTTCATCATCATCCATCACTATCAAAAGTAAGACAGTATTTTCCACATGCAAACTTTGTAAACTTTGAAGACAGAGCACCATTCATATCAGCCTATAGTTTCTGTTAAGGCAAGGTACTCCAGCATCAAAAGATTTGAAAGCAGGGGAAACTGGATGACAACCGAATATTTCGTGATAGATTTGACCAGCCCCCTTCTTTTGGTACACAACATAGTGCCGCACAATATACGTTTATAATTTGCAGTCCAAAGACTCCTTATGCTCCCAATAAAAAGGCATCAAGATCCTGCACCATTTGAGAAAGCATAAAGGTCTGCCAAACAAAATCCAAACCTTCTGCCTACATTTGAAAGAAATACTTTAAGAGCCCAAGGCAAGGAACATTTACTCAGAAGTTAAGTCTTACTAAGATTAATTAAATATATCCTGAAATAAGTGCAGCCAAGACTTGGAAATTAATTTTACTGCACTGAATCAGACTTCTCTCAAGTTGGCATGGACAGCTTAAACAATCCTAAATAGGCTTAATAAACTGAGTAAGATTTAATCCTGGTAAGTGTACTTAGTGCTCCAAAATTGGAGCCTAGTCCTATCGATCTTCACTCAAATGTTAAGTCCCATTGTGGGTTTCCCCCCAAAAAAACAAATACAGCTAGGAGAGAGTGTGTGTGTGCATAGGTGCATGCCCATAGTTACTAGGAACCAAACCCTGTTAAAATCACTTTGCTTTCTTCTAACATAGCCATTTAGTAACTAGAGAAAGGCAGGGGGCAGCCAAGGAGCATCCAGCTATTTCCCCACAGCCAGATGACATCGTTTCATGCATCTAACTGTAGCAACATACTACTTCATCACATTCATTAAATTCTACTAAGGTTGGTTTTGATCTTTAAAGCCCTATGTAGTTTGGGTCCTGGTTATCTAAAGTATCATCTGCTTCCATACAATCCCCCCCCACACATTTTGATCTTCTGGGGGGCGTCTGCTACAACCAGCCAGAAGCCAACTGCAACTACCACTTAAAGGACCTTTTCAAATGAGTTGTCGGAATGTTAAAACCATGTAAAGACCTATCTCTTCTGGCAGGCCTACCCAGACAGTCCTTAAACATGAATTTTAAGTGTCCTTTGTTTGATCTCAGTTTTGTGTGTTTTAGTATGTATTTTGTAGAGATACGTTTTACTGTGTAACTTTTATGGAGGCATGGTGTATGCCTAAACTGAATGGCAAACCTACTCGCCCAAACACTTGAACTGCTTATTGGGATGAAGTCTAGTGATACTCCTCCAGAACACTAGGTTATATGAAGCTATTTGGTCTTTGCATCCCTAATGGATAACGTGTGCAGGGAAAAAGATAAGAGCACCAGTGGAAAAACATAAGGATTATAAGAATGTGTCCAAGAAAGACTTTTAGTAATACTACTATTTTGATCAGGGAAGCTTCCAGTAGATCCAGAACTTGAAGTTCTCATTATTTCTTATCCTAGACAAATCAGTAAGGAAAAAGTGGAATCGTTAGATAATTTGTTTCTAACTGTGAGTGGCAGCAATCCTTTATCTGTGGATCCTACCATTCTAAACAGAATATGATATAATTGGGATCCCCTTCTTTCCCCAACATTTTATGATTGAGCCATGATGGTTGCACAATATAAGCTACCTGTGAAAATACCCAAAACCATTATCTATCCAGGGGATATATTTGTATCCAGTTCCTAATCAAATGACTAGCAGTCACACAAGGCTTATGCGCAAGACCCATTTGCAGAATTAGGGGGCATATAACAGGATTCATATTCTCATCTGTAAATGACAGCATGTAAAATGGAATGTAATATCAGTTGAGTATCCCTTATCCAAAACGATTAAGAACAGAAGTATTTAGATTTTTGAATTTGGGGTGGGGTGGGGGGTTTCTGGAATATTTGCATATACAGAATGAAGTATCTTGGAAATGGGACAGACCATTCATTTATACATATAGACTGAATGTAATTTTATACACAACATTTTAACCATTTTGTGTTTGAACCAAGTTTGTGCATATTGAACCATCAAAAAACAAAAGTGTCATTATCACAGCCACCATGTAGACATGATTTTGTATTTTGTAGTATTTCAGATTTCTAAGTGATGCTTAGCCTATAATCAACAAAGTTATGCCAGTTTGAACAAACAGCAAAATCAAAGGATAGAACAACAGGGAAGAACTTGGGAAAAGTACTTTTTGGGGTCCACAACCCTGGGAACCTCCCTGCCAGCTTGAGGTTCAAAGAGTTGTGATCCAAGGAGTCAACCTTTTCAAGCTCTGAGATATGATTGGTTCTGATGGTCAGCTTTCTTCATAGAAGGGATGATATTCAGAATGCCTCTTTATGGGCATTTTCCCAAAGAGGATCAGCTGATAAAGCCAGTGAGAGAGTTCAAAGAGCCGAAATTTCTTTTTGTCCAGAAGTGATGCACTTATCACCTATCATTCCCGAAGTCTGAATATTAGAGAGGAGTAGAAAAAGCATGTGAAAGTGTTTGCTAGCAGGAAAATGTCAAGCGATGGGTGGGGGCGGAAGGACTCCTCTTGCAAGCAACATTACCATTTCTTCCTGATCCAAGACAATTTGGAAACACTTTTACGGCATTTTAGAAAAGATGATTGGGTACACAACTACAACCCACTCCTTCTCACTGTGGGAGACGCTGAAGCGTAAATAATTTATCTATCCTTCTCAAAGTATGAAATCTAATTGCAGTTCACTTACCAAACACATACTTCTCCTTTTATTATCATTATCCATTATAATGAGAGTCACATCACATATATAGCCCAAATGCTCCATTGTTGCTGGCACAGTATACATTTTTTGTATTGCATGACTTAAAACTATATAATATTGCCAAAAAAAGAAAAGAAAAGAAAAGAAAAGAACTTACACAAATGTAAATCTAATACATTGCTTTTCACTGCTTGAGTGCATTGCAATTTCTGTTGAGTGCCTGGCATTTTCTTCTGCTTGTTATTAAGCATGTAGTTAGACTAATAAATTGCTTCTGCATTTTTAATAAGCGTTCATACAGGCCATTGGGTTAAATTCACCATGTTAGAACAATAACACAGATTATTCAAACCTGTTATGAAAGCATATGGCAGTCAATTAAGCATCACCAAAAAGAAGAAGTACATTGCCAAAAAATGAAAGGGGGAAGTCGCATAACATTTCCATCTGCTAATTTATGTTGTACATGCCCATCTACAAATAATTACTGTATTTTAGGGGAATACAAACATCTCACCATAATGGGTAAGACTATAGAAGATCAGGAGGGCTGATGAGATCACATCTTAATTTCCAATCTGTGCCAATCTCCTAAATTATCACACTACACTTTAAAGCATCACTATCTCACTTTAAGTCCTGTGGCTGTCTCCTCTGGGGTCTATAATTTAGGGAGGTCCAGGACCTCTCTGACTGAGAGTTTAAAGACTTCTTCCCAAACTGCAAATCACAGGATCCCACAGAAGGTGGCCACAAGCACTTTTAACACTGCAGTGTGAGGAGTGGTCTCTTAAATACAGTTACATTGTCTTCATTCCCACACTGGAACTTCCCTGGGAGATTTGTGCCTCTGGATTCAAACTTGCTAATTAAAATGTTATCTACTTGTTGATAACCATTCACAAAAAAACCAAACTATTTTGCAAGATACAGAAGGGAAGAGAATCTCCTACTAGGACAGTGGTTCCCAAACTTTTTTTTAAAACCAGGGACCACTTTGACCAGGGACCACTCTCCTACATTAGTACCAAGGGTTACGAATCAGTTTTTAGTCAGCTTTAGATTTGGTTTGGTTATTTGGGGTGCTGATTCAGAAAATTGCATTGGATAGACCACATCAGCTCTAGTTTCTGATACAGAACATATGTCATCCAATAGTTGCCATCCGTTCGCCCACAGAAAACCATATGTAATAAGCCTTGGCACTATAAGAGGGTTTCGTGAGGCCAGTTGCTCTCTTTGCAACAGTGTAGTAATGGTGAGGTCGCAGACCATATTTTAGTTCTTGCGGACCAGTGGTGATCCACAGTTGACAGGTTGGGAACCACTGTACAAGGACAAACAGTTGTCTTAAGACAAACTCACAAGATAAACTGGGAGGGAGGGCCAATGCATGGTAAGTGTGTTTGTTCATTTTGCTGTGCTTAAATATTTAAAATTGCTTCAACATTTTTTATCATATTTATATGGCTGAATTGTTTAGATTATGTTGAAATGATTTCATAAAATAAAGGAGGGAATGAAGGAAAAAAGAAATGAAGGAATGAAGGCTTGTGCACATCCTTAGTCATCTGTTTTGGTAACTTGATTCTTACAGTTCTTGATTTTGCTACTGGGTTTTGTCTGAACAGTCCTTTCTACCGACAATGTCTTTAAAGGAGGGAGGTCTTTTATTGAAAAAAGAGAATATAGACACAAGCATACACACAAGAGACTGCCATCTGTATTATCTACAAATCTGTACTATCAGTGTGCCACTTTTGCTGAACCTAAGGGCATAGGACCCCTATGAAAGTGAAAAACCATGAGAAAAGAAATTGCCAAATTGAGGGGTTTCTAGATCTTCCAACATGACTCTATGGTTGACTTCCAATGGAAGCTAACCACAGAATCGGATTGGAGAATTTAGATATTTCTAGAGAGATTTTTCACTTTAGAAATATCTAGGTCCTCCATCATGACCTTAGAGTCACACTTGAAGACCTAGAGATTCCTAGAGAAAATATGTGAATCAAATCCGTAAATAACCAGATCTGAAAAAATCAAAACCACAAACATGGAGGGACAACTCTACTAGTATGCTAAAGTAACCAGAGGAATTTATCAGATATGTTTGTTCTTGTATGAACAGGCTCTCCAATATAAAAGATTATTACCACACAGGAGGGATTTCTCGACTTCTCTATTTCTCAGTTGCATTGAGGTTTATTTAAAAGATTCTTCTCTTTCAGGTCAGAAAAAAATATCATACTGTTCTTATTTCTGCACATTTTGTGAGCAATTCCTTCAGCTCAGTTGGGAAATCATTAAAGTGAATCTCGTTAAACATGAAGGCTGGAAGTAAGGGAGAATATAAACCTACCAGCACTCTGCCAGATCTTTCCATATGTACCATTTTTAAAGCTTTGAAAGCTTCACAAGCTTTTAGGTTTCCATTTGTGCTTTTTAGTGAGGGTTTGCCTAGAGCAGCAAGTATGGACACAACAAATTCAGGGAGTGAGCAATGCATATAGAAGCAGCACTACACCTGCAGTGCAAAAAACTCACAACTACACAACCAACATAATCAGCAGATATTTGAAGAAATAGAGGTGGCTTCTTTAAAAGCGAGCCTGAAAATGAACATAATGGGTCAACAGCATTGAAAACACAGAACACAAACGCTCAAAACAACTTGTGCAGCGCAGATGCGTATGACACCACCATAGCCAGAGTATCAGTATGGGCCCCAGCTCTCCCACTGCAACAGACTCTCAGTTAATCAGAATTCAAGCTATCCTAAGCTTTAGAATATGTTTGTGAGACCTAGGTGAAAGCACTTTACTGTATAGCTCACAAGCAAAGAAATGAAGGGTGCAGACATTATATAACAGACAGATGAAGGTAGGGGAACCTGCAAGCATGCAATTGGAATTGAAATTGGACTTGGTTTGAAATATGGCTAGTGCAGAAATCATGTGGCTTTCCAGATGTTGTTGGACTATAAGTTCCAGCAACCCTAGCTAGCATAGCCAATCGTGAAGCATGTTGGGAGTAGTGACCCAACAATAACTGGAGGTCTCACATCTGATTTAATTTTCAGTTAAAAGGATCGGCTGTGCTGGGAGGCATTAGAAAGGCACTGCCAGGGAAAATAGACAATGCCTGGTTAAGGTAGACTAATAGGAAAAAACAGCTTACTATATAGCCCACTATATGTCACCACAACTGCAAGGGAGATCTAGTGATCTTGAATGAATATCTAGGATTTTGTAGAGATGTCAACCCCTATGTAAGTGTGCTGCTAGTGATTAAGGGTATCTCTACATAGGAAGAGATTAATGGGCATTTGTGATCCAGAGCTGTTGCAGATGATGATAATGATGATGATAATTTTATTTTTATACCCTGCCTCCATCTCCCCGAAGCGACTCGGGGCGGCTTACAAAGGGACAAGCCTAAAAAACACAGATAAAAACATTGCACAATAAAATAAAATCATCAAAACGAGGTGAAATTAACACATCACAGTAACAGAACATAACATCATAAAAACAATCCCATGCCTGAACAGTAATAAGTGCTGAGTTTGGAGGGCTCAGACTTTGTGCAATCTTTTCTGGAAAGGGCTAAGGGAAAGTGTAAAATTCAATAAAGATAGGGCTGGGAGATTAATGTCCTTTGGCATTAAAATGTCAGGATTATGGGGCAGAGGGCCATACTAAAGAACAGGAGCTTTGGTAAGTTCTGCTGAATCTGGGGCTAGTATCCAGATGATCCACCTCGTTGCTTTGCTTTCTCATTCCATTGTCCTTGTGTCACAGCTGCCAGTCCTTGATGACCATGGAGCTCTCTACAAGTGCCTGGCCATTGCTCATCACATCTACTGAGGTCATAATGGGGTGCCAGATACTTACTGGAAGTCTCCCTACATTGTGAAGATTGCCAGCACCAGATTCAGGGCAAGTATATATTTTCTGTAGATAAGACCTAAGACTCTGCAAGCACTGAATGGGATCTTAGCTTCCCTCTGTCATTTGACTTTGTGCCCTTATTTACTTAATCAGCTTCAAATGAACAATGAAGCAAATACCCCTTCAAATGGAGACTGGAATAACATATAGGACAGGAAAATTCATGTTGGTTGAAGCCTTAGGTCAGGGCTTGAGAACCTAAAACGAGTTGTTGATGGGTGACAGCTGCCTTTCTGACCATTATCTCTTCTTCCTGGGGCTACTGGAAGCATCACATTAATGGAGTGAAATACTTATTCCTGACCTGTTTAAATGTGAACTATCCCTTTGGTCCAGTCCCTACTGGACCAAATATTGAGCTGTAAGGGCCTCCATAGGTCAAGAGACAATTTACATACACAAAGTTAATATGTTTTATCTTGCAAGGAATGCAATTTATTGGTGAGAAGAATGTCCTTAATGAATTTCCTAGGTGATACTGAACCAGTTCCAACACTTCCACAGTCTTCTGCTCCATTTTTTGATGCATTGTGTACAATTGCATCAAACTAATTTAATGAATTACGGCATATCAACAACACTTGTTCTACCAAGCTTGACAAGAGAACATGTTTAAGCATATGCGCCATCTGTTTCTGCTGCCTTCCTGTCTTAATATTGTCATTTCATTGTTCTCTCATACATTGTCTGCATGCATGGCTGGTTGCACATTGTACATTAACTGGCAGCAATGTGAGCAGATGCTATAACTTCAGTTGCACATGTATAAAACTTTGCCAGACCCCATTCAGCTATTTTGAGATAGATACTTTAAAAAACTGCTATTGTAGTAATGAGAGTCAGTGTGATGTAGTGTCTTTAGCATTGGATTATGATCCTAGAGACTAGGGATTGGATCTATGCACAACCATGGAAACCCACCAGTGACCTTGAGCACGTTGCACTCTCTCAGTCTCAGGGGAAGGCAAAGACAACCCCCCTCTGAACAAATCCGGCCAAGTAAACCCTGTGAAAATTTCACCCTCAAATTGCCATCAACTGGAAATGAATTGAGGCACACAATAACAACTTTGCTGATTGAGACAAGTCACATTTTGTCCTAAAGTCTATTGTGTGGATATTTATAAAAGTATATTTTTGCACATATCATAATATAAAAACAACTATAAAGGAAACTCAGCTAGTGATGCAACAAATAACTATTCCAATATATGGAAAATATGGGGAGGGATCATCTATGGTGCTGGAATTACAAATGTGTATCTTGGAATTATGTACTTGTGACTGTTATGTATTCACAATCTCTATGTAGTCCATGATTTAGTCCCCCAATTCCCAAATCCCCACTTACTGGAAAACAGCTATTGTAATAGACACGGCTCAGTTCTCCTGTTAATGTGGGTGAGTGCTGTTCCCACCCACCCTTCCTATGACTGATGTCCAGCATAAGGGGGAATTGCAAAAGAGCTCCTGTGTCTACCTGTCACACTGAAAGCAATTATGAAAAGGAGTGGAAACAGCAGCCAGCTGCCTTCTAATTGACAGTGCTTCCCAGTAAGTGAGGATTGGTGGAGGCAGTTGGGCTAGGTTCCACTGAGTATAGTGCTTATGCTTACAAACATCTCATACAGGGTTCTGGCCATCATATTTAAATTTCCAAGATGTCAGTAACATCCTACATCAGGGATAGAAACAGTTGCAATAAATCTTTAGATCAGTGGTTCTCAACCTGTGGGTCCCCAGCTGTTTTGGCCTTCAACTCCCAGAAATCCCAACATCTGGTAAACTTGCTGGGATTTCTGGGAGTTGTAGGCCAAAACACCTGGGGACCCACAGGTTGAGAACCACTGCTTTAGATAACGCCAGACTACATCACCACCAAGTAGCATAGTCAGTAGTCAGGGTTGGTGGGTGATACAATCAAACTTCTGAACTGATCACAGTTTATCAACACTTGCCCAAGGGCAAGGATGAACAACTACCTTAGGTTGGGATGTTGTAGGTTTTTTGGGCTGTATGGTGATATTCTAGAAGCATTCTCTCCTGACATTTCACCTGCATCTATGGCAGGCATCCTCAGAGATTGTGAAGTCTGTTGGAAACTAGGAAAATTGGGTTTATGCTAAGTTTTTACTAGTTTCCAATAGAGCTCACAACCTCTGAGGATGCCTGCCATAGATGCAGGTGAAACGTCAGGAGAGAATGCTTCTAGAACATGGCCATTCAGCCCAAAAAACCTACAACTAGCCAGTGATTCTGGCCATGAAAGCCTTCGGTAATATCTTAGGTTGGGTAATGTGCACATACCCTACTAGACCTGGACCTTTGCACTTTTCCCACTCAATTTCTTACTGAAAAATCCCCCTGTATTCAAGGAACCATGGGGAGTAGGCAATTTTCCCAGGCTTCCTGTACTGTTTCGGGCCCAGAGAATATCTTTTGTAGCCACAAAGCACCTATAAGTCACTTCTGGTCATAGTAGCTGGTGCTTAGCGATGTGTACATTAGATGTACTGAAATCAAGGGGTGTGATGAGTGGATTGAATAAATTGTATGTTTGGGGTATGGCTGGGGCCTAAATGGCTGGCAAGGCTGAAGACACCACCCTAAACATGAAACCTGGAAAACTGCTTTATGGAGAACAAAAGAGGTGAATAATTTGATGAACTGTGGCAAGAAAGGTGCTGATGTAAACTGACCTGAGAACATTGGATGCAAACAGCACAGGTTTACGTAGTCTAACATCATCATCAGACAAGGCTTGGGAAGCATCCTAGGATGCTTCTCCACCAGTCCAGCGACAGATGGGCACTGCCCATCCCATGACGTTGCTGGACTTTTGGAGGAGGCCCTGCCCACAATTGGAGTGGAAGCGTCATACAATGCTTCCCTCCCAACATGGGAGCCTGCCACTTGGGCAATGCTTCCCACATGTGATGGGAGAAGCGTTACTGTGAGGAAGTGATGCTCAGGGTGACAGATTTGCCCTGCTGTCCCTCTGTTATTTTTTCAGCAATGCCAGGCAAAGTGGGACACTTCACCTAGCTCATGTGATAAAGTTGAAATACAATAGCTCTTTAAGTTAGAGAAGTTAAAATATCTATCTGTTCTGGAATTGATGAGGATTCAGCAGTTCTGAGCTGAATGACAGAGTTTATCTAAACAACCAAATGATGGATAATTAAAGGTCTACATAAGAGACCCTTTTCCTTTTCAACAGCATGCCAGATCTGTATGGATGCAGCTCTGTCCATCCACTTTTCTTCTCCCAGCAACACCTGAATGGAGAAGGGATGGTGAGTATGAATGCTGAATGTATGTGAGTGAATGTTGAGTACATGTGATGTTTCCCCTTTATCTGTGTAAACAATATAGCTATTATAAAACTAGTACTGGGGCCTGTGTGTCCACTTCTTTATCTGAAAGTGCCTGATGTACTCTGTTCCACTGAAAATGGACTAAATAACATTTTTAAGGTTCAAAAAGTATTCATGACAGGGGGTCTTGTAAGTACAATGCTACTGCTACTAGGAACTGTACTATGAAATGATTTGTGTCCCTTTCTTCTAGTCATCTTATTAATATTATCACTTCTATTGTTGCTGCTGCCAACACATTCATAAATAAGATGAATAGAGGAAAGGGGCATTTGCATTGGATGAAAACAAATCAAAGAATATCTATTTGATTAAAGAGTGAGTCGGTAATTAATTTCCAGTTTACATTTGGGTTACAGAGAGCTGCCCTCCTCAAATGTTACACAACTTGGTAAATTAAGGCTTCTGTCTCATTGATTTCACTAGACCAGCCAAATTTGTATAATTGGTACAGGCGTGAGGTTAGGGGTTTCTGACATGCTGAAAAAATCATGTAACTAATGTGTCTCCTTGCTATTGTATTGTTAGACTTTATGATTAGAAGGTTATTTCCTTTGCTTACAAGACATCCAAATCTACTGCAAAGTACATGTCTTAAAAGACCTCATATAAGCTGCTGAGGCATCAACCTTTGATTACAGACTGGTGGTAAAGCAGAATGATGGATGGACTCCTACCCATTATCCACCTAACCATGTTTCACAAGATTTATGGCAAACACAGCTTACTTAGCATAATAGTTGTGTGCCTTAAATGTGTAACTATTTATCTTTGTCACATATCTTCAAGATGAGAAAGTGCAGCTGCTGTAGCATTTTAGCAGTGGTTCATGGGTTTAAACATTCCCTGCCTCAACGTTGTAGGAAAAATTGAGGCAGCAATTCAGATTTAGCTATCTTGTATAAGACTCACGACAGCCAGCATGTTGTAGCGGTTTGAGCATTGTACTACTAATCTGGACACCAGCATTCAAATTCAAAATTTTATCTAGTCTCTGCCCTCTCCCTTGGCTTATGACTGGAATAATTACAAACCCACAATTAAATTGGGACTCAAGGTGGCTCCTGAAAATCATAGAAGCTGAAAACAATTAAAAATCAAAATAAACAAACACACACAGAAGAAGAAAAAAGAAAGCCCAGGTGGCTTACAAAAACAGTATGGTATTAACATTTTAAATACTATTATAATCCATTTTAAAATCCACCATAAACATTGATAAGTTAAACGATCGGTGAAACGTGCCCAATAAAAACCCATCCCTGTTTATACAATAAATCTTGCTTTAATGTTGGAATCCCAGCTCTTCTAGTCCCAAGACAAAGAATGCACATGCTTGGCCTCATGTAAGCCGTCCCCTATTATTATTATTATTATTATTATTATTATTATTATTATTGGTCAAATTCCACCTCCTTGCTGTGAGTCTCCACCTGCAACTTCTTGGCTGCCCAGGTTGCAGGTCCAGAATGCAGGGTATGGATTTGATTAGGCTCCAGAAAGATGGGTAGTTGGATGGGCTACCTGGGAAGCCCCTGCTCGTCTGCAGAATGAGATAGATTCCGAGGGCCCCAGAGTCCATCATAGCCCAAGATTGAAGTGCTAGTTCCCTGAGAGTGTCACTATTAGCTTTGAATTGGAAAGGAGGGAGGAAGGAAGGAGTTTGAAATCCAGATGAGGCTTAGGGATGAGTAAAAGGGGAAAGAAGAGACAAGGCTTTGGGTTGGGAAGAAGGAAAAAGGAGAGACAAAGGAAGGGTATAATGTTCTTTTGAGGTAGTAATATGTGGGAAGGGAGAGATTTATTTATTCATCACTTTGTACCCCGCCCTTCTCATCCCGAAGAGGAATCAAGGCAGTCTTACAATAGGCAGCAATTTGATGCCATACACATATATGTCCATAAAATAAACACATACAGTTAAAATCCAAGCAGGCCAAACATCAATTATTAAAACATCAATTACAATCACGCAATTCAAATCATAATCCAGAGTCATTCCATTTCTCAATCACATTAATTCATGGTCACTTATTGCACTGCTCCAATTACTGATCAAAGACTTGGTCGCAAAGCCATGTCTTACGTTTTTTCCTGAAGGTCAGCAGAAAGGGGATGATCTAATTTTGTTGAGGAGGGAGTTCCATAGATAAGGGGCCACCACCTAGAAGGCCCTGTCTCTTGTCCCCATCAGTCGTGCCTGTGAAGGAAGGTTGCCCTATATACCCATGTGCACATTTAGAAATGTTAATCTAAGAATTGTTGGACAGTGGAATATGCTGCCTGGGAGTGTGGTAGAGTCTCCCTCTCTGGTGGTTTTTACATGGAAGCTTGATGACCATCTATAGTGAGTGGCAGTATGGCAGAGAGTTGGCCTAAATGGCCATTGCAGTCTCTTTCAACTCTATGATCCTTTGGTTTTATGATATTCTCAACCTCAGAGGCAAGCAAAAGCAACTCCCCTGAGGAGAACAGATTGGCAGCATGGTGCACATGATGTTGTACAATGCCAGTTTACTTGCCTCATGCAATAAAACTACTGTTGGGGGGGGGGGGGAGTAGCACAAGTAGCTTTCCATTTGGAAACACAAATTGCAACCCTTTCATATAAAAGCAACTTGTCCTTTCCCATTGCAAATCCCCAAATATGACCAACTTCATTGCAACCTGTAAATGCATCAGATGTGATGTGAACCACGGGAAGTCTCCAAGCTTAGAGTCTTTGAACTCAAAATTTTCTCTAACAATATTTAAAAAGAAAATGAAACAAAAAGGAGTCCAATGTAATACAGTGAAGGAAAGGTCCCACTGAGCTTATCCATAACAAGTCATCATTATCTTCTGGATGTTTCCTGCTAGGTAGAAGTAGAAACATTAAAAAAAAAAAACAGTATTCTGAACACTTGCCAAATGCCACAGAAGCATGTGATGATGATTATTACTAAGGAAGGCCAGCTAAAGCTTTCTCATAGTTTGATTTCCCTATTGATTTCCTGGAGTAGATTGTTTACCAGGCTTGTTCAAGTGGTCTCTCAGTGCTTAGATTTACCTGAAACCGAGAAGCCTTCACTCATTGTGTTAATATGAGATCATGGAAAGAGGAATGAGAAACCGTTGGTGACTCAACATGGAGAGTTAGTTTATTTTGGAAGAACCAATGTAGTTTTTGTTTTTGTTTTTTTTTTGGTAAAAAAAAATAGGTAACAATAATTGCTACTAGAAGGAGTATAATAAATGGGGTAGTGCCAAATGCAATTGTAAAGCATTTATTCAATGGCTGAGTTTTTAAAATTAAATTATGGTAATATGAGGAACATCAAACAATACCCTTTGAGAAAAAATATTTCTTATAATCATTCAGTTCATTGCAGTTAGTAGATGTTTTTGCTTGAATGAACACCCACTCATTTTGTTCAGTTTTTGAAATATTGGCTAATTGCCATCACACTGTTTTTATTAAGCTTGCCAGCTTTTCATTCAATATTAAACTCTTTGTGGTAGTATCAGTACTTGGAGGGGGAAAATGTTGAACAGAACTTGCTAGTGAGCATTTGAACCACTAATTCTGGGAAACAATGTCATCTGTATGTACTTCCGTAGAACAAAAGTCATAAGTTTCCATGCTTTTTCACACTCTCACATGCTCCATTTTTTTAGCAATTGTCAACTGCCCGATATATTTATCAGAAGGATACAACAGTGTGGGGATTTTCAGCTTCTATTTTCAGCTTAAATCAAACTTGAGGGATGCTTGTTTCTCTTCACTCCGCCTTCAAAGTGGTTGTTTTCTGTTTCTGGGTCATTTTAAAAACAGGGTGCCTCATTCCTTGTTTTCTTTGTGAGTTAATTTTGTTAAATCTGCCGGTACATTTGTCTCTACCAGAATAGTTATGGAAGGCAGCAGATGCTGATCCTTCTGTGCAGTTGCTCAACTGCACAACAACAGCTGTGAAGCTGCCAACTGCAGCTCCATGTGCCTGGCAATCCCAGGATAGGGTTGTGCCTTTCTTCATTGGTGCTCAAGAGTATCCAGCATAAGCCCACATTGTTTCCTAGCTTCCTGGCCAATGATTGGTTGCAGGGAACTATGTGGACTTTCAAGGACATAGCTGTGTTAGTCTGAAATATTAGTATACAAAGAACTTTATAGTACCGTAGAGACAAACCGAGAGAAAAGGTGATAGCATAAGCTTTCATAGATCCAGGTTGCATCTACACTGTAGAATTAATGCATTGACACTAATTTGACCGTTATGGCTCAATGCTATGGAATCCTGGGAGTTGTAGTTTGGTGAGGCATTAGCACTCTTTGGCAGAGAAGGCTAAATACTTTGTAAAACAACTCCCACAATTCCAAAGTACTGAGCCACTTCAGTTAAAGAGGTGTGACGCTGCATTAATTCTAGTGTGGATGCACTCGCAGCTGCACACCTGAAGACAGGCCCATAGCCAGGATTTCGTTTCGGGGGGGGGGGGTGAATTTTTTTTCAGGGGGGTTTCGGGGGGGGGCTGAGTTTCGGGGGGGGCTGAGTCTGAGTGAAAGAGGGTCTAGCCTAGCAAATCTTTTGTATCATTACCCCAATACCCCCATGCATATGGGATATATTGAGTATGGTGATCAGATCATGATATGAATAAACATAACAGTTTAAATAATGCACCAATAAGGCCTTTTCGCGAACCACCATGAAAATTTCGGAGGGGGGGGGGCTGAACCCCCCCCCCCCGCTGGCTACATGCCTGCCTGAAGAAGTAGACTTAATACATGAAAGCTTAGTTCTTGTGGGTTTTTTCAGGCTATATGGCCATGTTCTAGA
Organism: Anolis sagrei; assembly: GCF_037176765.1. Taxonomy (NCBI): domain Eukaryota; kingdom Metazoa; phylum Chordata; class Lepidosauria; order Squamata; family Anolidae; genus Anolis; species Anolis sagrei. Next base: position 246,674,284 of record NC_090022.1, on the reverse strand, counting down.
GGCATTTCTCCTGACGTTTCGCCTGCATCTATGGCAGGCTTCCTCAGAGGTCTGCTGGAGCTGGGAAAAAGGGGGTTTATATATCTGTGGACTGACCAGGGTGAGACAAAAGGCTTTTGTAAGTTGGGCTAGGTGTGAATCTTTTCAACTGACCACCTTGATTAGCATACAATGGGCTGACTGTGCCTGGAGCAAACTCTTAATGAAAGGTGCTTAGATGTCCCTGCCTGTTTTTCTCTCTGCTGTTTTAATTTTAGAATTTTTTAATACTGGTAGCCAGATTTTGTTCATTTTCATGGTTTCTTCCTTTCTGTTGAAATTGTCCACATGTTTGTGGATTTCAATGGCTTCTCTGTGTAGTCTGACATGGTGGTTGTGAGAGTGGTCCAGCATTTTTGTGTTCTCAAATAAAATGCTGTGTCCAGGTTGGTTCATCAGGTGCTCTGCTATGGCTGATTTCTCTGGTTGGAGTAGTCTGCAGTGCCTTTCATGTTCCTGGATTCTTGTTTGGGCGCTGCGTTTGGTGGTCCCTATGTAGACTTGTCCACAGCTGCATGGTATACGGTAGACAATACATGAAAGCTTACATTACCAATTTTGTTCTCGAAGTTAGTGTCTAAGATCCCTTTGTAGATTGACCAGGGAGATAGAAATGTGCCCAGTGGCCCTTCTTGGGGTTTACAAATATCAAAATACAAACAACCATAAAAACACTGCCAAATTCACCACTTTTTACTTAATACAATGCTATTAGTGAGGAACAAGGGTTGTCTCTTTGAGCCAGAAACTTCCATAGCAAGCCCAAATACCTCTGTTTGCATTCCCCCTCAAATGGCAACAGGAGGTGCCATTTTGAGAGGGACTGCAGAAGAAATAAAATAGATATTTGGGGACTGTACAGGGTTCTAGGGTATTTGTGATTGAGGTATTTTCATGTGTTAGCACACATTTGAGGGGCTTTTTGCCTCATGAGGAAGCAAAAATCATCTGGTAATCACTTTGAAAAATTTAAAATAATTTTTGGAGTTTGCGGATGTTTGAGAGACTGGTTGGAACTTCAGGGACAACTAGAGTGAAATTCAGGATCACACTTGGCTCTGGGGCCACATGCTTCCCTCCGATGTAATTTATTAGGAGAAGAAATATCTCATCCCATTTGTATGGTGCAGAGAGGCAGGTGTGAATGCTCAGATGAAAAAGAAATGCTTAGCTCAAAGCTGGGAAAGCAGTAGGAAGCGCAAACTCATTTGATCCTGTCCAAGAAGGACCAATCGGAGACGCTAATGTCACAAAAGATGAGGATGGAAGGACTTGGAACAGATATTCACAGATAGTTCCGTGTACAACAGCCAGAGACTTCAAGGCCAAAGAAAAATAAAAAAAAGAAGAGGGCTAGAAACTTTCAAATTACTTTTCACAGAAGGCATTCTTTAAAAAAAAAATTCCCATGAAACAGGAAGGAACAGATACATTTAGGGCATAGATCAAGTTGATTTTACCCAACTCAAAGTGTGGAAGCTGCTTGACATCACTAAGCTGAAGGCACAGATTGGCCTCCATCATCAATCTTGGTAAAGATTTATCAAGGACAACACAAAGCCTTGGAAGACTTGAGGCATCCACTTCAAGAGCAACAATGAACCCAAAGAGACGGTTTACACTCATAAGGTACTTGAGGTTTGACAATAGAAAAACAAGAATAATATGTAGAGTCATCAGTGAACTAGTGAATTCAGGATATGTGGATGATGTTTGCTGAGTGGCTTTAGTCATGATAAACATATGAAGGATGACACAACTAGTTTATTTATTTATTTATTTATTTATTTATTTATTTATTTATCATGTCAGTATCAACCAGACAATTGTATTACATTTTTAACAATTTTTTAACAAACAGACAAAATAGAGTTTGCAAGCTTGGTAGTTGATTAAATGTCCTTTGACCAGTAGCTGGCCACTTGGAGTGCCTCTGGTGTTGCTGCAAGAAGGTCCTCCATTGTGCAAGTGGCGGGGCTCAGGTTGCATTGCAGCAGGTGGTCAGTGGTTTGCTCTTCTCCACACTCGCATGTTATGGATTCCACTTTGTAGCCCCATTTCTTGAGGTTGGCTCTGCATCTTGTGGTGCCAGAGCGCAGTCTGTTCAGCGCTTTCCAAGTCACCCAGTTTTCTGTGTGCCCAGGGGCGAGTCCCTCATTGGGTATCATCCATTGATTGAGGTTCTGGGTTTAAGCCTGCCACTTTTGGACTCTCGCTTGCTGAGGTGTTCCAGCGAGTGTCTCTGTAGATCTTAGGAAACTATTTATTGATTTAAGTTGTTGACGTGCTGGCTGATACCCAAACAGGGGATGAGCTGGAGATGTCTCTGCCTTGGTCCTTTCACTATTGGCTGCTACTTCCCGGCAGATGTCAGGTGGTGCAATACCGGCTAAACAGTGTAATTTCTCCAGTGGTGTAGGGCGCAGACACCTCGTGATAATGCAGCATGTCTCATTAAGAGCCACATCCACTGTTTTAGCGTGGTGAGATGTGTTCCACACTGGGCATGCATACTCAGCAGCAGAGTAGCATAGCGCAAGGGCAGATGTCTTCACTGTATCTGGTTGTGATCCCCAGGTTGTGCCAGTCAGCTTTCGTATGATATTGTTTCTAGCGCCCACGTTTTGCTTGATGTTCAGGTAGTGCTTCTTGTAGGTAAGAGCATGGTCCAGAGTGACTCCCAGATATTTGGGTGCGCTGCAATGCTCCAGTGGGATTCCTTCCCAGGTAATCCTCAGAGCGCAGGATGCTTGTCTGTTCTCGAGATGAAAAGCACATGTCTGTGTTTTAGATGGATTAGTTAGGAATAGGTGGTTGAATTCAGGAATAAATGACCATGCTGCCAACATAGGTTTTCCTCCTTTCCTTTCTATTATATGCTGACGTTCTCTTGGAGCTGGATCCAAGGTGGCTTCCAAGCAGAGGAAATTAAAGACTTTCTGTATAAATTTGAGATTTCAATATTAATGTCAAAAATACGTAGTTTGATTTTACATAGGATTTGTGCTACATTAGAACAGTCAGGACAAATATCACTTAAGTAAAATAAACATTAAATATTAAATAACCAGAAAAATAAAATAAGGTGTAAACACTAAACTAATATGGGAATCTGCTATTGCAACACATCCAATGAAGTGGTTTAAAACCAGTATATAAAAAAGGTTAGGACTAAGTATGTTCCAGTACGTTTGATCATGATAGCATATCAAGGATGACTCAAAACTTTAAGAACAGATGGTCAGAGGTAAATACCTATTCTGGCAGCATATAAATTATTTATTTATATGCCACCTTTTTCCTGGTACTTGTACTTAGCCCAAGGCATCTTCCAAACATAGCAAATTAAAAACATGTAAATTTTGACACAATTAAAACCAGTTCAGAAACTATTTCAAAATCAATTTTAAAAACATAGAAAATTTCAGGAAGATAAATTACGAGAACCAATGACATTGAAGTGTTATTATTGCAATGTTGAGATACTTTGAAGGGACATGTTTACCTGGGCAGGCAGCCTAATGCAGTATGAGAGGCCCAGCTGGGTTACAATCTGGGGATAGCAGTAGTTGAACTGTATTTTCACACTAAATGAAATCAGATGAGAGACAATTGTTTGACCAGCTGAGAGCATGCAGAAGGTCTAGTTACCGAAGACCAAATGTACATTTGGCACCATTTGACATATGTTCCCCAATTACTTTTGAAATAGCTGATGAACAAAGTACCAGATGGTGTGTGTACTGGAGTGCCCAAGTGACATGCCCTGGTTGCCCGTGACGTAGCTGACATGAAAAACTACTCATAATTGGGGAACATTTCCCTCAATAGAGTCAATTTTGTTACTGGTGTGGAAATTACTCCAATGATGCTAAGTCTTCCTGTAAATAAATAAACACATCTCTTTTCCTTCAGGTTTTTATCTGTTTTCTAATGAGGAAAGGGGGTTACAATAAGTTTCTGTTTTATTTTGATTTTAGTTGAAAACATTAGTAGAAGTAGTATTTTTAGGTCAGAGAAATTAAGTTGGACGTCCAGGCGGAGACCATGGCAGACTGATGTCTTTGCCTTGTGCTCAAGGCAGAGAAAGCAAACAGAGGAATAACTAGCTAATTAGATGCTAATTAGCTGGAACAATTCTCTCTGGATAAAGAGAGAATCTGAGATTGATTGTCCACATGACCTCAGGACCATTGCTTTTCTCTCTGAATTTAGAGTGGTCAGAAGTGGGTTTCAAGCAGTGCAAAGTCCTATGAAAAACATCAAAGCTCAACCTGCTTAGGTGAGTCCTAAAAGGATACAGAGATTGTGAATTCTACACTTTCTTAATTACCTTTAATGACCTAATTTACAAATCAAGAGTTTTTCCTCCAGGCCATGGAAATAAAGCTTTGGTGGGTCTACTATAGGCAGTCCCCAAATTATGAATAAAATAGGTTCTGTAGGTTTGTTCCTAAGTTGAATTTCTATGCAAGTCAGAATAGGTAACTCCAATCACACACACATCTTTGGATAACATAGGGAAGGATTAACACCCCTGTGGTGTTTGTTTTCCTGTCTATACCTCTATTCAGAAGATTTCACCTCACTTTCTGTCTCCGTGATAATTGGATTTTGAAAAATGTGGCTTGCTGTGGGAACAAGGATTGGTGATAAAGCTTCAGTTAGGGCAGCTTTTCCCCATGATACCTCTTTCAGACATGAATTTCCCTACCGAGGGGTTGTTTTTTTCATTTCCTGTTGTCTCACCCCGTTCTTAACTATGAGTCATTTGTAAGTCAGATGTTTGTAACTCAGGGACTGCCTGTACTTTCGTAAACAAAAGCTGTGCAAAAAAAAAAAAAAGAAAAAGAAAAGAAAAAGAGAGAGGCTGCTTTTAAGATATGAACTAAAGTTAAAAGTTAAATACAATGAAGTCAACTTTAAGCCAGAATTGGCTTTAAAAAGATACAGGCAGTTTTAAAAGACATTAAATTTTGTCCTCTGCCATTTGGATAGGTTTTGAGAACACAGTTGAGAAAGCTCATTCCTCTGTAAGAAAAGAATTTGTTGATTTCAATAAAGAAGTTACGACAAAGGCCAGATGCTGGCATTAGAGTAACTGACTCACGGATTTCTTTTAGCCATAGTCCAAAATAGACTCCAGAGGTGGCACTTAAATTGCTATTAATCCTTAGGGCCTAGAATGAATTATCTTTGTGTCTGTGGTCATTGTTATGTGTTGGCCATTAAAAAGACAAAATCTGTATTAGGCAATATGTTTTATTCTCTATCAAGCCAACCTCCTAGTATGAATGTTGAAATGATAAGTTGCCTTTTATTTCTTTCACAGACACATAGGTCACATCATCTTCTAGGAAATGTGGAACATCTCTCATCTTCCAGTGGAATCTGCTGGAGAGGAATCTCCAGCAGATTCCAAGGCACTTAGAGCCATTCACCTGTAACTTGCCAATGTCATTATTCAACTGATGTTTTTGACAGTGACTTTCAGGCAGAGGTTTTGAGAGTGATTCTGGCAACATTAACCCTCCTTCTCTCAAACTCCAATGCTTAGGAAAAAAATTAGGCCATATGATCAGCAACAGTATTCATACAGAACTGCTTTTTGCAACCAAGCAGAAAAGGTGAAGCTGTCTCACTTAGAGGAGCCAATTGAATCAAGTACTGAATCGTTAATCTATACCTTACTTATTTTGTGGGATCTACTCCAGCTGTGAATAACAGATGGATATAGGACATTATCTATCTACTCATGTATACGTCTTAAAATTACAGTTAAAACAAAACCCAAAACTGGGTTGACTTATGCATGGATCAGCATGGGTACTGTATATTAACTCTTATCAAGGAAAGGAAACATCTCTGAGTAAAGTGTTGAAAGGAGAGTGCTTAGACTATCCCAGGAGGACCTAAAAGAAGACCCAATTCCCTCTACTCCCTCCCACTTGGTGCAGTGTCTAGTCTTTCTGGATACCTGGGGAAATGGTAGTAATAGCCAGGGGCATGGGGAGAGGGGTTCCAAGGCAAATTGGTGCTTTCCCCTCTCACAGAATGATGATCGACCTATCTACAAGTCATATCAAAATCCACAATTTTGTCCCAAAATCTGCCCTAGAGTTATACATGAAGTTGACTTATGCATCAGTATATATGGTAATTCCGCAACAGAAGAAGTGACAGAAAATGATTTCTATTTTTTTTAAAGCTGCGATTGTTAATTGAGTTTCCCGATAACAAATATTTGGCAGCTATGAAGCTGGAACATCTGCAAGCATTTGTTGTGGAATTAAGGTCAAGAAGCACTTACTTCTCCTTAATGAGCGCTGCCACCACTCTCTAATACAGATGACAAAAATAAAATAATGATCTTCAGGCAGAATGATGGTTTGACAGCATTACGTGCTCAATATTCTAGCAGTCAAAATGATAGTATATTGTATAGAATTGTGAGATTCTGTCAACCAGGAGAAACAGGGAGATAGAATATATACTGTCAACTATTCTTGGTATTATAAAGATGTTTAAATTATTGGGTTGTGGATGCTATATGGGGAGGCAGAAATGAATTGAACATGCTAGCTATTTAAAGTTCTTATGATTTTATAAATTCCAGCTTCAGTCACAACTTCACAAAATATTGTGTCCAAAATATTTATATATATATTTAAAATAAATATAATTCATCCTAGTATAAATCTTACCAAGTTTGACATTTCCGGCATGATCACACCAGCAATTCAGGGAGCAGATTTTTCAGAAGAAATTGATTAAAGCGCAACTACATGTCAGTTTTCAGGTTTTGCTCTAGCAGGTCATGGAATTCTTTAGAAATGTAACATCAGATCCTGGTTTAGTATTTTATTTGTATTAGTTGAACTGTTCTAATCCTGAGCTATCTTTACTTTGATAGAGATCATCTCTACATTAATAGGTCACAGTTGACTACTGTGCTTCAATTTACAAGATGAAATACTTGTGCACTAGTTTTTTTAAACTCTGGGTCTTCCATTTTCAGAACTGTCAAAGCAACTATCAGCTTCAAGGCATTATTAATCAGTGTTATCACTGAAAGACTCCAAGTAGTTCCCTTTAATAAAACACTGGATGCTGAACATATAACCTTAAGCAAATGAGAAAAGGGCTATTGTATTAGGCATAATATTCTGTAATGGACTCAAATACTTCAGATGTTCCAAGAGCCATTATGCCGTCCGTCTCACATCAGAAAGTGGTCTACACTGTTCAAGATTTGTTTAAAAAAGACTTCCCAAAAATATTTGCCCCCCGTTTTTTTATCCATGCAAAGATTTATTTACAATACTGCAGCACAATATATACTTCTATTGGTTGCAATATTGCATGCAATTCTATATAAATGTTTACCCCCCAGTGGTATTAAATGATTGGTTTAGTGTCATTCATCTACACCAGAGTTTCTCAAATTGTGCTGTCATACTCCACAGCAGAATCACCTCTGACTTTAAACACCACACCAGCTAGGTAAAATCAGCAAGCAGTTTATTTAGGGATATATGTAGGTAAAGCAGTAAAAAGTAATCCTTAGTAAAAAAAAAAAAAAGAGAGAGAGAGAAAGAAATCCAATTGATACAAAGGAAGACAGGAACAAAGAGTGCAAGAAAATCCATGAAACTAGGCTCTTGAATCCATGAACAATACAGAAGCATATCCCATAGGCAAAACATGAGCTAGGCCAACCTTGGTGAATGAAACTTATTCATGGATTCAAGAGCAGTTTCTGACATTATTCTGACATTGCCTCAACTGAAGAAATAGTCTCTCACAAATCATTTATAAACTCTTCCCACTCCAGAACTGTTAGGAACAGATTCTTTCTGAATTTTGGTTTACTATCTATCTTCTGTTGAAGCTGAGCTGAGTGTCTTAATTGCTGCATGGACTGCCTCTGTTTACTAAAGCTTCATTTCCCGTTCAAGGTCTCACTTCCATAATCAACTCCTGCACCTGGTACCTCAAAATCAACTTCATTCTCAGATAACTGACCAGGAAACTGCGGTGAAAGGCTTTTCCCAAGCCTGGGACCTTGAGAATGCTCTTGCAGCAACTCTGCCCTCTCTTTAAAACTCCATTCAGGCCCAAGCGACCCCTCATTCCCAAAACCACCAAACCATGACCCAGGAATTGGATCAACATCCCCATTCCCTTCATGAACATCAACATGAACATCATCCCTATTCTCATTATGAATATCAACATGAACATCAGGTACAATTACAGGCTGATATACAAGTTCCTCCAGGTGTTTTGGACCTCAACTCCCACAATTCCTAACAGCTGTAAACTGGCTAAGATTTTTTGGACTTGAAATCCAGAACACCTGGAGGAGCACCATTTGAGAAATACTGATTTCCACTAAGAACGAGTGGGTGGGGGTGGGTTATCTAACCCACAGGCATATGGGTATTTCAGTGAATGTAGCATACAACATGACTGACACTCTTATCTATGGATTCAATACCCATGTTTTCAATTTTCTATGCTCCAAAAATATCCCCCTGGAAGTGAGCCCCTCTAAACACTCCAGTGCAATTCTATGGAATGCTCCCAGCCCAAGTATAATCAATCCAATAACAGCTGAAGCTCAATTAACTACCCCCCCTCCCCTGATTGACTGTATGGTTAAAACCAGCTACTAGTTTATTTGTAAATTAAAATACACGGATTAATACTACAAATGCATGTTAAGATGCCACTGTCTTTTGAGAAATTTACTTTGGGGCCAGTTGCCACAAGAGAACAGCCAGAGCTGAGCTCAACAACAGATGGCAGGCCGAAGGAGCGGGAAAACGCAACAGCTGTCTAGGTCTCTATTCTCAATTCTGCTGTTTAAAGCTGAAACCAAAACTTCAAACCATTTGCAGAATGTTTCCCAATATGGAAACTAGCAGTCATTGAGAATGGGTCTTTATTCAGAAATAAAGATACTAGGCTACAATCCTATTATGTGCTTATCAGGGATAAGTTCCACTCAACTCAATAGGATTTATACTTTAGAACAGGCATGTAAATGACAGGATTGGAAAAGTCATTTTTAAGTGACGTCAGCTAGAGTGCATGGGCTTCAAATTCCATTTATATAGAATAACTTTTTGGTGGAGAAAAATCATCTGATGTGAAAATGGACTAGATCAGGGCTTCCTAAACTTTTCTTTTTTGACCCTTTTGTCCCGAGAAATTATTATATGACCTCAGATATATAGGTATATGAAATAGGTATAGAACTCAGACATTTACTGGTAACATATCAGCATCAGGTTTGCTAAACAGGCTAATTTTTCTGTTTATGAAGCACAGCTGAAGCATCTCCTGCAGAATCCAATGTAAACACTGCACAACAGATCTGTATAAATGCCTAAAACAGCCACTAGGTGATGTTCCGAAGAAAGTTTTGGGTCCCGGATCCCAACATTCAACTAAGGACAACCTCATTTGGGGTCAGGACTCACCATTTCAGAAGCCCTGGACCAGATGAAGGCTCAGCTCATACAAGATAAATGTCCTTTGAGAAATTGAAAGGTGGAAAGGGGATCCATTATACAGGGTTACATTTCCTGGTAACTCAAACGTACAGTTTGAGTGTATTTCTAGATTCAGCCCAAGTCTCAGCAGTGCACAGTTGAGGCTAACACAATTACATCCCATCCTGTTTATCCTGCATTTGGCTCCCGTGACACATGCTTGCCTATATTCTCTCATTTGGACAATTTGTTGTTAATAGGAGTCTTGAGAGTTTTCATGCAACATTTCTTCAGATGTGCTTTGTCATTGCTCTCCTTTTAAATGGGAGGGTGTGTCTTATGGCTGAGCTGGCATTCAAACCCAATAGTCCTAGCTCAACACTCAAATGACTATAAGCATTAGGGCATGCAGCTACCTTCACAAATTATTTGGCAACTTTGGAGGAGTATTAAGGATACTACTGGTCTGTTTGATGTGCAAAGCCCTATAATAATCATACTCAGGCTAACCCGCCCACACCCTTTCATATTAGCACACCCAGATTATTTTCGTCCCCAGGAAAAAATGATGATTGGCTTACCTAATAGCCATCCCTTGGCCGTGGAACTTCATACCAAGGGATTCCCATTTTCTTTGCTGTTCTTCCACCAACTGTTCAAAATCTCTGAATAAAAAGGTTTTCTGTGGCAGTTAAACTGGGTTCCAGCAAAAGGAGCATTTCACTAGATAGGTTCTTCTTCATTGGTGGGTGTTCATTATCTGTAATCGATCTTATGTTTTAATAAATGTTAGTGTATGCACCTGCTGTTGCCAGGGTTTGCATTTTGTAATGCTATTTATTAGAAAAACTAATTGTTTTACAATTGTAGGGATGGTTCTATCCCCAGGCTGAAAAACAAAGCAGTACCTCTGGAATGGACAACACCTGGCTCTAATGGCCTTTTGTGATCTCAGCTGGGTCTTTCGCACTCATTTCTAAACATTGTTTGGTTGTCTCACATACTCACAGTAGTTTCGTTGTGTTTGTTTTTTCGGAGTGCCCTGTCCTATGGATTTTTAAAAAGGTATTCCAGTTGCCTAACTTGATTAAATAAACAAATATACCTATTTACCATAATGCTCCTCATGTACTCGGCATGAAAACCCACTAGTGACTCTTGCATTTGATTCTGGTCCACTGCAATTCCCATCAGCCCCACATCTGGCTGGTTGCAACTTGCAGCTACCTTCCTAACCAGTCAGACAGCTCAGTCTTCTTCTTGGGCTGCAAGTCTGATCTTTCCCAGCCTGCATACAAAAGGGGTAAAGATGTTGGGAGATGCAGCCTGGCAAATAGGCTGAGCTTTTCTTTTGTTTTAGAGGAGAGTCACACTTTTAGTTGTGGGTGGGAATCATGCAACTCTCCCAATGTGGATGAATGGCATCTCCCATCATCCTTTTATATAGCCCCTATGACTAACAGTATTTAAAGTTGAGTTGTGAAGCTGATGCGATCCAAGCTAGGTCCAGGTCCACTGTTGGTGGGATTCATATGGCTCACTGGAAGTAGGTGGACTACAACTCCCATCATCCTGTCAACATCCCCCCCCCCCCCCCCAAACTCCACCAGTACTTTAAGTTGGACCATGAAGGATACGTGTGCCAAATTTGGTCCAAATCCATCAAGCCGTGTAGGAGCCTTTGTGGTTCAAATATACAAACATACATATGTTGACTTTTAGATAAAGAGATGTTTTATATTCTAGTTGCATTTCTGAGTTTATTCTCAGATACTTTTTGCCTGATCTTTTGTGGAAGGGAAACATATATAATTAAGAAATAATAATCTTATCCAAGAAACAATATCAGACTTTATTCACTTAATTTAGGATTCAAACTCATAGATAACTCTGCCATTGGTGAAACAGGAATTCAGATTTATTTTTTCATGTTTTTTACACATATCAATTCATATCACCTATTGTGACCTTGTCCAACTTTACACATACTTAGCAATGTAGCAAAGGTGATAAGGAATCCTGTTAGTGAATTGTAGGGCTGTGTAACAAGACTGCACCAAAGTATGCCAATGCATATTGATTTTGTCCTACATTTAGTAACTTTCCTGGTCAACCTATGTAGTAATGTGGCAGCAACTCTTTGTTGAGGAATTGATTAATTTTGTTTCCTGCACATGGAAATTCCTAAGGAAATTCTGGCCATCATCTTCTCCCATCTCAGGAAACTTACCTGTTCTATTGTGTATTGCACCATACTCCCAACATTGCAGTTCTTGCTTTCCGAAGCACAACTTTCACCTTCCCCCGGTGGCGCAATGGTGTAAACCCTGGTGCCGGCAGGACTGCTGACTGAAAGGTTGACGGTTCGAATCTGGGGAGTGGGGTGAGCTCCGCTCTGGCAACTCTAGCTTCTCATATGGGGATATGAGCGAAGCCTCCCATAGGATGGTAACTAATCTGGGCGTCCCATGGGCCACATCTTTGCAGACGGCCAATTCTCTCACACCAAAAGAAATCTTCACCTCAATAGTCCTGCTGGACATCAGGCCGGCACAACCTGTGGCCCTCCAGGTGTTTTGGGCTTTGGCTTCCAGAATTCTTGATCATTGGAGAAACTGCTTAGGACTTCTGGAAATTGGGAGTTCCAAACACTTGAAGGGCCACAGGTTGTGGAGCACTGATCTACATACAAGACACAAAATGAAAATAGCATTCTTCTATTCCCTTTATGGTTCTAGTCTTCCCTTTCAAGATGGTTTTAGTTGTAATTGCTGCTTGTTGTGTTTTGGACTCCATGGTAGCCAAAAAACTGAGAGGTTTTGGCTACTACCTTGAGTAAATGCCACATTCTTCACATCCTGATTGCGTGGTGTCTATGACAGGATGTCAACCAAGTAGCTGAAGAGGGTCATCAGGAAGCTAAAGCTACTGTCATGTGCATTACTATTGTGATGGGTGAGTCACTAAATGGTACTGATGCGATCAAATTTGCTTGGCATATAATTCATAGCAAACACCCAGTTTTTTTTTATTGCTGGTTTCTTGTAAGACCCATGAACAAGAGACATCACAGGCAGAGGAATCATAGTGATTTTCAGAGTTTTAACCATTTATTTTAATACTGTTTAATTCTATTTTAATGTTTGTATATTTTTAGGTTTCAATTGTATTGTATTGGTTTCATTGTGAGCTACTTTGAATCCTTTTTTGGAGAGAAAAAGTGGGATATAAATAATGATAATAATAATAATAATTCTATCTCACCACTCTTACTAAACTTAATCTTCTGCTGCTACTACTTTTCAAATAGATTTTCATGTTATGTCTACAAATGGTGAACAGCTGCATTGTAGACACTTATTTTCCATCACTAATCCAGTAGTCTAGCTTCACAAAGCACACATATAGAACTGCAATAACAGCATTCAAGTGACTGATTTTGGTGAATTTATATCAACATAAAGAGAGTTTTGGAAAAAGAATTATTGGACCACAATGCAGATATACTTTTATAGTGCAAAAGGTGCTCCTTGGCTGAAAGTTGCACAAAGGTAATTTAGCTGCAAACCAGTAGCCTTGGGCCAGGCCCGTAGCCAGGATTTCATTTCGGGGGGGGGGGGCTGAATTTTTTTTCAGGGGGGGTTTCGGGGGGGGGGGCTGAGTTTCGGGGGGGGGGGGCTGAGTCTGAGTGAAAGAGGGTCTAGCCTAGCAAACCTTTTGTATCATTACCCCAATACCCCCATGCATATGGGATGTATTGAGTATGGTTATCAGATCATGATATGAATAAACATAACAGTTTAAATAATGCACCAGTAAGGCCTTTTCGCGAACCACCATGAAAAATTCGGGGGGGGGGGGCTGAAGCCCCCCGAGCCCCCCCCCCCTTGGCTACATGCCTGCCTTGGGCTGTACCATGCATGGGTGCTCCATGAATGCCAAAATCAGAAACTCTAGTGAAAGTCAATGATTTCATTCCAGCTGACATAGTGACAAGAAAGGCATCCTTTAAAATTTCAGCTGACATAGTGACAGGAAAGGCTCCCTTTAAAATAGTATCAGTTGAGATGAATACTTATTTCACCATTTACCAAGTAATCATCAAGAAAAAAATAACACTGACCAACTCAAATGTTAGACCTGTTTCTGGATATATCTGATCTTCTGATTCCAAAAAAATGTTACCAGTTCCCCCCTATCAGTGCTAGTTTTGCAGTACAGGGCATATGTCATACACCAGTCTTCATCTACATGCCTATCAGAAATCATGGTAACCATATCTAAGAAACTAAAAGCTAATGTGGTCTATCCAATATACTTTTCTAAATCAGAACTCCAAATAACCCCCAAGAACAGGTCTGAAAAACATGACACAAAGAAAAAAATGTGGGTTGGGCTATGTAATAATCCACTCTGTCCAAATGAAGTGCACACCTGAGTTGCCAGCAGGACAAAGGTTGCCCTTCTTGCCAGAGTTTCACTCCTGATATTTTATTTGGTTCTGTATAAAAAAGGAATGAAAGGACCTTTTATTTGCTAGGAAACTTGAGAACATTTCCTTTCCTTCATTTCTAACAAAATGTCTTTAAGTTATGACTTTAGTTATGCAGGAGGCTGTAGGAGTAGGAGATAAAAGAATTGCAACAATGCTGTGAGAGCTTTAATAAATAGTCCTGTATGATTTTTAAATACAGCCTAGCTGCTACTTCTGGTATGTTCTGGAAACTGCAAAGTGACGGCCTTGGGAGTACAGCACTGAATTATCCCCTTTCCCTCCCCCAGATGCAGACTGTGGCCAGGAAATCAGAAGATGCTTACTTCTTGGGAGGAGAGCAATGTCCAATCTCGATAGAATAGTAAAGAGTAGAGACATCACACTGGCAACAAAGATCCGCATAGTCAAAGCCATGGTATTCCCTGTAGTAACCTACGGATGTGAGAGCTGGACCTTAGGGAAGGCTGAGTGAAGGAAGATAGATGCTTTTGAACTGTGGTGTTGGAGGAAAGTTCTGAGAGTGCCTTGGACTGCGAGAAGATCCAACCAGTCCATCCTCCAGGAAATAAAGCCCGACTGCTAATTGGAGGGAAGGATACTAGAGACAAAGTTGAAGTACTCTGGCCACATCATGAGGAGATAGCAAAACCTAGAGAAGACAATTATGCTGGGGAAAGTGGAAGGTAAAAGGAAGGGGGGCCGACCAACGGCAAGATGGATGGATGGAATCCTTGAAGTGACTGGACTGACCTTGAAGGAGCTGGGGGTGGTGACGGCTGACAGGGAGCTCTGGCGTGGGCTGGTCCATGAGGTCACGAAGAGTTGGAGATGACTGAACGAATGAACAACAACAACCTCCCCCACAAATTCTTGTCCTGATGAAGCCTTGCTCAAAACCTATTCCACCAGAATAAGTGATGGATAAATTCTGACAAGTGTTAAAAAAGGAGGGGAAATGTAGCAATTGACTGATTCTTCATCTCTATGGCTCACTCTAGCCCAGGGGTCCTCAAACTTCAGACTGTTGGGGGACAGGCTACAGTTTGAAAAAAAAGCATGAACAAATGCCTATGAACACTGCACATTTCATATTTGTAGTGTAAAAAACCATGAAAGAACAATACAATATTTACAATGAAGAACAATTTTAACCAAAATAAATTTGTCACTATTTCAATGCAAAGTGTGGGCCTGCTTTTGGCTGATGAGATGGTCAAGTTAATTAGGATTGTTGTTGCTGTGTGCCTTCAAGTCTTTTCAGACTCAGGGTGAACCCAAGTCTTCTTTGGAGGGCTGCATCCTGCCCATGGGGCTTAGTTTGGGGACCCCTGCTCTAGCCCCCAATGTAAACTATACACACATTATTTTTGTTGCTAAAGACCTGCACAAATTCTCCAATCCTGGAGATATCTGATCTTATTTGCTTCTTAAAATATGTAAAAGAGAATAGAGGTTATGGGCAAATAGGATTTTGACCAAGCAGTTCACTTTACTATGAAGGTGGGAGAAGATTTTGAATATTAATTTGTTGAGACACTGTGCTGTGTGTAAACTTTGTGTGAAACAGTATCTAATTTCTTTCCAAAATATTTCAGCTTTGCACACAGTATGAGACCCCTTTTGTATAACCTCCATTCCCTGGCACAATTCTAATAAAAACTATCCCTATCCAAATACCAGCAGTTGATGAAAAATGAAGAAACAAGGCTCTCTCATCCTGCACCAAGCCATTTAGTTCCTACCATTCAGTTGATGTTCACTGAGCTTTTACAAAAGGCACTGGTTGGTGTAGATTTGTGAATTGCATAAAGTAGCCTGACACAAAATATTTCCCTTACAAATGCACACACACAGAATTATTATGAAATCACAGGGAAATGTATGATTATGCTGTTTATTTCCAGAGAAACAAAGTATACTACTGCAGTGATCACAGAACATCTTCACATTTGATGCAAATATGAAAGAGCTATGTACAAACAAATTGTGGCACTAATTTTAAACAAAAGGAAACAACCCAAGCTTAAAATATTATATAAGATAAAACAGGATATATGCATAACTTTTGTAAGCTCCAACTGCACTGCAGTTGTATTAACTTGAGGACAAGTGCCATATTTTTTGTCATTCCCTCAGACGTAAGCATTAGACATTAATGTTAGTCAGCAATGTGTTTTACTGCAGAAAGTTAGTGCAATCTTTTTTACACCTTTCATTTCAATAATTCTAACTCTTTACTATCAACCTAAGTCATTCAGAAAGCTCAGACATTCTCTTTCTAAACTATCATATACTTTAAGTGTTTTCATATTTATATGTATTTATATATACTTACATACAAAGCAATTTCACATTGTAATTAAACAGGAAAAATTTACAGCAAGATCTGATGGACGAGACTATCTTTTCAGGTGTTCATTTTATTGTGTTCCTGAAGTACTGTGGACTGAAGGAGCAGAATCGTGATCGGGCAAGAAGGTGACGGCAGGGGTGCCAGCCTCCGGAAGCACAGGTGCAAGTACATGACGGCACACAGGACACGTTCCTGACTAGATGAGAGAAAAATACCCCCAATTAATGGCAATGCAGCCTGGTATCTCAAGAATGTCAAAAAGTAGGCTTCAAATACATTTAGACTGAAGACCTTTATGTAGGAGAACAAGTGAACTAAGGATCCAATTATGTTAACACTGATCACAATCCTCATGTTGCCTGCTTCAAAGTGGCTGTGTCAACTTCAGAGGGATTTTTCTAATAAAAGCAAATTGGAGGTTGCCTTTGGTGGCTGAGTTGGGACATCTTTCTTAATCACACAAGGTGGCAAGACATGCTATTGAAGATTTAAAGACTCTGTCAAATAGGATTTGTTTAAAGTCCACAGCAAACATTCACACTATGTGAAGGAGACTACATTTCAGAAAACTAATTTCAAGTACCATATTTACTCGAGTGTAATGCTCCCCTTTTTATGGTTATATTACATAGCCAAAATGAGGTGCACATTAAAATCAATATTGCACTAGAATGGTGCATGCAAACCCGCCTACGCCCCTCTGTCAGGCTGAGGCTGGCAAACTTGATGCTGGGATAAGACTTCCCAACTGGCCTCATTCAGGAGGCCTTCAAAACCGACCCCTCAGGTTTGAAGGCCTTGTAAATAAGGCCTTAGTTGGGAAGCAGCTACTCAGCCTGATGGAGCAGCACAGCTTTCCTTTGTCTGTTGTCCATTATGAGGCAGACAGCACAACGTCCAACGGGAAAGGGGGAGCCATGCATTACATTCAACAACGATATTTTTTTGTAATGCTTTCCTTCAAAATTGAGGTGTGCATCACAAGCAAGTGTGTATTATACTCAAGTAAACATGGTAGTTCTGCAAGAAACCCATCCTTATGTTGCACTTTATTCTCTCTGCTCCACCATATTAGCTCCCCACCCCCTGGTGCAGCAGAGGCTTCTGAAGGTTTTCTGACCTAATCAAATTTCCATCATACAAGGCCCTGAACATTGCTAAAACAATCTCTCTAGCTCAAATTTTCAGTAAATAAAACTGTGCATTCTGCAAGTGATTTCAAATCTTCCATACTATCACTTGAGGCTGTTTGGTCTACTTTGCAGCATGCCAGTCACTTACTTAAGACATGTAGACTTTTTTACTGAACCAACACACCAATTTTGAAAACAGTGGTGCAAACCTACCAAACAAGAGCATCGTAAGAACAGTGGAGTGAACACAAGAGCTCTGGACCAGAGCCTCTCTTATGTTAAATGGGAACTTTCTGACACAGCACATCAAACATCCACTTTTTTTGTTTTGTTTTTCTTGATAACAGTAATGATGGGGTAGACTCTACGTTATAGATTATAGATTAATTGCTAGTGAGGGTGAATGGTGGGAATTCTAGATCACAGAGAGTTATGAATATGTAACTAGCGGTATGTATTATCTCCCAATTTGATTTCCAAAACCTATCTCAGCAGCCAGAAACTATACTGAGTGATGAACATCTGTTTTGCTGCCAATCATGGTGCAGCAGGATGATGTTTCCAGCCCTATTTTCATCCTAATGAGTACAATTGAAAGCATGGAAAAAGACAGCCATGGCCTATTTAAAGCTGACTGTGTCAATGTTTTACAGAAACAAACAATAATCTCAAGTTTTAAAGTAACACATGAAAGCAAATACACACCTTTTGTAACCAAAGTGTTATGCAAGGCTTATGAAAAAAGTGGTGACAGGGAAGTTCTGTTACAATTTCTTCTTTGATATACTCACTGCAGCAGATAGCACAGCACTGTTCCTGACCTACAGCTTTGGAAAACAAGAGATGTATCAACGTGCAATTCTAACTGTAAAGATTATGATGGCACATTTAATAATATAACCCTTTCAAAAGCCACATGTACTCTGCCATATAATGCAGATTCAGAATGCAGTTTAACTGCATTAAACTGCATTATACGGCAGCGAAGATGGGGCAAAAACTAAAACTGGAAATGGCCTCCAGATTCAATTGCAGGTCAAATCAGGCTAACACTAATGGTTGCAAAACACAGATCATGCCATCACAGGCTGCAATTATGTGGGCATTAGCTTGGTGTAATATGCCCACATGTAGATCTATGCCAACTTGGACCATTGGAGCCGTGGTGGCACAATGACTTAAACCCCTGTGCTGGCTGAACTGCTGACCTGAAGGTCGGCAGTCCGGATCCATGAGACTGGGTGAGCTCCCGTCTGTCAGCCCCAGCTTCCCACGTAGAGACATGAGAGAAGTCTCCCACTGGATAGTAACACATCCGGGCATCCCCTGGGCAATGTCTCTGCAGACAGCCAATTCTCTCACAACAGAAGCAACTTGCAGTTTCTCAAGTCGCTTCTGACATGATAAAAAGACCTTGGACCCTCTTGGATTTATCATACAGCTTGAAAATCTTCTTACCATGGATACTGTTGATATTAGTGAACACTATTGAAATGAATGCCTTCTGCCAGAAGTTATCACATAATTGCCATTAAGGAATAGAAAATTGCTACAGATGGCACATTTTTCTGGATGCGGATAGGTAAGACGACAGGTATTGGTCCTGTGGGTATGGAGTTTGTGCTGAATTTCAATGTTATATTTAAACAGAATGTAACATTGATTCTTACCGTTATGATCATCTGTTATAATAATTTGTGGCAGGCAGTCTATGCTTTCTCTACTAGCTGGTGGATGAGCTTGCTCAACATCAATGGCGAGGGATTCCAAATGTGCCAAAGCAGTCTAAAATAAGCATGAAAAGTAACATCTCTTACACATAAGGTCAACAAAGCTTTGTTATTTTGTTAGGTTTCATTTAAAACTGTTGAGTGAAGCTCAACAACTGCAGAAAAAAGTGGATATACAATGACTGTTTAGGGTTTTTGAGTGGGAAAAATGAAGAAAACCTAGATTAATAAGGATTACATTTCTGGAATTATGCCTATAAATATTTATACAATTATAATAATGTCATTACAGTATAAACTTCATTCTTCAAATGAAAAGAGAGTTTCAATTAGAGAAAGTATGTATAGAATGTTTTATATAATCCCCGAGATAATGGCCAAAACAGATAACATTTGGCCTGGGGATTGCTGGAAGAACAGGGTGCAAAAAGGCTCTTTTTCATGTTTGGTGATCCTGAAATATAGTACATTTTTTTTTGAAAAAGATGGTTATAGAAACAATATGATCACAAAAAAGGTGAAGAAAAACCTGAAAATGTGTTTTTTCGGATTATTCAGAAGGAGTATTACTGCAGGAGATGAAGAAATTTGACAATACAACTTGGTGGCAGAAAGACTAATAACAGAAAAATCTTGAAGGGGAAAACAGAGTTAATTCATATTAAAGATTGGCAAGAGAAAGTACTAGAGTATATCCAAATGGCCAGGCTACCTAATGGCATTAGAGGAGGAAATAATGAAGAATTTGTAAATAAATGGAGGCTCGCATTTAAAGTATCTGGAAAGGAAGAAAAAGGTAGATTTGAAGGCAGCTACAAAGGAAATTTATTAAGCTAAGAAATAAGAATAGATAGGGGTCTGGTAAGATGGGATAATTGTATAGTCACTAATATTTTGTATATGATTTTCATTAGATGGCCGTATAATGTCTTGTTAACATTTTATATTCTTTTTAATGTATGATTTTTCTTTTTTTCTTTCTTTTACACAACAAAAAAAATATGAGTTTTTTTTAAAAAGAAGATATCACCAAACTTCCTGCCCTTGTGATAACTGGATTTTGAAAAAAATGACTTGTTGTGGAAACAACGATGGGTGATAAAGCTTCTGGACACGCCTTTTCCCCATGATAACTCTTTCAGGAATGGATTTCCCTTATGAGGCGTAGATTTATCTCACTTCCTGTCGTTCTCAACTATGAAATTTATAATAATAATAATAATGTGTAGTCCATATGTAATACGAGAGTTGAATGAAAAGTAATGCCTCCACCTGCGTTACTTTGGTTTGGATGGTAATATTTTAATAAATCAAACACAGAAATAATCCTTAGAATGTGCTCTTTAACTACCACTATTCACTTTTCCACATAATCACCAGACAATTGGATACATTTCTGCCAACGATTAGCAAGTTTTCTGAAGCCATCACGGAAGAAGTCTGCAACCAGCATCTCATAGTTCTCTCAACATCTTCATCAGAAGCATAATGATGTCCCCGCAGATCTTCTTTCATTATCAGGAACAGATGGAAGTCAGACGGTGCTAAATCTGGACTGTATGGAGGATGTCGTGCTGTGGTGAGATCCAGTCTCTAAAGTTTCAAGTCTATGCGCTTTCATTTCAGGCATCAGCATCCTGTACCCATCGTGCACAGATCTTCTGATAGCCAAGCAAAGCAATAATGTGACCCACACGCTCTTGTGAAATGCCAATTGTGCTTGAAATTTCTCTTTGAGTTATACGATTGTCCTAAATCAACTGTCAACCTTTTGCTTGTGAGACTCAGTGGTTGCTGTCACAGGACGTCCAACCCTATGTTTGTCACGCAACTCAGATGTTCCCACCTCAAAATCTTTAAACTTACTCGCCTAACGACACACAGTACTCACATCAACATAATCACCATAAACAGCTTGCATTCTCTGATGAATCTCCTTTGGGATGACACCTTCTGCTGTCAAGAATTCAATGAGTTGCACTGACCGACCGTCTGCGCAGGGTTCCATACTTCACACTTTAACAACACAACCGTTCAATGCTAATGTATCCCGCCAAAATGGAACTGTAGAGGAGAGTCTACTGAACAAGCCAGTACCTGCCGCATACCAGTACTGCCATCTGTTGAGGAGTTACGAAGGTGGAGGCATTACTTTTCATTCATTACTTTTCATTCAACCCTCGTATCAAATTAGAACCTGTTGTCAAATATCAGTTTCTAAGATAATGATTCCTGAAGTAAGAGAAAAGGTAATTTCTTTTTATAAAAGTGTAAAAGAACTATCTGAATTGAATGTCTTCATCTCAACATAAATCTAGATTCTTCTGGTATTGATCAGGTGGCTGGCCTAAGTGGCACCTCCAGAAAGTGGTCCTGCCTGTCTCAAAGGTGTGTAAATGTGTGAATATATTTATTCCAGAACATATTCCTATATGAGAGCTTTTATATAGAATCCCAATGTGTAGTTGTCAACAGAATCTTTCCACAAAGTATAAGCAGGTAGGACATTTTTGCTGTTACAGCTGAATTGGTACTTACACTTTACAGAGATTAGATGCATATTTTCAATTTAAGTTCTGATTTATCAAACCTAACTTTACACAATGTGAATATATTGCCAAGGCTGTTGAACAGAATCCAAATGTCACCTATAATAGTGGCTTAGAATATGTAGTGAAAGAGCTCATAAATTTATTTTACCTCCCTGGGAAGATACTGAAATGATATATGGTTACTGACAAAGTACTTTGCAGCTCATCTGTAAATATACACCATACGATTACCCAAATCTATGCATTATTTTAATGCATTTAGGTTTACGCTATTAGACTAACTTCTTTCAGCTCACATCTTAGTAAAAGAGAAGCTATTATAAATATTCAACAGAAAATATATTCCTTGGTTTAACAAAAAAGATGAAGATGCATAACAATATTTAACATTTCTGCTGAGCATCTGAAGTGTTCAAAAGGCTCTGAACACACATTCCTCTCTAATCCTTACAACAGCTGTGCAAGTCAAACCAATATCTTCCTAGTATAGGCAAGGGACTGAGGCTGAGAGAACGCTGTACTGTTCAAGACTTTGGCAAATTCAAAGCTGTACTGAAATTTTATGACAGTAATTCCCAAATTGTAGCTATGCTATTAACTTATACTAATGTCTTATGGCATGGCAGTAAGCACACTTATAACTAAAATAATCAGATTTGTGTCAGGTAGAATCCAGATTATCTGTAATTAAGGAGATTAAAAACAACTGTGGCAACAGAAGAAAAATAGTTATTAGTTTAGCTACTAATAATTAGAAAGGTGTGGCAGAGATATATGTAATCAAAATCCTTTTTTCTATGAAGAAGTATTTGATAAATGTGTTAGAAACCATATTTATTTATATAGCTATCCTTTTATTCTACAGCACAAGTCTTCTGCAGATGTTAACTGATAAACTCTATGTTTATTTCCATCCTTGGCAAATCAGTATACAGAATGAAAAATCCATGTGTGTTATTCTAAGTTAAGCCAACTTCTACAACTGTCTCCAAAAGTCTACTACTGAAACCAAGCTGTTTGGACATTGTTAATCCAATGTTCTGAATACAACATCAGCATTCCCCTGGTAAACAACTGAAAGAACGTCAAATCCACAAGCTACCAAGCAATAATATCTATCAGTTATAGCATCCTAAATAGGATTTTTTTTGATATTCCTACAATCAGTAACAAAGTTCAAATTAAGTACAGCATTCACTATCTACCAAAGGGAATTATAGGCTGAATATCCCTAATTCGAAATGCTTGGGACTAGAAGTGTTGCGGGATGTATCTACACTGTGGAATTAATGCAGCTTATCACCATTTTAATTGCTATGGTTTACTTAATGCTATGGTATCCTGGTAATTGTAGCTTTACAAAGTCTTTAGCTTCTCTTCCTAAGGATGCCAGTGTGTCACCAAACTACAAGTTCCAGGATGTACGTGTGGATTTCAGATATTTTTAAAAAATGGAAAACCTATACCGGCAGTCCCCAAGTTAAGAACAAAATAGGCTTTATGTGTTGTTGAAGGCTTTCATGGCCAGAATCACTGGGTTGCTGTGTGTTTTTTGAGCTGTATGGCCATGTTCCATTAGGAGAGAATGCTAATGCCACTGAAACATGGCCATACAGCCCAAAAAACTCACAGCAACCCAGGATAGGTATGTGCATTTCTTAAGTATAATGCCAATCAAATATATACAGTTTTTGGATTTGGATAAAATAAGGAAGTGTTAACACCCCTGTCGTGTTTGTTTTGCTGTCTGTGCCCCCCTGTTGAGAAGATTTAACCTCACTTTCTATCCTTGTGGTAATTGAGTTTTGAAAAAAAAAATAGCTTGTTGTGGAAACAAGGATTGGGGATAAAGCTCCAGTGGAAAGAATAACTCTTTCAGGGATGAATTTCCCTTCCTTGGGGTAGATTTCTCTCACTTCTTGTTGTCTCAGCCCCATTCTTAACTATGAGTTGTTTGCAAGTTGGATGTTTGTAACTTGGGGACAGTCTGTATTTGCATACACACATGGTAAGATATATTGGAAATAACAGAACATTCATTTATGTTTCAGTTACATCTGTACATGTATCCAGGAGGATACACGCTATTTTAAATAATACTGAACCATCGGAAAACAAAGGTGTCACTATCTCAGCCACCCCTGTGGACACAATTTTGAAGTATTTTGGAATCCTGGATAAGGGATGCTCAACTTATACAATCTTTTAAAAGAGAATAGTCTGAAGTATTGTATTTTCTCCTACAGCGTGCTTAATGATGCCACCAAAAACCCCTAATTGGTATGGTACCATTGTTTTCAAATGAGCAAATGTTATGATGCACAGTTAGCTCCCAATCACCCACAATGAATCAGAATGAATCTCAAGAGGAGTCCCGATGCTGCCTTTCTACTAGCAAAGTGAAAGGTTTGACAGCTTGGCTGAGATTATTCTCATGGACATCTCTGAGGAATACCATGCTACCTAAACTAAAAGGAGGAAAGAGCAACGAATACTAAGAACTCAACTTATCAGTAATTATACAACAACACAAATATCTATTTTCCCTTTTGAGGTGATTTCAGCATTTATAATAGTTCAAACTAATTTGATATTTCAGACCCAAAAGACCACACTGGTGCGCCTTCTCAAGCTATCTCTGGCATTACAATGTCTTCAGTACACTAGTAAAAAGCACTGTTGTTTTCAAAGAAACTATCAGTGGAGGCAACTCCTCAACAACAACCCCTCAACAGCATCTCAATCCATGGCTGAAAACTTTATTTTATAAATGCTCTACGGTGCTCCACAGTGATACTGGCCACATGATCTTGGAGGTGTCCATGGACACTGCTGGCTCTTTGTCTTAGAAATGGAGATGAGCACCAACCCCCGGAGTCAGACATGACTGGACTTAATGTCAGGGGAAAACCTTTACCTTTACCTTTTTAATGCATTTATGTCATGCACTAACAGAAAATGAAATCACCTTTCCTACAGAGAGAGAAAGATTGAGATAGAAAACTAAAGATGGATTTTAAAAGACGGGTTATGATTGAGCTCTCTACATGGTGAAATTGAATATGAGCGGCAAACAGTCTGTCTTCAAAGCAAGCCTATGAAATAAAAGGGCTTAAAGGATCATGCTCAGGATCTTATCAGGTTTCACTTGTAAATCTAATTATAGCCTCTGAATCAGTCTGTGCCAGCCATTTGTTAACATATTCTTCCAATTTATATTGTTCTAAAAAAGCTCCCTAACTAAGCTTTTTTGTAAGAACAGTGAATCTATATGAACAAAGTTATGTGGCCATCATACTCTACAGTGAAAAAAGCCAAGAGCTATGAGAAAGGTTAAAAGAACCCACCAAAGGAAGACATTGCCCCAGTCTAATGCTGAAAAAGTAAGTCTGGGGAAAATTACAGAAACAGCTTATGAATTTTATGTTTCAGAATGGTGGGTGAAATATTTTTAAGGTAATTTCGAATAACTAAATCTTGCCCATGATGTCCAATCACACACAGAAAGCAGAGAGACAGCACAACAGAATGTGCTGCTCCCTAGACTACTTTCAAATGTTGAGTGATAAGGAGAGCTATCTTCAGTTATTTCATTTAGTGGTTTCTTCCAAGAATTTGCCAAGTACATTGTTCTTGCATCATGGGAGCAAGTCTTTCCTACAATGGAATCTTCAGTTCATATTATTTCTCACTTATCTTCACATCAAGTGAAATGAACTGACGAGTATGAGAAAACATGGGTAAACATATGAAAAAAAGTTGGTGCACTGGTACTCATTTGTGCAAACCTACCATTTTACAAAGTCTATGAAGCTCAAATCAAATTTTCAGGAAATTATGGGTTTTCTAGATATTGAATCTACTTGGGGGGAAAAAAAAGAGAGATTTATGCTTGCATTTTCAAGTGAATCACCTGAAATCAACAGGAAGAGTTAGCCACAGCTAACCTAAGATCCAGTGATTTTAATGGGAATTTAGTGTGATAAGCAATTGTCTAGATCGGAGCTTTCTAAACATTTCATGTTGGTGACATGCTTTTTATACATGCATCATCTTGTGAAACAGTAATTCCATTTTAACTAGAGAACCAGAGTTAAACCAACCCCTTATAAAAGATACGGACACACATGAAAACTGTAATAATTAAATAATGAAAGTATTACAATTTACATGTGTGTCCAAATCTCTTATAAAGGACAATAAGACACAACATATTTCACAAAAACCTTTCATTGATATTTTCTAAACAATATGATTTATTGCTTATTTCTCATAGACTTGTTACGTTTGTATGACACACCTACACACTGCAGTTGAAACACCAACATATCATAATACAGAGTTTGGAAAGCTGTGGTCTAGATACTGGCTCGTATGCTGATACAAAGAAGTAAATGCAATATTTCTCAGTGTCCCTCTATAAAATGCTATCTTTGAAGCTTCACAACTCTCCCCCAAGCAGCCATTTCTGAGGTGCTGAAGAGAGGCGTGCTGAGGAAATATATATTCAGCCCTTTCTCAGTCAAGGGGAAGATACTTCTTTTGCACAGCTGTCTGTCTCAACATGTCCTGCAACTGGGAGGCCATTACTCACTGAATTGCTCTCCACTGGCTACACTGGGAAGCAGAGTGGGTCACTGCAATAATACAACTGTAAATGTTAACTGGAATATTTAAATGTTGTAAGTCAGGCTTATGGCCTGATAATTACTAAACATTATGCCATGTGTTATTTATTGGGACTCGGCATTATACCTAATCATAGGTTTAGCTAACAAATTTTGTTTACAGTGACAACACTTACTGACATATTACTGAAAAGTTTCATGGTGTTCTAAAACTTAACTGGATATCCAAGTATGTGGCTAATCGTAATCATATGTATTTATTTTATTTATTTACCATACTTATATACCGCCCCTCTCAGCCCAGAGGCAACTTGGGAAGCATGATCTGAGTTATTCAGAGAAGAATGATCTGAGTTTTCTTCAGGTAACAGGAGTTTTCCACACCCTCTTCTCAAATATGAACTTTGGGGCAAAAAACATTTGTACTAATAAAATAACATTTACTCACAAAAATAAAATGTCTTTGACAAAAACAATGTCAAGGCAGACTATTTTATTTTTGTGAGTAAACTTCATGCAATTTTACTAGAGTAAGTACTTTAAATACTTCCACATCCTCAACCCTAAATTTAAAGTTGTCCAGTCATTTCACATTTCTACCTGACATTGAAAAAAAAAAGTATAGATCCCATCAGATAAAATAGAATCAGAAATAACTGTGGATTACAGTTATTCGAAAATGAATACGACTTTCCTTAACTGATACTGATGTGACTGTGAGTGAAAAAGACATCTGTGCCAAAGTTTACCTTGAAAACCTTCACAGCCTTCTGTTTTCCAAGAGTATGGAGGAGAGTAAATGAAAGATAGTTCTTCTGATACCTTTGTAACATCTAGTTCATGAAACACTTCTCCCCGGGGAGTCGTAAAGTCAACATGATACGTGTTTTCACATTAACCAGTAGGCAGGGATGTTTGGTGGGTAAGTAGGACTGGATGAACAAATGGCTGTCATATTTGTAGCAAGCCTGTGGTCTTTGAAAATATGTTTCTTTCTTTTGATCCTTTCAGATTTTTCAATTAGTATTTCAATAAGTACAGCAATTTATTATACTACTAGACTGTCTTAAGTCTGGCAAGAGTAGGACTTCTTTCATAAATATTTATTTAATATAAGAACACAGGAAAGTGTTCCAAAGAGTTGACTAAGTTCAAATAATACGTATGAACTATAAGAACTGTTATAATGTCAACCACCAACTATGAGATGGCAGCAACATTTTAAACAGTATTATTTTCAGAAAATTAGAACACCAGATCACATGTGCAAAGCTCTCTTGTAGAAGAATAGTATTTGAAAGATTCCTGATCCTTGAACGAAAGCAATAACTCAATCACAAAAGTAAAATAAATAAAAATTGAAATAATGCCTACCTCCCATATTAACTATAGTATCTACAAAAAGGAAATGTAAGCAATTGGAAATTGTAGATACCTGTAGACGCTGATAAGTCATGTCCATGAACAAGCTTGACACCTGAATTTGAAAAGATTCAGGTTAGTGAAGGTGAGGAGTACAGATTACTATTTTTTTTTAAAATGTACCCCATAGTAAAATATCTATCAAATATCTTATGTGATATTTCAAAACAGTTTATTCTTAGGCAACTGCTGCTACTAAAAGTGTTTCTAGGGCAATTTGCCTTTTACTCACGCCAACCAATTAAATAAAAATGTGAATGTAGATGAACAAAGGTGTTCTATCTGCTTTTTGACATTTTTACTTGAAATCTGTTGTTGAAGGGTTCCATTAGAGCTGCTGAATTGTATTCCTGAATACTAATTTCTGGAAAAGTTTCACTATCCAAGTATGGTTTGAGGTTATTTAAAATTAGAACTAAAACAAGCAAAGGTCGAACAATTATATACAAGATTTCTGACTGGTTTCTGATTATAATAAGTATTATTACATATTAAAATATTTATACACCATCCTATGACAAGAGATCTCAGGGGGGACACAGGGAAGTCCCCTCCAGCAAATCTTAATCTTCAAGCAGGCACAAATAAGGAGATCTGGTCCTTCAAATGTCAAGGTCCCAAACCATGTAATACTTTAATGCCTTTAATCCAGACTGGAATTGTATTGGTACCCTGTATGTTTAAGATTGACATGCTATCTACATGATAATCCACATTTTTGGACTGATTTGGAGGGTGTTTTAAACCTGGCAAACTGTTTTTAAATGTATATTTATCATTTTATGTAATTGTGTATTTTATTTGTGTTTTATATTGTTGGAAGCTGCCTTGAGTCCCTCTTCGGAGGTTGAAAATAGCACGGGATACAAATGTTCTAAAGAAATAAATAAATAATAAATCCATTCAGCAGACAAGCTGTTGCATTTTGCACTAGTGGCAGCTTCTAAATCTTCTTCAAAGGCAGCACCACATAGAACGCATATACAAGCACTCCATGCCACAGAGTCCACTTGGGCCTCCAGTGATAGGGGTGGATCCAGCAACACTCCCAAGTGACTTCAGGGAGAGTGCAAACCTATGCAGAACAGTTGTTTCCCCAATTCTTGGAGCCAAGAATCTGAAGCTTATTGGCTTTACTGACTTTCATTTAGGGAATCTTTAAAGTGTGTCCAACTAAACAATGCTCAATTTAGGCAAAATATCAAACTATTCCTTGGCGATTGGAAGTGCAACTGTATTCACTTTTATTTTCTTATGGCTCTGTGGGTGAGAGTCAATAAAATGAAGCTTCCTCAATAAAATGAAGTTTTGTTAATCCTAGTTTGTTGTGGTATGAACGTAACATGCTGATTCATAGCTGCCACCAAATCATGATGTGAGTATGGAAGCAGAATTTGTCGTGGCAAACAGACTAATAGAAGAGAAGAAATATAGAATACATGCATACGGGTGCTGGACAGCAAGGGAGGGAGAATGCATGCATTTGCAGAAGTGTTCCTGATCACCAAACCAGAGTTTGCTTTGGTCTGAATTCTGCCTCATTTAATGATTTCATAGAGGGAGTTAGCATGAATGCTCTACTTATACATCAACTGATGTATGCTGACAGATAAACATTATTTTGATCATACTTATCATACTTAATGTTGAGATATGTTATTTTAGCTATATGCTCGAACAGTAGATGCATTTTCCCCTTTAGAAATAGAACATTAAGAATGCAGCACCCTGAAAAGGAGTGTTTGTTTAAAGAGATTGCAACAGACAGCTTGGCAAAGATTTTATTTCTTAAATAAAAGTGTTAGCATATTTTATGAAACGGAGGTCTTAGAATATATACCCTGGGGATATGGGAGCCACACTGCATTATGAATAGTCCTCACACTTTAAAACAAGTACACTTCAAGAAATTACAGCACCTTGCCCTCATTTAAAAGAAGGTTCTGAAGCCTAACAAATTAGCTTCTCCTTATCTGGTATTACAGATGACCAAGCAGCACTCAACCTATTGTAAATACATGTTTTGTTCAAATATCAAAGTTCTTTCAGTCTCCTTAAGACTCTGGACAGAATAATGTACAATCTATGTATTTATTAGGCTTGGGTAACCACGGAAAAATTTGGTTCTAAACTTGTTTCGTTTTTAGGGGGCCCTTGCATTTCGTTTTTTTTAAGAATTCCGAAATTTTCCTTTTAAAAATTTCGAAATATACGAAATTTCATAAAATTATGAATTGAATCGTTAATGGTGTTAATATAATATAATATATTATATTAATGCCAATATGCTAAAAAAACCTCCAAATCGGACAGAGGGAACTTCTGAAGCTTCCCTCTCCCTCTGTTGTTGATTGTTGGTGTGATAAAACAAACAACAACTATATTATATTATATTATTATTATATTATTATATTATATTGTTGTATATTATATTATATTATTATATATTATATTATTATAATATTATTATATTATATTATTGTATATTATATTATTATAATATATTTTATACTAGCTGTACCTGGCAACGCATTCCTGTGGCATAGAGTGAGGGTATGAAAAATAAAGTAATGAGAATTTTGGGCAAGAAGGATGCCAGGAGAAAGAGGAAGGAGGGGGGAATGTGGGATTTGCCAGCTGGAAGGAAGGGAAGAAGGAAGGAAGGAAGGTAGCCCAGTGCAGCCCAGAGTGAGGCAAGAAGAAGCATGAGGAAAGAGGAGGGAAGCAGCAGAGCAAAGGGACCGGAAGTGGGGTAAATGCGAGATTGTAAAACTTGCACCAGACATACGAAAATAATTACGAAAATTTGAAAAATTGTTTCGATTCTTAATTACTCCTCGCACTATTCCTGCATGGCTCAATATTGGATCGTAAGCTAATTTAAATACAAATTAATAACGAATAACGAAATTAACGAACTGGATCGCCCAAGCCTAGTATTTATGGGTCTCAGTAAAAGCACAAAAATATTTTGCAACTTATTTCCTATTGAACATCTCAGTTTACCACTAAGGTGAAAAAAAGGCATGAATGGTACCGGATTTCTGGTGAAAACTCACATTCTAGACAAAGCTATTCAGGATTACTGCAGCGAACAAATGCTTTTTATTTGAATACTGAGCACTACTGATCCCAGGAGTTCATGGCTGGTCTCAACAGAATGAAAAACAAGCTTTAAAAATCCTGTTAAAACCCACCCATCCTCTGTTAGCTAAACTACTTCTCAGAAAGCCAGTCTATACAGAAAGCTCTTATGTTTCAAACTGTTTTCAAGCTTTGGCCAATGTAGCCGACATGGAAACTTCTCAGTCCTATTTCAATGCCTTTTCGTATAGTTCCTGGTTTCTATTTTAATACCTTCCTTTGTCATTTACATCTTACTACTCAATTACTTGTTAACAGACATAAAGTTATGAAATGTTTGAAGCATCTAAGAAATGTTCAGCTTTATTTATTGAGGATCGTGACTTAATTTTATCTTGACAGATCATAAAGCTCTGTCTTAGCATGGCCCCTGCGCAAGGATGACACGCAAATTCGTGATAAAGCTCTGTGAGTGGCACGGGTTATACATAAGGTAAGGAATGTAGGGAGCTTCCATTCAACAATATTTGTAGAGCTGTACTTTGTTTACACCTGCTGTAAAGAGATTCCAAAGGGAACTGTAATTGACATAAACAGAAAAAATATCAAGAAAGGTACCCTGATGCAAAGAATGTAGGCTAAGCACCACTGAAAAAAATTACATGCTAATGCTATACAAATTACTGCTTCAAGAACCATTGAAGACTTGTGAGATAATTCTTTAGCTCACCGTGTATATAAGACAAACCCATAATGGAAGGAATTTAAAAAAACACTTATATTTGCAATTGTTACAATAGGGAGCTGAAACATTCTAATCTGAAGTAGAATTGGGTTTAAATTTAGGAGAAAATTTCAGTCACTCTTGCACAGTAAAGAACTTATCTAGACTATGGGATGTTTCAAGCTGATGGACCAAATTTCAAAGCAGCATATTTCATGATCTGTTTCCATCTTTTTAAAAACACCCTATATTTAAAACAACAGCACAATTTGATGTTCTGCGAGTATTCCAAATGTTCAATGGCAATTTAGAGAACTCTGAATTTGAATCTAAATTACAGTTCATCAAATGTTTTGTGGATGCAACAAAACATACTCATTTTTAAAACAACATTTGGAAAACAGCATGCTCCATAAATGAGGCATTTAGCTAAATTAATCTAGATTGAAATATAAATTTAAGCAAAGAACAAATGATAGAATGATTATACAGACAAGACGAGTAGATATCAAATTTTGACGCTGAGTACGAAGGGCTGCATCCAACTTTCGGAAGCTTTCTTCCTCTTCCCCAATTTTTTATGCCTCTGTTATCTCCATGGTTTCTAGATCTCCAGAGGGGCTTGAATTGGAGAGATGGCACTGATCCCCCAGTTCCATCAAAATCTACCAGTGGATTCAGCATTATCTCTGTATGCTTTGATGAGAAATGGATAGAGGAGGATACACAATGCTACCCATCATTCCCCAAGTAATTAAATCTTATCCCTTATCCTCCAATAAAGGAGGGAGGTGTTCGTATGTGGGCATGATGCTGGGTCTCCTAGGCACACTGAACGTGACAATGAAAGAACACTCTTACCATTCTTTCTAGGTTCAACGCCCAGCATAAAATGAGGGAACTTTCCATTTTCCAAGATCCAGAATAGTGAGTACTTCTTGCCAAAAATTACCTGCCAGAGATGAACTAAATTTTCTTTTAAGCTGACTTAAAACAAGGGCTAGAAAACAAAGTACTCTGATACTGCTGAAACTGGACAAAAATGGACTTGGTCTGCTGACTTGAATGAGAGACTACTTGTAATGCCATGATATATCTTGATTTTAACTAAAAATTATAAATCCATTCATATGCTGTGTTGATAAATGAGCCAAAATATTTGGAAATAATTATTTAGTAATTATTTAATATTAAATAATTCTAGCAACATATAAGTTTTGCAAAATACTGCCCATATTCTACATTAACACTGACAGTTCACATGTTGGACAGAAGAATCTGGAGAATCAAGGGAAAATGTAAACTTGATGAAATAGTAAAAGATTGCCCAGTGAGTTATTTGAACTTTATACTTGCAAACAGATTTGCCAGGGAACAGCACGATTCTGTCGTCTTGCAGACCAGAAACATTTGGTCAGCCTCGAAATATTTACCTTTCCTTTGCTTATTTCTTTTTAAAGAGCATTCCAATCTTCTAATATTGTTAGCAGCAATCACTGCAGTGGAAAGCATCAATTGAGCAATTTAGTTGTGATGTTTTAACTAAATGGGGCAATCCTGGATCTGAAAACCTGTTTCTACAGGCAAATTGTAAAACTATTCCAGCTCATGGTTTAAAAACAACAAGGATTCCATAATTAATATTCACTGGTCTTAGGATGATGCTCTAACAAGACCAATGATTCCAAAAGCTGGACATCACCTTACTGCTGCTGAAGTAATAGCATTTGCAAAGAACATTCACAGATTATGCATCCACGGAGTCAACCATCCATGACTTGGATATTTTTAAAAAAACAAAACAAAAAGCATGCCTTGATTTTGTCATTTGATATAAGGGACACTATTTCACTTTGCAAACTTCTTGTATCATCATCACCATCATCATTATCATCATCATCATTTATACCCTGCTTTTTCTCTCCACAAGGGAGATTCAAAGAGGCTTACATTAAAAGCATTTTAATACAATTTTAAATCCAAAAATATAGAAACAATAAAACAGAATTAAACATCCATGGTATAAATTAAACATTTAAGAGTGTAAATCCTTAAAACCACGTATGCCCCTGCTGTGTAGAGATCATGCAGAAAATGGCGAGAACGACATTTGATTAACATTCACTTTACTAACCAAGATTGCTTACGTTCCTTAAAGAATCAAAACCAAGGATCAAAAGGTAGAAAAATCAAGGAGTAACATGCCGCTTCAAATAATGTACCTAGAATTGCTCAAAGCACCAAAAATAGCCCAGCTACTCGAAGTGGTGGTGCACGGACTGGTGTCCATGAACACTCAGAACATGGTCCTTAGAGAAATTCTAGAAATTTAGAGAAACAATTGTATCCAATGGGCTCAAATATGCTACTCGTCCCATTATATTAAATTTTAAAAAGTTACCAGTTCTTCATATAAGAACTTAAAAAATAAGTATAGGAAGTCTCCAAGTTACAAACATCCAACTTACAAACAACTCATAGTTACAAACAGGGGTGAGACAACAAGAAGTGACAGAAATCTAACCCTAGGAAAGGAAATTCACTCCCGGAAGAGATATCATGGATAAAAGGTGTCTCACCTGAAGCCTGATCACCAGTCCTTGTTTCCACAAGCAGCCATTTTTTGCCAAATCAAATTATCACAAGGATAGAAAATGAGGTGAAATCTTCTTAACTGGGGCCCAGAAAGCAAAAGAAATACCACAGGGGTATTAACCCTTCCCTATGCTATCTAAAGCATATATTTTTGGCTGGAGTTACACTTTAAAAGGTACCTGTTCCGACTTACATTCAAATTCAACTTAAAAACAAACTCACAGAACCCGTCTTGTTTAATTACTTGGGCACTGCCTTGTCTACTGCCTTTAGACACTCATTGAGGATAACACAATTGTTTGGAGGAGTGTCAAGACTATAAGAAAAAAGCAAGAGATAGCCTTCTCCTGCTGACACTACTTCACTGTTAAGTTTTCTTTCCTTTCAAAAATATTACATTTTTCCTGGGATCTCCAAAACCTGACAAAATCTCTTACCTAATTCAAGGTTTTGTGAAGGAGATCATTTTTAACAGTGCTTTAAATGAAATAGTAGCTGCAGGATGATAACCTCTTCAGAAAGCACCTGTCAATCCCTAATATCTAGCTCACAGGAGTAATCTGTTCTGGCTTCATTGTTTATCAAATTCTCCTTTTTTTATAACTTCTCTTCCTGTAGGCAATCTAGCAATATCCTGAAAGGTACAAAGCAGGAAAGCTTCCCATAGTCAGTGTCATGTAAATTACTAGGAAGATCTCCCGCCAACACTGCAGCAACAGCCAGTGGGCTCCCCCTTTCTTTACACAGAACTTGTGTGCCTTTCCAGAGTGCATAGCACAGAGCAGTATCAGACACGGAAAAGTACATCTGCCTCATGCAAGGAATCTTATGAGAACAAAAATGAGGAAGTCTTATTCCTTGGCTATGATGTCAAAACCTATACTAATAAAAGCTGTTATCATTTAATCTACATCTCTTATTTTGCAACGTCAATCTCCTTCTCCTGCCATTCACTTCTGAAGCATATAATATGTTAATCTGCACTTAGGGACAGGTGAGTCATTCATGTATGAAGTCCAGCAAGTTAATGTCTTGCCATCAACCCGTCTCTTGCTTCAATTACCCCTTAACTTCAGGCATGGACAAATGTTGGGCCTCCAGTAGGCTGTTACGAATTGTGGGAGCTAAAGTCCAAAACACCCGGAGGGATGAAGTTTGCCCATGGCTGCCTTACTTGAAATATGCCTACTTATTTCAATTTTCAACATTCACCTCTTATAATATATTCAATACTGTTTATAATCAGAGTAAAAAAATGCATGATAATAAATAAGACAACCAACCAATAAAATAATATTTACATTACTAAAAGTAGGCTCAACTTTAAACTATTTACTAATTCTTTTCAGTGCTCATTTAAAGAAAGTAATAATGAAGTCACACAAAATTCCTGTAGGGGTTTGTTCAAATATTTAATACTATAGATCAGTGTTTCACAAACTCTGCTCCTCCAGATATTTTGAACTTCAGCTCCAGAAATCCTAGGCAACTTACCAACTGTTAGGAATTGCGGGAGCCAAAGTCCAAATCACCTGGAGGAGCAGAGTTTGAAAAACTCTGCTATAGATGAAGTATTGCCAAAGACCCATCCACTGTACAGGCAGTAACCAAGTTACAAACATTAGACATACAAACGACTCACAGTTAAGAATGTGGAGAAGACAACAGGAAGTGAGAGAAATCTACCTCTAGTAAGGGGAATTCATTTCTGAAATAATTATCATGGGGAAAAGTTGTCTCCACTGAAGCTTTATCACCAAACCTTGTTTCCACAACAAACTAAATTTTTCAAAATCCAATTATCACGGAGACAGAAGGTGAGGTGAAATCTTTTGAACAGGGGCAGAGATAGCAAAATGAAGACCACGGTGGTGTTAACCCTTCCCTATGCTATCCAAAGCGCTATATGTGTGTGTGCGTGTGCGTGTCTGGAGATACACATAAAATTGCATCTGTTCTGACTTACAAACAAATTCAA
Source organism: Anolis sagrei (assembly GCF_037176765.1). Classification (NCBI taxonomy): domain Eukaryota; kingdom Metazoa; phylum Chordata; class Lepidosauria; order Squamata; family Anolidae; genus Anolis; species Anolis sagrei. The sequence continues at coordinate 246,638,051 of NC_090022.1, read as the reverse complement.
GTTAAGAACAAACCTCTTGTTTGTAATTTGGAGACTGCTTGTGTATCTGGTTGGCTTATCCATAATATAATTCTTCTTCTATAACTGAAAAGCTGAACCAAGGCTCAGAAGTTAAACAAAATTTCCATGCAAGTTTATATGGAGCAAAATGCGTTTTGAGATATTCTGGATCCAAACTGTTGGGGCTTTAATGATTAAAAGAAGCATGGGAAGTCTGCAGTGTATTGATTGCTGGGTGACAGGTGAGTTTCTAAAATATAGTAGGAGCATTGTCGTGTTACTGTGTAAGCTTTTCTACAGTGACAGAAGTGTTTACATGAGATCATCATAATGTTACACAAGGATTATTCTTCTCATAGCAGTTACTCAGCAGAACAAGACAATAGAACAGCCTGTTCATAACGCATACATATGCCCATTCTCTGTATAACTACTAATGGGAAATGTTAAAATGCCTCATCTACAATGGAAGTAAAGGATGGCCTTGTATAAAGGGGTTTTAACAGCATTTTTCCTTCGGTTTATCTAATTTCAAAACAAAATATATTGAATTACCTCCATGGCCTGTGCCAATCGTTCTTCCAAAGCCATATATGTAAGGAATTGGGGATCGACATAGGAAATGGCTTGAGCAACACCCAAACCATCACCAAATTCATCAAGCAGCCTAGGAGGAAAAATAATACTCAGTTACTCATCTATACCTGGAGTCGTGTCCAGATTGAGAGAGAAAGAGAAAGGGAGAGAGAGAACCTGTTTTTAATAAGGGACACACACAGAGAATGTGTCAAGAAATAAAATTAAACTGAGTTACTCTGCACACCTCTCAAAATTAATCTAAACCAATGAATTCTAAATATGGCATCACAAAGAGCCAAACTTGCTCTTCTTTAAGTCAATGTACATTGAAATTTGGTAGAACAATTCTTCTTCATCTGGGATAAGTGCACTTCCAAGATAAACTTTCAATAACAATATTTATACCTTTTTCAAAGAATATACTTTTAAGAGTGATGATTTATTGTTCACAGGGAGAAATTCCATCCACAAAATCATGCAGAAAATAAACAAAACATTAGGAAAAATGCTTGGCTATCTCGAAAAGATACAACTGCTATACCTGTACTTACAAGATAGTTAATAGATGCATTCTAATTAGTATACAAATGGCGGGGGGGGGGGGGGGGCACGGGACAGGACAGTACAACTACTGGAATGGAAAAAGAACCTCTCACTGAGCCCAGTTTGGTTCAATTATTAATTTAGTTTTCAGATATTTTTGCATGAAAATTTACGTGTAGAAATCATTGGTGGTATAACTTATGGATGTGAGGGATATAACTTACTGTTCAAATAAGACACGAGCTACATTTCTCAGATCAGCACTGGCAAACAATATAGTGCTGGAATATCAAGATCAAGATGAGCCTACTTACCTCCATTCCACATCTAAGTCTTCGCTTACACTGGAATCATCTTCTAGGTTGTTGTTTCCATCCAACATGAAAAAACCAGGATGTACAAAATGGCTCACTTGATCAGTTTCTTCATCACTACTACTTTCTATTTCTTCATGATACTGCAACCAAGGAATTTCACCATCTTCTAGAGCAGTCTGTTCCCTTTATACAATAAGAAAAGATATACAAAAATGACAGTAAAACTAAAGATACATAATTGTACATGGTTGCTTTTCACTTAAGTTATATCCATGGACTGAAACCAGATGGTTGCTTTCCATATACAGAAATCATTATACAGAAACAGCTAAAAGAACTCTATTAATCTGGAACATTTTAAAAGATATGCTCAAATATATACACTTTGATTTTTAAAAGACACAATGTCAGCATAAACTGCTCCACTATGGAGAACTTGACATGAAGATAATGGCCTCCTTGATGGCCCATATTACAAAAGGGGCAGCTTTGCTATGTGGAATAGCAAAGTTGCATTCAGCACTGTAGATCCTGAATTGACCTATGATCAGGACTACATATCCTCCAAAGTCTCTTGCAACTCTATAAGTGGAAGAAACTCGACACTGTGAGTCCCTGATAATCTAGATAAGAGTGTTGTTGTAACTATCACAGCTCTACTACTGATTGTGCACGTCTAATTTTCTGCATTACTGTAGAAAAATGGCAAACCAATTGTAGGAAAATGGTCAACCAATTACCAGTTCAAAAAATGGCAAACCAATTGTAGGAAAATGGTCAACCAATTACCAGTTCAAAAAATGGTCAACCAATTGTAGGAAAATGGTCAACCAATTACCAGTTGTTTGAAGTGCATTGAAAGGCTGATAGGATCATAGCCCTTTGTTTTCGTGTTAACTGTCTGTAGTATCATTTTTGTTTCAAAGAACAGAAGTACTTTGAACACACACACTATCTGTGTATTTCCTTGTCCATAATAGGGGGATTTAAATAGCTTCCTCGCTGTAAAAAGGCCTGAACAAAGCATTTTGCGCCAGGGTTAAATTAACCCTGGCTCAATTAGGTGCAGCTTGAATTTACCATATTTACTCAAATCTAATGCTCACCTTTTTTACATAGCCCAAAGTGAGGTGCGCATTAGATTCCAAGACACTTTAGAAAAGAATGCATAAACCCCTCTATACCCCTATGTCAGGCCGAGGCTGGTGAACTCATCAGCCTCAGTCTGATGGAGTGGCACAGCTTCCCAAATGGCATCATTCATGAGGCCTTCAAAACCTCCCCATTGGGAGTGAGGCCATAGTTGGGAAGCTGCCACTCACCTATCAGCCACAGCCTGATGGAGTGACATGGCTTCCCCTTGCCTTCTGGCTGTTCCAAGATGGGTAGCAGCACAATCAACCAGCAAGGGGAAACTGCAAATTATATTTGACAATGAACCTCTTTTTTGCAAGGTGCACCCTCAAAATTGAGGATCGTATTATAATCGGCACATTATACTTCAGTAAATGTAGGTATTTTGCTTACCCATCACCTGGGCTAGTGTCATTATACAAAAGACAATAATGTCAAAGGATTTGTAATAACGTTCCTATTCCTATGAAACTAGGAAAGGATCATTCATGCAATTATCTGCTCTTCAAAATCAGCACCATCTATTCAAAACCCATCCATCTATCTATCCTTTATCTATCTATCCATGTATCTATATCTTGGTAAGAGCCATTTTTATGATATAAAACTCTGATGGGAAGGAAGGTCATTAGAATGCTTTTCAACTGTTTCATTGTGGAGGTGGACAGAATTAATAGTTTTAACCAACTTTTGCTTTCAATTTACAAAAACCTACAATGTTTTAGAATTTGGGGTATTTTGATTGAGCTTTTCCTGCATGGCAGTGGGTTGGACTTGATGGCCCATGTGGTCCATTCCAACTCTATGACTCTAAGAATCACACATTATCTCAGGCTTCCTGGTTATTTGCAATAAGTCATTCTTATGGCTTTAATATTTCCAAAAAAACACCACAAAAAAAACAAAAAACAACCCCCCCCCAAAAAAAACCCCCAGAACATATAAGTTCATTACAATTTCCACTGATGAACATGAGTACAGGCAGTCCCCAAGTTACAAACAAGATGGGTTTTGTAGGTTTGTTCTTAAATCAGAATATATCCATCTATTAAGTGTAACTCCAGCCAAATATATGTGTGTGTGTGTGTCTGTTTTGGATAGCATAGGGAAGGATTAATTCCCCTGTGGTATTTCTTTTGCTGTCTGTGCACCTGTTCAGAAGATTTCACTTCACTTTCTATCCCTATCATAACTGGATTTTGAAAAAATTGGCTTATAAAAGATTGGTTATAAAGTTTCAGTCGAAACACCTTTTCCTCATGATAATTCTTCCAGGAGTGAATTTCCCTTCCAAGAGGTAGATTTCTCTCACTTCCTGTGGTCTTACCCTCGTTCTAAACTATGAATCATTTGCTATTCAGATGTTTATAACTTGGGGACTATCTGTACTGTGCAAATGCAGCGGAACAACAAATTGCTGATGCTCATCAGAGCAACTATAGTATGTATTCTTAAATATCTTTAATATAATCAGGGAATGAGGTCTTATATAATAAAAGATAACTATTAACCAAATCTTTACTATATGAAAATGGTTTGCTAATCTGTATAACTGATATTTGAAATATTTTTAAAGCCACTAAAGGGGTGATAAGAAGCTTCATTATCAGAACAAAAGCAGTTTGAGGTTTCCACACCTGAGGCTTTGTAATATTTTTTGTAGGAATTTGTAATTTGCAGACTTTTCTGCGAAAATTACATGACCAGTAGCATTGTTCTTAATTTCCCAGATTTTCCCATTATGGTCAAAGTTCAATTCAAGTAGACAATGGCGAATGAAAATATAAGACAGTCACTTCGGCATTTATACATTATACATTGTTTTTGCTTACAATGCAGCATTTTGGAATTTAAATTTGAAAGTATTTTTATTTTCTTAGTAAAATATATAAAACAAACCCATACAAAACAAAAAGGGGGTTAACTGTGAACCAGTTTTCCCCTACAAAGGTTAATAACTTATTTGTGCCTTCAAGCTATGGTTCCACAGTGAAGTCTCTGTGTGCATTAAAATGATATTTCTGTTTTGATCATCACTGGGTTTAATTTCTTTCAGAACAGGCAAACATAAGGAGTCAAGATAAGACACTGACTTAAAAACCGCTTTGCTAAATTAGGGGAAAGAAGCACATTAATGTTTATTGCATTTCACTGGATGTATCAATGTTATTTATCAGCACTATAACTGCCCTTATTGCCTGCAGCTCCTAAAGTTCTAATCTTGCTAGCACACCTTGAGGTTGGATGAGAAATATCACAGGAACATTCAAGTCAGAAAGTCACAGCTAATTTATGGAAAGGATCAAGAGCCAATCTGCAGATTGTGAATACAATGTGGTACAGCCTTATTGGTACTGTACTACTTCAAGAATGCAAATGGAAGAAATGTGTATCTGAATGCTCCTCTCTGCATTAAACAGCAGATTGCTACTGTCTCAGTGTGATTTTTTTTTTTTTTTTGCTAAGGGCTCTCATGCTTTTAAAATGAGTTGCTTGCTTGTTATCTTGGCATTTGAAATAACACCCAAATGACAAAACAAGCAAAATGCCAAGTGCTTTATTATCAGAAAGGGTGACTGCTCTGACAGTACTATATAAAGTCAATTGCAACCTGAAGTAGGTTCTGTATTTTTGAGTTATGGAGGCACAGAACAAAAGCAGTGTCAGTAAATGTATAGCTGAAATCCTTTGTGCAGTCTCACAACACTATGAAGTGGTGACAGGATCATGCACTGACACAGGGGTGGCAAGACAGACTAATCAGGTCCAAGTAATGAATACTCTTGGGACAAACTGGAGTGCAAAAGTCAGACCTACCCCCTTGAACTGAAGTACTAAACTAAAGCTGGATCTTGCAATCACACACAACTAGCCCCCAGCAGTCTGTGGCAACACAAGAAGCAGCCCTCATTACACAGAAGTAAAACTTGACAGAATTTATATATAGTTGGTCTGGATTCACTTGGCTTGACTGCAGAAATGACAGACCAGAAATGAGTGATGTTGCAGCTGCTCATGAGAATGCCTTGTAATGCGTCCAAACAACCAGTACTGTCAACTGACTGGAGAAGCCAGTTCAGAGAAGTATTTATTCTAGCCCTACCTCAGTATCCCAGGTGATCTCCTATACTAGTCTTAACTATTTCCAATTCTGCTTTGTTTCCAAAATCTAATGCATTCAGGATAAAATGTGATACAATACACTGAATGTACTGAAGCTGTAGATTAGGAGTAATTGAGGCTCATAAGATGTTATTTGCTTATAGCTTCCATAAGCCCTAACAAGAATAACAAAGAGCGTGGTCTTATGATAAGAGGTGCAATCTAAAAATATTTGGAAGGCCAGTTTTCCACATCTGTTCTGAGTACAGATTGTTTACTATGTCCATATATTGAAAGGCTATGAAGCCATTTCATCCACAAAGTGAGCAGTAAGAGATACATTAGAGAGCCCTAAATCTAAAGACAATGATAATTATGCCATCTTAACAACCAGAAGAAAGGTAGGTAAGTTGTCAAAACACAGCTCTGCCTCAGAGTCAGGCAAACTCTACTGTCTACTATCTCAGTCAAGACAACACAAGGATGGGGAAAGAGGTGTAATCCAATATCTGGAGGAGCAAAGGATGCCTACCCATGTTCTACAGGGAATTCTTTCATGTCATATACAGAGACCCATTTCAAAATGGGAAGTCCAGAAATTAAGTATAAATGGCATTAACTAAAGAAATTTAATCATAAATGACTATATATGAAACGGGAATTTCTAAAACACTGCATGGCAATCATGGAAGTGTGTGTACAGCAGCTATTGCATTAATTCTCTATCATTCACTTTACCAATTTATCTGATTGAAATAGGAAGACATACCCAGCTTGTAAACCAAAGTCATTATGTTCCTCTTCCACACCACTGCTGTCACTATGCACTTCAGGTTCTGGTTCCTCTTTTCCTGGAAGGGTCTCCCAACTTTCATCACTGGAGGACTGCTCTTTGACAGTCACAGCAAAATAGCATGGCAGAGATGCAGACCATTCACCATCACTGCATTCAGAGCTGTAATTTAATACAATCCACTGTATTTAAAATGGTGGCATATTTTAATCAAAGTCAGGAATATGATTGTGAACAACCATGTTACAATTTTAAGCTTCACTGCCTAAAAATGGAAAGATTAAAGCTATTATTTAACTTTCCTATTAGAGTCAATAGAATTTGAACACACTCATATGTGTCTATAAGGTATACTGTATCTTTTTGTGTGGAAATAGAAAATAATTTCCCACTGCAGAACACATAGCCTGCCCCATTACACATGAACAACTTTCCCCATTAGAGGAGAAACAATCTAAATTCATAGCAATATCTCCCCATTACAGGGCAAACTGAAAGCTTCTGGGTCCCTTTTACTGATTTTTTAAATTTTACATTCCATCAAAGACAAGTTTTTTCAACTCCATATTGTGCTTTTCAGATACTTACTAAAGGACTTTGTCTTGGCCACTCAGATTTTGCTAACTTCCAAGCTAGTCTACTATAGTACAGTTTATATGAGGCTGTCTTTGCAAAAGTTTCATTGTTCTGAGGTATGTCACTCAGACTTTGGCATGACCTCCACAGATTATAGTTTCCACTCCCTATTTGCTTCTAAACACAATTCAAATAGCTGATTTGGCCTTTAAAGAGCTGAAGTCTATGGGGAGTTTACTCCAACATGAAGATCAGCCTCTGTTCTCATTGTCATCCCATGATGAGAATGAGCAAATGACAGTGGTGCCATTCCTTGGGAATATTCTCACAGTCAAATTCTGTCAAAACCTCTCTTTGAATATAATTTTTTCAGAAAGCAAATAAAACCTTTATTTTAGCAAGCTTGCCATCCATAACTTTGGATTTTACTGCTGTCCAATTATACTGTAATTCATACCTTGTTAGTTAATAGCACATTTGCATGTTATTTTATTATTTAAAATTATTATCATCCATTACAAACAATCAGCAGCTCTGCATATAAACACATTGGGGTATTTTAATGTTTTAACTGCTGGTCAATTCTTACATCTGTGGCAATAACAATGTGTGAGAATTTCCAATATTATTCCCCCCCCCCCCCCACACCAAAAAAACCTAGCCCATTAAATCAAAGAAAGTATTTCTCTACAACCAGTACATTATACTAAATGCTCTTTGGCATTTACACAGGAGCTGGAGCAAAATAAATAAACACACGCTGTTTGGAAGGTATCATCTTAAAGAGAAGGCTTCACCATTGGAGACTAGTGGAAAGTTTAGAATGGGACAAAGAAAATGTGAAAATTGTCTTTATCCTTATATTCATAGCTGTTTTGTTTAAAGGAATTTAAACTAAGAATGATATGTTGCATCCTAATGGGGTTTCTGGCACTCTATTGTATTCCACCGTCTCAACAGCACAGAAGATAAATATGATGAAATACTTCCATCTGTTCTTTATTCCCACTTGCAATGTAGCACACGTTTGTAACATTAAAGTAGTTCAATTACAGCAAAATTCAGAAGAATGAACACACAGGGAACTGGGAGTCAGAGAGAACAAACATCAAGGCTAGTAATTCTTGAATACAAGTTCTGCTCACAAAAAAGCAACATTAGGACTTTAAAAGATTTTTCAGAATGGCCTTCTTCTGTGTTACCATCCTATTACTCACTATCTATCCCAATTAGTGATGAATTTACAAACAGGGCCTCTTTATACAATTCCAGCACAATTTAATTACATTTTAAGTCAACCTCCTCCTCTTAATTACATAGCACAGCAATACCTTGTTAACACTGACAAAATGATTAACAGTTAAGTTGGCATGCTGCCATATTAAAGTACCATTTTGGATTTTCTATTATTTCTTTTTGGGGGGTATTGGAACAAACTGCTTTTGTATCTGAAAGTAGAATGAACATGGCAGAAAAACATTTATGGTTGTAGTGAATGTATGCATGCACTCATGTGTGTACGTGTTTGTGTTAAAAAAAAACACACACAGGGTGCTTCTCATCCAAGAACAGGCTGCATATTTCCTAGAAAAAAAAGGCTTTTTGTATCTTAACATTAGAATATTATGAAGTATGGTTATAATGTCCCTTCAAGTTGTTCCTGACTTATGGAGATTCTGTAATGAACCTACAATGGGGGTTTCTTGGAAATATTTATTCAGACAGAGTTTCTCTTTTGACTTCCTCTGAGGCTGAGAGAATATAACCTTGCCCACTCACTGGGTTTCTATGGCTGGGCTGGAATTCAAACCCTGGTCTCCAGAGCTGCACTCCAATACTGGAACCATTTTCCTACACTGCCTCTCTGAAGTCCTCTAGGTGGTATATTTGAAATATATGAAAATGTTGACTATTTCCACTACCTTGGCAGCCTCCTCTCCACAAAAGTCAACATTGACACTGAAATACAATACCATCTGAGCTCTGCGAGTGCAGCATTTTCCGAATGAAGCACAGAGTGTTTGAGGATTGGGAGATCCGTAGGGAGACCAAGGTGCTTGCTTATAAAGCTATCGTCCTCCTAACACTTCTATATGACTGCAAAATGTGGACTGTCAACAGACGTCACACTCAACTTCTGAAATGATTCCATCAGCATTGCCTCTGAAAAATCCTGCAAATCACTTGGGAAGACAGGCAGACAAATGTCAGCATGCTGGAAGAAGCAAAGACCACCAGCACTGAAGCAATGCTCCTACATCATCAACTCCACTGGACTGGCCATGTTGTCCAAATGCCCGATCACTGTCTCCCAAAGCAGTTACTATACTCCCCACTCAAGAATATGAAATGTAAGGTTGGTGGACAGAAAAGAGATTTAAAGATGGGCTTAACGCCAACCTTAAAAACTGTGGCATAGACAAGAACTGGGAAGCCCTGGCCCTTGAGCGCTCTAACTGCAAGTCAGCTGTGACCAGCAGTGCTCTAGAATTTAAAGAGGCACAAATGGAGGGCAAAAGGGAGAAACATGCCAAGAAGAAGGCACATCAAGCCAACCCTGACTAGGACCACGTTACACCTGGAAACCGATGTCCTCACTGCAGGAGAACATGCGGATCAAGAATAAGGCTCCACAGCCACCTACGGACCCCCGCCAAGACGCTACACTTAGAGGACTATCATCCTCGGGCTACGAGGGATCGCCTAAGTAATATTTGAACTGCTGGATATCTTTGAGGTTTTCTCTACTTTTTCAGTATTTTATTAAGAAATTGGATTTTAACAATATGTTAATAGGTACTCCTATTATTAAAGCATTGTGACATTCATGAAAACTTCAAAAGATATCCAACAAATATACAACCACTTTCTCTCATGTTTTTTTTAAAAAAAATTATTTATTTTTAAAATTAAACTTCCAAACCCATACCAGGGCTCTACTAAAGATAACTACTATTGGTCAATATGTGGGATATATTCTCAGTTTCACCTCCAACAATGAAAAAAATAAAGCTCTTATCCATAATATCCATAATAACTTGTTTCTAAAATTTTAATTATTTGTGATTATGCCAACGATGGTAACCAATTAGTTGGGTAAATGCTAAATCGGCTTCACCATAGCTCCTTTCTCTTTCGTCTTAACACTAGGTTCAAGGGAAAGGGAAAATGTTGAAACTCATTACTCCCCTTCCAAGAAGTATGAGCTGGGTAAAGACATATTTCTTTGGGAATACATTTTTGTGTGACAGATGCTGGTGTACTAAATACGTCTATGTTTTGTGTGTGTAGCCATATCCATCTGCTAAGGGGGATAAAGCATAACAGATAAAGTCTCCCACTCCTTTGAAAACAGTCTACCTGTTCTTTGGTAGGAAATATTTTTTTTAAAGAAAACATCTTGTGTAGGGTTAAACTTTAGTAACATCAACTTCATAGGTTAAACCCTAAAAGCTGCAATTTGTCTTTGATCAACCACAGTTTTAACCAACAGCTACAATTTATAAATTCATTAAATGCCTCAATAACATGTGTGCAATTCCAGTAACTACATTAACCCTGTATCCAGAAAAAGCCAGAAAGCTTAAAAAAGAAATTCAGATAGTCCAGACTACACTTAGCTACAAATCCTCTATCTTCATGCTTATTTCAAAATATGGTTACATTTTGGTTCAATTATCTTTTATGATTTATGAAGAATAAGGGCTTCTGAGATACTGAAACAGCATGAAAGGCACTGTATTTGGGGGGGGGGGGGGGGATTTAAAAGGTAGGTTCAACTCCTGTCATGTTAAAACAGTATAGTACAGGCATGAAAAAACTAAGCTTTGAGTGCTTATGTCCAGCCCTCCAAATTTTCCATGCCCTCTGGCCATAAAGAAGTGGGGATCCACTGCATCCTTATGCCAAGAGGACGGGGGAGGAAGGCATGAGACAGCTGGGAGCCTTCTGGGGTGCTCTCAGCCACCATGTACCTTCCTCGGACCCTCCTCCTGCATCAGGACAAGGCAAACAGCCCTGTCCTGATGCCAGAAGCACAGTCTGGGGAAGGAGGCAAGCAGCGACCAAGGGGACTCCAAAGCCCCCTCAGCTGCCGCTTGCCTCACCCTTCTCCCACCATCAGGACAAGGAAAGGACCTGTCCTGATGCTGCGGGAAGTGCTAAATGTATTTTAATTTCTACCAAATAAACACTGTATCAAGTAGGGATATATCTACACTGCAGAATTAATGGAGTTTGACACTACTTTAACTGTCATGGCTTAATGCTATGGAGTCCAGGGACCCTTAATTTAGTGAGTCTCTAGCACTCATTGACAGAGAAAGACCTTGTAAAAACCACAACTTCCATGATTCCTTAGCATTGAGCCATGGCAGATAAAGTGGTGTCAAACTGCATTAATTTTACACCGTGTGATTCCGGGGAGCGGCGTGAGCTTCCGCGGTCAGCTCTAGCTTCTGCCAACCTAGCAGTTCAAAAACATGCAAATGTGAGTAGATCAATAGGTACCGCTCCGGCGGGAAGGTAACGGCGCTCCATGCAGTCATGCCGGCCACATGACCTTGGAGGTGTCTACAGACAACGCTGGCTCTTCGGCTTAGAAATGGAGATGAGCACCACACCCCAGAGTCAGACATGACTGGACTTAATGTCAGGGGACTACCTTTACCTTTACCTTTTATGTAACCTAGAACCAAGGACCTACACCAAAATCTGGAAGAGGCAATTTTACCTTCTCTTTATATATTCATATTGTTGTTGATTTTATCTAAACATATTATTTGCTAGTTGTTCAATACAGATAATGAAATTTAAATCTCACCTGTCTTCATCTTTGTTGGAGCTAGATAGATTTCTGCCACAATCTTCGAATTCATCCCAGAAAGCATTGTCGTCTACTTTACTTTGGTCTTGAAGAGTTATACTGTGTTTCCTTAGTTCACTTTTTATTTTCTTTTGAGCTTCTTCATAGTCTCTTGGATCAAAAAACATACTAGAATGGCTTTTTTCTTTGCTGTGCTTCAAGTCACATTCTGCACTACGCTGGTGGACATCCACAGACTCACTCCATCTTTTACTGCTATTTTTTTCTTCCTCTTCACTTGTAAGAGACTGTTTTCTGTCCAATTGACTTACAGGATTTTGTTTTCTAATTTTGGGTCTTACAACCAGTTCAGATGAATTCTCCTGGTCTGTCTTTGTACTGGCAGTACTCAATGTATTGCAAACTGCTACTTGTGTCCTAATTGTAGGATCTGCTGCAGTTTTTTGCTGTTCCAAGTTACAAGAAGTAACGAAATTAGTTTTTACAAGTGAATCTTCTTCACTAGATGATTTCACAAGTGCCTTATTTTGGTGAACAGTATCTGATTCTACAATAGAATGTCTTTTAAAAGGCACTGGTCTTAAGTCTTCAAAGCTTTTACTTGAAGCATTATGACTGAAATTGTTCAGGTGTGAATGCATATCACAGAATGAGTCTACTTCCTTCTCCAACTCAGAAAGCATGTTATCCAGTGTCTCTTGAAATATCCCAGCTTCTTCTTTAGCTACTGAAAGATCATTTTGGTCACTCTCTTCCTCTCCATCACTGCTATCCGGCTCATAAGAGTCAATGTTTACAAAAGAAATGCCATTTTGGCCATTAAGGTTATTGTGCTCTCCAGAAACGTACTCTGCACAGTCATTAGAATTCACATTGTTACACACCATTTGGTTGTTTCCCAAATTGTAGTGTGCTGGAGAAAATGTTGGAGTACCTGCATCCATTGCTTGGCTTGGCTTGGCTTGATTAACAGGATCTTCTGATCCAACATTTGCTAACAATGGAACATCTGCCAAAGCAGAACATACCTGGACCAGTGGACTGGAACCTTTATATAGAAGTGTAAAAAAAGCACATGTTGGAACAATCTGACTAATTGTAAAATTATATATCAACACATACTAAGAGCAAAACAAGAATTTGTTAATGTTCAACCCATCTTTGGCTACACTTCATTTAAACATTTTCAAATGAGTTCACAGTAAATATCAGAATTTTAATGAACATTTGAAGCATGCTAGAACCTAATGTGTAAGAAATATAGAACAAATGTTTAGAAATACTGTGTACTAGGAAAAAAGTGTTTGTTTCCAGAAGTACCTTGCAGGTCTACTTGAACGTTGTTTTAGCACTTGAGACACAACACTTATGTAGCTGTCACTATGTGCTGAGTACTTGTATAAGAATGCACACAATATGTTTGATTTGGCAATATAGTCATTATATAATAGTTCTAAGGGCCCTACCACACAGCCATATAGCCCAGCTGAATAAAATCCCACAATATCTGCTTTGAACTGGGTTATGAGTCCACACTGCCACATATTCCAATTCAAAGCAGAAAATGTGGGATTTTATTCAGCTGTGTGCAAAGGGCCTAATTCACCATGTAGCATTCAAATAGTCATAAACCAGAAGTATTATTTGGCTACCTCATCTGGTTAGTTAAAGGAAACATTTATTTTTATATTAGGGGTTTTTTTTCCAGAAAAAGAATTCAATATTTTTCATCAAATATTTAATATTAAGCAAAATCATATAATAAATTATTAGCATATTCAAGGCAATGCATCCTTCAGTACACATGCCTCTAAGGCAAGATGTGTTTCTCTCACCATATGGTTTTGGAATTTCCCTCATCAGTTAAGCTCCCATTTTTATTTTCAGAAAGAATTATGAATGGGAGGCATGACTGATGCACTGGGCAGTTACCACGAAGATTAATTCTAGAATGAAGCAAAGGAGTTATCCACTAATAGGTTAAACGTAATTTCCAATTCCTGAAGTAGGAAGCGCTGTAATATTATTCAGGCTCCACTCTAGTTCTTCCATAATCAGGACAGAAAGACAAGACCAAATCCTGGAAAAATATACCTATTTCAACTATAGAGGACAAGCGAGAAAGACTGAATAAATAACACCACAAACTTGGTGTGGTTCTCTCCACTGCTATTGTCTTGTATAAGCCTTTAAATACCCAATGCATCATTCTCAGATAACAGAAAGGAACCATCTGTTAATGGGATCTACCAGAGCAAAAAAAAAAAAAAAAAAAAAAAAAAAAAAAAAACAAGAAAAAGAAAAAGAACAACAAGAAGAAAGGAATCAGGAGGAACCAGTATGGTGGTTAATTTCTAGTTTAAGACATCTGTTGAGGAACCTGTTTTCCAAATGCTGCTTCAGCTGAGTTTATCGTAAAGAAATATGGAATCTCCAAGGTTGCAGTTCTGAACATTTCAGACAGACAATGGTAGAGAAAGCTGCTGATATGGTTTTAGTTCTAACAGAATGAGTAGGAACTTGAAAGGAATTTGGCATGCTAGCTTCATCATAAAGTGTGAAAATGCATGTTTTCAACCACCATGCCAGGCACTGGAGGAAATTTTGAAGCGCAGGAAGAACACAAGGGGCCATTATTCTAAGACAGATGTTTAATGCCCAATGCACATTCCGCTTATGGCCATTTCTCTCTACAGGATGAGAAGTGTAAGAATAAATCTATGTGGAACACTGAACTGAACTTAGGGACAAAGGTAAGGACTATTCTGAGTCACAGTGTATCTTCAAGAGGGTGGGCAAGGAAATATTTTTTTAGGAAAAAAGGTTATAGGAAAGGAAGCTGCGAACTGCTGGAAACCTGGGAAATCAAATGTATACTCCCCCAAGAAACACTTCCCATGCAGGTGATTTTAAGGTGAACCTGTCCTAATTTTGGATGCACTGAGGTCTATCAGCTATCTTTTCAGCATATTGAACATTTGGCCAGTATCTAATTCTGCTTATAAGAATTACTTAAATGACTTTAAACCTGGCAATTGTAACTCATCTCTGTGTTTGCACTAGCTGGTAAAGTCTATCCACATGGCCTCATGGAGATGCACCAAGAGCTGTGTCAACTACCCAAGATGAACATCCTTCAGGTAGATGTGGTTAAATAAAGAAAGCTTAGATCAGGATGAAACATCAGCACTTGTAAAAAGAGATCACTTTCCTTAGCTAAATGATTAATTTCTGGCAAATAATGTCTGTGAGTCTAGTGAAGGTCTACTGAAGAGCTATTAGGATTAGCAAGAATTATCTTGGTGGTTCTTGAGCAGGATCCTGAATATAACAGAGAAGGTATATTGTAATCCAGGAAGCTAGGGAATTGAGACCCTATGCAGCAAGGGAGAGGAAAGAGACAAAAGAAAATCATAGCTTCTTGATCTTCAGAGTGATAATGTGATCATCTCCGTATGATACTATCTGGAAGAAGACAGCCTGATTTATGATCCACTTTCCCAGGTATTCCAAAGTTTTGCTGAGGAACTCTGCCCAGTGACAAAAATTCTTTCAATGTGTTGGATCTATCATGTTACGGGCAGTTCTCAAGTTATGAACAATATAGATTTAGAATATTTGTTTTGTTGAATTTCTATGTAAGTCGGAAAGTTACTTTTGAAATTGTAACTTCAGCCAAATATTTATATAATTTTAGTTTGGGAAAGCATTGATAAGGGTTAATACTCCTATGACATTTGCTTGGCTGTCTGTGTTCCCATTCATAAGATTTCATCTCACTTTCTGTCCCTGTGATAATAGGATTTTGAAATCATATTTTCCCCAAGACTCTTACAGTGGACCTTGAGATTGTCTTAAGGACATAATATTTCTTTGGAGACACTGAATACATAAGAATGCCATAAACTAAATGAGGCATTCCAAATCAAAGTTTTCCAATGTGGAAGGAAGAGAGTTTTCTTCTCAGTTGGGAGTGGTCAAGAGCCAGAAACTCCTGACATTTGTTTCACATGGGACAAGGAACTTGTTGTCCGTACTGGAAATTGGTTTATTAACCTAATTCCAACTAGACCAAAAGCAGTGAAAACTTCTGGATCTATAAATGCACTGAAGAGAAAAGTTATGGATTTCATATTATATTAACCCTATTATCTTGCAGAGAAACACTCTATTTGAAATAGAGAAACTGATCAAACACCCATGGGAATTGAATTTTACTAAATATATTAACTTCTTCTTGTTCAATAAAGAGCTATTATTTCACCATTTGAATGTTCTGCTCCTGGATCTCATCAAACTCAACAGAGATGCCAAGAAGACCAAATGCAGGGAATGCCAAATTTGTCCTGGGGTGGTACAGCAAGGATCAATTACCCAAAAAAGAATGGGTCACTGAGGGAGAAGAAAAAAGAAGCATGCAACTTGGCAGCTTCCCAGAGGCAGCCATTCTGGGAGACTGAAGCACTCTTAACATGTAACATGGCTGCCTTTTCTCTGGAAGATATGGAGGCATCTTGCAGATTTTAGAATATATGGAAAATTTGTTGGTAGAGTTCTTAGATTGCAGAACAGGACTGTCTACTAACGAATTAGGTTCCGTTGCTGCTCATGCCATTTGGGAGTCATAAGACTGAACAAACTGATCTCCCCCTGTGCTCAGATGAAACAGTTTTGATCTTCTTCAGTCTGAATCTTCCAGTTTGATTTTGTTTCTTAGTTCATTTTGCTAGTATGTGTGTGTGTGTGTGTGTGTAAGTCAAAGAAAAGAAGAAATAAGCCTATTTTTCTAGGGTCCTTTTCATAGGAGATGGGGATGTTAGTCTATAGGAGATCCCTTCTTTTCCAAATTATTTCTTTCCTCGCTGTACCAGAGTGAGTAAAGCTTTTTCTTTAACATCTCTTGAAGATATTGCTGGGTTTTTTTTTGTTTCGATCACTGATATTTTATTCCTTTACCGTGACATTTGCTTTATATGTTGTGAGCCACTAAGCCATCCTCTGATTAGATGTATATGCATTAAATAAATTAAAGGCTATATGTGTATGCATTAAATACATATGACTCAGTACTTTCTATCATATTGACAATATACTATAGTAGTGTGACATACATTTTACTTGGGGATAATTTGATTTTTAAAAGCTAATTTTTCCTTGTATTTTTCATAGCACTTAAAAATAAGCTCAGAAAAATACAGATATAAACACTGACTCAGATGTCTTCAAAAGATGGAAAATCAAGGGCATGATGGTGATGATTCTGAAAGGTGACTAAACAGAGGCTACTGGACGTACTAACTGAAGCAAAGCTTGAAATAGCAATGAACAGAAGGCTATTAACAGCAGGCCAACAATACAAAGTAGGGTAGATAAATGCCTAAAGCTGTGGGATATGGACACATGCAATATGTTCTCAATGCATTCTACTGTTTGAATGCAGAAGAAACCAAATAATTCATTAATGGCCTACTTCTGTGATCAACCACGATACATACCACTATCATTTTACTTTAAAAGTGAAACAAGTAAACCTAGGACTAAGTTTTGGATCACAGCTTACCAATTACAATTTATACCACTTAAGATTTATATGTCCTTCTAGATATTTTTAAAAGGCAAAAAATGCAATCAATATTATGTGAATTTCACAACTTCCCATCCTCCTGTGCCATTCAGTTGTACCTGCTCATTCTTATTTTTTTCAAATGACTTTCCTAAATATAAGAGTTCAATTTGTAATTATGTGACACGCACACAAAGAATTTTCTTTTTGAACGTCATCCAGTTCTAATCCTTCACATTCGCTGCTGTGTTGGTTTGAGTTCCTCTCTTGATTCGCCAGAGATGGTCTAAAACTAACATAGGCATGCCTTCTTCCATATCTTCTGCCTGTAATAGTCTGATATCCTCCTGCTGGCTTTGGCCATGTGGGCTTTCCAGCTTCCTGACCCATTGCTGTAGGAGAGAAAGAGAACAAAATGAATTCTAAATACATTTTTTAAAAATAACAAATTAAAATATATTTTAAAATGTAGTTTAGACACTATGGTGGGATATGGTATAAAAAATGTCCATGAAGATAAACAAACTGTTTATTCTCATATTCTCATCATACCAACAATATTGATCTGAATATCAACTTTTATCCTTTTCTAATTATTGAATAAAATGTAAAAGAATTATTAGTAAGCTAAAATACAATTCCCTCACTTAACGCTAACAGCCTTTAACCAACATTCAAATACTGCAAATAAATAAATATCAAATATCTGACAAAAGAATCTGAAAAGAAATCTTTGTAGAAATGCCACATCTAAATGAGAAATTACTATGATCTACGATCTGAATTTATCTTGGGCTTTTACAGATAGCAGCTTTCCCCATAGTTGTTTTTGCAGTACAGCACTAATTTAGAAATAGAGGGACAAATGCACTAAAAAGACCAAGAACCACAGGTGTGTGTGAGAGAGAGCCTAACAGTATTCTCAATACATCCCTTAATATCAGCCATCAAACTTACAACTTTCCAACATTTTAGTTTCCCCACACCCAGGCTTCACAATTTTAGCAACATGGGAGCCTTGCAGGGTGATCCAATTTTGGGGAGGAGAGAACAAATGGGAAAAGGAGTGTGTTCAATTGTGTACCATATGAACTCAAGGGTGGTGGTCAGTTTCAGAAGAGGACAGAGTGATCTTAATCTTAAAACATTGGACTCCACTTCTACCTGTTGAGCAGCATCTTTGCCAAGAAACCTTGCTTTTTACAATTTCCCATTCTGTGAAATAGGTGTTTTATGACCTGCTGTACCACTGTCAGATAGTTTTCATGCATATCTCCACAGGAGACATTTTGTGACAATACCTTTGAAATACTCTCAAATCCCAAATATATTGACTGGCTCCAGAAATGAGTTTCCTGGCTTAACAAACTCCATGTTTAAATATTAACTGAATCCTTGTGGAGCTGGAATTTTCTAGCAGAATCAATGTATTTGGTTATTTAAACACTCTTTCCACAGGTGTATTGTACATCCATACTGAATATTACATTCATCCACATAGGAGGAATTAACAGGCATAAGCTACAAATAGCCAGAAGAAATTCAGTGTTTCCCCCTACATTTTCATTAAATAGAATTTATTCAGTAATTCAAAGCTGACAAAGTCTATGGTTAATATTTCTTTCTCCAATTTATCTTCCCCAAAAGTATGAAGTTGGGTTTTTTGAAGCTAACAAAGTTAACCATGTGTCGTAGTGCTGGACAATAAGACAGAACACAGATAAGCAAAAAGCAGAAATTAAAATCTCTGAACTCCTTCTCCAAGCTACATGGGATACAGAGATGGAGGATATGCAAACCTGGAGTCATTACCTGCTGAACTGCCATCAGGTAAAAAAAGTGTGAGGATCATTTTGGGCTCAGGCTCAGAGAAACCAGCACTAGTGTCCTTGATTATCTGCTAGTGGCAAGTGTACCAAGTACTTTGAGGAGAAAGCAGCTCATATCGGTTCAAAACTTGATGCCATGGTTATCACACTCTGAGAAAGTGTCTGATGCTCAGTCTGATCAGTTTCCCGGCATCAATTTCAGAAACTAAATGAGCAATAAAGAGCTTAAGAGTACTTCTAGATCCATCTTTATCATCAGTAACTAACAAAGGGACATATGGGAGACTTTTAATTTAACATTAAGATTTTCATCATCTGTAAAATCGCTACTGTATATACTCATGCAGATGTCTAAAAATAAAAAAAAATGATCCAAAAAACCTGGATTGACTTATTCATGGGAAATGTAAGTAAAGTACTGTAACTGTTATCCATTTCTCAGAGTAGACTGGAAAAAGTAGACAGCTTTGTCCTGGCCAGGACAACCTAAAAGAAGCACTGACCCCCCTTTACTCTCCACCATGGCACTTTTTGAATGTCTAGGTGAAAAAAACATAGGCCTTTTTGAATGACTAAATAGAAAAAAGCAGCAGTGACTAATTCTTTACCATTATTTTCCTTTGCCTTATACTTTGTCACATGCCTCTGGTTTTAACCTTGACCAATCCATAGGTTATATCAAAATCCTAGGAGCCCCCGGTAGCGCAGTGGGTTAAACCCCTATGCCGGCAGGACTGAAGACCAACAGGTCGCAGGTTCGAATCCAGGGAGAGGTGGATGAGCTCCCTCTATCAGCTCCAGCTCCTCGTGCGGGGACATGAGAGAAGCCTCCCACAAGGATGATAAAAACATCAAAATCATCCGGGCGTCCCCTGGGCACTGTCCTTGCAGACAGCCAATTCTCTCACACCAGGAGCGACTTGAAGTTTCTCAGGTCACTCCTGACATGACTAAATCAAAATCCTGAATTTTACCTCCTAAACCCTGCCTTCAACATATACATGAAGTCGATTTGTACACAAGTATATAAAATATCTTCTTCTTATTTTATTATTAGGGCAGAAATGTAATATAGTCAGCTCTCCACATTTTTAAATTTGCTTTTGAGAATTTCATTATTCACAGAATTGATCAATATGTTCTAGGAATTTGTAGGTCTTCTAGAATGACCCTATGATCAACTCCTCATGAAAGAAGAGTTCTACTGGCGAACCTAGCAATTCCTAGAGAGCATTTATATAGGCATTTGTAGGTCCTCCAGCATGATTCTATGGTCAACTTCTACTGAACTGGAGGGCCTAGAGATTCCTAGAAAGGTGTTCTCTAAGGTTCACAAGTATTTTTTTGTTTGCAGTTTTTCTAATTTTAGGAGGGTCCTGTGTCCATAACCCCATTGAATTTGGAAGGTTTTGTGGCACTGCAAAACAAATGGGATAATAACAAAACACAAATAATGATTAATACATAATATTGCTTCCCAACCCCTTTACCTCCCTTTCTGCTCTTATCATGGCTCCAGGTCCAGGATCACAGTTTGTTCTGTGATTATGCTTCCTTCCCTGACAGACAGGTAGTACCAGTACCGTACCTCAAGCAGCAAGCTGTCTCCCAACATCTCAACAAACTGAACACATTTCTTTCTGTCTTCTTAGTCATAACCTATGGCTTATGTTTGGTGAAGTTGTATAACTGGTACCTATCCTGCTCTTTTCCTGGTCTACACTTCCTTATGAGGATACAATTGCACATTCCTGCAATTTCTGCATCCAAAAAACAGGATGGAAAACAAGAACAATAATGCAAGCAAGGACCTCATAACCAGATATCACATAGGTAAGCACTGCTTTCTTTCATATGATAACTTGGTACTACAAAATTGCAAATGTGAGTTGCAAGAAATCTATATTACTATTTAAACTTGAATTGCATCAAAAGGCAATTCGTGTCTACCTATGATTTCTTTAAGTCAGGAGTAGATCTTTTTTAACTGTAACTAATTTTACTAAATTTTTAAAATTACATATTCAGTGCTTTTAAAAAATCTTATACATAACTACTTCCCCATAACAGATTTGTAATACATAAATATGTATGTCTTGACTCCTATAATATGTTCATCCTCTAGCTCTTATTACATACTTTTTATTTACCTCTATCTGCTTCCCCTTATTTACCCTTCATCGAGTGCTGATTCTTCACCCCAGACCAGCCAGTTACAATACTTATTTCCAAAGTTCCGTTGTTTCTATTACAGGTTTGTTCCCCTTATCTTCTATATATACACGTTCTATAAATTTTTCCAACATTTTTCCAAAATCATCCTTTTCAATAACCCTCTTTTTTAAAAAAGAGGGGCACAGTCTACTATTTATTTATTCAAATAGACATACATTTGCAAGTGTTTGTTGTGTACAGTGCAATACTTTCCATCTATTAGTGTTCCATAATCATTTCTCAGATAATATATTTCCTTTAAGGGGCACAGTCTACTATTTAAATAATACATATGAAAGTATCATAGACTCGTGCTTAACATCCGTTCCTCCTTCTCTACAGTCTTATAGGATCCTCTATATACATTTTTAGTTTAATTTAGTTTAGCTTAACCCTCTTTTAATCTTAATATTACATGTTAATTTATCTTTTATTGCAATATTCCAGATCAAGTCAGGAGTAGATCTAATCAGCCGTGCCAAGTTCAAAGATGAGAGACAGGAAAACTAACAAATGTAGATCATTAGCTATGACTGCAATTGAGTATTGTCTTTTTCATTTACGTCCAATCAAGCCAACACTCATTCTTGCAGAAGCTGGCATGGTATCTCTTCACAGGGTCTAGCAGAAATTGAGATCTCTTTTCTTTTTTTCGACAAAAACTATGTCTCTGGACATAAAAAAAAATCAACAAGCTATTGTGATAACTGCCATTGACAAAGAAAATCTAATTCATTTAAGCCTGGGTAGGTACCTTAGTTTCTATTGGAAGTTTTAAAAAACAATGATCATAACGGTAATGGTCAGGATTTAAAGGTGATGCAATCAAAAAATCTTAAGAATCACAAGGGAAAACTTACTGCAGCATAGTCTAAATGGTGCAGATAAAAGGGAAAGGAAACTTGTATTACATACAGGAGCTCTGAAAGGAGGCAAAGATACCTGGTTCTAAGTAATTTAAACAAGATGCTCTCATCATATTTTATAGAAACATACTGTTAAAAGTTGCACTGTAGAATATAAAAATTGGTTTCTGCATTTTGCCAGAAAGATATCTGTAAGAGCTGCTTAAGCTGTCTGCAGCATAGTTGTCTTATAACTTTAAATGTATTATTTGTTAAGCTTCAAAATGCATTTAAGCAGTGTACAGTGTTTTAAAAGAAGTTTAAAATTAAGTCCTGTCTGCAGGCTTACAATCTTTCCCTCCTTTCAGAGCTCCTGTATGTAATACAAGTTTCCTTTCCCCTTTATCTGCACCATTTAGACTATGCTGCAGTAAGTTTTCCCTTGTGATCTGTATGCCGGGTTTACCATATGTCACCCTCAATCTTAAACAGCTACTTAAAAAGAAATCACAAATGACTAACACAGAGCAGGAAAGTGCTATGTGTAACATACAGCAGGAAAGTACAGTGATACTATGCGAATTATCTTTGCTAAATTTTTGATAGTCATTTAAAATATTTAATTAAAAGTTAAATAGAAAAGGTGTTCCTCTGAAATATGTCTTATCACACTTTAGATTTTGCAGGAATTCTCAGAATTCCATGAATATTTTATATGAAAGTAGTTCTATATATGGTGGGACTAAATTCGTAGCAGCAATGACTACAATAAAAGATTGGGTGAACATGCTAAAATAGGAGCAATCATGGAGCCCCTGGCACCTGAAATGGTCCTTGATTATAGAAATTATTGGAGTATTTTAAAACTAATATATGAAAAACTCTTTCCACCAATCTTCCAAAATTTATTCTAAGTGAAAGTCTGCTGATATCAGAATACCTACTGCAATTTGGCAGGGTCTTGTTAGCAATGATTTCAATCTGATCCATATTTTCCCAGTAGCTTTCTTCCTGCCATCTCCTCAGTTCATCTGCTCTAGCCCTTTATTTGTCCATGAAACCTGTGTGACGCAAATCACATTACTTTAATTAGTTTTTAAACATCTTTGTCCATACTTCTTGTTTATTAAGGAAATGACACATATTCATCTAAGGGATTTACTTATTTCTTTCCTTTACAGCCACAGACTTATCAGGAGAATTGCTGAAGTCAACATTTTTTTTTACTAACAAAACTTCAAAATCTATTCTGATTTCTTGCAATTGATCTTTTCTGTCTATGATTTTAAAGCTACTGATTAACTTTGTCATTTTAAAGAATTCAACAACAACAACTCTGTATATTTAGTTAGTAGGATATTTATTTATTATTTATTTACTATATTTATATACCACCTTTCTCATCCCTGGGAGAACTCAAGGCAGTTTACAACTGCATGTCAACATACAGTAAAACCAAGAAATCAAAATAACTCATCACGACATATAACTATGACTTAAAATCATTAAAACCATTAAACATAAAACATAAACAAAATTTAAACATTCAGAAAAAGCAAAGAATACAACTTTTAAATGTGACAGAAAAAAATACTTTAGCGCTAAGGAAGAAGTACTATTTTGATAATTCATCAGTTGTCACTGCCCACGTCATTACCAAGTTTCCAAACAGTTCATATACACCCCTCCTCCATTGGGACTACATAGGAGTGATTTTAGGGCCAGGTTCTCTGGGGGACAGTTACTTCAACCAGCCAGAGCCCAACTAGAAAGTGTCATCCAGAGGATGTTTTCAGTTGCCCCTAAAACTGCTAGAAGAGATATGACTGCTAAATGTGCTGTCAGAATTTAAACATAATGAAAAACTTATCTCTCTCAACAAGCCTACTCAGTAAATTTGAAATGATTTTTAAATTTACATTTTATTAATACTGATGTTTTAATAATTCTTCTATGTATGTATGTGTATGTATGTGTGTGTGTGTGTACATGCACCCTTTGTTTTATCCATTTTTATTCTGCCTTAAGCCGTGGGGAGAGAGAGAAAACAAATAAAATTGGTTGTTATTATTTAACCAATTTACGTATTCACATTATTAATTAAGCAATATCATGTAATAAAAGTTTATAGTTCTGGAATTCAACTTAACAGTCAAACTACTGTATAGCCCACTGAAAGTTGTTACTTATTAGGTAGATAAGTAGTTAGAAGAACAAAAACATTAGAGTCTCTAGTTTCCTGGCTCCTTTTTCAGGACATATCTTTCTCTTTAAGCATCTTTGCCATTACCATATGCTTGCTTTGAAATGAACTCAAACACATTTGCAAGGCATAAGCTGGGAAGGCTGTTATAAACTACATAAAGTTTACAAACTATCCAAAGTATACCTTCTGTTGTTCTATGTTATAAGTAAAATTCTACTAGTGTAGAAGTCATGATCTTGCACATCCTTTTCCTTGACATGAGTTTTTATTTAGGACAAGTCAACGAATACATAAAAAAGGACACTGAAGGCATGCTCTGCATCATGTATCATCCAAAACAAGCGGGCTCTATCTGAAACAGATGGCTGATGAACATGATATGCCACATGCTACACTTAATATGCAATTATAATTCAGAAAGCTGAAATATTGAGGTGACTGCTGTTATGGGCTGGCTGACACCTTCTGAAGATTGCCATATATACATAATCGTGTATAAGTTGACTCATGTATAAGTTGGGGAAAGGTTTTGATGCCAAAATTATAGATTTTGATATGACTGGTGGATAAGATTCATGTCATTCTGCTGAGGAAAAGCACCAATGCCTCCATAGGAGGCTTAACAGTCAATGGCCACTACATTTTCCTCATCAAGGTACTCAGAAAGTCCAGAATTAGTACCATGGTAGAGAGAGGATAAGGGAGCCAATGTTTCTTTTAGGTTTTCCTGGGATGGAGTAAACTCTTGCCTTTTGTCAATCTACTCAGAAAAGGGAATTATTTCTTTTTTGGTACGAATAAAAGTACAGTACTCGCACTGACTCATAGATAAGTCAACTTAGGTTTTAGGGATTGATTTTTCTGATCACTGGGCCCCATCTCCAAGATACCCCATTATTATGTTGTTGTTTGCTGTTGTTATGTGCCTTCAAGACAATTCCAACTTGGAGATGCAAAGATGATCCTATCATGGGATTTTCTGAGGCTACGTGTGTCACTTCCTCAAGATCACCCAGGGGATTTTCATAGTTAAATAAGGATTTGTTCTCCAGAGTCAGTCAATGTTTATTTCCATATTAATTCCATTAGCTTTCGGGTAGGGGGGGGGGGGGTGGTCCCATTAGGATATTCATCCCTTTTAGGCTGATGGTTTGAGCACTGGTGATACAGTTGGTTTCGGGACCAGACAGCCTTGAAAATAAAATAAAATAAAATAAGAAGGAAACTGGATTTTCTCCTAGACTCTACTGCTATTGTAGTTA
This sequence comes from Anolis sagrei, assembly GCF_037176765.1. Lineage (NCBI taxonomy): Eukaryota > Metazoa > Chordata > Lepidosauria > Squamata > Anolidae > Anolis > Anolis sagrei. The sequence continues at coordinate 246,612,263 of NC_090022.1, read as the reverse complement.
CATTCCTGCCATAGATATGCAAAACACTAACATTCAAGATGAACTATGGTATACTGTATTACCAAGTCATGCCATTTTTCTGAAACCCACAAAGATAAAAATAAAATCTCAGGTGCAGAAATTAATCTTTCAGAAACTCAAAGATTCAAGTGACATAATTTTCAAAGATACACATATTATTTATATTTAATTACTGTATATTGGCAATTCACAAGTTACAAATATCTGACTTACAAACAACTCATAGTTAAGAAGGGTGGGGGTGGGAAGTGAGAGAAATGTACCCCTAGGAAGAGAAATTCACTCCTGAAAGAGTTATCATGGGGAAAAGGTGTCTCCACTGAAATGTATTGTTTCCACAACAAGTGAGTTTTCAAAATCCAAATATCACAGGGACAGAAAGTGAGGTGACATATTCTGAATAGGGGCAGAGTCAGCAAAACAAATACCACAGGGTGTTAACCTTTCTCTATGCTATCCAAACCTAATATGTATATTTGGCTGGATTTACACTTTTAAAAGGTACCTGTTCTGACTTACAAATAAATTTAGCTTAAGAACAAACCTACAGAATCTATATTGTTTATAACTCTAGAAGTGCCTGTATACTCATATATATGTTTAGAAATTGTAATCAAAAATCAACCCAACCAACCACACACACCCCAAAATGGGTCAACTTATCCATGAGTCAATGTAACTCTATTCAAAGAAGGGAATGATTCCTTTTTTAAATAAAAATTAATATGGCATCTTAACTTTTCTTTACACAAAATGATCCTTGACTTATCGACTTGTTTTATAAAATTCATAATTATACCCCCCAAACAGACTCTCTACTTATAGATGAAGACAACCTATACCCAAGTATGTATGGGAATGTGATCCAAAATTAATATGGTATACCATGCATACGAGTTCCAATATTTTCAGTGTTGACATAAAGGTTACGATCAAAGTGGCCTGGTCATTACCTACTCTTTTAAATTTCTAATTGAAAAAAAAAATTGAACAAATTCCTATGCACACTGTATATATTTTGTTTGTAGTGAAAAAAGAAAGAAAGAAGAATACAATATTTAAAATGAAGAACAATTTTAACCAATATAAATGTAAAATATTTTTGTGAAAGACCCCGGGGACCTGCCAGTCCAACCCCCTTTTGCCATGCAGGAAAAGCACAGTTAAAGTACCCCCAAAAATGGTCATCCAGTCTCTGCTTAATGATAAGTAGTAGTAGTAGTAGTAGTAAGAGCAACCCCAGGGGACATCCAGTCCTACCCCATTATTCTGCCATGAGGAAAAGCACAAAGTACCTCCAACATATGGCCACCCAGACTTTATAACAACAACAACAACAACAACATGAGTCTAACAACATTCTGCCATGCACAAAAAGCACAATCAAAGCAACAACAATAATAAGAGCAACCCCAGGGGCTGTCCTGTCCCATGCCATTTTGTCATAAAAGGAAGGCTTTGTAGGCCATGGCGGCAGCAGCAGCAATGAGGTTTATATGCAGAAGAGGGGGGGGGGGGCCCTGTGAGCCCCTCACTGAGAACAGTTTGAGAATCACTGGTCTAGTCAAATCTTCTTTCCACAGATAGTTCCTGTAACAATGCAGAACACAGATATTGGTGCTTTTATTCTCACTTTCAAGGAATACAAATATATGTTCACTTTTCACTGCCATCAACCAAGGACCTCTTCTTCTGTAATATATAAATATTTGTCTTCATTTTTGCTTGTTCCTGAGAATATACCAAAGCTTGTGGAGAATTCTATGACTGTGTATTGTCAAAGGCTTTCATGGCTGGAATCACTGGGTTGTAGGTTTTTTCGGGCTATATGGCCATGTTCTAGAATCATTCTCTCACAACCTCTGCTTGCTATTGATGCAGGTGAAACGTCAGGAGGGAATGCTTCTAGAACATGGCCATATAGCCCAAAAACCTACAACAACCCAATTCTATGACTCTCTGTATTCCTATTTATCCACTTATGCTGCACTATCAGGTTCTGCACAGGTAGCAAAACTATTAATCGCTGATCATGCTAGTTTTTATTTGTAAAATGTTATACTACTTGATCTCAGACTATCCAAGGATGCTGCTCTCAAAAATGAAAAGATTTTCTTAAAATTATGGAATTCTTCACACAAAATCCTAATAATCTTTTAGAAATATTGTAAGAGCTCATATGACTAGTTTTCTGTGACTGATGTGGACTAGGTTGGGTAACAGGAATTGTTTTATTACATGGGATAAGTACTTACTTTACTTACTTAGGCGATCCCTCGCTTTCAGAGGATGATTGTCTTCCAATATTCTTGTGGGTCCGTATGTGGCTGTGGAGCCCTATTCTTGCTCTGCATCTTCTTCCGCAGTGAGGGCATTGGTTTCCAGGTGGAAGGTGGTCTCGGCCAGGGTTGGCTTGACGCGCTTTCCTCTTGGCACGTTTCTCTTTTTCACCCTCCACTCGTGCCTCCTCAAATTCTGCAGCACTGCTGGTCACAGCTGACCTCCAGCTGGAGCGCTCAAGGGCCAGGGCTTCCCAGTTCTCAGTGTCTATGCCAGAGTTTTTAAGGTTGGCTTTGAGCCCATCTTTAAATCTCTTTTCCTGTCCTCCAACATTCCGTTTTCCGTTCTTGAGTCCGGAGTAGAGCAACTGCTTTGGGAGACGGTGGTCGGGCATCCGGACAATATGGCCGGTCCAGCGGAGTTGGTGGCGGAGGACCATCGCTTCAATGCTGGTGGTCTTTGCTTCTTCCAGCACGCTGACGTTTGTCCACTTGTCTTCCCAAGAGATTTGCAGGATTTTCCGGAGGCAGCGCTGATGGAATCATTCCAGGAGTTGCATGTGACGTCTGTAGACAGTCCACGTCTCACAGGCATAGAGCAGGGTTGGGAGGACAATAGCTCTATAAACAAGCACCTTGGTATCCCTACGGATGTCCCGGTCCTCAAACACTCTCTGCTTCATTCGGAAAAATGCTGCGCTTGCAGAGCTCAGGCGGTGTTGTATTTCGGTGTCGATGTTGACTTTGGTGGAGAGGTGACTGCCAAGGTAGCGGAAATGATCAACATTTTCTAATGTTACACCATTAAGCTGTATCACTGGCATTGGAGAGGGGTTGGCTGGTGCCTGCTGGAAAAGCACCTTGGTTTTTTCAATGTTCAATGACAAGCCGAGCTTCTCGTATGCTTCTGCAAAGGTGTTCAGAGTGGCTTGTAGATCTTCTTCTGAATGCACACAGACGATGTTGTCATCAGCATACTGGAGTTCTATAACAGATGTTGTTGTAACCTTGGTTTTGGCTTTGAGTCTGCTGAGGTTAAACAGCTTGCCATCTGTCCGATAGATGATTTCCACTCCGGTGGGAAGCTTCTCATCAACAAGGTGAAGTATCATAGCGATGAAGATGGAGAATAGAGTTGGGGCAATAGCACATCCCTGTTTGACACCCGATTCCACCTTAAATGGGTCACTTTGGGAACCACTGCTGTCCAAAACTGTTGCCATCATGTCATCATGGAGGAGCCGCAGGATGTTCACAAATTTGTTTGGGCACCCAATTTTTTGGAGGATGGTTCAGAGAGCGCTGCGATTCACTGTGTCGAATGCCTTTGCAAGGTCGATGAATGCCATGTACAGAGGTTGATTTTGTTCTCTGCATTTTTCTTGGAGCTGTCGTGCAGTGAAAATCATGTCCACGGTTCCTCTGGAGGGGCAGAAGCCGTTCTGGGATTCTGGGAGGGTGTCTTCTGAGAGGGGCAGGAGGCGGTTTGCAAGGATTCTTGTGAGGATTTTCCCAGCGGAGGTTAGAAGGGAGATACCTCGATAGTTTCCGCAGTCTGTTCTTTCCCCTTTTTTGAAGAGGGTGATGATGGTGGCATCCTTGAAATCTGCTGGGATTTTCTCGGTCACCCACACTTTTTCTATGAGCTGGTGGAGTTGTTGTGTCAGCTCAGGTCCTCCCTCTTTAAAGATTTCAGCAGGGATCCCATCCGGTCCGCTGGCTTTGTTATTCTTTTGTTGGCTGATGGCATTGCTGACTTCTTCCAGACTAGGCAGTGCTGCAAGCTCATCCCTGGTTTGTTGTTGCAGGATTTGTGAGAGGACCTCTTCGGCCACATTGGAGCTGCGGTTCAGGAGGCTTTGGTAGTGTTCTTTCCAACGTAGTGCAATTGAGTTTTGGTCCTTCAGGAGTGTGGTTCCATCTGATGAGCGTAGAGGCTGTATGCCATGGTTTCTTGGTCCATAGATGACCTTTGTGGCTTTGAAGAATCCCTGAGCATCATGGGTATCTGCTAGGTGTTGGATTTCTTGAAGAAGAGAAGGCTGACAGGAGATATGATAGCCATGTATAAATATGTGAGAGGAAGCCACAGGGAGGAGGGAGCAAGCTTGTTTTCTGCTTCCTTGGAGACTAGGACGCGGAACAATGGCTTCAAACTACAAGAGAGGAGATTCCATCTGAACATGAGGAAGAACTTCCTGACTGTGAGAGCCGTTCAGCAGTGGAACTCTCTGCCCCGGAGTGTGGTGGAGGCTCCTTCTTTGGAAGCTTTTAAGCAGAGGCTGGATGACCATTTGTCAGGGGTGATTTGAATGCAATATTCCTGCTTCTTGGCAGGGAGTTGGACTGGATGGCCCATGAGGTCTCTTCCAACTCTTTGATTCTATGATTCTATGATTCTTCAGCCTTCTTTGTCCACCAGATGTTCTTGAGTTCTCTTGTCCTTCTTTGGACTTCAGCTTTTGCACTGGCGTAGATCTTTTTCTTAGCAGCACAGTTGATGTCTCTCTGCCATGTTTGGAAGGCTTTCCTTTTCTTGTCAATTAGCTGTTGGATCTCGATGTCATTTTCGTCAAACCAATCTTGATGTTTCTTGGTTTGATATCCAATAGTTTCTTCGCAGGCTGTGATGATGGAGGTCTTCAGTTTGTTCCAATGTTCCTCAACATTTTTGGGGTGTTCTGTGGGTAGATGGTTTTTGAGTGCTGTTTGGAGATGGGCTCGTCTGGAGGGCTCCTGAAGGGCTTGGGTGTTCATTTTGCGCCTTGTCTTTCTTCCTTGGAGCCTGCGCTTGGGGGGAATCTTGAGAGCCATTGTTGATCGGATTAGCCTGTGGTCAGTCCAGCAGTCGTCAGCACCTGTCATGGCTCTTGTGAGGAGCACTTCACGGCGGTCTCTGGCACGTGTGATTACATAGTCTAAAAGGTGCCAATGCTTTGACCGGGGGTGCTTCCATGATGTCTTGAACTTGTTTTTCTGGTGGAAGAGCGTGTTGGGGATGACAAGGTTGTGTTCCGCACATTTGGTGAGAAGCAGGATGCCGTTTGAGTTGCTGTTTCCAACCCCGTCTTTTCCAATGGTCCCTGGCCACAGGTCGAAGTCTCGCCCGACTCTTGCATTGAACTCCCCCAGGAGGATGATTTTGTCCTTCTTAGGTATCCCCGATAGGACGGTGTCCAGCTGACAGTAGAATTTCTCCTTGATGTCTTCATCAGCATCTAGTGTTGGTGCATAGGCACTTATGATGGTTGCCTGTTGGTTTTTGGCAAGATCAATTCGGAGGGTTGAGAGTCGTTCGTTGATGCCAGTGGGTGCTTCGGTCAGATGTTTCACCAGATCATTCCTGATAGCAAAGCCAACTCCGTGCAGTCTTTGGTCTTCTTCAGGCAGTCCCTTCCAGAAGAAGGTGTAGCCTCCTTTTTCTTCCTTCAGCTGTCCCTCTCCTGCTCTCCGGGTCTCTTGAAGGGCTGCTATGTCGATGTTAAAGCGTCCCAGCTCCCTTGCAATGATGGCAGTTCTGCGTTCAGGGCGTTCGCTGTCACTGTTGTCCATCAGTGTCCGTACATTCCATGTACCGAAGTTCATATTTCTTTTTTGGCCGCAGGGTGGTGACCCCACTGGACGCGGCAGTCCAGTCAGGATGAGAGAGGCAGACTATGTTTAGGGCACCTTTTCTAGCCCCCTCCCCATGTGGGGTGAGCAGAGCGGGTCCTCAATAGGGCTGCTCAGTCGCGGATACAGCTGCCGAACTACTCAACTGCCTCGGACCTTGAGGTAGAACGACTGAGTCTGTAACCACCGCCCATGTGCCAGTCTGTGACTAGGGGCTTCCAGATTTCACAGTCCTGCCCCCGTTGCCACTCGCTGATCGCCATGGGACTTTGGTTGCTTGGTTTTTATTTTCTTTTGAAGACGCCTGTGCGTGAGTTTTTTTAATGTGTGGAGGTCAGTGCACAACTGATCAACACACAGTCTTCACAGAGTGAGGTTCCACTGGTGATGTAGTTTAACACAATGACCGTGGCTTCTCAGTCTGTTGCAGCCTTCTTCCGCCTTCACAGCCGTTGTAACATGTGCCATGTTATCCTCTGCCTGCTCCGCCGTTGAGGTCTTTGGGTCTTTGGACTGTGCTTGGTCTGAAACCTCCCCCACAGCCACTCCTGGGAGTGCACGACTCCAGTTGTTGTGCCTACAGGTTCATCGGAACACGCAAGCCCCCTCACCACGACAAGGTGACAGTCCATCGAAGTACACTGGAACAAATCACCATTAGGCAATCTTCCTAACCTAACATGGAGTTAAATACCTCTGATATATGAAACCACATGTCTCCTACTATCAGCTTTTAAATAAAACAAAAATAAGTATTTCATTAATGTGTGTTTTATTACTGTTTTTTTAAAAAAAATCATAATAGACTTATATTTCCTTTGACAGTACATAATGTTTGCCACAGCTTCACTATCCTTTTGCTACAGCTCATCTGCAGCACTTCTATGTTTTTGATGAAGAAAAATCCAAATTAAAAGTTCTTGACATAGAGAAGTTCCATAACAAATTGGTGATTTTGTTCCTATTGTCATTCAAGAAAATACTTTTTAAAATAAGTGAAACAATGTAAAGTGAGAAATTCCAATATTCATCATTGTTTGTCTTTATTTTAACCTATCTAAATTACCAGATTAGTCACTATCACAGATTTCTGTGTCGGAATGTTTTTACCAGACAAAAAAATGTTGAGTATATTATGCAGGATGCATAAATGTTACAAATATAGAAATATATTGGATTACTGTCAGTAAGTCTCGTTTTTAGTATTAGCTGCTTTCGGTCTCTTTTAAGAGAGATAAAGTGTGATATAAATAATAATAGCAATAATGTTTACCTCTTTGAAACTAATCATAGTTCAACAACAAAGTGAATAAATAGCTAGGTTTACCTAATAATCTTCTCTTATTGTAGTTAAAGGTTGTGATTTGAGGCTAACCAACATAAACTGTACCACAGTAATATGAATGCAGACACAATGTATTATCTAGAAAAAATAACAGAATTAGTATGATAGCATGCAACATATACCCTGTCATAAGTAGATGACTGAAGTAGTTATGTATGTGGCAGGCCTCATTTACAAACAAACTGACAAAACTTTCAACTAATATTAGTTTTAGATGCCACTGAAAGCACTAAATAAATAAATAAATGTCTGAATGACTCACATTCACCATAGCTTTCAAATGCAAACCCATGCAATCCAATTGTAAAAGCTGCATCACTTCTTCACATTCCTATACATTTTGACTTGAATTATCTTTCTGCTGTTACATCAGTAGTGTTAACAGGGTTATTCAAGCACAAACTTCATCAGGATGCAACTAAGGAAGAGGAATCAAAGTACATGACATCTTATGGTAGAATAAGTCAATTAGTCTCAATGGTGCTACTGGATTCCTTTTTGCCTTTTTATAATGAAACAGACTAACATAATTGTCTCTTTGATTAGTAGTGCAAGTCACCTACATTCCTGTTTTGCAGAACGTATGTAATGCATAAAGCTATTCCGTTGCTATAATAATAGTTTTAGGCTATACCTGTTTTCCATTTCCAATCAATTACACCACAAAAGGCTATTCAATTACTGAACAAATACCTAGTTGTGCCTTGGATCAGCAAACACCATATGACTAGATATTTTATGCCACTCAATAATTATTCTCCAAAAAAAGCAGCGCCTCGGGGAAAAAAATGGTATGCATTTACTTGTCACAAAGCAAATTGCAGCTGCCTATTTGATTGCAAAGAGTTATCAAGGCCATTGGAAGAAGACAGGTTTGATACCATGATGCTAAGTATATTTTCTTGAATATAAATCTAACTAACTGCAGTTAAATTTACTACTTGTCAGCTGATCAAAGGATCATGCACCATTAGTATCAAGAAGCACTAAACTAAGCAATGTTTACTCAGTAAAACTTTATCCAGTTGCAAATCAAAATCAAGCTTTCAGAGGAAGACAATGGCAAATTCACACCAAACAAAACTTTCCAAGAAAACCCTGTGATAGCTCACCTCATAAAAGCAACAACTAGCATTTGTATTTAAAGCAATGCTTCACATTTTACAAGTACATACAACACTGTGATTTGGTATATTATTACTTCCTCTCATTTAACACAGGAAACAATAGTATGAAATCCAGTTATCTCAGATAGTAATGTGAAGATTTACAAAGCCTGAGTGTTTCTCGTCCAGTGACATGTTCATACTGTAAGCTACAAGTTGTGGCACGTTATTTAAAAAACGTAAATACATTTGCAACATACTGAATCACAAAGCTATGGGAAGTGAGGTTAGAAGAAGTGAGGATGCAGCTCCTTGGGCTCTTTCCTCTGGCCCTGGGCCCAGCCATGTGTCACAGCCCGGCCTTTCCAGCCACATGAGGTTACGCAAAACTCTCCCGAGAGCTCTGCACAGCCGTGTCCTCCTGTGGAGAGGAGCACCCTGCAGGCACATGTAGTTGTGTGGAGCTCTCATGAGAGCCCTGTATGAAACACTCTCCTTCTTGCTCCAACTGAGCTTGGTGGGGGGATCACTGTCTATATTCCCTAAGTGTCCCATGCTTACCGAAAAAAACAAATTTGAAAAATAATTCTCATTTCTACACAAATGTACATATCCAACATGATAGCTGGGGGAAGGCAATTGAAGAAAGACAGACATAAGTATGGGAACAAGATGACAAATGATGTACAGCGGACTCCTGCTGTCATCTGTAGTTTGGTTCCTGGACCATAACCTCACCCTGATATCAAAATCCATAGATAATCAAGTCCCACACAATAGCATAATAAAGTGGTGTCCCTTGTATAAAACAGCAAAATCAAGTCTTGCTTTTTGGAATTCTTTTGGAGTATTTTCAAGTAATGGATGATAGAATCTGTGGATACAGAAGGTTGACTGCACTATTATTTCTGAATTTTAGTACTCATTCTCAGAAGCTAAAGCAATGTATGAATAAACAATTATACAAATGTCTTCTTCAGGGGCAAGTGGACTTTCCCCATCAATGTTCAGCTGAAATAACAGAGCCCAACCTACCCAAAAATTGTTGGCATATTGGTCTTAAGGCCTGCTCCTGGGCTTATTTGGAGTGCTGATGCAGAAAACTGCATTGGATACACTGTATCAGCTATAGTTTCTTAGGCATGGTTGTCTATGAGCGAGCAGATGGCAACTGACAGAAGACGTATGTTCTGTATCTTAAAAACTATAGTTGATAGGGGAAAACTGGTGTCATTTTTGGAATCAGCAAGTCAAATATACCTAGAAACATGTCTAAGAAGAGGCACCAAAATGTGTGCTGGACAGTGTAATCTAACAGGCTGTTTGGTTGATTAGGGGTGAGAATTTCATATCACTCCAGATGTTGCTGTAACACGGCTCCTAGCAGCCCTTGCCAGCATAGCCAATGGGAAACAATGCTAGAAGTTGCAGCCCAACAACATCAGGGGATCTGCAGAATTCCAACAAGTTTGTTTGTATAATTAAATGTGAAATGTTTCTCGTTGACCCTAAGACTGATTCAGGGTCATACTAGCTGCGAAAAGAGCAGTAACTGGGGCCTAAAAATAAACATAAGTGGCTGAAGCCATACAGAGGAATGCAAAGGGAGGAGGACCAAACCTTTGCTTTTCTTACCCTTAATTTTTTTTTTTTTTTTTTTTGCTTTAAGACAGAAGCAACAACCCTCTTGAAGAACAGGGGAGGAAACTATGCGGCCTTTCGAAAGTTGCTGGATTGAAAGTCCCAGATGTTTTAACAAGCAAAGCCAATGTGAGGAACATTGGGGAGGCAATCCAACAAATGCTAGGCACAGGATTCCTGCCCTTCTGTAAACAATGGCCTTCTCTATTCCAGAAGGTTGCTTGCTTCTAATACAGGAAAGCTATTCAAAGCAGTGAAGTACAACAATGTAAGGAAGGGAAGAAGGAGGCCTTGCTCTCTTCTTATGTGATATATGTATTTCTATATATGCGTATTTGTGTATTTTAAGAAAGACTATATTTTCATAGCCCCTTTCTTCCACACACATTTATATGTGAACAGAGAAAGCAAGGGTACAAATTCTCAGTTACTAGGGAAACCTCATGTTGGTTAGTTGGCCTTCATTCCTTCTGACTGAATCTCTGAGTTCTCTTTCCTTCACTGATGTGAAGAAAAAAAACAGCAAATACAGTGGGCCCATGGTATCCACTGGGCTTTGGTTTCAGGACCCTCCCTCCCAATGGATACCAAAACTCTATGGAAGTTCAAACCCCATTGTAGACAATGACATAGCAATACAATATCCCTTATATAAATGCCAAAATCAAGATTTATATTTGGAATATTTTGAAGACATTGATGGTGAACTCTCTGGATGCGGAATCCGTGGATATTGAGGGAGAACTGTTCAATACGGGAATGTATGGAAGATGGAACACAAGATAATAATAATATAATAATAAAACTTTATTTATACCCCACTACCATTTCCCATAGGGACTCGGGGCATCTTACACAATAGCAAACAAAGGTGCCAAACAAAACATAAAATAAAATACATCCACATATAAAAACAGTAACACATTAAACAAAATATATAAATTAAGTAAAAACAACCTTTATTACATAGAGTCAGTAAAATATGGCTATAACTGTTGATTAAAAGACCCATAAATCAATGTAGCAGCCCAGCTGTATGCCCATAGAATATACATATAAAGTGCTAAGTAATTGGCGATCAGTTCTGGCAATTGTCTAAACATTATCAAAGGCCTACTGAAAAAAACAAGTTTTCAACTCTTTCTGAAAGTGCTGTAATGTGTGGACTTGTTTAAGTTCCCTGGGGAGAGCATTCCAGAGCTGGGGGTCACCACCGAGAAGGCCCTCTCCCTCGCCCCCACCAACCATACTTGAACCAGAGGTGAGACCGAGAGGAGGTACTATATCTCATGTAGTGGGCTCTACCAGAGCCATCCAATGCATTCCAATTCTCAATCATTACAAAAACAAAACATAACGCAACCATCCTATAGTCTCATGTGACAAGAAAAACAGGAAGACCCATATAAACTTGGCAGGGTGGAATTAAAGCAAGCCAAATAAGGTCTGCAAATGAACCTCACTGCACCGTTGGCTACAGACACACAACAAACCATTTACCCTTTGGAGAGCCTCTCCAGAAACAAGAACTGTTGCAACTACTTGCAGGTCTGCATACAAGCAAACCCTATAGCAGTGTGCAGACCAGCATCTGGGAGTAGTAGTTGCTGGGATTTATAGTTCACCTAGAATCAAATAGCATTCTGAACTCCACCAACAATGGAATTGAACCAAACTTGGCACACAGAACTCCCATGACCAACAAAAAATACTGGAAGGGTTTGGTGGGCACTGACCTTGAGTTCTGGAGTTGTTTTCACTTACTTCCAGGGAGCACTGTGGACTCAAACAATGATGGATCTGGACCAAACTTGGCACGAATACTCAATATGCCCAAATGTGAACACTGATGGAGTATGGGTAGTTGCTGGGGTTCATGGTTCGCCTACAATCAAAGAGCCCCTTGAACTCCACCAATGATAGAACTGGGCAAAACTTGGCACTCAGAACCCCCATGTCCAACAGAAATTACTGTGTTTTCTGATGGTCTTTGGCAATTCCTTTGACACCCCTCTCGTGACCTCCCCAGGGGTTCCGACCCCCAGGTTGAGAAACACGATTCTATAGCACAACATGGGCAAACTTTCCCCCTCCGGGTGTTTTGGACTTTAACTCCCACAATTCCTAACAGCCTACCACCTGTTAAGAATTGTGGGAATTAAAGTCCAAAATATCTGGAGGCACGAAGTTTGTTCATGCCTTCATCCCTTAGTGTCTGTTATGCTTTGGTTACAGGGAGGCTCGTGGGCAACAGAATATGTGGATGCTCCAGTCCTATTCTAGACAATATACAAAATGGCAAAATCAAGGTTTGCTCTTTTGGAATTACATACAGGCAGTCCCCAAATTACGAAAAAGATAGGTCCTGTAGGTCTGTTCTTAAGCTGAATTTGTTTGTAAGTCAGAATGGGTACATTGTGGGGAAGTTCCCTTGCACCCCTCCTCAGGCCACATTTCCTTTGCCAGTCTCTTTCACCTTGGCTGGGGAGGAACTGCTAGGTTTTGTTACTCGGGGGCTGCTTATGTGTGTGTGTGTGTGTGTATGTATGTATGTATGTATGTATGTATTTACGATATTTCTACCCCACCTTTCTCGGGTCTGAAGTGACTCAAGGTGGCTTTACAATATAGGCAGTTATTAGATGCCATTAAAGCAATGCAAAATTTTCAGCAAACATGTAAAACAGAATTATAAAATACATACATTAAAACCTTTAAAAACATAGTAAATCACTACCTTCACTATTAGCCTTGTCATCCAAAAAAACATCTTCCAAGCAGTTCTAGTATTCTATTTCACCTAATTCTGTGTTTATCTATTACACTAGGTTCCCATTGGCTTGTTCAAAAAGCCATGTTTTCACTTTTTTCTGCGGAAGGCCAAGAGGGAAGAGGGTGATCTAATATCCCTAGGGAGGGAGTTCCACAGCTGAGGGGCCACCACTGAGAAGGCCCTGTCTCTCATCCCTGCCAGTTGCATCTGAGAAGAAGGCAGGACCAAGAGCACGGCCTCTCCAGATGATCTTAAACTCCTAGATGGTTCATACGGAGAGATACACTTGGAGAGGCAAGCTGGGCCGGAACCATTTAGAGCAGGGGTCCTCAAACTTTTTAAACAGAGGGCCAGGCCACAGACCCTTAAACTGTTTTATAATTTGAAAAAAAAAAAAAACAACACGAATGAATCCCTATGCACACTGCACATACCTTATTTGTACTGCAAAAAATACTTAAAAACAATAAATAATTACTGAGTTGTTGTAGTTTTTTTCGGCTATATGGCCATGTTCTAGAGGCATTCTCTCCTGACATTTCGCCTGCATCTATGGCAAGCATCCTCAGAGGTAGTGAGGTGAGGATGCTTGCCATAGATGCAGGCGGAACGTCAGGAGAGAATGCCTCTAGAACATGGCCATATAGCCCGAAAAAACCTACAACAACCCAGTGATTCCGGCCATGACAGCCTTCGACAATAAATAATTAAAATGAAGAACAATTTTAACAAATATAAACTTATTAGTATTTCAATGGGAAGTGTGGGCCTACTTTTGGCTGATAAGATGAAATTGTTGTTGTTGTTGTTGTGTGCTTTCAGGTCATTTCAGACTTAGGTTGACCCTGAACGAGAGCCGGGTAAATGAACTTGGAAGGCTGTATCCGGTCCCCGGGCCTTAGTTTGAGGACCCCTGGTTTAGAGCTTTTTTTTTGTCATGTCAGGAAACTGCAAGTCGCTTCTGGTGTGAGAGAATTGGCCGTCTGCAAGGACGTTGCCCAGGGGATGCCCGGATGATTTGATGTTTTTATCATCCTTGTGGGAGGCTTCTCTCATGTCCCCGCATGAGGAGCTGGAGCTGATAGAGGAGCTCATCCGCCTCTCCCCGGATTCGAACCTGCGACCTGTCAGTCTTCAGTCCTGCCGGCACAACCCACTGCGCCACCGGGGGTTTAGAGCTTTATATATGAGCCCCTGGTGGCGCAGTGGGTTAAACTGCTGAGCTGCTGAACTTGCTTACCGAAAGGTAGCAGGTTCGAATCCGGGGAGCAGAGTGAGCTCCCATTGTTCGCCCCAGCTTCTGCAAACCTAGCAGTTCGAAAACATGCAAATGTGAGTAGATCAATAGGTACTGCTCTGGCGGGAGGGTAACAGTGCTCCATGCAGTCATGGCCTTAGAGGTGTCTACAGACAATGCCGGCTCTTTGGCATAGAATTGGAGATGAGCATCCCTCCCCCCGCGCAAGCTGGACACAACTAGACTTAATCGCAGGGGAAAACCTTTACCTATATACCTATCTATATAAACAAAAATGTAATGTTTGTTTGTGGGATTAACACAACTCAAAAACCACTGGACAAATTGACACCAAATTTGGACACAAGACACCTAACAACCCAATGTATGTCCTTCACTAAAAAAAATATGATTTTGTCATTTGGGAGTTGTAGTTGCTGGGATTTATAGTTCACCTACAATCACAGAGCATTCTAAACCCTATCAACGATGGAATTGGGCCAAACGTCCCACCCAGAACCCCCATGTAGGCCACAGCAACGTGTGGCAGGGGACGGCTAGTCTAACTATACACATACACACAGAGAGACACTTGTATTTCCAAGCCCTGTGAAAGGCTGAATCCCTGGAGCTGTGGGTCGACTGTCTCCATTCCCTACGCATGCAACCCTACCCACTCGCTTCCCCGCGCCCATTTCTCACTATGAGCTAGGGCCCGGAGGGAAGCTTCCCCCTCTCCCCTCACAGGCCAGGGGCCCTGCCAGGCTGGCACCTCACGACCCGCCCAAGGCCCATGCATTCCTCTCAGCGGGGCTGCGGGAAAGGGGGAGGCGGGGAGGCGCGGCCTGCTCCCCTGCCGCCCACAGGCTACTCGGGCGCGGGCCCCAGTGGGCAGCCCTGGGGAAGACTAGGCCGGGAAAGCGCCGCCGTCCACCGCGCCCCCTGGGCCCACCTCCCCCCGAATGCAGACGCAAGACTCACCCGCTTCCCCCTTAAGCCAAAGGCCGACAGGGCAACGACAGTCTCCAGAGGCACTCACGCACGCGCGCGCACCCCGCCGCAGAATGGAAAGGCAGCGCAGCCAATCGCGTCCCGCGGCTTCCGCTGCAGCGACCAATCAGGCTCCTCCTCCCTCCGCCGGGAACCAATGGGTGAGAAACGTAAGCCGGCCCTCCTGAGGGGGGCGTTGCGGGTGCTTGACAGCTTCCCTTCCTCCCGTCCGGAACCATCCACCCCCACCCCAGCTTCGCGCAGGCGCAGTCCGGCCGCTCTTTCCTGCAAGGCCAAAGCAGTGCCTCTTCTTCTTCTTCTCCCCGAAGGCAGTTTGGGCCTAGAGGAGGAGGGAGCAGGATCTGTAGGAGTAACCCTCCATCCCACTGAACATGCCAAGTGTTTGGAAGAGTAGATTACCCAACAGCTCAGGCATACTCTGTTTTGAAATTAAATGGATGCTGTTCCTACCTCCATCACACACTAGCAAACTATCCGTTTTATTCAGGAGTTCTCGGTTTGCCATCACATTGTACAGCAGGCCTGAGCAAACTTAGGCCCTCCAGGTGTTTGGACTTCAACTCTCACCATTCCTAACAGCCTCAGGCCCTTTCCTTTTACCCCTCAGTCTATGGCCAAACCGTTACTACATCGTTGTTACTACATCGTTGCAACGAGAGTGACTGGTCTCACAAAACCCTCTTATAGTGCCAAGATTTATTAAATATGGTTTTCTGTGAGTGAGCAGTGGGCCGCGAGAACAAAAATCCAGTCCGCATACCTTCCTCTTTATTTACTTATTTTATTAATTTTATTTCTGCTCTCTTCTGCAGAGCTCACCATTGCATTGGATCGACTACATCAGCTCTAGATTATTAAATACTAGCCGTCCCCTGCCACGTGTTGCCGTGGCCCTCATGGGGGTTCTGTGTGGGAGGTTTGGCCCAATTCTAACGGTGGGGTTCAGAATGCTTTTCGATTGTAGGTGAACTATAAATCCCAGCAACTACAACTCCCAAATGTCAAGATTCTATTTTCCCCAAACTCCACCAGTGTTCACATTTGGGCATATTGAGTATTCGTGTAGAATGTATTGTCGAAGGCTTTCATGGCCGGAATCACGGGGTTGTTGTAGGTTTTTTCGGGCTATATGGTCATGAAACCTACATGATGTTGTAGGTTTTTTCGGGCTCTAGACCATGGCCATATAGCCCGAAAAAAACCTACAACAACCCCTATTCGTGTAGAGTTTGGTCCAGATCCATCATTGTTTGAGTCCACAGTGCTCTCTGAATGTAGGTGAACTACAACTCCAAAACCAAAGGACACTGCCCACTAAACCCTTCCAGTATTTTCTGTTGGTCATGGGAGAACTGTGTGCCAAGTTTGGTTCAGTTCCATCGTTGGTGGGGTTCAGAATGCTCCTTGATTGTAGGTGAACTATAAATCCCAGCAACTACAACTCCCAAATGACAAAATCAATTTTTTGAGTGAAGGACATACATTGGATTGTTAGGTATCTTGTGTCCAAATTTGGTGTCAATTTGTCCAGTGCTTTTTGAGTTCTGTTAATCCCACAAACAAACATTACATTTTTATTTATATAGATGTTTTTCTGTTGCTGAGCAGATTGTGATTACTGGATGGCATATGTTTTGTATCAGAAACTAGAGCTGGTATGGTCTATCCAATGCAGTTTTCTGAATCAGTATCCCAAATAAGCAAACCAATCTAAAGTTGACCACAGCCTCCCTGTAATGGTTCTCAGCTACAGAGCAAATGTGACCATAAGAGTTGAGTCTGGTTCTTCAAGACTTGAGTATTACTTTCTTCAAGGAATTGTTCCTCATTCCTGAGCTAGATAACAAGGCTTTACTTAGTCAAGGAATACACAGAAGTGGTTTGGCAACTGTTTCCGTTGAAATATAGCTTACTTCCAAATATTTTTATTTATTTATTTATTATTTGAACTTATATGCCGCCACTCCCCTGGAGCTCGGAGCGGCTTACAAGAATAGCTAAAATCTAACAAAATTTAAAAGCAATTTAAAACAATTTAAAAACAGCGATATCAAAAATTAAAAGCCTGTCGAAACAGGTATGTCTTACATGCCCTGCGGAAAGCTGGTAAGTCCCGCAAGGCACGGACTTCAGGTGGCAGAGTATTCCAGAGTGATGGTGCCATTATGATCAAATTCCAGTCATTTCAGTTTATGATCAAATTCCAGTCATTTCAGTTTATGATCAAATTCCAGTCATTTCAATGTACCTGAATTTCAATTCCAGGAGCAAACATCTCATTTCCCCATGGTTGCTGCCAGCTGCCAGCCATGTAACGAAGTCGTTAGTCCACAGCTGAAAAGTGCTGGTTACCTTTAAAGCTGGACACAGCCTGGGCTTGGCATTCCTGGACCTGAGCCTGAACATTGTATGAGAGAGACAGGAGGAATACCTTCAGGCTGCAGTCTTAACCACAATTACTAGAAAGTAAGTCCTATTGCACTTACACCTGAATAAATATGCTTCCTTGTGCCTCTGCATCACAGCAGACATTGTGCAATTGTGACTTCATTGCCTGTTGCTTAGTATTATTATTGAGTCACTGATCAGGAGTTTTTTATGAGCAATGTAACCTGGAGAGGTACTGTGTACTTTGCTAGGGTATCTGTGGGAATGGTTGGGTTCATTCATTTCCATTTTTGTCTCGTCCTCAGGCCATTACAAAATATAAAATCCATAATAACCATGGATAGTCAAACTAATACCATCTAAACTGTACAAATGTCATGTATAACATTATACAGAAGTAGCACTTTAGACATTGGCATCATAATGAGGGGAAAGATTCTCACTTAAGAAAAAAAGGTAATGGCATAAATTACTAGATTGGAAATTATACAGATAAGAAACAGTTATGGACCCGGACTCTGGCCACCTGGAATCAAATCTCCATTTGGTCATGGAAACCCACTGTGTGACCTTGCACAAGTTATAGTCTTGCATCCTTAGAGGAAAGGAATGGTCAACTACTGTACCTCTGAATGAGTTTTGTCAAGTTTATACACACATACACACACACAGGTTTTCCTTCAGTTACAATAAGTCAGAAATTACTTGCGACCTCTTCACTTGGGACTAAATTTAGCGGCATGTGCAGATTTAGCCACGGTCACCCATCGAGCCGGCTGGCTCCCATCTCATGATGCCTGAATGGTTCTGTGGGTGAAGGATGGTAGAGCAGCTGCATGCTGCTGTCAGGGCAACACAAGAGGACTCCTACGTTGCCATTGCATTTCATGGGGGGAAGCCATGTGTTCACACTCCCTCCAACTGATCGCCCTCTGCTAGAACCAGGTGATGTGGGGCACTAGGTTCCACATGCTCCTCTACGAAGCGGAGCACTGCCGGCAGCCATCTGCCGAGGTCATTGAAGGTGTTCAACAAAAAGAATTATAAACCTTTTGTAATGGCGTAATTATTCAATTGCACCCTCAACAACATCTTCCCCACATTTTCCTAAAACATGGACAAGAAATTTTGCTCTCAGTACATTGTAGAGAACATAGTAAATAACACAACCTAAAAACAACAGAATTTCCTGCTGTCTTGACTTCTAGTACTGTTACTGCATTGATTCAGGAAATTGAATTGGATAGATCACATTAGCTTTATTTTCTAAGATATGGTTATCATGATATGGATGAGCAGATGGTGACTGCTATATGCATTATATTCTGTATCTCAAAAACTAGAGCTAATAGGAGAAAGCCAGTGCCATTTTTTGGAATCAGCCGGTCAAATATACCCAACAACAAATCTAACATTTTAGGAACCATTTTTTTTTTGTCGTGTCAGGAGCAACTGCTCCTGTTGTGAGAGAATTGGCCGTCTGCAGGGACGTTGCCCAGGGGATGCCTGGATGATTTTTGATGTTTTCTCATCCTTGTGGGAGGCTTCTCTCATGTCCCTGCATGAGGAGCTGGAGCTAATAGAGGGAGCTCATCCGCCTCTCCCCGGATTCGAACCTGCGACCTGTCGGTCTTCAGTCCTGCTGGCACAGTGCTTTAACCCACTGCGCCACCGGGGGCTCCATTTAGGAACCATAATGTGTGTTATTATTATTATTATTATTAAACTTTATTTGTTCCCCGCTAGCATCTCCCGAAGGATTCGATGCGGCTTACACAGGCCGAGGCCTCAACACACAACACAACAATACAATCTAAGCAAATCAAACAATTAAAAACAGAATAAAGCAAAATAAACAACAGGCACAATACAGTAAACACAATAAAACTGGGCCGGGCCAGAGCAATGGGTACAAGATTAAAAGTGCTGATGTGACAGGAGGTGTATATAGGGTGTATAGGTGTATGTGTTGACAGTGATATGCATATAATATTTAACTTGTTTTACTCTTTAAGGTCAAGTATGTTGACAGTAAGGCCTAGTCCCAAATCTTCCTATCATTATAGCTCAAGCATGGTCAAACTTTTTTGGCCTGGGGCTGTCTTGTGGACCCGACTTCAAGGGCCTGGCTGGGACAGCATGCGGATGGGGCCAGAAGAGGAGTACTGAGAAAGTTGGCATCTAGTACTGCTAGTGCGCTAGATTAGTCTTCCTCCTTCCTAATTCTGAGAATAGTAACTGTAGAATCCTCTGTCTGTGTAGCTGATATCATCAATTTCAGATAGTCTCTTATGAAATCCACCCTGTACTTCCAGAAACACTTAATAGAGTTCAGAAAAGCACAATCTTAGCCTGAGTAGGCAGAAGCTCTGCCAAGACAGTTTTCATTTCTTTAAGAGCAATCCTAAAAGAAAAGCATGGCTAGAAATAATCTCTACACAGAAATTCAGTACAGCATGACCTCCCTTATCCATTGATTTGATGTCCATGAATTTAGTTACCCATTCTCCCAAAAATATCTCCTACCCCGAAGTGTTCATTGGCTTCTTTTGGTCCTCCAGTATTATTTTATAGTATGCTTCCAACTCAAGTATAATCAAAATACGCAGTTTTCTATTATTATCCACTATTTCTTATGGTGATGCTTGGAATGTATACTCCGTGGATACAGGGGTTGTTTTATGTCATTATATGAGCCATTGTCTGAATGGTCAGATGAGGCTGAATGAAGATGCATTAGTAATGAATGCAAAGTTGTATTTAGTAGTTTAATCGCGGAATTTAAGTTCCCAGTGGCCTGTTTCTGCACAATCACAGAAACTGTGGAAATTTTCTTTTGGAAGCTGATTGTAATAGAACTCCAATGCTGGGGCTAAATTTAAAAAAAAAACCCTCAAACCTTCAAGATCCCCAATGCAGTTTATTCTTCCATCTTGGAAGAAGCTGACAGATTATACCAAATTCCTGTTTGAGAAACACCATCCAATATACCTAAATATAGCCACTCAAAATCTAGTCCTTTCAGATTCCTAGCATATTTATTGAATCTTACAAAAAACAACTACTTAGATGATATTTGGACAATTTTTTTGCAAACCAAATCAATTTCCAAATGACTGGAGATGGTGTAGATCCATCTGTGTTAAGTACAGGAGTATAGTACTATATCATCAGCACCATACTACAGATTTAATTATCGGAGATGAAATCACAAAAAGCTGATTTGCAGTATATTTATGTATCTGATAGAAGGAAACCATGCTCAATTGCAGATCCGGTTAACTGAAAACCTGCTTGCTCCCATATCAAAGTATTATTGGCTACAATCCAGTCTTCTATCTTAGCTAGGAACAATCTGGCGTAATTTTCCAAAATTGCATCCAATCAACTAACAGGTCTATAATTGCCACCCTCAATTATTTGGAATTTGTCGGGATGCATCAATGTAGCTGTGATGTCTTGGCCTAAGCTTTTCCCCCTCCTCTGTTCATTTCCTTATTTGGCCTCTCTTTGGGGTGGACTGTTCAATTTGTGCTGAGTTTTAGGGGTGGAGCTTAAAATCCCCCTAGAGTCCTGGCTCTGATGGTTTAGCCCTGCTGCCTCAAAGCTTGTTGGAAAGGTTTTTTCCCTCCACTTTCTGAGGCAGAGCTTTAGAGAAGAAGGGCCAGAAATTGTCTGGGTTTTCTTGGCCTGGCAATCTAAAAACAGGCATTCTATAGCATGCACATACCTCATAGACAATAGCCTTGCACTTACCAGTATAACTTGTACATACCATAGCTTAGTATTTACCACCTAGTCAGCATAGAGAGTATTTACGTTATAGCTTTGTACATACCAGCATCGTAGCTTAGTGTATTTACCAACTATACATACCTCATAGACCTTCACAGCTGTATTTACCATATAGACACTATAATCCGGAGTGCTTTACCATTATAGCTTGTATCTTTACCATTTTAGTTCTGTATTATTTCAATAGCCAAGTATCTTACTGTTGCCTATAGTCAAATATTTTACCTCATATTCTATGAATGTAGTCAAGTGTTTATTTCCGGTGTAGCCAAATTCAATCGTCAAACTTTGTAATACTTTGTTTTGATTCACTTTTCAAGAGCTCTGACTTATTTGGTTAACTTTATTCCTGTCTCAAGAGTCTTTATTTTAAAGAACTAAAGTACATCAAAGGGTATATCGATAGCCACTGGGGAATAGCCTGACATATAGTTTTCCTTCAACCCCTGGCATGCCATCACAGTAGCTGAAGAGCAGGGCCAATATTGAACACCATGCTCACTAAAAAAAGCTTTCATAGATTGGCTGAAATAAAATTCTTAGACTAATAATCACATTCCTCGTGTGCAGTGGGGTTTACCAAGTAAGCTGAATTTGGCATAGATTTAGGCTCAATTTTGAAATGTGAAAAAACAGACCTTTGCCCAGTCTTAAAACACTTGGAAGGGATTGAATGATAAAAATGATGGACTTGGCCAAGATGGATGAATCAACATGTTTACTAAAAGAAAGGACATTGGAACATGTTTTGAAAGACTGTAAACATTTTATTAACTTTTTGCACAAGGAAAAGAAGGACTTGCCAATTTTGAGTTTTGAAGAATAATATTTGGGGGGGGGGGTTGTTCGAGAAAGGAGTCAACATTGGGATGCCTAGAGGTTGAAGCTTAATTTGTTTTCTTTTGGCCAGGTGAGGATAGATTGGAAGTCATTTCTTTTTCTTTTTTCTTTCTGTCTTTTTTCTTTCTGTTTTTTTTCTTGGCATTTTTTTGTGTTTCTGGTCTGTATTTCTTTTCTTGATTCACTTTTTGGACTTTTAATGTGATTTTTAAATTTTTTTAAGTAAAGTTAATTTTTTAAAAAATACTCTGGGAAGCCTAGGACAAATCACTTAGTAAACACTTAGCCAAATTATTATGAAAATTATATGGAATATATTGTAAAAGCTATAAATATGTCAAGTTGGGATCCTAAAATCATCAAAATGTGTAAGAAATCCAATACTTGCTGGGTTATCAGCAAGATGGCACTCTTATATCCTGAAGATCATCATGTTGACAATTTTGACAAGTCCATACCAGTCCTGCCACAGTCCTCCTACTATACTGCTGTTCCTGTGACAAGAATGTGGTATTCTGGGAACTTTATGTATTTGGGAACATAACTTTGTTTTAAAAGGAGCATAGTACTAGGGCAGAGCCACAAGTTCTACTGTTATCTGTAACCCATTTCTTATTCAAGAAAGGAGCACATCAAAGTTATATTTCAGAAGTAACACAGGGATGATGACATTTCATGTGTATAATACTCTTCATTTTCTATTTACTTATTACATAATTGCGCTTGATTTACTATTTTTTAAGCTGATAGTTGCTTGTCTCACCTTGCACTTTATAATTGTTGTTAACATTGGGAATGTTTCTGGAAAGAACTGGAGGGTATACCATGAAACCGGAAAAATGAATTATAATAATGGAAAAAAGGAGGATACATCATTGGGTTTGAACTTGGAGGTAACATGTAACAGTGCAATATTAGATCCTCAGAATATGATGAGTGGAGAGGGCTGGAGGGAGGGGGGGAGTTCTGTGGGTCGGGGGGCCCCCATAGCGGTGATGGTGGGAAGGGGGAGATACGGGAAAGGGAGAAGCAAGAAACCAATTCGGCTAATTCGCGAAACAACCCTAAAAAAAATTCCAAAATGTTCTCCTGACAAGGTAAACTTGTGTACCAAGGTAGACGACCCTCCTAGATTGAAGGTGGTGCTGTTGAATGCCAGGTCTGTCAATGGAAAAACGTCAACTATCCGGGACTTAATCTACGATGAAAAGGCAGACCTGGCATGCATTACAGAGACCTGGTTGGACGAGGCGGGAGGGGTCAACCTCACCCAGCTTTGCCCGCCAGGCTACTCTGTGCAGCACCAGCCGAGATCAGGAGGGCGGGGAGGCGGAGTTGCAGTAGTCTATAAAGATTCCATCTCCTTGGTCAGGTGCCCTGCCCTACAGTCAACCTTGTTCGAATGTGTCCACCTGAGGCTAGGAGACCGGGACAGGATAGGGATTCTGTTGGTGTACCGACCACCCCGCTGCACCGCAGATGCCTTACCTGAGCTAGCAGGGTTGGTCTCAGGCCTGGCATTGGAGTCCCAGCGGCTCATAGTGCTGGGGGACTTCAATGTCCATGCAGAGACCACTCTTTCAGGAGCGGCTCAGGACTTCATGGCCGCCATGGCAAACATGGGGCTGTCCCAACGAGTATCTGGCCCTACCCACTGTGCTGGACACACACTTGACCTGGTTTTCTGTCAGGGATGGGAAGATAGTGGCGGTGTGGAGGAGCTGTCCATCGCTCCTTTGCCATGGACCGACCACCACCTGATCAGGTTTAGACTCTCTGCAACTCCTAACCTTCGCAGGGGTGGTGGACCCACTAGGATGGTCCGCCCCAGGAGGCTTATGGATCCAGATGGATTCCTGACGGCTCTTGGGGAGTTTCCCGCTACCTTGGTAGGCGATTCTGTCGATGCTCTGGTCGCTCATTGGAATAGTGAGCTGACTAGGGCAATAGACATGATCGCTCCGGAGCGCCCCCTCCTAAGCAACCGAGCTAAACCATCCCCTTGGTTTACCGAGGAGTTGGCGGCAAGGAAGCGAATGAAGAGGTGGCTAGAGAGCGTGTGGCGGAAAGAGCCTAACGAGTCAAACCGAACACGCCTATGCCTTTATTTAAGGGCATATGGCGTGGCAATAGAGGCTGCTCAAAAGTCTTTCTATTCAGCCAATATTGCGTCCGCAAAGAACCGTCCGGCAGAGCTGTTTCGAGTAGTCAGAGGGTTGTTGAATCCCACCTCGAGTGGGTCTCCTGACGATTCGGCAGCGCGCTGTGAAGCTTTTGCTCAGTACTTTACGGACAAAGTCGCTTTGATCCGTTCGGGCTTTGACACCATATTAACGGCAGTCTCTGAGGATGTAACACGAGCACCTGCTTGTCCAATTTTGATGGATTCGTTTCAATCTGTTCAACTCGAGGATGTCGACAGGATTCTTGGGGAAGCGAGGCCAACCACATGCATCCTAGACCCCTGCCCATCCTGGCTGGTAAAGGAAGCCAGAGGGGGTTTGGCAGAGTGGGTAAAGGTGGTGGTTAATGCCTCCCTTCGGGAAGGCATCATTCCAGCCAGCTTAAAACAAGCTGTTATAAAACCGCTGTTGAAAAAACCATCACTGGACCCCACTCAATTCGTCAACTATCGGCCAGTATCCAATCTCCCCTATTTGGGCAAAGTCCTGGAACGTGTGGTGGCCTCGCAACTCCAGGAGTTCCTGGTAGACACGGATTATCTAGATCCTGCACAGTCTGGTTTTAGGCCGGGGCATGGTACGGAGACGGCCTTGGTCGCCTTAGTGGATGATCTGCGCAGGGAACTGGACAGGGGGAGTGTGTCCCTGTTGGTTCTGCTGGACCTCTCTTCGGCCTTCGATACCGTCGATCACGGTATCCTTCTGGGACGTCTCGCGGGAATGGGCCTTGGGGGTACTGCTCTGCAGTGGCTCCAGTCCTTTCTCGAGGGGCGTTCCCAGATGGTGTCATTAGGGGACACCTGCTCGACTCCGCGGCCATTGTACTGTGGGGTCCCGCAGGGGTCTGTACTGTCCCCTATGTTATTCAACATATACATGAAGCCGTTGGGAGAGATCATCCGGAGTTTCGGGGTACGGTGTCACCTGTACGCAGATGATGTCCAACTCTGTCACTCCTTTCCACCTGCTACTAAGGAGGCTGTTGAAGTCCTGAACCGGTGCTTGGCCGCTGTAACGGACTGGATGAGGGACAACAGATTGAAACTAAATCCAGACAAGACAGAGGTACTCCTGGTCAGTCGAAAGGCCGAACAGGGTATAGGGTTACAGCCTGTGCTGGACGGGGTTACACTCCCCCTGAAGGCGCAGGTTCGCAGCTTGGGAGTGACCCTGGACTCTTCGCTGAGCCTGGAACCCCAGGTCTCGGCGGTGGTCAGGGGAGCTTTTGCACAACTAAAACTCGTGCGCCAGCTGCGCCCGTACCTTGGGAAGTCTGACTTGGCCACGGTAGTCCACGCTCTGGTTACATCCCGTTTAGACTACTGCAACGCTCTCTACGTGGGGTTGCCTCTGAAGACTGCCCGGAAGCTTCAATCAGTCCAACGTGCGGCAGCCAGATTGTTAACAGGAGCAGGGTACAGAGACCACACGACTCCTCTGTTACGCCAGCTCCACTGGCTGCCGATCAGCTTCCGGGCACAATTCAAAGTGCTGGTGTTGACCTATAAAGCCCTAAACGGCTCTGGCCCAGTTTACCTGTCCGAACGGATTCTCCCCTATGAGCCATCAAGGCTACTAAGATCTTCCGGGGGGGCCCTGCTCTCGGTCCCACCACCCTCACAATCACGGTTGGTGGGGACGAGAGACAGGGCCTTCTCGGTGGTGGCTCCCCGGCTTTGGAACTCCCTCCCATTAGAGGTTAGATCTGCCCCCTCCCTCCTGACGTTCAGGAAATCGTTAAAAACATGGCTCTGGGATGCGGCATTCAAAGACTGAACCTGGAACCTTCCCTGTGATGGATTATGATGAACTGCGACTATGAATATGATTATGACCATGACTGGATTGACGATTTGGCGTAGGAAACTGTGATGATGTAATGATGATTTTATTGTACGGAGTTATACGATTTTAATATGTAATGAGTTATATTTGCTGTTTTATCTGTTTTATCTGATTGTATTTGATATGTTTTGTAAACCGACCTGAGTCCCTCGTCGAGGTTGAGAAGGCCGGTATAGAAATCCTCTAAATAAATAAATAAATAAATAAATAATGAATTACTGTACAACACCCATATCCATGGGGGATATGTTCCCAGATGTCATGTGGGATAATAGAAGATAATAGCAAACCCTATTGAAATTAAAGGACTTTTGGGCAAAGAATACCATAGTTGCAATAAAGAGTCATGCTGAAGTACTTAGATATGTTCTCAGACTTTGTGCTGATACACAAAATGATGGCTAATAGCGAGTCCTATTGAAATGAAGGACCTTTGGCCAGGAATATCGTAGAATCATCATAGAAAAGGCCTAGAGATAACATATTTTGTTGAATGTAGATAAACGAAACTGCAAATACTGGTCCTGCACATATAGTACTTGTAAAAACAGTAACCTTCAATGCTCTGGGCTATAGATAGGGTTAGAAATCCTGGACACAGAAGCTCAAAATTTGGCAACGTATGTCCATTGCATTACTAGTTATTGGTTTTGCTGAGCATTGTTTTGAGTTTCAATATTGCTGCTTCATATTATTATGTTTTATTTAATTGTGTTTTTATCTGGATTGTTATATTTTACTATGGTCTTATATAACCATTTTTGCATGTTCATTTTCCACAACCTTTGCGGGTTTATGATCCCATCAACTATTTACTGCTGGCAGCTGGTACTTATTTATTTATTTATTTATTTACTGCATTTGTAGACCGCCGTTCTCAGCCCTAGGGCGACTCACGGCGGTGTACAACATATAAAAAACAATTTACAATAAAGGCAATATCATAAACAACAATAACAACATCACTATCAATAATACAATTACACTAAATCATTCGCGACGTCTCATCATAGAATCACAATCCAATCTCGTTATCCATATTCCGTTCCAATCATCATTGCCAATTGTTGTAGCACTTAGTCAAACGCCTTCTCAAACAACCACGTCTTTAGTCTCTTGCGGAATGTCATAAGGGAGGGCGCCTGTCTGATGTCTTGTGACATAAGTTCCAGTGAATCATCTGGGCCACAGAGTCGTGTCTTTGTCGTCCGTCTGTGTGATTTTCTTGCAACAGCTGAGGATATGGTCCATGGTTTTATCAGCTTCCTTGCACAATCTGCATTTTGGGTCATCCGCAGATTCTCCAATCCTGGCCTTGATTGCATTGGTTCTGATGGCTTGGTCCTGGGCTGCAAGAATCAGGCCTTCTGTTTCCTTCTTCAGAAGGATCAGGCCTTCTGTTTCCTTCATTGTCTTCTTTAAGCTTTCCATAACCAGGTCTTCTCCCTGTCAACTTTTCCTTCAGTTTTGTCAAGGAACTGCACATGCAATGCTTTGTTGTGCCAGCTGTCAGCTCTGGTTTGGAGTGCAGTTTTCTTGTACTGGTTCTTTGTCTGCTGTGCTTTGAGAAGTTTCCGATTACTGACTTCAATTAAAGCAGGTTCTTAACTTTCCTTGACATATTCTGCCAGGGCGTGTTTTTCTTCTTCAACTGTTTGTTTTACTAGTTTATATAATAATCAGTTGGTTGAAGACATGAAATAGTCACTGTAAAAGCCCCTTTGCCAAAGAAGATACTCAATGGAATTTTCTTCATAAGCCATTTTTTCATGATTCTACATCATATTCCTTCTTTCATAGTCACAATCGAGTTGCAATTGATTTTTTCACCTGTTTTAGTTTCTGTGCTCCAAATTAATTGTATCTTAATTTCACACCCCAGCTAGCATAGGTGGAAATGCCCCCCCCCCCCTTACACACACACACATTTATTTGTTTGTTTATTTAATTTTTGCCTCAGTTTTTGTTAAGGAATTCAAGGTAGTCTGCATGGTTCACCTCCCAATTTCAACCATCACACCAACTGAGGATGTGGACAAGGTGCTTGGAGGAATGAGAGCTACCACATGCATCCTAGACCCCTGCCCATCCTGGCTTCTAAAGGAGGCCAGAGGGGGATTGGCCGAGTGGGTTAAGGTGGTGGTCAATGCCTCCCTTCGGGAAGGCATTTTTCCAGCCAGCTTAAAGCAAGCTGTGATAAAACCGCTGTTGAAGAAGCCATCACTGGACCCCACTCAATTGGTAAACTATCGGCCTGTTTCCAATCTTCCCTTTTTGGGCAAAGTCATGGAACGTGTGGTGGCCTCACAACTCCAGGCATTCTTGGTAGACACGGATTATCTAGATCCGGCACAGTCTGGCTTTAGGCCGGGACATGGTACCGAGACAGCCTTGGTCGCCTTAGTGGATGATCTCCGTCGGGAGCTCGACAGGGGGAGTGTGTCCCTGTTGGTGCTACTCGACCTCTCAGCGGCCTTCGATACCGTCGACCACGGTATCCTTCTGGGACGCCTCGCGGGAATGGGTCTCGGAGGTACTGCTCTGCAGTGGCTCCGGTCATTCCTCGAGGGACGGTCTCAGAAGGTGTCACTGGGGGACTCCTGCTCTACCCCACAACCTTTGTCTTGTGGGGTCCCTCAGGGTTCAATACTGTCCCCCATGTTGTTTAACATCTACATGAAGCCGCTGGGCGAGATCATCCGGAGTTTCGGGGTGCGGTGTCATCTGTACGCAGATGATGTCCAACTCTGTCACTCCTTCCCACCCGCTACTAAGGAGGCTGTCGAAGTCCTGAACCGGTGCTTGGCCGCTGTGACGGTCTGGATGGGGGCGAACAAATTGAAATTGAATCCAGACAAGACAGAGGTGCTCCTGGTCAGTCGCAAGGCCGAACAGGGTATAGGGTTACAGCCTGTGTTAGACGGGGTCGCACTCCCCCTGAAGACACAGGTTCGCAGTTTGGGTGTGATCCTGGACTCATCGCTGAGCCTGGAGCCCCAGGTTTCGGCGGTGACCAGGGGAGCATTCGCACAGTTAAGACTCGTGCGCCAACTGCGACCGTACCTTGGGAAGTCTGACTTGGCCACGGTAGTCCACGCTCTGGTTACATCCCGCCTTGATTACTGCAACGCTCTCTACGTGGGGTTGCCTTTGAAGACGGCCCGGAAGCTCCAATTAGTCCAACGGGCGGCAGCCATGGTATTAACAGGGGCTGGGCGCAGGGAGCATACAACTCCTCTGCTGTACCAGCTCCACTGGCTACCGATTAGCTACCGAGCCCAATTCAAAGTGCTGGTTTTGACCTTTAAAGCCCTAAACGGTTCTGGCCCTACATACCTATCCGAACGTATCTCGGCCTATCAGCCCACCAGGACCCTAAGATCTTCAGGAGAAGCCCTTCTCTCTATCCCACCTGCTTCACAGGTGCGGCTTGTGGGAACGAGAGATAGGGCTTTTTCTGTGGTGGCCCCCCGGCTTTGGAATGCCCTCCCCACTGAACTAAGATCAGCCACCTCGCTAATGGCATTTCGGAAGAAACTAAAAACTTGGATGTTCGTGCAAGCCTTCAATTGATTTTTGATGTGATGTTGTTTGACCATGGATTAGCAATCAAGGATAATGAATTGGACTACGATTTAAACGATGAGATGTTCCGATCTGTATTGGTGGCCCAATACTATGAATGTTTTGTATGTATTTTTAAATTTTTAATCTATATGCTTAAGTGTATTGTATATTTTAACATGCTGTAAACCGCAACGAGTCGCCGCACAGGCTGAGATGTTGCGGTATATAAGCGTACCAAATAAATAAATAAATAAATAAATAAACTTTGTGAAGTATGTTAGACTGAGATATGGTGATTAGTCAAAAGTCACCAATGAACTTCATTGTTGTTGTTGTTCATTCGTTCAGTCGTTTCCGACTCTTCGTGACCTCATGGCCCAGCCCACGCCAGAGCTCCCTGTTGGCCGTCACCCCCCCCCCCCAGCTCTTTCAGGGTCAATCCAGTCACTTCAAGAATCCCATCCATCCACCTTGCCCTTGGTCAGCCCCTCTTCCTTTTTCCTTCCACTTTCCCCAGCATCATTGTCTTCTTTAAGCTTTCCTTTCTTCAAATGATGTGGCCAAAGTACTTCATCTTTCCAATGAACTTCATAAGGTTAAAGGTAAAGGTTGTCCCCTGACATTAAGTCCAGTCATGTCTGACTCTGGGGTGTGGTGCTCATCTCCATTTCTAAGCCGGAGAGCCAGCGTTGTCCATAGACACCTCCAAGATCATGTGGCCAGCATGACCACATGGAGCGCCGTTACCCTCCCACCGGAGCGGTACCTATTGATCTACTCACATTTGCATGTTTTCGAACTGCTAGGTTGGCAGAAGCTAGGGCTGACAGCAGAACTTTAACTTTAAAAGGGATTCTCACCATTGTCTACGGCAGGGATCCCCAAACTTTTTGAACAGAGGGCCGGGTCACAGTCCTGCAAACTGTTGGAGGGCTGGATTATAATTTGAAAAAAAATATGAATGAATTCCTATGCACTCTGCACATATATTATTTGCAGTGCAACAACCCCCCCCCCCCAAAAAAAATCAAAAAACAAAAACCCACACTTCTATATAAATAAAAATGTAATGTTCGTTTGTGGGATTAACAGAACTCAAAAACCACTGGACGAATTGACACCAATTTTGGACACAAGACACCTAACAACCCAATGTATGTCCTTCACACAAAAAAATGATTTTGTAATTTGGGAATTGTAGTTGCTGGGATTTATAGTTTAACTACAATCACAGAGCATTTTGAACCCCACCAATGATGGAATTGAACCAAACTTGGCACACATTTCTCCCATGACCAACTGAAAATACTGGAAGGGTTTGGTGGGCAGTGTCCTTTCGTTTTGGAGTTGTAGTTCACCTACATTCAGAGATCATTGTGGACTCAAACAATGATGGATCGGGATCAAACTTGGCACAAATACTCAATGTGCCCAAATTTGAACTCTGCTGGAGTTTGGGGAAAATCGAATCTTGACATTTGGGATTTGTAGTTGCTGGGATTTATAGTTCACCTACAATCAAAGAGCATTCTGAACCCCATCAACGATGGAATTGAACCAAACTTGGCACACAGTTCTCCCATGACCAACAGAAAATACTGGAAGGGTTTGGTGGGCACTGTCCTTTGGTTTTGGAGTTGTAGTTCACCTGCCTCCATAAATCACTGTAGACTCAATGATAGATCTGGACCAAACTTGGCACTGATACTCAATATGTCCAAATGTGAACACTGATGGCGTTTGGGGTTGTATTTGCTGGGATTTATAGTTCAATCAAAGAGCATTCTGAACTCCACCAATGATGGAATTGAACCAGTCTTGGTACACAGAACTCCCATGAACAGCAGAAAATACTGGGTTTAGTGGACATTGACCTTGAGTTCACCTGCCTTCACCACGCCTTCGTTCCCTGGCCACGCCCACCCAGCGCCGCTCCATCAATTGCGGACACCCTCTGCTTCAGCCGCTCTGTTCTGCAGAGGACCCACCTGGGAGGCTTCTCCCTCCCACACAGGCAGAGCGGCCGGAGCAGAGGGTATCCACAATTGAAGGAGCGGCGGCGGGTGGGCGTGGCCAGGGAAGCCGGCGTTGCCTGGCCACGCCCACCCTGCGCCGCTCCGTCAATTGCGGACACCCTCTGCTCTGGCCATTCTGCTCTACAGAGGACCCACCTGGGAGGCTTCTCCCTCCCACACAGGCAGGAGCAGAGGGTGTCCGCAATTGGCGGAGCGGCGCCAGGTGGGCGTGGCCAGGCCAGGCCAGGCTGCGCGGGCTGGAGAAATGCCCTCGGCGGGCCGCATACGGCCCACGGGCCGTAGTTTGGGGACCCCTGGTCTATGGCACCCCAGTCTTCTACATTACAGAGTTATTGTGCTGTGGTTCTAATTTAAATGTCTTGGCGGCATCCCATAAGATTCTGGGATTTGCAATTTCAGGAGCAGCCATAGTGTTTAAAGTGGAGTTATAGCACTTTAATTTTTAATGTGAAAGCGCCCTAAAGCTCTAATTCATGAGTCTCTATGACTATGGAAACCCTCTGCTAAAGGGTACAAAGGAGACAAAAAGACAGCAGTTGGCTAATCTGGTTTAGTCAAAATTTACTTTTTATCTTATCTTGACAAACTGGGCCTGTTAAATTATTTACATGGTGTTAATGCATGCATATGCGGTTTCTAAGCTTCTAACACTTTATTGAACAGAATTGACTTATCTGGTCAGCAAAAGCAAGCTTTCGCCTATTCTGATGTCTGGGTGAAACATGTTGTTAGTATTATCATTAGAGTCATCGCAGCGAAACAGTGAATATAATAGATTTCATTCTCAGGGAAGTAACATGTATGGATTTTTCAAAGTTGCTCTACAACTGCAGTACACAAAACACTGAAGCGGTGTGACACAGATATAAAGATTTGCATTGTAGACACTTACAGATGGACAGAAATACAACTGGATGTGTATTGTTTTGCAGGAATAATTTGGCCCTGAAATGTGTGCATTGTTGAGGCAAAGACCCATACACACACAGAAAACATTATGAAATGGTCCCTATTTTTCCTTCAGGTTAATTATTGTTTTGCCTTTAATGACTGTTTATGAAAGTAGTATGAAATAACAGGGACATGTTACTTCAGGGACATGATTCAAGTTTTTATCCAGTTAAACAGGAAAGAGAGAGAGTGATAAAGGGTGCCTTTCCGATCCCACTATTCAGTGATGTTTCAGGGTATGTTGCGTCATGTTTTGTTTGTCTCAAGCCATTCCAGGCCTCTAACTCTTGAAGACGCTTTCACAAAACCCAAGCTCCATTGCAAACCAGCATGTCATAGCCCAAGAGACAACATGACATTAAGCCAAACATAAATGAGCACATGGACAAAAGAAAAAGAAAGGACACATTATAGAAAAGAGCACCCAAAGGAACAGATGGGATAAGCAGCCAAATCAAAACTGAGTAAAATAGACTAAGGATATTCTGTGTTGCCCACATCGCAATCAGTCGGTTGGAATTAGCAAACCTGCTGGCAAACATGGATCCCTTGATGTGTTTCTGCATTTATTATGATGATGCTAACAAGTTAATTATGCAGAGTTTGGAACATCTGTACCCACGTAGGGAATGCATCATGGCAATTCCAATGTTTTTAAATTGGCATATACATTTAAATTGGTTAAACAGATAATTTTCCCTGCTTTACTGCCAAGTTTTATTTTCCCATTATTTGTAATGTCCTAATTCCCGCTGGCTTCTCAGGTGCCCTAGATTTTTTGCAAATAGTTAGGCCTGAGTTTCTAATTCATTTAGAAGTAGAAAATAAATTGAAGCTTACTTTCATTATGAGCAAAAACAAATACACACAAAAAAAACTTTGCATTTGAGTTCAACTTTGAAAAATTGTATGCTTGATGTGACTTTAATTGCCATGGCTCAGTGTTATGGATTCATTAATATTTATTTATTTATTTATTTGCTATATTTATATCCCTCGCTTCTCAACCCCGAAGGGGAATTAGTGCGGAGTTACAATTGGCAGCAATTTGATGCTGTCAACAGACAATAGAAAATAGACATGTACATTGAAAAAAATTAAAATAAATAAAAAAATTAAACACAATTTTAAAATCATGTAATCCAAGGACATAATCAAAGGCCGTTCCGGTTGTTATTGGACATAAGTCTACTTTACTTATTGCACAGCACTATTGGCTAAAAGCTTGGTCCCAGAGCCATGTTTTGGCTTGCTTTGTAGAGGTCAGGAGGAAAGGAGGTGACCTGATTTCGCTGGGAAGGGAGTTCCACACCTGGGGGGCCACCACTGAGAAGGCCCTGTCTCTCGTCCCTGCCAACCGCACCTGCAAAGGAGGTGGAACTGAGAGTGCGACCTCCCCAGATGATCTTAATCTCTGAGATGGTTCATAGAGGGAGACATGTTCAGACAGATAAGCTGGGCCAGAACCATTTAGGGCTTTATAGGCTAAAGCCAGCACTTTGAATTGTGCTTGGTAGCAGATGGACAGCCAGTGGAGCTGGCGTAACAGGAAGGATGTCCTCTCTCTGTATGCTGCTCTGGTGAGTAGCCTGGCTGCTGTCCGTTGGACCACTTGAAGCTTCCGAACAGTATTCAAAGGCACCCCCATGTAGAGCATGTTGCAGTAGTCTATTTGGGATGTAGCAAGAGAGTGGACCACAGTGGCTGAGTCTGGTAGTTGTAGTTTTACAAGGTCTTTAGCCATTTCTGCCAAAGAATGCTGGTTCCTCACCAAACTACAAATCCTAGGAATCAGTAGTATTGAGCCATAGCAGTTAAAGTGGTGCCAAATTGCATTAATCATTAACAGTGTAGATGCACTCTTAGAAGCAACACCATCAACTGCTCTTGGTGGTCACAATTTTTCTTGAGAAACAGCTATTTGAGGAAAAAGCTGTGGTTGAAAGATGTGTGACTGATCTGCAACATAGTAATTTTGATAAACTGAAATGAATTGGTAATTTTTGCCTTTCTGTTTAAATAGTGTCAGATAATACTTTGTTCCTGAAACAGGGCTTACACTGACATGTGACATGGTTGATATTATAGTTGCACTACCCTCCTGTCACCTGGATGTGTAGAAGAGACTAGTTCACACAAACTGGAATCTCGTTAAAGATGCAACCAAATATTATGAACCACATAGCATCATTAATTATGGGCTGAGATACAACATAATTGAATTGCATCCTGCATCAGTGTGCCTCCATGACAGGTATGTTGTGGCTTCACCATGTTACATCATACCACCTACTAGTTTTATGTTGTGATGTTGCTTCTGGTGGCTGTTTATATTGCCAGCATAACGGTACCAAACTAAGTGGCCTTAATGATTCTTTTGTTGATGATGCCATTACAATGCTACAACATGCTGCTGTAGATGTTGCACTGACCACATCCTATATATATTTTTCTTATCACCTAGCCAGAAGTAAGTATACATGAAACAGAATTAACTGTGCATTTAATGTTTCCTCATTTAAATTGGTAGGATGTTACATCATACTACATTCTGCTGTCATACACAAATAATTGAATGGGAATACAGCTCATGTAAATGTTTTGTATAGCATATTGTAAATACTGTCTTTTCTTTTTCTTCTTTCTCCACCTTTTGTAAAGCAAGTGGTTTGTCTATCAGTATGGCCATTTAGGGAGGTTGAGGTCAGAAGCAAATTACTCTTCATTTTCCAGATTTTGATGTTTCTATTTTTTTCCGAAGATGAAAATGATTTCATTGTGAACAAAGTTAGTGCTAGCACAACCCCAGTGGTTTGAAAGGGTCCAATGTGCTGCCTTCCAAAGCTAGGGAGATGCTCATCCCTGGTTTGCACATCTGAAAGTGTATGTGTGTGTGTGTGTATAAGTCACTAGTGGCCGCAATTTTCCAACATTTAAGCAAGAAATTTTCACTGTCCCATCTAGAGAGAAATGATTGAATTTATTCATTACGGTCTCAGAGCAGAAGTCTGAAACATTAAAACATTAAAACCAGAGATTTTCAAAACATTAAAGCCAGAAAGTCCAAGATGTACAACCAAAATAATTGGCTTAATATTTAAAACATATCCACAAGAAGTCTAAAACATAGTATATACGAATCCATGTGGAGTCTGAAGCATGGTTTACAAATGACACTTGTTTAAAATCTGTGAAAACAGAAATTAAAATATGTACCCACTACAATCATCTGCAATTTGACTCCTTAATTTTATAGCTGTAGCACAAAACCCAGCCACTATTAAAGTGATCCATGATTCCCTATCCTCTATTAGATATTTTAAATAGTATTCATCACTTCTGCCGGGAATCTTCTGCACAATAGGAGTAATAAAAGCAGATTGAATGTCCCTGTCAAAGTGGCAATGTAATAGGACATGCCTGGCAGTTTCCACTTCCTCCAATGGGCATACTTGCTCATGGTAGGGGGTGCCTGTAGTAGTGCTGACCGTAGAACATTAAAGCTGGCCAGGATTTCCTGATTTGGGAATATCCAGCTTGGATAAATAACTCACTGAAATAAAGAACCTCACATTTATTATTTTTATTTCTGTGTATTTGCCCATTATAACGCCCCCTGGTGGCGCAGCAGGTTATTGCTGAGCTGCTGAACTTCCTGACCAAAATGTCAGTGGTTTGAATCCGGGAAGCCGGGTTAGCTCCTGATATTAGGCCCAGCTTCTGCCAACCTAGCAGTTTGAAAATATGCAAATGTGAGTAGATCAATAGGTACCACTTCTGTGGGAAGGTAACGATGCTCCATGCAGTCATGCTGGCTACATAGCCTTGAAGGTGTCAATGGACAATGCTGGCTCTTTGGCTTAGAAATGGAGATGAGCACCACCCCCAGAATTGGACACGACTAGCCTTAATGTCAGGGGAAACCTTTACCTTTTATCTGCTCATTTCCTCCAGATGCCCGTTCAACTCCACATCCAAGATACATTGCTTAATGATGGTTTTGGTTTTGTTATATCCCAGGGTTATTAAAGTGTGAGGTGAAAACCCCAAGCTTCTCAGCTTCTCCTGCAGCATAGATTTCAATTTTGTCCAAAACTTGTCTATTAAAGTGAGAGGGGCCAGGCCCACTGGACAAAAAAAATCAATTTTAACCAATAGTCGATGTTAAGGATCCATATCCAGGTATCAATAGAAATTTGACGCAACTCCAGTTGGATGGCAACATTTGAAACACAACAGTGTGTGCAGGAATTTAGTTTGAAGGATTACAAAAGGGTTAAAGCTTTTATAAGTACATACATGGACCCCATATAGAAGCGGAGGAATAACTCTTGCTAGGTAGCTGCAGGAATGAATTGTCCTTTCCCATAGAAGAACCCAGTGATCGCTTTAATATTCCTCTGGACATTTACTATGGTGTTTTTAATGTGAGTATCCGATGAACCCATTAGAAATATGTGGGACAGAACAGGAGAGTTCTGTACATGGCTTGCGTGTAGTCTAACAATGTTGAGCTACAACCCTTCTTGAGATCAAATGTCAATAGTAGCATTTATCCCAACGTTTACTTTGAATAGAAATAACGTGGGCTGCTCACTGCTGAAATTGCTCCTGGAGGAACCCTTTAAGAGTCGTACAGAATGATCAGTGGTTACTGGGTACAGAATTGCTGCAGGGAGGTCTTCTGGCAGGCAACGACTTTATTCTCTTTCACTGGGATGCATGGGGGGGGGGGGGGTGTAAATGGGGAAAATGGGGGCTATTTCTGTCACCTGGGGCTTGCCTGCCTTTTACCAAAACTGTACTCACCCCAACTAGACTGCTGGCAGTCTTCATGATGCACAATGACTTCCAACGAGTGTCCCATTTTTTTTCCACTTTAAACTGACTTTAACCTGCTTTTGGCAGGCCAGGGAAAGGGAATGAAGCATGCCAGTGTTGCCACCTATGGTGCTCCTAGCCAGCCACAGAGTTCCACTTGAGTGCCTGGCTATCCCATGCACTGCTGCTGCTGTCAGAAGGAGACACCCACATGGACCTCAGCAGAGATACACACAATGGCCACAAGTTCTGTGGCTGGCTAGGACTGGGAGCAACATGGAAGCAGTGAAAACCCAGTGGGGTGCATATGGTCCTGGGCCATCTGGGCAGTGGTTCCTGATTCAGCATGTAAGTGCCAAATCTGTGGCTGGTTTGAAAACAGATTTACACCAGGCCAGAATACATGTGGCAACCCCTATGATATCACAAGAGCAGGTCCTAGTGAAGTTAGAAGAGTAATGTTACAGGGGGCAAATTCTGGTGAGGCCATTAAGAAGGATATACATTAGACATAGTTGTACAAAGTATGGCATTGAAAAAAAAAACTAAGGGAAGCTCTACATTGGCCATTTATCCCAGGGCTGATCTGGAGTGGCCTCAGGATGGTTTTGACCAGCAGGCCTCGAGTTGCAGCAGAGACATGAGTTCTTACTGTCTAGTAGAGTGAAACCCGGATTAGCGCCGCTGCATAGCCACTCTTACAATTGTCGTCCTTGTCATAGCAGTAGCCAGTGGGTTCAACATGGCCGGTGTTAGCCACTCGTCACCTGAAGTAACATCGACCAGGGTACCAGAGTAATGTGGAAAAGTGTTGGGGGGAGGGGGTTGTCACCTCCTTTCCTGCTCCCTTCTCTGATCACCTTGAAAATCTCGCTAATGGCTCTTCAAAGGATGAACGATTAACACAAGCCATGTCAAGTTCACTGGCCACCGTGAGGAAGAGAATGGGGGGATACTAAGTGCCATCCCATGTCCCTGCCTGATGACAGGGAATACAGGATGATTGTGTAAAACAGTAGCAGTCAGTTCCATCTTGAAACTGGGACAACTGTTTACATGGGTCAGTTTGTTCCAGATTCTCGGGGAGAATTTGAAGCAATCCACAGCTTTGGTTAATGTAATCCAAGGCTGCATTATGCGACTTTGGCTCATATTAACATGAATCAGGTCTGCATCATTTAGCTGCCATGGAGCTAAACTTCTACACTGCCCACTCTTCTGGATAACTAATCAGTATAGATGTGCACTTTGTCTAACCAACAAGGTGAGGATTCGTATGCACACCTTTCCAGGTAACCCTGAGATTCTTCTTCCTTGCTATGACGACTGGAGAGAAGAGAATGGGCCTGAGAATTGAGGCCAGATCTTGAGATCAGGGATTGTTAGGCAACAGTAGAGCCCCCTCTTCAGTCCTAATAGCCATCCCAGAATGACACATGCTGGTTTTGGGCCTAATCCTATTCCAGAAACATTAACAGTATCAGTTTACTGCCTTTTCCCCAACTGAGATGCTTTAAACTTTTAAAAACATCAATCTAGTACTGTTCGAGCGTATATGATAAGGCAGGAGAATTGTGCCCACAGAGGCCCCTTGGAATACATCACCGCTTATCTGTTTTAGATGTGAAAAATTAAAATCTTTGCAATTTAGTTTTCAATAGGCAGCATCTTAAAAAGTTATCACCAGTATAAAATAATAATCTATTATTATAATTAAAGATGAAATTCCATACTGAACTGAATGTCAACATATTCATATACTAGAATGTAAAATTCCTGTACTAATGTTGTATTGATTAAGAAGTAGATTATCTGGCACTTTTAGCAAACAGCCTTGGCAGGCAAAAGAAATTAATCTAATCCTAATGAGTATGCATCTGAAAAATAAAGATCTGGGTTTTGAATGTTCCTATGGGCATAATTATACTCACCCACTTTCCTAGATTTGTTGACCATCAAAATTATGAATGGCCTTCGTAAAATGTGAACATTTCCCAGGGTAGTATGGTCCACAATAACATTGTCATTTTGGCTCCCCAGAACTCACTGCCCCATACTAGTTAGTGAGTAGCTGATCCAGGCTTTCCATCCTCAATTATTTGAATGTGGACATGTTTATAACACACATCTGGATTCAAGGCAGATTATAATCTTCATTACAGTGTAAATTCAAATGAGTAGATGCTTCCATTTACAATGCTTGTAAAGTATGTACAAAATATTCATCTAATATGGCCATAACTGGACTGAAACCATTAGCCCACTCTCCTCATCTTTATCCTAAAATTGCTTAGGCCTGTGTATCCTGACAACCTCTATACATTTGAGTGTATCTCTATTTACAAATTAGCACATTCCAATTTTATGTTAATTCATATACTTATTTTGGTGATGCATTTCTCTTTTTTGGTAATATGGAAGTGGCAGATTATCAGGGCACTGATCTATTTTCTCTTTCTAAAAGGGTAACCTGAGATTGGTGAACAATCATGCATTTTAAAATCACTTTTCTGTATATGCATGTGTTTGCCCACACGCACCATAACAGAACTTGTCAACTTATATGCTACCTTTATCTCAAGGATGGAATAAATTGTTTGCTTCAAACCTCCTGAATATTTTGTGGCACAGCAGATTTAAGAATGAGTAATCCTCTCCAGAAGAAGTTTTAATAGCTTTGAAATTTCACAGCACTAAGAAGTTTCCATAGCAGCCATGGATTTCACCAATGCTTTAAAAAGAAAAGAAAATGTACCGACAAAATTGCCCATCTCTAGCCTAATGTTAAAATCTGTGCCATCCATTAAATGTAAAAACAATGGGAAATGAGAATACATGCCTAGCTCTAGGCAGATTCCAGCAGACACTAATCACAATGTTTGGTCTATGATTCGATGCCATCACTTGGAAGGACCAACCAGTATGTTAATCTCACATCACCAGCCAAGATGCCAGCTAGTTGTTATATGCTACTCCCAGTAGAAGCCAAATCACCCAAACAAATGTGCAAATTAAAGAGGTTTGAATGTCCATACCCCAAAGGGAAACTGGAACAACAGCCCATCATTCAGAAAGGAAACCAGAATTGTTTTTTTAAAGGGGTATTGTGCATTTAAGACTAAGGAAGAGGAAAGAGAGGAAAAAGAAATAATCCTAATACCACATATCTCATGGCAGGAATCTATTGTATTTAACACAGGATTGTCCAAGTGGAATTTATGAACTCACCCATCTAGGCATGGGTGAAAACTTGATTGTTTTTTAATATAAAATTCCAAAATATTTTTTTAAAAAAAATTAAATAGAAAGAACTTGGAACAAAAATAAGGTGGATAGAGTGAAAAATGGAGGTGGCTCCTAATTCTTTAACTGTTGTTATAAATGAGGGGAGGAGTAGTGGTTTGGGCATTAAACCACAACCCTCTCAACTTCAGAAAAAGATAAAGTCAACCCCCCCCCCCCCAATCTTACCAAGAAAATACTGTGATAGAATTGCCTTAGGGTTGCCATTAAGCATGTGCAATTTGGCCAAAAGGCATGGCATTTTGGGGTCCATTTTTGGCTAACCCCTCATTCTGTTTTCTGGGAAGTTACTTGAATTAGAAGTGTTGCTGTTTTCATTCAGCAAAGATTCGGCCCATTGACTATGGGAAACTTTAAAGGCTCAATCCTCAGTCATTTTAAGGCCTATTCACATGAAACGCAAGATTGCCAAGTTTCAGAACAATTCACCAATCTACTTATTTTTTTAGACTTATTTTAAGTTTTTAACATAACATTTTAAAAAATAAGACAAACTGCAAGAGAGGGTTCTGGAAATTGTAGTCGCTGGTTGTGTCCATTCTCAGCAAATCAGAGCATGGACACAACTAGGCCTTTTACTGGTTGAGAAACAGAGAGAGATAAAAAAAACTTCAACTCCCATCACACTCTGAGAGGAATTCAGAGAATTTTCAATGCCTGTCCCATCCAAGTGCTGCTGGGAAAATGAGTTCTCAGCAGGGACCTTTCAGGAGGAGGAGTCTAGGGAACTTTTATGCTGACGAGGAGGGAGAAAAGACACTGCAGGATCTTCTCCAGGAGCCCCGCGGCAGACCCCTGCCTCAAGTATAATGCAGACTTCACTCCATCTTCTCTAGTAGCTGATAAATCCGGCTCTCCTGATCTGTTTTGTACAACTTTTTGATTCTCTCCTCCCCATTCTGTTTTTTGGGGGATTATATGAAATGGACCACAGAATGATCTGAGTTCAAGTCTAGTTGCCATAGGTTGGAAACAACCTTAAGAGGGGATTTCAACAGGTATGGCTGGTTACTTGTTTACATGATATGAAGCATCTGCTGAAATGCCTTCTTCTACACAATTTTAAAAATGTAAGAGCCATCTCCAGTTTTCAATGTAGCAATCTTAGACAAAAACCATGTAAACGTGAGAGAAAGCAAAGCTGAAAGTTTTGTCAATTTCAATAGCATATTTGGTGTGCGTCATCCTTAAAAATCTAGGTTAAAAATAAGGCTTGTGGTATTGAATCAGGAGTGTTGCTCTCTTCTTCTTCTGTTAAGTTCATATTTAATTGCTACATATCAGGTAGGTACAAAATGTTTCTCTTCATGCTGGAAATAGTTGTACCTACTGAATTTGGCTAGAGCAGATGATTCAGTGTTAGCTCAGTTGAGTTTTGTATTACAAAAATCCTTCATATCCACACTGGAAAGAATTTCAGATAAGGATGAGGACAATATGTTTTGCTGCCTGATGAGGGCTAACATATGATTCTCCCTCTTCCCCTTTCCAAATATTGATCTATAGGGAGTGGGGGCAGAGTTGTAGCTTGTAGATTGAACATAAAAAAATACTATATAAAGTAGAGATAGAGTTCATTACATTAGATGGCTTCTCGGAATCTCAAATTAAAACCTGGACTGGATTTTCAGCCTCACTGACACCAGTGCTGCTGGGAAAGTAGTCAGGAGTCAGTAGTTACCACTGGTGATTATTACTAAAAGCTGCTAAAGTCATATTGTTATCTGAAATATTTATTATTTTTTTATTTATTGTGTCAGAAGCAAATTGAAAATACAATACGGTCTAAGTCTCACCACATGCACAATGGAGTATCTTCTTCCAGCGACACCACAGGCACTTGAAGTGGCCAGCTTCTGGTCAAAGGAAATCTAACATAAATCCAAGTTATCTGAGGTAGGAAAATGTTTCTCCATATCCCTATCAATAAAACTGCAAAGATTAATATTTTGGATTTATTTCTATTTATTTTGAGGCCAGCTAACTTCCCAAATTTTTCAATCTTCGCTAGCCATTTTGCAGTTAACTCAACCGGGTTTTCTACGATACACACAATATCATCGGCGAAAGCCTGGACTTTATATTCTTCGGAGGCGATTTTTGTTCCTTTTAGGGTATTGTCAGTCCTTATATCTTCTAAAAGGGTCTCCAATATCATTATAAACAGTAGTGGGGACATAGGGCATCCTTGTCGGACTCCCTTCTGTATGCTAATATCCTCCATAAGTTGGTCGTTCACGATTATTTTCGCAGTCTGTTGGGTATAGATGGATTGGATCGCATTTATTATTTGGTAACCCGCGTCTATCTCTTTTAGTGTTGATATTAGGAAATCCCAGCTCGCGTTGTCGAACGCTTTCTCTGCGTCTACGAAGAGGAGGCCTACTTCTTTTTGTCTGTTTTGTTCGTAATATTCAATTATATTGAGGATGCATCTTATGTTGTCCTTCAGCTGTCTTTTAGGAAGAAATCCTCTCTGGTCCTCCTTTATTCTTGTTTTGAGTATTTCTTTGAGTCTGGTGGCAATAACTGTGGCGAAGATCTTATAA
Source organism: Anolis sagrei (assembly GCF_037176765.1). Classification (NCBI taxonomy): domain Eukaryota; kingdom Metazoa; phylum Chordata; class Lepidosauria; order Squamata; family Anolidae; genus Anolis; species Anolis sagrei. Next base: position 246,568,960 of record NC_090022.1, on the reverse strand, counting down.
TCGCAGTTCAATAACGAGATAGGGCGATAGTTTCTGACATTAACGGGATCTGTGTTTTCTTTGTGCAGTAGCGTTATGTATGCTTCTTTCCATGAATCTGGAATTTTACTTCCTTCTCTTATATTGTTCATAATCTCTTTTAGGAATATTACTATCTCTTCTCTATGGGTTTTGTAGTATAAGGCTGGCAATCCGTCAGGGCCTGGAGCTTTATTTCCTGGCATATCCATAATTGCTTTGCTTATTTCCTCCTCTTTAAATGGGGCATTCAGTAGCTCTCTTTCGTTATCATTGAGTCGTGGTATTTTTTGTTCTGATATATATGCAATAATGTCTTCTTTCTTTGTTGGATCTTTTTTGTAAAGCTTCTTGTAGAATTCTCTAAATTGCCCGGCAATATCTTTTTCAGTAGAATAGTCTTTTCCTTCTTCTATTATCTGTGTTATTATCCTTCGCTGTTTCTTCTTCGCCAGTTTTCTGGCGAGGAATTTCCCTGGTTTATTTGCTTCTGCGAAGTATTGCGCTTTTATATATTTCAGATTGCGGGCCATTAACCAAAAATGTTAAAGAAGACAAGAAGATTAAGATCAGTGAAGAAACAGGACTAGAGATTGTCAAAAAGGTCAAATACCTAGGGATCACCATTTCCGGATCCAACGCAAATCTGTATAAAGATAATTACGAGAAGACATGGGGAACCATCCAGAAGAAGCTCAAGAATTGGAAACATCTCAACTTATCCTGGGTAGGAAGAATCTCTGCGATCAAAATGAGCATACTACCCAGGATGATCTTTCTATTCCAAACAATACCGATTATTAAGAACAACACATGCTTCAGAAATTGGAATAAGGAAATCTTGAGATTTGTCTGGGACGGGAAGAAACCGAGGGTTAGATTCAAAGCTCTGACAGACGCGAAGGAAAGAGGAGGCCTTGCAATGCCAGATCTACAGCTATACTTCGAGGCATGCGCCCTATCCTGGACAGTAGCTTGGGCCAACCTAGAGCCCAAAAGGATACTATCAATCGAAGGCTGGAACGCAAGAAGAGGATGGCATGCATACCTCTGGTATGAGAAAGACCAAGTAGAAAGATCATTCAATAATCACTATATAAGATCAGCCCTTTTAAGGGTTTGGAAAAAATATAAAGGTTTCTTTTATTCCAAAACGCCTAGATGGATATCTCCCTCAGAGGCCTTCCACAAGAAGGAAATACCTAGGAAAAGATGGCTGAATTACAACCAACTGCTTATAAAAGAAAATACCCAATGGCGCCTTAAATCAATGGAAGAACTTCGCGAATCAGAAGAAGAATTGGACTGGTTCCACTATCTACAAACAAAGGAATGTTATAAAGAAGATTGCAAAAAGGGATTCTCCGAGACGGAATCTCTATGGGAAAAGATAATGAAAAAAGATAGAAAAGTGATTACAACAATATACAAAAACCTATTAGAATGGAACAACGAAAGGGACCTGATAAAAGAATGTATGAATAAATGGGCGAGAGACATTGGCAGGACTATATGGCTCAGGGAATGGGAGCTAGTTTGGAAGAAGAAAACCCAATTTACCAAAGCCACATCCATCATTGAAAACTGCCACAAGATGTTTTACAGATGGCATTTAACACCGGCCTTACTATCCAGATTAAACAAAAACCAAAATAATTTGTGCTGGAAGTGTAAGAAGGATACAGGAACGTACTACCACATGTTCTGGGAATGCAAGAGAATCCAAAAATTTTGGTCGATGGTCCATAATCATGTACAAAAAATAACCAAAACCAAACTGGAAATGAAACCGGAATATTACCTTCTCAATATATCAGCCCCCACCTTGAAGAAAAATGAGGAAAAAATCTTCTTCTACTTAGCATCCGCAGCAAGGATGCTTATAGCCCAAAAATGGAAAACACAAGAAACCCCAACGGCAGAAAAATGGATAGAAAAAGTGATTGAATTTATGGATTTAGAAAGGTTATCGAACCTAATGGAGAATCAAAATAATGAAAATCAGACAAATTGGAATAACTGTAAGGAATACCTAAAGAACATCCAGATCTAAAAGAATAATTATAATAATTATTAGCTAAGAAAAAAAAACAGAAAATAAAGAACTAAAACAAAGAAACAAGAAGGAGAAAAGGAAAAAAAAATAAGGTACTAATCAGTACATAATCCTACTGTGGACCAAACGGAAGTGCCAAACTACCCCCCTCCCCTCCCTAAACCTCTCCCCTAAGCCTCCCTCCTTCCCGCATCTCTCCTCCCACTCCCCACCCTCCATCCTACCCATGCATCCCACCCCTCTATACCTATACATTCCAAGCTTTCCTATAAACGGTTTTGTTCCCCCTCTTTCGATGTCACCAGTTATAAGAAAATCAATAAAAACTATTGAACACAATAAAACTGCAAAGAGAGCAAAGTCAGATAATTAACATCTGCTGCCATGGCATAGTTTGGGCATTTTCTGGGTTTATTCCTGAGCTTGTAAGCCCAGTTTTTGGAACTGGCCAGGTGTGTTTGTACAATTAGAATGGGGAGGAAAACACTCAAATGTAGGAACAGTGTGATAGAGAGCATTAACAATCAGCTACCCTCACAAGACTGGCTGGAATAACATGCCACAAAAGTGTGGTTATAAAATAGTGTGCAAGAATTTGTGTTCTTCAGAATTCTTAACCAGGCTATAAGTACTGTATAACAATGTTTTGTTTTTTTCATGTCAGGAGCTACTTGAGAAACTGGTATGAAAGAATTGTCTGTCTGCAAGGATGTTGCCCAGGGGACACCTGGATATTTTACCATCCTGTAGAAGGCTTCTCTCATGTCCCCGCATGAGAAGCTGAAGCTGACAGACAGGAGCTTACCCTGCTCCCCGGATTCTGCAGGCACAAGGGTTTAACCCAGTGGTTCTCAACCTGGGGTCCCCAGATGTTTTTGGCCTTCAACTCCCAGAAATCCCAGCCAGTTTACCAGCTGTTAGGATTTCTGGGAGTTGTAGGCCAAAAACATCTGGGGCCCCCAGGTTGAGAACCACTGGTTTAACCCATTGCACCACCAGGGGTGAGAAAATGGGTGTGAAACATAGATGTCCATTTGGCCAGATGCTTTAGCTAAGAGGTCAATCAAAATCCCAAGTTCAAAAAATCGGGCTTGGGACTTATTTGAAGTAAAACATCTGATCATTTGTGGGATTTTTTGTTTCTCATATCGCCCCCCCCCCAACCCCCCCCCCCTCTTTTTAACTATCTAGTCTGAAAAAGAGTTCTTGAATACTCAAAGGCTTATGCACAGATGTTGGATTATAGTTGGACTGAATAAATATTGCCACTGTGGAGTCTGGCTTTTATTTTTTTTCTTATGAACAAACACGATGACCTTTTTTAAAAACCTCATTTGTATCCCACACAGGTAACAAAAGTTGAAACCACTGCACTTGAAATTCAGTCCCGAATGGCATGAGACATTTAAAAAGTGGTCACCTTAGGCACAGAAAACTTTAACAAGAAATCTGAAGCAGAAGCTTATATTCTGCATAAACAACATATGGTCATAGCTTTAGCTTGAGCTCCCAGTGGAGCCAAAAAGGGCAAGAGGAGTAGGACGGTGATTGCAAGCATATTTAGGTGTTGAACCGCTAGCGTCTGAAAGCTGAGAGCTTTATTACACAGCATTGCTAAATTCCCAATAAGTATGAACTTGCAGTACAGTTGTTGTGACTACCATATTCAATATGACGATGATCTCCTAAAGAGAAACAGCAGCAACAGCAACAACACCTGCTACTATATTGAGAATCGCTCAATATAAACACAAAACCAAGAAAGAGGGTTACAGTATATTAAAAGAATTTTGAATATAATGAGCACCAGCTATTTCATGGTAGTTCTTTAGAGATAGCAATTACTTCTCAAACTAGTAATTATGACTGGCTTTGATTCACTCTTTGCCTTAGCACAGTGATGAAAGAATGTTGCCTTGCCATCTCATCTGTTTGGGAAATTTCACCATTTAAAGACGGGCAAATAAGAATATGAAATCATCCAGAAGTGTTGACAATTAGGACTCCTAAAGATGTGGTTACATAGATATCTTTTGTACGTGTGCTACAATCTCACAGAAAGAGCCCACCACTATCATATCACGCAATAAGCATCTACAAGGAGTGTGTTGGGTGGGCTCACTGTCTTTGGCCAATATGTCTAGTCATTTGTGGATGTTCACTAGTGACTGGAAAAATGTACAGAAACAAGACAGAGGTAGGATGGGTATGAGTTTACCACTAGACATACCTGAAAATGATATAGGTGCTCCCCTCTGTATCATATACAGATATGTCTACTGCTAAACTGATGCCCATCCTGCTTCTCTCTTCACTTGATATTTGTGTGTGTGCTTGTTTATAAAGCCATTATCCTCCCAATCCTGCTATACGCCTGCGAGACGTAGACTGCCTACAGACATCACATGTAACTCCTGGAATGATTCCATCAGCGCAGCTTCCGGAAAATCCTGCAAATCTCTTGGGAAGACAAGTGGACAAATGTCAGCGTGCTGGAAGAAGCAAAGACCACCAGCATTGAAGCGATGGTCCTCCACCATCAACGCTGGACCGGCCACATTGTCCGGATGCCCGACCATCGTCTCCCAAAGCAGTTGCTTAGCTCCGAATTCAAGAATGGGAAATGGAATGTTGGAGGACAGAAAAAGAGATTTAAAGATGGGCTCAAATTGAACCTTAAAAACTCTGGCATAGACACTGAGAACTGGGAAGCCCTGGCCCTTGAGCCCTCCAGCTGGAGGTCAGCTGTGACCAGCAGTGCTGTAGAATTTGAAGAGGCACGAATGGAGAGCGAAAGAGAGAAACGTGCCAAGAGGAAGGCACATCAAGCCAACCCCGACCGGGACTGCCTTCCATCTGGAAACCGATGGCCTTACTGTGGGAGAACATGCAGGTCAAGAATAGGGCTCCACAGTAACCTATGGACCCACCGCCAGTGCACTGATCTTAGAAGACTAGCCTACTACTCGGACAACGAAGAAAATGTATGTGGTGGCATTTCCATACTTGTCCTGCCTGTTACTGTTATGTCATGTGTTAAGAAGTGGTGCTCTCTGGTGATAAATGACATTTGTTTGGCATAGGACATTATTCCCCCCTCCCCACCACTATGGACCTCATCAAATGGGTATAGGGCTTTGTTTCCTTTCAGTGTGGAAACGGAACCCCACGGAGTCCCATGGAGGCCATCACATGATGTAAGGGCACTTCTGGTGGGACTCCATGGGGCTCTGTTTCCTCAGTGCATGGAAACCTGCAAATGATATATGTGCTTACCTCTATATCTTATACAAAAATGTCTACTGAACAGATGCCCATCCTTCCTCTCTCTTAACTTGATATTTGTGTGTGTGTCTATATATATATATATATATATATATATATATATATATATAAGGCTTGGGCGGTTTCGTTCGTTAATTTCGTAATTCGTTATTAATTCGTATTTAAATTAGCTTACGATCCAATATTGAGCCATGCAGGACTACTGTGAGGAGTAATTAAAAATTGAAACAATTTATCCAATTTATTTCGTATTGTTTCGTAATTGTTTCCGTATGTCTGGTGCAAGTTTTATAGTTGTTGTTTGTTTTATCAGTGATAAAAAATAAATTATCACACCAACAGTCAACAACAGAGGGAGAGGGAAGCTTCATAAGTCCCCCCTGTCCCATTTGGAGGGTTTTTTAGCATATTGCGCAATTGCGTGCGCCATTAACGAATCGATTCGTAATTTTACGAAATTTCGTATATTTCGAACTTTTTTAAAGGAAAATTTCAGAATTCTTTAAAAAAAACCGAAATGCAGGGGCCCCCCTAAAAACGAAACGAGTTTAGAACCAAATTTTTCCATAGTTACCCAAGCCTAATATATATATATATATGGAAATGTACATGGTGTCATTTCCATACTTGTGCAGCCTGTTACTGTTGTATCTTTAGGGATACATTTAGCATGTGTTATGGATACGTTTAGCATGTGATGCCATGTATCAGTAGGTGCTCTCTAGTGATACATGGCATCTGTTTGGTCTAAGATATTATTCTCTCCCCCCACCCACTTTCACCACTATGGACCTCATCAGATGGGTATAGGGCTTTGTTTCCATTCACTGTGGAAATGGAACCCCATGGGAGTCCCACGGAGGCCATCACGTGATGTATGGGCACTTCTAGTGGAACTCCGTGAGGCTCTGTTCCTGTAGTGCATTGAAACAGAGCCCTAAACCTGTCTTTTGGAGTTGGGTGTTACCTGATACCAAACAGACTTAAGTCAGGTGAAAGTGGGGGAAATATGGGTAAGGATGTAGGATGGCTGCCCATCCCTCAAAACGGGAAAAGACAGTTCCCTCTGCTGTCCCCTGCTCTCCCCCATTTTCCCTCACTCTGTCTGATGCAGTTCTATATGTCTTGAATTTAGATATTTTGCTTTGTGATTGGTCACTGCATAATAGACATGGGGCTTATTTGGAAGTACAATTGCCAAGCACATTTACTGAGGAAATCTCCTTTTGGAAGGTAAAACAAGTTAATCAAAGAGAATAGATATTCCATGTAATGTCTACTTTAATCCTGAGACAAACCCTACACTCAGGAAGATGGATAGAAAGTCAGAAGGAATGAAAGGAGAAGGAACCATTGTTATTATCATTGATTCTCCTAATTTCCTCTTCACACATGACCATTTGGTGGGTGAATGGGGATTTCAACAATCCTAAGCCAGCCCTGTAGAAGCTGCCCCACTCCTTGAATACAAGTAGATGGGAATGGTTGTCACTAGCCATCAGGGCCCACGATAACAATCATAGGCTGATGCAAGCCCTCATCCCTGAAGGCTGAAACAACATGCAGTAAGTTCTTCTTTGTTGAAACACCAGGGAGATGAGAAGACAGGAGGACAGTTCTTTATTCTAACGGACGAATCTTGAGAAAAAGCTTTTTTATATAATGATGTTCAAAACAATACTTAGTTTACGTGCTTTAATTAGAGATAATGATTTATGAATTATCCAAGAAAGCAAAACAAAGTTTGCATCAGAAAAGCTAAAAAGAGGTAAAAGAAAGCTGAAAAATGGAAAGAAAATGTTTTCTTTTATATAAAGCACGTTCACGTTGTGTGAACAAGATAAAAACAACAACTGAAAACCCAAACCTACAGCACTAAGGAAATTGTAGTAGAAAAATTAAAAACAGACAAAAATGAAGCATCAAAGTAGCTATTGTCTCAAAGAAGAAAGTTAAGAACCATCTCAACTAAAAGGAGGCAATGGGAGTCACTAACAAGGATCTTTGTTTTTGCCTGGGGCAACTTGCTTTTCAGTGACAGTTTATGCTTCTTCTCCAAAACAGTAATGTTCACATTGGAAATCTGGCACTGCAGTGCATTTTATGTCTCTTTTTCTCACAAAACATAATCTGATGAGAACACCAATTTAATCATCTATATTCTACAATGTACAAAGACAATTGATCTGCTTTTTTAGGATCTCAGTCAAAACCAAATTGGGAGGAATTACTAATACTCTGGAAGACAGGATCAGGATTCAAAATGACTTCAACGGATTAAAGAGCTGGACCAAAAGTAACAACATGAATTCCAACAAAGGAGAGATGTAGAATACTTCATTTGGGGAAAAAAATTGAAATGCACAGATATAAGATGAGTGATGTCAGGCTCGACAACAGTCCATGTGATCTTGGAATCTTACTACCTTGTTACATGGTCACTGGAATAGATCCATGTCATCGGGGGGCATGGGGAACCCAGTGCCCCATACCCCGCTTTGCTCGGCTCCAGGTAGGGGTGATCCCATGGAGGGAAGCATCAATGGCGTGGTTTCCCCCCATGGCTTCCTATGGCAACACGGGAAGCCTTCACCCAGGGAGCCACACTGACATTTTCTAATGGGAGCCAGCAGACTTCGTGGATAACCTGGGATAAACCAGTACATGCCGCTGAATTTCACCCTTTGTGATGAGGTTGTTAGAGGACAAGTTGAACATGAGCCAACAGTGTGATGCAACAGCTAAAAAAGCCAATGAGATTTTGGGCTGCATCAAAAGGAGTATAGTGTCTAGATTGAGGGAAGTCACGGTGCTTCTCTATTCTGTTTTGGTTTTACCTAAACTGGAATACTGTGTGTCCAGTTCTGGACATCACAATTTAAAAAAGATATTGACAAGCTGAAATGTTTCCAGAGGAGGGTGAGTAAAACGATCAAAGGTCTACAGACCATGCCCTATGAGGAGCATCTTAAAGAGCTGGGTATGTTTAGTCTGCAAAAGAGAAGCTTGAGAGGAGACATGATAGCCATGTATAAATATGTGAAAGGATATCATAAGGAAGAGGAAGCAGACTTGTTTTCTGCTGCCCTGGAAACTAGGACTAAGAGCCAAGGGTTCAAATTCATTCTGAACTTTAGGAAGAACTCCCTGACTGTATTGTCGAAGGCTTTCATGGCTGGAATCACTGGGTAGATTTTTCGGGTTGTATGGCCATGTTCTAAAAGCATTCTCTCTGACATTTCACCTCCATCTATGGCAGGCACCCTCAGAGGTTGTGAGGTCTGTTGGAAACTAGGAAAATTGGGTTTATATATCTGGAAACTCCAGGGTGAGAGAAAGAACTCTTGCCTGTTGCAGCTAGGCGTGAAAAGCTGGATGGCCATCAGTTGGGGTGTTTTGTGCTTTTCCTGCAAGGCAGGGTGTTGGACTAGATAGCCAATATGGTCTCTTCCAACTCTATGATTCTATGATTCTATGAAAATAGAAAAGATGAAAAAGAAGCAATGAAGGAAGCTGCGATGGGAGTAACATGGAGAATGAGTACAGACAAATTGCTCATGGTTAAGAACGGGACTGAGACAACAGAAAGTGAGAGAAATCAATTCCTAGGAAGGAAAATTCAACCCTGAAAGAGTTATCATGGGGAAAAGGGGTCTCAACTGAAGCTTTATCACCAATCTTTGCTTCCCCAATAATCCACATTTTTAAAAATCCAATTATCACAGGGGCAGAAAATGAGATGAAATCTTTTGAACAAGAGAGAGAGGGGTGGGGGAGTTACACATAAAAATGTATCTGTTCCGACTTACAAACAGAGCCATCTTAAGAACAAATCTACAGAACCTATCTTGTTCGTAACTTGGGGACTATCTGTACTTTAGTATAAAATGTGATGCAATTTGCACATGTTCTTCTGTGTGTACATATAGATTATAGCTATAACAATTATTTATGCTACAATGAACAATTCATCTGTTGTATTATTACATATTTCCAATTCTTCACATGGTTTTATGGTCAGAAGCAGGAAACAAGTTTGGGAATTTTACAATGAGAGAGTACTGCAGGCATCCTTGTAATACCCTTTCCTTTACACATGTACAAACAGAATCTGTTGAAAGAAAAGAGATGCCTAGAGCAAATAGCACAGCCATTAATCTAGCAACTGCACTTAATAAGTATTTTCCTAATATATCACTACTACTAAAAAAAAATTATCCACCTCAGTTTGTCAAACAGCTGCACATCATTTTTCTGACCCTCCCAAGAACACACGGTCAACACTTTAATGTTTGGGAAAGAGATATGCAGCATTTATTGTTGTTTTTGTTAAATTTATGATCACCCATCAGATGATGCTTTATCTGGATTGTGGTGCCAAAAGCTAACTTTAGCAAAATCTGCTTTAGTCTAGCTATACTACTTTGATAGGCCCATCCACACTAATCAAGCCCATCAAACACATAACACCATTATGTAGTTAAATTAGCTGTAGCTACATCAGATACTTTTTGAAGTTGATGTGCGAATAGTCTCATTGACCATATGAAGGCAAATGGGACTTTCACACTTTCAGGATTCCTGACAGGTTCTCAAAAGTTTGGAAAAGACCTATATGCATAATGCAACACATATAGAGACCATTTTTCACTACCACAGTGAATAACAATGAATACATAGCTGTTAAAAGGGTGATCCGGCTGCCCATTACATGTTGGTGGGCTCATAAAAACACTTGAATGTGCAATCTGAGAAATCCCATGAGTGAAAACAGGAATTTCCAACCTTCAGATTAATTTCCCTTCTTGTGTATCTTATTATTATTATTATTATTATTATTATTATTATTATTAAAATGAATTTATTTCCACCTCTCTCTGCAGCTTGTTGTTGTGTTTTGTTATTCTTCCCAAGGTAGAGCCAGGAACATCGTGCTCTGAATTCAGTAGACTGCCTTCTTTCTTATGCTGGGGAATTTCTAGAACAGTGAAAGGATGTAAACTTATTTGAGCATTATTAATACACAGAACATTACTTCTTAATCATAATCTGAATACTCAGAACATTGCTTATTCATAATCCATGCCTAGCTATTTACTTCTGTATATGGTTCAACCATGATTGCTCTTTCTCTAAATTTCTGTTAATTAAAATAACAAATCTAATTATTTTGCTTCTGTTATCAACCCTTTGAAGCCTTATTCAACAAATACTGACAGTTCAACAATGCCATTTTAGTATAAATTCATTTTTTTTCTGAAAATTTGAAGATAATGAGTCAGCAGTTTGCTATTGTTTAGTGTTAGCAGGCCAGCAGCACCCTTAGACCACAGATTTCAAGGCCACAGTCTGAGCTCTAGGGATGCCTAATTTTGATGTACTTAAGGCTGATGCATTAAGCATCAACCACAGTTTCTCAGAGCATGAAAGTCAACCAGTAAACAACAAGTATGGCAATGTAAAAATATTTTACTAATTAGAAATTAAGTTTTCCAAGCTCTGCATTAAACTGGAAAAACAAACCAGTTTTTCCTGACTATTTTTATTTGAAATGTTTTGATAGCATCAGGTTCTTAGTTATATCTTGAATATCATAAACACTTTGTTGTACGTTGCTTTGGGTGCCTTGATGATAAAAGAAGCACAACAGAAATGAAAGAAAGTACACAAAATCCATTGAATTAATGTATTGTTGAAGGCTTTCATGGCTGGAATCACTGGATTCTCTCAGACCTCACAAGCTGCCATAGGATGCCTGCCATAGATGCAGGCAAAACGTGAGGAGAGAATGTTTCTGGAACATGACCATACAGCCCAGAAAACTCACCGCAACCCATTGAATTAATGATAATTAATTAATTATCATTTGCTACCTCTCACTTCTCCCAGCTCCTCCCCTATTCTTGAATTGCATAAATTGGTTCTGGAGCGCTGGGAATCCCTCTAGAGCAGTGGTTCTCAACCTGTGGGTCCCCAGATGTTTTGTCCTTCATCTCCAAGAGATCCTAACAGTTGGTAAACTGTTTGGGATTTCTGGGAGTTCTAGGCCAAAACACCTGGGGACGCACAGGTTGAGAACCAGAGTTCTAGAGGTATTTTGCTCTTGATATGGAAGGCTACAGGAAGAAGGGACTGAGGCAAAAATTTGGTTGTGCCAACATGCATCCAATAGCACCGCCTTGGATGTAAGCCAAGGACTGTAATTTTTATTATTTTTTTGTCGTGTCAGGAGCGACTTGAGAAACTGCAAGTTGCTTCTGGTGTGAGAGAATTGGCCGTCTGCAAGGACGTTGCCCAGGGGACGCCCGGATGATTTGATGTTTTTATCATCCTTGTGGGAGGCTTCTCTCATGTCCCCGCATGAGGAGCTGGAGCTGACAGAGGGAGCTCATCCGCCTCTCCCCGAATTCAAACCTGCGACCTGTCGGTCTTCAGTCCTGCCAGCACAGGACTGTAATTGGAACACATTGAATAAGGATGTAGAGTACAACCCCATTATCCACTAGGGATATATTTCAAGATCACCATCACCACCTTGTGGATACCTGAAACTGTTGATAATAGCTAACCCTATATTTTGACTATTTTGAGAGCAGAAGCATGCCACAGAATGGCACTGAAAGATGTAGAGGGCTCCACAAACATTTCCAGGGGAGATATTTTTGGAGCATGGGTAACTGAAACCATAGAGAATGAATCTGTAGATAAGGGGGTGGTTCTGACATTACCCTTAATGTCCCACTTAGGAACAGGCAGACTCAAAATCACAAGCTACTGAATGAAACAGGAAAAAAAATCCTCAATGATATGTTTATGACCCTTAATTGCTGGTGGAGGAGGGGGAGTGAATGAGAAACCTATTCGTTGTCCTTTAGGAAAGGAAACATGAATGCTAAATTAATGCATGATCTTGCAGTACCCAGTATCCCTTTGATCGGAAATGTGGGCAAATGTACAAAAACATGACATTTTTAGAAAGAAGAAGAAACCACTTTAAAAATTACAGAAGGAACAGCCATCAGAGAGAATAGACTCTGCCAGTAATATTACAAGAAGAACTGACAGTTGAGACATTGTGTGGAGACATCGTGAGCTTGCAGAGCAGGGTGTAGCATGCCATCTGTTGTGTGGGTGGGAAAAACGGGGAGGGGGACTCTCAAACTCAAAGTCCTTTCGCTCTGGGGGTTGCCAGTAAATGTTGTGCTTTAAAGTTAAGGCACGGTTCGTAATATCCTCAAAATGTTCCTCCTTTTCCAAAATGAGAGAGAGTGGAGAAGCTTGCTGTGCTTCTTTTATAAACTGTGCTTGAACAAAGAATTCATCAAAGCAATGGCAATGATTAAGTACCTCTTGGAAGGCTAACTAGCTGGCTAAACAGACAGATATGGAAAGGTACAAGAAACCCATCATAAAAGAAAATTCAGCTCCTTTGCTGGAAGGAAAAATGATAGATTAATTGTGCCATTCCTTATTTGTGTTCCTCCTCCGGGACTTTGCAACAGAATCCAACAGTCTTGTGGTTCTGGTACGCTATTGTTGTTGCTGTCATTGTTATTCCTATAAGTACTAACACCGTTTCAGTAAATCCCCTACATTCATGCTTTAAAATGGTATGAAATAAGAATGTGTGAGTCCAAGCAAGAGCGGAAAGCTTCAGTACATGAATAATATTAGAATTTTTTATTGTCTGGAATTCCTCACCCATTTTTGTATTTAATTTTTATTGTCTTGAATTCATCACCCATCTTTGTATTTAATTTATTATTGTGCTATCTGCCTACTGCACCACCCACCATACTATGTTTTATATTATGGAAATCATATTTACCAAAATCAGTTTCCTTGGTGATTAAGGGCATTATTACACCATGCTCTAGTAGAATCTGTTAGTGCCGCAATCCCATTCTCTGTGAAAATGGAAAAATGCCAGCACTGCTTACTGCACCATCTCGTAGACCCATCCTACCTACCCATGCTTTGCCCTTTTTAACACCTGTGCCTTAAAAAAAAATTTAAGTCTGCAGTTTTGAAATTTGGTCCATTATTGCAGGTATCTGCCATTTCATGTTTAATTTCTCCTGAAGCCTTCTGGGTGAATAGATGGGTCATTGGAGAAGAGTGAAACCAAGCATTCCACCCTACCTTTATATTGCATACCTCAAGGTGCATCTTGATAGGGCAGTTATCCTGATATTGATCCAGAATGGACTGCTCCTGATCAACATTGGGGGAAACTACACAGCCAGCCCCTGAGCCAGCTCAAGAGCTGCATGGCAACTACACCAGCAGCTCCGTAACTGGTTTGGCAGCTGTATGGTGGCAGCATGGGAAGGGGTAGCAAACCTGTTCGCTGCTGTTCATCCACCACCCAAATCTTGCCTTAGCAGTGCCCAATGACCACCAAAATGAAAGGATACTCTTCTTGG